>NC_090657.1:218979059-220179059 GCF_040937935.1 Hyperolius riggenbachi | reverse complement strand
CAAAATGCTGCATGTTCTGCGTTTTTGAGAAACGCAAACGCTCCTGTGGAAGTTGCCCCATCCATTAACATTAGCTGAGCGTTTTGGCAAAACACTAGCGTATCGCAGCGGGTTCCAGGCCTAAGGCTGCTTTCACATTAAGACGTTACAGGCGCAGGTTAGAGCAGTCTGTGTAACGCAGCCCAACTCACAGTAATGAAAAATCAATGCCATGGGCTGTTCACAGTACCCACGTTGTGTTACATTGTAACGCTGCACGTTATTTGAAAGTGCAGCATGCTGTGCGTTATACATGGTTTTAGCCGCGTTAGACTGTTTGCACATGCTCAGTAATGTGTGTTTTTTTTATTTTTTCGTGCAGGAGAGGAGGAGGGGAGAGTCCGCTATTGTGCATTAATATGCACTGCACTGCAGTGTTTACTTCCTGGAGTGGCCGCTTATTGGCTGGCGGGACCACGTGATGCGGAGTGTTCCGATCACGTGGTCTCCACAGTCTTTTGCCGCATGCGCTGTTTTCACCGATAGTATGCGTCAAAAAGTACGCATCGCAGACGCATCAAGAGACACATAACGCGCCTCTATATAACGTCCAACTTCAAAGCTCACAAGCGTTGCATTAGGGGCACATTATGTAACCATAACATCGCATCTAACGCAACGTCTTAGTGGGAAAGAGCCCTAAAATTAAATAAATATGGCAGCCTCCATATCACTCTCACTTCAGGTGTCAGCACATCAGCCTTCCTCTGATCTTCCTCAGCAGAGCTGTGTCTTGGTTGCTATCAGCTGCGGATCAATGTTTCCACGTTTTCCTACATAAGACCGTCATAAATAACAGCTATAAAGTGGATTATATACACCAAGCAGCTCAGGTTTAGCTGCCATCCTGTATACAAATAACCAGATTATCTCCAATCCTAATTTTCTCCTCCCGCCATCTGCACAGGATCGTGATGTACTGTTACAGCGCTGAGAAGATGCGCTCTGGGCGACTGGAACGGGCTACGAGTATTGCAGCTGACAAAAATAACATTGTCCAAAATGATTTCGCACTCTAAGCCTATTACCACCCAGAGCCACATCTCAATCCGTCCGGCGGGGTGAACTGGAACTTTGTTCAAATAAGCGTAAGCTCATTACCCAGGGAGGAAATCTCAACTTTAGTCTAGAAAAGAAACTCTTCTCTTTGGGATTTAGGGTGACGAGGGCGGGTTAAATCTCTTCGGACGCCATCTCCGCACGCTTTGGGCAGTCAAAGCGCTGAGATTCTAAAGAACGCGCTTATTTGTTACGTCTTGATAAGATTCGATGAATGGAAAAGATTATTGCTGATATTACTGCCACTGTTTACTAATACAGAGGCAGTCTGTTATGTTATACATTAGTGGGATAACGTTAAACCGCATGCGTCCGTCGGTGACACGGGGTCAAAGCTTAGATAACGCGGGTGTGGAACGACACGTAGATCATAAGGGTGGGACAACGCAACCCAGATATAATAGCTATAATCTGGACCAGGCTTTCTAAGGGTCCTTTTACCCTGGGTGCAATGTGGCAAAATGGCTACCGCATCTCTGCACCATTAGGGCTGGGAAACAGTAGAAATCGCAAAACGCTATCGCAATTGATTAGAATAAAGTGGCCGTAAGCTAGCCATCTATAGGTTGATAGCATACAAGCAGCAGCAGCACGGTGGCGTAGTGGTTAGCGCTCTCGCCTAACAGCGCTAGGTCCCCGGTTTGAATACCAGCCAGGTCAACATCTGTAAGGAGTTTGTACGTTCTCCCCATGTCTGTGTGGGCTTCCTCTGGGCACTCCGGTTTCCTCCCACATCCCGAAAACATACAGATAGGTTAATTGGCTTCCTCCTAAATTGGCCCCAGACTATGATACAAGCTCTACTATGGTAGGGACTAGATTGTGAACCCATCTGAGAGACCTTTAGTGAATAGTGACAAGACAATATACTCTGTACAGCGCTGTGTAATATGTTGGTGCTATATAAATACTTAAATAAATAAAATACAGACACACCTAGACGATCTAGCTCTAAAATCAATAATTCATTGTTTTAATTGGAAAAAAAATCAGATTGCCCGCCATGTTGCCAACACTTCACCGAAACACAAACGTAGCGCATGCTGCATTTGTCGCTGGGAGTGGCAGAAGACCGCATTCCAAACACAACTGTCTCGCGATTTTCCTATTCAAATTGTTTCCTCTTTGCGTTGTCAGAAAACTACAGGTGCAATTACGCTGTGAAACCCAACTGTGATGATTTGCTCAGCTGCCTGTGCAGGCAGCCAGCCTTTTGACCATTGTGTAGGTTTGCATGTTGCAGGACTCTGGAAAGAAGAGCTTCTGTCAGTTTTGCAGCTTGTGCTTGCAGAGGAATTTGCATACGTTGTCATGCAAATTGCCTGGCCACATTCATTGGAGGCGTGTACTATAAGTACTATGTCTTTCCCACAATGCTTCGCTGTTCATAAGGATTTAGTCCTATGTAACACTCCTGGTGGGGTGTCAGCCTTGCTCTCTGTTTGAACATCAGCTTAGAGTAATTCCTAAATCTGCGCTAGGCAGATTTCCCTAGTGCTGTTAGGATTGTATTATCTGTATTGCCTGTTCTGTCTTGTCTTGCCTGTTTGCCATTGTCCTGTCCCTATGGTGGTTGACAGGAAATGGTTCTGATCTCTGTTCTTGGAGTATAGCTGGTGCAGCAGTTGCTACCAGCTATCTCCTCTGTTCTGTCTCCTGGGATCGCGCTAGCTACTTTTTGCTAGCGCTGGGGATCCTTCTGTTCTGTCTCCTGGGATCGCACTAGCTACTTTTTGCTAGCGCTGGGGATCCTTCTGTTCTGTCTTCTGGGATCGCGCTAGCCACTTTTCGCTAGCGCTGGGGATCCTTCTGTTCTGCTACTCTGTACTTGGATCGCGCTAGCCACTTTTCGCTAGTGCTGTGGATCCTATCTCTCGCTTGTCCCTGTTTTCGTGTGTCTGTCTTGTCTGCTACGCTTGCTGGAGGCTCGCTGAGGTAACCGTTAAGCAAGCGCTCGCGTCCTCTGTTTCATGTTTGTCTGTAAATGGTTAGTTAGGCGTGCTTGTCTCTATTGTGCTTATCACGTGGAGACCGCGCATAACCGCGTGCACTGTTACGGAAAACAACAAATGCTAGCTAACCGCGAACACCGCACTCATTCGCATCTCCTCATTGTATTATTTGCTGTGCCTTTGTTAACCTCGTATTCTGTTCTGATCTGCCTTGTGTCTCGTCTGGCGATCGCACCTCTCGCAATCGCGTTCCTATTTCATATCTGCTGTTGTGTGTATGCGGCTGCGGGGTGGCGACTGGATTGGCGCACACACATACAACCTGTCCCTTTGCTCATTCTCATTCGCAATCGCCTCTTGCGATTGCGTTCTGCGTTTCGTACAATTCCTGTCTGGCATTTGTGGAGGTACAGAGGAATGGTTCCTCTGCACTCCCCAGCGCCATCTGCCGACAGGAATTTTCCCTCTACAGGTGCGTTGCACCTTTTGCTGGGTTCCTGCAAATTATACGCTTGTGGAGGATTTCCGCCGTGTCAGCGCACGCGTTGTGCGCTGATCACGGAGAAAGTTCCACAATCGTTACACCAACACATCGGACAAAAAAAATCAGTCCGCAAAGCACAGAAAACCGTGTGTGTTCCCTAGACCCCCTGCCGCGGCCTCCGCTTGTCCTCCGCTGACACCAGGGTTCCTCCGTTCTCCATACACGCGCACACCACGTAGTTGCCTAGTAAGGGTGCGCATTCCTAGGCAACCACGTGGTGTGTGTATGGAGAACGGAGGAAGCCCGGAGCCAGCGGAGGACAAGCGGAGGCCGCAGACAGGTAATGCATCACTTGCACTGGGCACCGGGGGGACATTTAACATTAGGGGATAGCGATGGGTCGGTGGATGTGGGCGTGAAATTGATTGGGAATCGGCCTGTGGTGTATGGGCAGCCAATAGATCTCTCTCTAATCAGATTCAATTAGAGAGAGAATTGTCTCTTGGTTGAATCTGCCCATCGCTAGATGTATGGGTGGATCGCTAGTCGGGGGTAGCCGGTCGGGGGTCTCTGTACACACGCCTGACTATTAGCTGAGGCAGTCGTTATTGGCCGCTTCGGCCGACTTTTGTCAGGTGTGTGTATGAAGCTTTAAACTGAGATGAGGATATACATATTAACCACCCTGGCGTTCTATTAACCACTTCACCACTGAGGGGTTTTACCCCCTGACCACCAGAGCAATTTTCACCTTTCAGCGCTCCTTCCATTCATTCGTCTATAAATTTATCATTACTTATCACAATTAAACGATCTATATCTTGTTTTTTCCACCACCAATTAGGCTTTCTTTAGGTGGGACATTATGCCAAGAATTATTTTATTCTAAATGTGTTTTAATGGGAAAATAGGAAAAATGTGGGAAAAAAATTAATTTTTTTTCAGTTTTCGGCCATTATAGTTTTTAAATAATGCATGCTACTGTAATTAAAACCCATGAAATGTATTTGCCCTTTTGTCCCTGTTATAAAACCATTTAAATTATGTCCCTATCACAATGTTTGGTGCCAATATTTTATTTGGAAATAAAGGTGCATTTTTTTCAGTTTTGCGTCCATCCCTAATTATAAGCCCATAGTTTATAAAGTAACAGTTTTGTACCCTCCTGACATAAATATTTAAAAAGTTCAGTCCCTAAGGTAACTATTTATGTATTTTTTTTTATTGTACATTTTTTTAATTTTTTTTTATTACAAAAAAAAAAATAATTGGGAGTGTGGGAGGTAATGAGTAAATTTTTTGTGTAAAAGTAATTTATTTGTATGTGAAAAATGTGTAGGGTGTAGTTTTACTATTTGGCCACAAGATGGCCACAGTAACTTTTTGCTTTAATGCGACCTCCAAGCGTCCTTCCGGAAGCTTGGAGGAAGTACTTGGAGGCTGGGTAAGTTTGTATCGTTTCACAATGATCGCGCTGCTCATCGGAGAGCAGCGGATCATTGCGGGGCTAAGATCAATGAACGGGAATGGATTTTCCTGTTCATTGATCTCCGGGCGGGCGGCAGCGTGTTTACTAGCGGCGGGCGGCGTGTTTACGAGCGCGGGCAGCGGCGGGAGTGCGCAAAGTACGGATTTCTCCGTCCCTGGGGGTTAAAGGATGGAAAAAGGGACGGAGAAATCCGTACGAGCGGGGGTAAAGTGGTTAAGATCGCCAGGGCGGCTGCGGGAGGTTTTTTTTTAAATAAAAAAAAAAAACTATTACATGCAGCCAACTGAAAGTTGGCTGCATGAAAGCCCACTAGAGGGCGCTCCTGAAGCGTAATTCCGATCGCCTCCGGCGATCAGAATTGACCAGGAAGGCTGCAATGAGCAGCCTTCCTTGTTTTGCTTGCCTTGTCGCCATGGCGACGAGCGGAGTCCTGACGTCAGCCGCCTCCGATCCAGCCCTTAGCGCTGGCAGGAACTATTCCGGCTGCGCTGGGCTCCGGCGGCTGGGGGGACTCTCTTTCGCCACTGCACGCGGCGGATCGCCGCGCTGCGGCGGCGATCAGGGAGCACACGCGGCTGGCAAAGTGCCGGCTGCGTGTGCTGCTTTTTATTTGAAGAAAATCGTCCCAGCAGGGCCTGAGCGGCAGCCTCCGGCGGTAATGGACGAGCTGAGCTCGTCCATACTGCCAGGATGGTTAATAGGGGTTAGATTGTGAGTTCCTCTGAGGACAGTCAGTGACATGACTATGTACTCTGTAATGTGCTACAGAAGCTGTCAGTGCTATATAAATACATAATAATAATAATATGGTAGGACATTAGACTATGACTATGGTAGGATTAGGTTGCGAGTTCCTCTGAGGACAGTCAGTGACATGACTATGTACTCTGTACAGTGCTGCAGAAGATGTCAGTGCTATATAAATACATAATAATAATAATAATATGGTAGGACATAAGACTATGACTATGGTAGGATTAGAGTGTGAGCTCCTCTGAGGACAGTCAGTGACATGACTATGTACTCTGTAAAGTGCTGCAGAAGATGCCAGTGCTATATAAATACATTATAATAATATGGTAGGACATTAGACTATGACTATGGTAGGATTAGAGTGTGAGCACCTATGAGGACAGTCAGTGACATGGCTATGTACTCTGTAATGTGCTACAGAAGATGCCAGTGCTATATAAATACATTATAATAATATGGTAGGACATTAGACTGTGGTAGGATTAGGTTGCGAGTTCCTCTGAGGACTGTCAGTGACATGACTATGTACTCTGTAATGTGCTGCAGAAGATGTTAGTGCTATATAAATACATAATAATATGGTAGGACATTAGACTATGACTATGGTAGGATTAGATAGTGAGTTCCTCTGAGGACAGTCAGTGACATGGCTATGTACTCTGTAATGTGCTGCAGAAGATGTCAGTGCTATATAAATACATTATAATAATATGGTGGGACATTAGACTATGGTAGGATTAGATAGTGAGTTCCTCTGATGACAGTCAGTGGCATGACTATGTACTCTGTAATGTGCTGCAGAAGATTGTCCGTGCTATAGAAATACATAATAATATGGTAGGACATTAGACTATGACTATGGTAGGATTAGATAGTGAGTTCCTCTGAGGACAGTCAGTGACATGGCTATGTACTCTGTAATGTGCTGCAGAAGATGTCAGTGCTATATAAATACATAATAATAATATGGTAGGACATTACACTATGACTATGGTAGGATTAGAGTGTGAGCTCCTCTGAGGACAGTCAGTGACATGACTATGTACTCTGTAATGTGCTGCAGAAGATGTCAGTGCTATATAAATACATTATAATAATATGGTGGGACATTAGACTATGACTATGGCAGGATTAGATAGTGAGTTCCTCTGAGGACAGTCAGTGACATGACTATGTACTCTGTAAAGTAGCAAAAGAAGGAAATGGTCAGCACTTCTCAGTCTTTGTCTTTTGTACTCTGTAAAGTGCTGCAGAAGGTGTAATAAATACATAATGATAATCTGGTAGGACATTAGGCTATGACTATGAGCTCCTCTGAGGACAGTCAGTACTGTCAGTGACATGACTATGTACTCTGTAAAGTACTGGAGAAAATATCAGTGCTATGATATCACTTTAAACTTCTAGGTAAAATTGCCAAATATACCAGGGACATCTGTCTGTAGAGTAGGGTTTTTGGGGGGCAATGCCAGCTAATGCTGGGGGGCCTGCCAGGTTCTCGCTATGCCCCTGGTTCTGAGTGAGGTTGCTCTTCCGATGCAGCCCCACTGTGCCATTCTCTCCACTGGTTACCCATTACCCAGAGGATCCAGTTCAAACTCCTGAGTCTAACATACAAAGCCCTCCACGGGTTGTCTCCTCCATACATCTCCTCATTAATCTCTAGATATTGTCCCTCCCGCAACCTTCGCTCCTCCCAAGAAATTCTCCTGGCCTCTAAGCTGATCACCTCCTCTCATGCTCGCATTCAGGACTTTACACGAGCATCACCCCTTATCTGGAACTCTCTTCCACAGCCTGTACGTCATGCTCCAAACCTGGACATCTTCAAACGCACTCTTAAAACACACCTTTTCAGACAAGCTTATAACATTCTATAGCCCTTATTTACTTCTCTGTCACAATGTAATCAGAGGCAAAGAATCACTGCCTCATCCATCCTCCACCCCCTTACCTAGTGTGTCCCCCACTACCCATTAGATTGTAAGCTCGCAAGGGCAGGGTCATCCTCCTAATGTTTACTGTTCTTGTAACAATATTTGTGCTGCTTGGAACTCTGCTGTACATTTGTTAGTTGTATGTATGTTCCCCTTGTCGTCTTATTGTGCTTTGTAAAGCGCTGCTGAATATGTTGGCGCTATATAAATAAATAATAATAATAATTGACTGAGATTGTAAATCATGCTGTTATTTTTCCGTTATAAAAGGTGGCTGGCAGGGGTCTAGTCCTGGGAAAAGAAGTGAGTGGACTCACCCGGAGAACCTCTGCGGTGCCAAAAAATGGGCGTGGTCAAGCACACCGTGGGCGTGGTCATGGGTGGGGCCAAATATACATGACCTTAGCAGTGATGTAAAAGGTCTGCCAAGGAAGTTTGAGCTCTGCCGTAGTGTATCCCCCAAAAATTGATGTAATCTGTAAGCATTTCACCAAAAAGACACATAATCTGGTAGAAGTTCCTCCAAAATACAGATAATATGGAAGTGGTTCCTCCAAAATAGACAATGTGGCAGCAGCAGTTCCCCCAACATACACATAATCTGGAAGCAGTTCCCCAAAATACGCGAAACCTGACAGCGGATAACCCAAAATACACGTAACACCCAAAGGACATAATCTGGCAGTAGTGGTCCCCCAAACATACACAATCTGGCAGCAGTTCCCCAAAATACACGTAATCTGGCAGCAGCCGTTCCCCTAACATACACATAATCTGGCAGCTGTTCCCCAAAATACACAACAGCGGTTCCACAAAAATGCAGATAATCTGACAGCAGTTCCCCTAAAATAGGTACCCCCAGCATAGGTAGCCAGGTCTATAGGTGTCCCCAGTATAAGTAGCCATGAGTATAGTAGTCCCAGTATATGTAGCCAGAGGTATAGTTGCCTAGTATATGTAGCCAGGGGTATATGTCCCCAGTATATGTAGGCAGGGGTATATGTGCCCAGTATATGTAGGCAGGGGTATATGTCCCCAGTATATGTAGGCAGGGGTATATGTCCCCAGTATATGTAGGCAGGGGTATATGTCCCCAGTATATGTAGGCAGGGGTATATGTCCCCAGTATATGTAGGCAGGTGTATATGTCCCCAGTATATGTAGGCAGGTGTATATGTCCCCAGTATATGTAGGCAGGGGTATATATGCCCAGTATATGTAGGCAGGTGTATATGTCCCCAGTATATGTAGGCAGGTGTATATGTCCCCAGTATATGTAGGCAGGGGTATATGTCCCCAGTATATGTAGGCAGGGGTATGTCCCCAGTATATGTAGGCAGGTGTATATGTCCCCAGTATATGTAGGCAGGGGTATATGTCCCCAGTATATGTAGGCAGGGGTATATGTCCCCAGTATATGTAGGCAGGGGTATATGTCCCCAGTATATGTAGGCAGGTGTATATGTCCCCAGTATATGTAGGCAGGTGTATATGTCCAGAGTATATGTAGGCAGGTGTATATGTCCCCAGTATATGTAGGCAGGTGTATATGTCCCCAGTATATGTAGGCAGGTGTATATGTCCCCAGTATATGTAGGCAGGGCAGGGGTATGTCCCCAGTATATGTAGGCAGGGGTATGTCCCCAGTATATGTAGGCAGGTGTATATGTCCCCAGTATATGTAGGCAGGGGTATATGTCCCCAGTATATGTAGGCAGGGGTATATGTCCCCAGTATATGTAGGCAGGGGTATATGTCCCCAGTATATGTAGGCAGGTGTATATGTCCCCAGTATATGTAGGCAGGTGTATATGTCCCCAGTATATGTAGGCAGGTGTATATGTCCCCAGTATATGTAGGCAGGTGTATATGTCCCCAGTATATGTAGGCAGGGGTATATGTCCCCAGTATATGTAGGCAGGGGTATATGTCCCCAGTATATGTAGGCAGGGGTATATGTCCCCAGTATATGTAGGCAGGGGTATATGTCCCCAGTATATGTAGGCAGGGGTATATGTGCCCAGTATATGTAGGCAGGGGTATATGTGCCCAGTATATGTAGGCAGGGGTATATGTCCCCAGTATATGTAGGCAGGGGTATATGTCCCCAGTATATGTAGGCAGGTGTATATGTGCCCAGGTAGCCAGGTGTGCCCCCAGCCCCCCACCCGGAGGGGGCAGAGCAGGGAAGGCGAGCTATGGGGACAGCGGGGATGGGCGGACATCTCCCCCCCCCTCCATCCCTCACCTTTGTGATCCCCTTCCTGCCTCTCCCCTCCAGCGTTTTTAAGTGTCGGCCCGGCGACCAGACTAGCCGCACACAGAGCGGAGCGTCCCATGCGACTGGAACGCAGGAAGTCTCCGCCCACTTTCGCCGCCGGCCCGACACTTAAAAACGCTGGAGGGGAGAGGCAGGAAGGGGAGCACAAAGGTGAGGGATGGGGGGGGAGATATCCGCCCATCCCCGCTGTCCCCATAGCTCGCCTTCCCTGCTCTGCCCCCCTCCACACAAGCCACAGTGAACGGCGTTCACTTTGAAGAAAAAGTGGGTGGACGCCGTTCACCCGCGTTCACGCAGGACTCGACCCCTGGGGGCTTGTAAAAGATTTATCTTTTGATGGCATGTTATCATATTATGAGCCACAATAAAACATTTGTCAAAACAAAACAAATGGAAACTTCAGATCTCGACTCGATTGGTGCTGTGATTGGGTGTCCACACACCACAGAAACCAGCCATGTTTTCGGGCCATAAACTCTCCAGATTCGTGTAGTAACTCGGTTATGACAATCAATTAAAGGGCAATCAGATGCTTTCAGCCTTGGGAAAAAACTATACTTATCTGGCCAGCTGGTGACCAATGTCCACAGGTACACCACTCCTGTAGCCAACACACAATAAGCAAAGAAGGACACGGCACTCAGAGGCTGTGAGCAGCAATAAGCTGTATTGGAGCAGCAAGGTAACACACACAATGTTTCGGGCGGAGGCGGAGCCCTTCCTCACCTGATGAAGGGCTCCGCCAGAACGTTGTGTGTGTTACCTTGTTACTCCAATGCAGCGTATTGCTGCTCACAGCCTCTGAGTGCCGTGTCCTTCTCTGCTTATTGTGTTATGACAATTAATTAGGAGTCCTGAACCTGGGACATCACTGAGTGAATTGTAAGACTCTTTACTAAACATTTGAAATGAGCTATCAATAGAGCCAGATTAGCGGCGTACGTACAAAAAGGGCGCCCGGACAAAAAGGGCGCGGGGAGTAAACGCTAAATAATAATTAATCATTAATAGGGTTTATAAAGATAGTGTGCTATATTTCGTTTACAAATAATGTTTAACAAAATTATAAATCATTAAATAATGTTTATGAAATCGGAAATTGTGAAAACGTTAATCTTCCCTGTTTCAAAAGTTAAACTTATAATTACGTTTATTAAAAAAACAATAATATATGTTTAATTGTTATAATTGTATATTATTGTGAATAACCTTCATTTATGGTTTGTTCTTATAATAAAATCTGAAAATATTCTTTATAACGATGATATAAATATAACTACGTTCGTAATAAGTGTTGTAAAACATTAGTAATTATTACTAAAATTTTACTAAAACTATACCTAAGCCTACTCTTACACAGAACTCTCCCTGTACCTATCCCTAACACCTAGACCCCCTGGTGGTGCCTAAACCTAAGACCCCCCTGTTGGTGCCTAAACCTAAGACCCCCCTGGTGGTGCCTAAACCTAAGACCCCCCTGGTGGTGCCTAAACCTAAGACCCCCCTGTTGGTGCCTAAACCTAAGACCCCCTGGTGGAGCCTAAACCTAAGACCCCCCTTTATTATGTGGATAATAATGTTTTACTAATTGTGGATGCAAAAAATATTTTGCAATTTACGTTACGTACTGATCGCTTTATTTTGTGAATAATAATGTTTTACAAACAGTAAGGGATAAAACTTTAAATAATGTTTTAATTATTTAAATAAGATAAATATGTTTAGTATTTTCATAAACGTTATTCGGCACGGTGCATTTTATAAACGTAAATCACCACAAGCTCAGTTATAAATCATTAAACATCTCCGGGCGCCGTTTGTAAACTTTATTTAGCTCCGGGCGCCGTTTGTAAACTTTATTTAGCTCCGACGCCCTTTTTTCCTGCTCGGCGCCCATTAAACGTTATTTATTATGGGAGTGAATGGTGGCGCCCTTTTTGTCCACTAGCTGCCTGCGCCCTTTTTTCCCAGCTCCGATTAGCGTTCCTAGGAAGGCCAGTGTGATGTTCTGGGACTCGTAGTAATGAGTAATCAATTCCTTAGAACAATCCATCCGTCAGTATCCCTTTTGGCTAATAGGCGATTTCCTCTTCACTAATGACAGCAGTAATGATCTGAAGATGGCCACAGGGAAGCGCACCGTATGGGGTTACAGAGGTAGCAGAGCGCTATATTCACAGTCCCCGGGGATGACAAACTATCAGTGGTGTCCAGGGCCAGATCTCTGGGAAGGCCGCAAAGGCCTGGCTGAGGAGCGCAGCTGGCTGAGGGGTGGATGGACATGGAAGAGGTTGCAAATAAGTAGCAACACATATAAATAGGGAGCTGCAGCCCAAGGGATTTGTATGTAATTAAAGGGGGTTGCTGTACATTAATGTTAGACATGGAAGAGGGACAAGGAGAGGATCCCTGCAAATCCTGGCTCTTTCCTGCTCAGTGCTGAGGATCTCTGCCAGTCCTGGCTCCTGCCTGCTCAGTTCTGAGGATCCCTGTCAGTCTTGGCTCCTGCCTGCTCAGTTCTGAGGATCCCTGTCAGTCCTGGCTCCTGCCTGCTTAGTGCTGAGGATCCCTGTCAGTCCTGGCTCCTGTCTGCTCAGTGCTGAGGATCATTGTCAATCCTGGCACCTGCCTGCTTAGTGCTGAGGATCCCTGTCAGTCCTGGCACCTGCCTGCTTAGTGCTGAGGATCCCTGTCAGTCCTGGCACCTGCCTGCTTAGTGCTGAGGATCCCTGTCAGTCCTGGCTCCTGCCTGCTTAGTGCTGAGGATCCCTGTCAGTCCTGGCTCCTGCCTGCTCAGTGCTGAGGATCATTGTCAATCCTGGCACCTGCCTGCTTAGTGCTGAGGATCCCTGTCAGTCCTGGCACCTGCCTGCTTAGTGCTGAGGATCCCTGTCAGTCCTGGCACCTGCCTGCTTAGTGCTGAGGATCCCTGTCAGTCCTGGCTCCTGCCTGCTTAGTGCTGAGGATCCCTGTCAGTCCTGGCACCTGCCTGCTTAGTGCTGAGGATCCCTTTCAGTCCTGGCTCCTGCCTGCTTAGTGCTGAGGATCCCTGTCAGTCCTGGCTCCTGCCTGCTCATTTCTGAGGATCCCTGTCAGTCCTGGCTCCTGCCTGCTCAGTGCTGAGGATCCCTGTCAGTCCTGGCTCCTGCCTGCTCATTTCTGAGGATCCCTGTCAGTCCTGGCTCCTGCCTGCTTAGTGCTGAGGATCCCTGTCAGTCCTGGCTCCTGCCTGCTGAGTGCTGAGGATCCCTGTCAGTCCTGGCTCCTGTCTGCTCAGTGCTGAGGATCATTGTCAATCCTGGCACCTGCCTGCTTAGTGCTGAGGATCCCTGTCAATCCTGGCACCTGCCTGCTTAGTGCTGAGGATCCCTGTCAGTCCTGGCTCCTGCCTGCTTAGTGCTGAGGATCCCTGTCAGTCCTGGCTCCTGCCTGCTTAGTGCTGAGGATCCCTGTCAGTCCTGGCTCCTGTCTGCTCAGTGCTGAGGATCATTGTCAATCCTGGCACCTGCCTGCTTAGTGCTGAGGATCCCTGTCAGTCCTGGCACCTGCCTGCTTAGTGCTGAGGATCCCTGTCAGTCCTGGCTCCTGTCTGCTCAGTGCTGAGGATCATTGTCAATCCTGGCACCTGCCTGCTTAGTGCTGAGGATCCCTGTCAGTCCTGGCACCTGCCTGCTTAGTGCTGAGGATCCCTGTCAGTCCTGGCTCATGCCTGCTTAGTGCTGAGGATCCCTGTCAGTCCTGGCACCTGCCTGCTTAGTGCTGAGGATCCCTGTCAGTCCTGGCTCCTGCCTGCGTAGTGCTGAGGATCCCTGTCAGTCCTGGCTCCTGCCTGCTTAGTGCTGAGGATCCCTGTCAGTCCTGGCTCCTGCCTGCTTAGTGCTGAGGATCCCTGTCAGTCCTGGCACCTGCCTGCTTAGTGCTGAGGATCCCTGTCAGTCCTGGCACCTGCCTGCTTAGTGCTGAGGATCCCTGTCAGTCCTGGCACCTGCCTGCTTAGTGCTGAGGATCCCTGTCAGTCCTGGCACCTGCCTGCTTAGTGCTGAGGATCCCTGTCAGTCCTGGCACCTGCCTGCTTAGTGCTGAGGATCCCTGTCAGTCTTGGCTCCTGTCTGCTCAGTGCTGAGGATCATTGTCAGTCCTGGCTCCTGCCTGCTCAGTGCTGAGGATCATTGTCAGTCCTGGCTCCTGCCTGCTCATTTCTGACTATCCCTGTCAGTCCTGGCTCCTGCCTGCTCAGTGCTGAGGATCCCTGTCAGTCCTGGCACCTGCCTGCTTAGTGCTGAGGATCTCTGTCAGTCCTGGCTCCTGCCTGCTCAGTTCTGAGGATCCCTGTCAGTCCTGGCTCCTGCCTGCTCAGTGCTGAGGATCATTGTCAGTCCTGGCTCCTGCCTGCTCATTTCTGACTATCCCTGTCAGTCCTGGCTCCTGCCTGCTCAGTGCTGAGGATCATTGTCAGTCCTGGCTCCTGCCTGCTCATTTCTGAGGATTCCTGTCAGTCCTGGCTCCTGCCTGCTCAGTGCTGAGGATCATTGTCAGTCCTGGCTCCTGCCTGCTCATTTCTGAGGATTCCTGTCAGTCCTGGCTCCTGCCTGCTCAGTGCTGAGGATCATTGTCAGTCCTGGCTCCTGCCTGCTGATTTCTGAGGATCCCTGCTGCCGGTTTTAACTCCTGCCTGGTCAGTTCTGTGAATCCCTGCCAGTCCTGGCTCCTGTCTACCCAGTTATGGGAGCTACACCAGTCCTGGCTCCTGCCTGCTCAGGTCTAAAGAATCCTTGCCAGTCCTGGCTCCTGCCTGCTTAGTTCTGGGAACCTCACCTGTCCTGGCTCCTTCCTGCTCAGTTCTGGAGCCCTACCAGTCCTGGCTCCTGCCTGCTCAGTTCTGGGAGCTGCACCAGTCCTGGCTCCTGCCTGATCAATCCTGGGAGACCTAACAGTACTGGCTCCTGCCTGCTCAGTTCTAAGGATTCTGTCAATCCTGGCTCCTCCTGCCTGCTCAGTTCCTGCCTGCTATGTACTGAGAATCTGACCAATCCTAGTCCCTATTCAATCACAGTTGATAAATGATGACCCTATCTCCGCCTCCTTCCAGGAAACTTTTTCACCTGGCTGCCAGTGCTTTACCCCCTTTGGTTCAGCACTCCACAAACCAAGATGCAATCAAGAAATAGACGAGGGAAGCACTCTTGCTTGGCAATATACAGTATCTTATATAGTACACAACAATACACACGTTTTCCAGCTCCTCGCTCTTCCACAGGTGTACTCCTAGTCCCTGCCTGCTCAGCTCTGAGGACCTCTGCCAGTCCAGGTGCCTGTCCTGTAGCTCCCAACTGTCGCTCTATCGGAGGGACAGTCCCTCTTTGGGAGCCCTGTCCCGCTGTCCCTCTTTCCTCATTTGTCCCTCTTTCAGGACTTTGTCCCTCTTTCTATGTAAATATATCTAGTTCTCTACTAAAAAATGTGTTTGATTGACTCTAAACTTTATTCCCATCCTTTAAATTGATATAATACTAATTGTAAAATGTTAATATGAAGGAAAATGAACAAGGATAGAAAGGACCAGTGTGGTTTCAATTATAAAACATTTTTCTTATGAACTCTTTATGGTATGCGTGACTAGGGGTGTGACCCGGGGGGGGGGGGTGATCAGGGGTGTGGCAGGGGCGTGGCTTGAGTGTCCCTCTTTCTCATCTCAAAAAGTTGGGAGATATGCTGTCCGCTCTCTTCCTGCCACTTGTAGCTCCTATAATCAGGGCCGGATTTCTGCAGAGGCCCCAAAGGCCACGGCCTAGGGCGGAAAAAAATCAGAAGGATAAAAGGGCGGCAGGACCAGAGAGAGATAAGAGGCTGCATGTCAAAATAAATCATTTCTCCTGCTCCGAAGCCGCCCCGGCTTTGCTGCACACACAGTCAGAATTCCAGAGCTCCGTGTATTTTACTTACTTGGTGGTGTGCGATGAGACAGTGCTATCTCCTCAACATACAAGCTTCCGTTTATTGCCAGGGGTGAGAGAAACATGGATCACAATGTAGACACAATTTCTGATACAGTAAGGTAACAGAATTATTTCCACTTTACAACTCAAGCTGGGCTAAACAATGTATTGCTGGTCAGACTCTGTTAATGACTTGAGCCATTCCTTCTCCTCTCTCCCCCTGGATTGTAAATCTTAAACAGATATGTAAGGTTTTTTTTTCCTTAGAGAGTCTTATGGCAGCCCCTTCTAAGCTAAATCTTAACCCCTTGCTGGCTCATTTTAAAGGCAGCAATAGTCTTGTATGAGATAGACAACTTCTCTATAATTATAATTGGAAATGTACTGTTGTACACTTTGTATTGTTACATTCTGTTTTGTATACCAAAAGTAATAACATACACTAAAAATTAAAAAAAATATTTATTTGTACCGTGTTGGCAAACAGTAAAAAAAACAACTGTGATAGAATCAGTACAATAAATACTATAAAATAAATGTAACAGACCTGTGATTACAGAAGAGCAGAGAGGGAGATGAATGCTGCTCTGCTACTTCATGCCTGGTACACACTATGCAATTTGCCATCAGATAGATGGGTTCGAATTGATTATTTCTGACAGGTCTAATCTGATTTCTGATCATTTTTCTAATCGACTTTGTATAAGTGATCGGAAAAACGATTCAACCCATCTATCTGGTGCTTACCAGGCATTAGAGACTCACTGCTCTGACAGGAAAAACAATCACTCATCATTTTTCAGAGAGAAAACATTCATAGGTATACACGAGTCACTAAAACAGGCATTTCCTCCTGCAAACAAGTGATCGTTAAGGCTCATACACACATCAGACCATAGTCTTTGGAAAATGAAAGATCACAGACCAATCTTACCACCCTTCATGTAGTATGAGAGCCATACCTTTACAGTCTTTTCTATGGAGCTGAACTCCACATCAGACAGAAATCTTTGCAAGATGCTGCACACAAAGATGCTGTAGACATTCAAAAGATCAGTATCTGCAAAAGATCTGTTCCTGCCAAAAATCCGTTCCTGCAAAATGCATTCATAGTCTATGATATCTGCAGATCCTCATACACACCTTGTTTAACAAACATTAATCTGCAGATCAGATCCACCAGGATGGCTCTTCAGATCTGCAGATGATTGTCTGATCTGCAGATGAATGTTTGTTAAACAAGGTGTGTATGATGATCTGCAGATCTCATAGACTATCATTGCAATTTGCAGGAACGGATCTTTTGCAGTAACAGATCATTTGCAGATACTAATCTTTTGTGTCTGTACAGCATCTGTGTGTGCAGCATCTTGCAAAGATTTTTTTCTGATGGAGAGTTCAGCTCCATAGAAAAGACTAAAGGTGCGTACACACATGCGACTATAGTCGTTTGAAACGATCGTTCCCCAATCGTTTGAAAAAAAGCAACCAACGACCATTAAAGAGGAACTGTAACGACAAAACGGCCCCTGGGGGGTACTCACCTCGGGTGGGGGAAGCCTCAGGATCCTAATGAGGCTTCCCACGCCGTCCTCCATCCGTCAGGGGTCTCCCTGCAGCCCTCCGTGCAGCGGTGACGTCAATATTTACCTTCCTGGCTCCTGCGCAGGCGCTCTGATGCCTCTCGGCGCCGAAGTAGGCGGAAATACCCGATCGCGGTCGGGTCTGCTCTACTGCGCAGGCGCAAGTTTCCGGCGCCTGCGCAGTAGAGCGGACCCGACGGAGATCGGGTATTTCCGTCTATTTCCGTGCCGAAAGTCGCCACAGCGCCCCCGCTGGAGCCAGCAAAGGTAAATATTGAACTGACAGTCGGCACAGTCGCCGGCTGTTCGGAGGGCTGCGGCGAGACCCCCGTGGGACAGAGGACGGCGTGGGAAGCCTCATTAGGATCCGGAGGCTTCCCCCACCCGAGGTGAGTACCCCCCAGGGGAGGTTTTTGTTGTTACAGAGTCTCTTTAAGTCTAACGACGGACGAGCTAGATCGTTCAAAACGAATGATCTAGCTTAGCGGATTTTTCCCAATGACAATCGTTTGCAAAAGTAGTACATCGTTGGAAACGGTCGTTCGTACTAGGCTTGAAATGCGCATTTAACTATTTCTCCATGGAACTTTTCATTTTTATGCGCAGGCGCAATTGTTACTTTTACGTGATGTAACGTTCCTTCTAACGATCTGATCGTTACACACCTTTTAAAACTTCACTTAGGTCGTTCTTTCATCAATTAAAAGTTCGTTCGTCGTTGACAACGAGCGATCGTTGTCGCATGTGTGTCCGTAGCTTGAGGTATGGCTCTCATACTACATGGAAGTGGGTAAAATTGGTCTTTGATCTTTCATTTTCAAAAGACTATGGTCTGATGTGTGTATGTGGCCAAAGACTATGGTCTGATGTGTGTATGAGCCTTTAGTCAGGATGTTGGACAGAATGATATTGAGTGAAGGTGCATACACACATCAGACCATAGTCTTTGAAAAATGAAAGATCACAGACCAATTTTACCCCCTTCCATGTAGTATGAGAGCCATACTCTACACAGTCTGTTCTATTGAGCTGAACTCCCCATCAGATAGAAATCTTTGCAAGATGCTGCACACAAAGATGCTGTACACTTTCAAAAGATCTGTTCCTGCAAAAGATCTGTTCCTGCAAAAGATCTGTTCCTGCAAAAGATCCGTTCCTGCAAAATGCATTCATAGTCTATGATATCTGCAGATCCTCATACACACCTTGTTTAACAGACATTCATCTGCAGATCAGACAATCATCTGCAGATCTGAAGATCCATCCTGTTGGATCTGATCTGCAGATGAATGTTTGTTAAACAAGGTGTGTATGAGGATCTGCAGATATCATAGACTATGAATGCATTTTGCAGGAACGGATCTTTTGCAGGAACGGATCTTTTGCAGGAACGGATCTTTTGCAGGAACAGATCTTTTGCAGATACTGATCTTTTGAATGTGTACAGCATCTTTGTGTGCAGCATCTTGCAAAGATTTCTATCTAATGGGGAGTTCAGCTCAATAGAATAGACTTTGTAGGTATGGCCCTCATACTACATGAAAGGGGATAAAATTGGTCTGTGATCTTTCATTTTCCAAAAACTATGGTCTGATGTGTGTATGCACCGTGAGTGTGTGTGTGTGGGGGGGGCGGTTGGTGGTACCGGGCCTAGGGCACTGGGAAGTCCAAATCCTGCCCTGCCTATATTAAGATACTTTACGGAGGACGCTCTCTCTCTCTCTCTCGCTGAATCCATGCTGGAAGCCGGAGCTGATCGGGAGGAGGATCTGTGCAACTTGCCAGGATGGATTCTAGTTACAGCTGCAAATCTTGATTAAACTGCATTAGATGTCCATAAAGAGGTCATCATGGTCCTCTCTCCCATCTCCTAATTGTGTTTTGTGGTAAATAAATACAATTGCTCCCTGCGGACACATTCAGCTCAGGTCATTAGAGGCGGGAGCTGCTGCCTGCCGTCAGGACATGAATCATACGGGACATGTGACACTCTATACCCTCCATAACAGGGGGAGGCCGGGGACCGGACGTCTTCCATGCCGGATCATTAGAGGTAAGATGTTACTGGAAAGCAACTTAAAGCCGGTGGAAAACAACTAAGTACACAGAGGGAATCCAAACCTGAAGAACCTCAACTGCACAAATTCATACCTCCCAACTTTTTTGAGATAAGAAAGAGGGACACTTTAAGACGCCCCTACCACACCCCTCGCCATGCATAGCACAATTCAGAACCAAAATACGCCGTTTTATCATTCAGACCACACTATCATCATTAGTTTTTCTACATTTTAACATTTTCATTGGCAAACCATTTTTCTTGGGGGCGATCCAAAAACGCCCTAGTGGGTCTTAGCGCTCAATTTTCATGCCCACGGGAGTTATTTGCACCTTATTGGCCATCTCTACTGGCCAGCATAAACCTCAGTACTCATTGGTCGAGCAATGGTTCAGCCCAGGAGGATACTTTGGATGAGGCCCTCGAAACTGTCATGAATGCTGATGGTTGCACACAGTGGTGCTCGGATACCCCCAAGCACAAATTTGACTCCGCCCACTTACAAATTGACTCGTGATCACGAGTAGAAAGGGATATCCAACTCGAGTGCGGTGTTGAGTCGAATAACCGCATGCAATCACAAAAATCCGCTGACTTTAACGGTTAATAGCAAAGCCCCCTTATATGCTAGATGCACCAAGTTTGCCAGATATGTTAAGAAGAACAGTGGGGGAAAGAGGAATTTTTTTTTTCAAAAAGACCTTATAGTTTTTGAGAAAATGTTAAAGTTTCAAAAGAAAAAATTATACATTTAAATGCGGTAAATACATTAACTGTCATTTACCACATTTAAATGTATACTTTTTTCTTTTGTAACTTTAAAGTGGATCCGAGATAAACTTTTACTCATTGCATAATTGTGTTCCTTTCATATAGTTTATAGGGCATTCCTCAAGCCAAATACTTTTTTTGTTTTGTTTTAATACTCTAATTCCCTATAAACTAAACAAGCCACACCCACAGGTTTTCAGAGTGCCAAGGCACTTTCAGACAGTAGCAAGGGCTCATGGGAGATCAGTCTGGGCAGGAGGAGAAGGAGGTATTACTAGCCAGAGATTTCAGAGGCAGAGGGGAGGAGGAGGGGGGATTCGTTTTCTTTGCTCAAGATGCAGATAAGCCTGCCTCTGTGTAATGTTTACAGACAACATGGTTGCTGTCATTGTATCACAGGAATAAATAATCATAAACCGTTGAAGCTGTTTGCAGCTAGATTTGCTGTGTAATCTATCTAAACCTTAGATAAGATATATAGACAAGTTACTTGTTATAGTTAGTTTTTCATCTTGGATCCGCTTTAAAATCATTTTCTCAAAAACTAAGGTCTTTTTGAAAAAGATCTTATTCCCACTCTTGTTCCCACTTTTCTTCTTCTTAACATATTTGGCAGATTTGGTGTTTCTGGCATGTAAGGGGGCTTCACTATTACCCGCTAAAATCAGCTGGTTTTTAATCACAAATACCAACTAGTGATCACGAATAACTAGTGCGTAACGAGTGTAATCATGAGTGCATTCCTGATCGGCATTCGTGATCGAGAGCCAATCACGACTTGGTGATGAGCATCCCTGGTTGCACACATTGCAGATCACATGTGCTGCTTTATTGAATAGGACAACAAGGTGACTGAGTGGTTAGTTAGCAGGGTCTCCCATGGGGTCCAATGTTCTAATCCCGGCTGGACCTGTATCTGCGTGAAACGTCTGTGGTCACCGTGTGTTTGGCTTGTGTGTCCTCTCACCGCATTAAAGGGGCACTATGACAACAAATTGTAAAATTGAAAATATGTGCAAACATAAACAAACAAGAAGTACGGTTTTTCCAGAGTAAATTGAGCCATACATTACTTTTCTCCTATGTTGCTGTCACTTACAGTAGGCAGTAGAAATCTGACAGAAGCAACAGATTTTGGACTAGTCCATCTCTTCATGGGGGGATTTTCAGGGATTTATTTATTTTCAAAAGCATTTAGTGAATGGCAGTTGCTCCGTCCAACTGCCAAAAACTGTGTAGCGAGCAGGGAAGCCGGACAGCATCATTATTTAAATCCTTTTTAGGGAATATCTTTATAAAGAATAAAAGCCTTGCTGAGAATCCCCTATGAAGAGATGGACTAGCCCAAAGCCTGTCACTTCTGTCAGATTTCTACTACTTACTGTAAGTGACAGCAACATAGGAGAAAAGTAAATTATGGGTCATTTTACTCTGGAAAAAACGTACTTCTTATTTGTTTATGTTTTCCCATATTTTAAATTTAATTTTCTTTGCCATAGTGCCCCTTTAAAATACAGTGGAGTTAAATTGCTTCACCCCAAAAAAAATTGTCCTAAAGGTGGCCATCCACATCTATTTTCTTGCATGATTCCAGTGCTGCTTGCACATTTTCACCAAAGTCATTATCGCATCAAAAATGCTATGTTGAAATTTTTCACAAAAACACATAACATCATTATCTTTACTATGAAAATGCAGAAAACCGATATTTTTACCATGACAGTTTTTACTGTAAAAAGGTGATAAATCGAGAATAACGCAAAAACAACAACTTATTTTCGATGGCATTTTCACAAAAAAAAAACGAATTTAATTTTATTTTCATGAAAATGAATGCAAAAATAATATTGGCATTTTCACTCATCACTGCTTGATATCCGGCATATTCAATCACCCCGACAGAATCTGCCAGAAATCGAATGCCCCCAACATGTCCAATTAATTGCATTTCATCGACTTTGACCTAATATCCAAAAGAAAAAGTTTCATGCAGTGCTATATAATAATAATGATACAGCAGCACCATCTAGTGGACACTTTACTGAAGTTCATTTATATATGTCATTTTGGCTCCTAAGCAGTATAAATCGGAGGGAGAGCTGTTAGGAGGAGGGTGGGGGGCTTGAAGGGCCAATTCTAGACTTTCTTCTGCCTGAAGCAAACTTGTGAGGATGTGCCCCCCACCCCCTCCCAATTTGGAATGGTCGCACAGCACACAAAAATTCCCCCTTTCATTATAGGTAGGCAGGTATAAGTGCCCCTTGTATAGGGTAGCCAGGTATAGTTGCCCCCAGTATAGGTAGCCAGTATAGGTGGCTAGCATAGTTACCCCAGTATTGGTAGTATAGTTGGCGCAGTATTGTTAGCTAGTATAGTTACCCCCAGTATAGGTAGTATAGTTTCCCCACTATATGGGTAACTAGTATAGTTTCCCCAGTATAGGTAGTATAGTTGCCCCAGTATAGGTAGCCAGTATAGTTTTCCCAGTATGGGTAGCCAGTATAGTTACCCCCAGTATAGGTAGTATAGTTTTCTCAGTATGGGTAGCAAGTATAGTTGCCAGTACCGATTGTGGAATTATCTCCGTGGTCAGCGCACAAGATGTGCGCTGACACTGCGGAAATCCTCCACAAGCGTCTGAATAACAGAACCAAGCTTCGGTGCAATGCACCTGTAGAAGGGATTTCCCTCGGGCAGATGGAGCTGTGGAGTGCAGAGGAATAAACCCTCTGCACTGCCACAGATGCCAGATAGGAATTGTACGAGGGGAAGCAATACAGGGCAAGATAGCCCCTAATGAGAGAGAGTGAGCACAGAGACAGAACGAATGTATGTCCACCAATCTATTCGCCACCCGGCGACAGCGAATACACACCAGCGAAGACCAAGTGGGAAAGCAATCGCAGGAATGGTGATTGCTAATATTGACACAAGACTGAGTAAAGACAGAGCATAGGTATAGTAAGAAAGACACAGCGCACCATAATCATAACGCCAAGGAAAATAACAAACGCACTAGCTAGACGCGGTCGCCGCACAAGAAGCGCAACAGCGACAAAACACGTTAATGGCGCGGTTTCCGCACGAGAAGCGCAACAGAGACAAAACGTGCCAACCCTGACTAACAAAAGAACACAGAAAACACAAACAACCAAATAACAGAAACGCTTGCTAATCGGTTGCCTTACCTTAGGCAACAGCAAGCGTTTGCTCCAGACAAACAGACAACAGGAACAAGTCAGATAGGATCCCCTGCTCTTCCGCAAGAGCGAGTGCGATCCGTACAACAAGACAGACAGGAGTAGCCAGTAGCTACCGCAGCTCTGGCTACACTCCTAGACAGAATACAAAGAGATCCACCGCCTCTAACGCTAGGGCGAATGCAATCCAAACAGACAGAGCGATTTTCTGTCAGCCGCCGCTGGCGACAGAACAATCGCAACAGAAAAACAGAACTAGGCAATACAGATAATAAACAACCTGACTATGCTAGAAGGAATGCTAGTGCACTCCCAAGGAACTACTCTAAGATAGCAATATTAGCAAACAATAAGCAGAGGGGCTGAGACTCCAGGCAAGTTAGCAGGAACAAACCTTCATGACCAGCAGGGAATTCTGGGAGGAAATGGTATTTATACTACAAGCCATCAAAGGAAGCAGCTAAGCAATTTGCATGACAAGTGGATGCAAATTCCTCACCAGAACAGCAACTCTGCAACTTTTCCTTTTCCAGGGACTTAAAGCACTCAGACCTAAAAAATGGTCAAAAAGCTGTCTGCCTGTGCAGACAGCAGAGCAGATCATTACATTGCCCCAGTATAGGTAGCCAGTATAGTTTCCACAGTATGGGTAGCCAGTTTAGTTGTCCCAGTATAGGTAGTATACGGTAGTAGCCCCCAGTGCCTTCTCCCCCCCTCCCTCCCCACGGCCGCCACTTGTGTTACCTTCTGAGCTGGCGGCCACTTCCTCCATGATAGTCCCCGGCCGACCCCCTCTCCTTCCGTCATAGACATCTGTCACTCCCTGGTCACAGCGATATACATCACCGCTACAGGGAGCCGCTGTGCTGCTTCCTTCCTCTTCCCAGCAGCCGCGGCCCGCGGGTCGCTCTGCTTTTGACAGAGGTCTATGATGGAGGAGAGTGAGCCGCCAAGGTCTATCATAAAGGAAGCGGCCGCCAGTTTAGAAGGTAACACGAGCGGTGGCCGTGGGGAGGGACGGGCGGAAGGCCACTCCAGGGCCCATGTCGCCTGATGAACCTGCTTCACCTGGCGTCATGAACCAACCGCCCGTGAGGGCCAGTTTTAGTTACAATTGGGCCCCGGGCAAAATTAACACAGGGCCCCCTCCAACAAAAATCTGCTTCCCCACACACACATACAAGCTGCATTAGGGGCCTTTTTTTCTGGCACATTCCCCCTTCCAGTCCTGAGCCTGCTGCCTGTGCTTTCGAGGAACCACTGGTAATACCCAAGGCACTAGGCTAATGAAAGCCTACAGCTGTGATTCTGCTAATGTTTTTAAGAGCTGTAAAGCTTGATACACAAGCGGAGAGGCGGCCATTCAAGGCCTGCTTGAATGTGCACAGGAGTCCCCCCGAGGTCACATGATCAACGTCGCAACACCCTGACTGACCCACGAGCCCATTGTTCCCCTCCTCACCCCTCCTGCCAGAAGCAGCTCCATCCTGCACTGCGTCGTCATCCCTCCTCTCCCTCCATAGAGAACAGAACGTGTTGCTAGGCTGTAGCATCGCACTGTGTCTTTACGGCACTCCCCCTTCTCCCTCCATAGCAACAGAACGCATAGCTAAGCTGAAGCATCACTCAGTGTCTATGCAGCACTCCCTCCTCTCTCTCAGTAGCAACAGAACCTGTTGCTAGGCTATAGTCTCGCATTGTGTCTGTATGGCTCTCCCTCCATAGCAACAGAATGTGTCGCTAGGCTGTAGCACCTTACAGCCCAGCTCTACAAAGACCACAGAATCTATGTCGGGAGAATTCCACATCACTAATCAGCTTAGACTGTGGCATCACTGGGAGGGCGGGGTTCTGTAACAATATACAGCAATATATACTGTAGATATAAGAAGTATTTCTGGGGCTGAAACCAGGAAAATGAAGTGGGTGTCCTGAAAAATGTACTGCATTCTACTATATGTCGCTACAGGGCCTCTTTAAGTCTCTGTGCTTGTGCTTCCAGCTATAGCAATAAACAAAGTCTATTTTTATGCCCCTTCCTGCCTGACATCATTTCAGTATCCTGCACTATTCCATACTGGCGATCTCTGGCAGAGCGGGTAACTGTGCCAAGGGGCGGTTGCTTTATACTCCTGCCAGACAACCAGCACAAGCTGATCTGGCTGGAGTGTTGAGCAACCGTCCAGCAGGGGATTTGTACATTCTGGAGGAGGCGCTCGCACTATTTTCTCGCACTTAGGTTGGAACAGGCACGTCAGGGTAGACTCAATACTGGCAGCAGGAACACCCCGTGGGACCTGTTGTTAAAGAAAATCTGTAATGAAAATACGTCCCCTGGGGGGTACTCACCTCGGGTGGGGGAAGCCTTCGGATCCTATTGAGGCTTCCCCCGTCCTCCTCGCTCCCACGGCGGCAGAGAAAATCCTCCCGGAGCGGCGGCGATGTAAATATTTACCTCCGTGGCTCCAGCACAGGCGCAGTATCCGCTCTTCCCACGGAGATAGGCGGAAATAGTCGATCTCCGTCGGGCCGATCTACTGCGCAGGCACAAGTCTCCTGCGCCTGCGCAGTAGAGCGGACCCGACGGAGATCGGCTATTTCCGCCTATCTCCGTCAGAAGAGCCGCAACAGTGCCCCCGCTGGAGCCTGGAAAGGTAAATATTACACAGGCTGTCGGATTTGTTGCGCCGGCTTTGAAGGGTTGCAGCGAGACTGCCGTGGGACCGAGGAGGACAGGGGAAGCCTCATTAGGATCCAGAGGCTTCCCCCTACTGAGGTGAGTACCCCCCAGGGGACGTATTTCTCGTTACAGTGTCTCTTTAAAGGGAACCAACCTGAAAGTGTACCTGAGATGTAATTACTGGGAACATTTTATACTTGCCCGGGGCTCCCTCACCGTCCTCATGTCGTGCGCTTCTGCCCATGTGCATGCCCTTACCGCATTCACATGCCCGGGAGCGCTCTGAGTCTGTGCGTTACTACTGCGCAGGGCGCTCCCAGCTGCAGGAGCACAACATGCGGTGCACTCACAACCAGCCAGATTACCGGGGGCCATATCAAGTGAACGGAGTGCCCGGCAAGGGAGCCCACGCACCTCATGGGGCTGGAGGAAGACCCAGGTAAGTATAAATGCCCCAGTATTTACATCTCAGGTTTCCTTGAAGTGAGAGGAATGTGGAGGCTGCCATTTTCATTCTCTAAGGGCCTGAGCCCACTGACGCAGTTGTGTCCACTTTTCAGTGACACATCAATGTTACAGGTGCTGAAAAGTGGACAGAAGTGGACACAACTGCGTCAGTGGGCTCAGGCCCTTGTAAATAATGCCGGTTGCCTGGCCTCTGTCCTGATGCTCCGCCTCTAATACTATAAGTCACTGATCCAGAATGAGCTGCAGATCAGATGCTGTGACTGCACTGGCTGCCGCATGCTTGTTGCAGGTGTGCGACTCAAACACAACTAAACCCAAGAGTTCATCAGGCCAGCCAGGCAGCCGGCATTGTTCATAAGGGAATGAAGATGGGCAGCTTTTGCATTCCTCTCACTCTAGGCTCCCTTTAACTCCTTCAGTTGGACTGTGGGAACCTTGTTATATTTTGGAAAATAACAGCTGTTTAGAACTGCCAAAAAAGCAAGCAGCCTCTCCTTCCGTTGACATAACCTGCCAGCAGTAAAAATGTCACCATGTGATAAATGTCAGAATGTAAATCAGGGAGAGGAAAGATTTTAGAATGGGCAAACAATGACTAAATCATTTATACATAATTATTGTAAAAATTAAGCATTTTTTTTACATTAGCTTCACTGGAGTTCCTCTTTAAAGGGAACCTGAAGTGAGTAAAATTATTTAAAATAAACACATGCTGTAGCTGCAAATAAATATAACGTACTAATGTCACCACCAGTTCCTCTCAAAAGCTCAACATTTTCTTCTTACAGTGATCCCTTCCAGTTCTGACAAGATTTTGTCAGAACTGAAATATACCAGTTGTTATATATCAGCAGCTGTCAGTTACAATTGAATGTGCAAGGTAATGTTCATGTTTCCCTATGGCTCAAGTGGGCGATATTACATTTGCTGACCAGGAAGCTGTTATGGGGTAATGGCCATTTTCAAAATGGAGGACGGAGAATTCCATTGATCACAGTGGACAAACAGGATGCAGGAGAGGAGAAAGAGATTGAGGAATAGACTACATGGAAGGTTAGTATAACCTGTTTATGTTTATTTTGACTTTTCATTTTCAGTTCAGGTTCTCTTTAGGTCATGTGAACAGATCTTACAAATCAGTCATGATAACATAATGAAGCTATTCTCTTTACTAATCTACAAGTTTACCGGTATGTATTTTCAGCTGTGCTTGGCATTCAGCTTTAAGGGCCCTTTCACACTTGCCTTTGCAAAATGCCGGCGATTTTTGCTGGCGTTTTTCAGGAGTGATATTTCCGCGGCGATTTTTGCGTGATCACGTTTAGCGCTTCTATAGCACTGAAACGCGATCGCCGTGAAATCGCTTGAAAATGGTGCAGGTGACGCGTTTTGAGTTTTTGGCCGATTTGCGGCGATTACCGCAAATCGCCCATGTAAGAACGGGCTTATAGACTTTTAAAAAGCGCTAGCGTTTGAGCGTTTTGCCAAAACGGCAAAACGTCTAGTGTGAATGGGCCCTAAAGGAACCTGAGCACCGCATTTACAAAATATATAAAAGGAACCCTAAGGAAGGTTCTGCAATGAAAATAATGTAATGAATAAAATTGCTTATTAAAGTGGACCAGAACTCTTGCACAGGACAAAAGAACATAGAGAAATGCATCCTGTATGTATTTAGAGAGTTTAGCCTGTTTAATTCCCCCTCATATGTGTCTAATCACCAGTTGTAATTTGATCTCCCCCATGTCACATGACTGCCACAGCAGAGCAGCTAATTTGAAAGCACAGGATGTTAACGATATGTCTGCTTCCATGAAAGCAGGAAGTAGACACACTGCAGATGTATTGCAGGATTTGTATCAGCTGTAACAAAGAAATGTTTTTCTTTAAGGCCTGTCCGTGTCCGTCCGCGTTTTTTTTTTTTAATGAGGCATCTTTTTTTTCCGATTCCCAGCGCTTGGGTGGCCGATTCGTTTTTGCGCTTATCGGTTTTCTAAGCCTTCTTTCCGAACGGTTTTGTAATTCACTCCCTGACGCAAGTGTGGAAGTGAACTCTTTGACAATGCATTTATTCTTGAAAACCCCGAATGCAATCGCCTTAATGCGTGTTTTTGTACGCTTTTCCTATACCTTCCATTGAGGCGTAATCACCCCGAAAATGGAACATGCACCCCTTTCCTAGCCGCACCGCGAACGACCCGCGCTAATATGAACCTTTTCATAGAAATTCATTGGCATTCATTTGAAAAACCGCAGACAGGCAAAAAAAAAAAAAAAAAGCCAAAAACGCCTGTAGTGTGAACCAGCCCTAAAGGTCATTACCAGTATGCTGTTGCTGATCTTTTAGAACAGAGAGGAAGTTCTGAGTTCAGGTTCCGCTTTAATTTCAAAATATTAATTTATAGATTATTTAGTCAGTGTTTGCCCATTGATAGGCCTAGTGCACACCAGAGCGGTTCTGCTGCGGTTTGCGATCCGCTAGGGTAATGTATTTCAATGGGCTGGTGCACACCAGAGCGGGAGGCGTTTTGCAGAAACGCATACTCCCGGGCTGCTGCAGATTTTGGATTGCCTGCTGCGTAGTGCGCGCATTGTGCGTCAATTGCAGACATGTGGTTGCAAAAATACTGCTGAGTGAACAGTCATTTTTTTCTTCTTAATTTGCAGGTCCTCTGCTTCCAAACAACGTATGAGTCTGGGGTTGTGAAGTCTTATTTGTTTAATTTGGTGTAGTGGTTAGCACTCTCACGTTGCAGCGCTGGTTTGAATGCCAGTCAGGGCACCATCTGCAAAGAGTTTGTATGTTCTTCCTGTGTCTGTGTGGGTTTCCTCCAGGCTCTCCAGATTCCTCTTATGTCCCAAAAACATACAAATAAGTTAATTGGCTTCCCCCTAAGTTGGCCCTAGACTTCGATACATACACTACATGATATAGACATATGACTATGGTAGGGATTAGATTGTGAGCTCCTCTGAGGGACAGTTACTGACAAGACAATATACTCTGTACAGCGCTGCGGAAGGTGTCAGCATTATATAAATACTAAAAATAATATCAATTTGCGTTTTACTCATGCGAGTGAAAATTAACACATATCCTTTGCAGCCAATAAACACTTAGGCCCGGTGCACACCAAATACGCTAGCAGATCCGCAAAATGCTAGCAGATTTTGAAACGCTTTTTCTTCTTTTTCTGTAGCATTTCAGCTAGCGTTTTGCGGTTTTGTGTTGCGGTTTTGGTGTAGTAGATTTCATGTATTGTTACAGTAAAGCTGTTACTGAACAGCTACTGTAACAAAAACCGCCTGGCAAACCGCTCTGAACTGGCGTTTTTCAGAGCGGTTTGCGTATTTCCTATACTTAACATTGAGGCAGAAATGCAAAACGCCTCCCGCTCTGGTGTGAACCACCCCATTGAGATAAATTGACCAAGCGTATCTGCACGCTAAAAAACCCGCTCAGTGTGCACCAGCCCTAAGGCCTTGTTCACAGCGCTATCGCAAGTGCTGAGCAGTTTATAGAGTGATTTTGTCAGTGTTTTTCCCAGGAATTTTCGCTTAGAAAAGTGGGTACTTATCCGTTAGCCGGGCGCATCCGGCAGGTGGCGACAAAACTCCATGCAGACAAAACTGAAGTCCTTCTGATTGGAGGGCAGAGCATGATAACAAAACAACTTAACTTGCAGTCTTCACCACTGGGAATAGGAGGCACGGATCTGCGCAGCTCTGATCATGTGCGTAGCCTAGGAGTTCTAATTGATGGGATTTAAACTTCAAAACTCAAATCTCTGCTGTGGTGAAATCATCCTATTTTCACCTGAAGAACATTGCAAAAATCAAGCACCTCATACCCCCAGAAGATCTGCCAACCTTAGTCCACGCCTTCATCACATCCCGACTGGACTACTGCAATGCTCTCTACACTGGTCTTCCAAAAAAGGCCTTGTACCGTCTACAGCTGATACAGAATACTGCTGCCAGACTGCTAACCAACCAACCCCGTCACTGCCACATAACGCCAGTCCTGCACTCCCTTCACTGGCTACCTATAGAATGGAGGGTCCTATTCAAGATCGGCCTACTGACATTTAAATCCCTGAATAATCTAGGCCCTGGATACATGAAAGATATGTTGCAGCTACGTAGCAATCCCCGCATTCTCAGATCAACAGGTTCTAATAATCTAGTCATACCCAGAGTCCACCTGGAAACGTTTGGTCCCAGAGCCTTCTGTCATGCTGCCCCTACGTTTTGGAACTCCTTACCACAACAGATCAGGACAGCTCCATCCCTGGACGTGTTTAAATCCAGACTGAAAACCCACCTGTTAAGTTTGGCATTTGCAGAAATATAACTTTTGTTGTGTGAATACTTCATCCTACTAATTACTGAATCTGAGAGAGCCTAAGCGCTTTGAGTCCTATGGGAGAAAAGCGCTATAGAAATGTTATTGTATTGTATTGTATTGTATCCACCAGAGTTACATCTTTCCCTACTATCCATGTCGGCCTGGAGGGTGAATAGTAATTAGCGCCACCTGCCGGATGCGCCCGGCTAACGGATAAGTACCGAAAAGTGATTTACTAAGCGCTATTGTGGGGCGATGTTTTTTTCCCCACTTTCCTTAGTCAGGAAGTGAACTCTTTGACCCAGAAATGAATAAATACTTTATTGTATTTATTCATTTAAGCGCTCGGGAAATCGCATTTCAATTTCCCTATACTTTCTATTGAATCGCAAACGATCAGAAAATGGTGCAGGAGCCGCGTTTGCGATTTGATAGGAAGCTCATCGCTCATGTGAGAACACTCGCAGCAATATTGCACTAACGCTTTTAAGGCGGTTTTTAAAATCGCCAGCGCTAAAAAAACAAAACAAAAAAAAAACGAAATCGCTCTTATGCTAGGTACACACCATACAATTTTGTGTTAGATGGTTCGATAGATAATTTCCGACATGTCCGATCTTATTTTCAATTTTTTTTTTTTTTTTATCGGAAAGCGTTCAGACCGAAAAAATGCATTGTGTGTACCCAGCATTAGTGTGAACAACCCTAAAGGTGCGTACACACATGCGACTATAGTCGTTTGAAACGATCGTTCCCCGATCGTTTAAAAAAAAGCAACCAACGATCATTAAGTCTAACGACGGACGAGCTAGATCGTTAAAAACAAACGATCTAGCTTGGCGGATTTTTACCAACGACGATCGTTTGCAAAAATAGTACATCGTTGGGAACGGTCGTTCGTACTAGGCTTCACATGCGCATTTCGCCATTTCTCCATGAAACTTCTCATTTTTATGCGCAGGCGCAATAGTTGCTTTATGTGATGTAACGTTCGTTCTAACGATCAGATCGTTACACACATTTAAAAACTAACTTTGCTTAGGTCGTTCTTTCATCAAGTTCGTTCGTCGTTCTCAACAAACGATCGTTGTCGCATGTGTGTACGTAGCATAAAAGGCAGCCAATCACTGTGGAACTGATCCAGCAAGCAGTCTACCTATTCCCAGATCGGAATCAGGGACCTGAAGTCCAGTCTTCATCCTGAAACAACATCCAGGAGCAATATGATCAACAATCAATTAGAATAGAAGTCCTGATAATACTCTTCTGCACATCATGAGAAGCAATGATGGGATTTTGTTTTTTATCACCACCTTCATGCAGACCTTCAATCATTTTGCTTACTTGCCTTTGTCGGCAATTAACGTGGACCTGAACTCTTGCACAGGACACAAGTAAAACAGAAATGCACCGTGTGTTTTTAGAGAGAAGAGCTTGTTTCAGGCCTCTTTCACAGTGGGACGTTAAAGTCGCACGTTATAAAAAATTATAACGCAGACTAACGCACAGCAATACCAAGTCTGTGCGACATTCACAGTGCACACGTTGCGTTGTGTGTAACGTGTAGCAATATTTAGAGAGTGCTGCATGCTGTGCGTTTAGAAATAAATTTGCTGCGTTATGTGTGTTGCACATGCTCAGTAATGTTTTAGTGTTTTTTTTAAATGTAACGCATGTGCAGTTTTCGTTCGATCAGTATGCGACAAACGGCGCACCAAGAGACACATAACCTACATGCGCTGCATTAGGGGCTCGTTCTGCGACTTTAATGTCGCATCAAACGCAACGTCCCACTGTGAAAGAGACCTAAAGGATACCCGAAGTGACATGATGATAGACATGGGTATGCATGGGTCGCACACATATAACTGCTGTGTTCCTTTTTTTCTTTCTGTCTGAAAGAGTTAAATGTCAGGTATGTAAGCGGCTAACTCAGTCCTGACTCAGACAGGAAGTGACTACAGTGTGACACTGTACATACACATGTCTATCTCATCATGTCACATCGGATATCCTTTAATTCCCCTCATCTTCAAGTAATCACAAGTGTAATGTGATCTCTCAGCTCTGTCAGCACAGAAATTTGGCAGTCCTTGGCAGACACAGGAGGTTAACCCTTTGTCTGCTTCCATGAAAGCAGGAAGTAGACCTACTGCAGGAGTTCTGTAAGCTGTAACAAAGCAATGTTTTTCTTTAAAGGTTATTTTGCTGTTGCTTACCTTTTTGAGCAGTGAGGAAGTTCTGAGTTCAGGCCCGCTTTAACGAGGGTATTTTTTTTAAGGGAACTTGAAGTGAGAGAGATTTGGAGGCCGATTCATTTTAAACTATACAAATTGCCTGGCAGTCCTGCTGAACCTCTGCCTCTTACTTCTAACTATAGGCCCTGAACAAGCATGCAGCAGATCAGATGTTTTTAACTTGAAGTGTGATTGGATTAGCCCCATGCTTGTTACAGGTATGCGAGTCAGACACCACTGCAGCCAAAGTGGTCAGCAGGACTGCCAGGCAACTCCATATACCTCTTGCTTCAGGTTCCCCCTATAAAGAGAGCCCGAGGTGGGCTCAAAAAATGAAAACAAAAAAACTAGGCTACTTGATGCGCAGGGCTGAGCAGATCAGGTAGCTGCAAAAACCGCCACTCCCCGCTGCTCCCGCGGGCTGCAATGTCCCATAGCGTGCAGGGAGGCGGGGGAACAGCAGGAGGCGTGGCCAGGGGAGAGAGCTGCCCAATGGCAGCTCAGGAAACCCTGCAGGAATGCCCCAGGAATTCCTCTCCCCTCTGTTTACCTCTGAGTTGGCAACAAATCTTGTCGCTAAACTCGGGAGGGCAGAGAGTGGCGTTTGGGGGACATAGAGACAGGTCATTAGGCAGAGAACATGCCTCTGTGTCCCATCTGCCCCCTGAAAATCCACCGCTGGTTCTCTTTAAGTAAATGATGACTTCTATAAAGATAAAAATGTAGTTCTACCTATTTAAAAGGACCACTATCGCGAAAAAGTAGGCAGTTAAAATGTGACAGATGACAGGTTTTGGGCCAGTCCATCTTTTTAAAGAGAATCTGTATTGTTAAAATCGCACAAAAGTAAACATACCAGTGCGTTAGGGGACATCTCCTATTACCCTCTGTCACAATTTCGCCGCTCCTCGCCGCATTAAAAGTGGTTAAAAACAGTTTTAAAAAGTTTGTTTATAAACAAACAAAATGGCCACCAAAACAGGAAGTAGGTTGATGTACAGTATGTCTACACATAGAAAATACATCCATACACAAGCAGGCTGTATACAGCCTTCCTTTTGAATCTCAAGAGATCATTTGTGTGTTTCTTTCCCCCTGCAGCTCTCTTCCACTGAAGTGTCAGGTGGTTTCTTCCTGCAGAGTGCAGACAGCTCTGCCTGTATGTAATTCCTCAGTATGTGAAAGCCCAGCCAGCTCAGAGGAGGATTTATCCAGCTTGTAAAAGATAAGAGAGAAGAGAGAAGCTGCCCTAATCTAAATAATACACAGGCAGTGTGCAGAGAGTGGCCTGGAGGGGGGAGATGCATCACAGAACCACAACACTGAAGAACTTGGCAGCCTTCCAGACACAGGCTGACAAGTCTGACAAGAGAGAGATAAGTTAATTTATTACAGAGATGGTGATAGTAGAACGTGCTGCAGTAAGCCAGAACACATTAGAATAGCTTTTGGAACTTGTAGGATGATAAAAAAACAGGATGCAATTTTTGTTACAGAGTCTCTTTAATGCTGGGTACACACGATGAGATTTCCCGTTCGATTCCCGGATCGATTCGATTAAATCAAACATGTTCGATTGGATTTCGATCGTTTTTTACGTCGATTTTGCATACCTATCATGAAAAAATCGATCGAAATCCAATCGAACATGTTTGATTTAATCGAATCGATCCGGGAATCGAACGGGAAATCTCATCGTGTGTACCCAGCATTAGGGGGATTCTCAGGGCTTTCTTTGTTTTCAACAGCATTTCCTGAACAACAGTTGCAAAATCTAACTGACATAATAGTGTGCAAGTGTTTAGGGAGGCCGGCTGGTATCTTGCTATTTTGGCAGTTAAACTGTTGTTCAGGAAATGCTGCTGAAAACAAAGCAAACCCTTGAAATACCCTATGAGGAGATGGATTGTCCCAAAACCTGTCGGTTCTGTCAGATTTTAAATGCCTACTTTTTTTCGCGATAGTGGTCCTTTAAAATCAATCCACCCCATGAGTGACACTTTGGCCTCTATTCATAAAGCATTCCCGCATGCGGTAATGCTCAAAACAGCTGACTTTCCCCACCATTCAGCAAAGTCTCAATTTTTATAAAAGCTGTTTCCGCATTTTAAGCTACAATTCCCCAGCAGAGCGATACATTTCCGCCTTGTGCTGTGATTTTTTTAGATTTATCTGGAAAAAGGTAACAAAATGTCAATTCATAAATATTAGAAGAAGCGGTATGCGAGCGGGAAATACCGCTTCCTCAGAAGTAGCGATAAGCGTGCGGAGACCATATAACTGAATGGGACAGACCTCCCAAGCAGCAGCAGAGAGAGCAGCGCACGGAGGGACTCTGCCAGCTTCTGTGTTTCTGCAAGGCTACCGACAGCCTACAGCGGGAAATACCGCTTCCTCAGAAGTAGCGATAAGCGTGCGGAGACCATATAACTGAATGGGACAGACCTCCCAAGCAGCAGCAGAGAGAGCAGCGCACGGAGGGACTCTGCCAGCTTCTGTGTTTCTGCAAGGCTACCGACAGCCTACAGCGGGAAATACCGCTTCCTCAGAAGTAGCGATAAGCGTGCGGAGACCATATAACTGAATGGGACAGACCTCCCAAGCAGCAGCAGAGAGAGCAGCGCACGGAGGGACTCTGCCAGCTTCTGTGTTTCCGCAAGGCTACCGACAGCCTACAGCGGGAAATACCGCTTCCTCGGAAGTAGCGATAAGCGTGCGGAGACCATATAACTGAATGGGACAGACCTCCCAAGCAGCAGCAGAGAGAGCAGCGCACGGAGGGACTCTGCCAGCTTCTGTGTTTCCGCAAGGCTACCGCCAGCCTACAGCGGGAAATCTCCGCTCTGCTATCGCAGCTGAAAAGATTTTTATGAATGACCACCCAGAAGGCTGAAATACCGATGCGGTATTTTTCCTCCACGAATATTTCTGCCCCAAATGTTTTATGAATAGAGTCCTATATCCCCATATACTCTATGTAACCAATCCATCATGCCACAGGACCAAACGCTTCCCTAGTGCCCAACAGTGTGGCAGTTCTATAGCTCCACCATGCATACAGCAGGAAACATGGTGACACATGCACAGACCATAATGCCGTACTTTCTGATCAGCTTCTAAAGGGTTCTGTGCATCCTTTAAGGCAGTGTTCCCCAACCCTCTCCTCAAGGCCCACCAACAGTGCATATTCCACAGAAGTAGTTAATCAGCTCTGCTCAGACACTAATTACCTCCCCTGTGCATGTTTGTGGTTTTCTGCAAAACATGTACTGTTGGTGGACCTTGAGGACAGAGTTGGAGAACTCTGCTTTAAAGTGAACCAGAGATGAAGCACCCTCATGTATTTTACCATATATATCAGTGGGAACATTAGAGAAAACACCTACCCTGCTCTCTGTTTCATCCTGCACTGTTCAGCCTGCTTGTTATCAGCCCTGATACAATCCCTGGATGAGCATTCAGTCTGGCTTTGCTCTGGAATCATTATAACTGAGTCTGTCTTCTCTAATGTCTTTTCAAGCCCAAACCTGCCCCCTTCTGGCTCTGCTATAATGACTCAGCTATAATGATTCCTGAGCAAAGCCAGACTGAATGCTCAGTCTGGGATTTTATCAGGGCTGATAACAAGCAGGCTGAGCAGTGAAGGATGAAACAGAGAGCAGGGTAGGTGTTTTCTCTAATGTTCCCACTGATATATATGGTAAAATACATGAGGGTGCTTCATCTCTGGTTCTCTTGGCTACCTGGGGTCGGAGTTGATGCTTTCAATAAACTGAGGAGTTGGATGATTTTTGTACCAAATCCATAGTCTTGGTAAGAATTAGACTTCGGAGTCGGAGCCATTTTGGGTACCTGGAGTCGGTGGTTTCATAAGCTGAGGCGTCGGACACAGATGATTTTTGTATCGACTCCACAGCCCTGCATGCCTGTTATGTAGATCCTAATCTGCTCTGCCCAATTAACCTGCTTCCAGGATGTACTACTAATCAATGCAAGCTTTTGTGGAGCTTTTCTTTCTGCCAATGGATTGAACTTTTGCGGTTATGGGTAATTGCTTACTTGTACTATTCTGATGCACTATTATGCCAGCGTAATATCTACAAAGGACTGGGTCCTGATTTATTCATGACTTATACTAAGCAAAATTCTTCGGTTCTTTTCCGTTAGCCGGGCGCATCCACTAGGTGGCGACAAAACTCCAAAAGAGTTGCATCTTTCCCTACTATCCATGGCCGCCTGGAGGGGGAATAGTAATTAGCGCCACCTGCCGGATGCACCCGGCTAATGGAAAAGTACAAATTCTTCTTTAAGGCTGGGTTCACATATGACATAGTGTAAAAAAGTAGCATTTTATGCAGGTGCGTTTGCGATTTTGCTTTGCGTTTCGCATCTGCGAATCGCAGGTGCGATATGACTGCGTTTGGGTTTCGCTGTTGTGAATCGCAGATGCTTTTATGTGCGTTTTTTGGGGGGGCGTTTATAACCTTTTTGGCACTCCACCCAGTATAAAAGAGTGCTCTTGCTGCATTTCTCTTGTGGGTTTTTGATGAAGAGGTTCAAAGTGAGGTGCTGGTGCATTTGCGGTCCACTAATTGAAAACGCATTTGCGTTTTGTATGCATATTGCATGCGTTTTGAATGTGTGTTTTTTTTCCTGCGTTTTATGCAAAATAACCAGGAAGTAAAGAGGAAGCAGAAATACATCATCAAAATTTAGATACCAAAAAACGCACGTAAAACGATATGCATCTGCGTCACCACAGACTTTCATTATGTGCGCTTTGGCAGCCATCCTGCATAATATGCGACAAAACCAGCGTATGCGAATCGCTTACTGTAAATCGCAGATCTCCGCATCTAACATTGCTGCATAAAGCGCAGCGTTCTACGCAACACTAGCGTTTCTGCTATGTGTGCACCCGGCCTAAAGGGGCAGTGACATCATGAATCTACAACGCAGCTGCTGTGCGAGTGTGTCTGGGTGCCTGTGTGCTGGCTTGCAGGGTGTTGTGCCGGGGTGGCCCTCCCATGTGCTTTTTATGCGCATATGTATTTTAATCTTGATGTTTCAATAAACTTTTGATATTTTTAGATTTATGTTTCTAGGGTTTACATTATTCTTGATTTAAAGGACTTCGAGGCCAAATAAAAAAAAAGTTAAATACCTGCATCATATTTAAAGGCAAGGAGGACGCCATCCGCGTCCTCCGTGCCGTTCCGCCGGGTCTCCGCCGCTCAATAGCCCCCCGGACCGGCTCCCGACCTCACGGCCCGGGTTGGGCTCTCCTGCCTCTACAAACATGGCCACATGAGCTGGCCGCAGCTGCGCAGTCCGCATAGCCGCAAGTGCGGCTGCGCAGCTCTAGGGCCAACCCCCCGATCCACGCTACAGGCGTCCTCTGTGCCTTTAAATATGCTGCAGGTATATAACTTTTTTTTATTTGGCCTCGGAAGTCCTTTAAAGAGACTCTAATGAAAAAAACCTCCCCTGGGGGGTACTCACCTCAGTAGGGGGAAGCCTCTGGATCCTATCGAGGCTTCCCCCGTCCTCCTGTGTCCCACGGCGGTCTCGCTGCAGCCCCCGGAACGCACAGACGACAATTTGTCAGGCTGTGCAATATTTACCCTCCCTGTTCCGGCGGGGGCGCTGTTGCAGCTCTCCGCTCGGAAATAGCCGATCTCTGTCGGGTCGACTCTACTACGCAGGTGCAGGAGACTTGTGTCTGTGCAGTAGAGTGGACCGGCAGCGATCAGCTATTTCCGCCTATCTCCGAGCGGAGAGCCGATACTGCGCCTGCGCTGGAGCCAGAAAAGGTAAATATTTACATCCCTGTAGTTCGGGGAGCTTTATCGCTGTCGCCGTGGGACACAGGAGGACGGGGGAAGCCTCGATAGGATCCGGAGGCTTCCCCCACCCGAGGTGAGTACCCCCCAGGGGAACTTTTTTTAGTTACAGATTTTCTTTAATATAGTTGTTATATTAGGACACGCATGTCCCACTACTTTGCCGCCATTTCCGAATACTAAGGGTATCAAAGTTATTCATTATTTAACTTTGATACCCTTTTAATCAGGACTTTCTTCTAATATGGCTGTACCTTCATTTATCATTTCAGTTTAGGATCCCTATAACCCAGCGGGACGGTCTTCCCTATAGCGTCTGTACACTTGCACCCCGCGACTGCCCCCTGTGCCATACACACAGCCAGATCGGAGTGAGCTAGAAAGCCATTTTTTTATTTTTAATAGAGGGATTGGTTGGGATGGCATTGCGGGACAACAGCTGAACATGGTGCGATGAGCCAGTTAATAGCCGGTTGACCTCTGGAGCTTTGATGCCGGGATTGTTGGTGACCCCAGCAGCCGCTGCATACACATACCACCCGCAAAGTCAGCTTCTCACTCGGGTAAGTGGGGGAGGGGTTACAAAGGGGGGGCTCCGATCCACCAGTTCTCGGGAAAGGAGCGAAGGGGGGAGGTATTGGTTTCTTTTTAGGGAAGGAGGGGGGGGGGAGGGTAAGGGGGAGGGGGGGACGCAGAATAACTCTGCCTAGTCCACACAGTACAGTCTCAGAGAGGCCTCTTTATGTCAGTTAATGGACAACCAAATGGAGAAGAATGATGGTGAGTCCAAATTGTGCCAGTTGGAAATAAAAAACAAAAACGAAAAACAAAAAGTAGCCGCAAGAAAATTAAGACTTCTTGGGGTCCTGTGTGCTTTTCCTCTTCCAATCATTGAGATCAATTGGTTTAAAAGCTAAAAAGGAAGAGAAAAAAACATCATATACGAAAGAAGCACGAAAAACAAGACTAAGCAGTAATAATGTGCAAATCTGCAACTATGCTGGCTCAGTGACAGCCGGTTCCAGATGTAGTATACATTGTATATGTATTAATTGACTGTAACTCTGCTTAAAGGACACCCGAGGTAAAAATAAACGAATGAAATAGACAATTGTATCTATCCTCCTTCTCCTAAAAATGACTTTTTATATTCCACTGTTTTATTTTATATTCAAATCTACTTTTTAAGTTTTTACTGTTTGATTGTTTTTGCTCAATGACACATTCATTGAAGTATGCCAGAGCTAAAATTTATGAACAATTGACCCTTTTAATCTATTTCCTGCTCTCAGAAGCCATTATCTGCTAGGAAAGTGCTTTATAGTTGGAATTTCTTATCAGTGAGGGTCACACTGTAGTCTGACTCAGTCCTCACTCAGACAGGAACTGCCACTTACATACCTGATGTTTAACCACTTCATCCACAGGTCAGTAGATATACGTCCTCTGGGACTTCATCTAAGCCACAGGTCAGTAGATATACGTCTTGTAGCAGAAGCAGTGCTGTGCAGGATTGGGCTTGCTCCTGTGCACATTTCTGGCACTATCTGATACAGCACTAATTGGTGAATGGGAATATAAGTTTCCTGAGCTAATGAGATTGATTTATACTATGAAAAATACTTGTATTTTCTCATTTCATAGTGAAAAACACACTCTGTAGCATTATTTCAGAATGAAATATCTTCACCATAAATTGTGACAGGAACATAATCTAAGTTTTGTGATAAGCAGTAAGAATTGCCAAACAAAATGTGTGTTTTTAATCTACAGTAGCACTTTTTATTTTTAAACTGGAATTGGTAAAACTGAAAAATACATGTTTTTTTCTATTTTTTTCTTTGTTTTCCCATTAAAATTCATAGAAAACAAAATAGTTTGAGGGAAAAATGGCATACAATGAAAGCCTAGTTTGTCTTGAAAAAAACAATATATATTTCATTTCTGTGTCATAAGTAGGGATAAAGTTATTTCTGATTAAATAGGGACATAGCTAAACTGTCAAAACTGCTCTGGTCAATAAGTACAAAACAAGGTCTGGATGCGAAGTAGTTAACTCTTTCAGGCAGAGAAAGAAAAAAAGGAACACAGCATAGTTATTTGTGTGCTAGGCACTGTACATACCCATGTCTATCTCATCATGTCACATGTCACCTCAGGTATCCTTTAACCACTTCACCCCAAAGCGGCTTTTACCCTAACGGACAAGAGCGATTTTCACATTTCAGTGCTCATCCCTTTCATTTGCCAATAGCTTAATCACCACTAATCACAATGAAATCTTGTTTTTTTCACCACCAATTGGGCTTTTTGGGTAATTACTTTATTTTCTATGCATTTTAAAGGGAAAAACAAGGAAAAAATGAAAAAAATACACTATTTCTCCAATTTCATTCCCTATAGTTTTAATATAAACACTGCTACTGTTCATAAAACCCACACATTTTATCTGCCTATTTGTCCTGGTTATCACAAGAATTTAATTATGTCCCGAGTACAAAGTATGGTGACAATATAGTACTTGGAAACAAAGGTGTATTTTTTCTTTGGTGGTTTTTTTCCCCACTATTTTCACGTGCACAAGTATGGGAATGCACATGCATGAGCACAGCAGCAGCAGCACTGTCTGACTTATAAAAACGTCCTGGAGCCGTTAAAAAGGCCCTCGCAGGACGTTTTTATAAGTCCGCTTGTCATTAAGTGGTTAAAGGATACCCGAACTGACATGTGACATGATGAGATAGACATGTGTATGTACAGTGCCTAGCACACAAATAACTATGCCGTGTTCCTTTTTTTCTTTCTCTACCTGAAAGAGTTAAATATCAGGTATGTAAGTGGCTGACTCAGTCCTGACTTAGACAGGAAGTGACTACAGTGTGACCCTCACTGATAAGAAATTCCAAGTATAAAACACTTTCCTAGCAGAAAATGGCTCTTTAGAGCAGGATAGAGATAAAAAGGGGAATTTCTTATCAGTGAGGGTCACACTGTAGTCACTTCTTGCCTGAGTCAGGACTGAGTCAGCCACTTACATACCTGATATTTAACACTTTCAGGCAGAGAAAGAAAAAAAAAGGAACACAGCATAGTTATTTGTGTGCTAGGCACTTTACATATGCATGTCTATCTCATCATGTCACATGTCACCTCGGGTATCCTTTAAAGAGGACCTGGACTGAAAACAACATAATTAATAAAATTGCTCTTTTTTTTTTTTTTTTTTTTAATACAATATTAATTTAGGCCAGAAACCCACTAGGAGCGCTTTCTAAGCGCTAGTGATTTGAAAAAGCTCTTACTTATGCAATGCTATGGGGGATTTTTATAAAATCACATCGCTCAAGTGGGATCACACCCCCTAGCATTGCATTAGCAAGAGCTTTTCAAACCACAAAGCGCTCAGAAAAGCGCTGCTAGTGGGTTTCTGGCCTTATAGATTATTTCGTCAGTGTTTGCCCATTGTAAAATCTCTCCTCTCTCCAATCTACATTCTGAAATGTATCACTGGTGGTGACATCTTTAGTTCTTGCAGGTGATCAGTGGCAGTGAGGACACGGCAACACAGGCGCAGTGGTTTTCTGACTTTAAAGAGAACCAGAGGTGGGATTTAATTATGTTACTGGAGCACAGAGGCTGGTTGTGCACACTAAGACCAGCCTCCATTGCCCCATGGTGTGCCTCCATGTCCCCCCTGCGCACCGCTACACCCCCGCAGTGCTGGCGACACGCAGCGCGTCGCCAGCACAATGTTTACCTATGCCTGTCTGTTAGCGCCGCTCCCCCTCCTCCTCTGTATCGGCGCTACCCGCCCGCGACACTTCCCTCCTATCAGCGTGAGGGAAGTGACGCGGGCGGGTAGCGCCGATGCGGAGGAGGCGGGGGAGCGGCGCTGACTGACAGCGCATAGGTAAACATTGTGCTGGCGACACGCTGCGTGTCGCCAGCACTGCGGGGGTATAGCGGTGCGCAGGGGGGACATGGAGGCACACCATGGGGCAATGGAGGCTGGTCTTAGTGTGCACAACCAGCCTCTGTGCCCCAGTGACATAATTAAATCCCACCTCTGGTTCTCTTTAAAGTCAGAAATTCCAGAAGTGAACCGGAGGCGGGGCCGGAGCATTGGGGAGTGGCTGCGCAGGCACAGGATGTCTGCGGGGGACCATTAAAAGTCCTGGGTAAGTTCAACTCATTTTCCCCCGACCCCGTACAGTATTCCTTTAAAATCGCGTTAAAAATCGTGCCAATTGCGCAATCGCATTATGCGAAAAACCAATGTTAGTTACCTGGTAACATCCTTTTTAGTAACCTCCAGGACAGGTCCACCACGAGAACGACAGGCTCCTCCCAGGAACAGGAAACGTCCAGATAGAGTACTCTATAAATCTTTGTCCAACCCCTCGATCACCAGTTGACGTTTCCTGTTCCAGGGAACAAGGAGTGTTCTTGTCGCTCGCCGGTCCGTCAGACCAGGTGTGTTTGGGACCCGGTTGGCGGCGAATGGTGGACCTGCCTGGAGAGGTGTGGTGGTCCGGAGGGGAGAAAAAGGAAGACTACCTTCTCCCATGGATGTCCTGGCTGCCCGAGTTGCGGCGGATCCGGAGGACACGCGCGGCGTCCATGATTCCCCTGGAGCGGAGGCTAATGGCGCGCCGGAAGTGACGCGGGAAGTCATGCGGGCCTCCAGAGGGTAGGCAGCTGATTGCCCTCAGTAGCGGCGTACGTGTGACGTACTTCCGCCCTTACGTGGCGTCACTTCCGGTTGCGTGGGTGAAGAGACGCCGGAAGCCCGCATGGTTTGCCAGTTCGTGTGCTGAACGGAGCGGGATGGACGCTAAGCAGGAACCAGGAAAGGTAAGCGTGGCGGAGGCTTGGTGACCTATATGGTATCAGCTGTACGCCTAGGCCGTGTCTGTACTGAGGTCTGTTGTATAACTATGAGACTATACAGTATAACGTTAAACAGCCTGCTTAGTGTCTCGCGTTAAAAATCGTGCCAATTGCGCAATCGCATTATGCGAAAAATAGCTGCGAATTTTAATGAAAGTGAATGGGAGCGTTTTAAAAAACGCTGATTACAAGCGCTCAGAAAAGCGCTTATAGTGTGGCTGAGCCCTAAAGGTGACTATACACTTCTCGACTTGGCGGCTGTTCGACCATCTGTTTCAATAATTATCAAATCGGGAAAAAAAATCAGTGCCGCCAAGAGTATTTCTGATAGACGATGCGACCAATTTCAGTCAGAAATCTGTCTCATGTATCGATTGGACATGCTGCGAGATGTCGGGCCGTTGTGGTCGTTCAGGTGTGCAGGGGTAACAGCGAGCGATATCGGGACGATCAACAAACACCTCGAAACCCCCGGTGCTGCCACCTAGTGTATAAATGTACCCCCAGCATGTGCATTTATACATTACCTGCCCTGTGACGCCCACCTCGCGGTGCTCATCCATCTTCGGAATCTCCTGCCCTGCTGTTCCGTTAGCGGTATACACACTGGGGTGGCTCAGATTTGATCAGAGAGAGATTTGCCTCTTGGTCCAATCTGCCCCCGTTGGGGGGGGGGGGGGGGGCAGCCGGATCCCCAGTCTAGCTAGCTAGGCATGGTGTCCCCAGTGTAGCCAGGTGTCCCCTGTATTGCCAGCGGCCTTTACTCACTTCCCAGCAATGAGCTGGCCGGCACCCTTGCTCTGGCCGGCACCCTTGTTCGCACAGCCGTTAAGTTCCGGGTCGCTGCTTGATGACGTCATCAAGCCGGTACCCAACACTTAAAGCAGAGTGAGCAGAGATCCCGGCCAGAGCGGAGGGGAGCGACGATCGCCGGGAGAATGTCAGGAAGGTGAGTGGATCCTCTTCTCTCTCCCCCCCACCTCTAATAGTGATCACTACGATCGGCCGGCATGTGGTCATTACAGACGACTTTTCCACATCGGTGCACATTTTCTAGCAATTTTTATGCAGCTTGACACTGGACTAATCAAATTTAGTTTCTGCTCTTTCGGATTGGTCCATTGTCAATATGCATTCAAACGGCCACACGATTTGCAGAGTCGGAAAAACTCAGCGTCTCAGCGATTATCTCTGGTGGTAACGGCCGGAAGCATTCCAAGATGGCAGAACTCACATTTCAGGTTATTGCTTGGCTGCTTCTCCACGTATTCCTCCACAAGTCCACGGTCCACGCCAGACACTTGGTTCCTCAGGTCCCGCTCCACGCTCTGCCATGCTGACATGCAACAACACAAACCGACACATCAGCCTCATACACACAGGCACTGACAGGGGGCGCTGCTCAGCACTGGGACTGAATTATAGGGTTATTATACTAACAGGGGGTCTGACAAAAGAAGAAAAATGTGGTAATCTTAAAAAATGGTGGTGGAGGTGCAGGGCATTCCTGTGGGTGCATGGCCTGACGACTGTTTCGCAAAACGTGCACATGAGAGCCTCAGGGAAGCTAAATTTTAGCAAAACTGTTTTCAGGCTGTGCACCACGAGGCACTCATTGGAATGCCCTGCACCCCACCGCCATAAGTATAGCAACTAATATGCTTTTATGCCGATCTGTATTGCATACACTGACACTAGGCTAATAAATGCTTCAATAGTGCCAAGCTGTACCATGTCACTTCTGTTTACTGTGTACAGGTGTACCCTAATGACTGCTCATTAGCAATATTATACGCTGGAAAACCATATCCTGTCGCTATTGTTATATACAGCAGCAGGGGCCAGCAGCTTATTGTTGCTCATACCCCCCTCCCCATAGACAAGAACCCCCTGCTGGGCAAATAGCTGAGCAGTGTGTTTGTACGGGAAAAAAAAGCTGCCCGAAATACGATCACAAGCGAGCATTTTGTGTGACCTTGGTTGCAAGTGTGTATGGGGCTTCAAACTGCAGGGGGTGGGGCGAAGACAAAGCTCTCTGGGAAACCTGCAGCATGCAGCCCTTCAGTCAGCAGCAGGAAGTGGCCTAGAAGGGTTTCCTGGTCAGGTGGTTTGAAAGGTGACTTATATAGCATCAGCTAATCAATCAGTTTCTACACTGATAAAACAAGTTCTGCTACTAGGGATGAGTGAGAATACGTACAGTATATACTCGAGTATAAGCCCAGAAATTTAGGTCTGACTTGACTTACGAAAATAAAAGTATAGGGGTCGACTTATTCACGAGTCACAGGCAACACTGAGTAATGTGTGTACAATCAGTGACATTCCCATTTGCAGCAATGTACCCAGTGGTAAGTGACACTTTCTTGATAAAGGAAACGCCAAGAATGCACAGGTCTGAAAGTCCTGGTCACAACAATTAACCAGTTCACCCCCAAGGGTTTTTACCCTAATGGACCAGAGTCATTTTCACCTGTCAGTTCTCCTCCCTTTTATTCCCTAATAACTTTATTACTACTTATCACAAGAAAATGATTTATACCTCGTTTTTTTCGCCACCAATTAGGCTTTCTGTGGATAATACATTTTGCTAAGAATTATTTTATTCTAAATGCGTTTTAATGGGAAAAATAAGAAAATAATGGAAAAAAATTATTATTTCTCAGTTTTCGGCCATTATAGTTTTAAAATTAAACGTTCTACTGTGGATAAAACCCGACACATTTTATTTGCCCAGTTGTCCCAATTATTAAACAGTTTAAATTATGTCCCTATCACAATGTATGGCGACAATATATTATTTTGAAATATAGGTGTTGTTTTTCTGTTTTGTTGATTTTTTTTGTCCGGTCCATAATTACAAGCCCCTATGTAGTAAACTAAAAGTAATTTTCCCTCATAAAATATAGATTAAAAAAGCTAAGTCCCTAAGGCAACTATTTATGTCTTTTTTTTAAACTGATTTTTTTTTTTTTGGGGGGGGGGGGGGGGGGGGGGGGGGGGACTTTGGTAATGTAAGTTATTAATTTTATTAGTATTGTGTAAGTATGTATGTGCCTGTATGTGTAATTTAACTTTTTGGCCACAAGATGGCACTAGTAAACACTTTCTGTTATAGGAAATGTTCACTTTTTTTTTCTATTCTTAAAGGGAAGGTTCAGGGAGGGGATTAAAAAAATAAAAATAAATTTCCACTTACCTGGGGCTTCCTCCAGCCCGTGGCAGGCAGGAGGTGCCCTCGCCGCCGCTCCGCAGGCTCCCGGTGGTCTCCGGTGCCCCACCCGACCTGGCCAGGCCGGCTGCCAGGTTGGGCTCTTCTGCGCTCCATTTCCTGGCACTTCTGCGTCCCACGCCAGCGCGCTGACGTCATCGGATGTCCGCCGGGCTGTACTGCGCAGGCGCAGTAGCTCTGCGCCTGCGCAGTACAGCCCGGCGGACGTCCGATGACGTCAGCGCGCCGGCGTGGGACGCAGAAGTGCCAGGAAATGGAGCGCAGAAGAGCCCGACCTGGCAGCCGGCCTGGCCAGGTCGGGCACCGGAGACCACCGGGAGCCTGCGGAGCGGCGGCGAGGGCACCTCCTGCCTGTCACGGGCTGGAGGAAGCCCCAGGTAAGTGGAAATGTATTTTTATTTTTTTAATCCCCTCCCTGAACCTTCCCTTTAACTACACTGTTACTGTTTCCTGTTTTATTAATGGATGTGGCCACTGATCGCGGTCATGTCCATTCATTGCAGACATTGCGATTGGGTAGAGGACCGCTCAGTCCTCTTCCCCAATCGCTGAACATGGAAACGGCGTCGGGAACGCGCAACGTATTAAAACGTCATGTTGCTTAAGAGGGTCGAATATTGGAGTCGACTTATACACGAGGTCGACTTGTATTCGCGTATATACGGGTAATTTGAAAAATGAGAAATCGCCTTGTGGGGCCCGGGGGTAGTGGGCTGTGTATGTAAGGGTTAACTCACCCAAGCTGCAGCCTCCCTTCCGATGCATTCCATGCCACGTTTTGACACCTTCTAAACCGGAACTCCTGCTCTGAAGGCAGAAGTGTAAGAAAATGGAACACAGCTTGGAGTGCATCAGAAGGGAGGTGGCGGCTTAGGTGAGTTAACACGTGAGTACACAGCTGCACCCCCTGCACACTGCAGGACGATTTCACATTCCGCTAAATCATTCACGCTCATCCGCATCTGCTATTGAATATCGCACAAAGATTAGGAAAACTGTTTAGCAGGAAATAGGGCTGAATGGGCTCAGTATCTACATGTGGGGTATACACTCCAATGTTTCATACAGGAGCAAAACTACGAATCATGGGTCTCCAAGAAAAACCTTGATGCACTGCCCAAAATGTTCTCAACCCTTTTCCTCACCTCCTAACAGTGACCCCTATAGGCTGGAGGCCCATCTTGCAGGGGTTATAAAACAAGTGTGGTCATCATGACTTCCCAAGCCATATCCTGAAAGGACACCCGAGATGAAAATACAGTTTTATACTTAAATCCACTTTTTATGTTTTTACTGTTTTATTGTTTTTGCTCAATGACACATTTATTGAAGTATGCCAGAGCTAAAATGTCACATTGTAGTCACTTCCTGTCTGAATCATGACTGACAGCCACTTACTGTACATACCTGATATTTAACTCTTTCAGACAGAGGAAGAAAAAAAGGAACACAGCATAGTTATTTGTGTGCTAGGCACTGTACATACACAATGTCTATCTCATCATGTCACATGTCACCTCGGGTATCCTTAAAGGATGGACCCCTGTGTCGCAGAGGAGGGTAATGCTTGGTTCACACATAAAAAGGTGTCCAGTCCTGTCAGTTTTTGACAGTTAGCATCAGTTTTGTATGTGTTTGTATGGCTGTGTTCACACACAAAAGGTGTACAATTCCAATCCAGTCAGGTAAAACTGATACAAAACTCATGCAAAATTGACAGGACAGGACTGGATGTGTACAGAGGCCTGGTTCACACTGGCAATTAAAAAACCGGTCCAGTCACGGGTCGTAATGGAAAGGATTGTACCGGATGCGAATGGATCCAGGGTTAAACCAATAGATCCGTTCACATTGGTGCGTTTGAACGGATCCGTTCTGTACGCTCCGCTGAACAGACCACAAGTTTGGCGCTGCAGTGATTTTTCCAGACAGCGGGAGCCCAGCGGAAACGGCTGATGAAGCACTACACGGGAGACAATGAGAAATGGATCCTGTGGTACACACAGAGGCGTATCTTGGGAAAAAAGCGCCTATGGCTAAAACGGAAATCTGCCCCTCGGAAGGGGGCAAGCGGCTGATTGGTTTTGTGCACATTGAAGTGAAGCAGGGTCAGCCTGTACATATCCCCCTAACAATTAGAGAGCTTGCCCCCCCCCCCCCCCCCCCCCCCCCCCCCCCAAAGTAAGCAGGCAGCAGAATGTCACCCAGATAAAAACTAAAATCTATATGGAGAACTCCGGAGCAGTGGTGTTCCCATGGCACATGCCATACCTGCACCCCTGTAGATACGCCTCTGGGTACACACTGGCTAAAAAATTGGACTATTCTAGCCAGCAAAATTTACTTTGGTGATGGGGGCCGGGGGGATCCGTTTACCAGATAAGTGCCAGTGTGAACCAGCCCTGTGTGAACTAAGCTTAGGTAGTTGGTGCAGCCTACAGCTCAGGCCCTCCCAGCAGTTGAATAGACCACACCACTATGGACACACCCACAATCACAGTACGCTTTATTAAGACATCCATTTCTCACCTTCGTAAATGAATCGCACATTTTCCTCATGAGCTGGCGTGAATATCTCGCTGCTGCTTGGAGAGCGGGTGCTGCTTGTGGGTCGCTTACCGTTATACACTACGCGGGAGACAGGAGAGCTTCAAACGAGAGGAAACACAGGCAATGGCAGGATGCTGGTTAGCATTGTGTGAGGGAACTATCAGACACATCAGAAGATTCTGCTACAGGATGCCACGCCCACAGCTCACCACACTGACAGCTTACACCATACATGTCAAACTCTGGCCCGTGAGCCAAATCTCACCCTCAGAGCCATTAAATCTGGCCCTCAAGGGGTTTCCCCACTTTGCATTATGTTTGGCCCATTCTAGACCACCAGGGAAGCTATATTGGAGCTGAGGTTCTAGAATACCAGGGAAGCCATATGGGGGAGGTAGCGGTAAAGAAGTAAACACTACAGAACTGTATAGGAGAGATTGGGGGCCACTAGACACCAGGGAACTGTATAGGAGAGGGAGGGAGGACCACTAGACACCAGGGAACTGTACAGGGGAGGGAGGACCACTAGACACCAGGGAACTGTATGGGGCAGCTACTAGACACCAGGGAACTGTATAGGAGAGGCTGGGAGCCACTAGACACCAGGGAACTGTATGGGGGAGCTACTAGACACCAGGGAACTGTGTAGGAGTTGGAGGGGGGCAATTAGACACCAGAGAACTTTACAAGGTGGCAAGCAGACATTGAGTTTGGCCTGCGACTTGGTCCCATCTAATTTCGGCCCACTTTGTATTTGAGTTTGACACACCTGGCTTACACTGACATGCACCATGCAGATCTGAAATTACTGGGGTGGTTGGGGGGGGGGGGGGCGAGAGAGACAGAAAAAAGGCAAGCAAGTTAACCCTTTCCAATCCATTTTTCCTTTTCCAAACACCCTCCCCCAGAACATGGCAGTGGGTGATTTTGGGGAGCCAGTCGGGTCTCTGCCTACAGAGGAGGAGACTCGACATGCTCCACTGCACATGTGCCAGCCTAATAATGACTGTGCAGCATGGTACTGGAGGGGATCAAATGCCGGACTTAAATCCGCATAGCCTGGCCTGATGCTGTGCCGGGCTAGATTCAGCAATGGCGCCCCTAGAGGCAAGTCAAAAACAATATATTAAAGCAAACTAAGTATAAAGGGGAAAAAAAATCAGATATTTACTTCGATATAGAAAAGCCTCTGAATCCCAACCACTACTGGATGCCGCGACCCCTGGAGGTCACGGACGAACTGCGCAGAAGCTAAGCGTTACTTGGCCTCAGACTCGTTCATGGACAGGAGCGCGGTCACTTCCACAAGGCTCCGGTCAAGAGATTCAGGGGGTCCCAGCACTGGATCAGTGCAAGCTAGGAGGACAGGGAAGCTTCTAGATCAGCGGTTCTCAAACTTTTCCAGGTCAAGGCACCCTTGATGACACTCGCCATTTATCCCTGTGTCCTCCTTTGTGTCCCAGTTTGTCACGTGTTCTCCTCTGTCCCCCTTTGCATCCCATGTCCTCCTTCATCTCCTTTGTGTCCCCATTTGTTTTCATTTGTCTCGAGTCTTTCTCCTTCTCCCTTTTTGTCCAGAGTCTTCCTTTTTCTCCTTTTTTGTCCTCATTTGTCCCGAGTCCTCCTCCTTCTCCCTTTCTGCCCTCATTTGTCCCGTGTCCTCCCCCCCCCCCCCCCCCCCTTTGTTTCCTCATTTGTTGCCTATGTCCTCCTTCGTGTCTCCTTGTGTCCTCTTCCGTTCCCTCCCCCCCCCCCCCCCCCAGAGTTAAATGCAGTGAAAGAATTTGTGTCTCACCTGATTCTGGGAGACCTCTCCTCTACCTCACTCTTCCCCCTAGTGCTGGTATGACGCAATCAGGAAAAGCCAGCACTAGGGGAAGAGTGAGGGAGAGGAGAAGACGCTGATCGCCGTGGCCGCCCTCGAATCAAGTGAAAGATGCAATCAGTAGGAGAAATAGAATAGGGACACGTGACTCGAAGGGCAGCCTCTGCACACAGTTTGAGAACCTCTGCTCTAGATGGTTTCCCTCTACCGAGGCAAGTACCCATTCAGGGTACCTTTTTCCCTCCAGGTTCCCTTTAAATTATGTGGCTTGTGGTGATCTGAGTGTCGGACACTGTAATCTAAAGGGGCTCACACTATGTCGGGCTAGATCCACCAACAGCACCTAATAACATAATCCAACAAAGGATTGGAAAGGGTTCAAGGTCTTCCATGGAAGGCAACCTAAAGTTAGAGGGATATGTAGAGGTTGCCACATTTATTTCCTTTTAAACGATGCATATTGCCTGGCTGACCTGCCGATCTTCTGCCTCTTATACTTTTAGTTATAGACCCTGAACAAGCATGCAGATCAGGTGCTCTGACTGAAGCATGACTGGATTAGCTGCATGCTTGTTTCAGGTGTGTGATTCAGACACTATTGCAGACAAATAGATCGGCAGGGCTGCCAGGCAAGTGGTATTGCTTAAAAGGAAAAAAATACGTCACCTTCGCTTTAGTTTCCCTTTAATCTGTGCAATACGTAGAGCTGAACTGCAGTGTTTGCTTATTTCTCAACAAAAAAATGGAATTCCACTTTAATATCCAGTACTGCTTACCTGGTCATTGCTGATCAGTCAGGGCAGTGCCAGGAGGCGATGTGTCCTGGGGAAACTGAAAAACAGAAGAAACAGTCAGCTCCTCGACAGCCCAGAGCACAAGAGCAGGCCCTCTCACACACTGCATTGTGGGAAAGAAAGCCGGCATTGTGTATCCCAAAACTACATAGGCAACACTAGAGGCCTGCCAAGATCCTACAACCTATAGCCCAGCACACACAGCAGCAGGCAGCCTCACACACTGCATTGTGGGAAAGAAAGCTGCAATTGTGTATCACAAAACTACACAGGCAACACTAGAGGCCTGCCAGGATCCTACAACCTATAGCCCAGCACACACACATAGCAGCACATGGCGAGAGCAGTCCGCCGCACACAATGCATTGTGGGAGATCGTGTATCCCAAAACTACACAGGCAACACTAGAGGGCTGCCAGGATCCTGCAACCTATAGCCCAGCACACATAGCAGCAGGCAGCCTCACACACTGCATTGTGGGAAAGAAAGCCGGCATTGTGTATCCCAAAACTACACAGGCAACACTAGAGGCCTGCCAGGATCCTACAACCTATAGCCCAGCACACACAGCAGCAGGCAGCCTCATGCACTGCATTGTGGAAGATTGTGTATCCCAAAACTACACAGGCAACACTAGAGGCCTGCCAGGATCCTACAACCTATAGCCCAGCACACACAGCAGCAGGCAGCCTCATGCACTGCATTGTGGAAGATTGTGTATCCCAAAACTACACAGGCAACACTAGAGGCCTGCCAGGATCCTGCAACCTATAGCCCAGCACACGGCGAGAGCAGGCTGCCTCACACACTGCATTGTGGGAGATTGTGTATCCCAAAACTACACAGGCAACACTAGAGGCCTGCCAGGATCCTACAACCTATAGCCCAGCACACATAGCAGCCTCACACACTGCATTGTGGGAGATTGTGTATCCCAAAACTACACAGGCAACACTAGAGGCCTGCCAGGATCCTACAACCTATAGCCCAGTACACACAGCAGCAGGCAGCCTCACACACTGCATTGTGGGAGATTGTGTATCCCAAAACTACACAGGCAACACTAGAGGCCTGCTAGAATCCTGCAACCTATAGCCCAGCACACATAGCAGCAGGCAGCCTCATGCACTGCATTGTGGGAAAGAAAGCCGGCATTGTGTATCCCAAAACTACACAGGCAACACTAGAGGCCTGCCAGGATCCTACAACCTATAGCCCAGCACACACAGCAGCAGGCTGCCTCACACACTGCATTGTGGGAGATTGTGTATCCCAAAACTACACAGGCAACACTAGAGGCCTGCCAGATCCTACAACCTATAGCCCAGCACACACACATAGCAGCACATGGCGAGAGCAGTCCGCCGCACACAATGCATTGTGGGAGATCGTGTATCACAAAACTACACAGGCAACACTAGAGGCCTGCCAGGATCCTGCAACCTATAGCCCAGCACACATAGCAGCAGGCAGCCTCACACACTGCATTGTGGGAAAGAAAGCCGGCATTGTGTATCCCAAAACTACACAGGCAACACTAGAGGCCTGCAAAGATCCTGCAACCTATAGCCCAGCACACACAGCAGCCTCACACACTGCATTGTGGGAGATTGTGTATCCCAAAACTACACAGGCAACACTAGAGGCCTGCCAGGATCCTACAACCTATAGCCCAGCACACACAGCAGCAGGCAGCCTCACACACGGCATTGTGGGAGATTGTGCATCCCAAAACTACACAGGCAACACTAGAGGCCTGCCAGGATCCTACAACCTATAGCCCAGCACACACAGCAGCATCACACACTGCATTGTGGGAGATTGTGTATCCCAAAACTACACAGGCAACACTAGAGGCCTGCCAGGATCCTACAACCTATAGCCCAGCACACACAGCAGCAGGCAGCCTCACACACGGCATTGTGGGAGATTGTGCATCCCAAAACTACACAGGCAACACTAGAGGCCTGCCAGGATCCTACAACCTATAGCCCAGCACACACAGCAGCAGGCAGCCTCACGCACTGCATTGTGGGAGATTGTGTATCCCAAAACTACACAGGCAACACTAGAGGCCTGCCAGGATCCTACAACCTATAGCCCAGTACACACAGCAGCAGGCTGCCTCACACACTGCATTGTGGGAGACTGTGCATCCCAAAACTACACAGGCAACACTAGAGGCCTGCCAGGATCCTACAACCTATAGCCCAGCACACACAGCAGCAGGCAGCCTCACGCACTGCATTGTGGGAGATTGTGTATCCCAAAACTACACAGGCAACACTAGAGGCCTGCCAGGATCCTACAACCTATAGCCCAGTACACACAGCAGCAGGCGGCCTCACACACTGCATTGTGGGAGATTGTGTATCCCAAAACTACACAGGCAACACTAGAGGCCTGCCAGGATCCTGCAACCTATAGCCCAGCACACATAGCAGCAGGCAGCCTCACACACTGCATTGTGGGAGATTGTGTATCCCAAAACTACACAGGCAACACTAGAGGCCTGCCAGGATCCTACAACCTATAGCCCAGTACACACAGCAGCAGGCAGCCTCACACACTGCATTGTGGGAGATTGTGTATCCCAAAACTACACAGGCAACACTAGAGGCCTGCTAGGATTCTGCAACCTATAGCCCAGCACACATAGCAGCAGGCAGCCTCATGCACTGCATTGTGGGAAAGAAAGCCGGCATTGTGTATCCCAAAACTACACAGGCAACACTAGAGGCCTGCCAGGATCCTACAACCTATAGCCCAGCACACACAGCAGCAGGCTGCCTCACACACTGCATTGTGGGAGATTGTGTATCCCAAAACTACACAGGCAACACTAGAGGCCTGCCAGGATCCTACAACCTATAGCCCAGCACACACACATAGCAGCACATGGCGAGAGCAGTCCGCCGCACACAATGCATTGTGGGAGATCGTGTATCACAAAACTACACAGGCAACACTAGAGGCCTGCCAGGATCCTGCAACCTATAGCCCAGCACACATAGCAGCAGGCAGCCTCACACACTGCATTGTGGGAAAGAAAGCCGGCATTGTGTATCCCAAAACTACACAGGCAACACTAGAGGCCTGCAAAGATCCTGCAACCTATAGCCCAGCACACACAGCAGCCTCACACACTGCATTGTGGGAGATTGTGTATCCCAAAACTACACAGGCCACACTAGAGGCCTGCCAGGATCCTACAACCTATAGCCCAGCACACACAGCAGCAGGCAGTCTCACACACGGCATTGTGGGAGATTGTGCATCCCAAAACTACACAGGCAACACTAGAGGCCTGCCAGGATCCTACAACCTATAGCCCAGCACACACAGCAGCCTCACACACTGCATTGTGGGAGATTGTGTATCCCAAAACTACACAGGCAACACTAGAGGCCTGCCAGGATCCTACAACCTATAGCCCAGTACACACAGCAGCAGGCAGCCTCACACACTGCATTGTGGGAGATTGTGTATCCCAAAACTACACAGGCAACACTAGAGGCCTGCTAGAATCCTGCAACCTATAGCCCAGCACACATAGCAGCAGGCAGCCTCATGCACTGCATTGTGGGAAAGAAAGCCGGCATTGTGTATCCCAAAACTACACAGGCAACACTAGAGGCCTGCCAGGATCCTACAACCTATAGCCCAGCACACACAGCAGCAGGCTGCCTCACACACTGCATTGTGGGAGATTGTGTATCCCAAAACTACACAGGCAACACTAGAGGCCTGCCAGGATCCTACAACCTATAGCCCAGCACACACACATAGCAGCACATGGCGAGAGCAGTCCGCCGCACACAATGCATTGTGGGAGATCGTGTATCACAAAACTACACAGGCAACACTAGAGGCCTGCCAGGATCCTGCAACCTATAGCCCAGCACACATAGCAGCAGGCAGCCTCACACACTGCATTGTGGGAAAGAAAGCCGGCATTGTGTATCCCAAAACTACACAGGCAACACTAGAGGCCTGCAAAGATCCTGCAACCTATAGCCCAGCACACACAGCAGCCTCACACACTGCATTGTGGGAGATTGTGTATCCCAAAACTACACAGGCAACACTAGAGGCCTGCCAGGATCCTACAACCTATAGCCCAGCACACACAGCAGCAGGCAGCCTCACACACGGCATTGTGGGAGATTGTGCATCCCAAAACTACACAGGCAACACTAGAGGCCTGCCAGGATCCTACAACCTATAGCCCAGCACACACAGCAGCCTCACACACTGCATTGTGGGAGATTGTGTATCCCAAAACTACACAGGCAACACTAGAGGCCTGCCAGGATCCTACAACCTATAGCCCAGCACACACAGCAGCAGGCAGCCTCACACACGGCATTGTGGGAGATTGTGCATCCCAAAACTACACAGGCAACACTAGAGGCCTGCCAGGATCCTACAACCTATAGCCCAGCACACACAGCAGCAGGCAGCCTCACGCACTGCATTGTGGGAGATTGTGTATCCCAAAACTACACAGGCAACACTAGAGGCCTGCCAGGATCCTACAACCTATAGCCCAGTACACACAGCAGCAGGCTGCCTCACACACTGCATTGTGGGAGACTGTGCATCCCAAAACTACACAGGCAACACTAGAGGCCTGCCAGGATCCTACAACCTATAGCCCAGCACACACAGCAGCAGGCAGCCTCACGCACTGCATTGTGGGAGATTGTGTATCCCAAAACTACACAGGCAACACTAGAGGCCTGCCAGGATCCTACAACCTATAGCCCAGTACACACAGCAGCAGGCGGCCTCACACACTGCATTGTGGGAGATTGTGTATCCCAAAACTACACAGGCAACACTAGAGGCCTGCCAGGATCCTGCAACCTATAGCCCAGCACACATAGCAGCAGGCAGCCTCACACACTGCATTGTGGGAGATTGTGTATCCCAAAACTACACAGGCAACACTAGAGGCCTGCCAGGATCCTACAACCTATAGCCCAGTACACACAGCAGCAGGCAGCCTCACACACTGCATTGTGGGAGATTGTGTATCCCAAAACTACACAGGCAACACTAGAGGCCTGCTAGGATTCTGCAACCTATAGCCCAGCACACATAGCAGCAGGCAGCCTCATGCACTGCATTGTGGGAAAGAAAGCCGGCATTGTGTATCCCAAAACTACACAGGCAACACTAGAGGCCTGCCAGGATCCTACAACCTATAGCCCAGCACACACAGCAGCAGGCTGCCTCACACACTGCATTGTGGGAGATTGTGTATCCCAAAACTACACAGGCAACACTAGAGGCCTGCCAGGATCCTACAACCTATAGCCCAGCACACACACATAGCAGCACATGGCGAGAGCAGTCCGCCGCACACAATGCATTGTGGGAGATCGTGTATCACAAAACTACACAGGCAACACTAGAGGCCTGCCAGGATCCTGCAACCTATAGCCCAGCACACATAGCAGCAGGCAGCCTCACACACTGCATTGTGGGAAAGAAAGCCGGCATTGTGTATCCCAAAACTACACAGGCAACACTAGAGGCCTGCAAAGATCCTGCAACCTATAGCCCAGCACACACAGCAGCCTCACACACTGCATTGTGGGAGATTGTGTATCCCAAAACTACACAGGCCACACTAGAGGCCTGCCAGGATCCTACAACCTATAGCCCAGCACACACAGCAGCAGGCAGTCTCACACACGGCATTGTGGGAGATTGTGCATCCCAAAACTACACAGGCAACACTAGAGGCCTGCCAGGATCCTACAACCTATAGCCCAGCACACACAGCAGCCTCACACACTGCATTGTGGGAGATTGTGTATCCCAAAACTACACAGGCAACACTAGAGGCCTGCCAGGATCCTACAACCTATAGCCCAGCACACACAGCAGCAGGCAGCCTCACACACGGCATTGTGGGAGATTGTGCATCCCAAAACTACACAGGCAACACTAGAGGCCTGCCAGGATCCTACAACCTATAGCCCAGCACACACAGCAGCAGGCAGCCTCACGCACTGCATTGTGGGAGATTGTGTATCCCAAAACTACACAGGCAACACTAGAGGCCTGCCAGGATCCTACAACCTATAGCCCAGTACACACAGCAGCAGGCTGCCTCACACACTGCATTGTGGGAGACTGTGCATCCCAAAACTACACAGGCAACACTAGAGGCCTGCCAGGATCCTACAACCTATAGCCCAGTACACACAGCAGCAGGCGGCCTCACACACTGCATTGTGGGAGATTGTGTATCCCAAAACTACACAGGCAACACTAGAGGCCTGCCAGGATCCTGCAACCTATAGCCCAGCACACATAGCAGCAGGCAGCCTCACACACTGCATTGTGGGAGATTGTGTATCCCAAAACTACACAGGCAACACTAGAGGCCTGCCAGGATCCTGCAACCTATAGCCCAGCACACACAGCAGCAGGCAGCCTCACACACTGCATTGTGGAAGATTGTGTATCCCAAAACTACACAGGCAACACTAGAGGCCTGCCAGGATCCTACAACCTATAGCCCAGCACACACAGCAGCAGGCTGCCTCACACACTGCATTGTGGGAGATTGTGTATCCCAAAACTACACAGGCAACACTAGAGGCCTGCCAGGATCCTGCAACCTATAGCCCAGCACACATAGCAGCAGGAAGTCTCACACACGGCATTGTGGGAGATTGTGCATCCCAAAACTACACAGGCAACACTAGAGGCCTGCCAGGATCCTGCAACCTATAGCCCAGCACACACAGCAGCAGGCAGCCTCGCACACTGCATTGTGGGAGATTGTGTATCCCAAAACTACACAGGCAACACTAGAGGCCTGCCAGGATCCTGCAACCTATAGCCCAGCACACATAGCAGCAGGCAGCCTCACAAACTGCATTGTGGGAGATTGTGTATCCCAAAACTACATAGGCAACACTAGAGGCCTGCCAGGATCCTGCAACCTATAGCCCAGCACACATAGCAGCAGGCAGCCTCACAAACTGCATTGTGGGAGATTGTGTATCCCAAAACTACATAGGCAACACTAGAGGCCTGCCAGGATCCTGCAACCTATAGCCCAGCACACACAGCAGCAGGCTGCCTCACACACTGCATTGTAGGAGATTGTGTATCACAAAACTACACAGGCAACACTAGAGGCCTCAAAAAAGTAATGGTACCGGCGCTAGCTAGAGTTAGGTATGGCACTTTAAGTGAATTTGCCCATGGCACTGCTCCTTCAACTGGGTGGTGCCAGAGTACTGATATGGGACATACAAAGGGACAAAAGAGCGCTCCGATGGTGCATTAACACTTTAATAAAATCACACGCATAAAATCAATGCACTTACAGTATATGTGCAGACCTGAAGAAGGCGTGGCTAAGCGCCAAAACGCGTTGTGACGTCAGACGGCTTGCCGAGAGGATTGTGAGCAGGCGGTTGTCCCTCTCTCCACCTGTCTCACCACTCGCACGGACCCTGTCAGCCCTGGCCAGGCACAGGACGTTGAGGGGACTCGCTGGTGGCCTCCCAAATGTGCAATACTTGCACATATACTGTAAGTGCATTGATTTTATGTGTGTGATTTTATTAAAGTGTTAACGCACCATCGGAATGCTCTTTTGTCCCTTTGTATGTAACACTAGAGGCCTGCCAAGATCCTGCAACCTATAGCCCAGCACACACAGCAGCAGGCAGCCTCACACACTGCATTGTGGGAGATGGTGTATCCCAAAACTACACAGGCAACACTAGAGGCCTGCCAGGATCCTACAACCTATAGCCCAGCACACACAGCAGCAGGCAGCCTCACACACTGCATTGTGGGAGATTGTGTATCCCAAAACTACACAGGCAACACTAGAGGCCTGCCAGGATCCTGCAACCTAGAGCCCAGCACACACAGCAGCAGGCAGCCTCACACACTGCATTGTGGGAGATGGTGTATCCCAAAACTACACAGGCAACACTAGAGGCCTGCCAGGATCCTGCAACCTATAGCCCAGCACACATAGCAGCAGGCAGCCTCATGCACTGCATTGTGGGAAAGAAAGCCGGCATTGTGTATCCCAAAACTACACAGGCAACACTAGAGGCCTGCCAGGATCCTACAACCTATAGCCCAGCACACACACATAGCAGCACATGGCGAGAGCAGTCCGCCGCACACAATGCATTGTGGGAGATCGTGTATCACAAAACTACACAGGCAATACTAAAGGCCTGCCAGGATCCTGCAACCTATAGCCCAGCACACATAGCAGCAGGCAGCCTCACACACTGCATTGTGGGAAAGAAAGCCGGCATTGTGTATCCCAAAACTACACAGGCAACACTAGAGGCCTGCAAAGATCCTGCAACCTATAGCCCAGCACACACAGCAGCAGGCAGCCTCACACACTGCATTGTGGGAGATTGTGTATCCCAAAACTACACAGGCAACACTAGAGGCCTGCCAGGATCCTACAACCTATAGCCCAGCACACACAGCAGCCTCACACACTGCATTGTGGGAGATTGTGTATCCCAAAACTACACAGGCAACACTAGAGGCCTGCCAGGATCCTACAACCTATAGCCCAGCACACACAGCAGCAGGCAGCCTCACGCACTGCATTGTGGGAGATTGTGTATCCCAAAACTACACAGGCAACACTAGAGGCCTGCCAGGATCCTGCAACCTATAGCCCAGCACACACAGCAGCAGGCAGCCTCACACACGGCATTGTGGGAGATTGTGCATCCCAAAACTACACAGGCAACACTAGAGGCCTGCCAGGATCCTACAACCTATAGCCCAGCACACACAGCAGCAGGCAGCCTCACGCACTGCATTGTGGGAGATTGTGTATCCCAAAACTACACAGGCAACACTAGAGGCCTGCCAGGATCCTGCAACCTATAGCCCAGCACACATAGCAGCAGGCAGCCTCACACACTGCATTGTGGGAGATTATGTATCCCAAAACTACACAGGCAACACTAGAGGCCTGCCAGGATCCTGCAACCTATAGCCCAGCACACACAGCAGCAGGCAGCCTCACACACTGCCAGTGTTCTCCCCAGAATTTTTTTCCAGCCGGGTGGCATGAAATAGTAGCCGGGTGGCATGAAAAAGTAGCCGGGTGGGTTGATATGAAAATGCAGGGCAACCCTGCTTACAGCATAGGAGGAGGTGAGGAGGTGAGCCGATGACAGCCGGGTGGTCACCAAATCTAGCCGGGTGGAGTACCCGGCTAAAAGTGCCTGGGGAGAACACTGCACTGCATTGTGGGAGATTGTGTATCCCAAAACTACACAGGCAACACTAGAGGCCTGCCAGGATCCTACAACCTATAGCCCAGCACACACACATAGCAGCACATGGCGAGAGCAGTCCGCCGCACACAATGCATTGTGGGAGATCGTGTATCACAAAACTACACAGGCAACACTAGAGGCCTGCCAGGATCCTGCAACCTATAGCCCAGCACACACAGCAGCAGGCAGCCTCACACACTGCATTGTGGGAGATTGTGTATCCCAAAACTACACAGGCAACACTAGAGGCCTGCCAGGATCCTGCAACCTATAGCCCAGCACACATAGCAGCAGGAAGTCTCACACACTGCATTGTGGGAGATTGTGCATCCCAAAACTACACAGGCAACACTAGAGGCCTGCCAGGATCCTGCAACCTATAGCCCAGCACACATAGCAGCAGGCAGCCTCACAAACTGCATTGTGGGAGATTGTGTATCCCAAAACTACATAGGCAACACTAGAGGCCTGCCAGGATCCTGCAACCTATAGCCCAGCACACATAGCAGCAGGCAGCCTCACAAACTGCATTGTGGAAGATTGTGTATCCCAAAACTACACAGGCAACACTAGAGGCCTGCCAGGATCCTACAAATTATAGCCCAGCACACACACATAGCAGCACATGGCGAGAGCAGTCCGCCACACACAATGCATGGTGGAAGATCGTGTATCACAAAACTACACAGGCAACACTAGAGGCCTGCCAGGATCCTGCAACCTATAGCCCAGCACACACAGCAGCAGGCTGCCTCACACACTGCATTGTAGGAGATTGTGTATCACAAAACTACACAGGCAACACTAGAGGCCTCAAAAAAGTAATGGTACCGGCGCTAGCTAGAGTTAGGTATGGCACTTTAAGTGAATTTGCCCATGGCACTGCTCCTTCAACTGGGTGGTGCCAGAGTACTGATATGGGACATACAAAGGGACAAAAGAGCGCTCCGATGGTGCATTAACACTTTAATAAAATCACACGCATAAAATCAATGCACTTACAGTATATGTGCAGACCTGAAGAAGGCGTGGCTAAGCGCCAAAACGCGTTGTGACGTCAGACGGCTTGCCGAGAGGATTGTGAGCAGGCGGTTGTCCCTCTCTCCACCTGTCTCACCACTCGCACGGACCCTGTCAGCCCTGGCCAGGCACAGGACGTTGAGGGGACTCGCTGGTGGCCTCTTAAATGTGCAATACTTGCACATATACTGTAAGTGCATTGATTTTATGTGTGTGATTTTATTAAAGTGTTAACGCACGATCGGAATGCTCTTTTGTCCCTTTGTATGTAACACTAGAGGCCTGCCAAGATCCTGCAACCTATAGCCCAGCACACACAGCAGCAGGCAGCCTCACACACTGCATTGTGGGAGATTGTGTATCCCAAAACTACACAGGCAACACTAGAGGCCTGCCAGGATCCTGCAACCTAGAGCCCAGCACACACAGCAGCAGGCAGCCTCACACACTGCATTGTGGGAGATGGTGTATCCCAAAACTACATAGGCAACACTAGAGGCCTGCCAGGATCCTACAACCTGTAGCCCAGCACACACAGCAGCAGGCAGCCTCACACACTGCATTGTGGGAGATTGTGTATACCAAAACTACACAGGCAACACTAGAGGCCTGCCAGGATCCTGCAACCTAGAGCCCAGCACACACAGCAGCAGGCAGCCTCACACACTGCATTGTGGGAGATGGTGTATCCCAAAACTACATAGGCAACACTAGAGGCCTGCCAGGATCCTACAACCTGTAGCCCAGCACACACAGCAGCAGGCAGCCTCACACACTGCATTGTGGGAGATTGTGTATACCAAAACTACACAGGCAACACTAGAGGCCTGCCAGGATCCTGCAACCTATAGCCCAGCACACATAGCAGCAGGCAGCCTCATGCACTGCATTGTGGGAAAGAAAGCCGGCATTGTGTATCCCAAAACTACACAGGCAACACTAGAGGCCTGCCAGGATCCTACAACCTATAGCCCAGCACACACAGCAGCAGGCTGCCTCACACACTGCATTGTGGGAGATTGTGTATCCCAAAACTACACAGGCAACACTAGAGGCCTGCCAGGATCCTACAACCTATAGCCCAGCACACACACATAGCAGCACATGGCGAGAGCAGTCCGCCGCACACAATGCATTGTGGGAGATCGTGTATCACAAAACTACACAGGCAATACTAGAGGCCTGCCAGGATCCTGCAACCTATAGCCCAGCACACATAGCAGCAGGCAGCCTCACACACTGCATTGTGGGAAAGAAAGCCGGCATTGTGTATCCCAAAACTACACAGGCAACACTAGAGGCCTGCAAAGATCCTGCAACCTATAGCCCAGCACACACAGCAGCCTCACACACTGCATTGTGGGAGATTGTGTATCCCAAAACTACACAGGCAACACTAGAGGCCTGCCAGGATCCTACAAATTATAGCCCAGCACACACACATAGCAGCACATGGCGAGAGCAGTCCGCCACACACAATGCATGGTGGAAGATCGTGTATCACAAAACTACATAGGCAACACTAGAGGCCTGCCAGGATCCTGCAACCTATAGCCCAGCACACACAGCAGCAGGCAGCCTCACACACTGCATTGTAGGAGATTGTGTATCACAAAACTACACAGGCAACACTAGAGGCCTCAAAAAAGTAATGGTACCGGCGCTAGCTAGAGTTAGGTATGGCACTTTAAGTGAATTTGCCCATGGCACTGCTCCTTCAACTGGGTGGTGCCAGAGTACTGATATGGGACATACAAAGGGACAAAAGAGCGCTCCGATGGTGCATTAACACTTTAATAAAATCACACGCATAAAATCAATGCACTTACAGTATATGTGCAGACCTGAAGAAGGCGTGGCTAAGCGCCAAAACGCGTTGTGACGTCAGACGGCTTGCCGAGAGGATTGTGAGCAGGCGGTTGTCCCTCTCTCCACCTGTCTCACCACTCGCACGGACCCTGTCAGCCCTGGCCAGGCACAGGACGTTGAGGGGACTCGCTGGTGGCCTCTTAAATGTGCAATACTTGCACATATACTGTAAGTGCATTGATTTTATGTGTGTGATTTTATTAAAGTGTTAACGCACCATCGGAATGCTCTTTTGTCCCTTTGTATGTAACACTAGAGGCCTGCCAAGATCCTACAACCTATAGCCCAGTACACACAGCAGCAGGCAGCCTCACACACGGCATTGTGGGAGATTGTGCATCCCAAAACTACACAGGCAACACTAGAGGCCTGCCAGGATCCTGCAACCTATAGGCAGCCAGTAACTTTAGAGGCATCACGCTGGTATGACCGGCTGTGTAAGACGAGATCAAAACACCGCAGAGTGGTTCGGGCGGATCTGGCGTTTCATTACATGCAGCTGCTTTTGGCGGGTGGAGGAAGGAATGTGTTGCTGAGAAGTTTAGGAGGTTACATCACTGAACTATGAGTTACTAACCCCTCGAGAAAACTCTAAGGCCATTACATCATGCTGAGAGCTGGTGGTCATAACAACAGGAGTAAACAACAAGGTGTCTAAGGGACGGGAGAAGAGAAAATGCCCTCACATCACAGCCGACAGTCATAGCCTTCCCCATATGTCAAGTTCAGTGATTATTCCATCACAGTGCAGAGGAGATGCAGCGGTCACCTGTGAATGCTCTGCAGGTTCAAATTCAAACTCTGGATAGGCTATATCATAAAGCACAGGTTCCAAACTCAAGGGCTGTGCGGCGCATACCTACAGTGGTGTGAAAAACTATTTGCCCCCTTCCTGATTTCTTATTCTTTTGCATGTTTGTCACACTTAAATGTTTCTGCTCATCAAAAACCGTTAACTATTAGTCAAAGATAACATCATTGAACACAAAATGCAGTTTTAAATTATGGTTTTTATTATTTAGTGAGAAAAATAACTCAAAACCTACATGGCCCTGTGTGAAAAAGAAATTGCCCCCTGAACCTAATAACTGGTTGGGCCACCCTTAGCAGCAATAACTGCAATCAAGCGTTTGCGATAACTTGCAACGAGTCTTTTACAGCGCTCTGGAGGAATTTTGGCCCACTCATCTTTGCAGAATTGTTGTAATTCAGCTTTATTTGAGGGTTTTCTAGCATGAACCGCCTTTTTAAGGTCATGCCACAACATCTCAATAGGATTCAGGTCAGGACTTTGACTAGGCCACTCCAGAGTCTTCATTTTGTTTTTCTTCAGCCATTCAGAGGTGGATTTGCTGGTGTGTTTTGGGTCATTGTCCTGCTGCAGCACCCAAGATTGCTTCAGCTTGAGTTGACGAACAGATGGCCGGACATTCTCCTTCAGGATTTTTTGGTAGACAGTAGAATTCATGGTTCCATCTATCACAGCAAGCCTTCCAGGTCCTGAAGCAGCAAAACAACCCCAGACCATCACACTACCACCACCATATTTTACTGTTGGTATGATGTTCTTTTGCTGAAATGCTGTGTTACTTCTACGCCAGATGTAACGGGACACGCACCTTCCAAAAAGTTCAACTTTTATCTCGTCGGTCCACAAGGTATTTTCCCAAAAGTCTTGCCAATCATTGAGATGTTTTTTTAGCAAAATTGAGACGAGCCTTAATGTTCTTTTTGCTTAAAAGTGGTTTGCGCCTTGGATATCTGCCATGCAGACCGTTTTTGCCCAGTCTCTTTCTTATGTTGGAGTCGTGAACAATGACCTTAATTGAGGCAAGTGAGGCCTGCAGTTCTTTAGATGTTGTCCTGGGGTCTTTTGTGGCCTCTCGGATGAGTTTTCTCTGCTCTTTTGGGGTAATTTTGGTCGGCCAGCCACTCCTGGGAAGGTTCATCACTGTTCCATGTTTTTGCCATTTGTGGATAATGGCTCTCACTGTGGTTCACTGGAGTCCCAAAGCTTTAGAAATGGCTTTATAACCTTTACCAGACTAATAGATCTCAATTACAGTACTTTGTTCTCATTTGTTCCTGAATTTCTTTGGATCTTGGCATGATGTCTAGCTTTTGAGGTGCTTTTGGTCTACTTCTCTGTGTCAGATAGCTCCTATTTAAGTGATTTCTTGATTGAAACAGGTGTGGCAGTAATCAGGCCTGGGGGTGACTACAGAAATTGAACTCAGGTGTGATAAACCACAGTTAAGTTATTTTTTAACAAGGGGGGCAATCACTTTTTCACACAGGGCCATGTAGATTTGGAGGTTTTTTTTCTCACTAAATAATAAAAACCATCATTTAAAACTGCATTTTGTGTTCAATGATGTTATCTTTGACTAATAGTTAACGGTTTTTGATGAGCAGAAACATTTAAGTGTGACAAACATGCAAAAGAATAAGAAATCAGGAAGGGGGCAAATAGTTTTATACACCACTGTATGTTTCAGCCGCCAGGAGATTTGGGCAGAGGGTAAAGCCGATAAACAGCTCAGCCTGCTCCTGCAAAAGTCCCGGTGGCGTAAATTACAATTCCCCCTCCAGGCTGCCATGGATAGTGGGGAGAGATGTCATCTGGCTTCCAGGTTTTGCTGACGGCCGAATTACAATGTTTTTGTAGTAATTTGTGCTCCGTCTTTTAGCCCTAATTCCTAATTAGCTTATAGCCCTAATTCCTATTATAGCCTATGGTGGCGCTGGCTGCACCTAAACCTCCTGCGCTGTTTTTACAGCGCTCACTGTGGGCCTACTGCGGCCCTCCTTGCCATTTTATGTAACTCCTGTGAGCTTGAAATGTGCATCTCTGAATGCCAGCACACTGCCTTCCCATCTAGAGGAGCACACCGGTGACAGTGTTTCTGGCTGACAAATTGTCAGTCTGAGCCGGGGTGCAGGAACAACCCACGGGACCCCCCAGCAAAATTAGCACGGAGCCCCTCCTGGGATCAAACCGCCCTTGTTTGGCTGGTAAAACACACACACCTTACCCACCACATCCTCTCCCCAGCAGAGTAGTACAGCAGAGCAGTGGAATATTCCCCTGCTCCAGCGGTGCATTAGGTCTCTTCTGTTCTTCCTGGCAACTGCACGCTGTATACAGTACTTTCTTACCTCCAGCTCCCTATCAGGTGACGTAATCAGAGCCCGAGGTATGCAGCATAGAGCGTGTGGCTGTCAGGAAGATAAGAGGATCTCTGAAACCCAGAGCAGCACTGAAACTAATTTCACTGACTCCAGTAATGACACACTAAAGGTGTTCATACATCAATCGATTTTGGCGGCCAATCAACCAAGAGACAGAACCCTCTCTGATTGTAGAAGGATCTGTTGGGTGCCCTAAACTGCAGGCAGATTCATGAAAAACTTCAGCATGAAATCTTTCAGGAATTGGCCTTGTGATGCTGCCTCGTTTCTCCAAATGTTTGACCCCCACCCGGTGCCTGTGCATTAATACTTTACCTGTCACACCCACCCCCGGGTCTCCTCACATGGTTGCCGGAATTATACGGCAGCATGTGACGTCACACACACATCCCATGTGCAATACGCCGGTAACAATGTGGGGCACCAATGAGGAAGTACAGTGCGGACACAGCGGCGGACGGCGCAACAGGTATAAATGCACTTCTAACATTTGGCGGGACGCAGCCCGGGTTTCCATCATGTTCGTCTCTTGCAATTATCGCACACACCTTTACCTATCAAGGACATCGACCCAAGATTTCCCAGCATGTCTGATAGATACAATCAACCAATTTTGGGTGGAAATTGGTTGAAGCATTGACTGGGCATGCTCTTATCAAAACGGATGGTCTATCAGCCGCCAAGTCGACAGATGTATGGTTCACACATCCAATTTTGATTGGCCGATGACTGACCAATTTTATCACTGCCATGTAGAATGGGGCCCAACAGATTTTGAAAACTATGAACAGATTGTGTAGGGGAGCTCTCATACTACATGCAGTGTTCTCCCCAGGCTCTTTTAGCCAGTTGCTCCACCCGGCTAATTTTGGGGAGCACCCGGCTGCCATTGTCCCGCCTCCTCTGTTAGCAGAGTTGCACCGGCCCTGCACTCCCCCATCACGCCCCACCCGGCTACTTTTTCATGCCACCCGGCTGGAAAAAAATTCTGGGGAGAACACTGTACATGGAAGTGGTAAAATTGGCCAATCAAATACGAATGTCTGTATACACTCTAAAGGTGGCCTTACACTACTCAATTGCCCAGTTCGATTCAGTTATTTTATTTGATTGGAAGAGAATTATTTTCCATTCACTCGATCGATGGAAACTGGCCATTAGTAAATGAATTCACTTGATTGGGAAGGATGGAAAATTTTGATCGTAAAGGAATTGGTGACTGTTCACATGATTTCGATCGACACAGAATTGATATTTGGTTTCAGAGCATGGAGACACAATGCTTGATTCGTGAAGGAGAATCTCACAGGATCTTGCTTGGAGTGGGTGGGTCACTAATCGTTTGACTTTTGTTGAACCACAATGGGCTCTATTCACAATTAGGCATGCGGTAAAGGATTTTTTACCACCAAACTACTGTCAATGGTAATGTCTGCATTTTTTTCCACATTCACTCAAATTTTTCTGCATGTTTTCCGCATGAGGGTATATTGTGGGAAAAAAAAGTGCGGTAACAGGCATTAAACTTGTAATAAACATGCGGGAAAAAAAGTTGCATTTAAAAATTTGGCCCCAAAAAAGTCCAGCAAAGACACTAAAGCCTCCATAAAACTCAGTTTTTATTGCAGATTAATGTTTAGCATGAATGCCCTTCCTAAAACACTGCATCCCCTAGGCTGATCTCGCAATTAAAACCCCTGAACTCCCGGGGGAAAAAATCCACGACTTTCCTGGTCGTGGATTTGCTGCCCGAGGAGGCAGAGCTTTAGGCTGTAGCTCTGCCTCCATGCGCATCAATCTGCGCTGATCGCCGCCTCTTTCCCGCCCCTCTCAGTGAAAGAAGACTGAGAGGGGCGGGGAGAGGCGTGTAGAGGCAGAGCTACAGCCCAAAGCCCTGCCCAAATCTCCCCCCCCCCCCCCCCCCCCCGGGAATTCGGAGGCTTTAATTGCAAGATCAGCCGCAGGGATGCAGCAATTTAGGAAGGGTATTCATGCTAAACATTAATCTGCAATAAAAACAGAGTTTTATGCAGGGCTGTGGAGTCGGAGTCGTGGAGTCGGAGTCGTGGAGTCAGGCAATTTTGGGTGCCTGGAGTCGGAGTCGGGAAAAAATACACCGACTCCGACTCCTAATGAATTTAAACTGTAATTGAAATAGAAAATATGATAAAATGTTCTATTTCTCAGATAATAGTCATCAATAATTTATACATACAGTAATAGCTGTGCTTAGTCCACAAAAATGAGATAAACCAATCAAAATTAGTTACTTGTGCTGCTTCAATAAAGCAGTCCCTGCATTTTTAAAGGAGTCATCAGGCAAAAAAAAAAATGAGTTTCACTTACCTGGGGCTTCTACCAGCCCCATGCAGCCATCCTGTGCCCTCGTAGTCACTCACTGCTGCTCTGGTCCCCCTTCGTCAGCTCGTTTCATTTTTTTTACGCGTTGAACCTCTAACGCGGAAAAATGTATGTGTTCCTGCACCAGCGGGAATGCATAAAAATGTACGCAATGCGGCCAGCCGACCCCGAGGTCGGCAAAAACTAAACGAGCTGACTGAGGGGGACCAGAGCAGCAGTGAGTGACTACGAAAAGCCCCAGGTAAGTGAAACACTTTTTTTTTTTTTTTTTTTTTGCCTGACGACTCCTTTAAAGTCAGATATACACATCTGATTATGACTGTATATATGATGTGTACACAGGAATCTCTTATATATACTACATACCATCTATGCTGTAAGTATAAAGCCTTATGTGTAGCAGTGTCACTAACAGAGATGGTCAATGAGATGGAAATAATTCTGCGTTGATTCTGATTTATGCAAATGAACGCACGTTCTTTGCTCATGAAATCAAATAATTTGATATGTTGTTAAAATTTGGTTTGGTGAATATGAATTAAATGGTACCTGAGAAGGATGAAAAGAAAAGTTTTATACATACCTGGGGCTTCCTCCAGCCCCCTTCAGGCTAATCAGTCCCTCGCTGTCCTCCACCACCTGAATCTTCTGCTATGTGCGGAGTGTGTGCATGCGCACTACGCCAGACTGGCTCAAGTACCTGGACTCATAGCAGAAGATCCAGGTGGCGGAGGAGGACAGCGAGGGACTGATTAGCCTGAAGGGGGCTGAAGGAAGCCCCAGGTATGTATAAAACTTTAATTTCATCTGTCTCAGGTTTACTTTGTTACACAGTAGTACTATACTCTACATATGCACTCTCCACATAGCTGCAGGGAATCCACTGAGAATGCTGTGCACATGGATTGTGAGCACAGAGGTGTTGTCTATCACCCATAAACCTGGTTCAGATTGTGCATGAAGAATGTGTAATAGAGGAAGAATCTCCTCATTCCCCTGCAGAGTACCTGCACATCACTCTTACATGTACCCACAGTTACATTGCCTAGGGCCTGATAGATGTTCTCTGTTCCGGTCTGTACCTTTTACAAGTACTCTTACCAAGGACTAGTTTTAGTCTATGACTAAAGGGAATAAATATGGCAGTCTCCATATCCTTCTCACTTCAGTTGTCTTTTAAAATTCCTAAGCGTTGGCAGTTAAGAGACGAATTTCATGTTACATACATTCAATCAACAAGATTGTAATATGCAAATTAGAGGAGTCGGGAGTCGAGGAGTTGGTGGAATCCTAAACTGAGGAGTCCACAGCCCTGGTTTTATGGAGGCTTCAGTGCCTCTTTAAGCCTCAGACTCCATTTAAAGAGACTCTGTAACAAATTTGTGAGCCTTATTTCTTCTGTCCGAAGTTCCTATACTTGTTCTAATGTGGTCTGTCTTACTGCAGCCTTTCCTACTTGCACTGTCTCTGTAATAAATCGTATCTCCTTTCCTCTGTCGTGTCTGTCGGCAAGAGGCTGGAATGTGTGGAATGTGCAGCACTGCTTGTCATTGGCAGAAGCTTTACACACCCCCTTCAAGCTCTGCATGAGTCACACAGTAAGCTAGTTCTCAGCCTATGATACTGTGGTTAGAAGCCAGTCTTTTGTTTGTAAACACTGCCTAAAACTGGCAATAACAAGCCAGGATTGCAGCAGGGAGTGGCAGAAACAGCACAGAGGGGCCCAGGAGAACATAATGAATAGAATGGTATGCTTTTTATTGTAAGAACTTTAGAGTACAGATTCTCTTTAAGTCAATGGGAAGCAAAATATGTCACCAGCTACTTGTAGGTGATAAAAATAAAGAAAGAAAGAAAGAAATCTGTACTTAAGGCAGAAATAATGCGCCCGTTTTCATTGTGAATTGGGGTCTTTTGCAGAAATTACAGACTTTTGTGGTAATTTTCCGCATCATGTGCGCACTTTTACCGCACATTTTCACATGCAGAAAATTTTGTGAATGTCAACATGGTCTTATTTTGGTCGCAAATTTCCCGCAAGTAGTTTACTCGCGAATGCGGAAATTGATTGTGAATACAGCCCAATGTTTTTCTTTTTCTTTTCAAATAGTTTTATTGAGGTTTACAATAACAATGTATAATCATACAATGTGAAAGTGGGGGGAAAACATATCCCCATTGGCAGAACATCATGACTCTTGGATAACAATATTTTATGCATACATCGCAGCTTAATGCAAAACACTGGGGTCATAATGGGCTGCCTGATTATGTATACTGGGGAGAAGTGCCCCTTAAAGCTACTAGCTGGGCACGCCAGCCCAGAATGACTGGGGTGCCCAGAAGAGGGATAAGGACCCGTACCCTCTGCCTACCCAACCTCGGTTCCTCTTAAGGAGGACCATTTTACCCTATGAGACAAACAGTAAGAAGTAGAAAAGGATAGAGAAGAAAAGACGAAAAGAGTAGAGAAGGGGGGGGGGGGGGGGGGGGGTGGGATAAGGGGGGGGGAGTGGATGATCAACCATGTTTCCAAGCTCAACTAGCTTATGAGAGACTTCTCGTAGAAGCTTAACCATGACCTGTTATGGTGAGATAAGACCTCCAGGGTTGCCAGATTTTGTCTACCTTATCCCTTTTGTCTAGAAGGATGCCTGCAAGCTGCTCTTGAACCATGAAGCTAGAGACTCTGGATTTCACTTCCTCAAAGGGAACAAGTTGTTTCTTCCATGCCTTGGCGATGGTTTGTTTAGCTGCTACAAATATAAAGAGGGCTAAAGCCCCTTGGGATTTCGTAAAAGGAGCTCGATGGGGAAATGTAGCAGTGCTGACCATGGGTCTCTATGAATCTGTTTATGGAAGACTGCTTGGAGCAACCGGTAGACTTTGGACCAGAAGCGAGATAACATGGAGCAGGACCAAAAAGTGTGTAAGAAGTCTCCTGGGGATTGGCAGCCTCTAAAACATAAACCATTGCCTCCTAGGTGGGCGAGTCTTGAAGGAACCCAATACCACCTCATCAGAACCTTCAGAGAGGACTCAACCAGGCCCAAGTTAATTGAGATGTGGAGTGTGCTTCTCCAGGCCCTCGCCCAGTCTTCGTCAGGCCTCGTCCCCCGCAGGTCTATTTCCCATTTTGTAATGTAGGTGTGTTTAAACGAGGGGCCTGGGCACGTAAGAAAAAGGTACAATCTACTGATCAGACCTCGGCCCCCTGGGTTACGTAGGCAGGCTGACTCAAAAATTGAGAGGGGGGGGGGTCTGCCTCTGGTGTATTTGCTAACAATGACTGGACCCAGTGTTACAGCCCAATGTTTTTGATCACCCAGTAGTCGATGGCTTAATCGCCCAATGGAAAATCGAGTTATGTTAGCCAGAGGTGGACATAGGCCAGTGCAGCCACACAGGGGCCTCATGTCCTTTAGGACTCATGCAGCTGCACCACATTCAGGCCCTAATTTTCCTGTAGGCTCTTCTCTGTAACCCATGGGGAACAGTAATTATGATTTGTGGCAAAACATATATAAGTATAAAATATGTGCCATGTTAATACATTGCCTACAGAACATCACCTAGGTTCATGTACTTTTACGTTATCAACATTATTAGGATTCAACCATGATCCATTATGACCACTCCCATGGGGCCCCTTCATTTATTCTGTCCAGGGGCCCACTTTTGGCTTTGCCTGTTATTGGTATCTGAATAAGACTGCGTGGGGCAAAAACGTTTATCGTTCACTTCTCCAGCCTGGAACTCACTACAAATCACAAATCGCTAGCGTTTTTTAACCTTCTGAGCGTTACGCTGCTCAGGAGGTTTTGCCAGTTTGTGCCCCCCAGAGATCCAATGGCTGAAAACCCTTTAGCTAGCACTAGGCTAGCTAGTACAAATGCCCGGCACCCCCGATCCCCCAGTTATACATTACCCAGCCTGGCTCCAGCGATCGGCGCAGCCTCCCCGCACAGCTCTGGTCTTCACTATGGGGAGGATCGCACATGACGCCATGTGGGAGGCTGCGCAATCGCTGGATCCAGGCGGGGTAATGTATAACTGGGGAATCGGGGTGCCAGGCATTTGTACTAGCTAGTGCTAGCTAAAGGGTTTTCAGCCATTGTATCATATTTATACTGCATGGGGGACTCATGGAGACACAGTGTCGGGCATACCGCTAAGGAGGTTAATGAGCATTTTGTAAGCCATTTCTTGAGCGTTTTCTGGCAATTTTGGTAGTGATTTTAAAAACTGTAAGCTTTTTGCCAGCGACTGTGAAGCGATTTTAATTCTGATTGGTCCTTTCAATGTATCATCATTTTTTTTAGTTTGCCTTAATTTAAAATCGCACTCAAATCGCTATGTGTAGCAATTTATGAGCGATTATGCCAGCGTTTATATACTTTACATTGCAGAAATGCAAATGCTAACCATGCGCCACTATAACGCTGCATGTTCTGCGATAGCGATTTTGCTCATCGCAATCGCTCCAGTGGAATTTGGCCCATCCATTAACATTAGCTGAGCGTTTAGGAAGATTGCTAGCATTTTGAATCGCGCCCTAAACGCTCAGAAAAAAAAAAATCGCTCTAGTGGGTTCCAGCCCTTAATAAGAGATTGCCAGCAACCAGTTGGTGACTAGCTACACACTGCATTGATGTGGTAACATTGTACAATCTGAGCTGCACTGTAATGGGCATCTTTTAACTTTATAAACTTCAGAGCAAATAAAATGCTGTTGCCCCTGGCAACCAAGAGGCTGGCATCCCTTCTGACAGGTTGCTAGTGACAACAGCTGCATCATTCCTCCTGCATCCTCTCTCCTCCACAGACTAGCCGTTGCCCATAGCAACCAATCAGCGCCCACCTCGGGAGACAAGCTAATTGGTTGCTACGGGCAACGGACCCCTTCTAGTTCCAACAGCTACAGCGGGTTTATAACGAATGCATATTTATGCAGCCGCCGCTAACATAACACCTGAGGGAGAACAACCCGCAAACGCCTGCAACGGGTCGCCGGGACTACACAACCGCCATGTTCCGGTTTACTGATCGCTACTTCCGGCGCCTTACCACTGTCGCTGTTTCTCCGGTTCCCAGCTGGCAGGCCCGGAGAGGAAGTGACGTCACACGGGGGCCCAGGGCGCGCGCGCCCGTCGGAGAGGATGCCAGGCCTGGTCGCCGTGCGCGCTCCCGCGCCTGCCCGCAACTCCCACACTGCTGTGACGTCAGCGCGCCACGCTTGTTCTATTGGCCGAATGGCAGGCGCCGAGGCTAAGATAGGATGCTGCGCATGCGCAGCAGCCATATTATTGCCATTTGTACTGTGGTTGCTGTACTGGAGGGAGCTGTGACTGGAAGTATATACAGTTATCCAGCTAGAGCCCATAGACAAGCAGCCTAGCATGCAGTAGAGTCAATGTAGAAGATGTAAGTGTAATTTCCAGACATAGAGATGCATAGCTCCCAACTTCCCCTCTTTTGAAGGGACAGTCCCTCTTTGGGAGCCCTGTCCCTCTGTCCCTATTTCCTCCTCATTTGTCCCTCTTTCAGGACTTTGTACCTCTTTCTATGTAAATATATTTCTCTACTAAAAAATGTGTTTGAGTGACTCTAAACTTTATTCCCTTTAAATTGACTAATATTACTAATTTTCTTATGAAATCTTTATGGTATGTGTGACTAGGGGCGTGAATAGGGTGTGGCTTAAGTGTCCCTCTTTCTCATCTCAAAAAGTTGGGAGACTGTTACCGCTAAAGCTGGCTTTATACAGCCATACATCTAGCAATAAGGTAGGCGATCGACCATCCAATTCAATAATTTTTATCAAACTGGATGAAAATTGGTGCTGCAACAAGCATGTATGATCAATGATTTACTGATTAGCGGCTGAAATTGGTCGAATGTATCAATCAGTTATACTAGGAAACTCCGGCTGGCGTGTTGATCATTAATGGCGTGCAATATGGTGAGCGATGAACGCGATGGAACATCTGGCTACTGTCCCTCCCAAATGTATATTTGTTCCCTGTGCCCGTGTATTAAAATACTTTAGCTGTCACGCCACCACGTGTTATAACACCGGCAGCTACGTGGGGCGCCAATGCATAAGTTCTGCGGAGAGGTAAAGTATTTAAAGTGTACCAGAACTGAGTAAACTTAAAAGTCTTATACAGTACAGACCAAAAGTTTGGACACACCTTCTCATTCAAAGAGTTTTCTTTATTTTCATGACTATGAACATTGTAGATTCACACTGAATGCATCCAAACTATGAATTAACACATGTGGAAGTATAGTACATAACCAAAAAGTGTCATATTCTAGGTTCTTCAAAGTAGCCACCTTTTGCTTTGATTACTGCTTTGCACACTTGGCATTCTCTTGATGAGCTTCAAGAGGTAGTCACCTGAAATGGTTTTCACTTCACAGGTGTGCCCTGTCAGGTTTAATAAGTGGGATTTCTTGCCTTATAAATGGGGTTGGGACCATCAGTTGCATTGTGGAGAAGTCAGGTGGATACACAGCTGATAGTCCTACTGAATAGACTTAGAATTTGTATTATGGCAAGAAAAAAAACAGCTAGGTAAAGAAAAACGAGTGGCCATCATTACTTTAAGAAATTAAGATCAGTCAGTCCGAAAAATTGTGAAAACTTTGAAAGTGTCCCCAAGTGCAGTCTCAAAAACCATCAAACGCTACAAAGAAACTGGCTCACATGCGGACCGCCCCAGGAAAGGAAGACCAAGAGTCACCTCTGCTACGGAGGACAAGTTCACCCGAGTCACCAGCCTCAGAAATCGCAGGTTAAAGGGAAGGTTCAGGGAGGTGTTTAAAACAATAAAAATACTAATCCACTTACCTGGGGCTTCCTCCAGCCCGTGGCAGGCAGGACGTGCCCTCGACGCCGCTCCGGAGGCTCCCGGTCTTTTCCGGTGGCTCACCCGACCTGCCCAGGCCGACTTCCAGGTCGGGCTTCTCCTTGTGCTCCAACGTGCGTCTCACGCGGTTGTGCTGACCTCATCAAACGTCCTCCAGGCTGTACTGCGCAGGCCAGTCCGTAGGACATCCGATGAGGTCAGCACAACCGCGTGAGACGCACGTTGGAGCACAAGGAGAAGCCCGACCTGGAAGCCGGCCTGGGCAGGTCGGGTGAGCCACCGGAAAAGACCGGGAGCCTCCGGAGCGGCGTCGAGGGCATGTGTTAATTCATAGTTTGGGTGCCTTCAGTGTGAATCTGCAATGTTCATAGTCATGAAAATAAAGAAAACTCTTTGAATGAGAAGGTGTGGCCAAACTTGTGGTCTGTACTGTACGTACCTGGGGCTTCCTCCAGCCCCGTCTACACGGATCACTCCCATACCGCCGTCCTCGGCCTTCTCCTGCTCCGGTGCCAGGTCCCGTAACATCAGCCAGTCTGACGCAAGAGAAGCGCATTCTTTACGTATCTCTCCAGCAGTCGCCGAATATGTAGAGGGCGCATGGAGAAGCATCTTATAAATGTTATTTTTTTATATAAAAAGAAATTTGCCTGTTTGTCTACAAGGCATAACTTTGCCCTTATAAACGGTTTGTAGACGTTTTTGCTCTATTTTGGCACCTGTTCAAGTATCTATCAGTTGCTTAGTCCACCCCTGGTGGAGGGGTGTTACCCCCCCCCCTGACTTCTTAACCTGAGTGGGGTCAGGTTATAATCTCCCCTCCTGCGCTTATAGTGGTTACCTGAGTGGTAATGAGAGTGAAATACTGAAATATGCTACACTATATTGGGCTCTCAGCTTCCATTACTGTTTTACAACTGACAATCAAATGTTCTCATTTAGAGGTGTAATAAAACATTTGTTGGCAGTGTGGCATTTTTAATTTTAACCATTTTAACATTTTCCTTGGTGATACGTCCCTCAAGAAGTACCTGTAACCTCAGTAGAAGTAACTTTTTTCCACTTTAATTAAAAATGAGTTTGAATAAAAAGGTCGCAGGGTATTGCCATTAGTAGAATATCAGTAAAATAACCAATATTCTACTACTTCATTCCGATAGTACAATGTTGGTAATCTTTACCGATATTTTACTATGGCTAATCCTAACCCTGCACTCACACAGAACTCTCCCTCTACCGATGCCTATTTAACCTCCCACTCCTGGTGGTGCCTAACCCTTAACCCCCCCCCCCCCCCCCCCCATGCCTAACCTTAACCCCCCTCCCTCCCCTGTATGGTGGGGCCCCACCCTTAACTCCTCCCCATGCCTAACCTTAACCCCCCCCTCCCCTGCATGGTGGTGCCTTACCCTTAACTCCTCCCCCCCCGTGCCTAACCTTAGCCCCCCCCTCCCTCCCCTGCATGGTGGTGCCTCACCTTTAACTCCCTATACGTGCCTAACCTTAACCCCCCTCCCCTGCATGGTGGTGCCTCAGCCTTAACTCCCCCCTTGCCTGCATGGTGGTGCCTAACCCTTAACTCCCCCCCCCCTCCCCTGCATGGTGGTGCCTTACCCTTAACTCCCCCCCCCCGTGCCTAACCTTAGCCCCCCCCTCCCTCCCCTGCATGGTGGTGCCTCACCTTTAACTCCCTATACGTGCCTAACCTTAACCCCCCTCCCCTGCATGGTGGTGCCTCAGCCTTAACTCCCCCCTTGCCTGCATGGTGGTGCCTAACCCTTAACTCCCCCCCCCTCCCCTGCATGGTGGTGCCTTACCCTTAACTCCCCCCCCCGTGCCTAACCTTAGCCCCCCCCCTCCCTCCCCTGCATGGTGGTGCCTCACCTTTAACTCCCTATACGTGCCTAACCTTAACCCCCCCTCCCCTGCATGGTGGTGCCTCAGCCTTAACTCCTCCCCCCGTGCCTAACCTTAGCCCCCCCCCCTCCCTCCTCTGCATGGTGGTGCCTAACCCTTAAAGTGAATCCGAGGTGGGGATTTTAGTAAAAAACCATGCTACCTGATTGATGTGGGGTGCTGACCGGATCAGGTAGCTGCAATCCCTGCCCCTCTCCACCACTCCAGTGGCCAGCAATCCTTAAAGGGCCTCAGAGCTGGATTACATTAAACATTTTATACATACCTGGGGCTTCCTCCAGCCCCATACGCTCCGATCGCTCCCATGCCGCTGTCCTCCGCTGCCTGCAGCTCCCCTACAGGTCCCGTCACAGACGTCAGTCGGCTGCAGCCTACGCAGGAGAAGTGCGCCCTCTACTTATCTCTTCAGCAGCTGCCGGAGAGATACGCAAAGAGCGCACTTCTCTTACGTCAGAATGGCTGCAACTGACGTCAGTGATGGGACCCGGTACTGGAGCTGCAGGCAGCGGAGGACAGCGGTGTGGGAGTGATCGGAGCGTATGGGACTGGAGGAAGCCCCAGGTATGTATAAAAATGTTTAATGTAATCCAGCTCTGGTACACTTTAAGTTTCACTTTCTGTGACCGCTGGGGTCACGACGCTGCAAGCTCTGCTCCATGTGTCTCACACAGAGCAGCGTGCAGGGAGGAGGGGGCGACGTGGGTGAGGCGGGGAAGAAGCTGGGGGAGTGTTGTCAGGAATGCCCCCAATGGACATTTGATATGAGTGCCTCTCCTGCATGAAACCCCCCCCTTCCCTTCGAGATTGCCGACAAACTGCATGTCTGCAATGTCAGGGGGGGTGACAGCGTGACGCAGGGGGGGGGGGGGCAGATAAGGGTGGATAGGGAACACAGAGGCATGTCACGGACCAGGGAACATACCTCATTTGCCCCCCATACTGCTTTAGGTACACTTTAACCCCCCTCCCCTGCCTAACCTTAACCCCTAAAGACCCCCCTACACACACAAACACATTCCTAACACTGCGGCAAAGCCACGATTAGCGCCAGTAGATTAAAGTTTGGGCGCCACTATTTATAGAGGCAATTTGCATAGCAGGTAGCCCCGGCGGCTGCCATTTTAATGGGGGCCTCTGGGTGCCAAAATTTCCATCTGTTTCTGCTAATCACGCTTTTTATCATTGCCGCTGCCCTCCTTTGCCTCTTTTTTTCCTGCTTCTCAGATTATATCAATCCGGCTACATAGATTCAAAGCACACCGTACCTGTGAGATTCCACTTGGCTGCCAGTCCCACTGGGGCCACACTTGTCCAGTTGCAGATCGGATCCGTTTCAAACAGATCAGTTTTTCGAAATGTTGTCCTTTTGTGGCAAACCTTTCCAGTCCGTTTAAATATATGTCCTTTCTTCACGTGTGTTTCTATTGGATAAGAGATGTTGAGGGGAGGAGCAGGCAGTAGGCAAACCGTTTTTGCCTCTGTTTTGTGTGCAATAGTTCTCTGTGTAGCGGAAGATCCGTTTTTGTGTAGCCTTTTATTACCCCTCCGTGTATCCGGGGTCTGTGAAAAACCTGCAAATCCGGATTCTCCGTTCAGTTTTTCAAAACTGATCCCGCGGATCCGTTTTTTAAGGTGTGTGAACCGACCCTTACTGCATGTAGAATAACTTACAAGACCTCCTGATTACTCACGCAGGAAGAGGACATTCCTGGGCTGTCTGCACTGAAGCACAGATTCCTGGATAGAAACATTAACTGCTGTTTGTTTTTACCGTTTGTCTTTGAAATGAATAGCGGAATATAAACCATCGAAGAGTCTTTTTTCAATAACGTTAAAATGTGTCCAGCACTGGCACAAAAGTAAAGCAAATTTTTAGGAAGAGTGAACCTCTAGCTGCCAGATGGAACTGCATTGTGTGTAATGGCTAGCTTGTTGCTTGATACTCAGAGAAGCAGGCTTCACTTTTGCTAGATGTCCCCGATGTTCAGTGACAGGGGCGTCGCTAGCCCCAAAGATCAGTGGCACGTGCCACGGATCTATTCTGGGGTGCACCGGATGTCCCTCAGGCAGAGTCAGAGCTGTAGAGCCTCTAAAGTGGCATGCTGGGAGCTGTGGTGCCTCAACGGTGGCCATTCTGGGAGCTGTGATGCATCAGTGGGGGTTATGCTGGGTGCTGTGGTTCCATGCTGGGTGCTGTGGTGCCTTTATGGAGACATGCAGGGAACTGTGGTTCTTATAGGGGGCCATGCTGAGAGTTGTAGTGTCTCAATTGGAGGCCCGTGGGAGCATGGGAGGGGGTCCACTAGAAGGTCAGGGAATGCTATGGGGTGACTGCCAGATAACCTGGCCAGCCAGGTAACTCTGCCTAGTTATGTTTAAGTGGCACTGCCTAGTTATGTGATATGCTGCATTTAATTATTTTTTGTTCTAATGGAGAGGGGGCTTCATCCAACATTATGCTGGGCAGGACTACTTAGGCTGCTGTTAAAGAGACTCTGTAACATCAAAAACATCCCATGGGGGGGTACTCACCTCGGGTGGGGGAAGCCTCGGGATCCTAATGAGGCTTCCCACGCCGTCCTCTGTCCCATGGGGGTCTCGCTGCAGCCCTCCGAACAGCCGGCGACAGACCCGACTGTCCAATTCAATATTTACCTTTGCTGGCTCCAGCGGGGGCGCTGTGGCTGCTTTCGGCTCCGAACTACACGGAAATACCCGATCTCAGTCGGGTCCACTCTACTGCGCAGGCGCCGGAAGCTTGCGCCTGCGCAGTAGAGCAGACCCGACAGCAATCGGGTATTTCCGCCTACTTCGGAGCCGACAGCCGTCAGAGCGCCTGCGCAGGAGCCGGGAAGGTAAATAATGACGTCATCTTGTACGGAGGGCCGCAGCGAGACCCCTGAGGGACGGAGGACGGCGTGGGAAGCCTCATTAGGATCCTGAGGCTTCCCCCACCCGAGGTGAGTACCCCCCAGGGGACGTTTTGACGTTACAGATTCTCTTTAAGTTCATGTAAATTTGGCTCCACCCATGACCACACCTGCATTTTGGTGCATGGCCCCACCCGTTTTTGGGCTGGATTACCCAAAAGTGCCCCAGATCTCTCAGGATCCTAGCAACACCCTGAATCAGTGGTCTTGCAAGACGCAAGAGTAACTAGGAGTTCAAACTTCTTCTGTGAAATGCAATTCCTGTGTACATCCTTTATAACCACTATATATGGAGTGCTATGCATATGCAAAATCTTCAGAATGAATGTAGTCTTAGGGCCTGAACACACGGCACTTTGCTCAGCAACACAGGTGACAGTTCACTTTAGGCCCTTTTTACACTAGCAGGGTAAACCTGCGCTGCGTCATTCTATTTTGCCACAAGGGGCCGCAAAAGCAATAATAGTCTATGACTGGGAGGGAGAAGGCGCCCCAAAGAATAGGTGGCGGTGGATGAACGGTATATCTATAGCAGGGATAGGGGACCTATGGCTCGGGAGCCAGATGTGGCTCTTTTGATGGCTACATCTGGCTCTCAGTTAGGGGTTGATTCACTAAGCTACACTGCTCAAGCAGCACAGCTTAGTGTGGCAGCGCAAGTACAATTTTTAAAGTAGGCAGGCTACTAACTTACTTGTGCTTCCCCCAATACTAACGGCCGCTCCATTTGTCCCACCCTGGATCCTGTCAGGTCCAGTGACTTTGTAGGATCCCTGCACTTTAATTGGCTCAATAGGTCACTTGACAAGCGAATTAACCCCTAAGTCAGCTAGCTAATTGTACAAGCTGTTAGTCGGTATTTCCTCTGTCTGGCTCTCGGAGAAATTGCTGATGTTGCTGAAACACAAGAGAAGCTGAAGACATGTCTGACAGTTCCGCTGCCTGGAGGATCAACTGTGTACACATCACCATGGCAACAGGGACGTGAGCCCTCTGCACTGTGCCAGTTTGAAACATATTGTATGGCTCTCACGGAATTACATTTTATGTTTATGGCTCTCTCAGCCAAAAAGGTTCATGACACCTAATCTATAGTATGTGACTAAAAATAGCAAAAAAATATAATTAATAAAAATCGCTTACCTCAAAGAAATGGCGCAAAGCCAATTTCAAACAAAAGCTTTATTTTTCATCAGACACTATGAATGATAGTGCGTTTCGTGGAACACAGTCCGATTCCTCAGATCAAATACAAAGTAGTGTCTTTATACTGTAGATAGGAAGTTCGGAGCGCCTAAAAAGGTGATGTCTAAATATGGTCTTTGGAGACTTTCACACTTATTACGGTGCGCCGGAAGTATCCAACCTGGCACAAGGGTAACAGCATGGTACCGCAAGCACCATGCTTAACGCAAGGTGCTTGGGGTGGTGTAAGTGTACGGGCGACGCGGGTAGTGTAAATGACGGTGCGTGGTGTGTCACGGCACGGACCCGCCGACCAATGGGAATCCCAGTGATGTACTTCCTGTCCAGCAGAAAGTATGTCACTGTATGGGGGGGGGGTTGCGCTATGCATTTGATCCCCTTGGTGTATGTTTTTTGCATTGCGGTTGGATGCGGCAGCAACACAAAAAAATTTTGTAATACCGGCCTGGCGTATTCGTGGCTGTCTGTTGTAGTGCTGTCCCATTCAACTATAGTGAACGGCTCAGCTCTGCGTTGCGCTCAGAATGCGTGCAGCAGTGCTTCGTGACATCACACTACTGTACAGCGGATTATTGTGTCTTTCAGATGTCCTGTCCTATCTGATGTCACGTTGTATTGCTGTAATCCCATCAACAACACACAGTGCGCTCCAGAGGCGTAACTAGGGTTTTCAGCACCCAGGGACATAGACAGTTTTTGCGCACCCCCCCCCCCCCCCCCCAAAAAAAAAAACAGACAAAATGGGCGTAGTCTCGCATCAGAATGTGGTCATGGGTGGAGTCAAATGTACAAAAGCTGTATATGTATAGCCAGATGTGACCCGCTTTTTCTGCTGCTGTTAAAGGGCAACTGAAGTGAGAAGTCTGTGGAGGCTGGCCTGTTTATTTCCTTTTAAACAATACCAGTTCCCTGGCAACCCTGCTTGTCTGTTTGTCTGAATAACTCCAGGAACAAGCATGCAGCTAATCTTGTCAGATCTGACAATAATGTCAGAAACACCTGATCTGCTGCATGCTTGTTCAGGGTCCGTGGCAAAAAGCCTTAGAGGCAGAGAATCAGCAGGACAGCCAGGCAACTGGTATTGCTTAAAAGGAAATAAACATGGCAGCCTCCATATACCTCTCACTTCAGTTGTCCTTTAATGCTTCTGCGCTCCTCTGCAGAGGGAGGGAGGGAAGCGGGGGCACTTCGGGCAGCCACCTCGCAGGCATGTGGGGGTGCAGGGACTGTGCTGAGCACCCTCACAGTGCAGCGCCCGGGGACATATGTCCCCCCTTGCCCATCCATAGCTACGCCTCTGGTGCGCTCTGGCCCTAATGGCGGAGTTCCTTGTGCTGTCCATGGCGTGTGCTAGCCCGATGCCTCCTGACCTCTGGCATGATCTCGTCACATAGCCGCGTTTCATCTCCTTGTTGTGACTAAAAAGCTGAGAGATGGAGAGGGGAGACAAAGGAACAAGTGTCTCATTCCAGCGTTAGATCTGATTACATGGCATGGTGGTGTACACAGCTGCCGCACACATGCTCCGGGCACACACATTGCCATTCCTTCTATGTTTACATATCCTGAGCAGGCTGAAAGCTCCAGGAGGCCGCTGCAGACGCCCAACAGACATGTCACAGAGAAAAACAAAACTCCAGCCTTCGTATAGCAGACCTGAACTCAGAACTTCCTCTCTGCTCTGAAAGATACACAACGGCATAATAACCTTGAAATAAATACATTTCTTTGTTACAGCTGATACAAATCCTGCAATATATCTGCAGTGTGTCTGCTTCCCGCTTTCATGGTCTGCTTCCGGCCAGTGGTGGGCTCACAAGTCTTTGTGATTTAAATGAGGCTTAATTGCCTCAGGTGTGCGGCTGGGAGAGAGGGGGCTACTTACCCATAAGTCCGCTGTCTTCTATGCGTTTCAAACGTCTTGCACATGTCCTATTGGACTCATTGCAAGACTCACTATCGCACTTCCTCCTTCAAGCCAGAAGGAGCACGGTGGCGTAGTGGTTAGCGCTCTCACCTTGCAGCGCTGAGTCCCCAGTTTGAATCCCAGCCAGATCAACATCTGCGTAGATTTCCTCCGGGCACTCCTGTTTCCTCCCACATCCCAAACACACACAGATAAGGTAATTGGCCCTAGACTACAATACATACACTACATGATATAGACATATGACTATGGTAGGGACTAGATTGTGAGCCCCTCTGAGGGACAGTCAGTGACAAGACAATATACTCTGTACAGCGCTGCGTAATATGTCGGCGATATATAAATACATAAATAAATATCTGCAGATCTCATCGGAGATGGAGACATTTTTGGGTACCTGGAGTCGGTGGTTTCATAAATTGAGGAGTAGGAGGCAAATGTTTTTTGTACCAACTCCATAGTCCTGGATCTCATACACACCTTGTTTAATGAACAATCATCTGCAGACAAGATACGCTGGAATGGATTTGAAAGACAAATATCTTTCGTTGCTATCTTTGGAGGTTTTTTCCAAACTTTTTTCCAAATATTATCTGCAGACGATCTTTGACATTTCATTTCAGACAGCAGAGGAGAAGACACTAGTGCACACTAACTGTCACACTGGCACTGCTCACAGCACAGCAGTTCTGTAGAAAGCTAACACAGTAGTACTACTACTCTAACAACTACTAGCACACTGACTGCAGTACTACAGTACTAACTACACAATTACACAGTAATCCTATCCCCTAATCCCTAACCTATACCTAAGGCTAATAGCTGGGCAGCAGCTGGCCTGGTCTGTGCACAGCACACGCACAGACACATAGCAGCTGCCTGCAGCACACACTCTGTCACACAAATGACATCAAGCTAATTCATGATTTAATAATAGTGTAGTGATAGTGAAGGGGTTAATCACTGAACAGCTTATCACCGTGTACAGCCCTTGGCCCAGCAGCACTGGAGCACACACTCTGACTGTCACACTATGCAATCAATCAAGCTAATTAACAATTTAACAATAGTGTAGTGATAGTAGTGAAGGGGTTAATCACTGAACAGCTTGTTGTGGTGATATATTGGGGTGATGATGATATGTACGATACTATGCAGAATATCGCCGCCGTATGGTATCGCACAGAAGCGTATTTTTCTTTTTTCTGGCTGTGTCACATGGGTATGTCAGCCAGTCTGGCTTTGAAGGTATCGGCAGCTAGCTTCATGGAAACTGGTAATGTGATTGTATGTGTATGTCAATAGACCTACATTTGCATTGAATTCCTCTGGAAACAGGGAGCTTGGACATTAGCATACAGTTCCTCTGAACAGCCAGGAACATGTAATTAGGTTTCCTTTTGTCTGGCATCCTGCAAATGTGGAGCATTGCTTTGATCTTTTGTATTAAGGTAAACAGCTGCCTGTGGGTCAAAACATTATCAGACTAATTGAATCTGTTAAGTTCAAAGTGGACAGGAAAAGCCTTGAAATTCGCATGTCACGGCTAGCCCAGATGTGACAAGGGGCTCGGCAGACCGTGATGTCACATACGGGGAAATTGCGTTAGATTGTGGGATGAAACATCCTTTACCCGGGGCAACACTTGGGACTATAAGAATCAGCCTTGGACAGTCACAAATCATCTTCTCTTGGAGGTAGTGCATAGCTAGAGGGATCCCGAGCGAATCGGAACGGCGTTCTCCCGCCAACCACGTTCTAACCTACACGGTAACGTTATTTGCAACTTGTCTTGTTGTGTATCGTCGTAACTTTCACTTTGTAACTTTTTTATTTTGTTTTTTGTACATCTTTTGTATATATTATTTTCTGCGTTGTTCCACTTTTTTTCCTGGAATATTAAATCTTTATTTAATAAGTTTGACTTCTGCTGTACTAAACTAACACTCATAGCCTAGAAGAGACTGAAGTGTAACTGTGTATAAGTCCATGCCTGATTGTACGTTTGAGCAACACTACCGTATGAGATTGTAATTGCATTGTGTGTATGGGGCACTGTTGCGCTCGACAGCAGAGTGGCTAACAGTATCGTTCGCAACGACTGTTAATAGTTTTGCTGCACGACAGTGTAACTTGCATTACAAGTCAGTGCCTGATTGTGCCGTGTTACTGTACAACTGTACTGTGTGTGTACTGTGTGTGTGTGGGAGGGGGGGGGGGGGGTGTTCCCGTATTCGGCCTAAAGCGCAAAGCTGACCCGAATACGAAAACGCGGATTGCACGCTGAGCACTCGACAGCCGAGTGGACGTGTCTAGCAACAGCTAGTGGTGGCAGTGAGAAGTGTTCTGAGGGGTCCCAGCCTTGTTTTAGCTTGACTAAGGCTGCTTCTCCTCTCGATCTGTTCAAACCCGCAGTAGGGAACCGTATACGCAGGCATGCCGAGGGCCGGTTCTTGACACTTATCACTGTGTACACTTGGCCCAGCAGCACTGGAGCACACACTCTGACTGGCACACTATAACATCAATCAAGCTAATTAACGATTTAACAATAGTGTAGTGATAGTAGTGAAGGGGTTAATCACTGAACAGCTTATCACTGTGTACACTTGGCCCAGCAGCACTGGAGCACACACTCTGACTGGCACACTATGACATCAATCAAGCTAATTAATGATTTAACAATAGTGTAGTATTAGTAGCGAAGGGGTTAATCACTGAACAGCTTTAGGTGTATAACTGTGTACAGTCCTTGCTAGGCCACCAGCACTGGAGCATGTCTCTCAGTGAGCATTCAGCAAGCTAAGACAATATTTCTCATCATGGCAGCCCTCCTTATTATACAGTGCAACAATGGGGTTAGGAGCGGCACACCTTTCCGTTTTCAAAGATCGGGTGCTGAGTCCTGGATGCTAAACCAACATCCAATACTTATAGTGAGGTTGAAGAGTGGGCTCGCACACCAGCTTCTCAATAGAGCAAAAAAGTCGTTTATTAATCCATCATGTGTCAAACACAAAGCATTACAATTGTTTTGGGGCCACTGCGGGTCCCCTTCATCAGATAAGTGCAGACAAAGTCTTTAATAAGTGCAGACAAAGCCTTTAATAAACTACTTTTTTGCTCTATTGAGAAGCTGGTGTGCGAGCCCACTCATCAACCTCCTTATTATACAGGGGGGCTGGCCAGTGTTCCTTTCTGTGATTGGGTGCCAGGGTTTAGGCTGGGAGCCCTCTGATTGGCTCAATGAGGTCAAGTGGGGCTGGCCAGGGTTCCCCTCTGTGATTGGTTGCTAGGGCTTCTGCTGGGAGCCCTCTGATTGGCTCCAGGATGTCATCTCCTTAGTTACAGTATTTCTGATCCGAATATCCGTGGATATCCGCGTTATGCGCCCAAATATCCGCAGATAGCTATCCGGATTTTTTAAAAATCCGTGATCCGAATCGGATATCGTAAAAAAGTTTGGATATCCGGGTTACCCGGATATCCGGAATCCGGATGAGCACCACTGCTAAAGACCAGGCCATTTTCCTGCAATTAGGCCACTGCAACTTTAAGGCCTCGCTGCAGGGCCGCACAACTCAGCACACATGTGATTTCCCCACCACCACCTTTTCTCCCCACCTCGCCAATTGGCATAGAGCAGTCGGCTAGTGGTTAATGGACATTTTATTGATCAGGTATGCAAATATCACCTAGGAGAAAAAGTGAATTGCATATGGGCCCTGGTGTCCCAGAATAATCTGGGAGGAGCATTTTGATAAATAATAAAAAGCCTAGGCTGTTGTTAGAATTTAAGTATGATATGCTTGAATTCGTAGGCCTCAGTTACTTTAACTGAGTTTAGTTAAAAGACATGATTTGCAGAGATTCTCCCTTTAAGGAGCATTTCTAGAAGCGCTGTGGAACAAGGTCCGGTGTCTCGCACAAGGCCAGAGTGCCTATCTGTCCACGATGTGCAGACATCCAGGCAGCCTCTACTGTAAACATCGAGTGTTTTCATATTTCCTAAAGGTAAACAAAACCCAGGGAGTATTTTCCCTCATTTCTGGGTAATAAGGGAGGAAACGCCATGTTTGGCTTGTCCCATCGGAGCAGGCGCAGATAAGATCATCCATCACATGCTATTATCAGCCAATTGCATGCGATGGGTACTAGATCATCCCTGCGGGATGATGTCACATTTAACTCTTTAGAGGTTAGTATAAGAATAGTCAGCATGGGCTCCCCAGGGCACTTGTCTCTACTTCTGCTGACTTCCTTCTTGTAATTTTCCGTAACTGTACGCTGTATATATGCCTAAGTGCGACTAGCATAGATGTAACAAAGAGAAAGCCGCCTGGTCTCTCGTCACTAGGGATAGACCAAGTCTGCATGGAACGCATACGATTCTACAGACAGTTGGCTTTGCCGAGGATAATATGTAACGAAGGTATAAGATTGCTGATGAACACATCTGTATATTTCTTTTACAAATAAACTCTTGAACCTTTGAGGACGTCTAAGAAGTTCTATCTCCTATGCTGTTTGCTGTGATGAGTGTCAAGTTATCACACTTCCTGTGATATGGTGCCGAACGGTAGTGTTGTTGCCCATAGCAACCAACAAATATTTATTACAGCTGTGACATCACTGGATGGGCGGGGTTACATACCAATATACAGCTATACGAAGTGTTTCTGATACTGAAGCCAGGACCAAGTAAAAGTGGACATCCTGAATAATTTGCTGCATTCTACTTTGTGCCACTACAGGGCCATTTGACTCATTTTTAAACTTATGATTTCATTGGTCCTCGTGTGACTTTACAATATTGTACTCTGCATTCTTTAGTTTATCAGGAAGAAGATGCAAGCTTGGAGCAGGTAATACCTGACCACCATATATGGGAAGTGATTGGATAAAGGGAGGCGTTTACAAGGCCCAAAGACTCGCTGTTCTCAGGCAAACCGCTTTACAAACCCAGCCAGCCAGGTAATAAAGACAAATAACAATGCAAAAAAGCTTATGTGTGATGCACAAAACCCCTTTCCCCATAATATACGTAAAAGCAAACACGCGCAAGTATTAAGGCTTTAAAAGGAACCTAAACTGAGAAGGATAGGGATTTTTCCTTTTAGAATAATACCAGTTGCCCGACTCTCCTGCTGATCCTGTGTCTCTAATACATTCAGCCACAGCCCCTGAACAAGCATGCAGATCAAGTGCTCTAACTGAAGTCAGACTGGATTAGCTGCATGCTTGTTTCAGGTGTGTGATTCAGACTCAACTGCAGCTAAAGAGATCAGCAGGAATGACAAGCAACTGGTACTGTTTAAAAGGCAACAGCCATGTCCCTCTCCATTAAGGTTCCCTTTAAGATATTTTCCATCAAAGTGCTGGAAAGGTAACCTTCTGTAATAGCAGTCCAGCCCCAAGTGACCTCTTAAAGAGAATCTGTACTCTAAAATTCTTACAATAAAAAGCATACCATTCTATTCATTATATTCTCCTGAGCCCCTCTGTGCTGTTTCTGCCACTCCCTGCTGCAATCCTGGCTTGTAATTGCCAGTTTTAGGCAGTGTTTACAAACAAACTAACCAGCTTGTGATAGGCTCATATAAGCAGAGTGTGTGAGTCATACAGAGCCTGTAGGGGGCCTGGAGGGGGTGTGTATAGCTTCTACCAATCACAAGCAGCCCTGCACATTCTACACATTCCAGCCTTTGCCCGACAGAGCCGACAGAAGAAAATAGATTAGATCATATAACAGAGATAACACAGCCATTGTGCAATTAGGAAAAGCTGCAGTAAGCCAGAGCACATTAGACAGGCAAAGGAACTTATAGGATAGAAGAACTAAGGCTGAAAATTTTGTTACAGAGTCTTTTTAAAGTGGACCTGAACTCTTGCACAGGACACAAGGAAAACAGCGAGAAATGCACCCTGTGTGTTTTTAGAGAGAATAGCCTGTCTAATTGCCGCTCATCTGTAAGAAATCACAAGTGTTATTTGATCTCTCAGCTCTGTCGGCACAGAAATTCGTCAGTCCTCTGCAGACGAAGTAGACCTACTGCAGATTTATTGCAGGAGTTCTGTAAGCTGTAACAAAGCAATGTTTTTCTGTAAAGGTAATTATGCTGTTGCTTACCTTGTAGAGCAGAGAGGAAGTTCTGAGTTCAGCTCTGCTTTAACCACTTCACATCCTGACCTTGTTTCCCCCTTATGGACCAGAGCAGTTTTGACAGTTTAGCTATGTCCTTATTTTATCAGCAATAACTTTATCCCTACTTAGGACACAGAAATGAAATATATATTGTTTTTTTTCAAGACAAACTAGGCTTTCATTGTATGCCATTTTTTCCATTGAACAATTTTGTTTTCTATGAATTTTAATGGGAAAACAAGAAAAAAAATAGAAAAAAACACATCTCTCAGTTTTACCAATTCCAGTTCAAAAATAAAAAGTGCTACTGTAGATAAAAACCACAAATTTTATTTGGCTATTCTTACCGCTTATCACAAAACTTAGATTATTTTCCTGTCACAATGTATGGTGAAGATATTTGATTCTGAAATAATGCTACAGAGTGTATTTTTCACTATGAACTGAGAAAATAAAAGTATTTTTAATAGTAAAAATCACTCATTAGCTCAGGAAACATATATTCCCGTTCACCAATTAGTGCTGCAGCAGATAGTGCCAGAAATGTGCACAGGAGCACCTAGCAAGCCCAATCCTGCACAGCACTGCTTCTGCTACAAGACATATATCTACTAACTCGTGGCTTAGATGAAGTCACAGAGGACTTAGATATACTGTAGTGGTGGATAAAGTGGTTAAAGGGAACCTGAAGTGAGAGTAATATGGAGGCTGCCATCTTCATCCTCTTCTAAACAATGCCGGTTGCCTGGCTTCTGTGCTGATGCTACGCCTCTAATACTACAAGTCACTGGCCCAAAATGAGCTGCAGATCAGAGGCTGTGACTCTGGTGTGACTCCACTTGCTGCATGCTTGTTGCAGGGATGTGACACAAACACATCTAAAGCTGAAAGCTCAGCATGACAGCCAGGCAACTGGCATTGTTTATAAGTGAATGAAGATGGCAGCCTCCGAATCCTCTGATTTCATGTTACTGGCTCTGCATAGTTTAATATTTTGAACAGATTCAAACCACCGGAAACCTCTTTCCTGCAACGCTACAAAATGCTCAACAGTTATCAGTTGATGGGTGGTTGAGAGTGGTGGTAGATCTCCTTTGTCAGCTAAGATTGGCTGCCTCAGCTAATTGGTAAACACAGGATGTTAACACTTTGGGCTTGATTCACAAAGCGGTGCTAGCAGTTAGCACGCTGGTGAAAAGCCCTTTATCACACCTAAACTCAGTTTAGGCGTGATAAGTTTAGGCGTGATAAGTGTAGGCGCGATAAGTTTAGGCGTGATAAGTGTAGGCGCGATAAGTGTAGGCGCGATAAGTGTAGGCGCGATAACTGTAGGCGTGATAACTATAGGCGTGATAACTATAGCACCAACTGGGTTAGCACCGCAGTGCACAGCTGATCAAAAGTTTTGCGCTAGCAAAGTCTGGTGCACTTCGCATAGAGTTTAATGGCGCAGCTTTGCGTGCGGGACTTATCACGCCTAAACTTATCACACCTAAACTTATCACACCTAAACTGGCTTTTCACCAGCGTGGTGCAATGGTTATCACGCCTAAAGTCTTTTAAAGTCTATGTCCAGTCTACTTTGGAGTTCCCACTCATTATAACACTTGTTATGCTACTGACTACTGTGAACCAAATCGCAATGTCCAAAACATTGATTAGCATTTTCCGCCACAGGCAATGGAAAAATATTGAACCCCCCACCCTCACCCCAGGAAATTAGGTCACATTTCTTGATGGAAAAAGAAATATAGAATATTTATGTTTCTATACAACTGATAGTTTTTATTGAAAACATTGGAAAATCCAACCTTTCTGCTGATGGAGATTGGACAGTGATTGCATCAGTTGCTGCTTGCCCTTCAGTATTCTCAGGGATGCCAGTTCATTGTTTGATCAGGCGGTGTTACATGTGACCAACAGTATTGAGCAAATAACTAATATCCCAATTCTGGATGAACGGGCACGGAAATTTGCAGTGGCACACCAGAATCGTGCAAGGAATTCCATGCTGACCAGTACAACAGGAACTGTCCCGAAAGTTTTATTCAACTGTCATGTATCAAAAACTGACAACTCATTTTGGCTCTGCCTACTTTATCAAGGCACACAACAACAGAAACAAATGTAACCTGCAAATTAGCAACATACAGCAGAGTCCCCAGTATGCGGCACTGGCAGGGATTGCCTGACACTGGATGCATGTGCTTGCCGGTTGCAACTGGCTGTAAAAGCACAAACCTCCCTGCCCTGCATCGGATCAGGTGACATGCCAGGAGCCATGTATGGATGCCCAAAAGCGGACGGGAGCTACAGGAAGGGTAGAAGACGGCGCCTGGAGGCTTGGTAAGTATTCTCTACCCTACAATGCCTTGCAAAGCACTGTCCCAGTTATCCCCTCAGACATGCCTTTTAGTTGAGACTGCTGGTTACCTAGGTTCTGGATATTGGGGACTTTGCTGTATATAGAGTGCCAAGACCATTAAGACCCACCCCTATGGCATCAGATTAACTTAAATTCCCTCCAAACTTTGGCCTCTTTCAGATGGGAGGCTGATCTGTGCGCTTGTCGGGCAGTTTAGCCTCCCATTTGCTGCCAACAGGGCCATTCAGGTGCAACTAAAATGTAGGCGATTAGCAGTGTTTGTAACCCCACGTGTGTCTGCGCTTGGCGTGTGGTGGCGTTACCCGGCGGCAGACACCTGCAGACATTGTAAAATCTTTTCTATTCCTGATTTACATTCTGAAATGTATCACAAGGCTAAGCATCACTGGGAGGGCGGGCTACATACCAATGTACAGCAATAAATAGCTATAGGACATGTTTCTGATGCTTAAAGGATACCCGAAGTGACATGTGACATGATGAGATAGACGTGTATGTACAGTGACTAGCACACTAATGACTATGCTGTGTTCCTTTTTTTCTTTCTCTGCCTGAAAGAGTTAAATATAAGGTATGTAAGTGGCTGACTCAGACAGGAAGTGATTGCAGTGTGATAAGAAATTCCAACTATAAAACACTTTCCTAGCGGAAAATGGCTTCTGAGAGCAGGAATGAGATAAAAAGGGTCAATAGTTCATAGATTTTAGCTCTAGCATACTTCAAGGAATGTGCCATTGAGCAAAAACAATAAAACAGTTAAAACTTAAAAAGTAGATTTAAACATAAAATAAAACTGTGGAATATCGTAAGAAGTAATTTTTAGGAGAAGGAAGATAAATACAATTGTTTATTTCATTAGTTTATTTCTGCTTCGGGTGTCCTTTAAAGTGTACCTGAGATGGGAGATTACCAATAAAATATACATACCAGGGGTTTCCTCCATCCGCCTCCGGCCTGATCGCTCCCATAGCATCCTCTTCCACCTCTCTGTTTGCTCGCTACTGGCCCTGTAAAATCCTCCAGTCGGCGCATGCGCAGTCCGGCCAGGCGCGCTCCCCTGTCTTGCTCCTGTCGCCGGGAGCGTTCTGCGCCTGTGCAGCACTACTGCGCAGGTGCAGAAGGCTCCAGGTGGCATGAACGCGGCGGGAGCATGCGCATGGCCGGGCCACGCATGTGCAGTTGGTCCCAGACAGGAGGATTTTCTGGAGCCAATCGCGGGTGACCGTAGAGGGAGAAGAGGACGCCGTGGGAGCAGTGGCGGCGCCAGGGGGGGTGCTTTGGGTGCTGAAGCACCCCCTAAAATTCTCCAAGCACCTCCCAGCGTGAACTGACTTTCGGAGTCTAATAGACACTGTGTCAGTTCACCAGCAGCAGCAGCCCGCAGCTCCTGCAGCGGCAGAGCAGGGCTACAGTAAAATGGCGTCTGAAGCCCTGCTCTGGAGACTTTGAGTCTGCAGTGCAGGCTTCGGGCGCCATTTTTCCGTAGCCCTGCTCTCAGCGCGGGAGTTTTAGTTGCTGACTGCAGAGGATCGTGGGAGCTGCGCGTCGGATGGAGGACAGGAGTTCCTCAGCAGGTGAGTAAATGTTTTTTTTTATTTATTAGCAGGTGTATTTTCTGATCAAGTCTGCCACATGATTGAAGTGTTTTCTGGTCAGGTCTGCCACGGTTGAAGTGTTTTCAGGTCAAATCTGCCAACATGATTGCACGTATTTTCTGGTCAAATCTGCCACATGATTGCACATATTTTCAGGTCAAATCTGCCAACATGATTGCACGTATTTTCTGGTCAAATCTGCCACATGATTGCACATATTTTCTGGTCAAATCTGCCACATGATTGCACGTATTTTCTGGTCAAATCTGCCGACATGATTGAACCTATTTTCTGGTCAAATCTGCCGACATGATTGAACCTATTTTCTGGGCAAATCTGCTCACATTACGTGTATTTTCATCAGAAAACCTGCACAATTATGTGAATTTTCTGGGGAAAGGGTCACCAAAACTTGGGCCCACTGTCTTTGCGTTGCACCCGAGGTGAGAATAATATTGAGGTTGCCATATTTCTCTCCTATTAAGCAATATCAGTTGCCTGGCTGCCATGCTGGTCCTCTGTCTCTAATTCTTTCAACCATAGACCCTGAACAAGCATGCAGCAGGTCAGGGGTTTCTGACAATATTGTAAGAACTGAGAAGATTAGCATGCTGGTTTCTGGTGTAATTCAGTTTGCTACTGCAGCCAAATAGATCAGCAGGGCTGCCAGGCAACTAGTATTGTTTAAAAGGAAATAAATATGGCAGCCTCCATATCACTCTCACTTAGAGTTCACTTTAAATTACAGTTAGCTCCGCCCTCATCTGGTCATGGCCACGCTCATTTTGCCACGGCGCAGGTTATAGCCACACCCATTTTTGCCGGGTCATCAGCTACCCCAGAAGTTGGTCCAGCACCTGCATAGCACAACCCCCCCCCCCCACCCCCTTAAAAAAAAATCCTTGAGCCACCTCTGTGTGGGAGTGATCAGGCTAGAGTGGGATGGAGGAAGCCCCAGGTATGTATATTTATTGCTAATCCCCCATCTCTGGTTCCCTTTAACGTAAAAGTGAATAAAAGACTGCATTCTACATTATGTCGTTAAGTTTCCTCCTAAAAATCAGTTTGTAGGGCGGAAAAGAAGGCTAGTGGGTAATAAATGTCTTTGGTAGCAATAAAGTTTATTTAAAACAAAAACAAAAATGCTTGAAGGCACATAACTGTCAGCACCAAGAGTTAGACCACTGAAAAAAGTGCCTAAGATGCACAAAAAGCACCAAGTTAGATTGCACTTAAAGGAGACCAGCAGTGAGAGGGATATGAAGGCAGACAGCTTTCCCTTTTTTTTCCTTTACAAATGTCAGTTAACCGGCAGTTAGGGCTTGTTCACACTAAGGGCGCTTTTGGCTTTTTTTAAGCGCCAGCGATTTCGAAAATCGCCCTAAAAGCGCTTGTGCAATGATTCCCTGGGAGAGTGATCACATCTGAGCGGTTCGATTCCGATCCGCTCACCAAAGCGCTACCTGTACCTTTTTTGGGGCAATTTGCCTCAATGGGAGGTATAGGGTAATCGCAAAGCGCTAGAAAAATCGCTTTGTATAGCGATTTCCCCAGCGTTTTTAAGAATAAATACAGTGTATTTATTATTTTCCAGGTCAAAGAGTTCACTTCCTGACTGACGTCAGGATGTGAAATAACAAATTGCTCTGCAAAAGTGCTTAGAAAAGCGCAGTACAAAAAATCGCAACGCGCAGGTAAGTGCCTGGAGGCGCTAAAAATAATCGCACACAAAATCGCAAAACGCTGGCATCAGTGATTGCGATTTTAGATGTGAACAAGGCCTTAAGGTGGCCACACACCATACAATTTTTTAAATGTCTGTTTAATTTAAAAATTCCAATCAATTTTTCTGACTGATTGTAACATTTAAAAAATCTGACCAATCCACCACACACATTTGTTAAATTTTTCCCCAATTATGATAAAAATGATTGGAAACTGAGAAAATTGCTAGGGTGTGTACATTAATAAATTGACAATCTAACACACACCATACAATCTTTAGAGAAATTGAAGAAAAATATCTGGCATTCCGGATAGATAAAAATAGAAAAAAAACAGGAAATCCGATCGGATTTTTCAGTCGAATGAAAAAAAAAGCTTTCGATTTTTTTCGGGAGATCTGATCGTTTTTATCGAATTGCTGTAAAATCGGATCATTTTATTGTATGGTGTGTGGCCACCTTTACTCTGATCACTTCAGTGGTGTCTGAGTCACAGACAGTTGTTGATACAGTCATAGGCACGAAATCAGTATAACAGCTACCATCAGCCCATCCTAGATGGATGTATTGTAAACAGGAAGGGACTTTAAACTACTGTAATTAGCTTTTCACTTCTACACAGGAACTTCACCAATGTTAACATGGACTTCTAAGTATTCCACTTGTTATCTTTTTTTTTTTCTTTCTTTTTTTTTTCTGGCCCAAGCAATTTCTTAGAATGCAAATAAAAAATGCACCCTCTATAACGCTCTCACGACGGGTTCCCTGTAAATCTGAATTGCACATAACTATTTTTTGTTTGTTCTTTATTGTTTTTTTTTTTTTTATAAATTACTTGATCTCATTGGCTGACTCCAGGCATAGTCTACAGATAGCTTTGAAGCTGTCCTGTTAATATGGAGTAATAAAAGACAAAATGTAATAAAACTATGTAGTGCACACATATGTTTGTATAAATATATGTACAACACCCCCTCTCCCCCCCCCCCCCCCCCCCCCCAAAAAAAGTATGCAAAACTACATTTTTCCCTAATGTGCAGAAAAGTCAGATAAAGTCCTCCCATCCTCGCTGAGTCGCCGTCCTCTTTAGACAGGGTCTCTTCGCTGCACAGTCACAATACAGTCTTACCACTGAAAAGGGGCCCCCAGAAGGGGGTCACCCGGCTGCCATATTGAATCCGCACACGCTTTTCAACCTATGAAAGACTTTGGAAGGCTTAGGAAACGCACTCTTGTTGCTCTGTCTTCGTTCCGCCCGTTTGTGACTGTCGCAGAGCGTAAAGAATCTGCCTGGGCGTGAGTTACAATGAGAGGCCTATAGGAAACCTCACTCTCTGCAGTCTGTGCTCACCATCTCCCACCAGGGGGCAGCACGTGTCAAAAAAGGCACCCCTGCTGGGGCTGGCTTGTTAGGGGTTCCTGTCAGTCACCCCCCTTCGGCGAGAAGATCTGCACTAGTTCCTCGCAGTCAGAGTCTATGAGCTCCGATGGCGTTTCCCCCTCGCTGTTCACGACGTCCTTCTGTGCCCCGAGAGAGAGGAGGTATCTGCATGGAGAAAAGACACATCATGGTTAGCATCATTTATTATTTTTATTCATTTATATAGCACCAACATCTTCCATGGCAAAGCTGCAATGTATATATAAAGAGGAACTTTAAAGGACACCCGAAGCGAAAATAAACTAATGAAATAAACGATTGTATCTATCTTCCTTCTCCTAAAAATGGCTTTTGAGATTTTCCACAGTTTTATTTTATGTTTAAATCTACTTTTTAAGTTTTTACTGTTTTATTGTTTTTGCTCAATGACACATTCATTGAAGTATGCCGGAAATGCTAAAATCTATGAACTGTTGACCCTCTTTACCTCTTTCCTGCTCTCAGAAGCCATTTTCTGCTAGGAAAGTGTTTTATAGTTGTAATTTCTTATCAGTGAGGGTCACACTGTAGTCACTTCCTGTCTGAGTCAGGACTGAGTCAGCCACTTACATACCTGTAACTTGATATTTAACTCTTTCAGGCAGAGAAAGAAACAAAGGAACACAGCCTAGTTATTTGTGTGCTCGGCACTGTACATACACATGTCTATCTCATCATGTCACATGTCACCTCAGGTATCCTTTAACCAGGGATTGAACTTCATTCTAATCAGTATCTGATACCCCCTTTATTATGAGAAATCTTTTCCTTTCTTGAATTGATCATCGGGGGGTCTATGTGGCTGATATTGTGGTGAAACCTCTCCTACAGTGTGATGTCATGACCATGGTCCTGACAGTTCCCTGTGTGTGAACCTCATTGCATTGTGGGAAATAATGGCTTTTTCCAACTGCCAAGCAAGCAGCATCTCCCTCTGTGCATAGGACTCTCAGTTACAAACATTCCGTACAGATCAACTGGCAGAACTAAAGAGGTCACCACCTGTGATAAATATCAGAATGTAAGTCAGGGAGAGGAAAGATCTTACAATGGGCAAACACTGACTAAAGAATCTATGAATGTATATTGGAAACAATAAGCAATTCATTATGTTATTTAGACTACAGTTCCTCTTTAACTACTTGCCAACTGCCTAACGCAGGATGGCGGCGGCAGACTGGCTCCGTTGTTCCTCCGCGACGCCATATGGCGTCATTGCGTGAGGAGCAAGATTTGAGCTCGATCTCCCGTCACTGTAACCAGCGGGCCCCAGCGATCAGCCTGCCAGCAGCTAATCAGCACTGGCAGGCTGTTTTTTCCAGCAAATTTGATGTAAATGTTTATATAGCTCTGACATCTTACGCAGTGTTGCAGAGAGTATAGTCTTGTCACCTAACTGTCCCTCGCAGGGGGGCTCACAGTCTAGTCCCTACCATAACCAAATGTCTATGTATGTATTGTGTAGTGTATGTAACATCGTTTTGGGCCAGATTGGGGGGGGGGGGGGATAAAAAATATTTTTTTCCCAAAAATATTGGCCTTTTTTATTAATAAAAAAAAAAATTAGCAGCAGCAATCAAATAGGACCAAAATAAAGCTCTATTTGTGAGAAGAAAAGGGTGTAAAATTCATTTGGGTGCCAAGTTGTATGACTGAGCAATAAACCGTTAAAGTTGCAAAGTACTGAATTGTAAAAAATGGCCTGGTCACTGGGGGGAGGGGGGGGGGGGGGAGAGTATAAACCTCTGGTCCTCCAGCGGTTAATTATAGGGAGTGCCTTGAAAGTAGGCACCACCCACCTTGGCATTTTTCATGTTTTTTGCCTCACAACCTGGAATTAAAACGGATTGTTTGCACCATTTCATTGGCAGAGCTGTCCCTATCTTGCCACTGATATTATTGCCCATTCCTCAAGGCCAGGGCAGTTTCTAGGCTACATTACACACAGGGCGAGGGTGTAAAAATTGCGCACCACCACCCAGCTCCCACCAGGCCAGGTATAGGTGCCCGCAGTATAGGTTAGCCAGGTCTAGATGCACCCAGTATAGGTAGCCAGCTATAGGTCCCCCCAGCATTAGGTAGCCAGTATAGTTGCCCCAGTATAGGTTAGATAGGTAGGTGCCCCCAGTATAGGTTAGCTAGGTAGGTGCCTCCAATATAGGTAAAATCATAAATAAACTTTGCCTATCTCAACTGCCACCTTAACCTCCTTGCCGGTCTAAAAAATCCGGCAAGGAGGCAGCGCCGCACTTTTTTTAAATTTTTTTTTTTTTAAATCATGTAGCGAGCCCAGGGCTCGCTACATGATAGCCGCTAAGCGGCGGCATCCCCCCACCCACTCCGATCGCCTTCGGCGATCAGAGTATGCAGGGAATCCCGTTGAGAACGGGATTTCCTGCAGGGCTTCCCCGGTCGCCATGGCGACCGGGCGGGATGACGTCACCGACGTCATAGACGTCGTGACGTCAGAGGGAACCCCGATCCGCCCCTTAGCCCTGCCTGGCACTGATTGGCCAGGCTGCGCAGGGGTCTGGGGCGGGGGGGGGGCGGCTCGGCGCGGCCTGTAGCGGCGAATCGGCGGCGAGCGGCGGCGATCGCGTACTACACGCAGCTAGCAAAGTGCTAGCTGCGTGTAGGGAAAAAAAATTATGCAAATCGGCCCAGCGGGGCCTGAGAAATCCTCCTGCGCAGGTTACCCCGAGCTGAGCTCGGGATAACCGGCAAGGAGGTTAAATTGTAATACCCACACCTCAATGCGAGAGATCAGCCCCACCAAAAAGGACATATAGTATTAATAACAGTAAAAATGGGAGAGATCATAGGTATATGCAAAAATAGAAAATTAGCTTTATTGTGACACCGAATCCATACATGTGTAGCCAAATTAAAATCAATTAAAAGTAGCCTGTATTGAGCACACCACCTTCCGCACCTTCATCACGCACCACACACTCAAACACCCCTATCGGTACCGGTACCAATTTAGCCGTATCTTCAGAGAGGGGGAGAGAGCTGTATGTGCACAATAATGAAGGGCAATCGGAATCCTCTTCAGCTTGCAAGCTAGTTATAACAAAGTCCAAGTTGTCTCACCACAAGTAGTTCAGTCGTCCAGTTACCGTCACTACAATGTCACCTGAACAATTCACCACCAAGGTACGGACCATTGGACAGCATAGGCTCTCAGGCATCTGCTCTACCCGCTCTGCTGTATTGCTGTACGGCGGGGAACGTGCACTGATGCCATGTCCTGCTAGCGTGGTGTTGCAGCCGTGAGGAGCGCTCCAGGTCACGTGATTCAGGCCCGCCCACCTATGATCTCTCCCATTTTTACTGTTATTAAGCCTCCAATATAGGTAGCCTGTATAGTGACCCCAGTATAGGTTAGATAGGTAGGTGCCCCCAGTATAGGTTATCTAGGTGTGTGCCTCCACTGTACGTAGCCAGTATAGTTTCCCCAGTATAGATTAGATAGGTAGGTGCTCCCAGTATAGGTTAGATAGGTCGGTAAGCCCCCTCCCCCCCGTGTTAGAGGGGGGAGTCAGTTCCGGGGAGGGCGACCCAACTTCGCCCTCTCTTCGTCTACCCCAGGGCTCAGTGCTCCCCTTTCTGCTGCAGAGTAAGTGCAGGGAAGCATTGTATAGAGCAACTCACCTCCTTGCCGTTCCAGTTGCCTCTGGTCTCTGCATAGCCGCTGATACACGCTCTACTTCCTGATTAGCAGTGGGCCAAAAAGCCCTCTTACTAAAATGCTATGGAAAACAAAAGTTTGCTTTCTTAAAACATTTTTTCACCTTTTTACAATTCATTTTAAAATATATATCACCAACTTAGTCTATTTGGTGTACATCCATCACATAAAAAATAAGATTGAGAAGCATTAAAATGACAGGCTGAAATGTAATAAAATAAGTACAAAACCAAAAGGGGTGAATAATTTTGCAAGGCATTGTATTGCTCTTAAAACATAAACCTCTAGATCAGGCTTGATGGCCAATGAGAGTGGAGAGTGTATGGGAGCAACCATCTTGACAAGGGACAACATCGCTATATCATATCAACATCGCTATATCATATAGCTGGGGCAGAGCATTTTCAAACGGTAGGTTTTGTGGGGTGTTATTGGTAGATAGTAGTTAGCATCTCCCAAAACCGAAGGACAACCAGTGAACCGGCGACAGGGTCATCAACATGGAGAGTGAAGCCTAGACTGTCTTCTCCAATCTCCCAGAAGAGCAACCATAGTGCAAACTGTTGAAAAAAAAAATGTTAGATACTCGCCTATGTAGAGGGAAGACTCTGGATCCTATAGATCCTTCCTGGTTCTCTCTCCCCCATGCCCTTCATTCACGCTCTCCCCTGTTGAAATTCTGCACCTTCGGGAGTTCTCAGAAGGCTTGAGATGCACACGTGTCCCCGAGTGTTTCCGAAGATAAGGGTATCCATACAATATGGACACACTCGTCTACAGAAGTACTCAATTATGTGAGTATTTACAAAGCCTTCACGAGGACTCCAGTTGGTCAAATAACTTTAATGGGGGGACAACAGTGCACTGAGGGCACGGAGAGAGGACCAAGAATGTTTGGTGGGATCCAGAGCCTTCCCTCTAGATAGGTAAGTTTCTAACTTGTTTTTTTCACTGTAACTTTGGTATTACTTAAAAGTTAGCCATGAGAGGAAGGTGCATTGTAGTTTGCTGTATAAGAGTCTCTATACACAGACCCATGCTGATCCCCGTCCACAGCCCCACAGCCAAAAGCACCTACAGTGAGAATGTTGGTGTCACAACTGGACCATGAAGCAATGGAAGAACGTGCCCTGGTCTAAAGAGTTACCTTTTCTTGGGCCACCAAAGTCCCCTTATTTCAGTTCAATCAAGTATGTGTGGGACATCCTGGAAAAACACGTCCAATCCATGGAGGTCATACCTCACAAGTTACAGGACGGGCAGGATGAACAGCTAACGTCTTGGTGCCATATATAACGAGGCACCTCCAGAGGCTTGTGGAGTCCATGTCTCAACAGGCCAGAGCTGTTTTGGTGGCACAAAGAGAAAGGACACAATGTTAGGTAGGTGGTTCAGTACATGTCTCAACAGGCCACAGCTGTTTTGGTGGCACAAAGGGAAAGGACACAATGTTAGGTAGGTGGTTCAGTACATGTCTTAACAGGCCAGAGCTGTTTTGGTGGCACAAAGGGAAAGGACACAATGTTAGGTAGGTGGTTCAGTACATGTCTCAACAGGCCACAGCTGTTTTGGTGGCACAAGGGGAAAGGACACAATGTTAGGTAGGTGGTTCAGTACATGTCTCAACAGGCCACAGCTGTTTTGGTGGCACAAAGGGAAAGGACACAATGTTAGGTAGGTGGTTCAGTACATGTCTCAACAGGCCAGAGCTGTTTTGGTGGCACAAAGGGAAAGGACACAATGTTAGGTAGGTGGTTCAGTACATGTCTTAACAGGCCAGAGCTGTTTTGGTGGCACAAAGGGAAAGGACACAATGTTAGGTAGGTGGTTCAGTACATGTCTCAACAGGCCACAGCTGTTTTGGTGGCACAAGGGGAAAGGACACAATGTTAGGTAGGTGGTTCAGTACATGTCTCAACAGGCCTCAGCTGTTTTGGTGGCACAAGGGGAAAGGACACAATGTTAGGTGGTTCAGTACATGTCTCAACAGGTCACAGCTGTTTTGGTGGCACAAGGGGAAAGGACACAATGTTAGGTAGGTGGTTCAGTACATGTCTCAACAGGCCACAGCTGTTTTGTTGGCACAAGGGTAATGGACACAAGATTAGGTAGGTGGTTCAGTACATGTCTCAACAGGTCACAGCTGTTTTGGTGGCACAAAGGGAAAGGACACAATGTTACTGTAGGTAGGTGGTTCAGTACATGTCTCAACAGGCCAGAGCTGTTTTGGTGGCACAAAGAGAAAGGACACAATGTTAGGTAGGTGGTTCAGTACATGTCTCAACAGGCCAGAGCTGTTTTGGTGGCACAAAGGGAAAGGACACAATGTTAGGTAGGTGGTTCAGTACATGTCTTAACAGGCCAGAGCTGTTTTGGTGGCACAAAGGGAAAGGACACAATGTTAGGTAGGTGGTTCAGTACATGTCTCAACAGGCCACAGCTGTTTTGGTGGCACAAGGGGAAAGGACACAATGTTAGGTAGGTGGTTCAGTACATGTCTCAACAGGCCTCAGCTGTTTTGGTGGCACAAGGGGAAAGGACACAATGTTAGGTGGTTCAGTACATGTCTCAACAGGCCAGAGCTGTTTTGGTGGCACAAAGAGAAAGGACACAATGTTAGGTAGGTGGTTCAGTACATGTCTCAACAGGCCACAGCTGTTTTGTTGGCACAAGGGTAATGGACACAAGATTAGGTAGGTGGTTCAGTACATGTCTCAACAGGTCACAGCTGTTTTGGTGGCACAAAGGGAAAGGACACAATGTTAGGTAGGTGGTTCAGTACATGTCTCAACAGGCCACAGCTGTTTTGGTGGCACAAAGGGAAAGGACACAATGTTAGGTAGGCGGTTCAGTACATGTCTCAACAGGCCTCAGCTGTTTTGGTGGCACAAAGGGAAAGGGCACAATGTTAGGTAGGTGGTTCAGTACATGTCTCAACAGGCCAGATCTGTTTTGGTGGCACAAAGGGAAAGGACACAATGTTAGGTAGGTGGTTCAGTACATGTCTCAACAGGCCAGAGCTGTTTTGGTGGCACAAAGGGAAAGGACACAATGTTAGGTAGGTGGTTCAGTACATGTCTCAACAGGCCACAGCTGTTTTGGTGGCACAAAGAGAAAGGACACAATGTTAGGTAGGTGGTTCAGTACATGTCTCAACAGGCCAGAGCTGTTTTGGTGGCACAAGGGTAGAGGACACAATGTTAGGTAGGTGGTTCAGTACATGTCTCAACAGGCCTCAGCTGTTTTGGTGGCACAAGGGTAGATGACACAATGTTAGGTAGGTGGTTCAGTACATGTCTCAACAGGCCTCAGCTGTTTTAGTGGCACAAGGGGAAAGGACACAATGTTAGGTAGGTGGTTCAGTACATGTCTCAACAGGCCTCAGCTGTTTTGGTGGCACAAGGGGAAAGGACACAATGTTAGGTAGGTGGTTCAGTACATGTCTCAACAGGCCAGATCTGTTTTGGTGGCACAAAGGGAAAGGACACAATGTTAGGTAGGTGGTTCAGTACATGTCTCAACAGGTCACAGCTGTTTTGGTGGCACAAAGAGAAAGGACACAATGTAGGTAGGTGGTTCAGTACATGTCTCAACAGGTCACAGCTGTTTTGGTGGCACAAAGAGAAAGGACACAATGTAGGTAGGTGGTTCAGTACATGTCTCAACAGGCCACAGCTGTTTTGTTGGCACAAGGGTAATGGACACAATGTTAGGTAGGTGGTTCAGTCCATGTCTCAACAGGTCACAGCTGTTTTGGTGGCACAAGGGTAGGAGGACATAATGTTACTGTAGGTAGGTGGTTCAGTACATGTCTCAACAGGCCACAGCTGTTTTGGTGGCACAAGGGGAATGGACACAATGTTAGGTAGGTGGTTCTGTACATGTCCCAACAGGCCACAGCTGTTTTGGTGGCACAAGGGGAATGGACACAATGTTAGGTAGGTGGTTCTAGTGTCTGCCTTTTAGACTATATTTATTTATTTTTTTCCTGGTTGGCACATGGCCATGGGCTTATAATTCACTCATAGTTCTCAGAAACTGCCAGAGAGGCATTTCCTGCCTACATGTGTTTCACCACCAAGTATCAAACAAACAAGTTGTTTATGTCACAGGCTACCCAAAGCTACTAGGAAAAAAGCAGCAATGTTTCTGAACCTAAGCCAATCAAAATCTGACCCTTGCATGAACTGTGGTGCCTCCCGTGGGCGGAGACTTCGCTCCATGTTCTTTCTACACAGGCATGTAATGACGGCGGAGATGTTTTCACCAGCCATGAAAGTGGAAAAGGGGGCTGGGCTTATTAAATAAATAATTATTATAATTTTTTTTTAAATATACAGTAGATAGAATGGAGACATATTAGAACCTCTACCATACCAGAATTGCCACAACCTGTCTCAAGGCGTACAGTAAATAAATAAAAAAAAAGCACATGGTAAACTGAGCACAAGATGTTGCCAATCCTATACTGTACCTCACACAATCCTCCACACTACTTACTCCTAACACTAACCTCCCCCTTCTCTGCCTTATGCTAACCTCCCCTCTCCTCTGCCTAACGCTAACATCCCCTTCTCCTCTACCTAACACTAACCTCCTCCCCCTCCTCTGCCTAACACTAACCTCCTCCCCCCTCTGCCTAACACTAACCTCCTCCCCCCTCCTCTGCCTAACACTAACCTCCCCTCTCCTCTGCCTAACACTAACCTCCCCTCTCTTCTGCCTAACACTAACCTCCCTGCCTCCTCTGCCTAACACTAACTTTTCCCCTCCTCTGCCTAACACTAACTTTCCCTCTCCTCTGCCTAACACTAACTTCCTCCCTCCTCTGCCTAACACTAACCTCCCTCCTCCTCTGCCTAACACTAACCTCTCCTCTGCCTAACACTAACCTCTCCTCTGCCTAACACTAACCTCTCCTCTGCCTAACACTAACTTCCTCCCTCCTCTGCCTAACACTAACCTCTCCTCTGCCTAACACTAACCTCTCCTCTGCCTAACACTAACTTCTCCTCTGCCTAACACTAACCTCCCCTCACAGAAGGCAATCAGGGTGTGCGCGGCTCGGAGACCTACAAGCAAAGTAGCCTCTGACCGGCCACAACCATCCAGCATTGAGGGGGTCGCTGCTGATCGCTGGAGGATCTCAGAAGGGCGGCGCAGGTACAGGATGACTCCAGGGGGCTGCAAGAAGCCCCAGGTAAGTTAAACTGATTTTATTTTTGCTGCTTTAGTTCTCCTTCGTCCATAAATACAGGTGAAACTTGAAAAATTAGAATATCATGCAAAAGTCCATTTATTTCAATGATTCAACGTAAAAGGTGAAACTAATATATGAAATAGACTCATTACATGCAAAGTGAGATATTTCCAGCCTTTATTTGTTATCATTTTGATGATTATGGCTCACAGCTTATGAGAACCCCAAATGCAAAATCTCAGAACATTAGAATATTGTAAAAGTGTTCCATATTCTAGGCTCAAAGGGACAGACTCCAATCTGCTAATTAATGCAAACGACACTTGCAGAGGGTTCCTATTTGATGTATTAATTTCAGCTTTTAAAGAGTAACTGTCGGGCATAAAATGAAAAAAACAATTCTTTATTTTTATCTGGTAAACCAGTAATAAGGATGCAAATCAGGCAATCCAAAAGTTAAAATCACTATTACTTTTATTGTTGATAAATGATCATTCCCCAGTTGACATGACTCTTATTTGGTACACAGAAAATTTGGTACACAAAAGAGAAGTTGCAGGGCATGCTGGGTTGTCTTTTTTTGCTTCCCTACTTCCCCTCAGACTTAACTAATGCAGCCTGATTGGGTGAAGCCTCTTTCCCTCCTGTTTTCCCCTCCCACATCTCTGTTCCTCTCTGATTGGCCAAAATTTCTCAGGCTGAAACAATGCACTTTCTATAGTGAAGGGTGGGCAAATCAGGCAGAGGAGACTAAGGGCGGATATTACATCACAACTGGCTTCAAAATAGCCACAGTAAATATGGAAACTGTCTAGAATAGGATTCTCTACTTTTCCTTTATAAAATTCACAGGAATCATAAGGTGGACATCTGTTATATCATAAGGTATACATCTGTTATATAAGTAGAGCAAATATTTATCTACTTATATATTTGGTTTTTTTTTCCTGAGATAGTATGGCTGACAGCTCCTCTTTAAGTTGAATTACTGAAATAAATGGACTTTTGCACGATATTCTAATTTTTCGAGTTTTCACCAGCACATTTGGACGGAGACAACTTTTTTCTAATTTTGGTTCTGTACATGACCACAATGAATTTTAAATGAAACAACTCAAATGCAGTTGTAGTGCAGACTTTCAGCTTTAATTCAGTGGGGTTAATACAACTTATTGCATAAGAATGTGAGGCAACTAAAGCATTTTATTAAAGGGATACTGTAGGGGGGGTCAGGGGAAAATTAGTTGAACTTACCTGGGGCTTCTAACGGTCCCCCGCAGACATCCTGTGTTGGCGCAGCCAGTCACCGATGCTCCGGCCTCTCCTCCGGTTCACTTCTGGAGTTTCAGACTTTAAAGTCTAAAGACCACTGCATCTGCATTGCCGTGTCCTCGATCCCGCTGATGTCATCAAGAGCGCACAGCGCAGGCCCAGTATGGTCTGTGTCTGCGCAGTACACTCCTGGTGACATCAGCGGGAGCGAGGACATGGGCGTGCAGGCGCAGTGGTTTTCTGACTTTAAAGTCAGAAATTCCAGAAGTGAATTGGAGGCGGGGCCGGAGCATCGGTGAGCGGCTGCGCCAACACAGGATGTCTGCGGGGGACCGTTAGAAGCCCCGGGTAAGTTCAACTCATTTTCGTTCGACCCCCCTACAGTATCCCTTTAACACAATCCCTTCATTTCACAGGCTGAAAGGTAATTGGACAATTGACTCGAAGGCAGGGGCGTAACTAGAAATCACTGGGCCCCACTGCGAAACTTTGGATGGGGCCCCCTCCTGCCAACACTACCCCACTCCCGCACACATACAGAAAACTGACAGATGAGTGTGCTCCCAGCCTCAGCTTACTACACCCACTCTGTCCGTCTATGATGGAGCAGAACTGGCTCTGCATATTCCTCCAGCATCACTACAGTACACAGCACTTGGGGAGGGGTAGAGAGGTTGGGGGCTGGGCATTGTACAGAAGAAGAGCCTGCTGCACACTGAATAGGGACTGTCTACAAAACTTTGTATGATTCCTTATCAGTGGCTGAGCAGATGCAGTCATTAGAACAATTGTGCAGGGAGCAGAAAGGTTTTTTTCTTTCCATGCCCTTAGTTGTCAGTCTCAATACGGAAGCTGCATCAACACTGCAGCTGCATCACTTGCAGGGCCTATTGTTATGCCCCTGCTCAAAAGGCTATTTCATGTGCAGGTGTGGGCAAGTCCATCAGTATGTCATTATCAATTAACCAGTTCACTCCCAAGGGTTTTTATCCTAACGGACCAGAGCAATTTTCAGTTGTCAGCGCTCCTCTCTTTTATTCCCTAATAACTTTATTACTACTTATCACAAGAAAATGATCTATACCTCGTTTTTTTCGCCACCAATTAGGCTTTCTGTGGATAGTACATTTTGCTAAGAATATTTTTATTCTAAATGCATTTTAATGAGAAAAACAGAAAAAAAAATAAAAAAAATCATTATTTCTCAGTTTTCAGCCATTATAGTTTTAAAATTAAACATTCTCCTGTGGATAAAACAAACACGTTTTATTTGCCCAGTGGTCCCAATTATTAAACCGTTTAAATTATGTCCCTATCACAATGTATGGCGACAGTATATTATTTTGAAATATAAGTGGTTATTTTTCTGTTTGTTCTGGACATAATTACAAGCCCCTATGTAATAAATTAAAAATAATTTTCCCCCATAAAATATAGAATAAAAAAGTCCCTAAGGCAACTATTTATTTATTTTTTTTAAGCTGATTTTTTTTTACAAGTGTTTTTTTTTTGGGGGGGGGGGGGGGAGAGAGGGTTGGAAGTGTAATTTTATTAATGATGTGTATATACTTGAAAATGTATGTATTTTGTAGGTGTAATATACTTTTTGGCCACAAGATGGCGCTAGTGAACACTCATAGGACGTGTTCACTTTTTTTTTTTTTTACACTTTATTTAATTGTTACATTTCCTGTTTTTGTGAATGGACGTAGCCGCTGTTGGCGGTCACGTCCATTCACTCCAGGCACTGCGATTGGGTAGAGGACCGTTCTGTCTTCTTCCCCAATCACCCAGCACGGGATCCCGCCGGTAATGACGGCGGTAGCGGCGCGCACACGGCGGTAGCAGCGGCGGGAATGCGCGACGTATTAAAAAGTCATGTTGCCGTTAATAGCGGTAAGCATGACGTTTTAATACGATAGGATGTCGGTAAATGGTTAAAGAGATAAAAGTCCAGGAGTTGATTTAAGATGTGGTGCTTGCATGTGGTCAAGGGAGCTCTCCCTGCAGGTGAAAAAAAGCCATTCTTAAGTGTTGAAAAGAGAAAAAACCCATCAGAGAAATTGCTATAATATTAGGAATAGCACAATCTACAGTTGGTACATAAAGCAAGCACTAGTGAACTCAACAACACAAAAAGACCTGTATATCTATGGAGGACAACAGTGGAGGATGATTGCAGAATCATTTTCAAGTGAACAATGCTCTCCAGGGGGTAGGCGTGTCAATATTTAAGTCTACCATAAAGAGAGAGGGTGCATACAGAGGGTGCACTGCAAGGTGAAAGCCACTCATAAGCCTCAAGAATAGAAAGGCTACACTGGACTTTGTTAAAGAACATCTAACAAAGCCAGCACAGTTCTGGACAGATGAAATCAAGATGAACCTCTACCAGAATGTTGGCAGGAAAATAGTATGGAGAAGGCTTAGAACAGCTTATTATTCAAAGCATACCACATCGCCTGTAAAACATGGTGGAGGCAGTGCGATGGCTCGGGCCAGTAGTACTGGGACATTAGTGTTTATTGATGATGTGACACAAGCATGCCTCCCAACTTTAGAAGATGTGAAAGAGGGACACTTAAGCCACGCCCCCTGTGCGGCCTTAAGCCACACCCCTGCTTTTGCAAGAAGGTGACAATGGAAGGGAGTTTGCGGGGAGGGTGCCAGTGGGTGGGAGAGGGTGACACTGGGTGGAAATGAGGGTGCTAGTGGGTGGGGGAGGAAGGTGCCAGTGGGTAGGAGGAGGGTGTCGACAGGGTGCAGGGACAGGGTGCCTGGGGCAGGGTACAGGGACTGGGTGCCTGGAGCAGGGTGCAGGGACTGGGTGCCTGGAGCAGGGACAGGGTGCCTGGAGCAGGGTGCAGGGACTGGGTGCCTGAAGCAGGGACTGGGTGCCTGGAGCAGGGTGCAGGGACTGGGTGCCTGGAGCAGGGTGCAGAGACTGGGTGCCTGGTGCAGGGACAGGTTGCCTGGTGCAGGGACTGGATGCAGGGACAGGGTGCCTGGGGCAGGGACAGGGTGCCTGGGGCAGGGGCCAGGGTGTCTGGGGCAGGATGCAGGGGCTGGGTGCCTGGGGCAGGGACTGGGTGCCTGGAGCAGGGTGCAGGGACTGGGTGCCTGGAGCAGGGGCCAGGCATTGGGTGCCTGGGACAGGGCCAGGCACTGGGTGCCTGGGACAGGGGCCAGGCACTGGGTGCCTGGGACAGGGGACAGGCACTGGGTGCCTGGGACAGGGGACAGGCACTGGGTGCCTGGGACAGGGGCCAGGCACTGGGTGCCTGGGACAGGGGCCAAGAGCAGGGTGCCTGGGACAGGGGCCAAGAGCAGGGTCCCTGGGAAAGGGTGCAGGGGCAGAGTGCCTGGGGCAGGGGCCAGGGTACACTGACACTGGGGAAGGGTGCAGGGTGCCTGGGGAAGGAGGGTGCAGGGTGCCTGGGGAAGAAGGGTGCAGGGTGCCTGGGGAAGAAGGGTGCAGGGTGCCTGGGGAAGAAGGGTGCAGGGGCCAGGGTGCCTGGGGAAGGGTGCAGGGGCCAGGGTGCCTGGGGAAGGGTGCAGGGTGCCTGGGGAAGGGTGCAGGGGCCAGGGTGCCTGGGGAAGGGTGCAGGGTGCCTGGTGAGGGGCAGGGTGCCTGGGGCCAGGGTGCACTGACACTTGGTGGGTAGGGGGGTTGTCAGTGGAGGGGGTGGGGAGAATGTCCGTGGGTGGGGAGGAGGGTGCCACTATTAGGTGTGTGTGTGTGGGGGGGCCCTGGGCAGAGAATGGAGGCGGAAAAACTGATCAAGGCTCCAGCCGCGGTAATGAGGGATGCGGGAGCCCGGCTTCATTACTTCCTCCCTCCCTGTCTGAATGCCCCCTAATGTATGTCCGTGTGCCCCCCTCTCCTCCCCTCCCTATAGGCAGAGTGAGCGCAGCGGAGCGGGCAGTCGGGTCCTCTTACCGCTGATGCACGCGTACACTGTCTCTGGCATCGGACCTCCATGTGCTTCCTGTGACGTCATAGTAAACAGGAAGCACATGTAAGTCCGATGCCAGAGACAGTGTACGCGTGCATCAGCGGTAAGAGGACCCGACTGCCCGCTCCGCTGCGCTCACTCTGCCTACAGGGAGGGGAGGGGGGACACAGACATACATCAGGGGGGGCATTCAGAGAGGGAGGGAGGGAGGAAGTAATGAAGCCGGCTCCCGCATCCCTCATTACCGCGGCTGGAGCCTGGATCATTTTTTCCTCCTATATTCTGCCCAGCCATCGGGATTCAAGAGGGGGGGCCCGGGATAGCGGGAGGGTCCCCCCAAATCGGGAGAATCCCGATGAAAACGGGACGGTTGGGGGGTATGCACAAGACAGAAGCAGCCAAATGAATTCTGATAAGTTCAGAGACATACTGTCTGCTCAAATCCAGCTAAATGCAGTCATTGGGCTGCATTTCAGGATACAGATGGACAATGACCCAAAACATATAGCCAGAGCAACTCAGCAGTTTATTAAAGCAAAAAAGTGGAAAATTATTGAATGGCCAAGTCACTCACCTGATCTTAACCCAACTGAGCATGTATTTCACTTGAAGATTAAAGAGAACCCGAGGTGGGTATTTTAAATCTTAAAGAGAAACTCCAACCTAGAATTGAACTTTATCCCAATCAGTAGCTGATACCCCCTTTTACATGAGAAATATAATGATTTTCACAAACAGACCACCAGGGGGCGCTGTATGACTGATTTTGTGCTGAAACCCCTCCCACAAGAAGCTCTGAGTACTGCGGTACTCTGGGCAATTTGCCACAATGTAACAAGGTTCACAGACAGGAATTAGCTGTTTACAGCTGTCTCTAACAGCCAAAACAGCTAGGAGCAGCTACATAACCTGCCCACAGTAACAATGTCACCATGTAATACATGTCAGAATGTAAATCGGGGAGAGGAAAGATTTTACAATGAGCAAACACTGACTAAATCATTTATACATAATTATGGTAAAAATGAAGCACTTTTTTTACTACATTATTTTCACTGGAGTTCCTCTTTAAGAGGACACAGAGACACAATGACATGCCTCTGTGTCTCGCTATTGCCACCTTCTAGTCCCCCCCTCAGGGTCTGCTGTGCCCCCCCTGTAAAAAGTGCCAGGCTAGCGACAATCTGCTTGTCGCTAGCCTTCTATTTACCTGCAGCCTGTCATTTAGTCAGCGCCCCCCCCCCCCGCCTCTGTCCCCGCCACTGCCTGCCAATCGGAAACTAAGTCGTGACCTGGGAGGTTCTTCCTGGGTCACGGCTCAGCTTCTGATTGGAGGAAGCTCACTGAAGCGGATAGAGGCAGGGGACAGAGGCGGGGGAGCGCAGATTGAATGACAGTCTGCAGGTAAATACAAGGCTAGCGACAAGGAGATTGTCGCTAGCCTGGCGCTTTTTACAGGGGGCACAGCAGACCTGGGTGGGGGGGGGACTAGAGGTGGCAATACGGAGACACAGAGGCATGTGATTGTGCACAGAACATGCCTCTGTGTTCTCTTAAGATTTAAAATACCCGCCTCAGGTTCTCTTTAAACTTCGGACAGAAAGGCCCACAGACAATCAGCAACTGAAAGCCGCTGCAGTAAAGACTTGGCAGAGTCTTAAAAAGGAGGAAGCCCGGCATCTGGTGATGTCCCGGAGTTCAAGACTTCAGGCTGTCATTGCCAGCAAAGGGCTTTCAGCCAATTATTAGAAATGAAGATTTTATTTCCAGTTAGTAATTTGTCCATTGGCTTTTGAGTCCCTGAGATGAAGGGATTGTGTTAAAAAAATGCTTTAGTTGCCTCACGTTTTCATGCAATCATTTTGTTCACCCTGCTGAATTATAGCTAAAAGTCTGCACTACAAATGCATCTGAGTTGTTTCATGTACAATTCTTTGTGGTCATGTACAGAACCAAAATTAGAAAAAAAAAGTTGTTAATGTTTAAATATTTACGGACCTGGCTGTATATCTCATTTGCAATGGCGCAGATTTTAGCGGCAGCTCACATAAAATGACCCCACATGGCCGCACTCGATAGAGTGTAAGCCTGAGTGGTCGCTTTTCCTTGTGAAGGAAATCAGAAGGAGCTTGTCCCGAGCTGCAGGAGGAGAACGAGCTAAACTGGTCACACACGTGTCTTGGGAATGTGACAACTCTCCCCCCACCCCACCAAGTGGAAATGCCCTGCCAGAGATCAGCTTGAAAGAGATTGTTCTAAATGCCAGCCGTTGCTTTTCTGAGCACTGGTACAAGCTTAGTGTGACGAGGCGGAGGAGGAGGAGGGTTCCAGTCGCAGCACCATACACTGGCAGACTGTCTCCTGAGGTGCCCAAAGATTGATCCCTCTCTGACGACATCTAATTAGAGAGAGATCTATCATTGCCACGCGCTGCAATTTGTAATAGATTTCAGCATGAATCTTAAAAAATAATTGCTGTACCAGTATAAACACCCTCCACACAAAACTTACAGCCGAGCAGCCCATGGTGTTTGAGTAGCGGATGGCCTGTGGCACTGGGCGGGGGTTACAGATTCTGGTTGAACAGTCGATTCAGCAGCTGGGGCAACAAGAAAAAGCTAGGTGAGTATCTCCAATCTCTGTTGTGTCCTTCGTGATTTAGATGCCCGATATAACTTTAGATCTTACTGCAGGGGGGGGGGGGGGGGGGGGGGGAGCCGACCTAATGAATAAGTGGAAGCGGACTTCCAACCCAAACTGTAAATCCCCTTTAAAGCAGTATTGTCACCATAAATATCAAATTTCAACAGCAACTGGTCTGAGTGTATTAAGTGATAAAGATGCCAATCCTGCATTCAAAACTTTTTCTGCTGTTATGGTTTGTGGTTATCACATACTTTAGGAGCACTGGCCCTAGTGCCAAACAGTGCCAAAAAGTTGAATGCTGGGAGTTGTTTTGAATGCTGGGAGTTCTTTTTATCTATAATATATTCCCCCTCTTCCATTTATTTCCCTGCCTAGCTGATCACTTGTGTTTACAAGCAAGGCTGAGGTGACTCAGTGATTGGATGTGTAAATAAAAAAGACTCTGGGAGGAGGGCAGCTAATGAATACACAATGAGCAAGAGAAAGAAGGGGGAAACGAGAGTCAGGGAGGATATGATGTCAGCAATAGCTTGGCAAGATGGCCACTGCCTAGAATAGGATTTTCTGCTTTTCCTTTATAAAATTCACAGGAATCATTACGTGGATAGCACAATACATCTGTTATGTAAGTAGAAGTAGTATTTATCTACTTATATATGTGTTTTTTATTACTAGGTTAGCATGGGTGTCGCTTGTTCTTTAATTTGATACGGGCATCTAATATAACAGCCCTGCCCAGCAGTATCGCCCCACCGGTCTTCATCACAATTATGCCCTTTTCTTCCTAGCAGCTTCCAGGTGGATTATGGGATTGCTATTATGGTCGCACCATTCCCGTATTGTTCATCCCACTTTATTTTTAAGGGGGATTTCCATCTTCTGCTGACTGTAATCTGCTGGCTTGTACAAGCCTTCCTGTAGCTTTTATTACACGCACAGGCGTTAGTCGCTACCATCCTCCCGGGCTGTTTGGCAGGGAGCGCGTAGATTCATGCAGAGGGGGCTATTTTTGTTGCTCTGGGATGTAACACAAAGCTGTGGGCTGGATATAGCAGAGTCTCATGCAGAGGGCACAGATGTATCTCGGGGTAACCCAAATAAACAATTCTGCATTTGTTAGGCAGGGCTGGCTGGTTATTTGACCATTAAAAATGCTCTTAGTCTATTCACTAGTTGTAGCGGGCTTCAAGCATGGTCCCGGGAGAGCCGCATATTGTATCTCCAGCTCCCCTTTACTGGCCTTGCCCCGGGCCTCCTAACATTTTGTCATTAGAAAAAGACGCATTTAAAGGATACCAGAGCCGAAAGGCTCGAGCAAAAATGTTGGATGCAGTGCTTAGGGGGTTAAAAGGCGATACTTACCGCACCTCTCGTTCCCCGCAGTCAGCCGCAGGTCTTCTCTTATTCCTCCCGGTGTCCTGCCGACTTGGCTGGCCTTTAACCCGGATTATCTTTGCTTCTGCCCGCCGCATAATGACGGGCAGAAGTACGCTCACTGCCCTGCCTCCTCCGTCGTAGCGTCTGCTCTCCACTGAAAAGCAAGTGTCAGGCGCTAATCACTTACGTCGGAAGTGCCGATTGGCCGCCAGGCAGCTGCAAAGTCAACAGGGTGTTACAGGCCAACGTTTGTGGCGATGCAGCAACGGTAAAGTAAGTCATTGGGAGATGCATACATTTAAAGGATACCCAAACTGACATGTGACATGATGAGATAGACATGTGTATGTACAGTGCCTAGCACACAAATAACTATGCCGTGTTCCTTTTTTTTCTTTCTCTGCCTGAAAGAGTTAAATATCAGGTATGTAAGTGGCTGACTCAGCCTTGACTCAGACAGGAAGTGACTACAGTGTGACCCTCACTGATAAGAAATTCCAACTATAAAACACTTTCCTAGCAGAAAATGGCTTCTGAGAGCAAGAAAGAGGTAAAAAAGGGGAATTTCTTATCAGTAGGGGTCACACTGTAGTCACTTCCTGTCAGGTCAGGACTGAGTTAGCCACTTGCATATCTGATATTTAACTCTTTCAGGCAGAGAAAGAAAAAAAGGAACACAGCCTAGTTATTTGTGTGCTAGGCACTGTACATACACATGTCTATCTCATCACGTCACATGTCACTTTGGGTATCCTTTAAAAAATGTTGGTGGCGGTGCTCTCCATATGACCCTGTCGGCACTCTGCCGCAGTGTTATATGTTTGCGGTTTTGTACGATGGGCTGGGGTGGGGCATCACACCGCAAACGCACATTTTAAGTGTAAAACTGGCCTAAGTGAAATGTAATGTGGCCAGTTACTTACCTGGGTCTTCTTCCAGCCCCCTGAAGTCTTTCTGGTCCCTCACTGTCATTCTGCAATTTTCCCCTCTGAACACTACATGTGTGGTTTGCACCTCCACCATTGTGCGTCTAGAGCAGGCATGGGCAAACTTGGCCCTCCAGCTGTTAAGGAACTACAAATAACACAATGCATTTGCCTTTATAAGTCATGACTGTGGCTGTCAGACTCCTGCAATGCATTGTGGGACTTGTAGTTCCTTAACAGCTGGAGGGCCAAGTTTGCCCACGCCTGGTCTAGAAGCATTTTGCGCTTGCGCAGTAAGTAAAAATTGTTACTGCGCATCTGCAGAATGTTCCTGACTACAGGACCGCGATGGAGGAGGCACGCAGCTGGGGCTGCACACGCACCTGGTATTGTTTAAAAGGTAATAAATATGTCAGCCTCCATATCCTTCTCACTTCAGGACCCATATGCTATTAACCTGTTCTCCTACGTTTTCTCCTAGGTGATCATTTTTAATCTTCTCTTTAAAATAACCTCTCAGCATTTCACAATTGAAAAAGCACCAACAATAGTAGGAAAAAAACCTATTAAAATTATTTTGTGTATTTTCTAGCTTGCTGGGGGTTTAAAGGGCATTTTATTGACAAAGTGTGAAACTGTACACTTGGAGAAAACTAAGGAGAAAAAGTTAATTGCATACGGACCTAGTTGTACTTAAAAGGGATACTGTAGAGGGGTCAGGGGAAAATGAGATGAACTTACCCGGGGCTTCTAATGGCTCCCGCAGACATCCTGTGCATGCACAGCCACTCACCGATGCTCCGGCCCCTCCTCCGGTTCACTTCTGGAATTTCTGACTTTAAAGTCAGAAAACCACTGCGCCTGCATTGCCGTGTCCTCAATCCCGCTGATGTCACCAGGAGCGTGCTGCGCAGGCACAGACCGCACTAGGCCTGCGCAGTACGCTCCTTTAAGTCATGCTCTAACACTTACCTGTGACCAGAGGCTTAATACTTAAGGTGCATACATACCTTTGCCAGATGTCACCCGTGGGGATCAGGACCTGATGCCCTTGGGCAACATCACTGGACTGGCTGCACACATGTGTGAGCTGTGTAGCTGACAACATGCTGTGTTGCTAGGCGGGGGGGGGGGGGGGCACAACAAGAGGCGGATACGTGACGTCAAGCGAGGGAGCGGCGCAAACAGTGGGATCGGCAGGGGAGCAGCATGGCTAAGGGTTGAGTAGATCCACCTGACGCCTCACAGCGAGGTAGGTATGAAATGTCCCATAGGTTCTCATTGCTTTAGCGTCACCCTGTGGTAAAAAAGGGTAACGCGACGCAATGAAAAAGCCCTAGTGTGAAAGCGGCCTTAAAAAAAAAGATTCCTTTGTTACAGCTGAAACAAAACCTTCAATAAATCTGCAGTGTGTCTACTTCCTGCTTTCATGGAAGGAGACATATTGTTAACATCCTGGCAGAGGAATTCCTTGGCTGATACAGCTGAGAGACCAAATTACACATGTGTCACAGATGAGGGGGAATTAGACAGGCTAAGCTCTCTAAATACATACAGGGTGCGTTTCTCTCTGCTTTCCTCCTGTCCTGCGCAAGAGTTCAGCTCCACTTTAAAGGGGACCTAAACTGAGAGGGATATGGATGTTTCCTTTTAACCAATACCAGTTGCCTGGCAGTCCTGCTGATCTCTTTGGCTGCAGTAGTGGCTGAATCACACACCTGAAACAAGCATGCAGCTAATCCAGTCTGACTTCAGTCAGAGCACCTGATCTGCATGCTTGTTGAGGGGCGGTGGCTGAAAGTATTAGAGACACAGGATCAGCGGGAGAGTCAGGCAACTGGTGTTATTTTAAGAGGAAAAATCCATATACTTCTCAGCTTAGGTTCCCTTTAAACTGGTTTCAGTATCAGAAACACTTCCTACAGTTATATATTGCTGTATATTGGTATGTAGCTCCACCCTCACAGTGATGCTAAGCCTAGGTAGAGCAATTTCTGGGAGACCAGGTATATTTGGTATTGGCTTCAGAACTCTCAGTAAACAAACATTCCGCAGAGCTGCACCTGACAGGACTAAAGATGTCGCCACCTGTGATACATTCCAGAAGGTTGATCAGGGAGAGGAGAGATCTTTACCGGGGGCAAACACGGAGTAATCATTTAAAAATGAATATTTAAAAAAAAAAAGATTTTATTCACTATGTCATATTCACTGCAGTTCCTCTTTAACTCACCCTTGCTAGGAGCCTATCACTAACGCAGCCATGACTGGAAACCTAATCTGGCACTTACACTGAACCTAATGCATATATGTACAACACCTTGGAATCCATACACACACATGTATATATATATTTTTATATGGTGCAAATGGGGAATTGTTCTGATAGACGGATCATCATTGGAAAATTCCAAGAAACTCGGCCTGAGCTCGGCCAAAAAGGTGACCAGCCGCTACGCTGCTCATACGATCACTTGGAAAATATGTCACGGGGGGACTTATGCTGCTGTCCCTCAAGACGCCTCAAGTCCCCACCAGAGGCTGCAGCAAGCTGACTGACAACACGTCTTCTGGTCTATATGAAGGACGTCTCGTCTCCTTGTCTTACCGGGAGACTCTGACCCATAACTAAATGGCAATGCAAGCACACATGTATTTATTTCCAGTATTTAGACAGGCCTGTCACACCCCACAACATAGTAGTATACACAGGGACGGTTCTAGCTACAAAGGGGCCCTGGGGCAAAAGTAGTTTCGGGGCCCCCCTGACACTCCCCTTCCAACCAAATCACCTCCAGGGCCTCAGTGTCTACTTCCAGGTCTGATCCAATCAACCTCCCTACCTTCCCATTATTTACCTCCTCCTTTTCCTATACAGAGTGTATACACAGTATCCCCATTCTCATGGGTCACCATAGCCAGAGGGGCACCTTGGGGGCCCGCCTCAGGCTCTAGGGCCCTGGGGCAATTGCCACCTTTGCCTCTATGGAAGTGCCGGCCCTGAGTATACACAAGTGTTTGATAATGAACATCTATATTGGGCAAGCTAGGCTGAGGCAGAGGCTGGATAGGCTCCAGCCTATGGGCACAGAGCTGCAAGGGTACTGGGAGGAGGGGGGCCTATTTCTCTCCTCCCTCTCTTTAGTTTTCCTCCGGTTACTGTGCTCCCCCCACCCCCCACATCTTCAGAGTGGAGTGCAACAGGCAAGCATTACATCACACACCTCCCCCCACTCCCACATCAGCAGAACAACACATGCACACACTCATCTCCTCCAGGATCCAGGCGCTAGAGGTCCAGGTCCCCTCTGTCTTCTCTGTAGTGCTGCCGCTCTGTACTTCCTGATTATCAGACCAGGAACTGGAGCATGAGTGGCACAGTGCAGAAAAGACAGAACAGACCTCGGCCTGTAGCGCCCGGAGGGGGTAAGTGTGTGTGCGCTGCAGTTTTCACCTGCTGAGCTCCACTGTGCAGATGGAAAAGGGATCCTGGAGGCGCAATTTATAATCTCCACCTCTAATGCTTGAGAACTGGAGAACCTCATCCTGGCCCTGTGGGGAAGAGTCAAATGGTCAAAATTGCCGCTCTATTAAGCCTCCATCCAAACTAGTCACAAACCGATATAAGCTGAGAGTGTATAGTTTTCTTAGCTATGTAATTGCTGATGTATATCAACCGAGTTTTGTATCTAGATAACCAAGGGTCCAAGTGCAAATATTAATGTGCTCCCTCTAATACAGCCACAACTACATGTACACGCCCAAACCCCCCCTCCCCCAATATAGATACACCTAGGAGTACTGACCCCTCCCTGATCCAGTAAACACACACCCACAACTATTAAGGCTGGTTCAGATGGCTGGCTGGCATGGTTCGTCAATGTCGTTTGGCACCGAGATCCACTGTGTCCTACATTGAGATGAATCTCAATGCATTTACCAGCAATTGTGCGAGTGGCGCAGTTGACACTGCGTAGGGCCTGTACACAGGACCAGCCGTCTCATTTAGCCATTGCTAAATGTTTTCGTGTTGAATTTTGAGTACTGTACAGTATACCTGTATACTCGAGTATAAGCCTAATTTTTGGGCCAAACAAGTGGCCCAAAAGTGGGGGTCTCGGCTTATACTCGAATCACTACTTTTTGAGTAACTGCCACAGTGCCCCCACTATATGCACAGGGGTGCATCATCTAAAGGGAGACCACACACTTGACATTTCCATGGGAGGTCCCAGCTAACCTCATCTCGAGTTGTAGCCTTGGAAGGCCTACAGGGACAGTGTCTACTGAGTGGTGAGAATCCTTGCATTCCTATATCAATTTTTACATACATGTGGCTTTGCATTTCTTGCAATGGGGTTGATTCACTATACTGTGCTAACACATAGCACGGTCACGCTATTAGTTTAGCTCGCAATGTGACGCGCGCACATGTTTACGGTATAGTGAATCAACTCCTTTATCTTTATGCCAGCTTAAACTTTGCAACAGGAGTTTTTTGCATGTCCATCTCCATTGTAGGACTATGTTCTGGCTTATTATTGCAATCTGCTGAATTTATGCTGCTTTTCTAATATATGGTTGTGGCCAGCCATGGCTGTGAATGGTATTGTGGCTGTGGCTTTTGCCACCCCCGGCTTATACTTGGATCAAACCTTTTTTTCCTAGTTTTTTAAGGTAAAAGTTGGGGGGTTGGCTTATACTCGGGTCGGCTTATACTCGGGTATATACGATATATGGAACCATGAACACAAACAGCACTAGAAGCTACACTCAGAAAATGTGATCAACTGTGACGCTCACGCAATCACCAGTAAACGCCTTGACATGAACGCATTCATCTCAATGGGGGACTCAGTGGATCCCAGCGCTAAACGGCGTGAATGGACACAGGTAGCTTCTAGCGTTGCTTGCGTTCATGCTTCTGTATCACCCTAGGAGCGCAAAACATGACGATGAAACAACAGGAACCGATGCCGTACGCCTTTCTGCTTGGTAGCAGGAAAGCATTTAGCATTGGCTAAAGAAGACACGGCCAGCCAGCTGCGTGAACCAGCCCTCACCCTTCTTTGTAAATACATATATAAGCTAAGCCTCTCAATTTAGCCTCACCCCGACTGATGCCACAAGCAGTAACACTTCCCCCCTTCCTTTTTTTTTTGTATAGCTCAACTACTGCCTAGCCAGTAGGACTACTTTATATACCAACATATAAGCCTAATTTTTCAGTACAAAAAATGTGCTGAAAAGTTACCCCCTCGGCTTATACAGGAGTCAGTGAAGCAGAACGGATGGTGGAGCAGGTTTTGTTACTGGCAGAGGAGTGTAAGGATTGTGCACTAGTGATCCTGCTCTTACCAGCTGGCTCCCTGCTGTGTCCATGCACTCCATCCCCTGCAACATGATGTGCAGAGTGTGCCTTTAAAGTATACCTGTGTCCCCCGGCTTGTGGAGTGGAGTGTACAAGCAACGTGTCAGCGGTGCAATGATCGGGGATTCTTTCTGTGTGGCAATGGCTGTGTCTCATATCTATGATGCCATCTGGCGTCTTGAGACACAGCTGTATCATCCTTGGGGCACGTCTGGCTATGGGGAGAAGGTATGACTTTTACAGAGAGACATCTGGCTACTGTGGAGGGGGCTATACTGGGGGTGGGCTTATACATGAGTCAATCACTTTTTCCTTGTTTCTGAGGGAAAGTGGGTGCATCTGGCTACTGTGGAGGTGGCCATACTGGGTGGTGGGCTTATACATAAGTCAATCACTTTTTCCTTGTTTCTGAGGGAAATTGGCTACATCTGGCTACTGGGGAGGGGGCTATACTGGGGGGTGGGCTTATACATGAGTCAATCACTTTTTCCTTGTTTCTGAGGGAAAGTGGGTACATATGGCTACTGGGGAGAGGGGGGTTAGGCTTATACATGAGTCAATCACTTTTGCCTTGTTTCTGAGGGAAAGTGGGTATCTCAGCTTATACGCAAATCTCTACAATTTTAGACATACTATTTCTGACTGCATTTTGAGCCCCTCGGGGAATAGAGGGGATAGGGGGTATACAGATTTGAGAATCCATCCAACACTAGAAGCTACATGCAGCATTGCAGACAATCTGATTGACCACAGGGTTTGATTGACGGCAATGGACGATAAACACAGTGAGATGAATGCCTGTGCCGCATTCATCTCATTGCAGGACACGGCTTATCCTGGCGGTAAGCCGGCAGCCACCCATCTGAGCCAGCCCTAAAATTTAAGTTACCGTACCGATATTATTAGCTTCAGAATGTCACTTATTCCTCCATCTCACCTGGCGATGTGCGGGTGGGCATCACTGCATGCCATGTGTAGGGGGGTCCATCCGTTCTCATCTCGCTGTTCTATGTCCGCGCCGTACTTGATCAATAGCTTCACGCACTCTAGATTCCCCGAAAGTACAGCTTCATGCAGGGCACCCATACCTGAGGGACAGAAACAAGGGTCACAACGCATGCCATAGCAATGCCACTTAACTTGTATAGCTGCAACTATAGGATTAAAACCATGAGTAAGGGAAAAGCTGGGGAGGGGGACACCAGCTAGATTTTTGCTGGAAACACAGCTGACTCCGCCCATGTGCGAGAGAAGAACTCTTTGTGGCCAGCACTGTACCGCTTTCAGGAATTTTATGATCAATTCCTATCTAGCTTCTCCCCGCTTTTTCATTTTTACAGGAGTTTTAAGCCGATCCTCTACTTGCCTTTGACATTTTTGGCCTGATGTGATGAAGTGGGAAGTTACCCGCAAAACGTGGTGTAAAGTGTATTTAGTAAAGTAATTCACTTCCTTGTCTTTCAGCCAATAACACTGCGTTCCAAATGATTATGCAAATTGTATTTAAGTGTCATAAAGATTAAATATTTTGTTTTTTAATAAACTCATGGATGGTATTGTGCCTCAGGTCTCTTGCGATCACTGAAATCAAACTGACACCTCTGATAACTAGTTTGCCATGTGAGCACGATTAAAGGAAAAACTACTTTAAAAAAACGGTGTTCCACAGAGGCGCCTGGTGTATCCCGGACCTGCTACTGTTGTGTGCTCTTATAATTTATTGCCTGAGGAAGCAGGTTTATGCCTGTGAAACACGTTGCAGCCCCCCTTTGGAGTATACCAATAAAATGTATATCTACTTTAATAGACAGTATCCAGTGTCTACTTGCAGGAGGTAAGTTCAGCACTGCCTCCTAAGCATTTTTAACCTTTTTACCGTTTATGATTTTATTCTTCTGGCGCCTCTGTTCTCTTACAAAGCACATTATTAAGCAGACCACCATTTTCAAGCAATATGAGAAAGAAAAATGATCTCTCTGCTGCTGAAAAGTGTGAAATAGTTGAATGCCTTGAACAAGGTATGAAAACCTTTATATTTCACAATAACTTAAAGTCATTGGAAATTGGCTTTCAAAAAAGAGCCAGATACTTACCTAAGGAGATGGAAGGCTATGGATCCTAGTGAGCCTTCCCTCTCCTCTCCCGGTCCCCGTTACAGTGCTTGCTCCCCCGTAGCAGCATTCGACCAATTTGGTCAAATGCTGCTGTCTCCGCCGTCGAAGGCAGGCTTTGGAATTCTTCGGGAGCCCAAGTGCTTCATTGATATTGTTTTCTGATAAGTGCCGTGCAACTCTTCGTCGTCCAGATGGATGGAGTGGTGTATGGCTGGTGGACAGCCACCACATCCCAACAAGGCTATAATGTCAGTAAGGAGGTGGCGGAGTAATGTTTTGGGATGAAATCATGGGAAGAGAGCTGTTCGGCCCCCCGAATGTGTGAAAATGGCCTCTGAAAAGTATGTGGAGTTTCTGACTGACCACTTTCTTCCATGGTACAAAAAGAAGAACCAAATTTTCTGTGATAAAATCATCTTCATGCAATGTTCCATCGCATGCTGCCAGGATTACCTTTGCATCATTGGCTGCTATTGGCATAAAAGGAGAGAATCTCATGGTGGGCCCCCAGGCCCGTAATTATCTCACAGGAGCCTATAGGCACAGATGTCCTGACACCTTAGATTTCGACCACCATCAGCCAACAAACCCCCACCAAACTGTACTGCAAGTGTGCTGGCTGTCCCAGCTGTCACTTCTGCCTTACTTTGCCTGCCCATCATAGGTAGCTACAGGCGCACCTTAGCATTAGGTAGCCAGAAGAACCCTCAGTATTAAGTAGCTAGAGGTGCTCCTGACTGAAGGGAGATCTCCTCAGTGGAGAGCAGGGTGAGTAACCTCACATTTAGACTCTCATCGTGCATAAAGACGGAGGGGGAAGGCACTCGGCGAGGGAAGTGAGCTGCCTTTCTATCATCGGGTGCCTGTAGGCACGTGCCTACGTTGCCTTATGGTAAATCCAACCTTGTGTGCCCCCCATCCTCCCCTGACCTCAATTCTGTTGAGAACCTTTGGAGCAACTTCAAGCAAAAGATTATGAGAGTGGGAGACATTTTGCATCCAAACAGCAGCTCTGGGAGGCTATTCTGCAAAGAAATTCAAACAGAAACTCTCCACAAACTCACAAGTTCAATGGATGCAAGAATTGCATTGCAATCAATATCAAATAAGCGGTCCTATGTTCTTATGTAACTTGACCTGTTAAAGGAATACTATCGATTGAAACAACTTTTTTTTAATACTCTACATTAGTGTACACATTACCACTAGTGCTAGGGACACTTTATTTATTCACCCAGGTCTCTCTCCCTCTATTTCTGCTTAAAAATTCATTTCTCACACAGCTCACAAATATATTTCACTGTGTCACTCACAGCATGCAGGAGACATGAGGATAAACAGGCTGATCTGAGGTGGTAACAGGTAACTAAATGAGCTGTAATATTGCTGGAATATAACTAGCTATAACACTAGTCTGTGTTTACACTCAGACTGGTTGCCTGGCTGCCTGCTTGTGATGATGATTCACTCCAGGCTGCATCCACTTTACAAGCTGCTGAGAGGGGCAGACCACTGTCTACAATTAGCATTATTAGTATCTTTATCAGTCAAGAGAAGCAAAGATAATAAACACACATTGCTAGAATCTTTAACCCCTTACCACCATATCAATAAGATTATTTCAGCAAGGTGATAATTAAACTATAAACTGAGGAGTTGATAGCAACTCCCCTGTGCAAAGACATGGTCTAGCCCTCTGGGAGCTCAGTATTTAGATACATTTTGTATCCAAAACTGACGCCAAAACTGAAGGAGGGTTTTACAGCTGAGAGGAACAGCTGTGTGAGGAATCAAATTGCTCCTAGTACTTGTCCTAATGTGTGCTACAACATACAGCATTTACAAATAAATGCATACATCGATAGTATTCCTGAATACTATCAATACCCAAGTGTTCTAAAGTGACAGTGTACAAATAATGTCTAAAGCTGTGTAAACATTTTCCTACTTTTCATGTTAAATATCAGAGGCAAAAACTGTAATTTATTGAGGGTAGGATTTAGCTATATTGGGACAAATCAATTGCAGAAGGGGTGTCTGCTTCAATGCACAGCCAGAGTTGCATATCAGACTACAGAAAGAAAATATCAAACATATCAAACTCTGAAAGCAAAAACAGTATGAAAAAGCTGTGACAATTAGTTACATTTCCTCTGCTCTCTTCAGACAGGTCAGTCAGAAACACAGGACACAGGAGCTGCAGCTATTGGGAGCTCTCTTCTCTGTCACACACAGAGCTACACATAGAGTTAACTGATCAAGTCAGTGTGAGGGGAATTTCCCCTCTCCTCATGGCTCAGTCTGCCATCAGTTTTGTCAGTAAAGTTTGAAAGTATTTTGATAACCGTAAACAAAGAGGTTGCTACTAAAATGTATACACCAGTACTTAGCAGCACTTCCCAAACAATTCCTGTGTCAATTGAAAAAAATATGTGAATCGATAGTATTCCTTTAATAGTTGATAACATGCAGTGGCGTAGCTTAGGAGCTGTGGTCCCCGATGCAAGTTTTACAATGGGGCCCCCCAAGCACTCTATACATAGCAATTGATACGGTACATCGAAACCTGCCAATGGCAACTGCAGTGTCAGAGGTGCAAGAAGGGGATGGGAAGCAGTTTCTTAATGATTACCACTATTCAAAGTATCTATAGAAGTGATTATTATGAGCACAGGACCAATAGAGAGCTAATACTGTAGTTGAGGGAGGGCCCTTCGGTGCCCCCTTGGCCCAAGGGCCCCGATGCGGTGGCTACCTCTGCGCCCCTATTGCTATGCCCCTGATAACATGAAAATTATGCTGTTATTTATATCAGTTTAGGTGAATGAGAAAAATATAATTTGCATAATAATTTGGAACAGGGTGTATTAAGTTTCTTTTGCCTAAACGGTTTATAGAATTTTTGGGGGCACCTTCACCCAGTTTCAAAATGGCACTGGATTTTGGTGCCACAATAGGCCATAATGTTAATTACGGTTACAGTGACAAAGCCCGAATTACAATAAAATCACCATAATTCAGGTGTCGGCAATTATGTGGAGTTAGGGCTGGTGCACACCGAGCGGCTTTTTGGGCGTTTTCAGATCCGCTTGCGGCTGCAGATCTGCTTGGTCAATGTATCTCAATGGGGTGGTGAACACCAGAGCGGGAGGCGTTTTGCAGAAACGAAAAATGCCTGGGTGAGGCATTTTTTGGATTGTGGATGCGTTTCTGCCTCAATGTTAAGTATAGGAAAAACGCAAACCGCTCTGAAAAACGGCACTTCAGAGCGGGTTGCCAGGCGTTTTTGTTACAGTAGCTGTTCAGTAACAGCTTTACTGTAACAATACAGGAAATCTACTACACCAAAACCGCTACACAAAACCGCAAAACGCTAGCTGAAACGCTGCAGAAAAAGAAGAAAAAGCGTTTCAAAATCTGCTAGCATTTTGCGGATCTGCTAGCGGTTTTTGGTGTGCACCGGCCCTTCATCAGCCTAAGGCTCCCTGCACACTGCATGCAATTCCGATTCTGCTTTTTAATAGTTTTTTACATCCGATTCCACTTTTTAATCTTTACTGCATGCTGCGTTTTTTTTATCCGTTTTTCTGTTGAATGTATTCAGGGAAAATCGGAATTGAAAATCGGAAACGGAATCGGAAAACGGATTTGCAGTGTGCAGGGAGCCAAAGGGTACAATCAGGTAATCGGTAGGGGAGTATACCGTATATACGCGACTATAAATCGAGAAATTTAGGTCTGATCTACTGGAGTAAAGTAGGAGGGGGCGACTTATACTCGAGTCAGGCCTACATTTCTGACTTATAGCTGAGTATTACGTACCCCTATGCTCTATTTCTCCCACATTCTGGCCACCCACAATGGTACTCCCCCGCTGGCTGTGAATGAAGTGCCCCTACCTTCTTCCAACTGTAATGTTGCTCTCCCCCCACCGTCTGTGGGACAAGTGCCTGATCATCTCACAGCTGCAGGAAATGCCTGCAGTCAGGATAGAATGCCTGGTGGTCGCGATTGAAGCTCCCCCTCCTGCCAACCACAATCTATGTGACCACTTATTGCTGCTCCCTCCACCAGAACTGTCAGCAGTGCAGCGCCAGCGAGAAAGTGGCACCCGATTGCTTCTAAGGTGCAGGAAATCCCTGTTCTGGCAGCCCTGTTGCCTTTTCTGGTGGCTGGCCGTGATTGAAGCTCCCGCCAGCCACGATCACTGTGCGATGGCGAGAAAGCAACGTGACAGTCATTGACAGGTATCGGGAGTCCCTGCATTGAGGCAAGATGCCAGAAGTGATTAAATCCTAACTCTGTGCTGCTGTTAATGTTATGTATTAACCACTTGAGGACCCACCCTTTACCCCCCCTTAAGGACCAGCGCTGGTTTGATTGATCTGTGCTGGGTGGGCTCTGCAGCCCCCAGCACAGATCAGGGTGCAGGCAGGGAGATCAGATTGCCCCCCTTTTTTCCCCCCTATGGGGATGATGTGCTGGGGGGGTCTGATCTCTCCTGCCTGCTGTGGGTGGCGGGGGGGGCACCTCAAAGCCCCCCTCCGCGGCGAAATTCCCCCCTCCCTCTCCTACCTGCTGCCTCCCCCCGGTGATCGGGGCTGCACAGGACGGCTATCCGTCCTGTGCAGCCAGTGACAGGACGTCCCCTGTCACATGGCGTCGATCCCCGGCCGCTGATTGGCCGGGGATCGCCGATCTGCCTTACGGCGCTGCTGCGCAGCAGCGCCGTACAAATGTAAACAAAGCGGATTATTTCCGCTTGTGTTTACATCTAGCCTGCGAGCCGCCATCGGCGGCCCGCAGGCTATTCACGGAGCCCCCCGCCGTGATTTGACAGGAAGCAGCCGCTCGTACGAGCGGCTGCTTCCTGATTAATTAGGCTGCAGCTGGCGACGCAGTACTGCGTCGCTGGTCCTGCAGCTGCCACTTTGCCGACGCACGTTATGAGTGTGCGGTCGGCAAGTGGTTAAAGAGGATCCGAAATAAACTTTTACTCATCGCATAATTGTGCCCCTTAAACATGAACAAGGGAAGTAGAAAAAAAAACTGGCCCTAGATGCCGGATAGAAGCTGGCTGGTCACACTGGATCCCGTACCAGCAATAACATTCTCTCAGAACCAAGGGTCATGCAATATGAAGAGAATTTGAGGCGCTGTAAATTGCAATGCAAGGTACCTTTACCAGAGGCCAGTAAAGTTTACCGTACACTTTACTGGCCTCTGAGGAAGCTTGTCAAGCAAAACAGCTGTCAGGCCTCCCTCACCCCCACTGCATACCTCGATGTCTGTCCATTGTTGATTAAAGGTACCTTGCGTTGCAATTTACAGTGCCTCAAATTCTCTTCATATTGTGTGCCACCTATAGTTTATATGGCATTTCTCAAACCAAATACTTTTTGTGTTTTGTTTTAATACCCTAATTCCCGATAAACTAAACAAGTCTCGCCCACGGCTCCTCCAACGCCTAGGCATTCTGAGTCCCATGTAACAAGGTGCTCATGGGAGCTCAGTATGGGGAGGAGGAGGCTTTTCCCGAAGGAGGAGGATGAGGCATTACCAGCCAGAGATTTCAGAGGCAAGGAGCCAGAGAGGGGAGGAAAGAGGAGTGGAGTTTTCACAGGCTGAGGGGTAGAGATGCAGAGCAGCTTTCCTTTGTTGATGACAAGCAGAATATGGCTGCTCTCATTGTATCACATGAAGAAAGAATCATATACTGTTGAAGCTGTTTGCAGCTAGATTTGCTGCGTAAACTATCTAAACTTTAGATAAGATATATAGACAAGTTACTTGTTATAGTTAGTTTTTCATCTCGGATCTGCTTTAACACAACGACAGCAGTACAATGTGGGGAAGATGCATGGAGATCATGAAGGGTTGATTGCTGCAGCTATCTTGCCTCATACATATACAGTACAACAATAACTAGAATGTTCCATACGCTCCATAAAGGTGTCCATTAAACATACAATACCCTGGACAATCGATCATCCAATCGGTCATTATGGTTGAAGGGAGACTGATCTAGCGGTATTCCATTAATTGATTAGCAGTTGTCTTTTGGTTTACGATCGATCAGAACAATCTAACTGAATGATCAGTCATCCAGGGGCATTATTTCATTAATTTCCACCTGAAGGGCTAGTTCACACGAACGCTTTGTGGCGTTTACCGGCAAGCGTTCGGGACTCATCAGCTAAACGCTCCATTCAAGTGATTGCGCAAACGCGGCGTTCCCGATTTAACGCGTAGTTTCGACCGGCCCTAGAAGCCGCATGCAACGTCCAGGGCCGGCTAGCCGCCGCGGCTTCATGTCCCCTTGCGGGGATGAGAAACACCGATCGTGACGCGAAGCCCACGATCGCCGTACCACTGCCCCAAACGAGACGTCACAGGACGACGCTGCTTCCCGTCTGCCCCAACGCCGCCTGCCGTCTGTGTGAACCAGCCCTAACTTTGCTGACAAAAGGAGAACCATAATGGCACATTTTCCTGGGTCGACTTATACTTGAGTTGTCAAAAAATCCAGCTTAACAGGGTCAAATATTTGGATTGACTTATATACGAGGTCAACTTATATTCAAGTATATACAGGTATTTGTGATATCCCGAGATTACCTAGTATAGGAAGAGCCATCTTTCAGCTTCTTCCTGCACCCAAATTACCACACAGCCGAAACATATGTACCCTCACGAAGAGGGGTGTTCGGGTTAGACATTGGTGCCGTTGGGGGGGGGGGGGTGTTAGGCATCAGTAGAGGGAGGGCTGATTTTCTACTAGCGGCTACCTCCAGGCACCTCTTTTTTCATCCATAGGAACATGTTGTACAGTTGGTTCCTGCCAATGGACCTTAGAAGTTTTTGTGGTCCACAAAATATCTTCGCCCTCCTGCTACCTTCTCGGAAAGCCCTGCTTAGATACACCTGCTCTACGAGTCTGAAGGTCTGAAGGCATAACCTGCACCCACAAACCACTGCTAGCACGGGCTGCAGAGATTGCACCTGCATCTTTATTCAAAACCTTTTCTTTGTTGATTATTGTAGAGCCTAAGAGTTGGGTAAAGGAATCTTTAGTCTCCACTACTGAGGAAAAAGCGCCTCTCCAAGCCTTCAAAGTAGTTGATTGTAATTTCATTTTAGGACAGGTGTCAAACTTAAACACGTAATGGGTCAAAATCTAAAACACAGTCTAAGTCGGGGGCCAAAGTGTTTATTAAGACTAACCTTTAATGAACAGTCTCAAACTAAGTGGTGTAACTCAGTGGCGTAGCTAAGGAGCTGTGGGCCCCGATGCAAGTTTTTCAATGGGGCCCCCCCAAGCACTCTATGCATAACAATTGACACGGTGCACCAAAACCTGCCAATGGCAACTACAGTGTCAGAGGTGCAAGAAGGGGATGGGGAACAGTTTGTTAATGATTACCACTATTCAAAGTATCTATAGAAGTGATTATTATGAGTGCAGGACCAATAGAAAGCTAATACTGAAATTGAGGCAGGGTCCCTTGGGGCCCCTCTGGCCCAAGGGCCCCGATGCGGTCGCAACCTCTGCACCCCCTATTGCTACGCCCCTGATAGCGACCATGGGAGGCCCGCTCCTCCCCCTTCTGCAGAGTAGCACAGTGGAGCAGAGAGTGTAATATTTACTTGCATCAGCTGCCAGGAAGAACAGAAGAGACACAACACATCGCTGGAGCAGGTAGGTAATATTATTATTATTATTTAGTGCCGACATATTATGGAGCGCTGTACAATGTATATATATCTTGTCACTAACTGTCCCTCAAAGAAGCTCACAATCTAATCCCTACCATTGCCATATGTCTATATTATGTAGTGTAAGTACTGTAGTCTAGGGCCAATTTTTTAGGGGGAGCCAATTAACTTATCTGTATGTTTTTTGGAATGTGGGAGGAAACCGGAGTACCCGGGGGAAACCCACGCAGACACGGAGAGAACATACAAACTCTTTGCAGATAGTGCCATGGCTGGGATTAGAACCAGGGACCCAGCGCTGCAGGGCGAGAGAGCTAACCACTACGCCACCGTAGTAAACATTACACTGCTCTGCTGTGCTACTTTTCTATGTAGGGAGATGGTGTCGGGGGAGTTGATGTGAAGGGCTGATGACTTGTAGGTCACTGATCTGGGCCCACTCTACATACGCTTGATTATTGTCTGAGGCGGTCATCATCACCCGCCTCGGCTGTCTTTAATCAAGCTTGTGTACGAGGCTTAAAGTGAACCAGAGACTAAGCATCCTCATGTATTTTACCATATAGATCAGTGGGAACATTAGAGAAAACACCTACCATGCTTTCTGTTTCATTCTGCACTGCACAGCTTGCTTCTTATCAGACCTGATAAAATCCCCGACTGAGCATTCAGTCTGGCTTTGCTATAATAACTCAGCTATAATGATTCCTCAGCAAAGCCAGCAGGGGGCAGGCTTGGACTTGAAAAGACATGAGAGAACACAGACTGAGCTATAAATATTCCTGAACAAAGCCAGACTGAATGCTCAGTCGGGGATTTTATCAGGGCTGGAAACAAGCAGGCTGAGCAGTGAAGAATGAAACAGACAGCAGGGTAGGTGTTTTCTCTAATGTTCCCACTGATATATATGGTAAAATACATGAGGGTGCTTCGTCTCTGGTTCCCTTTAAGCAACATGTTTGTTCATTTATTCATGTACAGAAAAACAAGCGCACACATACTAGTCTAAACTCAGCAGAGACAGCCCCATCTGACGGATTGCTATGCAACCACTGGTGTAGCAATAGCCCCCGTGACCAGGGTGGATGTAAGGGCCTGCTCCTCCTCCCACGTTGCCGAGTTACCTGTTCCACGCTGCCTCAGGTCTCCGCTTCCTCACGGCAGCCGCACACTCTAGGCTGCCAACCTCCGGCGCCAAACGCATGTCATGTGATTGGGAACCGAAGGATGGCGGTATAGAGCGCATGGCCACTGGAAGAGAAGAACCAGTGCAGACAGTGGCGTAGCTTAGGAGCTGTGGGCCCCGGATGCAAGTTTTACAATGGGGCCCCCAAGCACTCTATACATAACAATTGATACGGTGCACCAAAACCTGCCAATGGCAACTACAGTGTCAGAGGAGCAAGAAGTGGGTGGGGAGGAGTTTGTTAATGATTACCACTGTTCAAGGTATCTATAGAAGTGATTATTATGAGCACAGGACCAATAGAGAGCTAATACTGATGTTCAGGGGGGGCCCTATGGGGCCCCTTTGGCCCAAGGGCCCCGATGCGGTGGCTACCTCTACACCCCTTATTGCTACACACCTGGGTGCAGTGTGGAGGTTGTAAATATTACAATACGATATTCTGCAACTGCAAGGGAGGAAGAGGAAGACGGAACGACTGCCAGCTGCATGCGCGGCGGGGGGAAGGGGAGGTGTAAGGGGTGGGCTTGTAGATGTGAATTGACTGGCTACTGTGTGGGGGGGGGGGGGGAGGGGGGGTTGTCTTGGATGGATGCAGGAAAATGGTGGCGGAGGTCCCATGAGTGATAGTTTTGTTTGCTGGGACTATGGTCCGCTATTTCGCCCCTGCTATATTTAACATGAATGATTTTGCGCATGTTCTGGTAGAAACACACAGTAGAAAGTACGATTGGATAGCATAACCCTGTTAAAACACATGGATAGGAACATTCCCATACCATTGTAAGGGCAATGAGGTCACATGCGGCAACACATACCCAGATTCAATTCACTTTTCTCCTGAGTAATCTCTTTGGAGATCATTTTCATCTCCTCTTTAAAATAACTTTTAAGCATTTTACAATTGAAAAAGTACCCAAAATTTGGTGAAAAAGTACCACTAAAGTTATGTTGAGTCGTTTTTTGTTTGCTGGTGGCATAAAAGGCATTTTATGACAAGGTGGAAAAATATCACCTTGGAGAAAAAGTAAATTGCATATGGGCCCTGGTGTAAACCTTAAAGGGAAGGTCCAAGACCTCCGAGGTCGGCATGCTGCCAGCGGGGGACTGGAGCAGCAGTGAGTGACTACGAGGGCACAGGATGGCTGCATGGGGCTGGTAGAAGCCCCAGGTAAGTGAAACTCCTTTTTTTATTTTGCTTGGACCTTCCCTTTAAAGGGACACTTAAGCCAGGAATAAAAAAAATCAGTTTTACTTGCCCGGGGCTTCTACCAGCCCCCTACAGCCATCCCGTGCCCTCACAGTCACCCACGGACAGGGCCGGCGCTACCATAGAGGCAAAGGAGGCAGCTGCCCCAGGGCCCCAGAGCTTGTAGGGGCCCCCAGTGGCTACAAGAGGGTAAAAAAATTTTCAAATCGGCCTTATAGTTTTTGAGAAGATCGATTTTAAAGTTTCAAAGGAAAAAAATACACATTTAAAAACCTGCCGATTTTAACAGTTAATAGCAAATCCACCTTAAATGCTAGAAACCCTAAATTTGCAGGCTATGTTAAGGAGATCATTGGGAATAAGAGGAAAAAACTATTTTTCAAAAAGACCTTATAGTTTTTGAGAAAATCGATTTTAAAGTTTCGAAGGAAAAAAGTATAGTTTTAAATGCGGTAAATGTCACTTTTAGTAGCAAACCCAACGGTAGTGTAATTTTACATGTATCAAAGGAAAGAGCAATACATTTCCTGACGGGGTTTCCTGGGGGTCCATACGCAACCGCAGCGCTTTGGCCAGGGATCGCTATACAGCCGCAATATGGCTGTATGAAGATCCCTGGCATTTTTTCCTATTTTCCTCCAAAAAATTCTTATGTTTAGAGTGTGGGAATTAAAAAAAAAAAAATTATGTGGGGGTCCCCCCTCCTGAAACTTTTTAACCCCTTGTCCCCCATGCAGGCTGGGATAGCCAGAATGTGGAGCTCCGACCGATTGGGACTTCACACCCTGACTATACCAGCTGCAAAAAAGGTCCCCTAATGCCGATTTTTGTTCCGGGGTATATGTTGGGGGTGCCCCCCCGGTTTATATTGCCCTGGGGCCCCATTGTTGCTTAAACCGGCCCTGCCCACGGAGCCTCTGGTCCCCACCGCCAGCTAGTTTCATTTTTGCTGACAGGGAGTCGGCGGGCTTTCTGCGTCTGTGCAGGCCTTGTTCCCGTCCTCAATAATGTCCTGCACAGACACAGGACGCTTTTACATACGAGAGTGTGAAGAAAAATATGAGTGACCAGGCCTGTAGAGCCTGTTAGCGAAAATGAAACTAGCTGGCAGCGGGGGACTGAAGGCTCTGCGAGTGAATGCGAGGGCACAGGACGGCTGGAGGGCGCTGGTAGAAGCCCCAGGAAAGTACAACTACATTTTTATTCCTGGCTTAAGTGTCCCTTTAACTGTCAATTGAAAATGTATATGACTGATCTACCACATGCCGCCACTCTACCCCACCCTGCTGATCCTCTGCAAACATTTACACTCTTCGACAGCAAGCTGTAGGTCAATGGATCAATTAAAGTGACTGAATCTACCTAAAAAAAGACCTCTGTGCGATAACTTAAACGTTCTGGGTCACCATAAGCTTGCTTGGGTAGTCTGTAACTCTGGGTGTTTCAAGTCCTACTCCATTCCATAGAGCCACATTAATCCATGCCATGCACTGATGAAGATCAATTACTTCGAAAAGGTCTGTATGCCTGTTGTAAAGGTGTACAGAGGCGCCAAAAGAATAAAATATGCTAAAATAGTTTAAAATGTTCAGGAGGCGGTGGTGGACCAGTCACTCCAAACAGACACGATGCTGTCGATTAAGGTAATAACAATTTATTCACATATTCCTAGAGACAATTGGCAACGCGTTTCACTGGCACAATCCCCCTTCATCAGGCAATAAACAACAGGAGGAGTACCTCAGAGGTGCCAAGCGTAGATTGGTCCCCTAGCTGTGTGATACTAGGTGAGTATCTAGGTGAGTACCCCCAGGGGAACTTTTTTTCATTACAGAGTCTCTTTAAAGAGAATCTGTATTGTTAAAATCGCACAAAAGTAAACATACCAGTGTGTTAGGGGACATCTCCTATTACCCTCTGTCACAATTTTGCCGCTCCCCGCCGCATTAAAAGTGGTTAAAAACAGTTTTTAAAAGTTTGTTTATAAACAAACAAAATGGCCACCAAAACAGGAAGTAGGTTGATGTACAGTATGTCCACACATAGAAAATACATCCATACACAAGCAGGCTGTATACACCCTTCCTTTTGAATCTCAAGAGATCATTTGTGTGTTTCTTTCCCCCTGCATCTCTCATGCACTGAAGTTTCAGGCTGCTCTTTTCTTCCTGCAAACAGCTTTGCCCTTGTCTGAATTTCCTCAGTATGTGAAAGCCCAGCCAGCTCAGAGGACGATTTATCCAGCTTGTAAAAGATAAGAGAGAAGAGAGAAGCTGCCCTAATCTAAATAATACACAGGCAGTGTGCATAGAGGGACCTGGAAGGGGGTGTTCATAGCAGAACCACAACACTGAAGAACTTGGCAGCCTTCCAGACACAGGCCGACAAGTCTGACAGGGGAAAGATACATTGATTTATTACAGAAACTGTGATAGCAGAAAGTGCTGCAGTAAGCTAGAACACATTAGAATAGCTTTTGGAACTTGTAGGATGATAAAAAACAGGATGCAATTTTTGTTACAGAGTCTCTTTAAGGATCCGGCACTATGAATCATGAACGACTCTCCTCGCCCATGCAGGACCGATTGCAATGTTATTTCCACTCGCCTCACTGACAGGAATCTGGCCCCAGCTTCCATCCCTCTGCCCCCTTCCATAGCAACAGTCTCTGTACAGCATCGGTCCTCCTGTGCTGAGACCAGTGCCAGCGCCCCCACCACCACCACACTCAGCTGACACGGAGGCAGAACACAGACGCGGGTACCTAGGGAACTTATTAAGTCCTCTCCCTGATTTACATTCTAAAATTTCTCACAGGTGGCAACTTCCTTATTCCTGTCAGGTGATCTGTACGGAATGTTTGTTACCGAGAGTTCTGAAGCCATATGGTGGTTAAGGGAATCTGCACAGCTAAACAGCCTAGGCTGCGACATCACTGGAAGGGCGGAGCTACATACCAATATACAGCAATATATAGATATAGAAAGTGTTGCTGATGCTGAAATGAGGAAAATTACCATAAAAGTGGGTATCGTGAATAATTTACCTTATTCTACTATAATGTCACTACAGGTCCTCTTTACAAGCTGACCTCAGAACTTCCTCTCTGCGCTCAAATATAAGCAACAGCATAATAACCTTTAAAGAAAAAACATTTCTTTGCTACAGCTGATAAACATCCTGCAATAAATCTGCAGTGTGTCTACTTCCTGCTCTCATAGAAGCAGACATAGGGTTAACATCCTGTGTTTACAAATTAGCTGCTCTGATAAGGCAGCCAGCTGACACAGCTGAGAGATCAAAGTACAGTTGTGATTAGTCACAGATGAGGGGGGAAATAAACAGGCTAAACTCTCTAAATACATTCAGGATGCATTTCTCTGTGTTTTCCTTCTGTCCTGTGCAAGAGTTCAGGTCCGCAGAGTGACAGCAGGACATGCGTACCGGACATTCTGCTGTTACACAGACGGCTACCTCGGGTTGCACTTTTACACCCTTGCCCCTGTGTGCAATTTAGCCTAAAAACGACCCTGCACAGCAATCACATTCACCCCATGGTTAGCTTATTAGGAACATGCGAGAAGGCCCACACTAACCTTTGTTCAGGGCCCTGTTTTATCTAAAACTATCCCTGGTTGGTAGTCGGGATGAGCAATAAGATCTAAATAATTTTTCCCATTTATTATTATTTATTTATTATTTTTCACATTTTATGTAAATGTTACACAGCTTGAACTTGCACCCAAAAAATTCGACGGAGTTATTCTGATTGGTCCAATTTGAAACTGCATAAAATTTACATGAAATTTGAATGCAAGGAGAGATTATATGCCTCTCATTGCATCTCTGGTTGCTTGTACATATGTGGGGGAGCTTGAGGGGGGGGGGGGGGTATTGCTAGAATATGCAGAACAGTATATTCTGTTACGGGTGGTTTATGTTGATGGAAAGACTCCCACAATATGGAGTATTTAAAGCGGACCTGAACTCAGAATGTCCTCTCTGCCGTAAAAGATAAGCAACAGCATAATAACCCTTAACCTCTTTCCGACCGCGTCACGCCGATGGGCGTGGCTGCGGCGGCAGCCCCAAGACCGCCTAACGCCGATTGGCGTAAAGTCCTGGGGCCAGCTAATGCAGGACATTGAGCGCAGGATGCGCGCGCATCTCCTGCTTGGGGGGCGGAGCTCTGCCCCGCCTTCAGTCTCCGAGCGGCTGTTGCCGCTCGGCAGACTGTTAGACGGCGTGATCGCCGTCTATTAACATGTACAGCGCTGTGATCGGCAGCAGCGCTGTACTGGGGACAGCCGTGTCACGCGGCTGTCCCCCTGGGGGACAAGAGAGCGATCGGCTCTCATAGGCAGAAGCCTATGACAGCCGATCACCGTAATTGGCTGGCTGTGGGGAGGGAGGGAAAGTATTTAACCACTTTACCCCCAGCGGTACGGATTTCTCCATCCCTTTTTCCATCCTGTTACCACCAAGGGCCGGAGAAATCCGTACCTGATGCTGCTCCTGCCGCTGTCCGCGCTCCCGCTCGCTCGTCCGCGCGCCCCAGCGCTTGTGCACGCCGCCGCCCGCTCGCCCGGAGATCAATGAACGGGAAAAACCTTTCCCGTTCGTTGATCTAAGCCCCCCACAATGATCAGCTGCTTCTACGAGAAGCTGCGTGATCATTGTGAAAAAAAGAGTTGCCCAGCCTCCCTGAACTTCCTGCAAGTGTACTTCCTGTACGCTTGCAGGTCGCATAAACAAAAACTTACTGTGGCCATCTTGTGGCCAAATAGTAAAACTACACCCTAAAGCATTTTTCATATACAAATAAATTAGTTATACATTAAAAATTAAGTCATTACCTCCCACACCCCCGAATTATTATTTTTTTGTAATTAAAAAAAAAAAAGACAATTAAAAAAATACATAAATAGTTACCTTAGCGACTGATCTTTTAAAATATTTATGTCAAGAGAGTATAACACTGTTATTTTATAAACTGCGGGCTTGTAATTAGGGATGGACGCAAAACTGAAAAAAATGCACCTTTATTTATTTCCAAATAAAATATTGGCGCCACAAATTGTGATAGGGACATAATTTAAACGTTTTTATAACCGCTACAAATGGGCAAATACATTTCATAGGTTTCAATTACAGTAGCATGCATTATTTAAAAACTATAATGGCCGAAAACTGAAAAATAATAAAAGAATTTCCCACATTTTTTCCTATTTTCCCATTAAAACACATTTAGAATAAAATAATTCTTGGCATAATGTCCCACCTAAAGAAAGCCTAATTGGTGGCGAAAAAAACAAGATATAGTTAATTTCATTGTGATAAGTAATGATAAAGTTATAGGCGAATGAATGGAAGGAGCGCTGAAAGGTGAAAATTGCTCTGGTGGTCAGGGGGTAAAACCCCTCAGTGGTGAAGTGGTTAAAGGAACAGTTTTTTTTTTTTTTTTTTAAACGCCAACAATAATATTTAAAAAAATAAAAAATAAACATGGGGGGGGCGATCAGACCCCACCAACAGTGAGCTCTGTTGGTGGGGAGAAAAGGGGGGGGGGGAATCACTTGTGTGCTGTGTTGTGCGGCCCTGCAGCTTGGCCTTAAAGCTGCAGTGGCCAGTTTTACTAAAAATGGCCTGGTCACTAGGGGGGTTTAGCCCTGCAGTCCTCAAGAGGTTAAAGAAAAAACAGTTACAGCTGATACAAATTCTGCAATAAATCTGCAGTGTGTCTACTTCCTGCTTTCATGGAAGCAGACATATTGTGAACATCCTGTGCTTACCAATTAGCTCTCTGACGTGGCAGGCAGCTGACACAGCTGAGAGATCAAGTTACACAAATTACAACTTGTGATAAGTCACAGGTGAGGGGGGATTAGACAGGCTAAAATCTCTAAATACACACAGGGTGCATTTCTCTTTGTTTTCTTTCTGTCCTGTATAAGAGTTCAGGTCCACTTGGTTGGTGGGGGGGGGGGGGGGGCCTGTGAAAGTGAAACTGATTGTAATTTTTCACCTATCAGTAAACTGTCAGAGCCAGAGCTACACATTTTCAGAGGATGCACAGCTTCTATGATAACTTACAATGCATTAATGCGCTACTTGCAGAAAAGGCCCTAAGCAGGATAGCGGTTTTTGCCCACCGCTGCTGATCATCTTTTTTTAGTAAGGTAAGATTTGGTGGGGGCTAGCATTTGCACCTAGACTCTATCTAGGAGTACGTGTGAAATCACCGCAGGGAGAATTGGACACAGGATACAGTCAGTATAGCTTACCCTGCTGCTGCACAAGTCCCGGTGACGTTAATTACTATTCCCCCTCCAGGTCCATGTGGATAGTGGGGAATAATGTAATTCAGCTTCCAGCTATTGCTGGCGGCCGAATTACAGTGTTTTAAAAGTAACTTCAGCTCTGTTATTCCGACGGCGCCAAAGTTACTCTATAGCCGTAATTCCTATTACGGTCTATGGTGGCGCCGGCTGCGCCCAAATTCTCCTCCGCTGGATACAACATGCTAGCTCTCCAGGCCATAGTCAACTGCCTAGGTTTGCCTTGTAGATGATCCGTCTCTGGCTATAGTACATTCTTGAGGCTCAGATGGAATGGACATACACAGCATATAGAGTCATACATAGGAACAGTGGGGTAACTAAGGAGCTTGGGGCCCCAATGTGAGTTTTACACGGGGCCCCAAGAACTCTATTGAAATGGAGCCCCCAAACCTACCAAGGACAGCTGCAGTATCAGAGAGGTGTAATCAGAGTAGGGAAACAGTTTGTTATTGTGGATAGCACTATGCCAGTGATCTGCAAACTTGGCCCTCCAGCTGTTGAGAAACTACAAGTCCCACAATGCATTGCGGGAGTCTGACAGCCACAGTCATGATTCATAAAGGCAAATGCATTGTGGGACTTGTAGTTCCTTAACAGCTGGAGAGCCAAGTTTGCAGATCACTGCACTATGCAATGCACATATAGAGGTGATCATTACCAGCACATCACCAATGCAAAGCTAATAAGATGGATGAAGGAGGGCTCCTAGAGGACCCCTCTGGTCCAGGGGCCCTGGTGCGGCCACAACCTCTGCATACCCTATTGCTACGCCACTGCATAGAAACAATCGTGCAACAAGGTGTACATAGCAGAAACTGCGGTGACTTGATGGGGATCAGCGGGACATACAAAGCTGAGACTAACAACTGAGAATGCCCAGGGCAGAAATAAATGTATAAATTCACGACCCCTCGAAAAAGAGGGATTCATTCTAGCCAGACGTACTGCAATGTAGGGACAAAAATCAGAACAAGAGCCACGTGCACCACAATACAACACAAGGCAAAATAACTATATTCACAATATCCTCTTCAAGATTCAAGCATGGCTTTCCAGCTCTTTTGAAAGAACATATCCAAAGCAAAACATCTACAAATGCACTCCGTTCCACCACAAATCCTTCATGACGTGTCTTCCCTGGAAGACTAGACCGTTTCAAGCTGCAGAACGAGTCCTCGCAAGCAAACAAACAAGTGCCACCTACAATCCCATGCCATTGGTGGAGCGAGAAGACCCCCAGCTTTCCGGAGCTTACAACTATGACCAAGAGTGGACAAACCTCTGGAGACGCAGCCATGGTGCACAACATTTGTGGCTATTTTTAAATGATGGCCGGCACCGTTTAGGTACCTGCTGGGAAAAGCACGACCGGATCCAAAAATCCTTGTCACTCTCTGCTCCAAAAGGGACAATTAATAAGGTGGAAAAAAGCCAGACACAAAAAAGCTTGTTACTCTCTCCACTCCAAAAGGGACAATTATTGATTGAGCTGGGAAAAGCACGACCAGAACCATAAAAACTTGTCATTCTCTCCAATCCAAACGGGCAATTATTGAGCTGGGAAAACCACGACCGGACCCAAAAGACCTTGTCACTCTCTGCGCTCCAAAAGGGACGATTATTAAGGCTCCTCACCTGTTAGGTAGATTTTATCCAACACCACTTTGCGGGCTCTTATAAACCTCCCGACTTGCTCCAGGTCCCCCTGCCGTATATGATCCAAGAAGACCACATCGTTGGGAAAACGCACCGTCCTCATCGACCTCAGCGGCCGCGGCCGCCTGGAGGTGTACTGCTTCATCTTGAGGATGCCGTGATTGGGGGCGGCTGAAGGTGAACTTAGCGCCAGCGCTGTCTTCTAGATTATTTCCACAAAGGCAGAATCGGGTTTTTAGGCGTCTCCCCCTCCCTTCCACAAATCGTGGCGAATCCCCCCCCAACCGACGATTTTCTGACGGCTGTTCGGCCCTTTAAAACACAGATCCGAAAGGCTGATGGCCAATTCAATGCAAGCAGCAGCAGCACACCAAACCCCCCCTTTTATAGCTCAGCCTACCCATCTATTTAAGGGACTCTCATCTCATCTAACAGCGCAGACGCCCACCGCAGTTCAAGAGAAGCTCAGCTTACCAGGTCAACTGATCGAGAGAGCAGCTGCTCCTCAGAGCTTCACAGGGTCACAAGCAAGACACAAAAATTGGCTGCAAGTTTGGGGAGGGGTAAAAGGGCTCCGATACAGTGATCCCCCGACAAGCCCTGCGGACGTGATCAGACAGCTTTTCGGCCACGCTCGGAGGAAGTCAAAACACGACTTGCTAAATAGGGGTCACTAGCATCAGGTCGTTTCGGTCAGCAGCCAGGACCGAAAATATACGCACGATAACCAACCGCAAAAGGAAAAAGTTTTTACGCTACAAAAAAAAAATGGCTCCCAAGGTGCTAAGAAGAGAGATTTGCTTTTTCTGGCGGACGGTGCTCGGTTTCAATTGCACAACAGATTAAGAAAAGAATTATAAGACTTTACCACGTAGGACTCGAAGGAGGGGGGTCTGCGTTTCCAAACCGATGGAGACAACAAGCAAACCCAACGCACGGGTCCGGAATACATCGCATACCAAGTGTTGCAGAAGTCATTTCATATGGCTATGATTATTGAAGGAGAGCATTTCCCATGACCCGAGTCACAAAGCAGCCGAAACATTTCACTTTGATTTGCCTGACAGGATCTGTGATAATCCCCCGATCATATTCCGTGTCACTTTAAGGCCTGGTGGTACACACATCCAATTTTGATTGGCCAATCACTGCTTTATTTTACCAGCTCCATGTAGTATGAGAGATGACTTATTCAAATGGCTCCTGAAGCCAGATACATAATTGATCCAATTTTGGTTGGCCAACGACTGAACACTTTTACCACTTCCATGTAGAATGAGGACCAACAGATTTGTAATCCTATGAACAGATTGTGTAGGTAAACTCTTATGCTAGGTACACACAATACAATTTTCTGACAGGTTTACTGTTTGATCGACTATTTCCAACAAGTCCAATCTGCTTTCTGATCGATTTTCTGATTTATTTTTTTTAATAGAAGTGAACGGAAATAGATCAGAAATCCGATCGGACCTGTTGGAAATAGTTGATCTGACAGTAAATCTGTCCGAAAATTGTATCATGTGTACCTAGCATTATGCTTCATGGCAGGGCAGAGTCGGTACAAAAATCATCCAACTCCGACTCCTCAGTTTATGAAACCTCCGACTCCGACTCCGGGTACCCAAAATGGCTCCGACTCTGACTCCTTCGTATAATACTGAACAGGGCTGTGGAGTTAAACGCATACAAATAAGAAGTCAGTTTCTTCCAGAGTAAAATGACCTATAAATTAATTTTTCCTATTTTGCTGTCACAGTAGATAGTAGAACATAACTGACAGGTTTTGAACTAGGCCATCTTTTCATGGGGGATTCTCAGCATGGCCTTCTATTCTTTATAAAGACTTTCCCTGAAAAATGTTTATATAAAGATGTTGGCCAGCCTCCCTGCTCGCTGCACACTTTTTTTAGCAGTTGGAGAGAGCAACTGCCATTCACTAAGTGCTTTTGAAACTTAAAAAAAAACCCTGAGAATCTCTCTTGAGGAGATGGACTAGTCCAAAACCCATCGGTTCTGTCAGATTTCTATTATCTATCGTAAGTGACAGCATCACAGGAAAAAAGTAATTTACGGCTCATTTTACTCTAGAAGAAAAGTACTTCTTATTTGAAAGTGTTTACATGTATTTTAAATTTTAAAATTTTCGCGATAGTGGTCCTATAAGTGCTTCAGAAAACAGGACTGCGTTTAACCAAGTTGGGTTGAATAGCTTAGAAAAGCTGTTTTGCTTAGATAACTGAAGTTTTTTTTAACTCTTCCTGTACTGGAAAACAATATGAGACTCTCTTCATGCTACTAATGTTCTATTTCTTAGCTGTACTACACATACAATTCACTATGTCACAAGTTCATTTTTGCTTTCAGGTTCACTTTAAGGAGCCATTTGGATACCTGGCCGGTAAAGGCAAGAGGGCAACTTTTGCAACCTAAAGTCCGCCTCTTCCTTCACAAAGCCTTGCCCCCAACTGTTGAGACAGTACCGCATGAAAGCTTTCAGGCCTTGTTCACATTATAGGCGGTTTTGGAAAATTTTAAGCGCGGGCGGAGCGGAGTTCATATCGGAGCGGTTTGTTTGCGATCTGCTTTGAAAAGCGGTGCTTGGGCCATTTTTGAGGCGATTTGCCTCAATGGGAGGTATAGGAGAAATGCAAAACGCTCACAAAATCCCTTTGGCAAGCGATTGCGTGAGCGTTTAAAAAAAACAACAAACAAACATTGTATTTATTTTTTCCGGATTTTTTTCCTGGATCAAAAGCTGGAAGCGCTCTGCAAAAGCGCTTACAAGAATGCCCACAAAAACAAGCAAACGTTTAGAAAATCGCCCGAAACGCTTTAAAAAATGCAGAAAAAAACCCACCGCGGACGGACACGCGAGCCGAACGCAATGTGAACGAGGCCTAAGTGGAGGTAATTTCTTATTTCAAAAGGCAGGCCAGGGTCCTATTTACATATCAGAAGCCACACCCCATTTTTCTGATAAATATAAAGAAAACCTTATGCCAAAGTAAATGGCCACTTATTAGATTGGAAAGCACTGGATCAACTGGCATGTAAACCATTCATACATGTTCATGCCAACTGATGCATTGCTTCTGTTCCAATAAGCGGGCCACACAGTCGTGCTGTAGAGTGGACCTAGCCTTTTGATTGGCCAATTTTCACACTTTTATGTAATATGAAGGCTTACATACACATGTGGGCGGGGGAGGTGCAGAGGGGGTTCATGACTACAGGGGATATATTTTTTTTATTTATTTTAATGTAGTTTTACAATTTGTCCATTAGATGTCCCTACACACTTTATCCTGTGTTCACAACAAGTGTTTGTGTTTCTTTTTTTACTTTACTTTTAACTTTGGTTTTAATGAATGAACATGGCTTCTGATTCATTCACAGGCACCTTGATTGGCTTAGGGAATACATGTTCCCATTCACCAATCCCACGCACCCACCGCTGATTGCCAGGACACGCCTGTACGTCCTGTTTGCTACATCGAGGCACAAACAGGACACGTATATATGTCCAGTTTATGATAACAGATTTGCGATTTTTTTTTGTGGTTCTGGGTAGTAAAATCTTTTTTTTTTTTTCAAATGATCAACAAAATCTTTTTCTTTTTTTTTGTAATTATGTACAAAAGCAAATGAGGCACAACAGCCAGGCAGAGATATCTGACAAGTTTATCACCGACCACATGCAATGGGAACACCTGCTGTGAGTTAGTGGCCCTTTTATTCAGGGCCAGTTATAGACTTTTTGCTGCCTGATGCAAACTTGTGAGGATAAAAATGATTGCAAACTCAGAAAAAATTGTCTATCTACCAAACACCATTCAATTCTTCATATAAATTGATCAGAAAAATCCAACACCCCCAATCTTCTTTTCTCTAATAAAAAAACGGGAAATTTGATCAGATTTTTCGAAAGAATGAAAAAAATACCTTTCGATTTTTCAGTATAACCAATCGTATTTATCGAATTGGTTTTTAATCGTATCTTTTAATTGTGTGGTGTGTGGCCACATTTAGTGTGAAGTGGAGACATCATAAAACCAGAGTTTCAAAGTAACTTGGTCAGGGTACATACAATGTTTGTTATAGGCTTAGAATAATTGTGGAATTTAAAAACCATCTTACCAGCACAATGTAAAGGATAGCGGAGATACCGCCGCATGGCCAAGCAGCATGCCAGCTATCTCCGCGTGTCAGCCAGCGGCCTCTGCCGCGCAGCTACATGGTGCTGCTTTGCCTGGTCCTTCTAGTGCACATAGATTGAGAGCTACGCGCGCGCGCCAAGCGACAGGACCTTTATGCAAGTAAAAGAGGAGTCAGCTGACTCCAGTAGTGCTCCGGATTGGCTGAGTGACTGGGGCGGCGCTGTGGAGCGCTCTGAGTATATATAGGACCTGCCTGTCAGTTGCTGGTTGTCTGCTGTTGCAAACGCTAACGTGCTAGTGCTCAGACCTTAGTCAGATCTTACAGTGTGTTAGAACCAGCTGGAGCTGGGAATTCACACTTGGCCAGTTTCTGTTGATAGCTTAACCTTCCTGGCGGTAAGCCCGAGCTGAGCTCGGGCTATGACGCGCAGGAAGATATCTCAGCCCCTGGTGGAGCGATTTGCTCCATTTAAAATGCTGTACGCGCAGCTAGCACTTTGCTAGCCGCGCGTACAGCTCGATCGCCGCCGCTCTGCGGCGATCGCCCGTACGCAGCGGCGCAAGAGGGCCCCCCCGCCAGAGCCCTGCGCTGCCCGGACCAATGAGTTCCGGGCAGCGCTATGGGCTGGATCGGAGGTGTCTGATGTCAGGACGTCGGCTGACGTCATTCCGATCGTCGTCATGGCGACAGGAGAAGCCAAACAGGGGAGCGCGTTATATACGCGTTCCCCTGTTTGCTATTGATGCCGGCGACGATCGCACTAGAGGGACACATGCGCCCTCTAGTGGTGTTTCATGTAGCTACCACTCTGGTAGCTTTACATGAAACACAAAAAAAAAAATTTGGCAAAAAAAATTAACCGCCAGGAGGGTTAAAGTACTTATTGCATTGTGATATCTGTGTACTATTCTTCAGTCTAGATCCCAGGTGTTGAAACCAAGGACTTCACACCTAGACTAGGATATTGCTATATTGCTACTATTTATCTGTTATGATCTTCTGCTTTCCTGACTACTCTCCTGTTTGCTGATTTGGTACGTCTGCCTATCTGATTACTGTTGCCGACACTGCCTGTACTTTACTCTGAATCAGTCTTCCGTCTCTGAACCTTATCTGTCCGTACGATGCTGACCCTGCTTGTCTGACCTTCCTATCCTCACTAGTGGGTCTAGCCACTAGTGAGGAATTTCTGAGAGCTGTCACCTACTCCCTAGGTGATCAGTCTTTGCAGCACTGTCTGCAACACTTGCTCCTCAAGTGTCTGATAGCTGCAGTAGAGTCTTAATCACCCATTCCTCGGGTGATCATCCTTGCAGCTCAGTCAGTGGTCCCTGCTCCTCAGGTGTCCACTGGCTGCAGTACAGTCTGAATCCGCTGCTCCTCAGGGGATCCCTGGCTGTAGTATAGTCTTAATCACCTGCTTCTCAGGTGATCATCCTTGCAGCGCAGTCAGTGGTCCCTGCTCCTCAGGTGTCCACTGGCTGCAGTACAGTCAGTGGTTCCCGCTCCTCAGGTGATCACTGGCTGCAGTGCAGTCTGAATTCCCTGCCCCTCAGGGGATTCTTGGCTGCAGTATTGTCTGAATCTCCTGCTTCTCGGGATATCTCCTCTTTCATTACTGTCGCACCAAAACACAATTCCACATTGGTTGTCCTGTGTCTGGCTATACTAGTATTATTGGTGATTCTGCAGGTCACCACATAATCAGGTATAGCATCTGTATTATTGGTGATTCTGCAGATCACCAATAATCAGAAAAATCTGTGTTGCTGACGCCAATCGTTACACACAAGAATTAAAAAGAATAATGACATTTAAAACCCATTGTATCTGCACAAGAAATTGTAATCCTTGTTTAAACCTTCATCTACAGTTTTTAACCAATGTATACATGTTGGCTCTCATGTTAGTCTTGTTATTCTTTCTTTGTGCGATTTAAAGCCACCCAGTAATACAGTGATGAGAAGATCACTTAAACTGTGTCCATGTGAGCAGAAATGTGTGGACACTGGGAGATCAGTATATTTGTTTGTTTTTTTTGCTGTTAATGGTAAATCTGTGCTAGTTCATACACTCACATAGTTTGTCTTGTTTCTCCCACATATATTCATTTGGGGCATTTTGCCCACATTATCATACAGTATATACCAGATTTGAAGAATCACAGGAAAAAGTGCCTTGTACTTTGTTTTCCTGTTGTGTACCTGGGATTTGTATCCTGTCGGTGGAATGGATGAGGCAAAAGTGTTTACATAGCAAGGTCAAGCAATCGCTCAGCACTGTTCACATTCACAACTCTGCACTATAGAAGTCATCAGTGAAAAAGGTCATAACCTTCTAAAAAATAAAAAAAATCACAAAGTAGCAAAGAACTGTTTGTAACTGTCAAAAACGTGCGCATCGCCTTTGTCTGCAAAAGTCTCTCTGAGTTCAGATAAACTGTAAAGCTGCCTACACATGTGAGATAAATGTCTTTGGAAAACAGAAGATCACTAACCGATCGGCAGTTAACCACTGTAAAAAAAAAGTTTACAAAAGACCTCCAAAGATATTGATGAAAGATATGTCTCTCAATCTTTCAAATCCATTGCACTGGATCCGGTCTGCAGACGATTATTTGTTAAACTAGATGTGTATGAGATCGCCAGATATTTCTTAAAGAGAATCTGTACTCTAATATTCTTACAATAAAAAGCATACCATTCTATTCATTATTTTCTCCTGTGCCCCTCTGTGCTGTTTCTGCCACTCTCTGCTGCAATCCTGGCTTGTAATTAACAGTTTTAGGCAGTGTTTACAAACAAACTAACCAGCTTCTAATAGGCTCAGCTAAGCATAGTGTATGAGTCATTCAGAGTATGCAGGGGGCCTGCAGAGGGTGTGTATCGCTTCTACCAATCACAAGCAGCCCTGCACATTCCACACAATCAAGCTTTAGCCCGACAAACAGGACAGAGGAAAGATACATTGATTTATTACAGAGACAGTGCAGTTAGGAAAGACTGCAGTAAGCCAGAGCAGATTAGAACAGGCATAGGAACTTATAGGATAGAAGAACTAAGGCTGAAAAATTTGTTACAGAGTCTCTTTAACGTTTGTGTGCACAGCACATGTGTAAACAAGAAGAACGCAATTAAACAGACTACAAAAGGTAGTCTTTTGTGTGAACTGAGCATTTGCATGTGTACAGCATCGTTAGAACGATCCGTCGTCCAAACCTTCCTGACAAACGTATGTGGCAGATTCATTCCTTGGTTTGCACGGACTTTTATCTCATGTGTGTACCCAGCTTAAAGTGTACCAGAGAGGACATGTGACATGATGAAATAGACGTGCATATACAGTGGCAAGCATACAGACACTTATGTTGTGCTCCTTTTCTTTTTCCCTGCCTGAAAGAGTTTATAATTAGCTATGGAACTGACAGTTTTTCTCCAGTCAGGACTCAGTGGGCTCACTGCTAACAACAGCTATAAAACATTTTCCTAAGCAGATACCTGGGCTTTTTACTGTAAGGGGAAAAGATCAAAAGGTCATGTATTTTCACTTTGGGACTCTTGAGACACTGCAATTGAGCAGAGACTATAAAACATTAAAGTGAAAAGATGAAGCACCCTCATGTATTTTACCATACATATCAGTAGAGAAAACACCTACCCTGCTCTCTGTTTCATTCTTCACTGCTCAGCCTGCTTCTTAACAGCCCTGATCAATTCCCAGACGGAGCATTCAGTCTAGCTTTGCTCAGGAATCATTATAGCTGAGTCATTATAGCAGAGCCAGCAGGGGGCAGGCTTGGGCTTGAAAAGACATGAGAGAACACAGACTGAGCTATAAATATTCCTGAACAAAGCCAGACTGACTGCTCAGTCGGGGATTTTATCAGGGCTGATTAGAAGCAAGCTAAGCAGTGAAGAATGAAACAGAGAGCAGGGTAGGTATTTTCTCTAATGTTCCCACTGATATATATGGTAAAATACATGAGGGTGCTTCGTCTCTGGTTCCCTTTATATCTGCTTTGTAAATGTTTATACATAAAATAAAACCTTGAGATATCTAAAAGAGTCATTTTTAGGAGTAGGACAGATCCAATTGTTTATCTCATTAGTTTATTTTCTTCTCTGGTTCACTTTAAAGCAAACCTGTGAGGTTTTTAAAAGAGAAAGTTAGATACTTACCTCAGGAGTGAGGAGCCTCTGGAACAGCCCACTGAGTACCCTTTTGAAGCACTTTTTTCACTACAGGTACATTTTAAGCGTCCTGTACAGGCAGGGCCGGGCCGAGACATAGGCTGGCAAGGCTAGAGCCTCGGGGCGCTGGTCAGTGAGCTCATTGATGGGCGCAGCTGTATCGGATTTATCATTAACTGTGTCCGCCCGGCGCCCGCTATTTACCGCTAATAATTCTCAGTTCAATCATGTGTTGCCATGGTGTCGATAACGCCGGCGCCGCCCCCTGCTCTCTCCCTCTGCCGCCGGGCATGTTACAATGTTTGTAAGCGTGCAGCTCACGTAAGCCTATGCTTACTGTGGCTGACGCTTCCTGGTGGCTCTCGCGCGAGGTCCCGCCCACCCCCTTCTCTTGACGCTGGCTGGCTGTGGCTGGTGTTTGTCTGGCGTGAACCCGCCCCGCCCATCTTCTTCTCACTAACGTCCCTCGCAGGCGTCTTCTGGCTGGGCTGGCTGTACTTAGTCGGGACTGGTCTGGGCTGGCACCCGCAGCCATTCAAATAAAGTTACACCTTTACAGACAGTGCCCTTAATTCACGGAGCTTTATCAAACACTTTATCAAACGTTTGATAATTTACCTCATGGGTAAAATCTAATTTTGAATTCACTAAGGTGTTATATATTTATTGAACGTTTTATCGGTAAAACATTCGATAAATATATAACACCTTAGTGAATTCAAAATTAGATTTTAGCCATGAGGTAAATTATCAAGCGTTTATCAAACGTTTGATAAAGTGTTTGATAAAGCTCCGTGAACTGAGGCCAGTGAGTAGTAGCAGTTGATCCTGATTCTTAACAGTGTGTCAGTGACTGCATGGTTGGTTGGTTAAGTTCTGCCTGCAAGCAGCATAGTGTCTGTCACATGCGTATATAGGTGCAGCAGAATAAGTATGTTTGTGGATATAGTATATCATTCATTCTGCACCTATAGACACATGTGGCAGATTATTATGCTGCCTGCCTTTAAATACATTTAAAGTTTGGTTAAAAAAAATGAGTTTAACTTACATTGAGCTTTTTGCCATAACCTGGAGTCCTCCAATGCTGTGCCTATGACACTGGTCCAAGTCCCTCTGGCCAGCAACGGTGACTTCTGCTAAGCTGGCCGAGTGCGCATAGCTTGCCGACTGGCGGCAACCAGCCAGCTTTGTGGTGGTCGCTGCTGCTGGCCAGGAGGACTTTGACTGATGTGTTGTGGGCACAGCAGGAGTGCTGGGGGCTGCGAGAAGCCACAGGTAAGTTTAACTTATTATTTATACCCCCGACCTTGTTTTAAATGAAATGTTTTTAATGCTTTGCTTTGTTTGCTGGGTGTCACAGCACCATCCTCCCCCTTTAGCACCGCCCCCCAGCCCCCCCCCCCCCCCATTAGACATAATGCAGAGCTCGCTCATGGGCAGGGAGGAAGTGTCAGTACGTCCTCCTCTCTGCGCGTCATCAGGAATGCCCACCCTACTCGCTGCTAATAGTTCCTATCCTCCCAGTGTGCTGGGGAGCTGTGCTGTGTGCAGTCTTGAGGTAATCTAGCTCAGAACGATAGTGAGAATAGCTGTATTAGCACACTATCGTTCTGAGCTAAAGTACTGACACTTCCTCCCCGCCTGCCCATCATCAAACGACCTGCTTAAATCGAAATATTTCGACTGAGCAGAAGGGGGGACAGGGGGGTGCTAAAGGGAGATGATGGTGCTGTGATTTATGTCACAGCACAGCAAATAAAATTACATGAAAAGTATTTTATTTTACAGCAATGTCAGGGGTACTTTAACCACTTCAGCCTTCAGTCGTTTTCACTTTATGCATCTGAGCAATGTTCACCTCCCATTCATTAGCCTATAACTTTATCACTACTTATCACAATGAACTGATCTATATCTTGTTTTTTCCGCCACCAATTAGGCTTTCTTTGGGGGGTACATTTTGCTAAGAGCCACTTTACTGTAAATGCATTTTAACAGGAAGAATAAGAAAAAAACGGAAAAAAAATCATTATTTCTCAGTTTTCAGCCATTATAGTTTTAAAATAATACATGCCTCCATAATTAAAACTCATGTATTGTATTTGCCCATATGTCTTGGTTATTACACCGTTAAAATTATGTCCCTATCACAATGTATGGCGACAATATTTTATTTGGAAATAAAGGTGCATTTTTTCCGTTTTGCATCTATCGCTATTTACAAGTTTAAAATAAAATTTTTTTAGAAATATTTCATCTTTACATTGATATTTAAAAAGTTTAGACCCTTAGGTAAATATTTACATGTTTTTTTTTATTGTAATGTTTTTTTGTTTTTTTTTGTATTAAACATTTTATTTGGGTATTTTTGGGAGGGTGGGATGTAAGCCATAGTTTTATAATGTAAATGTGTCTTGAGTTTTATTTTTTTTCACTTTTAGTTGTAGTTTTACTTTTTGGCCACAAGATGGCGGCCATGAGTTTGTTTACATGACGTCACTCTAAGCGTAACATACGCTTAGAGAGACGTATGGGGGACGCAACAGCCAGAAAAAGCGAAGCTTCTGAGAGAAGCTGTCGCTTTTTCAGCGGGGGAGAGGAATCAGTGATTGGGCACCATAGCCCGATTCACTGATTGCCAGGCTAACGAACCGCGGCCGGGAGCATGCGTGCACACGCGTGATCGGCCGCTGGAGCGCGCGGACGCGCACATGGTCTCCTGGGCGTAGCTAGTACGTCCAGGAGGCCAAAGTAGTTAAGTCTCCCTTTAAAGAGGCCCTGAACTCTTGCGCAGGACAGAAGGAAAAATGCACCCTGTATGTATTTAGAGAGTCTGTGTAACTCTGTGTAATATAAACAAATATAAAAAGAGTCTGTGTAATATAAAAAAAATGTTGGTGTCACTTGTTAACAGTTAATTTATATAAATCTGTTTTCCTGTGAAAAAATACTGTTTTATTGTGCATAATTTATTGTTACTTTAAAGTAGGGAGCACTGGGGGGGCGCACTTGGACAGCTCAGCCTCTTTTGGTGGTGGACCTTGTCCCGGCCCTTTGTACAGGCTCTCATGTTCATTAAACAGGGATTATTTCTTAAGTAAGGGAGATATCAGGGTTAAGGAACCTATAGATGCACTGAAATGAATCTGTTTATTGCAGATACTTGCAGCCTCCACAAGGTGGGGCACTTTGACAGCACTGCTTGTTAATTGGTGTTTTGTGAACTCAGGCTTACGGTACTTGCTGTAGACCAGGCTTGTCCAAAGTCTGACGTGGGGCCAAATGTGGCCTGCTGAACCTTTTCTAGTGGCCCCCAAAGCTCTGTACAGTTGTTAATAACATGTTACCCGCAGGCCGTAGCTGTGATGCCACATGCAGGGGCCACCTTGTGTCCCCACTCACTCTGCCACCCCCTTTGCTCGCCTGTAGGTTATCAGCCACCATTGTAGCAGTAGCAGCCACTGATGAGCAGCTGCCAGAATGCCAGCAGCAGTAGCAGCCACTGATGAGCAGCTGCCAGAATGCCAGCAGCAGTAGCAACCACTGATTAGCAGCTGCCACTGTGCCAGCAGCAGTAACAGCCACTGATTAGCAGCTGCCACTGTGCCAGCAGCAGTAACAGCCACTGATTAGCAGCCCCCACTGTGCCAGCAGCAGTAACAGCCACTGAATAGCAGCTGCCACTGTACCAGCACCAAAAACAGCCACTGATTAGCAGCCCCCACTGTGCCAGCAGCAGTAACAGCCACTGATTAGCAGCCACCAGAATGCCAACAGCAGTAACAACCAGGGGCGTTTCTAGGGTCCCTGGAGATCAGTGGCACCTGTGGGCACCAGGAGGGGAGGCACATGCGGCGCGGCCAGCGCGCCGCGGCAAAAAATGGGCGTGGCCATGCGGTGAGTGGGCGTGGCCATGGGTGGGGCCAAATGTACATGAACTTAGCAGCGGTGTAAGCTACGGATAACGGGCCTGCCCATCGAAATATTGGACGGAGCCCCCTGTCCTTTATTTCGATCATTTACAATCAGTATAGGCATAGATCAAAGATGTATACGCACATACAATTTTGATTGGTCAATCACTGACCCCCAATTTCCCACCCCCGTGCAGTAAGTGGGCCAACAGACAATGAATTTTATGAACAGAGCTAAAATTGGCTAATCAAAATTGTATGTGTGTACCAGGCTTTACAGCTAATACTGTACATACTGAAAGTAGCAGGGATCAGCATACAATACAGCTGGTTTACAATCAATAAAGGCACAGAGTAACACCTTACACTGTACACACTGGAGGTAAATCAGCACACAGTGCAAGCACTAGAGAACAGCGTATACTGTACATACTGTAGGCAGCAGAATTCAGCACACTGCAGCTAGCGTGCCAAAAATATGACGATCACGTTGTGTGGCGTGCTTATCGCGCCGCACCAAAAAATGGGTGGGCCATAGACCAGAATATAGGTGTGGTAACGGGTGGAGACAAATTTACATGAACCTAGCAATGGTGGGACATCAGATTAGGACAGTGGTGGCGAACCTTTTGGAGGCCGAGTGCCCAAACTGCAATCCAAAAGTCACTTACCGGTATCTATCGCAAAGTGGCAACAGCAATTTAAACTAAATACTGTACAAACGTTTTAACTCATACATGAACATTATGGAAAATCCAAGTTGAAAATAAACTGTGAAGATAAACAATTTCATCCATCCTACTCCTGAAAAATGTATTCAATTTTTTAGAACCTCCCAGTTTTATTTTCTGTTTTAAAACGCTAAAAAAGTAGGTTTAATGCTATTGTCTCATATGATAAGGATTCAGCTTTTCCCATAGTCTCGCAGTTAGCAATCATGTGACCCCCAACAAGACATATTCAGCAATCATGAGGCCCCCAACAAATCAGGAGGCCCCCAACAAGACAAATTCAGCAATCATGAGGCCTCCAACAAATCATGAGGCCCCCAACAAGACAAATTCAGCAATCATGAGGCCCCCAACAAGACAAATTCAGCAATCATGAGGCCCCCAACAAATCATGAGGCCCCCAACAAGACAAATTCAGCAATCATGAGGCCCCCAACAAATCATAAGGCTCCCAACAAGACACATTCAGCAGTCATGAGGCACATAAATAGACAGCATTTCACATAAATAGGCAGAATGCCCCCTTAATATGGTAGCCCCCCCAAGTTAGGTAGTGAGTGACAGGGACCCCCAGGTTAGCTAGTGAGTGACAGGCGCCTCCAGTTAGGTAGTGAGTGACAGGGACCCCGATAGTGAGTGACAGGGAGCACCTTTAGGTAGTGAGTGAGTGCCAGGGAGCCCCTTTAGGCAGTGAGTGAGTGCCAGGAAGCCCCTTTAGGCAGTGAGTGAGTGCCAGGGAGCCCCTTTAGGCAGTGAGTGAGTGCCAGGGAGCCCCTTTAGGCAGTGAGTGAGTGCCAGGGAGCCCCTTTAGGCAGTGAGTGAGTGCCAGGGAGCCCCTTTAGGCAGTGAGTGAGTGACAGGGAGCCCCTTTAGGCAGTGAGTGAGTGACAGGGAGCCCCTTTAGGCAGTGAGTGAGTGACAGGGAGCCCCTTTAGGCAGTGAGTGAGTGACAGGGAGCCCCTTTAGGCAGTGAGTGAGTGACAGGGAGCCCCTTTAGGCAGTGAGTGAGTGACAGGGGTCCTCTTTAGGGAGTGAGTGAGTGACAGGGAGCCCCTTTAGGGAGTGAGTGAGTGACAGGGAGGCCCTTTAGGGAGTGAGTGCGTGCCAGGGAGCCCCTTTAGTGAGTGCGTGCCAGGGAGCCCCTTTAGGGAGTGGGTGCGTGCCAGGGAGCCCCTTTAGGGAGTGGGTGCGTGCCAGGGGAGCCCCTTTAGGGAGTGAGTGAGTGCCAGGGGAGCCCCTTTAGGGAGTGAGTGAGTGCCAGGGAGCCCCTTTAGTGAGTGAGTGCGTGCCAGGGAGCCCCTTTAGTGAGTGAGTGCGTGCCAGGGAGCCCCTTTAGTGAGTGCGTGCCAGGGAGCCCCTTTAGGGAGTGGGTGCGTGCCAGGGAGCCCCTTTAGGGAGTGGGTGCATGCCAGGGGAGCCCCTTTAGGGAGTGAGTGAGTGCCAGGGGAGCCCTTTTAGGGAGTGAGTGAGTGCCAGGGGAGCCCCTTTAGGGAGTGAGTGAGTGCCAGGGGAGCCCCTTTAGGGAGTGAGTGAGTGCCAGGGGAGCCCCTTTAGGGAGTGGGTGCGTGCCAGGGAGCCCCTTTAGGGAGTGGGTGCATGCCAGGGGAGCCCCTTTAGGGAGTGAGTGCGTGCCAGGGGAGCCCCTTTAGGGAGTGAGTGAGTGCCAGGGGAGCCCCTTTAGGGAGTGAGTGAGTGCCAGGGGAGCCCCTTTAGGGAGTGAGTGAGTGCCAGGGGAGCCCCTTTAGGGAGTGAGTAAGTGCCAGGGAGCCCCTTTAGGGAGTGAGTGACAGGGAGCCCCTTTAGTGAGTGAGTGCGTGCCAGGGAGCCCCTTTAGGGAGTGAGTGCGTGCCAGGGAGCCCCTTTAGGGAGTGAGTGCGTGCCAGGGAGCCCCTTTAGGGAGTGGGTGCGTGCCAGGGGAGCCCCTTTAGGGAGTGAGTGCCAGGGAGCCCCTTTAGGGAGTGAGTGCGTGCCAGGGAGCCCCTTTAGGGAGTGAGTGCGTGCCAGGGAGCCCCTTTAGGGAGTGAGTGCGTGCCAGGGGAGCCCCTTTAGGGAGTGAGTGAGTGAGTGACAGGGAGCCCCGTTAGGGAGTGAGTGAGTGACAGGGAGGCCCCCTCTCTAGCCGCCGCTGCTCCCCCCCCTACCTCTCAGCAGACCTCAGGATCAGCGGCGACCCGACCAGATGTACGAGCTGGCGCTGGACGCACCCGCTCGATATGCGGAAGTGATGTCACTTCCGCATATCAGTGCGGGCGCTGGGTCCTAGCGCCCGCACGATTGGTCGCCGGCTCGCCGCCTGATCCTGAGGTCTGAGACGCGGCGGCGGCGGCTGGAGGGAGCCGCTGACAGAGGGGGCAGCGGCGGCCGGGAGATCCGTGGCACCCCAGGAAAGATTGGGGGCACGTGCCCCCCTAAAACAGGGCTAGCGACGCCCCTGGTAACAACCACTAATTAGCAGCCCCCACTGTGCCAGCAGAAGTAACAGCCACTGATTAGCAGTCCCCACTGTGCCAGCAGCAGTAATAGCCACTGATTAGCAGCCGCCACTGTGCCAGCAGCAGTAACAGCCACTGATTAGCAGCCCCCACTGTGCCAGCAGCAGTAACAACTACTGATTAGCAGCCCCCACTGTGCCAGCAGCAGTAACAGCCACTGATTAGCAGCTGCCACTGTGCTAGCAGCAGTAACAGCCACTGATTAGCAGCTGCCACTGTGCTAGCAGCAGTAACAGCCACTGATTAGCAGCCCCCACTGTGCCAGCAGCAGTAACAACTACTGATTAGCAGCCGCCACTGTGTCAGCAGCAGTAAAAGCCACTGATTAGCAGCTGCCACTGTGCCAGCAGCAGTTAGAGCCTCTGAGGTGCAGCTGCCACTGTGCTAGCATCAGTAACAGCCACTGATTAGCAGCCGCCAGAATGCCAACAGCAGTAACAGCCACTGATTAGCAGCCCCCACTGTGCCAGCAGCAGTAACATCTACTGATTAGCAGCCCCCACTGTGCCAGCAGTAGTAACAGCCACTGATTAGCAGCCACCACTGTGCCAGCAGCAGTAACAACCACTGATTAGCAGCCCCCACTGTGCCAGCAGCAGTAACAGCCACTGATTAGCAGCCGCCACTGTGCCAGCAGCAGTAACAAGCACTGATTAGCAGCCCCCACTGTGCCAGCAGCAGTAACAGCAACTGATTAGCAGCCCCCACTGTGCCAGCAGCAGTAACAGCCACTGATTAGCAGTTGCCACAGTGCCAGCAGCAGTAACAACCACTGATTAGCAGTTGCCACTGTGCCAGCAGCAGCAACAAGCACTGATTAGCAGCCCCCACTGTGCCAGCAGCAGTAACAGCCACTAATTAGCAGCTGCCACTATGCCAGCAACAGTAACAGCCACTGATTAGCAGCTGCCACTATGCCAGCAGCAGTAATAAGCACTGATTAGCAACCCCCACTGTGCCAGCAGCAGTAACAGCCACTGATTAGCAGCCGCCACTATGTTAGCAGCAGTAACAGCCGCTGAGTAGCAGCTGCCACTGTGCCAGCAGCAGTAACAGCCACTGATTAGCAGCCGCCACTGTGCCAGCAGCAGTAACAAGCACTGATTAGCAGCCCCCACTGTGCCAGCAGCAGTAACAGCAACTGATTAGCAGCCCCCACTGTGCCAGCAGCAGTAACAGCCACTGATTAGCAGTTGCCACAGTGCCAGCAGCAGTAACAACCACTGATTAGCAGTTGCCACTGTGCCAGCAGCAGCAACAAGCACTGATTAGCAGCCCCCACTGTGCCAGCAGCAGTAACAGCCACTAATTAGCAGCTGCCACTATGCCAGCAACAGTAACAGCCACTGATTAGCAGCTGCCACTATGCCAGCAGCAGTAATAAGCACTGATTAGCAACCCCCACTGTGCCAGCAGCAGTAACAGCCACTGATTAGCAGCCGCCACTATGTTAGCAGCAGTAACAGCCGCTGAGTAGCAGCTGCCACTGTGCCAGCAGCAGTAACAGCCACTGACTAGCAGCTGCCACTGTGCAAGCAGCAGTAACAGCCACTGATTAGCAGCTGCCACTGTGCCAGCAGCAGTAACAGCCACTGATTAGCAGCTGCCACTGTGCTAGCAGCAGTAACAGCCACTGATTAGCAGCCACCACTGTGTCAGCAGCAGTAATAGCCACTGATAAGCAGCTGCCACTGTGCCAGCAGCAGTTAGAGCCTCTGATGAGCAGCTGCCACTGTGGTAGCATCAATAACAGCCACTGATTAGCAGCTGCCACTGTGCCAGCAGCAGTTAGAGCCTCTGATGTACAGCTGCCACTGTGGTAACATCAATAACAGCCACTGATTAGCAGCTGCCACTGTGCTAGCAGCAGTAAAGGCCCATACACACGGGGTACGGGCGTCGCCGCAACACGTGACACGCGCGTGTTGCGGCGACAGGTCGCCCGTGTGTATAATGCGCGCGCCCCGGTCGCCCGTCGGAGCTGTCGCCAGGCGATTGAACATGTTCTATCGCCGGCTACAGCTTGGCCGCAACTTTGCCGGAACTGTCGCTAGTCCCGCGTGAGTACACGGGCTAGCGACAGGAGACCTACGCAAGTGAATTGAGCATCCGGCCGTCGGATGCTCCATTCACAAACAGCTTCCGCCACGTCTCTGCCTTTCTGGCGAGACGTGTGGACAGCTGTCGCCGGCAGGGAGCTGTCGCTCTCTGTTCGCGTGCGCGCATGCTACGGGGGACAATTGTCCTGCGTGAGTATGTAGCTTAACAGCCACTGATAAGCAGCTGCCACTGTGCCAGCAGCAGTAACAGCCACTGATTAGCAGCTGCCACTATTCCAGCAGCAGTAATAGCCACTGATTAGCAGCTGCCACTATGCCAGCAGCAGTAATAGCCACTGATTAGCAGCTGCCACTGTGCCAGCAGCAGTAACAGCCACTGATTAGCAGCTGCCACTATGCCAGCAGCAGTAATAGCCACTGATTAGCAGCTGCCACTGTGCCAGCAGCAGTAACAGCCACTGATTAGCAGCTGCCACTGTGCCAGCAGCAGTAACAGCCACTGATTAGCAGCTGCCACTATGCCAGCAGCAGTAATAGCCACTGATTAGCAGCTGCCACTGTGCCAGCAGCAGTAACAGCCACTGATTAGCAGCTGCCACTGTGCCAGCAGCAGTTAGAGCCTCTGATGTGCAGCTGCCACTGCATATTGAAAGGGACATTCTAACGGCTCACTGTATATGGGTTATTTCCCGTGGTAATATTTTCTTTGACAAAATGTCACAGGCATAGTGGAGCTAATGGCAGTCAGCAAAAATTGTTTCATTTCGCTAGTTTGGCCCCCAGCACTGTCAAGAACGGCGATATGGCCCTTGACCTAAAAAGTTTGGGAACCCCTGCTGTAGACTAATGAGGGAACCTCAAAGACAAAAATAGGAGTCAACCTATTATAGTATGTACTATAGAGGCACAAGATCCTGCCCCCCCCCCCCCCCGCCCGGGTGACCAGTATGAAGGTGCCTGCACACCGACAATTACTGTCCTTATACTGTCCTTATACTGGGGTATGTCATACTATACTACTGTATAAGACTACTTTTTAACCCTTGAAAATCTTCTGAAAAGTCAGGGGTCGTCTTATATGCCGGGTGTCATTGATGCCGGGTGATATGTCCTATCCTGTTACCATCTCTCAGATCTCGCTGCTGAGGACTGTAGTGAAGCGGTGCAGGCGCACTTGTGCGAGATCTGAGGGGCAGAAAAAGAGGTAAATAGGATAAAAGGGTTGGGTTGGCCAGACGGGCGAAAGAGTCGTGTTTTATGGGTACAGCGCAATCTATTCTTCCATACCGCTCTGATAAACAGGTAGACAAGAAGAGCTGACCAGTCCACTTAGGGAGAGTTGACCAAGCCAACCAGTCAATCACCTATATACTGTTATATACTGGGTACCACATACATTAAAGCACCAGTAATGTACAGTAATGCACCAGCAAATAACTGCAAAGTGGGATGTGCATAATTATTCAGCCCCCTTTGGTCTGAGTGCAGTCAGTTGCCCATAGGCCATAGACATTGCCTGATGAGTGCTAATGACTAAATAGAGTGCACCTGTGTGTAATCTAATGTCAGTACAAATACAGCTGCTCCGTGACGACCTCAGAGGTTGTATAAGAGAATATCGGCAGCAACAACACCATGAAATCCAAAGAACACACCAGACAGGTCAGAAATAAAGTTATTGAGAAATGTAAAGCAGGCTTAGGCTACAAAAAGATTTCCAAAGCCTTGAACATCCCACGGAGCTCTGTTCAAGCGATCGTTCAGAAATGGAAGGAGTACGGCACAACTGTAAACCTACCAAGACAAGGCCGTCCACCTAAACGCACAGGCCGAACAAGGAGAGCGCTGATCAGAAATGCAGCGAATAGGCCTATGGTGACTCTGGACGACCTGCAGAAATCTACAGCTCAGGTGGGGAAATCTGTCTATAGGACAACCATTAGTCGTGCACTGCACAAAGTTGGCCTTTATGGAAGAGTGGCAAGAAAGGCATTGTTAACAGAAGTCCCGTTTGCAGTTTGCCACAAGCCATGTGGGAGACACAGCAAATATGTTGAAGGTGCTCTGATCAGATGAGACCAAAATGGAAACTGCAAAACGCTGTGTGGCAGAAAGCTAACACTGCACATCACTCTGAATACACCATCCCCACTGTCAAATATGGTGGTGGCAGCATCATGCTGGGGGGGTGCATCTCTTCAGCAAGGACAGGGAAGCTGGTCAGAGTTGATGGGAAGATGGATGGAGCCAAATACAGGGCAATCTTGGAAGAAAACCTCTTGGAGACTGCAAAAGACTTGAGACTGGGGCGGAGGTTCACCTTCCAGCAGGACAATGACCCTAAACATAAAGGCAGGGCAACAATGGAATGGTTTAAAACAAAACATATCTATGTGTTAGAATGGCCCAGTCAAAGTCCAGATCTAAAGTCAATCGAGAATCTGTGGCAAGATCTGAAAACTGCTGTTCACAAATGCTGTCCATCTAATCCATGGGTCTCAAACTCAATTTACCTGGGGGCCCCAGGAGGCAAAGTTAGGATGAGGCTGGGCCGCATAAGAGAATCAATCAATCAGCAGATCTCGACACAGCAGCTCCCACGCGACTTCCCCCCCCCCCCCCCTTGCATTGATTTTTATTTCAAAATCAAATGCAAACTGAAGCGCAGTATTTTTCCTTTTTTTACCTTATAGTTCGCTTCAGTGCTCCCATTACAAGTAATCCGCCGCGTCCCCGCCGCAAAACGAGGGCTGCAGAGCCCCCAAATCGCCAGGGGGGCAATTTGCCGGTATTTCCTGGAAGGGGCAGAGCTTTCAGCTTCAGCTCTGCTCCTCCTGAGGTCAATCGCGGTGCATCGCCGCCTCTGCCCGCCCCTCTCATTCTTCCTTCACAGAGAGGGGCAGCGGCAGCGATGCGCCGCGATTGACGTCAGGAGGGGCAGAGCTGAAGCTGAAAGCTCTGCCCCTTCCAGGAAATGCCGGCGGATTGACCCCCTGGCGATTTGGGGGCTCTGCAGCCCTCGTTTAGCGGCGGACTACTTGGGAGCACTGAAGCGAACTATAAGTAAGCTTTTGCCGGCAAGGGCCACAAAATATTGTATCGAGGGCCGCGAGTTTGAGACCCCTGATCTAATCTGACTGAGCTGGAGCTGTTTTGCAAAGAAGAATGGGCAAGGATTTCAGTCTCTAGATGTGCAAAGCTGGTAGAGACATACCCTAAAAGACTGGCAGCTGTAATTGCAGCAAAAGGTGGTTCTATAAAGGGATGACTCAGGGGGCTGAATAATTACGCACACTCCACTTTGCAGTGATATTTTTTTTTAATGTTTGGTATCATGTATTATTTTCGTTCCACTGCTCACGTGTACACCACTTTGTGTTGGTCTTTCATGTGGAATTCCAATAACATTAAGTCATGTTTGTGTCAGTAATATGACAAAATGTACAAAACTTCAAGGGGGCTGAATACTTTTGCAAGCCACTGTATGTCAGATAGGTAATGATTCCACACTTAAGGCCGAAGGGGAGGGGGGACCACCTGGCGGAGGCAGTGACCCTGCAGGCAGATGTGCTGGGATGATTTCTCATCGAGGCAGGGATATCCTTGTCCTACAAGGGCAGAGGTCCTCACACAGCTCAAATGAATTGATGAGTCTGAATCAGGATAGGTGTGGTCCATCAGGTAGAACACATTCCTCTCTCTCAGTCCATCCTAAACACTGGCATGGATCTGGCCCTCCAGGCCTGGAGTTCCACACCTATGGACTAGTGTATGGCAACCTTTAGGGAATTGGGGCCTAACTCTCAGTTCATGTCCCCAGGGAGAAAAGCGCTATATAAATATTATTGTTATAATGGAGTGGCAGTGTATGGATATCTGGCAGTCCATAGAAGTAACCACTGCACCCAGGAGCACATGCATGACATTCCAGGACAAGACACATCAGAAGGAAACATGCAGGTCCGGTTGGTGTGTCACAGCAAAGTATGACTGGGTCTGGGCTCCCCTGCAGGAATACATGAAGTCCGTTACACATTCATTAGTTTATTACTGTCTGGTCTATTAGATTGTGATGTGGTACCAAGCAGTACAACCTGATTTGCCACAAGACATCAATCTTGAAATCAATTGCAATGTGCCACATGCCAGATTCAGCAAATCATAATGCTCCAGCTGTAATGCAGGCACTGTTGAATTTAGCAACATTAAAAACTGCAGTATAGTAAAGCAGCCACAAGATGTCACTGTTAAGTGTGTTGGTCTTTGCAGTATTGTGATTTCCTGTATTTATTCTGTGAACTTCTCAGTTTTAAAATGGATTATCTGATGATTGTTTCACTTACCTGGGGCTTCTGGCAACACATTTGCACCATCTTTAAACAATCCTCCAACACATTTCAATTTATCAGAAGTCACCAGCACCTCACCCTTACTGGGAGCAGAGCATCTTGCATATGATTTGGGGGGGGGGGGGTATGGATTTCATTTAATTCCTGCATGTTTTTACATAGCATGATTAGTTGCAATGAAACATCCTGGAGACAGCAGAGTACATGATCTATTACAATGTGAACATGGCCATGCAATTGGGCAGTATGTTAATGTGCAGCATACCTAGTGTGAAAATACCCCACGGCCTTATTTCCATGGGCAGCTGAACTGCAAATGTATTTTACACTGTACATAGACTTTTTTATCATCAGGTACACTTTAGGGAGTCAGTGTATACAAAATCTCACTTAGGATCCTAAGGATAAAGTGCTTCAAGCAAGGATGAGTCTACAATCATGTATTCAGCAGAGAGTCAAACAAGCCCCAGGTAGAGCAGGATGCAGAACATGACTGCAGGAACTAATGAAAGCTAATTTTCCCTCCTATGTACCTTCACTGCATTATAACTGCAAGCATTACATTCCATTTATAGAATGTAGGCAAGTTCCTCAAAGCCTTTCAGCTTGTGAATGTTCCATTTCTCTTCCACATGCACCTGACCATAAGAGGACCCTAGCTACCCCCTCATCCTGCTGTACCACTAACCTGCCATTCTAAGAGCTTACATGATCTGCAAAGTAGCAGGCTGGGTTGGTGTTTTAGTTCAGGATTGTGAACTATAAGTACCAAAATTGTGCTGAACATTGCACTGCATAATATGTTTGTGCTATATAAATCTAATATTAGATTGTCCACATTTTGATGTTAATTTTATACAGTAAATGAACTAGTCCAGACATTTTCCATCTTTACTGACTCAAGCTAATCCCATCATATCCTCCCAGAAACCATTGTGTTTACAAAGCAAGCTAGATATGACAGTGCAGATTGTATTTCAGCAGCTTCTGCAGTAAGATACATTTCCCTCCTCAGCCTCCTGTCACATTGAACTGCCCTCAGTCAGTCACAGAGGAGCAAGAACATGAAAAGGAAAGCTCACAAGCATTCTTCTCCCTGGCACTGTACCAGAACCAGGAGATAAATACAGCAGAAACATTTATATTGGAATACTTGCAATGGAGGGTCAGACTGTGCTCTACATTATAAACAGAGCAGTGGGTAAATAGCATTTGATTTTATGGCTGAAAAGGCTGCTTTAAGCATCCATGCTAGTGGACAGGATGAATGGTCTTTGGTCACACTTCATGTTAGTCAAATGCTTCCAAGCTAGCAGGAGGTGGTATTAGCATCACATGAAGCAGTGTTGGTGACAACCCTGACCACTAGCATAGGTGAAGTTCCTACATTCAGAAATTATACCAAACACCAACACTACCCTCTTTCCCTGAAATTAAAGGATACACAAAGTGACATGATGAGAGACATATGTACAGTGCCTAGCACTCAAACAACTATGCTGTGTTCCTTTTTCTTTCTCTGCCTGAAAGAGTTAAATATCAGACATGTAAGTGGCTGACTCAGTCCTGACTCAGACAGGGAGTGACTACAGTGTGACCCTCGCTGATAAGAAATTCCAACTATAAAAACACTTTCCCAGCAGAAAATGACTTCTGAGAGCAAGAAAGAGGTAAGAAAGGGGAATTTCTTATCAGTGAGGGTCAGGACTGAGTCAGCCACTTGCATACCTGATATTTAACTCTTTCAGGCAAAGAAAAAAGTAACACATCATAGTCATTTGTGTGCTAGGCACTGTACATACACATGTCTCTCTCATGTCACTTTGGGTATCCTTTAACCTTCCTGGCGGTAAGCCCGAGCTGAGCTCGGGCTATGCCACGCAGGAAGATATCTCAGCCCCTGGTGGAGCGATTTGGGCCATTTAAAGTGCTGTAAACACAGCTAGCACTTTGCTAGCCGCGCGTACAGCTTGATCGCCGCTGCTCTGCAGCGATCGCCCGCACGCAGCGGCAGAAGAGGGCCCCCCGCCAGAGCCCTGCGTTGCCCAGACCAATGAGTTCCGGGCAGCACTATGGGCTGGATCGAAGGCGTCTGACATCAGGACGTCGGCTGATGCCCATGATGTCATTCCGACCATGGCGACAGGAGAAGCCAAACAGGGGAGCACGTTATATACGCGGTCCCGTTTGCTATTGATGCCGGCAACAATCGCACTAGAGGGACACATGCGCCCTCTAGTGGTGTTTTATGTAGCTACCACTGGTGGCTTTACATGAAAAAAATATAAAAAAAAGTTTTGCCTATTTGGCAAAAAAAAAAAATTAACCGCCAGGGAGGTTAAGATCTCTCCCCCTCCCAGTAAGCCCTAGCAGGAATTTTGAGCATGCTAGAAGTCCTACCCCAAAATTAAGCCCTAGCTGCAGTGACAGGAAATAGTATGGCAACTTGGTCCTGCCTGTGAGACCATTGTCTCCAGTTTCCATTTGGAGCAAACACTATAGTAAGACACTACTTTCTTTCTCTCCCCCCCCCCCCCCCTGAAAATAAGAGTATCAAGATAGATTCTCCCATCATTCACACCTAGGGAAGGCAAGAAAAACACACTTTATTAAAATTGTTTTATTTGGCCAACACGTCCCAAATTAAATATGATGGAATGGTTCCTGATACAATTTTGTAAACGCCCATGTCTAGTGACAAAACAAAAAAATAAGTGTCATACGTTGCAATCTCAGAGGCTGGGGCCCTGCTAGACTGAACAAAACTGCATTTATACTGACTGTACCGCTGGAGAGGCTGCCGTCCAATGAAAGCCATTCTACTGTTACCAGGGAGACCGCACACTGCATGAAATACTGAAAGCTGCCACAGAGGATTCCCACTGGAGCACTGGGTGGGGGCAGAAGGGGCAGGGCAATGTGAAAATGAATGGCGCAGAGTTCAAGATACCTGTCCCAACAGGTAAAGCTTTCCATCAAAATGTCATCTAAGAGTGGGGCAAGGGAAAGGCGGAGGACAGCCCTTCAGAGGAGGACACCAGCCATGCAAGGACTCTGCCCATCTACAGGAGGACATTTTACAATAAAAATAAAACATAAGACAGGACAAAAACACAATACAGGAAGAAGCAACAAGTGCCAAAATTTACATCAGGGCAAAAATTACTGAAAGTGTTAAAAAAATATGCATCACAGTGAAAAATAAACTCTGGCAACCGTAAAACAAGTCAAAGCTCCCCCTGACCCCTCCCCAAAAAACAAACTGAAAAAAATGTACAAGGTGATGGGCTTTTCCCCTGGCTGCTTTCCAGAGCTCTGACACATAAAACATTCCTAGACATAGGAGGTCTCCTCCTCCACTCTTAGTGTCTTCTGGCTGCTGAAGTTTCAATCTTCATGTCCTTTTATAATTCATCCTTCTTGTGTTCATCTTCATCCTCCAGCTCAGGCTCATCCACTTCTTCCAAATCCTCCAGATCCTGCAAAAGAAAGAAATGCAGCATTACAGCCTTACTAATCCAGACACTAAATGAGTCTACCAACCTCTGGACTTTTTACATATATTGTGCAGCTCAGCACAAGTAGCATGTTGCCATTATTGTATTTATAAATTGCCAACATATTACACAGCGCTATACATAATACCAACTTAACCTATTTTGGTTCCTGGGCATAGAAACTACGCCCAGGAACCATGCGCGCTTCCTCGTGCTCCCGGCCGCGGTTCGTTAGCCAGGCAATCAGTGAATCGGGCTATGGTGCCCGATCACTGATTCCTCTCCCTGCTGAAAAAGCGACAGCTGCGCCTTTTCTGGCTGTTGCCTCCCCCATGCGTCGCTCTAAGCGCGTGTTACGCTTAGAGTGACGTCATGTAAACAAACTCATGGCCGCCATCTTGTGGCCAAAAAGTAATACTACAACTAAAAGTAAAAAAAAAATGAAACACACATTTACATTATAAACCTATTGTTTACCTTCCATCCTCCCAAAACTACCCAAATAAAATGTTTAATATAAAAATAAAAAAAAAATTACAATAAAAAAAAAGGTAAATATTTACCTAAGGGTCTAAACTTGTAGAAATATTTCATCTTTACATTGATATTTTAAACTTGTAAATAGTGATGGATACAAAATGGAAAAAATGCACATTTCCCCAAAATTCTCATTTAATTTAATTTTAACGGTGTAATAACCGGGACATATGGGCAAATACAATACGTGAGTTTTAATTATGGAGGCATGTATTTTAAAACTATAATGGCTGAAAACTGAGAAATAATGAATTTTTCCGGTCTTTTTTCTTCCTGTTAAAATGCATTTACAGTAAAGTGGCTCTTAGCAAAATGTACCCCCAAAGAAAGCCCAATTGGTGGCGGGAAAGCCTAATTGGTGGCAGAAAAAACAAGATATAGATCAGTTCATTGTGATAAGTAGTGATAAAGTTATAGGCTAATGAATGGGAGGTGAACATTTCTCAAGTGAAAACGACGGAACGCGAATGGGTTAACAAGGTTATACAACATGTTTGCCTACAACGATTTTAGGCTGGTTAGGTAGGCCCAGTAATACAAGAGGTTGGTCATAGGGGAAAAAGTACACAATTATGTAGAGCGCACCAAGTCTTTGGTAGGGTCCTCCCTACCCCAATCTAAAGCATGACTCATACTGGCCCACAAGCCAAATCTGGCCCTCAGAGCAAGGCTGTGGCGTCGGAGTAATTTCGGGCACCCGGAGTGGGAGTTGGAGTCGTGGTTTCAGAAACTGAGGAGTCGGAGTTAAATGATTTTTGTACAAAATCCACAGCCGTTAAGTATTAGACTAAGGAGTCGGAGTCGAGGAGTCGGAGCAATTTTGGGTACCCGGAGTCGTCGTTTCAGAAACTGAGGAGTCGGAATCGGAAGATTAATGTACCGACTCCACAGCCCTGCCTCAGAGCCATCAAATTTGGCCCTCAAGGAGTTTCCCCACTTTGCATTATGTTTGGCCCACTCTGGACCACAAGGGAAGCTATATTGGAGATGAAAACCTTAAAAACCAGGGAAGCACTAAACTCCAGGGAGCTGTATATAGTGTGGGGGTTGCTAGACACCAGTAAACTGTAGTGGACAGAGGAAGACAACTAGAAACCATGGAACAGTATTAGGGAGGGGGGCAATTAGACACCAGAGAACGTTATAAGGTGGCCAGTAGACATTGATGTTGGCCCACGACTTGGCCCCAGTGTTCAATCTCATCCCGTTAGATCAGGGGTGTCAAACTCTAATACAAAAGGGGAGATGGACACTATGTAGGTATGTAGAAGAAGTATATAGTTACTGTGTGATAGATGGTGGGTAGGCCATCTTGAAGAAATGGGTTTTAAGGGCTTGCATGAATGTGTTAGAGGGGGCAAGTCTGATGAGCAGTAGGATTTCCAAAACGTGGGGCAGCTCTTGAGAAATCCAGCCACACATGGAAGTGGGAAATGTGTAGGGCAGTTAGGTGAAGGTCATTGGACTGGAAGGGGCAGCCTGGTGTACCCCTGTAAAGCTCAGAGATGAAAGTTGGACAATTTCTTGCACAGAGTAAGGGCCCATTCACACTAGAGCGTTTTACCGGCGATTTCATCAAACCGCTCAAGCACTTTTTAAAGGGCTAGTGCAAAAATAACTTATGGGCCTGTTCTCACTCAAACACAAATTTGTATCCTGCATTTTAAGGCAATTTCCCGGCGATCGAGTTTAGTGCTATAGAAGCGCTAATCTCAATTGTGGAAAATCACCCCAAGTGTGAACTGCGATTTTACACGTTAATCGGCAAAAAAAAACCACCAGCACAAGACTAGCAAAAGCGCTAGCGTTTTGCAAGTGTGAATGGGCCTCAATAGGTCAGGCATAGAATCTTAAAACTGGTCCTAAACTCAGATGGGGAGCCAGTGCAGGGATTTACAGAACAGGGATGTGGGTGCAAAGAACAGATTAGTCTGGCAACTGCATTCATAACTTATTAAATAAGGGAAAGTCATACAAAGAAGTCTATTGAAAAATAAAGGAGTAGATTGCCAGACACCAGGTGTCTTGACTGCTGATCCCAGCACTGAAAAGACCACTAGGTGTAGTTAAATTGCTACAGCCATTCATATGCAGCCACTGACCAGCTACATCAGACACCCAGCTTGCCCCTTGGGTGCCTGATTACGGATAACATGGGCACCTACCAATGAGGAGTGATGAGATGCAAATACTTCCAAATTCATGCAGGAATATAGGCAGCTTGATAATAGACCAATCAATTTAAACCTTGGGGACATGTAGGGTCCATTTTGAAGCTGCACACATTTACATAATCCTGCATGAACTCAGAAATATTTGCATCTCATTGATAATCCCCATTTCTAATCCCCATTGCCATATGGCCTGGTCTAATTTGCAAGTGCCTCCATATTCGTATAAAAGGCTAACATTGAGCTTGTTGTACACCAGATAGAGGAAAAGTGATGTGAATTGTGCTGTTGGTGTGACGTATCATGGCAGTCCCAGGCCCTCTCCCACTGAACAGGCTTAGGTCCAGTTTTCAGATGACTGGGGTTCAAAGTCAGAATAGGGGTGTAGCCACAAACAGCCAATCAAATTTGTTTAATTTCTATGGGTAAATTTAAATTGATGCAGAGAAACCTGAAAGCTCATAAACTTGGCCACTGAATGACTGTCAAGATTAGAAAAAGTGGTCAGACCCAACAACCACATACCTGGGCAACACTGGGTCTTCCTCTATAGACCAGAAATTAGCATGGCACTCAATTTACATGGAGAACTAGAGTGTAGATTGCCCCTTTCCCTTGTTTATGGTTTATTGTTTTATATAAACTAAGACTTGCACAAAAAATAAAAAAATAAGGCTGTCTCACCTCATCAGCTGCTCCATCCTTTCCACCACTTTCTAGGAACTTTACAAAGCCATCCAAAGTCCTCTCTCCATTGTAATCAATCACCTGAAATCACAATAATGAATCATGTTACCGGTTGGTTACATCATAGGCCATCAAGTTAACAGAAAAACTGGATTAGGCATATGTCAAATGGACAAGTCTGGACAGTCCAATGTATAATTTCCAACATGGCCGATCTGTTCCTAATCAAATTTTCAGATCAGTGCTGCAAAAAAAATCTATTCCATTGATCAGAGGGAGAAGATTGGACATAGATTTGCCTTGTTCAACCAATGGGAAATTTCATAGCATGTACACAGCATAACAGCAGTGGCATTGCCATAATGAGGCTAAGGAGGTGGATGCCAAGATGGCCAGAAGACGTTAGCGTCTGTCCTGGGGTTTCAGGGCTCCCAGGTACTACACAACCAAATGTACTGTATATGCAAAATTCCATTAAATTTAAACATTTGTGGGGATTTTAAGTCCAAAATTTCTGCTTAGACTACCAAAATGGAACCTGATCAGAAACTTCGTTTAGAAAGGTAGTTTGTAAAGGGTTCTGTCCATGACTTGCCTCTTTGCCTGCTCCAGCTGGGAAGAACTTCAGGGTGGGGAAGCTGTGTATCTTCACAGCTTCAATCTCATTGGCTGTGGAATCCATCTTGCAGATGAGGATGCTTTCGTGGTCCTTGTATTTCTCTCCTAATTGGTCCCAGATAGGTGCCAGCTGCTTGCAGTGACCACACCATGGAGCATCTGAAGACACAAGTCAACCATGAGCCTCTAGAAACACTCAGCCATCACAAAGCAGCAGAGCAGGATGTACTTACAGAACTCTATGAACACGTTTTTCTTCTCATCGAAGGCCACTTCCTCAAAGTTCTTCCCCACCAAGACTTTTACGGGGTTCTTATCCCAGTCATCAGTAATGTCCTGGCTCATCAGGTGGGGCTGTGGGGATAGATTGTCAATGTTCATGTCAGATTATGTCAAGACAATACAGACTTTTCATCCAGTACAACTGACCAAGTCGCTACAGCTTCCAGACTTACAGTAGGCCACATGTGCCGACAACTAACTCAAAAATATTGCCAAAGAGAGTGCCCCAAATCATTAACAAGCGGTGACAAAAACATGCATGGGAGTGTGCATGCGGCAGGTGATTACGGCAGAGTACGTATATCCAGAGGCCAAGAAGTCTCAAGGGGCGTAGAGATGCTGTACTAAGCCCAGCAACTGGTTAAAGTGGACCTAAACTCAGAACTTCCTCTTTGCTCTAAGATGCGCAGCAGCATAACCTTTAAAGACAGACATTTGTTTCTACACTTTCATTTGAATCAGTTGTAACACTGCAGATTTATTGTATGATTTAGTGGTTCAAAACAAGGTAACAAGGGGCGCTGCCAAGAATAGATTTATTGTATAATTATCGACTACAGTTTAAAGAGACTCCGTAACAAAAATTGCATCCTGTTTTTTATCATCCTACAAGTTCCAAAAGCTATTCTAATGTGTTCTAGCTTACTGCAGCACTTTCTACTAGCACAGTCTCTGTAATAAATCAATGTATCTTTCCCCTGTCAGACTTGTCGGCCTGTGTCTGGAAGGCTGCCAAGTTCTTCAGTGTTGTGGTTCTGCTATGAACTCCCCTTCCAGGCCCCTCTCTGCACACTGCCTGTGTGTTATTTAGATTAGAGCAGCTTCTCTAATATCTTTTACAAGCTGGATAAATCGTCCTGAGCTGGCTGTGCTTTCACATACTGAAGAATTACAGACAAGGGCAAAGATGTTTGCAGGAAGAAAAGAGCAGCCTGACACTTCAGTGCATGAGAGATGCAGGGGGAAAGAAACACAAATGATCTCTTGAGATTCAAAAGGAAGGGTGTATACAGCCTGCTTGTGTATGGGTGTATTTTCTATGTGTGGACATACTGTACATCAACCTACTTCCTGTTTTGGTGGCCATTTTGTTTGTTTATAAACAAACTTTTTAAAACGGTTTTTAACCACTTTTAATGCGGCGGGGAGCGGCGAAATTGTGACAGAGGGTAATAGGAGATGTCCCCTAACGCACTGGTATGTTTACTTTTGTGCGATTTTAATACAGATTCTCTTTAAAATGATCTAAGTTCCAGGGTCGCTTGTCACGCTTAGATTGGCCAAATTCTATACAATATTCTGAATACTTCCTCCCGCTGCTTCCTATTCTGGTGGGATATCCCTTATGTCCTCCTCTTAGAAACAAACAAATCAATAGGAGCACTGGGATTATGTTCAATACATCTTTTATTTCCATTGTATGTTAAGATAAAATAATCTTGCACGTTTCAAGCATACATGCACCCCTCACACCAGAGCACACTGGTTCCTCAAAATCAAAAAAAATCTATAAAAAAAAGGAAAAAAAGGATTCTTCTATCTATACACTCAATAAGATCATAAAAATGGATAATGTAATAATGAATATTTAAATATCGGGAATTACTAATTGTCCCGTCTATGGAGTGACCGTTATTCCTTATGCAAATCTAATGTACCAGCTGTATACAGTACAACAAATCACTAGCCTCCAATGCTCCGCAGCACCATACAAGCCAAGCCCGAAGTTGGAATGTGCTGCCTCTAAATTGTCCAGTACTGAAAAAGACTGGCAGTTCGTATTGCTGCAGACTAATATCTGCCCTTTGCTGTATAAGGATAAAAGTATTCTCACCCGCCAGATGAAATATAGCCTCCGGGTCACCTTAAAGTGAACCAGAGACTAAGCACCCTCAGTATTTTAGCATATATATCAGTGGGAACATTAGAGAAAACACCTGCCTTGCTTTCTGTTTCATTCTGTACTGCTCAGCTTGCTTCTTATCAGACCTGATAAAATCCCGGACTGAGCATTTAGTCTGGCTTTGCTATAATGACTCAGCTATAATGATTCCTGAGCAGAGCCAGCAGGGGGCAGGCTTGGGCTTGAAAAGACATGAGAGAACACAGACAGCTATAAATATTCCTGAACAAAGCCAGACTGAATGCTCAGTCCGGGATTTTATCAGGGCTGATTAGACGCAAGCTGTGCAGTGCTGAATGAAACAAAGCAAGGTAGGGGTTTTCTCTAATGTTCCCACTTTCATTCAGCACTGCACAGCTTGCCTCTTATCAGCCCTGATAAAATCCTGGACTGAGCATTCAGTCTGGCTTTGTTCAGAAATATTTATAGCTCAGTGTCATGTATTTTCAAGTCCAAGCCTGCCCCCTGCTGGCTCTGCTCAGGAATCATAGCCGAGTCATAGCAAAGCCAGACTGAATGCTCAGTCAAGTATTTTATCAGGTCTGGTAAGAAAAGCTGTGCAGTGCAGAATGAAACAAAAAGCAGGGTAGGTGTTTTTTCTAATGTTCCCACTGATATATATGGTAAAATACATGAGGGTGCTTCGTCTCTGGTTCACTTTAAGCTTACATCCAGCTCGTCAGTCACAGATGGAGATTCCTCCGGTAAGCAGCTCAAGGCGTACTCCGGCGGTTAACTTCCGGTTCAGCAGTGGGTCAGGGAGACGCAACTTCCTCCTCCCGCATCTGCGTGTCAGCCGGCAATTCAATCTACTTCCATGCGCTCCACTTACTCAATTCGCCGCTGCTTGATTTCTATGCAATGTTTTGTGGATGAAGGAAGTCATTTTGTATCCAGAGGGAAAAAAATGGGCACCCCACATCTCCAAAATAGGATTGACATGTTTCGACAGAAGATTCGTCTGTCTTCCTCAATCATTGAATTGCCTCTTCCAGGAAGTCATATAACCTCTTACTCCTCCCATCCATCATTCCAGATTCATTAAAGTGATAGTGTCTTATTTGTACTCTTATGTCTCCACTCTTTCCTCACTTATCTCCTATCCATTGCTGGTAATTGCACAGTTCAGTTCTCATTGGGGCATAAATATGTACATTTATAAATTTCTAAATCTTAGGGTCCATAACACCCCCAAATACCATAGATGGAAAAAAAAATATAAATGAATAGAATGTATATATGTAAAGTAAAAAAACAAAATGAGAAAATTTACACAGGACTTAAGATATTAAGAAATACTCATTACTAATGTACCTATATCTAGGAACCAGAGTGCTCATCCCACTTGCATACACTGCATAATACGGGTGTCAAATAAATTATGTGCCCCTCAAAAGAGTAATTGAAAGTAAAAATTTTTGGATTTTTTTTTAACTGAATAGAGGGGAAAGCAAACTATTCCATATCTTCGTTTAAACCTTTTGGGGCTAGGGTATCCAGATCAAAAATCCATTTACTTTCTCTTCTGGACATCTTTGCTAAATAATTTCCCCCTCTTATCCCTATGCACCACTTCTATCCCATAATACACTGTCCCAAACCCCACAGTTATGGAACATTTTAAGATGTTCCCTTTACTGATATTAATACGAATGTTCAGGGGTCTTTTAGTGCAGCCTATATACACTTACCACATGGGCAGGTTAGGCAATAAATCACCCCCTTCGTATCACAGGTGCGTATTGCAGGATTTGTAAGCACAGGATGTTATCTGCCATGGCAGTCAGGTGAAACAGAGGAGAGAACATTGCAACTTGCGATGAGACAAAGTGAGGGGGAATTAGACAGGCTAAATTATCTAAATAGATACAGGGTGCATTTCTCTGTTTTTCTTCTGTCCTGTGCAAGAGTTCAGGTCCACTTTAACTGTAGAACTGCAGTGCCAGGGTGATTGTGGGAAGTTTTTTTTTTTTTAGCTACAGTAACAAGCTTCTTGCATGCAATTAAAAGCTTCCCATTTTGGACAAGATAAGGCCACCACGTCCAGAAGGCAATTTAATTGCCCCCTTCCCCAGTGAAGAGTTTACAGTGATGCAAGCCTGTTGTCTAGGAGTTTGCTGTGGGAGAGACAGTAAGCTGCGGCAGTAGGGAGGGAAAATTAAACCAAGGTTGGGGCATAAGGGATGTCAATCTTCGTACAACAGTTAAGATGGAAGCCAGCAGACCCTTTTCACCTAAACCTTAAAGTGAAGAAATGTGATATGCACACTAATTAGGCAAGCTAAATACCACCCTTAGATTTCACTGCAGTATTACAAGGGTGAGGTTGTAGCATTGTCAGCTATATTAAACCTAGATTCTTGCAGTCAAAATCCCTAATTTTCATATGTAGATAACATCAAATCCCCCTGAAAGATTTGACAGGGGGACCTGAACTCTGGTTGCAGGAACCACTGACTGGATGTTAGAGTAGTAAAATAGCCAATTCTCACTTCTCTGCTCTTTCCAGGACCCCCCTATCCCAGAATCCTGCAGTCCCACCAGCTCTCACCTTCACTTTGCCGTCCAGGAAGAGTTGACAGAACTCCTTAATCTTAGCAGCAGACAGGTCATCAGACTCTGGTTTGTATTTGGTCATTTCCTCCTCCAGGGTAATTAGCCTGATAGCTGGACATTCTTCCTTCTTTAAGCCAAAGAACTCCAAGATACGCTGGTTGTCCGTGTGATCGCTGTCGATGAAGATGAACAGAATCTACAGGGAATGAATGGAACAAGTTTATATACAAAGCAGCACACCAGTTGTGTTACCAGAGTTTGCATAGACTTTGCAGCTGAAGTAGTTTGAGGATGCCTGTAAAGTTCCGATCTTCCATTCTGATAGTAAAAATTATGGGTCATATGTAGCATGGTCAGTGAAGAGCAAATTGTTCTAAGTTGATGCTGGGTTGTGGACATTTTGTATGCAAATTGATGTAGCTTGAAAATTGACCAATTGAATCCTGCAAAGGTGGAATTGGATTGGTCCATTTTGAAATTTTATAAGTGTGTACAAAGCTTGCTCAAGCCAACAACAACTAATTGCATCTCACTGACCACTAACCATACCCCCACCAACTGGACATACGGCCTCTCCTTCCCCCATAAGACAGCCTGCGCCGCCTCCCCCCAAACAATACACCCACTTTCCTCTAGGAGTGAACTTTACTGTCAGTGTGCCACCCACAAACAGCATTAATATAGAGAACTCTGCACTGTAATGTGAACATTTGTATAGCACTTTTCTCTTGTAGGACTTCAAGCGCGAGAGCTGTCGCCACCATGGACATTCTCAATAGGCCATGCAGTGTTAGGGAGTCATGCCTAATAGGTACTGGCTTCGGCCAGCATTTGAAACCTGGTCTAGGTCAGAGTGCTTCTAGCTCATACACTACACTCAACCCTTGACTGTTACAGATCAGAACTCCTTCCCACAGGTAGTACAATCCACCAGATTAATGCTACAGATCATGGTAAACAAACTACAATTTACCACAATCCTTTAACTTCTGCATAGTATGAATGTGAATATGTAGGAAAGTAAATAGTCACAAACAAGCCATTACGAGCTTCCTGCAGCTCACCTTCCCCTTGAAGCTTGAGGCTGCTTTCTTGAAGTCATCCAGCTTGGTTTGATAGTCAGAGGCACTTTTGGGCAGGAACAGGAGGATGTGTGTCTTGATCTCCCCACCGAAGATCTTTGGTGCAGTCTGGAAAAGCAAACAGTTTGGTTTGTCTCAGATGGTTTATGGGACAAGAACTAGTCACATGAAGAGAACAAACCACGTTACCTGTTCTGTGAATTCCACCACTAAAGGCAACTGGTTGGATTTAACAAAGTTCAAGACTTCTTCCTTGGATACGTCCCCATCAAAGACATTTTTGCCTTCATCGAACTGAAAGAAAAAGCAAAGAGATTTATACAGTTTGCCTACTGTAACCCTGAGCACATGATACAGTCTGTGCCTTAGTACAGGAGTTCGAAAGGAGTGCCTAATAAAGGTGAGGCATGGCGCTGGTTTGATATTTGCCCTATATGAAAGCAATGCTAGGTTTCATGCTCACATTCTAGGCTCAGTTCACATGCTGCATATACATGGTGTTTACAGCAAATCCGGAGTGGATATGCAGTGTCCAGTCACAGCATCCGGCAAGAAGTGCACATTCCCCACAGTTGTGCATCCAGCTTATCATCCGAGTCCTCTGTGCTGCCGAGGCCACTGCTGGGCTCAGGGACAAGCGCTGGAAGCTCAGAACCCTGGCAGAAACATAGGGTTGCTATTGGAATTCTACCCAACTAGGAGGGTTCTCATTGGTCCACCACTTCAAGAATCAATGAAAAGCTTCCCTGGTGCTAGAGAGGATTCGGATTTGTAGTTTGCAGCCCAATGATAGTGCTATGGTTGTGCCAGGACTCCAATGCCTGCGCTTGTCCTGAAGCCCAACAGCAGTCAGTGCGCATGTAGGACCCGAACGGCAAGCGAAGACCCAGAGAACAGGATGGTAGATCAGGAACAGTGAGGGAAACCTCCAGGTGGAAACAGACACTATCCGTTCCCATGAGCATCAGCAGCCTGAGGTCTCCAGAATCATGCCAGTCAGGGACATGCATTCCCTTGTAAGTGGCAAGAGTAAGTTTATCCTATGCTTAGGTGCAGGTAACCTAGACACAAGGAGGCTTTTACAATTACCCCACGTGTCAAGCACTGCCTCAAATTTACACCTGCCAGGTGTGGAGACACTACAGAGGACAACTACCACAAGGGGAAGATTCCACCACATTCCTGGTTGCAATGTCACTTGAAAATTAACCCAAGTCCTTGAAGTGTTGTTGCACTTGCCATTAAAGTGGAATCTGTATTTCGTACCTACACATTTGCAAAAAGGGGTCCTTCAAAAGCAATTAGCAGCAAAGTTACAAACCTGCACTCCAGCCAGCGGACTTGCGTCTGAGTCTGGATATAACCAGACAAGTTTGTATTACAGCCGCAAGGACAACAGGTTATCTTTAAACAAGATACACCAGAGAAACTGCTCATTCGGCCCATACACGCTCAACAGCAGTCTTATGCAGCACAATTCACTTTTGGTTTTCAACTTGTTTCACAACAAAGGTTGTTTGCTATTGTACCACTTGTGGAAGGTACTTTTAAACTGCAGGGCTGAATTTATTATGCCCCAGATGTGAGTAAAAGCGTACATGGGTATACTGGTAGTAATTTTAAACAGTTTAGCTACATCTTAACTATATCTGAGCAGATTCCTCCATTTTCTTAGTTTTAAGGTGGCCACATACAATAAAAATGATCCAATTTTATGGCAATTTGATCATTGGTTCTGAAAAAAAAAATCAAAAGCTTTCTGTTTGTTGTGAAATCTGATCAAATTTCCCGTTTTTTATTTAAAGGACAACTGAAGTGAGTGATATGGAGGCTTCCATATTTTCTTTAACACAATACCAGTTGCCCGGCAGTCCTGCTCCTCTGCCTGTAATACTTTTAGCCATAGACCTGAACAAGCATGCAGCAGATCAGGTCTTTGTAGAACAGAAACAAGCGTGCAACTAATCTTGACAAACACTTCTGCAGCCAAATAGATCCATCAGGGCTGCCAGGAAACTGGTATTGTTTAAAAGTAAATATGGTAACCTCCATATACCTCAGTTCAGTTATCATTTAAGACTGCACAATGCCCACAGCTTACAAACTAGACATTACAAATTATACATTAAAAACAGCCAACTGAATAAGATAAGAACCTCCCCAATCACAAACGCAAATCTGGAAGAGGAAGACCATAAACACATAATAGAAGATCAGAAGTGTTTGCTTTTTCTGATCAATTTTTATGAAAGATGAATGGTGTGGGGTAGATTGTCAATTACTTGATTTACAGACTAAATCTTTGAGTTTAATTTTTCATAACTGGGGAAAAATTTTACACATGGTACATTGGTAAAATTTTTAAAATGTTAGAAAAATTGATTGCAATTCTTAAAGTGAACCAGAGACAAAGCACCCTCATGTATTTTACCATATAGATCAGTGGGAACATTAGAGAAAACACCTACCCTTTTTTCTGTTTCATTCTGCACAGCTTGCTTCTAATCAGACCTGATAAAATCCCGACCTTAGCATTCAGTCTGGCTTTGCTATAATGATTCCTGAGCAGAGCCAGCAGGGGGCAGGCTTGGACTTAGACATGAGAGAACACAGACTGAGCTATAAATATTCCTGAACAAAGAGACTAAATGCTCAGTCGGATTTCATCAGGGCTGATTAGAAGCAAGCTGTGCAGTGCAGAATGAAGCAGAAAGCAACTTAGGCGTTTTCTCTAATGTTCCCACTGATCTATATGATAAAATACATGGAGCTTAGTCTCTTGTTCACTTTAAAATGAAGACAAAAAAGCGAGGACCTACAGTCTAGGTTCCATTGATAAATATGTGAAGGAAAGCGCCACAGAATTTGTAATATGTACAAGTGGTTAAGCGTTCCATCCTACTTTAAAGGACACTTGAAGGGAGGGGAATATGGAGGCTGACATTTCCTTTTAAACAATGCAAGTTGCTTGACAGCCCCCCAAACTGCCTCTGAAATAAAAAAATTGATAGTATTAACAAAATGGCCTCCCAAGACTGATCTGTGATAATTCGCAACCCCTCTAATACTCGTCAGACCCTGAACACGCAATATGAAGATTTTTGAATGTTTTAGCTGCATACTTCAGATTTCAGGCGTGCGATTCAAAAATGACTGTAGCCAGACATCAGCAGGACTGCCAGGCATCAGGCATTGTTTAAAATGTAATGACAGCCTCCTATCCCTCACATTGGTGCATAAAACACATGGACCTAAATAATTCCAAGTTGATGCAGGATTATGCCCATGTATGCCCCTTGTAATTGGTCTAATCACGTTTTACCTTGGTGGGATTTTGTTGATTTTCAAGATGCATAAATCTGCATACAAAGTGTGCATAATCCTGCATCAACTGAGCATTTACACCCCATGGGCCATACTCCGTTGCTTGGTTTGAAACTACAGAAGGGCCCAGACAGCCTATATATGAATTAGTGATGCTACAGTTGGCCCTGTTCTCCAAGATTATCTAGGCCGCCTTTTAGTTCAGCATTCATTGTAAAGCGCCACAGAAAAAGTTTCATAAACTCAGGAAGTGCTGCATTTGGATGACAGATCACATTACAAGGCATTAATATAAGGCAGTTTCCTCCTGGCATCCTACAAAAGGCACCAGTCCACTTAAAGCGGATCTGAGATGATAAACTAACTATAACAAGTAACCTGTCTATTTTATCTAAAGTTTAGATAGTTTACATAGCAAATCTAGCTGCAAACAGCTTCAATAGAATAGGATTATTTCTTCCCGTGATACAATGACAGCAGCCATGTTTGTAAACATTACAAACAGGCAAGCTTATCTGCATCTTCTGTGAAAAAAAAAACCTTATCCCCCCCCCCTCCCCTGGCTAGTAATGCCTCCTCCTGCCCAGACAGCTCCCATGAGCCCTTGCTACTGCCAAGGCTCTCTGAAAAACTGGGCGAGGCTTGTTTAGTTTATAGAGAATTAGAGTATTAAAACAAAAGCATTTGGCTTGAGGAATGCCCTATAAATAGGAAAGGAACACAATTATGCAATGAGTAAAAGTTCATCTCGGATCCACTAACTGCACAGACAGGTTCTCCCACTTCCTGGCACGCTACTTCTGATCACAACTGTTACCATGCATCCTTTAATGCTCAACAAATATGCTTTTAATGGAGCATTTTAAAATTATGGATTTGAACTTTTATAACACTGCAGCTTTTTGCAAACTGAAACCACACCTTCCTACAAAACCCCAAATCATGGCTGACAGCAGGGAGGCGGGACTTCCACTAGAAAACCATCTGCAGGCAACAGACCATGCAAGTGCACTGAGCTGCATTCAACCATCTCACAGCCACCCTGCTTCCATTCACAAGTACCAGAATGTGCGCAGCCACCCAAGCTCCCGCGCACAGCCATTCATAAAGGTTTACATAGCCCATCTTGCAAACTATTCCTGTGCTTTTGCCATTCTGCAGGCAAAATAATTTTGCTGTTTGCATAATAAGTAGTAGCAGATGTGCATATGATTTGCATCTGAATTGAATGCAAAGTGTGCAGAAAATCTATTTAGGTGCTGCACAGAGCTGGTGGTCATTTCGGATGCAGCCTTAGTGGTATGTGCTGGCATTCTCACTGTTCAACCAAATGCAAGTTACACTTTTGCTTAGCTGCTCCCAAGGTTTTAAAATTTAGGTTAGGTCACTTGCCCGGAGGTTTGCCTCACTGTGGCGCAAGTGTCTAGTATAATTATACTTTGCATTCAAACCATATTGGAAGCTAAAATTCCTCCTAGTTTAATAAATGTTAGCACTGGTCTTGGATGCAGGGCATGCATTTTTCAGTCTAGCAGAGGCGGTGTTTAGGGACGTGCAGCCTTTCCTCCCACCTTTTCTTAAAATTTTGCTGCCACAATTTAGTTAAACTAATTTAGTACTGCAGTCTTAAATCCCCTCTTGGAAATCCTGCTGCATATTTATATGGGTAGCATAAGTCACTGGGTAGCTGTACATCAATCAACCTAGATAAAGATTTAGTATTTATATAGCGACAGCTTCCGCAGCGCTGTTAAAGAGACACTGAAGCGAAAAAAAAAAGTGATAGACTGAATTAGTTGTATAGTACGATAACTAGAAGACTAGTAGCAAAGGAAATATTTTTATTATCAGTTAGTGTTTTATAGAACATTGCATCATTCTCTAATATTTGCAGTTTACACGCTACTCAGCATTCTAAATGTTTCTGGAGAGAAAAGGAAGATACAGTTTAGATGAGCTTCAGAAGACAGAGCTCACTGTGACTGAGTCAGAGCTCAATGGCTCTTTTGCCTAGATAACTAGTTTAACTCTTCCTGTACTAGAACCAATATTAGACTCACATCTGCTCCTAACGTTTTATTTCGTAGCTTACAACACTTTTTGCTTCAGTGTCTTTGTGAGCACCTGAGGGACAGTTGAATGACAAGACTGAACATGCATAATCTAATCCCTACCACAGAATCATAATACAGCCAACTTTAGGGGTAGCCAACAAACATCTGTAGGTTTTTGGGATGTGGCAGGAAACCAGAGTGCCTGGAGGAAAACCTACACAGGGAGAACATACAAACTCAGTGCAGATAGTGCAGATGGCTGGGATCCAGTGCTGCAAGGCAAGCCACTTTGACATTACCAGCATCTACACGCCACAGGTGTGATGTGTTGCAGATGACCAGAACAAGCTTTATACCTTCTTGAAGAGAACAATGCTGTCCTTTGTAACTTCATACTTGGAGAAGGCAGCATCATCAGATGTGATACCGAACTGGAGATCATCCACTGCCTCAGCTGCCTGCAGGAACACCTTAGTCAGGGCTGACTCTGGATCCTATTTGGAATCATAAGGGGAGAAAAAAAAATTCAGTTAGCACAGTTCTGGTACAAACCACCATTTTGGTTATTAGCTATGCCAAATCCCCCTCTACACTGCAGGCAGTCTCTGGCCTCATGCAGGCCTGGCTACATGGACATAGGTTGGTCTATCAGGCCTGGGTTTACCTCACAGGAGCCTATAGGCACAGATGTCCCAGCACCCGACTCCCCCTCCAATAACCGACAAATCCCCACAAGTGTGCTGGCTGTCCCAGCTGTCCTTTCTCCCCAACTCCCAGTGCCCCTCAGCATTAGGTAGCCAGAAGTATCCTCAATATTAAGCAGCTAGACGTGCCTCCAAGTATTAGGTAGCTAGATAACCCTCAGTATTAAAGAGAGAAGCGAGAATAAAACTCGTTTCAGCTCTTATATTCAGCAGGGGCATGTGTGCCCCTGCTAAAACGCTGCTATCCCACGGCTGAACGGGGGTCCTTTACCTCCCAAATCCACTCCGTTCTTTGCGGGGATCTCTTCCTGGGGAGGCAGGGCTAATGGCCGCAGCCCTGCCTTACACATCTGTCAGCACGTATCTCCGCTTCTCTGTCTTCCTTCACTGAGAGGGGCGGGGAGAGGCGGCGGTGCGCCGCTGATAGACGCGCTGTGAGGCAGGGCTGCAGCAGTTAGCCCTGCCTCAACAGCAGCAAATTCTACGACCAAGTTGGCCGTTGATTTTGCAGGGGGGGGATTTGGGAGGTAAGGGACCCCCATTTAGCCGCGGGATAGCAGTTAGCATGTGTGCCCCTGCTAACTATGAGCTCTGAAGCGAGATTTATTCTCGCTTCAGAGTCTCTTTAAGTAGCTAGAGGTGACTCCAACTGAAGGGAGATCTCAGTGGAATGCTGAGAGCAGGGTGAGTAACCTCATCTACACTCAGGACTCTGCATAAGTAAGGCAGGAAGGAGGCACTAGACGAGGGGAGTGGGCTGCCTTTCCATCAGGCACCTGTAGGCATGTGCCTACAGTGCCTTATAAATCCAGCCCTGCCTGCTATGACCATCAGATTGCATTTCTGACTGTCAGCTCAGTATCTCTGCAGCCATCTTTCGCAGTCAGATTTCTACATATAATTTGTAGGTACACGAGTGTGTGCAGGAAAAGTAGGTGAACACCGCTAAACCCCTCACCTCTGTAACAGTGCACAACCAGGTGAGCAAGGCCCAGAAATATACAAGAGGAGAAAGGTGTGCACTTATCCAGAGATCTAAATCTTTATTTCAGGACATAATACAAGCACAGGCATCACATCACTGGCATGTTCCGGACTACATCAGTCCTTATTCATAGCTATGAAACATGTCAGTGATGTGATGCTTGAGCTTGTATTATTGGATAGGTCCTGAAAGATTTGGCACGCGGTGACAGTGCGGACCTCTCCCGCACGCGGTGACAGTGCGGACCTTTCTCGTACGTGAGCAGGTGACAGTGCGGACCTCTCCTACACGAGCATGTGAGTTCTTGCTCACATACATGCCTTTCAGAAATTACCCTTTATGCGTTTTCTTCAAGAGATCACAACATTGTTAAAATACTGTAGAATATGGGATAGTGTGAAAAGTGTTCTGCATTTCCCCAACAGCGTGGAAATTGTGGCTTTAGTAGATTCTATCTGGCTATAATTCATACAGGAATGAGTGACGCAGAGACATGAAAGCCAATTTGTTACTAGAAGAAAAAAAGTATCCTGTACTGAGCTTGTCTAAAAACACATTTGCAATTACAGTGACACTAACCTTTAGAAAGTAACTTACCTGGGACTTCTACCAGCCACCTGCAGCGGTCCTGTGCCCCTACCAGTGCTCAACGAACCCCCGGTCCCTCACAGCAGCAAAGTTTAGTTTGCACTGGGCCTGCGCGGTACTGCCCACGCATGTCATTCTGTGCAGGGAGCTCCCAGCATCAGGAGCACGAAGGACATGTGCGGCTAGTGCCACCCAGGTGCAGTGGCCCACCGACTCGAAAGCAGCAAGGAATCGGATCGGAGGACTGTTGAGTACCAGTGCAGGCACAGAGCTGCAGGGGGCTGGCAGAAGCCCCAGGAAAGTTAGTTTAGGTTCCCTTTAAGGGTGGAGCAAGTCAAGTATTTTACAGTATAAGATGGCATGTTAGATTCCATAAGGGCTGCTGAACTCAGAAAATAAAATGGGAACAGAGGGGTTTTGGTCATTTTTCATTTTTGCAAACCATTTTTACAACCAATCTGTCATGATATTTTTACTTTAACTACCTAAAGACTGCTTAACACCAATGGGCATGATCAAGGCATCAGCCCCACCTAACACCAATTGGTGTCAAGTCCTGGGGCGGGGATTTGCAGATCGCACGCGCATCTCCGCATGGATGACAGCTCCACCATCAGTCTCCCAGTGGTGATCACCGCTAGAAGACTGTTAGACAACGAAAAAGCCATCTAATTAGTACAGCGCTGCGATGTAAGGCAGCGCTGTACTGAGGACAGCAGTGTGACACGGCTGTCCCTCTGAGTGGCAAGGCAGCGATCTGCTGTATTACGCTGAAGCCTATGACAGCCAATCGCACTGATTGGCTGGAAGGGGAGGAAGGGTAGACATAGGTAATTGAGAAAAAAAAAATAGTTTAAAAATAAAACATTGCTGGCGTGATCAGACCCCACCAGAGAGCTCTGTTTGTGGGGAGAAAAGGGGGGGGGGAATCACTTGTGTGCCGAGTTGTGCAGCCCTGCAGCAAGGCCTTAAAGCTGCAGTGGCCCAATTAAGAAAAACAGCCTGGCCACCAGGGGGTTTAAGCCCAGGGTCCTCAAGTGGTTAATGCAGATTTTAGCCCTGTTCTATTTTGTATGCAGGAATAAATTTTTACATAGAAGATTCTGGTCCAAGTGTTATTTCAATAACAGGTAACAGTTAGAGATCTGTATTAAGGGTTATGGTGGGCTAGAAATGCATATAACTGAATCAGGGAGAAGAAATGCTTAGAGTGTATACAACTAGGTTATCTGGTATTGTATAGACACTAGCAGGTGGAGTGCCTTTAAAGGCAGACTGACCCAGGCAGTTTGAAGACTTGAAAGAGTGGTCCTTACCTTGAAGAAACCAATAACTACAACTTCGCTGGCATCGACCAGAGCAGATACCGCAGCAAGATCAGCAAGGGTGGTTGCAGCTGGTCCAGTGCGCTTCTTCAGCCAGTTGACTATATCTATTGCTTCTCTGCCAGCTATAAAAAAAAAAAGCCATTTTTATTGAAAAGACAATAGTACAATGGGTCAAAATAATTCAAAGAGAAGGATCAGTCAATGGCAAACTTGCACTTGAATGTGCACACAAGTTATGCCTCCACCACTGCTCATGCATCTAATACTGCTCTGGCCATCTATAGTCCCATCTCCAGTGCTGCTGTAGATCATATGAGGCTATAATCTGCTTCAGTGTAAGCTTGTGGGCAGCATGGTGGCGTAATGGTTAGTGCTCTCGCCTAGCATCGCTGGGTCCCCGGGTTCAAATCCCAGCCAGGTCAACATCTACAAGGAGTTTGGAGAAAACCCACGCAGACACGAGAACATACAGGCAACTCCAGTTTCCTCCCACATCCCAAAAACACAAGTTAAAATGTGGATTTAGACTCGCTTCAGTCTCTTTAACTTATGTATTTATGTTAAGCACTATAGCTAGTGCTAAAACGCTGCATCAAAACGATGAGTTACACCCCCAAATCCCCTGTGCAAAATACACAACTTTCTTGGTTGTGGATTCTGCTGCGCATGGAGGCAGAGCCTTGAGCTGCAGCTCTGCCTCCATGCGCATCAATCTGCCAGCAGATCTCCGCCTCTCCCCCGCCCCTCTCAGTGAATGAAGACAGAGGGGCAGGGAGAGGTGGCGATCAGCGGGGATTGTCACATGAAGAGGCAGAGCTACAGCCCTAAGCTCTGCCTCATGCAGGAAGCTCTCCCCACACTTAGCACAGCGGATTTGGGGGGTATAAACCCTTCGTTTTGCCGCAGGGATGCGGCTTTTAGCACAAGCTATAGTGCTTAACATAAATAGAAGTTAAAATGTGGACTTAGGCTCGCTTCAGAGTCTCTTTAATTGGCTTTGCCCTAAATTGGCCTAGACGGATACATGCACTATACGATACATACATAGACATTACTATGGAAGGAACTAGATTGTGAGCCCCTCTGAGGGTCAGTTAGTGGCAAGATAATACACACTGTTCAGCGCTGCACAATATGTCAGCGCTATATAAATAGCGTTCCTGAAAAAAAACCTACAGCAAAGTCAGCCAAGCAACTATTCCAAAATATACATAAAAAAAGCCAACTGAATAAGATAAGTACCTCCCCAATCAAATGCAAATCCTGAAACGGAAGACCATAAAAACTCCCATGTTACATGAAGTTACATTTGTAACCAGGACAGCACATTTAACCACTTAACGACCGCCTAACGCCCATAGGCGTCAGCGGTCCATGCAGCTCCGATCAGAAGAAAATCCTGTGGTCCTTAAGTGGTTAAAGGGATCCAAACTGCTTTCTTTCTACAGTTTGTCCTGATTTCTAATAGCTGTAGGAACTGCCATTTCCCCCCTCCCATTTTTTCAGCCAGGTGAAGGTGTGACTAAAAGTATGACTCCTCTAAACATTTTGAAGCACTGTTCCATCTTCCCGCCACCCCCAAATTAAAGCTCTTGTTTGCCCATTGCTACTGCAAGTTAAAGCTATACGTATCTGCCTTTTCTGTGGACAGTAGGCCATGGAAATGGGGTAAAAAAAATCCTCTAAACATTTAAAAGCGGTAGTTCAAATACAGTGCCCTCTATTTGTACTTCCGCTTTCACTGCAGTGACACAGGAAGTTATACACGGATGCCGGGAGGCGGAGAAGATGCCAGGAGCCAGCTTCAGGTAATGTATACCTGCATCGATCGTACACCTCTAGCGATGCGCTCCCTACCCGCGGGCAAGCGACGGTAATTTCCTGCACGAAGCGAGCGACGGGACCGATTTTGGGATGAAAATCGAAATTTTGCATTTAGTGTGAACAATTTGACAGCAGATTCGATCCCAGTGATCGAATCTGTCATCGGCGGGTAATCGGTCTAGTGTATGGCCAGCTTAATGCTGGGAATGAACAGTACGTTAGTTTCTGTACCGTGTATCAAGCAGCTGATGCCTGGAGCTGATAATCAGCAGGTCCGATGACCCCGCTCGATCCCCCCCCCCCCCCCCCCCAGACAATGGCGGGGAATCGAGCGGCAGATAAGGAAGCTCCGGCGGGGACGAGCGGGAATCGATCCCGGGTGGCCGCAGGGACACACGGGAGTCGGTCCGGCGGCTAATCGAGCCGCTGGATCGCTCAGTGTATGCCCAGCATAAGGGAGGAGATGACATCAGGATTGGCTTCAAGACAGAATTAAAATGGAGAATCCTAAGACGGATTCTCTTACTATAGAAAAAAAAAAAATTCACCCAAATAAAACCATGGACAGTGCAATACACATGTTAAGTAGAGCCAGTATCTACTTGTTTTTTTTTTAGATATGGACATTTAAAAAGCAAGAAACCTAAACTGCCATGTCTCCAATAGAATGTATTTGAGAATATTTTTTCACATCACTATAACTTAGAATGGAATGCATTTCATGTAAACTACATACAATGGGGAGTTTTTGTATTCCTTTTCACTTACTGAAATAGGAACAGAAGACACTGCAGTCACTGCCATTTTTCCAATGGTTACCAGAGCTGAGGCCACTCCCACCAGCTACCCATTCGGCTGTTGATACCAAGCTGGGTCAGGAGGTGGTGAAAGGTGGGGGTGGCCACAGCTTCAGAATAGTAAAAACCACCACAGCTTTGCTGAGGGGGTGGAGTTTATCATTAATGAATGGGCAAGAATAAGATTAACCCTACAACTCCGATCCCGGCAACAGCAAGAGCGCCTTGCAGGCTGTTTTTCAGAAGTACTCTTAAAGAGGAACTGTAACGTCAAAAATGTCCCCTGGGGGGTACTCCCCTCGGGTGGGGGAAGCCTCCGGATCCTAATGAGGCTTCCCACGCCGTCCTCCGTCCCTCAGGGGGCTCGCTGCAGCCCTCCGTGCAAAATGACGTCATTTACCTTCCTGGCTCCTGCGCAGGCGCTCTGACGGCTGTCTGCTCCGAAGTAGGCGGAAATACCCGATCGCCGTCGGGTCTGCTCTACTGCGCAGGCGCAAGTTTCAGGCGCCTGCGCAGTAGAGCGGACCCGACTGAGATCGGGTATTTCCGTCTACTTCGGAGCCGAGAGCAGCCACAGCGCCCCCGCTGGAGCCAGCAAAGGTAAATATTGAATTTACAGTCGGGTCTGTCGCCGGCTGTTCAGAGGGCTGCGGCGAGACATCCGTGGGACAGAGGACGGCGTGGGAAGCCTCAATAGGATCCGGAGGCTTCCCCCACCCGAGGCGAGTACCCCCCAGGGGATGTTTCTGATGTTACAGAGTCTCTTTAAAGGACCACAATCCAGAAGATTGCTTTTCTATGTAACTTACAGCAGGTAGTAGAAATCTGACAGAACCGACAGGTTTTGGACTAGCCCATCTCCTCATGGGGATTCTCAAGGTTTTGTTTAATTTCAAAAGCACTTAGTGAAAGGCAGTTGCTCTGTGGTGCAACTGCCAAAGTGTGCAGCTAGCATATAGGCTGGCCAGCTTTTTTTTTTTTACTACACACTTTCAAGGAGTGTCTTTATAAAGAATAAAGGCCATGCTGAAATCCCCCAGGAGGAGATTGACTAGCTAAAAAAAAAAAAACCTGTCGGTAACGTCAGGTTTCTACTACCTGCTGTAAGTGACAGCAACAGGACAAAATTCATGGCTCATTTTACTCTGGAAGACATGTACTTTTTTGTATAGGTTTATATGTATTTTAAATGTTAAGATTTTAACAATAGTGGTCCTTTAACCTGGTAAATTGCTTAATGGGGAAAAAAAATCCCAATAGTAAACCAAATTACCTGAGTATTCTTTAGGGGAAGACTTGTCGCCACCCTTAAAGAACTTTATTGTTGGGTATCCTCGCACGCCAAAGTCCTGAGCCAGCTCCGACTCCTCTGTGGCATCTACCTTTGCCAACCTGATTTTCTTCAAGTCTTCGTCCTTCAGCATCTTTGCAGCCTTTTCATATTCAGGAGCAAGGGCCTTGCAGTGCCCACACCAGGGAGCGTCTGGAAAACAAAACAAAATTCACAGTTAAAGTGGTATTGTTACGATAAAAATCTAATTTTAACAGCAACTGGTCTGAGTGTTTTAAGTGATAATTATGCTAATCCTGCAAAACTTTCTGCTGTTAGGATTTGGAGTTATCACATACTTAAGGAGCACTGGCCCTTTAATAGCCATTGCCATTCAGTTGAATGCAGGGGTTATTTTTATCTATAATATATTCCACTTCCATTTCCCTGCCTAGCTGCGTATCTGAAACACTATCCCCTGCTCACTTGTGTTTACAAGCAAGGCTGAGGTGACTGATTGGAGGAGAAAAAATGCAGTTCCTAGTATACACCTCAGTGGGAGTGTCTGAAGCCTCTGGGAGGAGGGCAGCTAATGAATACACAATGAGAAAGAAGGGAGGGGGAACAAGAGTCAGGGAGGATATGATGTCAGCATTAGCTTGGCAAGATGGCCACTGCCTAGAATAGGATTTTCTGCTGTTCCTTTATAAAATTCACAGGAATCATTACGTGGCTAGCACAATACATCTGTTATACAAGTAGAACTACTGTATTAACATATGTGTTTTTATTTCTAGGTTAGCATGGGTGTTGCTTTGTCTTTAAAGACAGCCCAATCCAGTAAGACGTCGAAATGCCAGGTTCAGGACTACAAGTCAGTTCTGGGGCAGGGGAGCCAAGCACCTCCTACAGGCCGCTTCTGATCCTGTGAGTGGTTAAGCTCAAGTTGGAAACAGCCATGGCAGGGACCCAGACAAAGCAAAGTCTAGGCAGACAGCACCACATTAAACACTCATTAAAAGCCTTACACAAAGCAGTCTGCGCCAGACAAGACTTTTACTTTAATACCCAGCCCTTAACGGACAGCTGTGCTGCACCAGCTTGTGTATTCCTCTGGGAGGCAGTGTGCTGCAGACTGAACATGTGCTACTCAGAGCAGCATTCTGATCAATGTCATATGGCGAAGTCCTCATACAATGACAACACAAGTGCCAGTAAAACAAATGAGCGTGTGATGAGGCAGTCAGACTGCAGTAATTGTGAGGGACCACACAAGAGTGGTTAAAAAGTCTAAAAATTAGGCTCTGCAACATCCCAGTACATTCATTTTACCATTCCTAGTAAACAGTCACATGGTAAAAGTTTCAGAGAGATGCAAATCATTCTGAGTTGCTGCAGGATTATGCAGTTTGTAAGCAAAATGTATACAGCTTGAAAAGGGGCCAATTGTATTCCACATTTGCATACAGAATTTTCATAATCCTGCCTGGAGCAATTTGCAACTCCATGACTGCCCCTACTGCTTACACCAAGAACCTGCTCAGGTACTGCTGAAGTGCTTCAAGTGGACCTGAACTCAGAAGAAACATTTGTTACAACTTATACAAATTATGAAATACATCTGCAGTGTGTCTAATTCCTGCTGTCATGGAAGCAGACAGGGTTAACATTCTGTGTTTACAAATTAGCTGCTCTGCCAAGACAGCTGAAACAGCTAAGGGACCACATTTCTGTTGTGATGGGGGAATTAGACTGGCTAAACTACATCCATACATTTCTCAGTTTTCCTTCTGTCCTGTGCAGACTTCAGGTCACATGGGCAGCTGAAAGTGCAGAGAGTCCTGCTCATAGGGCTGTCAATAAGATGCAAATGTATGCAGCTGGAAAACTGGCCTGTCCATCCCCCATCTATTATAATCACATCTCATACAGATATACATGCTGTAGCCATTTTTACTACCAATAAAGGCAGGGTAACAGTTTAGTCTTATATGGTAACAGTGACTTATCTATGGGAAACTGACTAGGCGCAGTGATGGCCAACCTTGGCACTCCAGCTGTGGTGGAACTACAAGTCCCATAAGGCATTGTAATTCTGTGACAGCTCTAAGCATAACTCAGGGAGGCAAAGGCATGATGGGATTTGTAGTCTTGTGACAGCCGGAGTGCCAATGTTAGCCACTGGACTAGGGTAAGGACAACTTTAAGCGAGACGTGGCTAGTGAGTAACCGGTCATACGGTGCCTCCTGAATAGGTCAGCCTATACATGTTCCCAACTAGGTGCCATTTTTCCCTAGCAACAAAAAACACAATCTCCCAACTAACATGTCCCGCTGAAAGTAGATCCCCAGTAACTGCATCCCAATGTATAGCATGCTCACGTTAAAGTGATCCTCCGGACTAAACATTGACTCAGCAGCACTGAAGAGGCTTGGTGTTTCTTTAACAGTTTCACGGCATCAGAACTTTGTTTCTCTTATACAAGCCTCATTTTTAGCTGCACAGAAGAAAACTGCCCAGGCATTTTGCCCCTGATGCTGTGCAAAGCATGATGGGATTTCTGATGTTCTCATTCTGCTGTTTTAGTGCAATTTGTTTTTTTTACATTTTGAATTTGACATTTGAAGCCTAGCGTATGCAGCTGGGAGGAGTTATCAGGACACAGGACAGTTGGAACTGTGTCTCATGCTCCCTGTCACCTCCTTTCAACCAAAAAGATGGCTGCCCCCATGAATCACAAACATTTGCCTGTTCTTTTAAAACAGGGTGGGTAAGAGATTATATTATCCATCTATTTTAATTAACATAACTAATGTAACTTGACAGTATGTTTGTTTAGGCTGAAGTTCCCCTTTTAGAATAATAGCAGGAAATTCATTTCAGGTCACAAATGTAATAGTGTGAGCTGCTGATTGCTGAGGTTTGCTGTGTACACCCCTAGATTCCAATAAGAGGACCTCACAGTGGAAGGGGCTGGCGCAAAATACTTTGCATGCAAATTTTGGAAGCGAACATCCTCCCTTTAGTGTAGGTGTGCAGCACCGGTCTCATCTGTAACAAGTGCAAGTGTGTCTAAGCGGCCCTGCAACTATGCAGCTGTCAGGGGCAGCTTGGTTTAGAGGAGCTGCCATTCCTCTACTGTACATCCCAAATGGTCAGCCACATTTTAGTTTGTTGGTCAGTACATGTTTACTTCAGGCCACTCACATATAGCTGGAGTTTCCCTCTAAACCAGGGGTAGGGAACCTATGGTTCAGGAGACAGATGTGGCTCATTTGATGGCTGCATCTGGCTTACAGAGAAATCAGTAGGGGTTTATTCACTAAGCTACACTGCTCAAGCAGCACAGCTTAGTGTGGCAGTGCAAGTAACATTTTCAAAGCCGTGCACGCTACTACTGTAGCGTACACTACTAACTTACTCCCCCAAAAGTAATGCAGCTCCAATTGTCCCACTCTGGGCCCTGTCAAGTCCAGTGACTTTGTAGGATGAGATCCCTGCACTTTGATTGGCCCAATAGGCTGCCTGTCACTCAACCCCTAAGTCAGCTAGCTAATTGTACAAGCTGTTAGTATTTGTCCTGTCTGGCCCTCAGAAATTACTGATGTTGCCGAAACCCAAGATCGATCTCTCTCGGCACTGGAATACACTCACCTCAAACCTTTTGCACCGAGTAGAGAGGTGGCAGCATCCCAAAAGGACACCCTCAAACTACCCCCCTGTAAACTGTCAGAAAAGTCAGAGAAGCATTCTCATTAAGCATGTGACAAAGTTCCTGAGATTGCTCAGGGTTATATTCTGTGGCCAGTGTAGGCATGAAGAACATTTCCAGCTAAGGGAAAAGCAATCTCAAAATACCAGCCTGCATTTGCAACAATAAAACCACCCATAGTGCAGGATCTTGCTTGAAGGAATTAAAAGCCAATCTTAAAGGGAAGGTTCAAGCAAAATAAAAAAATGAGTTTCACTTACCTGGGGCTTCTACCAGCCCCATGCAGCCATCCTGTGCCCTCGTAGCCACTCACTGCTGCTCCAGTCCCCCGCTGGCAGCTTGCCGACCTGGGAGGTCGGCGGGTTGCATTGCATACATTTTTACGCATTCCCGCTAGTGCAGGAACATTAACACATACATTTTTACGCGTTAGTAGTTCAATGCGTAAAAATGTACGCATTGAACCACTAACGCGTAAAAAGGTATATGTTAATGTTCCTGCACTAGCGGGAATGCGTAAAAATGTACGCAATGTGGCCCACCGACCTCCGAGGTCGGCAAGCTGCCAGCGGGGGACTGGAGCAGCAGTGAGTGGCTATGAGGGCACAGGATGGCTGCATGGGGCTGGTAGAAGCCCCAGGTAAGTGAAACTCATTTTTTTATTTTGCTTGGATCTTCCCTTTAAGGGGCCCATACACTGGTCAATTTCAGCCATAAATCAGATTCTATAGAATTGATTGATCGATTGGAAATGGATTCTATCAAATCTATCAATCGAATTTTTTAACAAGATGGAAATCTAGGTTGATCTGATGGCAGCAGATTGATGGCCCATAGAGTTGCATTGGATCTAATGGTCCAAGCAATCATTTAGATAGATTTCCAATAGATTTAATTCTGAAATCTATTGGAAATCTGTTCCTAGTGTGTGGCACACATCAGATAGATTCCGGTCAGATTCAACTTGACAGGCATCTGACAAATTTGATCGTCGAATCTGCTGTAAATCTATAAGTGTATGGCCACCTTTAAAGAGTAACTGTCGGGCATAAAAAATAAATATTTTTATCTGGCAAAAAAGGATCTTAATCAGGCAATCCAAGAGTTAAAAAAAAAAAAAAAAATCACTGTTACTTTTCTTGTTGATAAAATCATTCCCCAGTTTACCCAACTTATCTGGTATACAAAAAAAAAGTTGCAGGGCATGCTGGGCTGTCCTTTATTGCTTCTATACTTCCCCTCAGACTTAACTAATGCAGCCTGATTGGCTGAAGCCTCTTTCCTCCTGTTTTCCCCTCCCACACCTCTGTTCCTCTCTGATTGGCCAATATTTCTCATGCTGAGAATGCACTTCCTATAGTGAAGGGCTGGCAAACCAGGCAGAGGATAGCAATGAGGACAGGACATGAGAATTGGATTCAAAATAGCCAGAGTTAAGATGGGAAATGATAAAGATTTTCTTTACTGTAGAAGAGCCACAAAAATCAAAATGTGGACAGTGCAATACATATGTTGTATAAGTAGCGGAAGTATTCATCTACTTAGGTTTTTTCTGAGATAGTATGGCTGGCAGCTCCTCTTTAAACAAGCGACACCCATGATAACTTAGAAATAAAACAGAAGTAGATAAATACTAGTTCTACTTACATAACAGAAGTATTGCACTGTCCATGTTAGGATTCCTGTGAATTTTATAAAGGAAAAGCAGAGAATTCCATTCTAGACAGTTTCCATCTTGGTTACCTTTGAATGAAGCTAATCCTGACATTTCCTCCCTCACTCTTTTCTCCTCTTGCTAATTGTGTATTCGTTACCCGCCCTCCCCCCACAGTCTTTAAACACTCACACTGAGGTCTATACTATGAAGTGCACTGTCTTATGTCATTAGGAGGGGGAAAGGGAAGAGGAGGAATATATTATAGATAGACCCCCAGCATGCAACTGTTTTGCCAGCCGATGGCAATGGCAATTATAGGACCAGTGCTCTGAAGGTGTGTGATAACTCCAAACCATAACCGCAGAAAACGTTTTGAATGCAGGATTAGCATTTTTATCACTGAGGAGAGGGGACTGAATTCACACACAGGCAAGCCGATAGCATCTCCAGCCCTCAGCCTGTGACAATCAGAACATAGCTGCCCTCGTATCACAGGAAGCAATAATCATTCTGTTGAAGCGGTTTGCAGCTAGATATGCTGTGTAAACTATCTAAACCTTAGATAAAATCCAGACAAGTTAATTGTTGGCTGATGGTGTATAGGTTAAGGGCTCTGCCTCTGACACAGGAGACCAGGGTTCGAATCTCGGCTCTGCCTGTTCAGTAAGCCAGCACCTATTCAGTAGGAGACCTTAGGCAAATCTCTCTAACACTGCTACTGCCAATAGAGCGCGCCCTAGTGGCTGCTGCTCTGCTCTGGCGCTTTGAGTCCGCAAGGAAAAAAGCGCAATATAAATGTTATTTGTCTTGTCTTAGTTCATTTTTCATCTCGTATTCGCTTTACCAGCTGGAGAGCCAAGTTTGCAGATCACTGCACTCTACACGCTTCATGTGGTTGTGTAATGTCACTCACGTCGTAGCGCACACGTATGGATGGAGCAAGCAGCAGACACGGCGATGAAGCGTCACAAGGCAGATTCCGATAGATTCCAGCATGAAATCTCAGGAATCTGCCTGCAGTGTATGGGTAGCCGACAGATCTCTAATCAGATACAATGAGAGAAAGTGGTCTCGTGATCTAATCTGCCCATCATTTTTAGATGTATGGCTACCTTTTGGAATTCTCAGAACAAACATTCCACACAGCTGCACCTGACAAGACTAAAGATGTCACCACCTGTGAAATTTCAGGAAGTAAATCTGGGCCAGGAAAGATTTTTACAATGGCAAACTTTCTCCAGCCCCATAGGCTCTGATTGCTCCCACGCCACCGTCCCGCTCTGCTCACAGCTCCGGTACCGGGTCCCCGCACTTCAGTCAGTCGGTGCCAGTCTACACCAGAGAAGTGCGCCATTTATCTGGAGAGATACATGGAGGGCACACTTATCCGGCATAGACTGGCCCCGACTGATGGAAGTGCGGGGACCCGCTACTGGAGCTGTGAGCAGAGCAGGACGGCGGCGTGGGAGCGATCAGAGCCTATGGGGCTGGAGGAAGCCGCAAGGCAGCCCCAGGTATGTATAAAACACTTAGTTCAGCTCTGAGTTCCTTTAAGCACTGGCTCTGGATCCCATAGAGCCCTCAGTTCTCTTAGCCCTTATGCTAGATGTCATGATCCTGTGAAGGGTCATCATCCGGTGAAGTCTCATCTAGTTGCTTAGCTTATCCAGATATAGGATAATGAATGGCGGTACAAACCCTGCAGGAGCAATAGATCACAACTGCCCTGGATTGAAGCCAATACCCAGGTGCCAGAAAACGAGTACTGTACACTATTACAGATGGCAGAGAATCTGTCTAATAAAGGAGTGAACTGGAAACTGCCAACTCCACTGACCATTCAGCACCCAAATTAAACATTAGCCCACCATGCCCAGGACCATTTTGACAAAAATGGCCATCAGTTATTGGGGGTTGGAGGGGGGAAGGAGGGATTCTATTATGCTAATTGCGCCACCAGATGGCAAAAGTTGGTTAGCAATTCAAAGCATCAAAAAATTGATTCAGGCAATTCTCACCCTGGTTGAAGATTTGCAATTGAAGGATTTGCTAGCCCCAACTTCCTACACCCTGGCAAATTGCTTATTAACCATCAAAGCCAGTGATTGTTTAATGCCAGGTACATGCATGGAAACCACTTTTAGTGCCCAGTCACATGCTTTTGCGCAAGTGATTTTACTGCTATTAGAGTGGTAAAAAAAAAAAAGTCACTGGACACTTGCATGATTTCAGAGCGATCGCTGTCATCGCTTCTATGCACTGTACCGCAATCACTTCTGAATCCCTCCAAAATGCTGCAGGTAACATGTTTGAGATTGGCACCAATTGCAAACCGCTTGCAATCGGCGCCAATCACAGTAGTGAGAAAACACCATAGGATAAAGCACTAGCTATTTGCAGGAATCACCCACTTATCACAAGTGTGAATGGGCTCTCACCGTCTAAAGTGATCATTGGATTGTATCAGACTACCATATATACACAGATGACCCCAGCCATCCAATTTCCTCTCCCCAAGCTGGAAATCTTCAGTTCCTGATTCATTAGGATGCCTGTTGCTCATTCTCTCCATTGCGATAGCCTGTTTAGCAAGGAGCCCAGTAAGCATCTCTTGCAGAACCAGTCACCTCAAATGGTCAGCAAATTTATCTTTGGGCAACCAGCATCTTGTCTGGCTCCAGAGTTTAAATCATCCATTAGGATGAATGTATCCTGCATGCAAATTGTTGTACAGCCGTGTGCAGTATCTATAAAGACTGGTGACAGCATGGTGCAGTGAGGGAGACCATATACTCATAGGGTCACCGTTTTAAAGATCCAGCGTGCCTGATCTTTAGGTCTGGTGGACCATGCAATTTCTCATCAGCTGTCAAACTGATAGTTTGATATTTTCCATTCCAATCAATTCTACACAAAAATCAGAAAACTGATTGAACCTATCAGAGATCATCGATTCGACTGACAGAAAGTAGCATGGTGTACACCAGACATTAAATAATCTCAGGACACTTAGGGTGCCCTTACACTTACTCAAATTCCTGCCGACAGCAGATTCAAATCACTGAAATTATGCACAAACGCTGACCGATCGACTTCCATCCAAAAGCGATCGATTCCATCGATCTGTCCATGCGGAAAATGTTGCTCGATCGCCGGCGGGTTGGGAGTGCATCGATAGCGGCGTTCGAATGTCCGATACTAGCGGCAATACATTACCTGTTCCGCCGGCACATGTCCCTTTTCTGTGCTGGGCTCTGGCTGGCTTCACTTCCTGTCGGGGGAAGTTTAAACAGTAGAGCGCTCTACTGTTTAAACTTCCGATGGGAAATAAAGTGAAGCTGGAGCCCAGAGCAGAGAAGAGACAGCGGAGACTGGGGGGGCTCTCACCGGCTGGATCGGGTAACGTATGCTGGGGTGGTGGCAGCTCCAGATTGTGAATTTCATAGTAAAATAGATTCAAAATCTGTTTGCTGTGTAGACAGCCAATAGATCCCTCTGATCAGATTCCATCACAGAGGGATCTAGCCGCTGGTCGATATGGTGGCAATCGACCAGTGTATGGCTGCCTTGACAGATTCTCAGCCAACTTCCAGCTAACGTTTGTAAAAGGCATTTAGCAGAACAAGTCTACAGCTCAGCAGAACCCCTTTGCTTGATGACACCAGAGGACCAAGTTAGCTACAAGAAGAGAGTCAACTCCACTCATGCACACCATAGATTAAACTGAAGGGATTTGAGTCAAAAGGACAAAGACCCAATGACTTGAACGTTTCCCATGTCCACGCTGTCAGTTAGGAAATCTGATGCACTTCCATGACATCCACACCCAAGAATGGTCAGAGGGTACCATGAAAGCTAATCGTTCAGCAGATCAAGTTTCTATAAACTAGCATCAAGTTCCTAACGCTATACAGCTCATTCACAAACCTAGTCGCCATTCTTAGAAATAGTGTACGCTATCCAGGACACTTACACAGCTTAACTTACCTTAGCAAAACTTCACATCTGTGCTAAATTGATAATTGCACTCCCCTAATTGGGACATTCAAAAACTGTTCTCCATCCCTGTAGTAAGCGGGCAACTTTTTATTCTTTGAGTACTGAACAATGCACATTAGAGCATGGCTGTACAGACAACTTATTTGGTTGCTATGACAGCACACTGTTCTGTGTATAATGTAAGCTTTGTAGCACATTAGGTGTGCACCTATGCATTTTAAAGTTTTCCTATTACAGCAAAAATGTACACTGCTGTAGGAGTATCTTCTGTCCTACTCCAAACAGCTGTGGATAAAAAAAAAATTAAATTAAGATTTCATTGAACTAGATACAGCAAATTATTTTTGACTAAAGGGTTTTGATCTTATAGTAAGTTTTGAAATCCAAATGTGGGGGAAGGTTCAGTTAACAGGCTTTCATAAAGGTGTACATTCTGCAGTAGCGTTGGGAAACCCAGCTTGGGAACCAGGTCTATGGAGTCAGTACAAAAGTCATCTACCTCAGACTCAGTTCATGAAACCACCAACTCTAGGTACCCAAACATTGCCAAGACTGACCGCTCAACTCCACAGCCCTAGCCTGGTAATAGGAACCTTTATAGGAATAGAGGCCATTGGATAAAGGATTACTGCTCTGGATAAGACAAGCTGCCCCACCTATAATTCATTTTCTATATCTGTGCAAGCTATAGGCTTGCTATACACCAGCAGTTCTGGATGCTTGCCTGGCTTACAGGGGCGAAAAGAGATCATTTGCATAGTCAGTAGTGGTGCATTGTGGGTAACCACAAATGTTCACTTATAGCTGAATTATTGAAAATGTCCTGTTTTGAGGCAAATGTCACCAAGCATTACTTAGGAGGCCTTTTTGGTCTCTTATCCCCCTGTACATTCCTAGTGGTTTGGGTCACCCCGAGCTGCTTGGTTACTCTGCATTTTCTATACACCAAATCTTTATTTTGGCAAAGAAAGGATTAGGTTTATTTAAACTTTGTTCAGATCTGATTGGCAGTTCTTCAGGGAGTTCAAAGAGTAAAGTTCGGAATGCAGCAGGTCACTGCAACCAGAGACCAAACTCACCTACCAATCAGGTCTGACTACTAGAGTCGAGCAAAACTGACCTTTCCTACAGCAACTAATCTGGACTTACCTTTTACCCTATAAAGAACTCCCCGCAATTTTACATCTATGTCTGCCATAGCAACATTCTCAGCATTCACAGACAGTTAAGGTGCCTGTACACTAACTCAAATTCCCACCAATATACAGCAGATTCAATCATTGATCGAATCTGCTGTGAAATAGATAACGTAAACACTGACCAATTGACACTCATCCGACAGATTCAGTCGATCGGTCCAAACAGAAAATTTTGCTCGATCCACCAGTGCATTGCTAACATAGTTTGAGTCAGCAACAACCGATGCAGCATAGCGGCAGCAATATCCCCTTTCTGGCTGGCGCAAGTCCTGGGATCCGTTCCAGTTACACTTCTTCCAGCTGGCCTTCTCCATGTCTTCACTTCCTGTTGCTTCCTGACAAGCCAAACTTCAGAGCGCCCTCTACTGTTTAAACTTCTTGCCACAGGATGAGACCGGAAAAGAAGAGGACATGAGTACACTGAAAGTAGTGAGACTGAACTGATCCTGGGGTCTCGGACTGGCAGAAAGCCAATATTGCTGCTGGCTGGGGACCAGAGGCAGCGAGGCAGGCGGCAGCTTCACAGATTTTGAATAGATTTCACGCTGCAATAGGATTCAAATGCACTGCGTGCAGTGTATGGCAGCCAATAGATCTAAATTCATCACAGGTGGTGACATCTAACATTCTGCAGAGATCACTTGCATGTACTAGTTTACTCAGAGTTCTAAAGCCAGTACAAAAACCAGCTCATCTCCCAGAATGCTCTGGGGAGGTATAGAGAATAAGCCTCCGTGAGGACAGAGCTACATATCAATATACAGCAATATGTAGCTATAGGAAGCTTTCCTGAAGAGGAAGCCATGATATTAAACATAAGAGGGTATTACTGCATTCTATTACATGTCATTACAGTTGCCCTTTAAAGGGAAGGTTCAAGCAAAATAAAAAAAATGAGTTTCACTTACCTGGGGCTTCTACCAGCCCCATGCAGCCATCCTGTGCCCTCGTAGTCACTCACTGCTGCTCCAGTCCCCTGCTGGCATCGGCGAGCCGCATTGCGTACATTTTTACGCATTCCCGCTAGTGCAGGAACATTAACACACATTTTTACGCATTACTGGTTCAATGCGTAAAAATGTACGCATTGAACCAGTAACGCGTAAAAATGTATGTGTTAATGTTCCTGCACTAGTGGGAATGCGTAAAAATGTACGCAATGCGGCCCGCCGACCTCCGAGGTCGGCAAGCTGCCAGTGGGGGACTGGAGCAGCAGTGAGTGACTACAAGGGTACAGGATGGCTGCATGGGGCTGGTAGAAGCCACAGGTAAGTGAAACTTTTATTTTCCTTGGACATTCCCTTTAAAGTCAAACACTAAGTTTACAACTAAATAGAGCAAATGGCTTAGGAATCTCAATTCTATGAACACACAAGTTCCTGTGCTGTGTCCTGCCTTCCCCACCTCTACCTCTACTGGATCCACCTCTTGTGTGCCCGTGTCCCCCCTTGTACCTTTAGTATCCTCTATCCCCTAAACTCCTATGTCCCATGTAACCCCATGTCCTCAGATGTCCCCCTGCATCATCCTCTTACCTCTAGCCCTATGTTGTGATGTCCCCCTAAGCCACCCCCCCCCCCCTGCCATGCTGCTGTGTCCCCTGTTCTTCGGCCTATGGGGGAAGTAGTGTGGCAACTCTTGTTTCTACTGGAGCCGATATTGCAGGCAGGATTATAGCTGTTATTGGGTCAATCTCTGCTCTCGCTGAGTAGCAGTGAGTGCAGTGATAGGCTAAATAACAGAGCTTTAGCCCTACCCTGAGACCATCAGTTACAGTAGAAACAAATTGCCATACTTTTCCCCTTACTGCAACTAGACCTTACTTTCGTGGTAGGTTTTATATTTTGAGCATACTCGAAATTCCTGCTAGGGCTTACTATCAGGGGATGCCTTAATTTCAGGGAAAGAGAATAGATAGGACATGCTTCCCTGGGTGGCATTAAAACCTTCAAAGCTGCAGGCAAAAGCATCTGCCATACCTGAGATAACTACAGTACCAATAGTTTACTGCTCAACATTTCCACATGGTTTTACATCTATAATGAACCCCAACCTGAACGGAACGCAGGTTATAAAAGTAAGCAATAAAGTTTAAACACTGAAATTAAAGGCACGTTTATTTGCCCATATTTAATGCAGGTGAGGGGGCATTGGTCTGGGTGAGTTCAATTTCAAAGGAAGGACGGTTGGGGGCTAGGATACAACTTTACTGTCTTGACTAGCACATTTCTTTTTTAATCTTAACCTTTTCCTTAGAGGAGAGGAGCCCTACACTAGTAAATACACAGCATACATCATGTTTAAAGTTTAACTGTGGCATAAAATCAATTCTTTAGTTTTATCTGGTAAAGTAGTAATAAGGATGCTAACCAGGCAATCCAAGTTAAAATCTATTACTTTTCTCATTTATAAAATGATCATTCCCCAGTTTACTTGACTCTTATTTGGTACGTTGCTGCACAAAGGAAGTTGCAGGTCCTGCTGGGTTGTCTTTTTTTGCTTCTTGATTTCCCCTCAGACTTAACATACATAAACAAAAATGACAACACAGCATGCCCTGCAACTTCCTTTTTGTGTACCAAATAAGAGTCAGGTAAATTGGGGAATGATCATTTATAAAGAAGAAAAGTAATAGAGATTTTCACTTTTAGATTGCCTGGTTAGCAACCGTATTACTTGTTTACCAGATAAAAATAAAGAATTGATTTTTTTATTTTATGCCTGACAGTTACACTTTAAGACTTCCTATGCTATTAATCACCTCCAGTCTTGCATTGCATGAATTAACACAGCTCAAGGAGACAATCCATGCTTACATAGCCTACACTGCTGGAATAGAGTGCATGGCAGCAATACTCCATACATATAGTACTCTGGCTGGCATACCAGCTTTGAACTCTGGTTAAGCACACCAGGAATGCTGACAGCTTTAGGAGATTGTTAATAACTGCATAATAATTGCATAATAACACAGCAGTTTGTCACTACAATATCATTGTGTGCTTGGAATGCTTTGTCACTTCTGCTTTATGTACACCATTAAGAGAAGAAAGGAGAAGAGACATCAAAGGAGAAAGATTGAGAAAAGAAAGAAATGAACAGTTCTGCACCATGACCTGCAGTATGAATTAAGAATATACAGGCCATCCTGTAATCACTTCAAATGCTGCTTGAAGCAGTCAGTTTATAATGAAAGCTCTGCAGCTCACATTAGGCCCAGCACTAGAGTGCTGACGTCACACCCGGCTGCAGACGGACGGCGACCGGTCTACACAACTAAGTACACGTCAACCAAACTTCAGGGACCGCCCACTCCCCTTCCCCCATTGGTCAGGAAGTCTGACAGCCCGCACGCCGATTGGCTGGCACGCCCGTCGCTTAGGACACGTGACCGGCTCTACTGCTCCCGGATTGGGGGGCGCCTCCGCAGGTAACGCAGCATCCCCCCCCCCCCTGCGCCCCGTTTTAGCGTAGGGGCGCGTTAGGCCTCAGCGTTGCTACGGCTTTCCCTTCCTCCCAGCCCCGCCCCTCCGTCCCCGGGTCACTCACAGAACTCCACCAGGAGGTACTCGTACGTCTCCAGCGCCTCAGCGAAGTTTGCTTTGGTCAGCACCAGGACGCCGTTGTCCTCGGCGATGTCGGGCCGGGCGAGGACGGCTGTCAGTAGGACGGAGAGGGCGAGGAGCACGGGGCGCTGCATGGTGACAGGACGTGGCGCTGCGGTATCTGAGTGTGAGGGAGGCCCGCTCTCCGCGCATGCGCTTTATATCGGCAGGCTAGCGGCTCGTGGTGCGCTGTGACTGGGCCGCGCGCCGCTTCCTGCCCGGCCTCTCCGCTAGAATAGGACGCCGGGCGCGCGGGAGGCGGGAAGAGCGCTGATTGGCTGGTCTGCCGCTTACTCGCTGAGGGAATGACTGCGTGTCGTATAATGAGCAGGGGAGGGGATGCTGGAGTTCCTCACATTACCCCCTTTACTGCGGGATGGACGTGACTGGGGGAGCATAGACACCCCACTGACACCTCCCTCCCCCAACAACTGTGTGACGCGTCATTAACAACATTCTCCTCATCTGCTGGTGGAGAGCAGGTTACCCCTAGCAACCTATTCCCCTCACACACAGCCTTCAACTGCTGCTGGAAAGCAGGTTGCCCCTAACAAGCAATTGCCCTCACACACAGCCCTCATTTGTTGCTGGGGAGCAGGTTGCCCCTAGCAACCAATTTCCCTCACACAGCCCTCATCTGCTGCTGGGGAGCAGGTTACCCCTAGCAACCAGTTCCCCTACACACACAGCACTCATCTGCTGAGGACCAGGTTACCCCTAGCAACGAATCAGCAGGCAACTTCCACAGGACATGTCCACTTAGGGCTTGTTCATGCTGGAGGTGTTTTTGGATTTTATTAAAGCGACTGATTTTTCAGAATCGTCCTGAAAGCGCTTACACCATGCTATCCTATGCACTACTTCAGATTAGGGCAATCCATCCGCTTTCGCGCTGCAAGGACCATTTCCGGGCGATTTTGCTACATTGGAAGGTATAGGAAAAATGCAGAACGTTCACAAAATCACTTTGTGCACCGATTGCGTTTGCGTTTTTAACCGGATCAAAGAGTCCACTTTCTGACTGACGTCAGGAAGTGAAAAAAATTGAATGTCTCTGCAAAAACGCTTACCAAAAACGTCAGAAATCACAGGGAAGGGAAAGAAAAATTGCCCGAAAAACGTTCAGCGATCGGAACGCAATGTAAATGAGGCGTCAGTCTTCCTTTTTTTAAACATCTCAAATAGATTTTTAAGGTAGAGCCTCTGGATGGGGGTATGGGAGAAGAATAAGGGCTCGTTTCCACTAGTGCGGCGTGCGTCTCGTAGACGCACGCCGGCACTGAGCGGGTGGGCGGGATCGCAGGCGATTCCCATCAGCCGTGCCATGCACGGCTATGGGAATCGCAGCCTCCGCCGCGAATTCTGTGGGGGTTTCCGGCCGAATCGCTACTGCAAGCGATTCGGCCGGCGGCGCCGTTGTCCCCTATGGCAGAGTTTCCCCGCGCGATTTGCCTGCGGGGAAACTCTGCGGATTCGCGGCCGTTTCCGCGAGAGTGGAAATGGGCCCTAAGATTTGTCATTTCGACTTGCCAAATCATTTCTGTCCTTAGAAGTTGTCAGCTGCAAATGTTTCATTTTCTTCCCTGGTCACTCAGTCTAAAGCTTCATCTACACGGGTAGATGAGGCTGTGATCCGGCGGCTCGATTAGCCACCGGATCGCCTCTTCCGCGTCCCCGTGCGTGGCCGCCGCGTCCCCTCTCGACGCGCGTGCACCGCATTCGATTCCCCGCCGGCGCCGCTTATCTTCCGCTCGGTTCCCTGCCATTGTCCCCTCGCTGGGAGCGAGCAGGGAATCAGCAGAAGCAAGATCCGTCCTGTCGGATCTCATCAATCGAGCCGCATCAGTGGCTCGATTGATAAGGAACATCGCGGCCGCATCTACGCGTGTAGATGCGGCTTAATGACAGCTAATGTGCATGTGACCCTGTTTTCTGGAAAAGTCAAAGGAGTAATCAGATAGACTAACAAATTCAGAGATAATAGACAGACACCTTGGGGAACAATGGAATAGCTGGGTTCTGCCTGGAGTTTTTGTAAGGCTCGGTTCACATTTGGCACCCGCTGGTCCGGCTGCACTGCAGCCCAGGGCAGATGCGTTATTCCCATCGGCTATATGGGGGAGAGCATCTGCCTTCCTGGGATTATCCGGGACTGCACAGGAGTGCGGGCCACTTACTGCCGCGGATTTGCTACAGCGTGACAAGTGTGAACCTCTCCTATTCATAAACCGGCAGCCGTTCATTTGATGAACTTACTGATTGATGCTGTAAAACTGTCAGGAAATACTAAAGGCCAGTATTTACGCTGCATTGATGTCGTCCGTTGGGGATTGGGACCCGATCCCTTAGGCGACATCGCTAGGCTGAGGCTGTACAGCTGATAACGCGTTTGTTTGTGACCGGGGAGGTGGCGGGCTTACAGTGCTGTGCAGACATGCAGCGGGCCGGGTGGATCTAGGGGGGGCTGCTGTACACATGCTGGATTATTGGTCTCATCAGCCAAGTTTAATCTAGCATGTGCAGGGGCTTTGCCCTGGTAAACATGATTAGGGTGCCCATACAATTGCTTGATTTTATTTTTTTCAGCAGATTCAGTAATGATGATATGACCTCTGCCTGAATGCCTGTGACCCGACCACATGTACGTGGTCACTAGTGATGGTCAAGTAGATGCAAATAACTTCGAGTTGATGCAAATTTATGCACATTTTATGCAGCTTGAAAATGAACCAATCAAATCCTGCTGAGGTAAAATCTGGTTGGTTCATTTTCAAGCTGCATAAATTTGCATCAACTCGAAGTTATTTGGGTCTACTTGACCATCACTAGTGGTCACGTAACATACGAGTCACAGGATATAGACACCCAGCAGCAATGGAGAGAAGACACAGGAGGAGTGCGCTGGGTGACAGGTGAGCGTACGCCCTGCTGCCAACACTCTGCACCAGGGGAGGGAGGAGCACACTACATGGATGGCGGGCAGGCGGTTATGGCTCCTTAGATTTCATGTTGAACTCTTATTAAAAATCTGTGCACAGTATGTGGCACTAATAGATCCCACTGGTGGCCACTTGTAAGTGTATAATGCTGTCCTCAATTGTGTATCAGCAACGTGGGGAACAAACACTGTACAGACAAGCTGAGCAGAATATTAGCTATTCTATATCTATAAGGATGTGGGATAGCTATTATTAACCTCCCTGCCGTTCTAAAAATGTGCTGCGCATGGCAGGGAGGGTGTTTTTTTTTTAAAGCATGTAGCTAGCCTAGCGCTAGCTACATGCTTCCCCCCCTCCCTGCGGCATCCCCCCATATGCGCCGATCGCCGCCAGCGCATATGCCCATCCGTAAATCCCGTTCTGAACGGGATTTCCATGAGGGCTTCCCCCGTCACCATGGCGACGGGGGCGATGACATCATCGACGTCGTGACGTCAGAGGGAGTCCCGATCCACCCCTCAGCGCTGCCTGGCACTGATTGGCCAGGCAGCGCATGGGTCTCGATCATAAGTGACACGCAGCTAGCAAAAAAAAAATGATGCAAATTGGCCCAGCAGGGCCTGAGGAATCCTCCGCGGCAGGTTACCCCGAGTTGAGCTCGGGATAACCGGCAAGGAGGTTAATTATTAATGCCACAGTAAATCGCTAACAGACGAGCAACACACAGCCACCATATCTTCTTTCCTTCCCCTCCCTGCTCATTATCGTCTTCCACCCTCAGTGATCAGTATAGTTTGTTGACTATTAATCTAGCAATTTCAAGAGCGTAGACAAGTCTGAGAACCTCATCCCCAGAGGAAATATTAAATATTGTACAATCTAAAGATGGCCACACACCATACAATTTTTTAAATATCTGTTCAATTTAAGAATTGCGATCAATTTTTCTGACTGATTGTAACATTTCAAAACTATGACCAATGTACCACACACGTATGTTACATTTTTCCCCAATTATGATAAAAAGGATTGGAAACTCTGACAAAATTGCTAGGGTGTGTGTATTAATAAATCGACAATCTAACACACACCATACAAGAAAGATTGAAGAAAAATATCTGGCATTCCGGATCATTCAGTCGAATGAAAAAAACGTTCGATTTTTTCGGGAGATCCGATCGTTTTTATCGAATTGCCGTAAAATCGGGTCATTTTATTCTATCGTGTGTGGCCACCTTTAGTATGACTAGGAGGAGTCTTTACTACGTTAATGGATGCTTTAATTACATTTAATAAAAATTGGTCAGTTTGGCAGAATATGTATGGAGACATGAACGCCTAAATCTGATACTGGCATAATAAAAAGATTGAATAGTAAGACATCCTATATTATTATTGATTTATAAAGCGCTAACATATTCCATGGCGCTGTACAGCGTAAGAAACAAAGATGGGGTATAATTATACAGACAACGGTATACACAAAATATACACACTGGTACTTAATGCAGAATTGGTAGACATAGAATTTACAGTGATGAGTGTAACATGATGAATAAAATGTGTCACTAATTCCAAGATACAAAAGGGTGAGAGAGCACTGTCCTTGCAAGCTTACAATCTAAGGGACTGTACACACTGCTGCGCTTGCTCTGCGTTTTTAAAATCAAATGCGATTTTGAAATCGCAAAGCCTTCATGAAAATAGAGAAATCGCCAGTGTGTACAGGCCTTCACGATTTTCATGATTTTTCAAAAGACCTTGCGATTAAAAAAATGCATGCGATTTTAAAAGCGCAGCAGTGTGTACAGGTGGGCAATCTTACAATGTATGATCTTTTAAAGAGAACCCGAGGTGGGTTCTAATAATCCTATTAGCACACAGAGGCTGGGTCTGCATATAATGCCCAGCCTCTGTTGCTATGCTGTCTCCCCCAGGCCCCTCCCCCTGCGCTCTCCTGTCCCCCATAAATCACACAGCCGTGCTAGCGACATCGCTAGCAGGCTGTTTACATTTGCACTGCCATTCAATGCCGCTCCCCCCGCATCCTCTGTCGCCGCTCCCTGCTTGCGTCCCTTCCCTCCCCGCTGATTGGAGGGAAGGGATGTAGGCGGAGAGTGGCGCTATGGAGGAGGCGGGGGAGCGGCGAGAGTGACAGTGCAGATATAAATAGCCTGCTAGCGACACGCTGCGTGTCGCTAGCACGGCTGTGTGATTTATGGGGGACAGCAGAGCGCGGGGGGGGAAACAGTATAGCAACAGAGGCTGGGTATTATATGCAGACCCAGCCTCTGTGTGCTAATTGGATTCTTGGAACTCACCTCGGGTTTTACCGAAAATGAGCCAGTCAAATTAGGATGTGTGCTTGCACCCTTAGGCCTGGAACCCACTAGAAATCATGGTAGCGCTTTAAAATTGCCGCAGCACTGTGTGCAGTGATTCTTAGGGCTTTTGCGATCACGATGACCCAATTTTTGGAAGGGCTGTACAGTGCTTCCGTTTTGCGCTTTACAGTTATTTTTGTTTGGTTTTTGTAATAAAACTTTATTAGACTTACCAGGTGTCCTTCTGTCTGTAGCCCCGCCCCTAAAGGTAGAGGTCATGGGTGCTTCTCTATGACCAATCAGAGAAGCGTCTGTCACCTCTTCCTTTAGGGGGCATGGCTATGGATGGAAGAAGGAAGTACAGAGACCAAGTAAGTATAATAACGTTTTTAAAAAAGCAAATTGATTGACCCCTCCCCCCCTTGGGCTGTGCGACGTAGTGTGCAGCGCTGCTGTCCAAATCCATTGCATTCCCGTTCCTGCTGTCACAGAGAGCGCAACAGTCACTGTGAACGTGGTCTCACAAACTCTTCTGGGTTTTACTCCTGTGTTTCTTCATGGTGAGATTTTTCCTCACGTTATGCCTAAAAGGACCCATTCACGCTTGTTTTGCTTGGGTGATTTTACCGCGATTAGCGCGGTAAAATCACTGTACACTCTCGTGATCACGATTTTAAAGCACTGTATCGCAATTGCTCCAGAATTGCGGCAAAATGCTACATGCACCGCGTTTTGCAGTTGCCGCTAATCGCGAATGCCCGGGATCAGCGGCAATCGAGGCAGTGAAATCACTGAAGTTTGTATTGTGTATTGAAATCACCCGCTAATCGCTCGAGTAAGAACGAGGCCTACAAAAGTGATGTTTACACTGGGCCTAGACCTACGTGTGACAATTCTGCTTAGAACTTATCTTTGTTTCCTTTTTATGTATTTTCTCATTGCAAGGGTTAAGAAACCATTTTTTCCCCTTTGGGGCTAATTGAACCATGCCTTGTAAGGGTTTTTCACCTTCTTTTGGATCAGCAGGGACATGTGAGGGTGCAGGCTGGTGTTGTACCTTCCTCTGGATCAGCAGGGATATGTGATGGAGCAGGCTGGTGTTGTACCTTCCTCTGGATCAGCAGGGATATGTGAGGGAGCAGGCTGGTGTTGTACCTTCCTCTGGATCAGCAGGGATATGTGAGGGAGCAGGCTGGTGTTGTACCTTCCTCTGGATCAGCAGGGATATGTGAGGGAGCAGGCTGGTGTTGTGCCTTCCTCTGGATCAGCAGGGATATGTGAGGGTGCAGGCTGGTGTTGTGCCTTCCTCTGGATCAGCAGGGATATGTGAGGGAGCAGGCTGGTGTTGTACCTTCCTCTGGATCAGCAGGGATATGTGAGGGAGCAGGCTGGTGTTGTACCTTCCTCTGGATCAGCAGGGATATGTGAGGGAGCAGGCTGGTGTTGTACCTTCCTCTGGATCAGCAGGGATATGTGAGGGAGCAGGCTGGTGTTGCACCTTCCTCTGGATCAGCAGGGATATGTGAGGGAGCAGGCTGGTGTTGTACCTTCCTCTGGATCAGCAGGGATATGTGAGGGTGCAGGTTGGTGTTGTGCCTTCCTCTGGATCAGCAGGGATATGTGAGGGAGCAGGCTGGTGTTGTACCTTCCTCTGGATCAGCAGAGGGATATGTGAGGGAGCAGGCTGGTGTTGTACCTTCCTCTGGATCAGCAGGGATATGTGAGGGTGCAGGCTGGTGTTGTGCCTTCCTCTGGATCAACAGGGATATGTGAGGGAGCAGGCTGGTGTTGTACCTTCCTCTGGATCAGCAGGGATATGTGAGGGAGCAGGCTGGTGTTGTACCTTCCTCCGGATCAGCAGAGGGATATGTGATGGAGCAGGCTGGTGTTGTACCTTCCTCTGGATCAGCAGAGGGATATGTGAGGGAGCAGGCTGGTGTTGTGCTTTCCTCTGGATCAGCAGGGATATGTGAGGGAGCAGGCTGGTGTTGTACCTTCCTCTGGATCAGCAGGGATATGTGAGGGAGCAGGCTGGTGTTGTACCTTCCTCTGGATCAACAGGGATATGTGAGGGAGCAGGCTGGTGTTGTACCTTCCGCTGGATCAGCAGGGATATGTGAGGGAGCAGGCTGGTGTTGTACCTTCCTCTGGATCAGCAGGGATATGTGAGGGAGCAGGCTGGTGTTGTGCCTTCCTCTGGATCAGCAGGAATATGTGAGGGAGCAGGCTGGTGTTGTACCTTCCTCTGGATCAGCAGAGGGATTTGTGATGGAGCAGGCTGGTGTTGTACTTTCCTCTGGATCGGCAGGGATATGTGAGGGAGCAGGCTGGTGTTATACCTTCCTCTGGATCAGCAGGGATATGTGAGGGATATGTGAGGGAGCAGGCTGGTGTTGTACCTTCCTCTGAATCAGCAGGGATATGTGAGGGAGCAGGCTGGTGTTGTACCTTCCTCTGGATCAGCAGGGATATGTGAGGGAGCAGGCTGGTGTTGTACCTTCCTCTGGATCAGCAGAGGGATATGTGAGGGAGCAGGCTGGTGTTGTACCTTCCTCTGGATCAGCAGAGGGATATGTGATGGAGCAGGCTGGTGTTGTACCTTCCTCTGGATCAGCAGGGATATGTGAGGGTGCAGGCTGGTCTTGAACCTTCCTCTGGATCAGCAGGGGTATGTGAGGGAGCAGGCTGGTGTTGTACCTTCCTCTGGATCAGCAGGGGTATGTGAGGGAGCAGGCTGGTGCTGTGCCTTCCTCTGGATCAGCAGGGATATGTGAGGGAGCAGGCTGGTGCTGTGCCTTCCTCTGGATCAGCAGGGATATGTGAGGGAGCAGGCTGGTGTTGTGCCTTACTCTGGATCAGCAGGGATATGTGAGGGAGCAGGCTGGTGCTGTGCCTTCCTCTGGATCAGCAGGGATATGTGAGGGAGCAGGCTGGTGTTGTGCCTTACTCTGGATCAGCAGAGGGATATGTGAGGGAGCAGGCTGGTGTTGTACCTTCCACTGGATCAGCAGGGATATGCGAGGGAGCAGGCTGATGTTGAAGCCTCACTCTTTTAAAATTTCTTCTTGGTCATGGTTCTGCTCTGCTAGCTTTGGTTGGGTTTGAAGTGTCTCTCTTTAGAGTAATAGAAAGTGTAAATAGTTTCAGTCGCAGATGATGCCAGTGAAGCATCGAGTTTCTGATGTAAGCTGTGTGAAAATCATCTTCCTCATAGTGAATGATTTCCCTTGTGCCACGGAAGGCACATTTCATTGTTCCCAGTTTTTAAAGAGTGACTGTCGGGCATAAAATCAAAAATCAATTCTTTATTTTTACCTGGTAAACAACTAATAAGGATGCTAACCAGGCAATCCAAAAGTTAAAATGACTATTAATTTTCTTGTTGATAAATGATCATTCCCCATATTACATGACTCTTATTTGGTACACACAAAATTTGGTACTCAAAAAGGAAGTTGCAGGGCATGCTGGGTTGTCCTTTTTTGCTTCTCTACTTCCCCTCAGACTTAACTAATGCAGCCTGATTGGCTAAAGCCTCTTTCCCTCCTGTTTTCCCCTCCCACACCTCTGTTCCTCTCTGATTGGCCAGTATTCCTCATGTTGAGACAATGCACTTTCTATACTGGAGGGCGGGCAATGCATACACAGTCAGGCAGAGGAGAGTAAGGGGGGAAATGACATGAGGATTGGCTTCAAAATAGTCACAGTTAAAATGGGAAATGCTAAGAAGGATTTCCTTTTTTTTTTTTTTTTTTTACTGTAGAAAAATCACTAAAATCAAACCACGGACAGTGCAATACATATGTTATGTAAGTAGAGCAAGTATTTATCTACTTATATATGTTTTTTTCTCTGCGATAGGATGTCTGACAGCTCCTCTTTTAAGTAAAGGCAGTAGAACAGGTTCATCTCTTATGTCAATAAAACTGAGTGCAAACCTCAGGAAACTGGTCCGTCTTCTCTATCTGCAGCAAGAAGACACGGTTCTTTAGTAGACAGCCTCATTAGAGAAGTAACAACCCTTCTGCCTTTTCCTGCGATTCGCGTTGTGCAAGCTATCCACCCCCTAAAGAGGAACTTTAACCTAGGATTGAACTGCATTCCAATCAGTAGCCAATATCCCCTTTGCCCCGAGAAATCTTTACCTTTTCTCTTGTAGAGCATCAGGGGGGTCTGTACGGCTGATATTGAGGTGAAACCCCTCCCACGGTGTGATGTCAGGACCTAGGTCCTGACAGTTTGCTGTCTGCGAACCTTGTTGCATTGTGGGAAATAAGGGTTTTTTCCAACTGCCAAGCTAGCATTACCTTTCTCTGTGCATAGAACTCTCAGTATCAAACATTCCGTACAGATCACCTGGCAGAACTAAAGATGCCACCACCAGTGATAAATTTTAGAATGGAAATCGGAGAGGAAAGATTTTACAATGGGCAAACACTGACTAAATAATCTATAAATTAATATTGTAAATAATAAGCAATTGTATTCACTATGTTATTTTCACAGTTCCTTTTTAAAAGCCTTCTGTCTCCGACCACGTTTTGGCAGCGTTTGTAACGCCACCCTTGTCAGCGTCTGAAAGTGCGGTGGTTACTAGGCAGCAAAAAGAGTGTCATGTCTGAGCACGACAGTAGTAAGCAGTGAGAAGGTTCTACAGTATGCCGGTGATCTGCAAACTTGGCTCTCCAGCTGTTAAGCCTCTTTCACAGTGGGACGTTAAAGAGAACCCGAGGTGGGTTTGAAGAATATTATCTGCATACAGAGGCTGGATCTGCCTATACAGCCCAGCCTCTGTTGCCATCCCAAACCCCCCTAAGGTCCCCCTGCACTCTGCAATCCCTCATAAATCACAGCCACGCTGCTGACAAACAGCTTGTCAGAGCTGGCTGTGTTTATCTCTATAGTGTCAGTCTGCTGCTCTCCCCGCCTCCTGCCGAACTCCAGTCCCCGCCTGCATCCCTTCCCTCCCTGCTGATTGGTGGGAAGAGACGGGGGCATAGACCGGAGCTATGCAGGAGGTGGGGGAGCAGCTGAGACTGACACTACAGATGTAAACACAGCCTCACAGCACGGCTGTGATTTATGAGAGATTGCAGAGTGCAGGGGGACCTTAGGGGGGTTTGGGATAGCAACAGAGGTTGGGCTGTATAGGCAGATCCAGCCTCCGAATGCAGCTAACATTCTTTAAACACACCTTGGGTTCTCTTTAAAGTCGCACGTTAGAACATTTTATAACGCAGACTAACGCACAGCAATACAAAGTCTGTGCGACATTCACAGTGCACACGTTGCGTTGTGTGTAACGTGTAGCAATATTTAGAAAGTGCTGCATGCTGTGCGTTTAGCAAAACATTTGCTGCGTTGTGTGTGTTGCACATTCTCAGTAAGGTTTTTTTTTTAAATGTAACGCATGCACTGTTTTCGTTCCATCAGTATGCAACGAAAACGGCGCACCAAGAGACACATAACGCAGTGCAAAATAACGTCCAATTTCATAACCTACATGTGCTGCCTTAGGAGCATGTTGTGCGACTTTAATGTCGCATCAAGTGCAACGTCCCAATGTGAAAGAGGCCTTAAGGAACTACAAGTCCCACAATGTATTGCGAGAGTCTGACAGCCACAGTCATGATTCATAAAGGCAAATGCATTGTGGGACTTGTAGTTCCTCAACAGCTGGAGAGCCAAGTTTGCAGATCACTGCTTTCCCGGTCCTTCTGAACCCCTCCGCTTCTGTCCAGGACTGCCTGCGCTCCCGTCCGTGCATTGCATAAGTACAGCCACGCTTATACAGGGACGGGAGCGCGGCCACAAGAAACATGCTTGACAATTTTGTTAAAGGGGCACTATAGCGAAAAATTGTAAAATATGTGCAAACATAAACAAATAAGAAGTACGTTTTTTCCAGAGTAAAATGACCCATAAATGACTTTTCTCCTATGTTGCTGTCACTTACAGTAGGTAGTAGAAATCAGACAGAAGCGACAGGTTTTGGACTAGTCCATCTCTTCATAGGGGATTCTCAGCAAGGCTTTTATTCTTTATAAAGATATTCCCTAAAATGCATCTAAACAATGATGCTGGCTAGATTGCCTGCTCACTTTAGGGCTCATTTCCACTGCAGCTGCACGCATTTGCAAAACACGTGGCTGCACTTCCGGATCTGCGGTTATGCTGACGAATCTCATGAGCTGTGCCATGCACGGCTATGGGATTCGCACAGATTCAATTGGAAAAGCCGGCCGAATCGCTAGCGCAAGCGATTTGGCCGGCGGCTCCATTACTCCCTATGGCAGAGTTTCCCCGCGCGATTTGCCTGTGGGGAAACTGCGGATTCGGCCCGGTTTCCGCGCAAGTGGAAACGGGCCCATACAGTTTTTTGGCAGTTGGACAGAGCAACTGCCATTCACCAAGTGCTTTTAAAAATAAATAAATCCCTGAGAATCCCCTATGAAGAGATGGACTAGTCCAAAACCTGTCACTTCTACCAGATTTCTACTTCCTACTGTAAGTGACAGCAACATAGGAGAAAAGTAATTTATGGCTCATTTTACTCTGGAAAAAATGTACTTCTTCTATGTCTATGTTTGCACATATTTTACATTTCACAAATTTTCGCCATAGTGCCCCTTTAAATATGATCAGAGGGATCCAGAGCAGGAATAGTGGTGTAATGAGATCAAGGAAGACTCTGGACTATCCATTGAGATATGGCTTCAGGTTTTTTTTTTTTTTTAAAAAGCAAACAGTTTCTAAAAGGTGGTGCTGGATAACAGTCTCTCCAGCCTGAGATAATCAACACCTCAAGGCACAGAGTACACACCACTGATGTGTCGCATGGCAGTATTTTAAAACAAACATAGAAAAAGTAATCCAAGTATAGTGCCTTATTGATTACAATGTAATTTTAACTCATTTTAATCATTGATATATAAGCAGATAGTATATTATTGTCTCCGCCTTGTTTCTCCATAGCACAGTACAGCACATCTGTATGGAAATCGCTTACAAACTGCAATAGACTTTGGTTTGATTCATTCATTTCAAACACTGGGCCTGGCTGGAACTTCTTAAAGCGGATCCGAGATGAAAAACTAACTATAACAAGTAACTTGTCTATATATCTTATCTAAAGTTTAGATAGTTTACACAGCAAATCTAGCTGCAAACAGCTTCAGTAGTTTATGATTATTTATTCTTGTAATACAATGACAGCAGCCATGTTCTGTTTGTCACAGGCTGAGGGCTGGAGATGTTATTAGCTTGCCTGTGTGTAATGTGACAAATTCAGTCCCCTCTCCTCCTCCCCTCTACCTCTGAAATCTCGGGCTAGTAACCTCCTCCTCCTGCCCCGACTGAGCTCCCATAAGCCCTTGCTACAGTGCCAAGGCACTCTAAAATGCTGTGGGTGAGGATTGTTTAGTTTATAGGGAATTAGAGTATTAAAACAAAACAAAAAAAAGTATTTGGCTTGAGGCATGCCCTACAGCAGGGGTCTCAAACTCGCAGCCCGCGGGCCATTTGCGGCCCTCGATACAATATTTTGTGGCCCGCGCCGACAAAAGCTTCCTTATAATCAAAGTACTAGATTCCAATATCACATGGGCACCAACTGGTTTAAACTGTCCGATTTAATAGCATAGATTTGCAAGCTGACAGTATTTTACAGTCTATGTCCATTCACAATGTGTACATATACATCACCGCTCAGGTGTCACCACCCACAGAGACCCTCCGGTCGACAATTGTTTCGCTTGGTAGCTTCCTCCTGGACCGCTGCTTTCCGCGGCGGGGATAAGGCTTAAAACGCCACGGGCAAGTGTGCGTATTTAAAATACTTCCTTATCGTTCGCTTCAGTGCTCCCAAGTAATCCGCTGCATCCCCGCCGCTAAACGAGGGCTGCAGAACCCCCAAATCGCCCGGGGGGGCAATCTGCCGGCATTTCCTGGAAGGGGCAGAGCTTTCAGCTTCAGCTCTGCCCCTCCTGACGTCAATCGCGGCGCATCGCCGCCTCTGCCTGCCCCTCTCACTCTTCCTTCACAGAAGCTGAAAGCTCTGCCCCTTCCAGAAAATGCCGGTGGATTGCCCCCCGAGCGATTTGGGGGCTCTGCAGCCCTCGTACTGCGTGTGTATGCGGACTAGCAACAGCAACCCATAGACGGAGCAAGGAGCTTGCGGGGGGGGGGGGGGGGGGGACCTTTGGCGACAGCTTCCGCCGCATCTCTGTCCCTCTGTGCGCCGTGTGTATGGCTGCTGCACAGAGGGACCTGGCGACGAGTTGTCGCTGCTTTTTTTTTTGCCTCTATAGAGACATTTGTACCTTGTTTGTATGAGGCATAAGGAAGGCACACTCCTTACATGGCAGCGAGCGCTGCTATGTAAGGAGTGCAAAGCGCATACTACAGCACATTGAGCTGCGCAGCTTGATGAATCAAGCCCTGTTTTCCTGTGTCCTGTGCAAAAGTTCAGCTCCACTTTAAAAGGAAATAAATATGGCAGCTTCCATATTCCTCTCACTTCAGTTGTCGTTTAAAATAACTTTTTTTTAACATTAGGTCTTCCTGTCCCTGCGGTATGACATTAAGCCGATCTCAGGTGATTTATAATCATACCGTACACTTCACTCCCAAGCCGCCTGAGCGCTGCACTGAAGGAAGCCGGGCGTCTCAGGGAAGCAGTGCTATTGCCTGTTAATGAGGTTAAATTGCTGGGTGCAGGCCATATTTGGGAAATGATGGAAGGAGGAAGTAAGAAGTCACAGCTGGTAAATATGCATGTGCTTTTACACCCAACACTGACTGTAGTCTTCCTGGAGGCGGAGGAGCTCAGCTTGTGAGGATGACTAGGAATGTGAATGGGGGGACATGCTGTAACACATCTATAAGTGTGTGTGTGACTGTGCTCATGCAGTAGCTGTGTACGCAGAGTCACACGGCAGGGATGCACTGCTCTCACACACTGGAGATGAGCTGTGTGTGCCTCTCCTCATGCAGTAGCTTTGTATGCAGAGTTACATGGCAGGGATGCACTGCTCTCACACACTGGAGATGAGGTGTGTGTGTGTCTCTGCTCATGCAGTAGCTGTGTACGCAGAGTCACATGCCAGGGATGCACTGCTCTCAGACACTGGAGATGAGGTGTGTGTGTGTGTGTCTCGTCTCATGCAGTAGCTGTGTACACACAGTCACATGGCAGAGATGCACTGCTCTCACACACTGGAGATGAGGTGTGTGTGTCTCGGCTCATGCAGTAGCTGTGTACACACAGTCACATGGCGGGAATGCACTGCTCTCACACACTGGAGTAGATGAGGTGTGTGTGTCTCCGCTCATGCAGTAGCTGTGTACACAGAGTCACACAGCGGGGATGCACTGTTCTCACACACTGGAGATGAGGTGTGTGTGTCTCGGCTCATGCAGTAGCTGTGTACACACAGTCACATGGCGGGAATGCACTGCTCTCACACACTGGAGATGAGCTGTGTGTGTCTCCACTCATGCAGTAGCTGTGTACACAGAGTCATATGGCGGGGATGCACTGCTCTCACACACTGGAAATGAGCTGTGTGTGTCTCCACTCATGCAGTAGCTGTGTACACAGAGTCATATGGCGGGGATGCACTGCTCTCACACACTGGAGATGAGGTGTGTGTGTCTCGGCTCATGCAGTAGCTGTGTACACAGAGTCACACAGCGGGGATGCACTGCTCTCACACACCGGAGATGAGGTGTGTGTGTCTCGGCTCATGCAGTAGCTGTGTATGCAGAGTCACATGGCAGGGATGCACTGCTCGCACACACTGGAGATGAGGTGTGTGTGTCTCCGCTCATGCAGTAGCTGAGTACGCAGAGTCACATAGCGGGGATGCACTGCTCTCACACACTGGAGATGAGGTGTGTGTCCGCTCATGCAGTAGCTGTGTATGCAGAGTCACATGGCAGGGATGCACTGCTCTCACACACTGGAGATGAGGTGTATATGTCTCTGCTCATGCAGTAGCTGTGTATGCAGAGTCACATGGCGGGGATGCACTGCTCTCACACACTGGAGATAAGGTGTGTGTGTCTCGGCTCATGCAGTAGCTGTGTACACAGAGTCACACGGCAGGGATGCACTGCTCTCACACACTGGAGATGAGCTGTGTGTGCCTCTCCTCATGCAGTAGCTTTGTATGCAGAGTTACATGGCAGGGATGCACTGCTCTCACACACTGGAGATGAGGTGTGTGTGTGTCTCTGCTCATGCAGTAGCTGTGTACGCAGAGTCACATGCCAGGGATGCACTGCTCTCAGACACTGGAGATGAGGTGTGTGTGTGTGTGTGTGTCTCGTCTCATGCAGTAGCTGTGTACACAGAGTCACACAGCGGGGATGCACTGTTCTCACACACTGGAGATGAGGTGTGTGTGTCTCCGCTCATGCAGTAGCTGTGTACACACAGTCACATGGCAGGGATGCACTGCTCTCACACACTGGAGATGAGCTGTGTGTGTCTCCACTCATGCAGCAGCTGTGTACACAGAGTCATATGGCGGGGATGCACTGCTCTCACACACTGGAGATGAGGTGTGTGTGTCTCTGCTCATGCAGTAGCTGTGTACACAGAGTCACATGGCAGGGATGCACTGCTCTCACACACTGGAGATGAGGTGTGTGTGTCTCGGCTCATGCAGTAGCTGTGTATGCAGAGTTACATGGCAGGGATGCACTGCTCTCAGACACTGGAGATGAGGTGTGTGTGTCTCGGCTCATGCAGTAGCTGTGTACACACAGTCACATGCCAGGGATGCACTGCTCTCACACACTGGAGATGAGGTGTGTGTGTCTCTGCTCATGCAGTAGCTGTGTACGCAGAGTCATATGGCGGGGATGCACTGCTCTCACACACTGGAGATGAGGTGTGTGTGTCTCGGCTCATGCAGTAGCTGTGTATGCAGAGTCACACAGCGGGGATGCACTGTTCTCACACACTGGAGATGAGGTGTGTGTGTCTCGGCTCATGCAGTAGCTGTGTACACACAGTCATATGGCGGGGATGCACTGCTCTCACACACTGGAGATGAGGTGTGTGTGTCTCGGCTCATGCAGTAGCTGTGTACGCAGAGTCACACGGCAGGGATACACTGCTCTCACACACTGGAGATGAGGTGTATGTGTGTCTCCGCTCATGCAGTAGCTGTGTACGCAGAGTCACATGGCGGGGATGCACTGCTCTCACACACTGGAGATGAGGTGTGTGTGTCTCGGCTCATGCAGTAGCTGTGTATGCAGAGTCACATGGCAGGGATACACTGCTCTCACACACTGGAGATGAGGTGTATGTGTGTCTCGGCTCATGCAGTAGCTGTGTACGCAGAGTCACACGGCAGGGATACACTGCTCTCACACACTGGAGATGAGGTGTGTGTGTCTCGGCTCATGCAGTAGCTGTGTATGCAGAGTCACACGGCAGGGATACACTGCTCTCACACACTGGAGATGAGGTGTGTGTGTCTCGGCTCATGCAGTAGCTGTGTATGCAGAGTCACATGGCAGGGATGCACTGCTCTCACACACTGGAGATGAGGTGTGTGTGTCTCCACTCATGCAGTAGCTATGTACACAGAGTCACACAGCAACTATACACTGTTCTCACACACTGGAGATGAGGTGTGTGTGTCTCGGCTCATGCAGTAGCTGTGTACGCAGAGTCACACGGCAGGGATACACTGCTCTCACACACTGGAGATGAGGTGTATGTGTGTCTCCGCTCATGCAGTAGCTGTGTACGCAGAGTCACATGGCGGGGATGCACTGCTCTCACACACTGGAGATGAGGTGTGTGTGTCTCGGCTCATGCAGTAGCTGTGTATGCAGAGTCACATGGCAGGGATGCACTGCTCTCACACACTGGAGATGAGGTGTGTGTGTCTCGGCTCATGCAGTAGCTGTGTATGCAGAGTCACATGGCAGGGATGCACTGCTCTCACACACTGGAGATGAGGTGTGTGTGTCTCGGCTCATGCAGTAGCTGTGTACGCAGAGTCACACGGCAGGGATACACTGCTCTCACACACTGGAGATGAGGTGTGTGTGTCTCGGCTCATGCAGTAGCTGTGTACGCAGAGTCACACGGCAGGGATACACTGCTCTCACACACTGGAGATGAGGTGTATGTGTGTCTCCGCTCATGCAGTAGCTGTGTACGCAGAGTCACATGGCGGGGATGCACTGCTCTCACACACTGGAGATGAGGTGTGTGTGTCTCGGCTCATGCAGTAGCTGTGTATGCAGAGTCACATGGCAGGGATGCACTGCTCTCACACACTGGAGATGAGGGGTGTGTGTCTCCGCTCATGCAGTAGCTGTGTATGCAGAGTCACACAGCAGGGATGCACTGCTCTCACACACTGGAGATGAGGTGTGTGTGTCTCCGCTCATGCAGTAGCTGTGTACGCAGAGTCACATGGCAGGGATACACTGCTCTCACACACTGGAGATGAGGTGTGTGTGTCTCGGCTCATGCAGTAGCTGTGTATGCAGAGTCACATGGCAGGGATGCACTGCTCTCACACACTGGAGATGAGGTGTGTGTGTCTCGGCTCATGCAGTAGCTGTGTATGCAGAGTCACATGGCAGGGATGCACTGCTCTCACACACTGGAGATGAGGTGTATGTGTGTCTCGGCTCATGCAGTAGCTGTGTATGCAGAGTCACATGGCGGGAATGCACTGCTCTCACACACTGGAGTAGATGAGGTGTGTGTGTCTCCGCTCATGCAGTAGCTGTGTATGCAGAGTCACATGGCAGGGATGCACTGCTCTCACACACTGGAGATGAGGGGTGTGTGTCTCTGCTCATGCAGTAGCTGTGTACACAGAGTCATATGGCGGGGATGCACTGCTCTCACACACTGGAGATGAGCTGTGTGTGTCTCCGCTCATGCAGTAGCTGTGTACGCAGAGTCACATGGCAGGGATGCACTGCTCTCACACACTGGAGATGAGGTGTGTGTGTCTCCGCTCATGCAGTAGCTGTGTATGCAGAGTCACATGGCAGGGATGCACTGCTCTCACACACTGGAGATGAGGTGTGTGTGTCTCGGCTCATGCAGTAGCTGTGTATGCAGAGTCACATGGCAGGGATGCACTGCTCTCACACACTGGAGATGAGGTGTATGTGTGTCTCCGCTCATGCAGTAGCTGTGTACGCAGAGTCACATGGCGGGGATGCACTGCTCTCACACACTGGAGATGAGGTGTGTGTGTCTCGGCTCATGCAGTAGCTGTGTATGCAGAGTCACATGGCAGGGATACACTGCTCTCACACACTGGAGATGAGGTGTATGTGTGTCTCGGCTCATGCAGTAGCTGTGTACGCAGAGTCACACGGCAGGGATACACTGCTCTCACACACTGGAGATGAGGTGTGTGTGTCTCGGCTCATGCAGTAGCTGTGTATGCAGAGTCACATGGCAGGGATGCACTGCTCTCACACACTGGAGATGAGGTGTGTGTGTCTCGGCTCATGCAGTAGCTGTGTACGCAGAGTCACACGGCAGGGATACACTGCTCTCACACACTGGAGATGAGGGGTGTGTGTCTCCGCTCATGCAGTAGCTGTGTATGCAGAGTCACATGGCAGGGATACACTGCTCTCACACACTGGAGATGAGGTGTATGTGTGTCTCCGCTCATGCAGTAGCTGTGTACGCAGAGTCACATGGCGGGGATGCACTGCTCTCACACACTGGAGATGAGGTGTGTGTGTCTCGGCTCATGCAGTAGCTGTGTATGCAGAGTCACATGGCAGGGATGCACTGCTCTCACACACTGGAGATGAGGTGTATGTGTGTCTCCGCTCATGCAGTAGCTGTGTACGCAGAGTCACACGGCAGGGATGCACTGCTCTCACACACTGGAGATGAGGTGTGTGTGTCTCGGCTCATGCAGTAGCTGTGTATGCAGAGTCACATGGCAGGGATGCACTGCTCTCACACACTGGAGATGAGCTGTGTGTGTCTCGGCTCATGCAGTAGCTGTGTATGCAGAGTCACATGGCAGGGATGCACTGCTCTCACACACTGGAGATGAGGTGTATGTGTGTCTCCGCTCATGCAGTAGCTGTGTACGCAGAGTCACATGGCGGGGATGCACTGCTCTCACACACTGGAGATGAGGTGTGTGTGTCTCGGCTCATGCAGTAGCTGTGTATGCAGAGTCACATGGCAGGGATGCACTGCTCTCACACACTGGAGATGAGGTGTGTGTGTCTCCGCTCATGCAGTAGCTGTGTACGCAGAGTCACATGGCAGGGATACACTGCTCTCACACACTGGAGATGAGGTGTGTGTGTCTCGGCTCATGCAGTAGCTGTGTATGCAGAGTCACATGGCAGGGATGCACTGCTCTCACACACTGGAGATGAGGTGTGTGTGTCTCGGCTCATGCAGTAGCTGTGTATGCAGAGTCACATGGCAGGGATGCACTGCTCTCACACACTGGAGATGAGGTGTATGTGTGTCTCGGCTCATGCAGTAGCTGTGTATGCAGAGTCACATGGCGGGAATGCACTGCTCTCACACACTGGAGTAGATGAGGTGTGTGTGTCTCCGCTCATGCAGTAGCTGTGTATGCAGAGTCACATGGCAGGGATGCACTGCTCTCACACACTGGAGATGAGGTGTGTGTGTCTCGGCTCATGCAGTAGCTGTGTACACAGAGTCACACAGCGGGGATGCACTGCTCTCACACACTGGAGATGAGGTGTGTGTGTCTCGGCTCATGCAGTAGCTGTGTATGCAGAGTCACATGGCAGGGATGCACTGCTCTCACACACTGGAGATGAGCTGTGTGTGCCTCTCCTCATGCAGTAGCTTTGTATGCAGAGTTACATGGCAGGGATGCACTGCTCTCACACACTGGAGATGAGGTGTGTGTGTGTCTCTGCTCATGCAGTAGCTGTGTACGCAGAGTCACATGCCAGGGATGCACTGCTCTCAGACACTGGAGATGAGGTGTGTGTGTGTGTGTGTGTCTCGTCTCATGCAGTAGCTGTGTACACAGAGTCACACAGCGGGGATGCACTGTTCTCACACACTGGAGATGAGGTGTGTGTGTCTCCGCTCATGCAGTAGCTGTGTACACACAGTCACATGGCAGGGATGCACTGCTCTCACACACTGGAGATGAGCTGTGTGTGTCTCCACTCATGCAGCAGCTGTGTACACAGAGTCATATGGCGGGGATGCACTGCTCTCACACACTGGAGATGAGGTGTGTGTGTCTCTGCTCATGCAGTAGCTGTGTACACAGAGTCACATGGCAGGGATGCACTGCTCTCACACACTGGAGATGAGGTGTGTGTGTCTCGGCTCATGCAGTAGCTGTGTATGCAGAGTTACATGGCAGGGATGCACTGCTCTCAGACACTGGAGATGAGGTGTGTGTGTCTCGGCTCATGCAGTAGCTGTGTACACACAGTCACATGCCAGGGATGCACTGCTCTCACACACTGGAGATGAGGTGTGTGTGTCTCTGCTCATGCAGTAGCTGTGTACGCAGAGTCATATGGCGGGGATGCACTGCTCTCACACACTGGAGATGAGGTGTGTGTGTCTCGGCTCATGCAGTAGCTGTGTATGCAGAGTCACACAGCGGGGATGCACTGTTCTCACACACTGGAGATGAGGTGTGTGTGTCTCGGCTCATGCAGTAGCTGTGTACACACAGTCATATGGCGGGGATGCACTGCTCTCACACACTGGAGATGAGGTGTGTGTGTCTCGGCTCATGCAGTAGCTGTGTACGCAGAGTCACACGGCAGGGATACACTGCTCTCACACACTGGAGATGAGGTGTATGTGTGTCTCCGCTCATGCAGTAGCTGTGTACGCAGAGTCACATGGCGGGGATGCACTGCTCTCACACACTGGAGATGAGGTGTGTGTGTCTCGGCTCATGCAGTAGCTATGTACACAGAGTCACACAGCAACTATACACTGTTCTCACACACTGGAGATGAGGTGTGTGTGTCTCGGCTCATGCAGTAGCTGTGTACGCAGAGTCACACGGCAGGGATACACTGCTCTCACACACTGGAGATGAGGTGTATGTGTGTCTCCGCTCATGCAGTAGCTGTGTACGCAGAGTCACATGGCGGGGATGCACTGCTCTCACACACTGGAGATGAGGTGTGTGTGTCTCGGCTCATGCAGTAGCTGTGTATGCAGAGTCACATGGCAGGGATGCACTGCTCTCACACACTGGAGATGAGGTGTGTGTGTCTCGGCTCATGCAGTAGCTGTGTATGCAGAGTCACATGGCAGGGATACACTGCTCTCACACACTGGAGATGAGGTGTGTGTGTCTCGGCTCATGCAGTAGCTGTGTACACACAGTCACATGGCAGGGATGCACTGCTCTCACACACTGGAGATGAGGTGTGTGTGTCTCGGCTCATGCAGTAGCTGTGTATGCAGAGTCACATGGCAGGGATGCACTGCTCTCACACACTGGAGATGAGGTGTGTGTGTCTCGGCTCATGCAGTAGCTGTGTACGCAGAGTCACACGGCAGGGATACACTGCTCTCACACACTGGAGATGAGGTGTGTGTGTCTCGGCTCATGCAGTAGCTGTGTACGCAGAGTCACACGGCAGGGATACACTGCTCTCACACACTGGAGATGAGGTGTATGTGTGTCTCCGCTCATGCAGTAGCTGTGTACGCAGAGTCACATGGCGGGGATGCACTGCTCTCACACACTGGAGATGAGGTGTGTGTGTCTCGGCTCATGCAGTAGCTGTGTATGCAGAGTCACATGGCAGGGATGCACTGCTCTCACACACTGGAGATGAGGTGTGTGTGTCTCCGCTCATGCAGTAGCTGTGTACACACAGTCATATGGCGGGGATGCACTGCTCTCACACACTGGAGATGAGGTGTGTGTGTCTCGGCTCATGCAGTAGCTGTGTATGCAGAGTCACATGGCAGGGATGCACTGCTCTCACACACTGGAGATGAGGTGTGTGTGTCTCGGCTCATGCAGTAGCTGTGTACGCAGAGTCACACGGCAGGGATACACTGCTCTCACACACTGGAGATGAGGTGTGTGTGTCTCGGCTCATGCAGTAGCTGTGTATGCAGAGTCACATGGCAGGGATGCACTGCTCTCACACACTGGAGATGAGGTGTGTGTGTCTCGGCTCATGCAGTAGCTGTGTACGCAGAGTCACACGGCAGGGATACACTGCTCTCACACACTGGAGATGAGGGGTGTGTGTCTCCGCTCATGCAGTAGCTGTGTATGCAGAGTCACATGGCAGGGATACACTGCTCTCACACACTGGAGATGAGGTGTATGTGTGTCTCCGCTCATGCAGTAGCTGTGTACGCAGAGTCACATGGCGGGGATGCACTGCTCTCACACACTGGAGATGAGGTGTGTGTGTCTCGGCTCATGCAGTAGCTGTGTATGCAGAGTCACATGGCAGGGATGCACTGCTCTCACACACTGGAGATGAGGTGTATGTGTGTCTCCGCTCATGCAGTAGCTGTGTACGCAGAGTCACACGGCAGGGATGCACTGCTCTCACACACTGGAGATGAGGTGTGTGTGTCTCGGCTCATGCAGTAGCTGTGTATGCAGAGTCACATGGCAGGGATGCACTGCTCTCACACACTGGAGATGAGCTGTGTGTGTCTCGGCTCATGCAGTAGCTGTGTATGCAGAGTCACATGGCAGGGATGCACTGCTCTCACACACTGGAGATGAGGTGTATGTGTGTCTCCGCTCATGCAGTAGCTGTGTACGCAGAGTCACATGGCGGGGATGCACTGCTCTCACACACTGGAGATGAGGTGTGTGTGTCTCGGCTCATGCAGTAGCTGTGTATGCAGAGTCACATGGCAGGGATGCACTGCTCTCACACACTGGAGATGAGGTGTGTGTGTCTCCGCTCATGCAGTAGCTGTGTACGCAGAGTCACATGGCAGGGATACACTGCTCTCACACACTGGAGATGAGGTGTGTGTGTCTCGGCTCATGCAGTAGCTGTGTATGCAGAGTCACATGGCAGGGATGCACTGCTCTCACACACTGGAGATGAGGTGTGTGTGTCTCGGCTCATGCAGTAGCTGTGTATGCAGAGTCACATGGCAGGGATGCACTGCTCTCACACACTGGAGATGAGGTGTATGTGTGTCTCGGCTCATGCAGTAGCTGTGTATGCAGAGTCACATGGCGGGAATGCACTGCTCTCACACACTGGAGTAGATGAGGTGTGTGTGTCTCCGCTCATGCAGTAGCTGTGTATGCAGAGTCACATGGCAGGGATGCACTGCTCTCACACACTGGAGATGAGGTGTGTGTGTCTCGGCTCATGCAGTAGCTGTGTACACAGAGTCACACAGCGGGGATGCACTGCTCTCACACACTGGAGATGAGGTGTGTGTGTCTCGGCTCATGCAGTAGCTGTGTATGCAGAGTCACATGGCAGGGATGCACTGCTCTCACACACTGGAGATGAGCTGTGTGTGCCTCTCCTCATGCAGTAGCTTTGTATGCAGAGTTACATGGCAGGGATGCACTGCTCTCACACACTGGAGATGAGGTGTGTGTGTGTCTCTGCTCATGCAGTAGCTGTGTACGCAGAGTCACATGCCAGGGATGCACTGCTCTCAGACACTGGAGATGAGGTGTGTGTGTGTGTGTGTCTCGTCTCATGCAGTAGCTGTGTACACAGAGTCACACAGCGGGGATGCACTGTTCTCACACACTGGAGATGAGGTGTGTGTGTCTCCGCTCATGCAGTAGCTGTGTACACACAGTCACATGGCAGGGATGCACTGCTCTCACACACTGGAGATGAGCTGTGTGTGTCTCCACTCATGCAGCAGCTGTGTACACAGAGTCATATGGCGGGGATGCACTGCTCTCACACACTGGAGATGAGGTGTGTGTGTCTCTGCTCATGCAGTAGCTGTGTACACAGAGTCACATGGCAGGGATGCACTGCTCTCACACACTGGAGATGAGGTGTGTGTGTCTCGGCTCATGCAGTAGCTGTGTATGCAGAGTTACATGGCAGGGATGCACTGCTCTCAGACACTGGAGATGAGGTGTGTGTGTCTCGGCTCATGCAGTAGCTGTGTACACACAGTCACATGCCAGGGATGCACTGCTCTCACACACTGGAGATGAGGTGTGTGTGTCTCTGCTCATGCAGTAGCTGTGTACGCAGAGTCATATGGCGGGGATGCACTGCTCTCACACACTGGAGATGAGGTGTGTGTGTCTCGGCTCATGCAGTAGCTGTGTATGCAGAGTCACACAGCGGGGATGCACTGTTCTCACACACTGGAGATGAGGTGTGTGTGTCTCGGCTCATGCAGTAGCTGTGTACACACAGTCATATGGCGGGGATGCACTGCTCTCACACACTGGAGATGAGGTGTGTGTGTCTCGGCTCATGCAGTAGCTGTGTACGCAGAGTCACACGGCAGGGATACACTGCTCTCACACACTGGAGATGAGGTGTATGTGTGTCTCCGCTCATGCAGTAGCTGTGTACGCAGAGTCACATGGCGGGGATGCACTGCTCTCACACACTGGAGATGAGGTGTGTGTGTCTCGGCTCATGCAGTAGCTATGTACACAGAGTCACACAGCAACTATACACTGTTCTCACACACTGGAGATGAGGTGTGTGTGTCTCGGCTCATGCAGTAGCTGTGTACGCAGAGTCACACGGCAGGGATACACTGCTCTCACACACTGGAGATGAGGTGTATGTGTGTCTCCGCTCATGCAGTAGCTGTGTACGCAGAGTCACATGGCGGGGATGCACTGCTCTCACACACTGGAGATGAGGTGTGTGTGTCTCGGCTCATGCAGTAGCTGTGTATGCAGAGTCACATGGCAGGGATGCACTGCTCTCACACACTGGAGATGAGGTGTGTGTGTCTCGGCTCATGCAGTAGCTGTGTATGCAGAGTCACATGGCAGGGATACACTGCTCTCACACACTGGAGATGAGGTGTGTGTGTCTCGGCTCATGCAGTAGCTGTGTACACACAGTCACATGGCAGGGATGCACTGCTCTCACACACTGGAGATGAGGTGTGTGTGTCTCGGCTCATGCAGTAGCTGTGTATGCAGAGTCACATGGCAGGGATGCACTGCTCTCACACACTGGAGATGAGGTGTGTGTGTCTCGGCTCATGCAGTAGCTGTGTACGCAGAGTCACACGGCAGGGATACACTGCTCTCACACACTGGAGATGAGGTGTGTGTGTCTCGGCTCATGCAGTAGCTGTGTACGCAGAGTCACACGGCAGGGATACACTGCTCTCACACACTGGAGATGAGGTGTATGTGTGTCTCCGCTCATGCAGTAGCTGTGTACGCAGAGTCACATGGCGGGGATGCACTGCTCTCACACACTGGAGATGAGGTGTGTGTGTCTCGGCTCATGCAGTAGCTGTGTATGCAGAGTCACATGGCAGGGATGCACTGCTCTCACACACTGGAGATGAGGTGTGTGTGTCTCCGCTCATGCAGTAGCTGTGTACACACAGTCATATGGCGGGGATGCACTGCTCTCACACACTGGAGATGAGGTGTGTGTGTCTCGGCTCATGCAGTAGCTGTGTATGCAGAGTCACATGGCAGGGATGCACTGCTCTCACACACTGGAGATGAGGTGTGTGTGTCTCGGCTCATGCAGTAGCTGTGTATGCAGAGTCACATGGCAGGGATGCACTGCTCTCACACACTGGAGATGAGGTGTATGTGTGTCTCGGCTCATGCAGTAGCTGTGTATGCAGAGTCACATGGCGGGAATGCACTGCTCTCACACACTGGAGTAGATGAGGTGTGTGTGTCTCCGCTCATGCAGTAGCTGTGTATGCAGAGTCACATGGCAGGGATGCACTGCTCTCACACACTGGAGATGAGGGGTGTGTGTCTCTGCTCATGCAGTAGCTGTGTACACAGAGTCATATGGCGGGGATGCACTGCTCTCACACACTGGAGATGAGCTGTGTGTGTCTCCGCTCATGCAGTAGCTGTGTACGCAGAGTCACATGGCAGGGATGCACTGCTCTCACACACTGGAGATGAGGTGTGTGTGTCTCTGCTCATGCAGTAGCTGTGTACGCAGAGTCACATGGCAGGGATGCACTGCTCTCACACACTGGAGATGAGGGGTGTGTGTCTCCGCTCATGCAGTAGCTGTGTATGTAGAGTCACATGGCAGGGATGCACTGCTCTCACACACTGGAGATGAGGTGTATGTGTGTCTCCGCTCATGCAGTAGCTGTGTACGCAGAGTCACATGGCGGGGATGCACTGCTCTCACACACTGGAGATGAGGTGTGTGTGTCTCGGCTCATGCAGTAGCTGTGTATGCAGAGTCACATGGCAGGGATGCACTGCTCTCACACACTGGAGATGAGGTGTGTGTGTCTCGGCTCATGCAGTAGCTGTGTACGCAGAGTCACACGGCAGGGATACACTGCTCTCACACACTGGAGATGAGGTGTGTGTGTCTCGGCTCATGCAGTAGCTGTGTACGCAGAGTCACACGGCAGGGATACACTGCTCTCACACACTGGAGATGAGGTGTATGTGTGTCTCCGCTCATGCAGTAGCTGTGTACGCAGAGTCACATGGCGGGGATGCACTGCTCTCACACACTGGAGATGAGGTGTGTGTGTCTCGGCTCAGGCAGTAGCTGTGTATGCAGAGTCACATGGCAGGGATGCACTGCTCTCACACACTGGAGATGAGGTGTGTGTGTCTCCGCTCATGCAGTAGCTGTGTACGCAGAGTCACATGGCAGGGATACACTGCTCTCACACACTGGAGATGAGGTGTGTGTGTCTCGGCTCATGCAGTAGCTGTGTATGCAGAGTCACATGGCAGGGATGCACTGCTCTCACACACTGGAGATGAGGTGTGTGTGTCTCGGCTCATGCAGTAGCTGTGTATGCAGAGTCACATGGCGGGAATGCACTGCTCTCACACACTGGAGTAGATGAGGTGTGTGTGTCTCCGCTCATGCAGTAGCTGTGTATGCAGAGTCACATGGCAGGGATGCACTGCTCTCACACACTGGAGATGAGGGGTGTGTGTCTCTGCTCATGCAGTAGCTGTGTACACAGAGTCATATGGCGGGGATGCACTGCTCTCACACACTGGAGATGAGCTGTGTGTGTCTCCGCTCATGCAGTAGCTGTGTACGCAGAGTCACATGGCAGGGATGCACTGCTCTCACACACTGGAGATGAGGTGTGTGTGTCTCTGCTCATGCAGTAGCTGTGTACGCAGAGTCACATGGCAGGGATGCACTGCTCTCACACACTGGAGATGAGGGGTGTGTGTCTCCGCTCATGCAGTAGCTGTGTACACACAGTCATATGGCGGGGATGCACTGCTCTCACACACTGGAGATGAGGTGTGTGTGTCTCGGCTCATGCAGTAGCTGTGTACGCAGAGTCACATGGCAGGGATGCACTGCTCTCACACACTGGAGATGAGGTGTATGTGTGTCTCCGCTCATGCAGTAGCTGTGTACGCAGAGTCACATGGCGGGGATGCACTGCTCTCACACACTGGAGATGAGGTGTGTGTGTCTCGGCTCATGCAGTAGCTGTGTATGCAGAGTCACATGGCAGGGATGCACTGCTCTCACACACTGGAGATGAGGTGTGTGTGTCTCGGCTCATGCAGTAGCTGTGTATGCAGAGTCACATGGCAGGGATGCACTGCTCTCACACACTGGAGATGAGGTGTGTGTGTCTCCGCTCATGCAGTAGCTGTGTACGCAGAGTCACATGGCAGGGATGCACTGCTCTCACACACTGGAGATGAGGTGTGTGTGTCTCTGCTCATGCAGTAGCTGTGTACGCAGAGTCACATGGCAGGGATGCACTGCTCTCACACACTGGAGATGAGGTGTGTGTGTCTCGGCTCATGCAGTAGCTGTGTATGCAGAGTCACATGGCAGGGATGCACTGCTCTCACACACTGGAGATGAGGTGTGTGTGTCTCGGCTCATGCAGTAGCTGTGTACGCAGAGTCACACGGCAGGGATACACTGCTCTCACACACTGGAGATGAGGTGTGTGTGTCTCGGCTCATGCAGTAGCTGTGTACGCAGAGTCACACGGCAGGGATACACTGCTCTCACACACTGGAGATGAGGTGTATGTGTGTCTCCGCTCATGCAGTAGCTGTGTACGCAGAGTCACATGGCGGGGATGCACTGCTCTCACACACTGGAGATGAGGTGTGTGTGTCTCGGCTCATGCAGTAGCTGTGTATGCAGAGTCACATGGCAGGGATGCACTGCTCTCACACACTGGAGATGAGGTGTGTGTGTCTCCGCTCATGCAGTAGCTGTGTACGCAGAGTCACATGGCAGGGATACACTGCTCTCACACACTGGAGATGAGGTGTGTGTGTCTCGGCTCATGCAGTAGCTGTGTATGCAGAGTCACATGGCAGGGATGCACTGCTCTCACACACTGGAGATGAGGTGTGTGTGTCTCGGCTCATGCAGTAGCTGTGTATGCAGAGTCACATGGCAGGGATGCACTGCTCTCACACACTGGAGATGAGGTGTATGTGTGTCTCGGCTCATGCAGTAGCTGTGTATGCAGAGTCACATGGCGGGAATGCACTGCTCTCACACACTGGAGTAGATGAGGTGTGTGTGTCTCCGCTCATGCAGTAGCTGTGTATGCAGAGTCACATGGCAGGGATGCACTGCTCTCACACACTGGAGATGAGGGGTGTGTGTCTCTGCTCATGCAGTAGCTGTGTACACAGAGTCATATGGCGGGGATTCACTGCTCTCACACACTGGAGATGAGCTGTGTGTGTCTCCGCTCATGCAGTAGCTGTGTACGCAGAGTCACATGGCAGGGATGCACTGCTCTCACACACTGGAGATGAGGTGTGTGTGTCTCTGCTCATGCAGTAGCTGTGTACGCAGAGTCACATGGCAGGGATGCACTGCTCTCACACACTGGAGATGAGGGGTGTGTGTCTCCGCTCATGCAGTAGCTGTGTATGCAGAGTCACATGGCAGGGATGCACTGCTCTCACACACTGGAGATGAGGTGTGTGTGTCTCCGCTCATGCAGTAGCTGTGTACGCAGAGTCACATGGCAGGGATGCACTGCTCTCACACACTGGAGATGAGGTGTGTGTGTCTCTGCTCATGCAGTAGCTGTGTACGCAGAGTCACATGGCAGGGATGCACTGCTCTCACACACTGGAGATGAGGTGTGTGTGTCTCTGCTCATGCAGTAGCTGTGTACGCAGAGTCACATGGCAGGGATGCACTGCTCTCACACACTGGAGATGAGGTGTGTGTGTGTGTCTCCGCTCATGCAGTAGCTGTGTACAGAGTCACATGGTGGGGATGCACTGCTCTCACACTGGAGATGAGGTGTGTGTGTGTGTCTCCGCTCATGCAGTAGCTGTGTACAGAGTCACATGGCAGGGATGCACTGCTCTCACACACTGGAGATGAGGGGTGTGTGTCTCCACTCATGCAGTAGCTGTGTATGCAGAGTCACACAGCAGGGATGCACTGCTCTCACACACTGGAGATGAGGTGTGTGTGTCTCTGCTCATGCAGTAGCTGTGTATGCAGAGTCACACAGCAGTGATGCACTGCTCTCACACACTGGAGATGAGGTGTGTGTGTCTCTGCTCATGCAGTAGCTGTGTATGCAGAGTCACATGGCAGGGATGCACTGCTCTCACACACTGGAGATGAGGTGTGTGTGTCTCCGCTCATGCAGTAGCTGTGTATGCAGAGTCACATGGCAGGGATGCACTGCTCTCACACACTGGAGATAAGGTGTGTGTGTCTCTGCTCATGCAGTAGCTGTTTACACACAGTCACATGGCAGGGATGCACTGCTCTCACACACTGGAGATGAGCTGTGTATGCACAGTCAGGTGTGTGTGGTCTGAACTTGAGACACGTCATGTCACACACTGATTGGGTGTCCTGCAGGACGGTCATCGCTTTGTGATTGGTGGAACTGTTTTGTTCCTGTTTCTCCAGTCTCATTCACTGTCACTAGACTGCTGATAAGCTGCACATCACACAAAAATCCTGGTCAATCAGGTTCAGCAAAAGAACACCATCAGTTATAGCTCTGCTTACGTGTAACGCTCTTACTGAGCGCTGCTTCTTTGATGCTGTCACTGTTTCTCTTGTCTCATATGTGAGATGAACCCTTTGAAGTGTGAAGTCTGATCATTCTAAGCAATTTTTTGCAGCTTTTTCTAGAGCGACTTCTGGAGATTGTGAAGTGTGTTTGAATTTATTGCTAGCGATTTTTATTGCGATTCCCATACGCTTTATGGAAAATGGAAGTCAGATCTGATACAGAAAGCATTTTTTAAATACAGGGACAAGTAAAGTACAAGTCCACGCTGCACAAAATTAACATAAAATGTGTATCAAAAGGGAACAAGGAAAGATCTCCCCATATAAACAGCACCACTCCAGGGTATAATCAAAAAAGTATGACAAAGTTTATTTGTATCAAAAAACATATAGCAATTGTCAGGACACACAAATATAAAAAGAGTTAAAACCATTCCCACTCTCCTAGGGTAACAGTAGGTAATATATGCATGGATATTCAAATGATGTCACCTGCTATGACCGTATCTACACAGCACTGCTATAAACCTGGTACAGTGTGTGCTTGAACCCCGGTTCAGAAAGAGAGTGCTAAGACAGTGAACACAGTAGAACAAAGTGCATACACAAAAAAACAACAATTGAGAATGGCCATCTGCTTAAACCAGGGGTGTCAAACCGGTCCTACGAGAGCCGAGATCCTCACACATTTTTGACACAGCTCAAACTAATTGATGGGTCTGAATCAGGAAAGGTGCGGTCCATCAGGTAGAACACATTCCTGTCTTTCTCAGTCCATCCTAAACACTGGCATGGATCTGGCCCTCCAGGCCTGGAGTTCCACACCTGTGGCTTAAATGATGCTGGTGGCGGCTGGTGAAAAGGTATAGGAGTAGCTGTCACGTGACTCTCACTCCTCCATTCAATACCGAAGCAGCGTGCATTCTAGCAGGGTCTCGTCTTTGAAGAAGCGGGGTCACGTCCTGCGGAACCGGTGGAAGTTAGTAGTGCATGCTACAGCAGTAGCGCGCCTACTTTGAAAATTTTACTTGCACTGCCACACTAAGCTGCGCTCTTTGAGCACTGTAGCTTAGTGAATAAACCCCTACTGATTTGTCTGTGAGTCAGATGCAGCTATCAAAAGAGCCACATGTGGCTCCTGAGTCATAGGTTCCCTACCCCTGCTATAGTCCTAACCGGTCCTGACCAGGCATGGGCGCAAATTCGGGTGAGTCCAGATAGTTCTATCCGGATCTCACCCAGTAATGCTGTGCGGTGTGGGCGGGGGGGTCAAGCTTACCTGTCTGACGTCTTCTTCGGTCGTCCCTCGGCGCCTCCCACGATGTAGTCCACGTGCGTCACGTGATTACAAACACTTCCTCCGCTTGGAGCGCATCGTGGGAGGCGCCGAGGGACGACCGAAGAAGACGTCAGACAGGTAAGCTTGACCCCCCCGCCCACACCGCACAGCATTACTGGGTGAGATCTGCATAGAACTATCCGGACTCACCCGAAGCTGAATTTGCGCCCATGCCTGGTCCTGACCCAGATAGAAACTGTCACTTGCATACCTGATATTTAACTCTTTCAGGCAGAGAAAGAATAAAAAGGAACACAGTGTAGTTATTTGTGTGCTGGGCACTGTACATATACATGTTACACGTCACTTCGGATGTCCTTCTATAAACCAAACAGATGTTCCATAGCATAATAAAGCTAATTTAAAATGGATAAAATATAGAAATCACACTCACATGGTCCAAAAGGTAATTGCGTGAATACGGGCTGGTTCAGACAGACGCTTGCGGAGCGTTTACCGCCAGCGTTCAGGGCTTGGCGTTAAACGCTCCCATTCAAGTGAATGGGAGCGTTTGTACCAAGCTTTTATGCGCGTTTACACGAACGCGGCGTTCGGGTCCCGATTTTCCCTAGTGTTCAAGGAGCCCCTGGAAGCTACATGTAGCTTCCAGGGGCGGTTAACCGCGATGGGTAATGTCCCCCTAGGGGAAGAAAAAACGCAACCCCATCCGAAAGCAATGCGAACGCTGCTGAAAGCCCGAACGCATCGACGCCAACGAACGTCCATCTGAACCAGCCCTAATCATAAAAACAGCGTCCAATTACTCTAATTACTCCATAGCATACTCCCTCCGTGTGCTGCCACAAGCTACGCAGAGTATTCAGCAGCTGTCATATAAAAATGAATTCTATATTGTGATAGTTAGGCCACATTCACAGGGGTGCTGTGTAACGTGGCTTACCACTCTGCAATGCACCACCTGTGCGGCAACCACAGTGCGGCGGGTGTGCTGCGGTATAAAAGGTTGCTGTATTGTAACCCATACATGCAGTGCATTACCGCTAAATGTGCACGAGAACATTAAAAGTGAAACATACTTTTCAGTGAGTGTATGCTTCACTGTACCGGACGCAATGCATGGATAATGTGCGGCTCCGCTATCCTGATCTATATCGTTGCGTTCTTGCTGTGACAGGGAACACAATGCAACGGCCACTGTGAACGTGGCATAACTCTTTATTATTGCTGTATATACTTGCATATAAGCCGACCCGCGTAAAAGCAGAGGTACCCACTTTTCCCTCAGAAGCCAGTAAAAAGTGATTGACTCGCGTATAAGCCCCCTTCCCTGTATAGCCCTCTCCACAGTAGCCAGATGTGCCCCCAGTACAAGTCATTCCTTCTCCCCATAGGCAGATGTGCCCCAAGGATCATACAGTTGTGTCTCAAGAAAATGCCACTAGATGACGTCATAGATATGAGGAAGAACACCCAAAGATTGCACCGCTGACACGTTGCTTGCACACTCCACTCTACAAGCCGGGGGACACAGGTAGTCTTGAGCAGCACACTCTGCACACCATGTTGCAGGAGATGGGAGGGCCACTGACATAGCAGGGAGCCGTCTGGCAAGAGCAGGATCACTAGTGCACAATCCTTACACTCCTCTGCCAGTAACAAAAACCTGCTCCACCATCCCTTCAGCTCCACTGACTCGCATATAAGTCGAGGGGTAACTTTTCAGCATTTTTTTGTCCTGAAAAATTAGGCTTATACGCGAGTATAAAAGCTATATTACGCTGAATAGACAAATATTGAACATCTTGTTGTGTCAATAGTCCCTGTAAAACTAAATTTGTGTGTAAAACGGCATTGCTCCCTGAACATTTCTTCCCTTTCTTCCATTTCTTCCCTTTCTCAGAAATACTAGAAAAGAATGTTTTTGAAGAATCACAGTTCAAAGGCAGAATACTCAGACAAGATCACCTCAAAGTTAGACGTTTTTCCTCGGGCGAGATTGTTTTGTGATGTCAACTACTCCTAAGGTCATCGCAAAAACTGGCGGCAGGTAGAGTTGCAGTCTTGGAAAAATATACAAATAAGTTGGTCCACAGGAATGTAAGAATACTGGGAGAGGTGGGTAATGGACTGGGTATGGGATCAAAGCCGAATCATCCACATTAGGCACATTTAGGGACCTGCCTGGGGCCTTGAGAAAGACAAGGGGCCTTGCTGATGCAAGCTTCCTCCAAATCTGAACAAGAAAAGCCAGGTGGACCATAAGTAATGGACAGCACAGTGCCGTAGTGCATAACACTCCCTCCCCGCAGTGCTGGGACCGCGGTTTCAATCCCAGCTAGGGCACTATCTGCAAGGAGTTTTTATGTTCACCCTGTGTCTGTGTGGGATTCTCCAGAGTGCTCCAGTTTCCTCCCATACCCCAAAAGCACACAGGTAAGGCATTGGCATTGCCAAGTGCATGCTCAAGCGACAATGAAAATTTCAAGTCGAAATTGGTCGCATGAATTGGTAGGGCATGCTGCAAGATGTAGGGCCAACTTGCTTGATCGGTGAGTCATGGTAACGGTGAGCAAAATCGTTGAGCGACAAACACGAGGACCCTCCCAACACTGTCCGCCCTAATGTTTAGGCCTCGTTCAGATCATTTAGCGCAGATGCCTTTGTGCAACGCGTACGATCGCAAACCATCTGCGTTACTATGCGCTGTGCTTCAGATTCCATTCACTACAGCGGGATCTGCGCTGCACTTCCCGAAAATGCATGTAGCAGTGTGATAGCGCATCGCACTGCTGCGCGGCGCATATGATGGGAACAGTAGAAGGGCTGTCTATGCCCTTATACCGTTCCTGCGCGTCGCACACTATACATGCTGCCAAAGTGTGCACAGCAGCGCGCATAGTCTGAACGAGGCCTAAAAGTGCTCCTGGTGTCCAGTGGACTCTAAACATTACCCGTCCGCGGCCTCCACTTATCCTCCGCTTACTCCGGGCTCCCTCTGCCATCCATGCCTAATAAGGGCGTGTGTGTGACGTCACACATGCCCGCGTTACTAGGCAACCATGCGGAGGGAGCCCAGAGTAAGCAGAGGATAAGTGGAGGCTGCGGTCAGGTAATGTATAGAGGGAACGGGGGGCGCATTAAACATTGGGGGGGGGGGGGGCAGCATCGTAGAGGTGAGATGGCGGATGCAGCATCACAGGGCCGATTCCTGATCGATTTCAGTATCGGCCTGTGGTGTATGGGCAGCTGGCAGATCTCTCCCTAAAGGTGGCCACACACAATACACTAAAATGATACAATTTTTATGGCAATTTAGATAAATGTGATTGGATCTCCCAAAAAAATCAAAAGCTTTTTTTTTCATTTGACTGAAAAATCCGATAGGATCCGGAACGCTGGAAATTTTCTTCAATTTTTTAAAGATTGTATGGCGTGTTAGATTGTCAGTTTATTAATATACACACCCTAGCAATTTTCTCAGAGTTCCCAATCATTTTTATCATAATTGGGGACAATTGAACATGTGTGAGGTACATTGGTCATATTTTTGAAATGTTACAATCAGACAGAAAAATTGATTGAAATTCTTAAATTTAACAGATATTTAAAAAATGGTATGGTGTGTGGCCATTTTAATCAGAATCGATCAGAGAGAGGTTTGTCTCTTGGTCTAATCTGCCCATCATCGCCTGATGTCTGACTACCTTTACTGTCAAGACTCTCTGAAGCGCTACGGAAGATGTCAGCGCTATATAAATACTAAATAATAGTAATAAAAAAAGTTGCTATCTTGCCTGAGGCCCCATTCCACATTATTCTGTCTCTGTACAGGATTAGTATTCAAGAGGGTAATAGTACAAGCACTGACAGCACATAAAGCATGCAAAAGGTACACTGACACCCTAACTGTGATCCAGCAGAAGTCATACAGCTTGTCCAGATGAAGTTTGAGTTCCTCACAGAGTGTGCAGAACAAGCCTTCTCTACACAGCCTGCCATTGACATAGGAGGCTGTGCTCTCCGTCTCACACTATTTCCCGCGTGTTACACATGTGTCAGAATGCAGCGCATACTCTACGTGTCAACTGAACGGGGAACTGAAGAGAGAGGTATATGGAGGCTGCCATGTTTAGTTCCTTTTAAGCAATACCAGTTTCCTGGAAGCCCTGCTGATCCTCTGCCTCTAATACTATTAGCCATAGCCCCTGAACAAGCATGCAGCAGATCAGGTGTTTCAGACTTTAAAGTCAGATCTGACAAGACTAGCTGCATGCTTGTTTCTAGTGTTATTCAGATACTACTGCAGAGAAATAGACCAGCAGGGCTGCCAGGCAACTGGTATTGATTAAAAGGAAATAAATATGGCAGCCTCCGTATACCTCTTACTTCAGTTCCCCTTTAAGCCAGAACCTTACAAAGCACATTCTTAAAGCAATCACATTGATTGGTGCAAATTCTAAATATTTGCTTTGTAAGGCTTTGTTCAAATCTAAAATCGAAATCGCTGACGGCCGCGTTTTGCAATTTAGTGATTTTTTTCCCCCCTTCCGGCACCTACCTGCCCGCTACGATTTTGTGTAAAATGCTTTTCAAAGCGCTTTTGCAGAGCGATTTCTTTTTTCACTTCCTGATGCAAGTCAGGCAGTGAACTCTTTGACCCGGAAATTTATAAATACAATGTATTTATTCTTAAAAGCGCAAACGCCGCAAAATAGATTTTGTGAGCATTTTGCGTTTTTCCAATACCTTCCATTGTAGCAAAATCGCCCAAAACATGGTGCAGGCAGCGCTTTGGTCAGCGGAAAGCGGACGAAACGTGCAGATATGAACCGTCCCATAAGGATTCATTGCACAAGCGCTTCTAAGGTGATTTTCAAAATCGCCTGCGCTTAAAAAATAGCGAATACACCCGAGGTGTGAACAAGCCCTAACTGAACTTTGCAAATAAAAAAAAAAACCCCTGTAGCGTAGTTCTGTTTACTTGCAGCTGTGCGCCTATGCATGCAGGCTTACAGTGAGCCCAAGGTGACCCTCAGGTCAAAGAGAAGATATTTATCTAATAAGAGGGAGACTCTTGAGGCCAGCCCCCCATAGTAGATTGGTGGTGCAGTGCAGTAACCTCACCGCCAAAAACAGGCCTTCTGGGATTATTGCATTAGTACTTGATGTCTGGTGACGCTCACTTCCTGTTTGGCCATTGATGACGTGCGCGGAAGCGTATTTCTCAAATACGCTTATGCGCAACGCTGATAACTGTGGCGGGTTTTTTAAATGTTTGGGCGTTACCATAGACTTACATGACTCCCACGGTAACGCGGGTATTGAACCGTGTTAGATAGGGCACTTCCAGCGCAGCGTATCGCAATGTGGGGAATGTGAACTCCCCTATAGACTAGCATTAGGCTGTGGTGGGGTGTGGTAAATTAACCGCGCCGCCTCAGTGTAAAAGGGCCCTAAATCTTTCCAAATCTCTCATTGTTACTCGTGGTTTAGGCCTAAAGCCTGTGGCTTACATACGTGAGCGCCAGCCTGAGTGTGTGCATCTTGGCAGCAGTGCATGAAATTGTTGTAATTGCCACAGTGGCGTCACTAGGGGTGTGCGGTAGGTGCGGACCGCACCAGGTGTCACCTGCAGAGGGGGTGACACCAAGCTCCAGGCTAAGGGACTGTGGAGTAGGGCTATGTAAAGACCTCCTCTCTCCCCTATAGCAAATGAGTCCAGTATAACCCCTGCCCAACCCCATTCTCAACAAATGTAACTAGTAATGATACTACAACAAAAAGTATTATTGCTTTTGTTTAGCCTGGTGAGGTTGGAGGTTCCGGGATAAGAGAGCGGTGACACCATGAGTTTCCCCACCAGGTGAGACCAACCCTGGTGACACCTCTGCATAGACAGGGACAGATCTCCTTTCATCGCAGGAATCTGTGTGTATGGTGTCCAGCACAGTCGTTCGCAGGCAACTGCTAGTGGTGGCTGAGTCTTATAAGGTGTGGTTGAGGGGGATATCGGCACAGCTATACCGTGTTTCCCCGAAAATAAGACAGTGTCTTATATTCACTTTTGCACCAAATGTTGTGCTCGGGCTTATTTTTAGGGGATGTCTTGTATTTCTGTGAACACACAAGTTCCTGTGCTGTGTGTCCTCCTGCCTTCCCCACTGTGCCACCTCTTGTGTGCCCCTGTGTCCCCCCTTGTACCTTTAGTGTCCTCTTGGTGTCCCCCTTTTTACCCGTGTCCTTCTTTGTCCCATAAACTCCTGTGTCCCTTGTAACCCTATGTCCTCCTGGTGTCCTCCAATGTCCCCCTGAATCCTCCTCTTACCCCTAACTCCATGTTGGGCTGTACCCTTTGTCCTGTAATGTCCCCCTAATCCTCTTATCTCCTCCCCCCCCCCTTCCCCCCAGCTCCATGCTGCTGTGTCCCCGACCTTCAGCCTATGGGGAAGAAGTTCTGCAATTTGTGATTCTACTGGAGCCGATGATCTTGTAGGCGGGACCATGGCTTTATTGGGCCAATCACTGCACACACTGAGTACCAGCAAGTGCAGTGATTGGCCCAATGATGGAGCCTTGGTCCTGCCCATGAGACCATGGGCTGCAGTAGAAACACAAGTTGCCATACTTTTCCCCTTACTGCAGCTAGGGCTTACATTTGGGGTAAGGCTTATATTTCCTGCTAGAGCTTACGTTCAGGGGATGTCTTAATTTCAGGGAAAGGAGCAATGGTATAGTCCACACCTGCATAGCTGGTCCCCAAATTACATTTCCCCCGATTTACTACGACTCAGAGGGTGAATAGTATTTTACACCCCAGGGAAACTTTAGCGGCAGCAGGATGAGCCGTCATTCTGCTCGACCTGAGCCCTACTGACCGGCAGCGTACAAATGCATATGCTACCTCTTGACTATGAGGTAAGTATCTTTTACTTCTCTTTTTTTCTCTTTTCTTACAGGTTCACTTTAAAGAAAAAGGGTAACATAAAAAAGTGCTCCTGAGGGGTACTTACTTCGGGAAGGGGAAGCCTCTGGATCCTATCGAGGCTTCCCCCTCCATCTCCGCCCCACGGTGATCTCGCTGAGACCCTCCAAATGGCGGGCATGTAAATACTTACCTCTCCGGCTCCAGCGCAGGCGCAGTAGCAGCTCTTGGCTCGGTATCAGGCGGGAATAGCCAATCCCAGACTGGTCCACTCTACTGCTCCCTGCGCAAGTCACTTGTACAGTAGAGCAGACCCAACTGGGATCGGCTATTTCTGCCTGATCCCGAGCCGAGAGCCGCTACTGCGCTGGAACCTGGGAAGGTAAATATTGCAGGCTTGACAGATTGTCGGCTGTGGCTTCAGAGGGGCCCAGCGAGACCACCGTGGGACGGAGGAGGACGGGGGAAGCCTCGATAGGATCCAGAGGCTTCCCCCTCCCGAGGTAAGTACCCCCAGGGCCACTTTTTTATGTTGCAGAGTCTCTTTAAGAACAAAAAATAAACACTCATGTCACAAACAGCAACGGCATGTTATTGTTATCTCCATTCACAGGAATGATGGAAATATTGTAAAACCAGGAAGTGCAGATGGCAGTTAGAGATTGGACGACTGTTGTAGCAGTTGAGCAATTCGGCCATCTTAAAGAGGAACTGTAGTGTAAATAACATAATTAATAAAATTGCTTATTTTTAAACAATATTCATTTATAGATTATTTAGTCAGTGTTGTGCTAGGTACACACCATACAATTTTCTGTAATGCTGGGAATACACGGTACGTTTCTGAGCCATTTAGATGGCTCGATTCATCATTTCCGACATGTCCGATCTCCCGCCCGATCGTTTCCACGCTCGATTTCGCATAGGGAACAATGGGAAAAGATAAGAAAAACGAATAGAAGATAAGAGAATCTTGCGCGAAATCGAGCGGGGAATCGATCGGGCAGCAGAATCGAGCCCGCAAAAACGCACCGTGTATTCCCAGCATTCGATTTTCTGTTAGATTTACCTGCCAGATAGATAATTTCTATTATCTGGCAGGTAAATCTAACAGAAAATGGTATGGTGTGTACTAGGCATTAGGCCATTGTAAGATCTCTCCTCTCCCTGATTTACATTCTGAAATTCATCACAAGTGGCGACATCTTTAGTCCTGTCAGATGCAGCTCTGCGGAATGTTTGTTTCAGAGAATTCTAAATCCACTGAAAATAATGCCTGGTTTCCCAGAATGCTCTGCTTGGTAGGATTCTGCATAGCTAAACAGCCTAGGCTTAGCATCACTGAGGGGAGGGCGGAGCTACGTACCAATATATATCGATATAGGAAGTGTTTCTGATGCTGTAAAAGTGGCTAGCCTGAATGATTGACGGCATTCTACTATACTGAATAAAAGAGTTTCACTTCCCTGGGGCTTCTGCCAGCCCCCTGCAGCTGCCCTGTGCCCAGTGGTGTAGCTAAGGAGCTGTGGGCCCCGATGCAAGTTTTACATTGGGGCCCCCCAAACACTCTATACACAACAATTGATACGGCGCACCAAAACCTGCCAATGGCAACTGCAGTATCAGAGGTGCAAGAAGGGGATAGGGAACAGTGTGTTAATGATTACCACTATTCATAGAATCTGTAGGAGTGATTATTATGAGCACAGGACCAATAGAGAGGTAATACTGTAGTTGAGGCAGGGCCCCTCTGGCCCAAGGGCCCCGATGCGGTCGCTACTGCTGCACCCCCTATTGCTACGCCCCTGCCTGTGCCCGCACCATCACTGAACGATCCCCCAGTTCCCTGCAGCTCTCCAGTCCGCACACCTGATCATGCTCAGGAGCACTTTGTGCATGCACAAAATGTGTCCGAGCATGTGCAGTGGCCCGTCAACTCACCAGTCAGCCGGCTGGAAGAAGGTCACTGCAGGGGACTGGAAGATCCCTTAGTGACTGTGCGGGCACAGGGCGGCTGCAGGGGGCTGGTAGAAGCTTCAGGTAAGTTACTCTTATTTTTTGGGTAGAGGTGGCTTGAACCTCAGATTTTGGGTCCACGGACACGAACTTCCACAAAAGTTCGAGTTCGCCCGAACCGGGCGGACCGCCATAGACTTCAATGGGCAGGCGAAACCTACAAACACTGTTTCTGGCCACAAAAGTGATGGAAAAGTTGTTTCAAGGGGGGGATGGCGGAGTGATATACATGTCGAAAGTCTCTGGGAAAATTACATATTTGACGTACAGCAGGGTTATAATCCTTAAAGGGAAGAAATCACATTGCATTCCTAAATTGGAAGCATAAAATAAACACACAAAAAAAAACACAGATCAGAAGAATATTAGCGCTCAATAGAGCTTTTGTGGGGTGCTTTCAGCAACAAAATTCAGCGAGGAGCAAGCTAAGAGCAGCCTAACTACCGGTAACGCTTTCTCTAGCTCCAAATGTCATTCCCTTCCTCTCACTACAGCAGCATCAGCAGACTGAGAACATGGCCAACGCTGCGGCTTTTTTATAGGGGGGGTGGGGGTCCGTGGGTGAGTGCAGCCTGATTGGCTGCAATGTGTCTGCTGACTATGATGTAGAGGGTCAAAGTTTAGCCCAAAGAGGAGGTATAGGAGGCGGGTCAAACGCGCTATGTATTTGCTACCCGCCGCGGGCGCGGGTAGCTGATATCCGCATGGACTACCTGTGGGCGACTCGTTCGGGTCGTCTATTTTTTGGAGGTCAGTTTTCACTTTAAGTATTACAGGTGTCAGACAGTCAGATGAGTAATATGTCCATAGCTAAATTTAATCATAGGAAAATGCGGTTTACATTATACATCTCTTTCAGTAAACACTGTTCCTGTATTCGCGTATGTGGTGGATTTATCTGTTGGGCGATAGAAGTACTTCTTAAGCCCATGTAACTGTCTGACAAATAAGGCCCATTATCCTGTTTTGCATGTGTACATATTTGCATAAGAGTCTGTTTGCTCTGGTTAAATTTGGAGTCAGCAGCTGGTGTGACTGTAGTGCTCTCTGACTGCTGCACTGCAACAATAGTAACAATTATTAACACACTGGGAAGGATTAGGCCATCTGTCAGCTGAGCCAATGATAGCTGCATACACAGGCGCGTAGAAATGTCATTTTCCAAAAACTGGCTTCAGAGGGTGTGGCTGCAACTGAAATAACCCCTGAAGTGAAGGGGGAATATGAAGGCTGACCTATGTATTTCCTTTTAAACAATGCAGATTGCCTGGCTGCCCTGCTGATCCTCTGCCTCTAAATGTGGTCATACATCTATCGACTTGGCGCCCGATCGACCAGTGGCGTCGCTAGGGCCTTTGATCCGGGGAACCTCCCCCGAACCTGTTGTCATGGTGCCCCGGATCGATTGAGCGTCAGGCAAGCACAGTCTCCATCTTCTTCCGACTTCCTTCCCGTCGCGCCTTGGTTACAGCGCCCCCTGTGATGACGTGACTTATGTCATCACAGGGGGTGCGGATATCGGGCTGAAATTGGTTGCATGTATCGATCAAACATGCATGAAATCGGGCCGTTGTGGTCGATCTCCGAGCTCTGGCAGCAATCCTTATACACGCGCTCCACATGGTTGCCACAGTAACGTAGGTGCGCGTGTAACCGGGGGGCTCATTTGACATTGGGGGACCGGTGTCGGGTCAGCAAGGCAGCGGAAGTGGTGTCTCAAGGCCAATTCCTGATCGATTTCAGCATGAATCGGTATGGGCAGCTGACAGATCTCTCCCTAATCAGATGTGATCAGAGAGAGATTTGTCTCTTGGTTGAATCTGCCCAACATCGCCAGATGTATGGCTACCTTAAAGAGAATCTGAAGTGAAAATAAAAACCAGATACTCTCCTAAGGAGAGGGAAGGCTCTGGGTCCTACAGAGCCTTCCTGGAGTCCTCACGGTCCCTACATTCCCCCGCTAGCAGTCTCTGACCGATTGGTCGGAGACTTCTCTCTTCCGCTTTTGATGGACTTCAGGAGTCTTCAGAAACATTCGGGTTCCCAACGAGAGGCCACTCCATACTGCGCATGCACGCGCCCTCTCTTACTCGAGTGCACAGTATAGAGTGGCTGGTCTTCAGGAGCCCGAGTGCTCCCGAAGACTTCCAAAGCTCCCCCCAAAAGACAACCTCCCCCAGATTTGAACCAGGAATCCAGTGCTGGAACGTGAGGACCATGAGGACAATGGGAATGCTCTGTAGGACCCAGAGCCTTCCCTCTCCTTAGGTGTGTATCTGGTTTTTATTTTTGCTTTAGATTCTCTTTAAAGGGAACCAGAGACGAAGCACCCTTGTGTATGTTACCATATATATCAGTGGGAACATTAGAGAAAGCACTTACCATGCTCTCTGTTTCATCCTCACTGCTAAAAGTGTCTGTTATCAGCTGTGATAAGAATCCCGGACTGAGCATTCAGTCTGGCTTTGCAGGGAATAATTATAGCTGAGTCATTATAGCAGAGCAGGCTTGGGCTTGAAAAGACACCAGAGAAGACAGACTCAGCTATAATCTTTCTGTAGCAAAGCTAGACTGAGTGCTCAGTCAGGGATTCTTATCAGAGGTGATAACAGTCAGATTACACAGAGAACAATGAAACAAATAGCAGATTAGGTGTTTACTGTCCTGTTCCCACTGATTTATAAGGTAAAATACAAGAGGGTGCTTCATCTCTGGTTCTCTTTAAGGGCGCATTTCCACTAGCAAGAGGCATTTCTGCATCTGGCTTACTGCATTGCAGATAGCCGCGTCCCCCCCACGGGTGTCTTCCGGGAGTCCAAAATCTGCAGCGTGTAATCCATATCCTTCCCCGCAGCGCACTGTATGGAAACGGAAATTACTCCATTGACATGCATTGGTTGCAGATCCATTGTGAAAAATGGCGATATGAATTTGCAATAAGTGGAAACGGGCCCTGCAAGCCGGTTTCCACTGTGTGCTGTCTCTTGTGAGACACGATGCCGTTACAGCTGTGATGGAAATGCGGTTTTTAATTCCCATAGGGAAGCATTGTGTGAGAACCACATGCAGGAGGAATGAACTTGCCGAGTGGTTTCTCTCTACACTTGAACATTCACATCATTGTGTTTTTTTGTACTTCCCATAGAGTAACATTATGTGTGTTTCCTCATGTGTTTTCCACACTGCGGCAAAGCGCATGCAGTTCAAATAAGTGTGACCCCTGCCTTAGGCATAAAGCAGTACTGTGGGGGCCCATTTACATGTGGCACTATTACTATGCCTATTCATAGATTATCATTGTGTACATTGTGCATCTGCTTTGTAATGTGGCAGAACCAAGTGCAGTGGATGCGTCCACAGGGCGAGAACCTCGATTAGAGCGCAGGAGATTTGGGCGCAGCTGGCGCCACCATAGACCGTAATAGGAATAGCGGCATACAGTGAGTAACTTCGGCGCCATCAGAAGATGGAGCTGAAGTTACTTTTAAAACACTGTAATCCGGCCGCCAGCAATAGCTGGAAGCCGAATTACATCATTCCCCACCATCCACACAGACCTATAGGGGCAATAGTAATCAGCGCCCAAGTCTCCCGGTGGCAATTTCTCTCATACGCCCCTCACAGGGAACCATGGGTACGTTCTGCATGGTCATTGAGCATCAGGTCTGCTGCATTTTAACATTACGCACTGGACACGGAGCTGGATTTTGCACTAGGCACGAGCCTAGAGAAGCCAGTGTGCTGAGGCACTTTTCATTGGCGCTTTGATGATGTCACCACCCACATGGAAAGCTGGTAGGGTGGGCTGGATAGTACTGCGTCTGGTTTTGCGAGTTTGGGGGCGGGCAGAGTTTAAAGAGAATCTGTACTGTAAAATTCTTACAATAAAAAGCATACCATTCTATTCATTAGGGATCGGTTGAAAAGGGCGCCCGAGCTGCCTGTATGAAAAGGGCGCCGCCATAGACATCAATGTTATTTCTGGAAATATAAGCTACAAGGTGTAGAAAAGGGCACCCGAGTTTTGATATAGGCTACAAGCAGGCTCCCCTTTGTAGCCCATATTTTTTCGGCTACAAGGTTTTCGGCTACAAGCGGGCTCCCCTTTGTAGCCTGTATTTTTTTCGGCTACAGTAAGGTGCCCCTTTGTAGCCCATATTATTGCCTTTTTTCTAGCCTAAGTTTTTATATGGGCTACAAGCACTGTAAGCCGAATTATTTCATTCCCCCACTATCCATGGCGGCCTGGAGGGGGAATAGTAATTAACACATCCCGGAGTTTTTTTGTAGCCGAAGTTTTGATATGGGCTACACCAGGCGCCTTTTTTGTAGCCGAAGTTTATATGGGCTACACCAGGCGCCTTTTTTGTAGCCAAAGTTGGTATATATGGGCTCCACCAGGCGCCCTTTTTTACCGGCGCCCTTTTCATGTAGACCCATTCATTATGTTCTCCTGGGCCCCTCTGTGCTGTTTCTGCCACTCCCTGCTGCAATCCTGGCTTGTAATTGCCATTTTTATGCAGTGTTTACAAACAAAAGACATAGCAAGTGATAGGCTGAGAGTAGCTCAGTGTGTGAGTCATACAGAGTATGCAGGGGGCCTGGAGAGGGTGTGTATAGCTTCTATCCAATCACAAGCAGCACAGCCCATTCCAGCCTGACTGCCTCAGCCCGACAGACCCGACAGAGGAGAGAAGATTAGATCATATAACAGAGATAACACAGCCACTGTGCAACTAGAAAAGGCTGCAGTAAGACAGAGCACATTAGAACAGCTATAGGAACTTATAGGATAGAAGAAATAAGGCTCAAAATTTTGTTACAGAGTCTCTTTAAGTCACCAGCACTTCTGTGCCTATAGCCTACAGAGATGTAATTCCAGGCCTGAAACGGGCACTTAGGGTATGTACACACATCCAATTTTGGTTGGCCAATGATTTGCATATTTTACAACTTCCTCAAAAATAAGACAGGATCTTATATTACTTTTTCCTCCAGATAATGCATTATGGTTTGCTGTCAGGGTATTAACTCGTCATTAGCAGCTTCAATAGAGTCATCTAGTTTGAGATAAGTGTAATGCTTTTGCAGTCAGCAGAACTCGTTGTGCTGTAAATATCTTGTAATGCTTTTATGTCTCCTTGCTAGCAGAAAATACAGAAACTGGAAGCAGAAGTCCTCTATTAGTGTCTTACACTGCCCCCTAGTGACAGGTGGCCATAAATACACATTACAGCAGTACTAATTATTAGCAAGCAAATGTAACAAATAAGAAATAAAAAAATGTGCTAAAATAAAGCCTGGAGTACTTGCAAGCCTCTAAATAAATTATTATTATTATTATTATTATTATTTAGTATTTATATAGCGCCGACATATTACGAAGCGCTGTACAGTATATATATATATCTTGTCACTAACTGTCCCTCAAGGGAGCTCACAATCTAATCCCTACCATTGCCATATGTCTATATTATGTAGTGTAAGTACTGTAGTCTAGGGCCAATTTTTAGGGGGAGCCAATTAACTTATCCGTATGTTTTTGGAATAATTGGCTGCTAAAGGGTTAACATTCATGTGTCTGTACAATTTGGCCGGCTGACACATGCAGGCTCACCCTTTGGTGTCACAGAAAGTCCATTGGCTGCCTAGTAATCATAACATCGGCTATTTCATTCTAATTATCAAACATATGCCTGTTTATGGGCGGCACAGATCAGTTTAGCCAGCGTGGATACGCCCCTCCTCGCTCCCCACCACCTCCCTCCCCCAGCATGCAACACAAACGTGGCTGTAAAAACAATAACAAGATATTTATGAATGAAGGCTGTTTGCTGCTCATGTTGCAGAAGGTCATGTCGTGTCAAATCGCAGTTCTTTCGCTCTACATACTCTAATCAGTCCTGTTACAGTCTCGTGTGTGGCTGAGTGATATTCTACATGAGAAACATGGCCGCCCAGTCGCTGTTGTATCTTCCATTTTAGCAACATATCGCTGACATACACCAAAGACAAAAAGCCTTTGTCCCCAGCTCGTTCAGTTTTGGGAGATCAGACAATAGAATGTTTTGTGTTTATTATTTGTCATCGGCGTCATTGCTTAATCCAGATGTTTCAAACCAATAACGTTGGAGAAATAGATCAAGTCTGATATGATAGGAAAAGATCCAAAGAACCAGACAGAGTTAAACTTTTCTAGATATAAAAAAAATTCCTTTCAGTCTGTAAATAGCTAGGGCTAATGGCAAATACTTTTATTTCAAGCAATCATTAAGGACCTGTTTCCACTAGCCACCGCGCGCGGCTGCGAAATGCCCGGCGGCACTTCCAGGTCTGCGGGTGCGCAGAAGAATCCCAGAAGCCGTGCCATAGATGGCTATGGGATTCGCTGCCTCCCGCACGGAAAGGGCAATGCCAGCCGATTCGATAGGGCAAGCAATTTGGCAGGCAGCACCATTATTTCCTATGGCAGAGTTTCCCCGCTCAATTCGCCTGCACTAATCATGTCATTATATAAATGGGCTGCACTGGCACAGGAGCAGGAGAGTCTGTAGCTAGACCATAATGGCTGCTGAAATATACACACACTTATCAGAGGACACGGTCTTTCTGCAAAAAAAAAGTTTCCTGTCCTCTTTCTAGTTCCTGGAAGCGTGATCGCATGCTTCCAAGGCTTTTTTTGATTTGTGGCCAAATAGTAAACTAACTGCAACCACATACGGTACATTTTTTTTTTAATTAAATAATTACATTACATTTAAAATTAGCTGTTTACCTCCCACACCAAAAATTACCCAAATACATTTTTTAATAAAAAATTTTTTTACAGTTAAAAAGAAACAAACAACATAAATAGTTACCTAAGGGTCTGAACTTATATTTTTTTAAATTATAAGCTTGTAAATAGTGATGGACGCAAATTAAAAAAAATGCACCTTTATTTCTAAATAAAATATTGGCGCCACAAATTGTGATAGGGACATCATTTAAACGGTGTAATAACCGAGACAAATGGGCAAATAAAATACATGGGTTTTAATTATGGTAGCGTGTATTAATTTCAAACTATAATGGCCAAAATCTGAGAAATAATGTATTTTTTCAATTTCTTTCTTAATTTTTCTGTTAAAACGGATTTAGAAAAAAAATAATTCTTAGCAAAATGTACTGCCCGAAAAAAGCCTTATTAGTGGCGGAAAAACAAGATCTAGATCATTTCAGTGTGATAATTAGTGATAAAGTTATTGGCGAATGAATGGGAGGTGAAAGTTGCTCGGACGCATAAGACATAACACTGTAGGCTGAAGTGGTTAAAGTGAATGGGAACCGCATTTAAAAAAAAAAAATGAAGCAAATACTTACCTAAGGAGAGGGAAGGCTCTGGGTTGTATAGAGCCTTCCGTCTCCTCTCTCGGTGCCCTCTATCCTGTGCTGCCCTCCCCCCCCCCATTTCAATCCCCCGCCGAAAGGGTATTTGGAAGTCTTCGGGAGCAGTGTCCTCCCGAAGACGTGCAGCTCCATACTGCACAGGCATGAGCGTGCAAGAGAGCGTGCTTGCGCAGGTGAAGTACAGGGCCGCCCTTCTTCAGGAGCACTCGGGCTCCTTGAAGACTTCTGAAGCCTCCTTCGGCCGGGTAAAGCAGTATTTGACTAATTTAGTCAAATACTGCTACCGGGCGAGCCAGCACCGGAACGAGGGGACCAGGAGAGGAGCCGGAAGGCTCTATAGGACCCAGAGCTTTCCCTCTCCTTGGGTAAGTAACTGTCTCATTTTTTTAAATGCGGTTCCCATTCACTTTCATGGTGGAACTGCAGACTGTCAGTCGTTTCAGGTGAGGAACGTCAGTAATAGATATTCCTATTCTGTATGGCTGATTACTTTTAAAAAAGCCATACAAAAGCAATCACTGAGAATAACAGCAAACCTGTGACTTTAAAGAGGAACTCCAGTGAAAATAATGTAATAAAAAAGTGCTTCATTTGTACAATAATTATGTATAAATGATTTAACCATTTCAGCCCACAGGTATTTTTCACCTTATGGACGAGAGGAATTTTCCCCTTTCAGTGCTCCTCCCTTTCACTCCCCAATAACTTTATCACTAATTATCTCAACAAAATGATCTATAACTTGTTTTTTTCCGCCACCAATTAGGCTTTCTTTGGATGGTACATTATGCTAAGAATGATTTTATTCTAAATAAATTTTAACTGAATAATTAAGAAAAAATTGGAAAAAATCATTATTTCGCAGTTTTCGGCCATTATAGTTTTACAATACCACATGCTACCGTAATTAAAATCCACACATTTATTTTTTGCCCATTTGTCCCAGTTATTGCAACATTAAAATTATATCCCTAGTATAATGTATGGTGACAATATTTTATTTGGAAATAAAGGTACATTTTTTCAGTTTTACATCCAGCGCTAATTTTTAGCCCATAAATTTATAATAATATGCCCTCTTGACATTCATATTCATTTTTTTAATCCCTGAAGTCAGTAGGTGTAATTTTACTATTTGGCCTCAAGATGTCCCCGCTGAGAAAATCCTATGTAGTGTACAAGTACACAGGAAGTAACTAGGGAAGTGACGCAGGCTTCAATGGAAGCCTGCCTCATGGGTGGCCTGCGGGGAGATTAATGAATGGGAAGTTTGCGTGAACGAGCATTGCAGGCTTGGCCTTTTCCTAGGCTTGCGCAGTGCGTCCGTGATCATTCTTTGACAAACCCTTGTCTAGGGGTTCAGGGCGTCCCATCTCTGCATGGGTGAGTGCAAGGGTGACGGGGCAAGCCCTGGAGTTATCCAGAGGCTTCCCTCTACTGAGGTATCTAAAGGGGGCACTTTTTTCCCTACAGGTACACTTTAATGTGTACCCGAGGCGAACCTAAGAAAGCGCATACTTACCTAAATAGAAGAAAGCTTCTGGATCCCATAGAGGATTCCAAGGACATTCCCCTGGTCAGTTTGTGGACCCCCCAAAGATTTCTGATGAGGGTTTGTTGGAAATCTAAAAGGGGGTTGTGATCCTCTTCAAGCACGTACTATGCCTGTGTGAGTACGACCGCCGTGCCTGCAAAGTAAGCTGGAGCCACTCGTGCACGACACGCCATGCTTGCCTGCCACAAGAGGAGCACGGTTCTGATGTTAATGAGGATCCCGGTGAGCGGCAGCAGGAGCGAGGAGGACTCGGGGAGCGAGGAGGAACTGTAACCCAGGATTGAACTGCATCCCAATCAGTAGCTTATACCCCCTTTACCATGAGAAATCCTTTCCTTTTCTTGAATAGATCATCAGGGACATCTGTATGGATGATATTTTGGTGAAACCCCTCCCACAGTGTGATGTCATGACCATGGTCCTGACAGTTTCCTGTCTGTAAGCCTTGTTGCCTTGGGGAAAATAGCAGCTGTTTCCTACTGCCAAGCAACAAGTATCTTCCTCTGTGCATACCGTATGTATATCTATACAAAAAAAAAACTTTTAGCCTATCGCATTGTTGGGGGTGTGGTTATAGATATTGGCAGTTGGTGCTGTCTGTATTTTTGCATGTCTACCAGCAGTAAAGATGATGACCTGCAGGCTCATTGTGGATCAAACAACATGAAAGTATTACATGGCAAATAGCAATCATTTCTTGATCTCTCTTTTATTTTTTTAACTTTTCAGTTTGCAACTTTTAATTTGGTCCCCTTTTTGCTAAAGTTCCTCTTTAAGTCTCATCTCAGACACACCTCTTTATAGGATTGTGGTGAGGAGCAGAGTCATGATGTCACCACATTGACCCTCCCCCAGGCCAACTAGAAAGGCTCTGTCCTATAATGTGAGTCATGCATAGATCTCACAGACTGCAGATATTTTACAAAATGCTCTTTAGTATTGACTCAACTAGGCGCTTCAGTAAATGTAGGGATTAGCACCTTATTATTACTCAATCGCTGGATTTGGAAGCACACTGACTTCATGGTGCACAAATACGTGTCATGGCCTTGTGTGGGGATTACTCTACAGAACACAGTGACCCCAGCGCTCAGTCAATACAAAGCTGGGACATTGCCACCATCGCTGCAGAGGCAGAGTTCAGCCATCCGCAGAAGGAAAGACGTGTACTTACCACGGGCATCACTGCAAACATCTTACCTTTCTGCAACAGTCCAAAAACTCCTTCACTACAAAATACATCTTCTACTAGACAAGACAAATAACATTTATATCACGCCTTTCTCCTGGCGGACTCAAAGCGCCAGAGCTGCAGCCACTAGGGCGCACTCTCTACTAGATCAAACATTTATATTAAAACAGCTTCAAAAATCAGGGCTGGTGCTACCACAGAGGGATCCTGAGTAATCGCCCCAGTGTCCCCAAGCGCCAACACCCCCCCTCCTTCCCTTGTGCTTCCCAGGGCCCCTGCAAAGGTTTTGGCAGCATAGCAACTCACCTGCCCGGTAGGTACACTGCTCCATTATTTCCTGCTCAGTGGCCAAGTACATGTCAGTAGGTAATAAAATGCGCCTGGTTACAGAGAAGATGCACCCCCTTCAAGGATGAATATGAAAGCGCACGGACTAATGTAGCAGCATGCTGGGTGAGATGTTATGCTGCCAAACATCTTGCACGGGCCCCGGCCGGGGAGCACAATAAAGTTGGTGTAGGAGATCTGTGGGGCCATTTTACCATCCTCACTCAGAAAGGCTGTCCGGATCCCACAGGCCTCCCCAGCAACCGCCCGGTGTCACTTCTCTTCGTCTCCAAATTACTAGAATGACTTGGCACAAAGGAGGAAAGAGGTGCCCAAAAATTTATAAAACTGTTCAAAACAAAAAAAGGAGGCAAATTCATCATACGTTTTATGTCACTTATTGCACTGGCAACCCGTTTCGTGGGTCACTGCCCACTTCCTCAGGCAGATCAAGTGCTGAAATCTGAGATTAAGGTGGCTTTCTGCTTTACCTGATGGGAGAGGTACACCAGGTCCCACTTGGACTAGAGATGGCCTGAACTGTTCGCTGGCGACCATTATTCTGCGAGCATCGGCTGTTTGCATTTGCAGGGAACAGCGAACATTTGGCATGTTCGATTCGCCCCCTATACATTATCATTGAGCTAAACTTTGACCCCTTACCTCACAGTCAGCAGACACATGGCAGCCAATCAGCAAACACCCCCTCCTGGACCCCCCACCCCCCTATCAAAAAGCAGTAGCAGTGGCCATATTGGATCAATTCTCTGCTGGTGTTAGTGCTGCTGACTGTTAGTGTGAGCAGGGTCAGTCTTGCTGCAGCTAGGCCTGTGTTGTTCCTCACTTGCTGTGAAAGCACTCCAAACAAGCCTTTTGAGGGCTAGTACATCCATCTTCTGTGTTGTTTTTTTTGTGTGCGACACTCCACAGCCCACTGACACCCAGAGCTGTGTGCACACTACTGCTGTTACCTCAAAAGATTTTTATTTGAGCACAGGCAACGCGTTTCGCGGGTCTAAGCCCGCTTCTACAGGCCAATACAGTGCCAAATGACAGAAATCATGTAGCATAGTGACTTAGGGAGGCTCCCTGTGCTACATGATTTCTGTCATTTGGCACTGTATTGGCCTGAGGAAGCAGGCTCAGACCCACGAAACGCGTTGCCTGTGCTCAAATAAAAATCTTTTCTAAGTTTACAGAGATTTCGTCATTGAGGTAAGATACCTCATTTTTCTTTTTCGTTTTTAAACTGGTTTTAAAAGCTTTTATTCAAATCAGGGCGCCTCTTTCCCCTTATTGTGCATAGTTATACCCCCGTACATGTTTGTCCGAGGGGTGGTGACAGAACACCCGTTGTTTTACCACGGTTAATGTTGTGTCCATCCTTTTTCGTCTAAGAGAGCGACCGCAACCAGGTCCGTCCAGGACCACCCCGAGTGGAGTGGGGTTTATGGTCTCCACCTGCTTCCTGTGGTCGGTTGCCCCTTGCAACCCTCCTTTGTGAGTAGCCCTTTCAATCAATTGATTTCTCCACACACCTATTATTGACATACTGCACTATCGGGCTCCCTTTTTTGTCTCCTGTATTTTTTTCCATAGGGTGCCAAGACACCCCAACCACGATTACCGCATTAAGTTACAGGCACAGAACCACTTCAGTGCCTGATTATGTCACTGTATTCTGATAGTACTATTGCATTCCTCGGTGTGTGACACTCCACAGCCCACTGACACCCAGAGATGTGCATAATGCGATTTCTGCCCTTTAGGGATTAAAGCTTAACTTTGCTTCAACTCCCTAATTTTTGGTGGGACTTTTGGCTTGGATCCCCCTCCGGCATGCCCCTGTCCAGGTGTTAGACCCTTTGAAACAAATTTTCCATTACTTTTGAGGCCAGAAACAGTCTTTGTAGGTTTTAAAATTCGCGTGCCCATTGAAGTCTATGGCGGTTCGCCAGATTCACCTGTTACCAAACATTTGCGGAAGTTGGAGTATGGAGTAAAATACGCATGTAAAATGCAGTGAAATGCACTTCTACTGCATCTCTGTTGAAATACATGGGGCTCGATTCAGTAAACCGTGCTAAGTGTTAGCACGCCTGTGAAAAGCCCTATATCACGCCTAAAGTTAGTTTAGGCATGATAAATTCACATCTAAAGACTTTGGGCGTGATAACTAGGGTGCTAACTGGGTTAGCACCCTTTACTAAATTCACATCGCGTGCAAAACTTTGCGCGCGCACCGCGAAAACAGCGCACACGATGCGTCTATAAGGTCGCATTGGGTGCGACCTTAACGTCGCACCATGTGACGTTAAAGTCGCACCCAATGCGGCCTTATAGGCGCATCGGGTGCACCGTTTTCATCGCACAGCGATGAAACATTTCGCGCACACCGCGCTGTGCGCACGCAAAGTTTTCAGTGTGGGACTTTGCGCACGATGTGAATTTAGTAAACGGTGCTAACCCAGTTAGCACCCTAGTTATCACGCCCAAAGTCTTTAGGTGTGCTAACTGGGTTAGCACCGTTTACTGAATCAAGCCCATTATGTGCGATTTAGATGCATTTCACAGCAATATTGATCAAGTTGTACATTTCAAAAAATGCACATTGGAAAAAGCAGAGATATGCAGGTTTTTTTATGCAGCCCATAGCATTCTGCCAGGCCTCATTCACACTTGGAATCGCAAAACATGATTTTGCCAGGTTTGCGTTTTGCGATTCTCATTCCAGTGAATGAGAATTGCAACACAATTGCCTGGAAAATGTTGCATGCAGCGTGTTTGTGATCAGCAGAAGTCGCAATAGCCGCAATGTGAGTAATCCCCAAGGGATTACATGTGCTACAGCACTTTGCTGATCGCCTGTGATTTGGCAAAACGCTAATAGAATTTCACAAACCCACCTCAGGTTCTCTTTAAAGTGAACCAGAGAGGAAGCACCCTCATGTATTTTACCATATACATCAGTGGGAACATTAGAGAAAACACCTACCCTGCTTTCTGTTTCATCCTTCACTGCTCAGCCTGCTTCTTAGCAGCCCTGATAAAATCCCCGACTGAGCATTCAGTCTGGCTTTGCTCAGGAATTATCAGGCAATAAAAGGTAAAATAAAGGCTACTTACCGGGGGCTTCGTCCAGGCCCAAGCTCCCAGCATGTCTTTCGCCGCAGCTCTGCCCGCAGCCGTTCGCCATCTCTGCTTCCCGATCCGCAGTGATGACGTCAGGCCAACCTGGGGGGGTCGGCTCCAGTCCACGTGGCGGTGATTGACAGCGCCGCTCGCGCAGGACCTCCAGATCGGCCTGACGTCATCACCGCAGCCCAGGAAGCATAGACGGCGAATGGCTGCGGGGAGAGCTGTGGCGAGGGACATGCTGGGAGCTTGGGGCTGGACGAAGCCCCGGGTAAGTAGCCCTTATTTTACCTTTTATTGCCTGATAACTCCTTTAAGACCCAAGCTTTACCAGTCTCCTCATTCACGTGGGCAATGACAGGGTAGAGTGTCAGCTTCCTGGCCAGGAGATTTGTTTTGTTCCCAAAAGCAGATGCCATCTTAATATAGCTGTAAAATTCCCAAGCGTTGGCTGTGATGAAATGCCTCTTACACACTTTCAATCAGCATGGAAAATACAGTGTAATATTTAACCTCCCTGGCGGTATAATAAAAACCGCCAGGGGGCAGTGCTGCCATTTTTTTGCGCGGATAGCGGCGATCGAGCGCGATCGGTGTGCTGGCGCAGCTAGCAAAGTGCTAGCTGCGTCCAGCAAAAAAAAAAAATTACGCAGATCGGCCCAGCAGGGCCTGAGAAAACCTCCTGCGCGGGTTACCGCCAGGAAGGTTAAAGAGGAGTTGGAGGTACAGTACCATAAAGTGATATATCGGATGATTTTTGTACTGACTCCACAGCCCTGCCAGCATGGAACCGATATGAGGACCTGCACACGGGTCCTTCAGGGTTAGTTCCTGGGTTAAAGGTCAACTGGCCTGAGAGGGTTATGGAGGCTGACATATTTTTCTTAATTTTAAACAATGCACATTGCCTGGCTGACCTGCTGATCCTCTGACTCTTCTGGTCTATGGCTAGACATATTAGAGGCAAACTCAAATACAAAGTGGGCCGAAATTGAACACTTGGATCTAGCCACGGGCCAAACTCAGTGTCTATTGGCCACCTTATAAAAGTTCCCTGGTGTCTAATGGTGTCCCTAAATACAGTTCCTTGGTGTCTAGTGACCACAATCCTTCCCTACACCGAGCCTTGGTGTTGAGTTATTTCCCCCATATGACTTCCCTGGTGATCTAGGGCTTCACCTCCAATAAAGCTTCCCTGGTGGCCTAGAGTGGGCCAAATATAATGCAAAGTGGGGAAACCACCTGAGGGCCAAATGTGATGGCTCTGAAGGCCAGATTTGGCTCACGGGCTGGGGTTTGACATGTATGCCATAGACCCTGAACAAGCATGCCGAGATCTGCCTGAAGTCTGACTGCATTTACTGAATGCATGTTTCAGGTGTGTGATTCAGACACTGCTGCAGCCGGAAAGATCAGCAAGACAGCCAGGCAACTGGTATTGTTTAAAAGGAAATAAATCTGGCAGCCTCCATATCCCTCTGTGAGTTGTCCTTTAAGTAGAAAGAAAGGTGGGAGGGGGAAGAATTGAGCTTTAAAAGCGATCTATTACACATCAGCTAATCCAGCCGTTTCTACAGATATAATCAGCTCTGGCAGGGAGCGCTGTGCCCAGAGTTACACTTGAAAAGCATTGTGGGTGTATTCACAGCGCCACCTCAGCCATAAGCCTGTGAAATATTTACAACAATCTTCCTGGAGATAGTCATCTAAAATAAGAGAGCACATTATAATCGCTGGCAGGCTATGCGGCCAATACCCTCCTGCGTGACAATGTCAGGCCATGACGTGGCTCGGCAGGGACACCTGGTGGTAGATCCAAGCATGCGCAGGCTAGTGGCGAACCTGTCACTGAAGACAAGACAAATAGCATTTATTACTTTTCTCCTGGCAGACTGTGCTGTCCTTAGCGCCAGTGCTGCAGCTGCTAAGACGTGCTCCATAGGCAGTAGCAGTGTTAGGGAGTCTAGCCCAAGACTCCTTACGGAATAGTAGGGATGATCAATGATATGCAAATACTTCCTATGCAGCTTGAAAATTGACCAGTTTAAAGGGGTTCTGTGGGGGTGTGCTGAGGGTAAAAAACAGACACTTACCTGGGGCTTCTAGCAGCCCCCTGTAGCAGTAATGTCCCCCGCTGTCCTCCGATCTGCCGTTCCCCAGCACCGGGCAATTATTCGCCTGACACAGTCAAATAATGCGTGCTCCCGATCGCGGCATCAGAACTTACTGTGCAGGCGCAGTACGAAGGTTTCTTGTACTGCATCTGCACAGTATGCTTCCGATGATGCGAGCGGGAGCGAGCAGGGCCACGCAGCCGCAGTTGGAAAGCATGCCGCGCTACACCGGAGCACGGCAGATCGGAAGACGGCGTGGGACATTACTGCTACTAGGGGGGGCTGATAGAAGCCCCAGGTAAGTGTCTTTACCCTCAGCACACCCCCACAGAACCCCTTTAAAATCAGTGTACCAGAGATAAAAAAAAATACATACCTGGGGTTTCCTCCAGCCACCTCCGGCCTGATCGTTCCCTCGGGGCCGTCCTCCTCAATCTTCTGTAAGGGGTCACAGCCCGGCGGTGTGTGCCTGCCCCGCTCCTGTCGCCGGAAGCTTACTGCGCAGCACTTACAGAAGATTGTGGAGGTGGAGGACGGCGCCGAGGGATCGGTCAGGCCAGAGGGGGCAGGAGCAAGCCCCAGGTATGTATGATTTTTTTTTTTATATTCATCTCTGGTACACCTTAACCATAAACATGCAGTAATATTTTTCCAGCCGGGTGGCATGAAAAAGTGGCTGGGTGGGGTGAGATGAGAGAATGCAGGGCCGGTGCTTCTGTGCACAACTCTGCTTACAGAATAGGAGGAGGTGAGCTGAAAACAGCTGGGTGCTCACCAAAACTAGCCGAGTGGAGCACCCGGCTAAAAGAGCCTGGGGAGAACACTGACACTATCCAACCACTACTACTGAACACAGCCATGCTACTGTCGCGATGTACAGATCAGCAGATTCAGAAAACGAGACATTCTGATTGGGAGGCGCATAAACAGACAGGAAACACTGCACAGCCAGTTGGAATCATTTTTATTTCTCATAAAAAGGTAAGCGGATGACGCTTGGAATCATGCAAAATCTGGCGGTTAGGGAAGGGGATTACAGACCAGAAAAAAAATCAAATACCATAACGAAATGACAAAAAAGAAACAAACACAAAAATCTGTCTGCGATAAACTATGATAGAGATAATGTCCCCCCCTCCCCCAAGACTCTCCAGGCTGCAGAAACCCACAGACCCCCAGGAGACCACCTGGGATGGCCAATCTAGGAGTACTTAAACTGTCAAGGCAATAAATATGGATTATCCCCTGAAAATAGGGCATTGTCACCCACCCCTCGAGCAGCCTGTCTGAACCCCACATTCATATGTCAGTACTAGCACTGCAATAGGGCGCCTCTCTTCCCATAAGCACCACGGCATTCTTAAAGGACACCTGAAGTGAGAGGGATGTGGAGGCTGCCATATTTATTTCCTTTTAAACAATACCAGGTGCCCGGCAGCCCTGCTGATCATCTGCCTCTAATACTTTTACCCATAGCACCTGAACAAGCATGCAGCAGATCAGATGTTTCTAGCTGAAGTCTGAATTAGCAGCATGCTGGTTTCAGGTGTTTGATTCAGACATCACTGCAGACAAGTGGATCAGCAGGACAGCCAGGCAACTGGTATTGTTTTAAAGGAAAAAAATATGGCAGCCTCCATATCCCTCTCCCACTAAGTTACTAATCTAAGGCTCTGCAGGCAATCATGTCATAGCAGGCGCAGTCCATTTCTAATGAAAAGGATCGCTATCACAGAAAACTGTAAATATTTAAAATACGTATATACAACTCACACTCCCAGAGTAAAATGCACTATACATGACTTATTTCCTATGTTGCTGTCACTTACAGTAGACAGTAAAAATAGTACAGATCTGACAGGTTTTAAACTAGTCCATCTCCTCATGGGGGATTATTAGCATCTCCTTTATCAGTTACAAAAAAACCCAATCCCTGAACAGGATGTACACAAAGATCCCAGCCGACCTCCTCACTTATATTCATTCTATTTTGGCAGGTGGACTGAGCAACTACTGTTCAGTAAGTGCTTTTAAAAAAATAAAGAAAACCTTGAGAAAGCCCCATGAGGAGTTGGACTAGTCTAAAGCTTGTCTATTGTCATTGTGACAGCAACATAGGGAAAAAAAAGTATTTTAAAGTACATTTTAATCTAAGAGAAATGTACTTCTTATAAGTAATTGCACACTTATTTTACAATTTTCTGCGGTAGTGGCTCTTTAATTTTTTTTTTTTTTACAGAAATGCTTTATAGTTTCACTGTTGTCAGCACAGCTGGGTGAGGGACAGGCAATCCCCCCTCTTACTTGGTGTCATCCACATGACAGCACACACAAAACCGCAATGACTGACCAGTTGTGGAGCAAAAAGACAGCTTAAAAGCTGTTTAGACGGGCAAATCCAAGTGGGGGGGGGGGGGGAGGGAAGGAGTCCATCGTCCGCTCTGGTGACAGCAAACCATAACATCGGAGATTACTATGCTGACGCTAAAACATGGCTGCCTGCAGGGTTATCAGAATGGTAACAATAGAACACTGTCGGTTCTCTATATGAAATGTCATCGCATAGAGCCTGTGCTAGGCCAAGCCCACCATAATGGAGTCATCAAACACTACACTGGCACATCAGATGATTACGCCCAGTCGCCGAATGGGAATCTGAAGCCCCTCCCTCACTGCTCACAAGGCAAGGACTGACGCTAAGCAAATGTTTCCTACTGGTTTGGTCCAACATCATTTTGCCTTGAGGAAATAAAGAATACAAAAAAAGAAAGAGGAAAGGGGGGGGGGGGGGGGGAGGCGTTTTTAGAAGAATACAAGTGCCCTCAATCACAACCTAGTCAAGGGTTAACGTTTGGGGTCAGGAGCAGCAAACTGGCATGTAGCATCGCCCAACGGCTGGAGGACATGACACGGCGGGCAGACGTCAAAGCGAGGCACACGAGTCTTAACGAGGAGCGCGAAACGGCGCTCCTGCTGCAACAAATGCAAAATCATTTAAGGCAACATGGCTACAAGAATTAAAGAAAAAAAAATTAATATCGTAAAACGAGGCAACAGATGATTGTAAGGCGGCCAGGTGGGACAAACCGGAGATGAAAGGAAACAGGAAGAGGTCTCCACCACCGTTTCCTCTTCCGATCATCCAACGCTAGACCATAAAACAGGAAAGGCAAGGCAGACGAATGTCCACACGAGGCAGAGACGTCAATCCCACTTGGCAATTTTTCTGGGGGGAGGGAGGAAACTATGGGGTGGCTTCTGGGGGCTGGGGGGGGAAGAGACACCACGTGGTACAGAGTTGGAACACAATCCGGCAGCACTTTTCAGAGACTTGGAGGAACTGGAAGTGTTGTGGACCTTCGGAGGGTATTTCTGGACAGGCCTAGTTCTTCCAATCCTTGCTGATGGTCAGGTTCCAGTCCCAGCTGAGATGGTTGCTTTTATCGTCGTCAGTGAATTGGGACTTCATGTTGTAGCAGCCTCTGGATAACATGCCCTTTGGGGCCTCCTCTATCGGGGTGAGAAATTCATATTCCTCCGCACGGGGCCCATAACTTCCAACCATGTAGGTTGACTTGTCCACTGAAATGAGAGAAAAGTTTCTGTATATTAGTGTAACTGAAGTGACAGGACACGATCACAAACGTGCATGTACATTTTTTTTCCCCACTGTAAGGGCCTGGGGCCCACTAGGGCGCTTTCAGATCGTTGGGGATCCTAAAAAAACACTATGCTTTAAGAAGAACTCCAGTGAAAATAATGTAATAAAGTGCTTCATTTTTACAATAATTATGTATAAATGATTTAGTCAGTGTTTGCCCATTGTAAAATCTTTTAAATCCCTGATTTACATTCTGACATTTATCATGTGGTGACAATTTTACTGCTGGCAGGTGATGTAGCTGCTGCATGCTTTTTTGGCTGTTGTAAACAGCTGTAAACAGCTATTTCCCACAATGCAGCAAGGTTCACAGACAGGAAACTGCCAGGCGTATCACGGACCTCAGAGTATCTTGTGGGAGGGGTTTCACCACAATATCAGTTATACAGCGCCCCCTGATGGTCTGTTTGTGAAAAGGAATAGATTTCTCATGTAAAAGGGGGTATCAGCTACTGATTGGGATAAAGTTATATTCTTGGTCGGAGTTTCTCTTTAAGCAAGTCAATAGAGTTGACTCTGCACCCCTGCAGCATTCGGAGAGACTGCGCTCCAACACATGAGTGCTGCAAGATTGCTTTTGAATTGTTCTTCAAAAGCAATTTGCAGCAACTTTGTTGGCGATTTTGCAGATTATTCACTTCCAGACAAGGCTAATTGAAATCTACACCGTTTGGGTACCTGTTATACTTGCCAGGGTGTAGATTTCTATTACCGCGCCGTACGCTCCCGCTGCTACCATTGATCGCACAGTTCTCCCGTTGCTGCAGCCCACTTGCTCTGCTGTCGGTATAACAGCAGAGAGGATGGGCTTTCCGTGACAGGAGAGAGAGGACAGGTCCGTGCGGCATGACATTAGTGAGCCCCGTTTTTTCACCTAAGTGGTTAATAAAGTTTAAACTACTTGTCGGGTCTCCCGATGTCCGGCTTCAGGTTTGTAGCCCAAGAGTTCATCTGCGCTTCTCTAACTGGAAATACAGATGCACCTATAACCTCTTGCGCTGGGGCAGGGCTACCTGCCAGTAGCTAGCGGAAATGAACTTCGCAAGGCCTGGTATTTTAAATGTTATTTCCACCGGCCGCACAAACACAAAAAAGTGACAAATGACAAATCAGCTAAGACCCTGCTTGGATGCCTTGCTTCAATTACGGCATTGTAACAACATGCAGCATTCAGGTTTCAAAAAAAGTTCCATGTTGCTGTTGCATGTACAGAGCTGTGTGTTCCAACAACTGGTCAGCATACAGCATTCAAGTCTGATGAAGGCACAGTCCTGCGCATGCGCGGTTCAGGCTTAGAAAACAGTGCATGCGCAGGACTGTCACGCCGCCCCCCCCCCGTGATGACGCGTAGCGACCGGTGTGATGAGGTCCAGATCGAAGTGTCAGTGTCGCAGTTAATGTAGCCCCAGCGGGACCCGAGGACGCCGGGGGACCTCACGGCCTACGGTGGGCTGGAGGAAGCCCCAGCTAAGTGAAATTTTACATTTTACCTACTGCTCAGGGTCCCTTTCATTTTTTTTCTATTTTTTTTTTTTTAAGTTAGCCAATAAATGGTATTATCCTGATTCAAACCGTCTTGCTTTTGTAAGGAGAGGTGCACAGCTATAGGCAAACAGAGCAGAGTTTAAAAGGTTCAGCGCTAAAAGTAATACTTGTAATTTTCTCTAATCAATAGGCTTGCTTTGAGAGTTTGCCTTGTTCAGTTTGGGGTTTTAGTGTTTCAACATAAAAACCTTTCACCAAATCAAAGTGCGATTTGTCCCACATGCTTAAAGCGGATCCGAGATGAAAGACTAACTATATTGTCTATATACTGTATCTTATCTGTGGCTGGATAGTTTAATGGTTAAGGGCTCTGCCTCTGACACAGGAGACCAGGGTTCAAATCTCAGCTGTCTGTTCAGTAAGCCAGCACCTATTCAGTAGGAGACCTTGGGCAAGTCTCCCTAACACTGCTACCGCCTATAGAGCGCGCCCTAGTGGCTGCAGCTCTGGCGCTTTGAGTCCTCCAGGAGAAAAGCGCGATATAAATGTTTTGTGTTTGTTAGCTAAAGTTTAGATGCTATCAGCTTGCCTGTGTGTAAATTCAGCCCCCTCTCCTCCTCCCCTCTGCCTCTGAAATCAATGGCTAGTAACCTCCTCCTGCCCAGACTGAGCTCCCATAAGCCCTTGCTACAGTGCCAAGGCACTCTAAAAAGCTGTGGGCGAGGCTTTTTTAGTTTATAGGGAATTAGAGTATTAAAACAAAACAAAAAAAGTATTTGGCTTGAGGAATGCCCTATCAACTATATGAAAGGAACACAATTATGCAATGAGTAAAAGTTTATCTCGGATCCACTTTAAAGGGCACCGAACACCAACATATGTTTTCATTTTTTACAATGAACCTCCCACGGTGGGAGAGGTACACACTTCTACATATTCTGGTAGATGAATTTCAGGTTTGGAAACCCAGATACTGGCAAGGAAAGGAAACAAAAAGAGCACCAGGAACGCCAATAGTGTAGTATTTCTGGGAAATGGGAAATAAAAAGAACTGCTCACAAACGTTTTTGCTATAGGTAACCAGTTTCAGACGTGGAGAAAGACCGCATACGAGGAATGGGCGCAGCCGGTATATGGCTGATCCTGCTGCTGCACAAGTTCCCGGCCGTGTTAAATACTATTCCCCCTCCCGGTCCACGTGGATAGTGGGGAATGAAATAATTTGGCTTCCAGCAATTGCTGGAGGCCGAATGATTGTGTTTTAAAAGTAACTTCAGCCAAAGTTACTCCCTGTGCGCCCAAGTCTCCTGCGTTGGAATCACTGTGTTCGAGAAAGACCGCCTCCACAAAGTTATCCTGACTCAGTGGGGTCCACGTGGGTCGCACTTCAGAAAACACAAAGGACCACTGAATGTAGTCGCAGGGGTGACCCCCTGGGACGGGGGGAGGAGACAATGTAAGATGGGAGGAGGAGCCCCAATTGTGATAGAGTGTGTGGTGATTGGAGGTAAGTAATAGAAACAGTCTCACCTCAAGATAAAAGCTTAAGATTTTTATTGTTAGACACCAATAAAAATACAACACGTTTCTCGGGACCTGCCCGCTCCCTCAGGTCAATACGATACAGTGTGAGTTATGTATCTCCGCTTCAGAACGCTCTGGTCTGAGGAAGCAGGCAAGTCCCGTGAAACGCTTTGTCTTTTCATTGGTGTCTAACAATGATCAGGAAGGTAAGACTGTTCCTATTACTTACCTCCTATCACTAGATATTGTATCACAATTGGGGTTCCTCCTCCATCTTGCACACATCTACATACAACAGCTCCCAGCATGCATTGCGGCTGCGAGAATGGTACACAGGCGGATCCTTTGAAGTGCGCTTCAAACCTCTCTTATGGGGAGGATCATTGTAAAGTTAAAAAAAAAAAAAAGTGTGCTGGTGTTTCCGGCCCTTTAAAGTGATGTTTAATATTGTTTCCAATACCCAGATAAGCGGCACTCACATCGTACACCTTTCCTGTGTGTGTACTGCAGATACCTCAGGCCGGATACGATTTCCTTGTTCACCTGCAACAGAAAAACACCAACTGAAGTGACTCTAGTATGGCAAAGGCTCAGACTCATCAAGTGCAGACCAATAATAATAGTAATTCATACCCCATCAGTGCGAGGCTTTGTACAGCTACATGGCTCTCAGGCAAACAGTTAGGGCCGAGGATCTACTGTGTGTACAGCAGCCCAAACTGATAAGTTATCCTGTCTGCCAGATCATCTGGTCCCATCACAAAGGGTATATGTTTCTCCTCCTTAGCCCTCTGGCTCCATCATGCCCCCCCATAGCAATAGAATGTGTTGCTAGGCCGGCGACGTGTCTGTACAGCACTCGGCCTCAAACTGTTGCCAAAGATCCCAAGAGTCCAGATTATTTCTGCAGGCATCAGTCTGTACGTTTGCACAAATAGCAAACATAAAAAAAAATAAAAAATCCAAAAGGTACGCTAATGCTTAAAAGTTATACATAGTTACTTAACACACCAATGATCTTCATCGGAGCCCTGAATCAGTTAGGATCCAGCACATAGCTCCACCCCCATGCCCAGAAAGGTTAAAGGGGCACTATGGCGAAAAATTGTAAAATTTAAAATATGTGCAAACAGACAAATAAGTACGTTTTTTGCAGAGTAATATGACCAATAAATTACTTTTCTACTATGTTGCTGTCACTTTCAGTAGGTAGTAGAAATCTGACAGAAGTGACAGGTTTTGGACTAGTCCACCTCTTCATGGGGGATTCTCAGCAAAGCTTTTATTCTTTATAAAGATATTCCCTAAAAAGGATTTAGGCTCTATTCACGGGAGTAATTTTTCCATGATTTCACGCAGAAAAATCACTGATTACTGCGGCGATTTTGGCACTATCGCGTCTTGCGCTTCTATAGCACTGAAATGTGATCGCCTGAAGATGGTGCTACACGTTTGCCGTTTTTGGGCGATTTGCGCAAATCGCCCAAGTAAGAACGGGCCCATAGGGTTTCATTATGCTAGCGCTTTTAAAAAGCGCTAGCGTTTGAGCGTTTTGCCGAAATCGCGGCAAAACGCTCTAGTGTGAATGGGGCCTCAAGCAAAGATGCTGGCCAGCTTCCCTGCTCACTACACAGTTTTTTGGCAGTTAGACAGAGAAACTGCCATTCACTAAGTGCTTTTGAAAATAAATAAATCCCTGAGAATCCCCCATGGAGAGATGGACTAGTCCAAAACCTGTCGCTTCAGTCAGATTTCTACTACCTACTGTAAGTGACAGCAACACAGGAGAAAAGTAATTTATGGCTCATTTTACTCTGGAAAAAATAAAGGTACATCTTATTTGTATATGTTTGCACATATTTTACATTTTACAATTTTTCACCATAGTGCCCCTTTAACCACTTTGAATCCCTTGCTACGCTTATCTACTCCCCACAAAACTTCATCTGAAGCTCAGGGGAGTAGATAGGCGTACTTGTGGTAAACAGTGTGCTGTATTGCCCAATAAGCTATCTGATTATGTATATAGGGTATCATTTTAACCGTGACAAGTGAGAGAATAGATTTTGTGTTGTTTGACAACTGAGGGTTAAGTCATGTGATTTTTTTTTACCGGAAAACTGAATGAAAAGCAATAAAACTTATTTTCATGTACTCTATACCCCTAAATAAATACTTGTAAAAAAAAAACAAAAGTGACAGCATTGAAAAGAGAATACATAGTTACCCTAGGGACTTAGCTTTTAAAATATGTATGCCATGAGAGTGTATTACTGTTAATCATGAAGATAAGGGCTTTTAATTACTGATAGAGTACAATGAGAAAACAAAAAACACAAACCAGAAACAAATATATTATCGCCATACATTGTACTAGGAACATTATTTAAAGGTTGAGATAACCAGGACAAATTAGCAAATACAATGTGTGGGTTTTACCTATGGTAACATTGTTTATTTGAAAACTATAGTGGATGGAAATGGAGAAATAGTGTATTTTTTCTTTTTTTTTCTCATTTTTCCCTTTAAAATGCACAGATAATAACATAATTACTAAAAGCAAATATCACCCTCACAAAGCATAATTTGTGGCAAAAAAACAAGATATAGATCATTTACATCTGATGAGTAGGAATAAAGTTATTGGTGAATGAATGGGAGGAGTGCTGAAATGTGAAAATTGCTCTGGTTTTTAAGCAAAAAACCCTGTGGTGCTGAAGTGGTTAAAGGACACCTGACCTGAGAGCGATATGGAGCTGCCATATTTATTTCCTTTTATCTTTACACAAATGGCCTACCAGGTAACTATAACTTTAAGTGTTCGCTTCCTCCTCCGTCCCAGCGATCCAGCTCTGGAAACAGTGGAGAGGTAAATATTTACCCACCGCATTCCAGCGCAGTAGCGGCTTTCCCATCGGGCTCAGGCCCCATCGGCTATTTGCGCAGGATCCCATCGGAGAGCCGCTACTGCGCCTGCACTGGACGAGAGGTAAATATTGGCGTGCTGCACAGTGCTTATCGGGGGAATTTTCGGGGGAGGCAGCACTGGATCCCCGAGGCTACAGAGGACAGGATTCTGAGGCAAGTACCGCATAGGGGGAACTTTTTGTTGTTGTTGCAGGTGTACTTTAAGTGAACTACTGTGGTCTCCCACAATGCAACACTATTGAATACGCAAATTATCTCTATAGGCTTGCTATACACCAGCGGTTCTGGACGTAAGCCTGGCTACAGGGGCATAAAGAGATACATTTGCATATTCAGCAGTGGTGCATTGTGGGAGACCACAGTCGCTCACTTAAACCTAAATTAGCGCAAATACCTTCTGTTTTAAGAAGGCAGACTACACTGAGCGTTGCTTTTTAGTAAGAGGGCTTTTCAGTCACCTTTACTCCCCTATACTTTCCTAGTAGTTTTGGGTCACCCCGAGCTGCTTGTATATTCTGTTGTTCCAATAAGATCTGAATTGTAAACTGCATGGTGTAAATGCTCTCCGGCTCTGGAATAACACTGGAATGGTTGAGGTTAATCTTGATTACAATTACACCTGCAGCCACCCAGACACACTCACATCAGGACTTTGGACTTGTCTGGTATCCAGCAGTGTTAGTGACATAATGAGTGTATTAATACGCCTTATGTCAACATTCTGCCACAGGGCACTTGGGTTAAAGTACAATTCCACTTTCTCTGACCGCTGCTGCAAATATTTGTAAATAAAGCTATAGATTTACAGAGTATAACTAATTAACACTCCAAAATATCATCAACAACTCAGCAAAACCCTGTGTAGTTTGTCTGTTAAACCTTTTAATTTTCTTACCTTAAAGCTAATTTTGATCCTATACTCAACTCCTTCTTTAAGGTAAAATGATTCCTTCTTGAACTTCTGAAGATCTCCTAATGTACAAAATGGAGGAGATTAGCTCACACACAGGAAGAGACTGGAGGCCAGATCTCACACACAGGAAGAGACTAGGGGCTAGATCTCACACACAGGAAGAGACTAGGGGCTAGATCTCACACACAGGAAGAGAATGGAGGCTAGATCTCACACACGGGAAGAGAATGGAGGCTAGATCTCACACACAGGAAGAGACTGGAGGCCAGATCTCACACACAGGAAGAGACTGGAGGCCAGATCTCACACACAGGAAGAGACTAGGGGCTAGATCTCACACACAGGAAGAGACTAGGGGCTAGATCTCACACACGGGAAGAGAATGGAGGCTAGATCTCACACACGGGAAGAGAATGGAGGCTAGATCTCACACACGGGAAGAGACTAGGGGCTAGATCTCACACACAGGAAGAGACTAGGGGCTAATCTCACACACGGGAAGAGAATGGAGGCTAGATCTCACACACGGGAAGAGAATGGAGGCTAGATCTCACACACGGGAAGAGAATGGAGGCTAGATCTCACACACGGGAAGAGAATGGAGGCTAGATCTCACACACGGGAAGAGAATGGAGGCTAGATCTCACACACGGGAAGAGAATGGAGGCTAGATCTCACACACGGGAAGAGAATGGAGGCTAGATCTCACACACGGGAAGAGAATGGAGGCTAGATCTCACACACGGGAAGAGAATGGAGGCTAGATCTCACACACGGGAAGAGAATGGAGGCTAGATCTCACACACGGGAAGAGAATGGAGGCTAGATCTCACACACGGGAAGAGACTAGGGGCTAGATCTCACACACAGGAAGAGACTAGGGGCTAGATCTCACACACAGGAAGAGACTGGAGGCTAGATCTCACACACAGGAAGAGACTGAAGGCTAGATCTCACACACAGGAAGAGACTGGAGGCTAGATCTCACACACAGGAAGAGACTGGAGGCTAGAATTCACACACAGGAAAAGACTGGAGGCTAGATCTCACTCACACACAGGAAGAGACTGGAAGCTAGATCTCACACACAGGAAGAGGATGGAGGCTAGATCTCACACACGGGAAAAGACTGGAGGCTAGATCTCACTCACACACAGGAAGAGACTGGAAGCTAGATCTCACACACGGGAAGAGACTGGAGGCTAGATCTCACACACGGGAAGAGACTGGAGGCTAGATCTCACACACGGGAAGAGACTGGAGGCTAGATCTCACTCACACACAGGAAGAGACTGGAAGCTAGATCTCACACATAGGAAGAGACTGGAGTCTAGATCTCATACACAGGAAGAGGATGGAAGCTAGATCTCACACACAGGAAGAGACTGGAGTCTAGATCTCACACACAGGAAGAGACTGGAGGCTAGATCTCATACACAGGAAGAGGATGGAAGCTAGATCTCACACACAGGAAGAGACTGGAGGCTAGATCTCACACACAGGAAGAGAATGGAGGCTAGATCTCACACACAGGAAGAGAATGGAGGCTAGATCTCACACACAGGAAGAGAATGGAGGCTAGATCTCACACACAGGAAGAGAATGGAAGCTAGATCTCACACATAGGAAAAGACTGGAGGCTAGATCTCACACACAGGTAGAGACTGGAGGCTAGATCTCACACACAGGAAGAGGATGGAGGCTAGATCTCATACACACAACAAAAGAATGGCGGTTAAAGCTCTCACACAGGAAGAAATTGGAGGCTAGAGCTCTCACATAGGAAGAAATTGGAGGCTAGAGCTCTCATAGGAAGAAAATGGAGGCTAGAGCTCTCACATAGGAAGAAAATGGAGCCTAGAGCTCTCACATAGGAAGAAATTGGAGGCTAGAGCTCTCATAGGAAGAAAATGGAGGCTAGAGCTCTCACATAGGAAGAAAATGGAGCCTAGAGCTCTCACATAGGAAGAAAATGGAGCCTAGAGCTCTCACATAGGAAGAAATTGGAGGCTAGAGCTCTCATAGGAAGAAAATGGAGGCTAGAGCTCTCACATAGGAAGAAAATAGAGGCTAGAGCTCCCACATAGGAAGAAAATGCAGGTTAAATCTCACTCACAAGAAAAGCATAGTGATTGGATCAAACACAGAAGAAAAAAAAATGGTGGTTGGACCACACAGAGGAAGAGCATGGAGGCTTAGAACACACACACACACACACACACACACACACACGCACGCACGCACGCACGCACGCACGCACACACACACACACACACACGGTTAGATCCCACAGATCAGGACAGTTATTTTAGGGGACTCAAATTACCTGTCAGATCCAGCTGAAGTGGCCCAGGAGCTTCTGCACACACCAGAGTCAGCTTGGTTACAACCACATTGGGGGCACAGGGATCTGGACAGAGAAAACATGTCTACTTTAAACCTGTAACATCACAAACTGCCCATAAATATTATGATTACCATGGCGCTCGGCATGCAGCATTTACCAGTATACATCAATCACTAAGAAGCAATTAAAGGAAATGGTAGAAAGGAACATTTGGTAACATTTTGCTACCCTCCTCCTCGCCCATCCCCAGATGTGCTGTACAGGAATGAGCTGAGCTGAATGGTCGCGGTTTGTCGTCGGAGGACAGTCAAAGAACACTGACAGCGGCTGCTGCAGACTCCCATGCTGAGCCCCCAGTATTGCCTTCTTACAGCCCAAAGTCAAACACGGCAAACTATCACAACAATCATTTTCAATAGTGTAAGTTAAAAATATTACTATAGCAAGATAACTTTTCAAAAACGAATTGTGCAGCTGTGCTTGCCTGCAGCTATGCCCCTATGTATGTATTACTGGGACCACCCGTGTTTAAATAGCTTCCTGTGAGCAGATTATGGTGTTACACACGCTCATCACCTACTTCCTATAAACTACAAGTTTGCATTCTCACACACAGGAAGCATAACTGTAATGCAGGGCAATGTATCCTGGGATCTATCATTTTTGGGCATCACATGATCTGCCTGCTCACCGATCGTCACATGATCTGCCTGCTCGCCGATCGTCACATGATCTGCCTGCTCGCCGATCGTCACATGATCTGCCTGCTCGCCGATCGTCACATGATCTGCCTGCTCGCCGATCGTCACATGATCTGACTGCTCACCGGCCGTCACATGATCTGACTGCTCACCGGCCGTCACATGATCTGCCTGCTCACCGGCCGTCACATGATCCGCCTGCTCGCCGATCGTCACATGATCTGCCTGCTCGCCGATCGTCACATGATCTGCCTGCTCACCGATCGTCACATGATCTGCCTGCTCACCGATCGTCACATGATCTGCCTTCTCACCGATCGTCACATGATCTGCCTGCTCACCGATCGTCACATGATCCGCCTGCTCACTGATCGTCACATGAAGACAGGTGAATCAAAGGTGTGTCAGCACACAGGGCAAATTAATGAGAGCGATAGGAGCGCAGACCGGCCGTCACATGATCTGCCTGCTCACTGGTCGTCACATGATCTGCCTGCTCACTGGTCGTCACATGATCTGCCTGCTCACAGGCCGTCACATGATCTGCCTGCTCACCGGCCGTCACATGATCTGCCTGCTCACCGGCCGTCACATGATCTGCCTGCTCACCGGCCGTCACATGATCTGACTGCTCACCGATCGTCACATGATCCGCCTGCTTACTGGCCGTCACATGATCTGCCTGCTCACCGATCGTCACATGAATACAGGTGAATCAAAGGTGTGTCAGCACACAGGGCAAATTAACGAAAGCGATAGGAGTGTAGACAAATATTGCTACAAATATGTGTGTGTAGAAGTGCTGCGTTCGGCTCCTCACGACTTACCCACGGCGGCGGGAACACTGCCCAGAAGAGCCTCTTTGTACTTCCTCAAGCTCTCATCGTCCTGGTCCAGAGCCTGGATCTCCTCGATGGTTTTCTGTGCTGGTGGCTTGTAGTTGACGGAGTGTTCATCATCCTCGTTCTCCGCTGCGATCTGGGCAAGCTGCTCCGTGGTGGGTTCGTGCTCAGCCATGGTTCAGAGTGGGCACCCTAAAGCCAACAAGAGAACGTGAAACAGGTCAGCTTCATGGGTGATGGGTTCATGTTCCAAAACAGGTCCAACCCTAAACACACATGGAATTCAGGAGTGGATGGACTAGAACAGAATTTTGTCTTTTTTAAAACAGAAGGCATTTGCAATGACTGTTTTATGTGCTTCACTACCGAGTATGCAAATCATCCCTTTGTGCCCCTTCGAGTCTGACGCACATATAGAACCGCTGGATGTGCCTATAACTCGTCTGGGTACTGGTCTACCTCATAGGGCCATACTAATCCCTGCCGTGCACTGGTGAGAAGCAATGAGACAGCTGTAAGCATGCTGGACTAGTGTGGCTCTGTATTATGGATTAGGCTATATAGGCACACTTCCCCCTCAATGGTGCATGGCTGATGCATCTCTAATTGGAGAGAAGGCCATGAGTGGGTGTGGCCTGTGAAACTGATAAATTTCATCTAGCCACACCCTCTCAATGATGCATGCCTGAGGTGTCTCAAATACGTATAGGAAACAGGGTCATGAGTGGGTGTGGTCTGTGTGTGATGCATAAATATCATCTGCAGCAAGTGAGGGTGGTAGGGCATTGCCACTGAGGCTGGGATGCAAAGCTGGGGCTGAAGCTGTGAGTCTGCTATATGGTGGTTACCTCCGTGCTCAGAACTTAAAGAATACCCATCAGTTCACAATATACAGTGGTTTGCAAAAGTATTCGGCCCCCTTGAAGTTTTCCACATTTTGTCACATTACTGCCACAAACATGCATCAATTTGTATTGGAATTCCAGGTGAAAGACCAATACAAAGTGGTGTACACATGTGAGAAGTGGAACGAAAATCATACAGGATTCCAAACATTTTTTACAAATAAATAACTGCAGAATGGTGTGTGCGTAATTATTCGGCCCCCTGAGTCATCCCTAACAGCTCCACTGATTTGCATTGGCACAGTACAGGAACAAAGAAGTGCAGTTATTATAAAACAGCAAACAAACCCAAGGACAATTCTGCCGATCCTGGGAAGGTGTAAAGATGTATCACCACCCACTGCTCAATGCTTAATGCCACTTGGCATATCTCTATAACAAACTGATAAGACTGGCCACATTTCCAAGTGACCTCATCGGGTGATGTCAGCAAGTTTCCCTCCTCTACCAGCAGAGGGCTTCTGGACAAACATGGACAATCCACAGTGGTTATGAACAGATTACAGGTGTGTTGTAAAAGTACAGCAATCGGTATCAGTCCCAGCGCTGCAGTACTTACAGGGAACCTGGCCAAAGTGGCCATCTCAGCCAAGATCCTAGTATGTGTATAAGTGACCCCCTTAGAGATCCAGAATGCGGGATATTTAAAAGGTTACTTGAGCTGAAACCTGCACAAAAAATACAAATACATATTTGGATCCTCCAAAGGCTTCCCATGTCCTCCTGGTCCCCATTGTTGCCACAAGCAGACCCCGAAAGAAATCCGACAAGAGCTTGCCAGATCCCGAGGATTCCTTCTACCTAGGTAAGGATCTGTTTTTATTGGAGGTTTCAGCTTCGGTTCGGTGGATCCGAGATGAAAAACTAACTATAACAAGTAACTTGTCTATATATCTTATCTAAAGTTTAGATAGTTTACACAGCAAATCTAGCTGCAAACTGCTTCAATAGAATAAGATTATTTCTTCCTGTGATACGACACCAGCCATGTTGTTTGTACACATTACACACAGGTAAGCTTATCTGCATCTTCAGCACTCAGCCTGTGAAAAAAACCTACCCCCCCCCCTCCTCCCCTCTGCCTCTGAAATCTCTGGCTAGTAATACCCCCCCCCCCCCCTCCTCCTGCCCAGACTGAGCTCCCATGAGCCCTTGCTACTGCCTGAAAATGCCAAGGCTCTCTGAAAAACTGTGGGCGAGGCTTGTTTAGTTTATAGGGAATTTGAGTATTAAAACAAAAAAGTATTTGTCTTGAGGAATGCCCTATAAACCATAGGCAAGGAACACAATTATGCAATGAGTAAAAGTTCATCTCGGATCCACTTTAAAAAGAAACCGTGACCAAGAATTGCACTTCACCCCAATCAGTAGCTGAGAAATCTATTCCTTTTCACAAACGGATCATCAGGCTGCTCTTTATGGCTGATACTGTGGTGAAACCCCTCCCACAGTGTGATGTCAAGACCATGGTCCTGGCAGTTTCCTGTCTGTGAACCTCATTGCATTGTGGGAAATAGTTGTTTACAGCAGTTTCCAACTGCCAAAAAAGCAAGCAGCATCTCCTTCCACTGACATCACCTGCCAGCAGTAAAAATGTCCCCATGTAATAAATGTCAGAATGTAAATCAGGGAGAGGAAAGACTTTACAATGGGCAAACACTGACTAAATAATTTATACATAATTATTGTAAAAATGAAGCACTTTTTTTTTTTTTATTACATAATTTTCACTAAGGTTCCTCTTTACAGCCCCTTACACACTTGATGGGGTCCGTTGCGGTACAATTGTTATACGATTGCGCACCAATGTGATAGCCCCATGAGACTATAACTGCTTCTGCGATGAGATGCGGCGTTATTGTGCGATGCGACAGAACGCGTTAAGTGTGAAAGAGCCCTTCAAGGAAAGATGCGAGTGCAGAACACTCCGGATGACGTCAGCGCAGCCGCAAGCGGCTCTTGCGCAGGTGCAGTAGATGCCGACCTGCATCGGAGGGGACCTCGGACCAATGGCAGGATGCGGAGCTGCGACGAGGGCACAGGACAGCTGCCAGGGGCTGGAGGAAGCCCGGGCAAGTAGGTTTTTTATTAGCTCGGACTTTCCCTTTAATGATCATCCTCCTATATTGTCACCACCCCCTCCCTCAAGGCCTGGTACACACCATGCAATTTCCCATCAGATAGATGGGTCGATAGATAATTTCTGACAGTTTTTCTGATCACTTCTATGCAAATCTATCAGAAAAATGATCGGAAATCAGATTGGACCTGTCGGAAAAATTATTCGACCCATCTATCGGACGTGAAATTGCATAGTGTGTACCAGGCTTTGTTTATTGTCCAGTGCTGCGTAATATGTTGGCGCTATATAAATGCAATAAATAATACAGGGCTGTGGAGTCGGTACAAAAATCTTCCGACTCCAACTCCGACTCCTCAGTTTATGAAACCACGACTCCGACTTCGGGTAACCAAAATGGCCCAGACTCCGACTCCTTAGTCTAATATTTAACAGGGCTGTGGATTTTGTACAAAAATCATCCGACTCTTCAGTTTATGAAACCACGACTCCAACTCCGACTCGGGGTGCCCAAAATTGCCCCGACTCCGACTCCAACTCAGACTCCACAGCCCTGAAATAATACTGTAGTAATTTTCCCCAGCAGATTCAATGCCCTAACTTGGCCGACCTGAGGAGCATTTTTAATTGGCGTAAGTTCTCTCTCCTTTACTATTAGGAAGTAAAAGGTTTTAGTTAATGCCCTATCCGTTCCTTCTGGACAGGTTAACCGACTTCCTGCCTGGACAGGAAATGAGCTACATGTCCAAATAAGGTGATACAGACAAGACAAACCTGAAATAAGTTTCCCATCTCTCAAAGCTGGAATTATATAAATACAAATCTGGCTGGAGAGGAGCTTCAGAAATGGAAGCCAGCTACAGGTACTGCCAGATCCTGTTACAATGTGCCCCGAGTCAGCAGTTTCATGTTCCAGAGCTCACCACATAATAAATGTACATTGACTGCATTCATCCCGTCAGGTCCCAACGCCTAGAAAATGCTCTTTTGGCCGTCGCTCCTCAGCTGCATTCACTATGCACAATTAAGTGGCAGAAACCGCTCTGCTTACAGCAATCCAAGGTTTATAAATCATTACAGATATCATTAGACTCTGTAACAAAATTTTCAGCCTGATTTCTTCTACCCTATAAGTTCCTATACCTGTTCTTATGTGGTCTGGATTACTGAAGCCTTTTGTAGTTACACTGTCTCTGTAATATATCGAATCTTTTCTTTGTCAAGCTTTGTGGAGCCAAAGAGGAATGCATGGTCTCTGCTGTGATAGGGTAGACATTTTGCACGCCCCCTGCAGGCTCTCCTGTGTGTGTATGAGTCACAGGCAATGTCTCTGCTCACAGCAGCTCTGCAAGGCTCCTGGAGCGGAGACATTTCAAACAGCTGTGAGTGCAGAGAGATCAGCGCTGAGCTCAGACAAGCAGCTAAGGCAACGCATGGGAGTAACATTCCAGCAATCAAGTCACATTTGAGAGGAGCCTCTGCAAACAGGCACCTGCTGTTGATGATGATGTATTTCCTGTTTGGCGGCCATCTTCATTATTAACAAAAACAATGAATAAAACAGTAATTTTATCACCAGGAAAGCAGCGGGGAGCGGTGAAAATGTCACAGAGGAGGCTAGGAGAAGACAACAAACAGGCTGTTACGTTTATGTAAGATTTTCACAGTACAGATTCTCTTTAACCTCTGCAGTGGTTGAGTGAAGCAGCAAATACTGACATCACATAACAGGCAGCATACAGCCATCATAAAGCAGCAGTATACATGAGGTGAACCAACCCCATCGATACCATATAAACCTGATAGGTGGTGCAGAGGCCCAATCACATTATAGTGTTTACATGCTGAGGGGGAGCAACTGATCAGAGCACTTTCTGAGGCGGAGCAACTGCTCAGAGCACTTCCTGAGGAGAAACAACTGATCAGAGCACGTCCTGAGGGAAAGCAAATGATCAGAGCACTTCCTGGGGGGAAGCAAATGATCAGAGCACTTCCTGGGGAAGAGGGGGGGGGGGCTACTGATCAGAGCACCTCCTGGAGGGGGGGGGGGGCAACTGACCAGAGCACTTCCTGCAGGGAGCACTTCCTGTGGAGGGGGGGGAACTGAACAGAGCGCTTCCTGAGGGGGAGCAACTAACTTAAGCACGTCCTGAGGGAGAGCAACTGCTCAGAGCACTTCCTGAGGGGAAGCAAATGATCAGAGCACTTCCTGAGGGAGAGCAACTGCTCAGAGCACTTCCTGAGGGGAAGCAAATGATCAGAGCACTTCCTGAGGGGAAGCAAATGATCAGAGCACTTCCTGAGGGGAAGCAAATGATCAGAGCACTTCCTGAGGGGAAGCAAATGATCAGAGCACTTCCTGAGGGGAAGCAAATGATCAGAGCACTTCCTGAGGGGAAGCAAATGATCAAAGCACTTCCTGAGGGGAAGCAAATGATCAGAGCACTTCCTGGGGAGGAGGGGGGGGGCAACTGACCAGAGCACTTCCTGCAGGGAGCACTTCCTGTGGAGGGGGGGGCAACTGATTAGAGCACTTCCTGAGGAGGGGGACTGATCAGAAGACTTCCTGAAGAGAAGCAACTGATCACAGGAATTAGGCCTGCGCAGTGGATCGGACCTGATCAGTCTCGGCTATTTCCGCTCGAGCCCGATCAGAAGGCTAATACTGCGCACAAGCACAGATTGCAAATAATGCTGCGCATGGTGTTCAGGGGCTGTCAGTGCAGAATTCTGGAGGGTGATGAGGACAGGGGAAGCCTCTTTAGGATCCAGAGGCTTTCCCCTCCCAAGGCAGTTTTTTTTATTACAGGTTTCCTTTAAATTTGGACAATCATTGGCCAAACAAAAATGTATGTGTGCATGCTCTCTTACCAGCAGACATGAGCTTGGACAAGCTTGGAGAGGCAGAAGAGGATAGAGGAGCCTGCTGGTCATAAAGAGTCAACAACATGCTCTCTTATCCTCATACTGACTTGGCAGTTTCTCTTTCTCTAGGATGACTGGTAATTTCCCTGAGAAGAGGCAGAGCTTAGCATGGAGCTACTCATATCTGGAAGGGTAATGATTGAAGCCAGACACATGATTAATCATCAGCAGTCTGAGTCTATTATTCCCAGTTCTGGCTCAGGCCAAGTGAATTCCACTCCCTGCAGGGCAAGAAACTGCTGTAAGGGCTGGGACCCACTAGGAATAGTGCAGCACTTTTACATTGCGCCAGCGCTGTGTGCAGCGATTCCTAGGGCGACTGTGATCAGGCTTCACAGCATTGTGCAGTAAGCTGTACATACCAGGTGTCCAGATGTCCGACTTCTGTCCGTAGCCCCGCCGCCTAATGGAAGAGGTGCTTCTCTAGGTCCAATCAGAGAAGCGCCCGTGACCTCTTCTGCTAGGGGGTGGGGCTATGGACAGAAGCCAAACATCAAAACACCAGGTAAATATAATAAAGTTTACTTAAAATTCAAATTGCTCGGCCCCCAATTGCTGCAAAAAAATCACTATCCAAAGTCATTTTGTGGCGTTTCTATTCATAGCATTGTGCGCAAATGGTCAAAATGCTGCGATTGTGATTAACCGTAATCGCACTAGTCGGTTCCCCTCCAAATAGATAGGCAAAGCCTTTTTTTTTTTTTTTTTTGGAATCGCCAGTGGTCGTCGGTGATCTAAAAACACTGCCACAAAAGTCCTAGTGGGTCCTATTCCTCAGGCCCCTTTCACACTGGTATGTTCCGTTACCTTGTTTTTACTGCAGGGTAATGCAACACCAATGAAAGTCTATGTGGTCCTTCATACCGGGACGGTGCGACACGACCGTGGAAGTTACTTTTTAGGATGCACGCCGATGCAAAGGGAAACAGTGTGTTGGGGACCAGCTTGCATGGCCGACTGGAAGTCATGAAAGTTTACGGCGACGCACTTTTTAAAAAGTTGTCGCATTGTGTATTTCGTCAATACACTTCCGGGCAATGCGTCTTATCAGCCACAGGAAGTGAGTGCTGGAGAGCCGTACTTCCTGCTTAGCTTACGGCAAGAAAGGGGATTACTGTGTGTTAGCGCGGAAATCCCCGAAGGCCTTTTCTAGCGTTGTGATGCAATCATCTAATTGCTTCGCACCTGCAATGCAGACCGGCAGTGCGAAACCGGCCTCAAGCTGGAGTCTAATGCAAGTGCTGTAATAAGAGCGCAAAAGATTGGGACGCAGCCACCGCCACCATAGACCGTAATAGGAATTACCGCTATAGCAGCGCACAGCTAGCAACTTCAGCGTCAGAAGACGGAGCTGAAGTTACTTTTAAAACACTGTATTTCGGCCTCCAGCAATTGCGTTTTTGTTACAGAAGCTGTTCAGTTCCAGCTCTACTGTAACAAAAAAAAAAAAAAACGCTACACCAAAACGCTCAGAAAATCACCAGGCACATGCCTAAAATCCCCTAGAAAAATCACTTCAAAAAGCACTGAACGTTTGCGATTATGCTAGTGCTTTTTGGTGTGCCTGGCCCTCAGACAGGAGTCTGGAGTGTGTAGTGCTATGTCCTTTCTAGATCGTCCAGCGGGGGGGGGGGGGGGATGTCGGGTTGGGGTGTGGCCGGTAGACTGAGAGCCCACAGTGCTGCACTGCATCGAAAGTGATTCTACTGATTCTCAATACATTTCCTGCTGAAATCTTTTAAAAATTAGTGAGCAACTGATTGTTTTGCCACATTGGGCTCCATTCACAATAACATGTGCGGTAATAAAATGTACCGTAAATTCATAAAATTACTGGCATCAGTAATTACCGGTTTTTCTGAATTCACGTAAATTTTACCGAGTGCGAGTAATGTTCGGTAAACGAGTGCGGTAACATTGCATTAACAGTGAAAAAAAAAGTTTGGTTAAAAATGCGTAATAAGTGCGTAAAATACAATTTTTTACGGAAATATTCCAGCAAATGCAGCTTGAAAGGCTCCATACCACATCTGATCGGAGGAGATGTGAAAATGTACTTATAGGAGGTCGAACAATCGGTAATTAATGATAAAACTTCAGTGTTCTCCCAAGAAATTTTTCCCAGCCGGGTGGCATGAAAAAGTCGCCGGGTGGGGTGCAAGAGGTGAATGCAGGATCAGTGCAACTCTGCTTACAGCATAGGAGGAGGTGAGCTGATGACAGCCGGGTGCTCACCAAAATTAGCTGGGTGGAGCACCCGGCTAAAAGAGCCTGGGGAGAACACTGAACGTGCTCTTTTTTTCATTACGAATTCAATTTTTTGCAGTATGTACTGCATAATTAATGATTGTTAATGACCTGTTACCTCGCTTACATCACATTCGGCAATTTCAGAAGGAAAGGTTTGTGAATTTTAGCATGTGGTTATCGCAATCGATATAGGTTTACCGAATGAGGTACAGCAGTATCCCTTTATAGTAAACACCAAGGGTCCAGGAAAAGTAGTTTATTATATCAGAAGTTTAATACAGGTAGTCCCCGGTTAAAAACGAGATAGGGACTGTAGGTTTGTTCTTAACCTGAATCCGTTCTTAAAGGGACACTTAAGTCAAACAAAAAAAATGAGTTTTACTCACCTGGGGCTTCCAATAGCCCCCTGCAGCTGCCCGGTACCCTCGCCGTCTCCCTCCGATCCTCCTGGCCCCGCCGGCAGCCACTTCCTGTTTCGGTGACAGGAGCTGACAGACTGGGGACGCGAGTGATTCTTCGCGTTCCCAGACACATTAGCACCCTCTATGCTGCTATATGGTATATGATATATGCTATAGCAGCATAGATGGCGCTATTGTGGCCAGGAACGCGAAGAATCACTCGTGTCCCCAGCCTGTCAGCTCCTGTTACCGAAACAGGATGTGGCTGCTGGCAAGGCCAGGAGGATCGGAGGGAGACGGCGAGGGTACCGGACAGCTGCAGGGGGCTATTGGAAGCCCCAGGTGAGTAAAACCCTTTTTTTTTGTTTGACTTAAGTGTCCCTTTAAGTCGGAACATTGTGCCATCTCTGTCCCCTGTGCCTCCAGTGTCCCCCTCTGTGTCACCTCTGCCTTCTGTACCTACTTATACAAGTTTAAAAGCCATTTTTTCTTTGAATTTTTTTTTTTCGATTTTTTTCAAAAACGACAAGTACAATTTGAATTTTTTTTTTTTACTTGTTCCAATGGAAACACAATCAAAACCGTTCGTATCGGCGGGTCGTTCGTAAGTCGGGGACTACCTGTATATTAGAATTGGTCATACATTGTATATTTATGCAGATGCGTTTGCTGGGACCTGAGGACTGAGATTATAATATATACCGAGGTTTACTATATCAGAGATTACTACTGTAACTCATTGTGAATAGAGGCCATCAGGTGGCAATGTGTGTATGTCCAGTCTTACTCTCTCATGACATGTTTTTATTAATGACTGGTCTCCGCCTTGCACAATCAATGAAGGCTAAACAAAGAAAACAAGGTGCCTACATCATATCCGCTGTCACTGCCTCCCTCACCATCTACGACAGTGACGCTGAACCCATCACCATAATAACTGCTCGGGAATGACTGTGTGGGTTATGAGTCAGAGATGTCTGCTCCCATCGGACACTTCTCACACATGCCTTTCATCCCTTGAAGCAGAATTCTTAACGCGTGAAGACTTACATATATCGGCCCCCTTTCCCCGCGTAACATTTTCTTCACAACAAAATACAAACAGTACACACGCCCAACAAAAACAGACAAACGTTGCGGAAACCACTATACTGGCGACATTGGTACTATACTGGCACTATACTGGCAACTCAAATACCGCCCGCGAAAGCAAAAAAACAACATTATGCACGACAATGTAGTTCAAATTACGAAGGTGGCCAACTGCATGATATCCGACCAACAGTCGTCTGAGTTGATTTACCAGTCGGATCTGGCAAAATATCCTATGTCGGCTGCTTGCCATTGTTTGGCTACATTTTTGCACACGATTTGTCGTCCGACATGGCGAAATTGCCCATTAGTCAGGAGTTTCAAATAACTTTAGTTTAGCATGTGTACGGTGCTGAAGGGGGAGAGGAATCTTATTTTGTACTTTAGTTGTCATCGGGAGGTGACAAACTTTTAGACCTCCACAGACCAGGGCAACATGATGAATGTCTGGGACACGCCTCCAGCTTTATACAGGGTAATTGGGCTTTGCATAATTAAAGTGACCTAAGCCCCAGACTTTTTTTTATTTTTTTTTATTTAGAAAAACAAACCTCTCCATAAGGGAGCTTCATATTGGTGTGTGTTGTAGGGAGAAGCATCAATACTTACCTATGGGGTGCTGCTCCCCTGGCCACCGACCTGTACGACATGTGCCATCTTCTATACCCGACCGGCAAACTTCTGCCAGCTTTTGCAATTTTCAGTGGTGTCATGCGTGCTGCAATGAGATCAGTGTTCTCCCCAGGCTCTTTTAGCCGGGTGCTCCACCCGGCTAGTTTTGGTGAGCACCTGGCTGTCATCTCTTCTGAGTTGTGCAGAGAAGCGCCGGCCCAGTATTCCCTCATCTTGCCCCACCCGGCTACTTTTCCATGCCACCCGGCTGGAAAAAATTTCTAGGGAGAACACTGGAGATGTAATCCAGGAAGGCGAGTACATCTCTAGATGTGTGTGATACTGCCAAGACTCAAAAAAAGCCAGAAGAAGTTGGAAAAGACAGTGCATGTTGAATGGACAAGAGGAGCAGCACTCCATAGGTAAATAATGATGCTTTTCCCCCTCAACAGCACACACCATTACAAACCCTTCTTAAATGAAATCTAAAAAAAGAAAATAAAAAAAATCAGTTTTACTTTCCTGGAGCTTTTTGCAGCCCCCCTGGAGTGTGTAGCGCTACGTCCTTTCTAGATCCTCCAGCCAGCAGCAGCGGTGATCCCCTTAAAGGATACGTCTAGGGAAAAAGAAATCCACTCACCTGGGGCTTCCTCCAGCCCCTGGCAACCGTCCTGTGCCCTCACCACAGCTCTGGTAGCACCCGGTCTTCGCCAGGTCGACTTCTTCTGCGCGCCACAGCTGACGTCATCAGTGATGCGCCTGCACAGTACAGTCCTGATGACGTCAGCTGTGTTGCGCAGAAGAAGCCGACCTAGCTTCTACCAGAGCTGTGGTGAGGGCACAGGACGGCTGCCAGGGGCTGGAGGGAGCACTAGGTATGTATATTTTTTTTCTAAAGAACCCATCTCAAGTTTGCTTTAAGCAGCATTCCGCATCCAAAAGTACAGGAACAGGGATGTCTAATGCCTTGCCAATTTAATGACTTCCATGCAAATTGTATGCAGAATGGAATCGACCCACTCAAATGCCAGTCTTGCTGAAAGTGACTGGCCCAAATCCAACACGCAATTGAATCGAAAATGAACATCTCAATGATTATTCTACGGACTAGACCTGCAGCAGTCATGTGACCACAACTTCCTGTTTCAGAATTAGGTCAGAGACAAGTGAACTATATACCAATGATTAACTGTACTATTGCAATTGCTTTAAAGCTAGATAGAGGCAAGAGGCCTGCTGCCCATAATAACTGAGCAATCGGACAACAATATCAAGCCTTGTACATTAGATAATCTTCAACCGAGAGGGTTGTTTGGTGCCATCTCAGCTGAGAATCTACTGTGCAAACAGCAGACCCCCCACCCAATGTCATTTGAAGTGACCCTGAACTCTTGCATAGGACAGAAGGAAAGCCTAGAGAAATGTGCCCTGTGAGTATTTAAAGTAAACCAGAGACGAACCACCCTCATGTATTTTACCATATATACAGTATCAGTGAGAACATTAGAGAAAACACCTACCCTGCTCGCTGAGCAGTCTGTCTTTGCTCAGGAATCATTATAGCTGAGTCTGTCTTCTCTGATGTCTTTTCAAGCCCAAGCCTGCCCCCTTCTGGCTCTGCTATAATGACTCAGCAATAATGATTGTTACTCCTGAATCCTCATAGGAAAATTTCATTAAAGTGATCAGGTGGACAGTTCCCTCTTGAACTGCTAGGTTTTCGATAAGTTGTAGTAAACTACACCCACTCTATTCGACCAATCACAACACTTTGTGCTGTAGAGGGTGCTGTGATTGGAGGACTTCCTGCTGGGTCCCTTAAATTGGACTAGTGCCAAAATTGAAGGATTACAACATTTTATTTCCAATCGCATTTATCGGATAGCTTGGGCAATTCCTCATTGACAATAGTACCATTAGTGGGTGCCCTAAGGCCTTGTTAACATTAGCGTTCGCTGTCCGGATTCACCTGATCGGATCCGGACTGTATACTGTACAAACGGAACGTACGTTCCGCATAGCAATGCAAAGTCTATGCGGACGTTCCGTACAGAACGGAGCCGGATCGGATCCGGACACTTTTCCAACATGCGCTATTTTTCGGGTCCGGTCATCCGGCCCACGCACCTGGGCCGGATCCTGACCCACCACATGCATCCATGCTGTGCAATGAGAAACGAATGTTTCTCATCACACTGGCAATAGGACCGGATGCTTCCAGCACCGGATGCTTCCAGCACCGGTCCTATGCCACTTGGGGGGCCCGGACTACACGCCGGTATCCCCCATGCTTGCGGTGCCTTTCTGGCACTGAAATGTATCTAGTTCCGGCTACTTTATTGTAGCCGGAAATGATACATTCCGGATCTGCAACTGGTGGCAACTTGTGGCCACCGCAGAGATCCGTACGGTCTCTTTGCGGCCCCCGGACCCCCGGACACTTGCGGACTCGAACCGCAAGTGTGAACGGGGCCTTAGACAAGGGGGCTCATGAGACCAGACACCTTTTTCTATTGCTCCATGGCACAGTTCTGATGACATGCCCACGGTTTGTGCTATCAGCAGTGGATAGGTCATCATAGGCGCTCTAAACCTAAGAGTACAATTGTGTATTGCGACACCTTAGGCTTTTCAGCAAGTTAGGCTACGGTGGCGTCAGGCCACATGGGCCAGCCTTCTCTCCCCACCTCGATGAGCCTTGGACGCCCCATGACCTGTTACAAGCTCACTTGCTCCTTATTGTTTTTGGAGACACTGATCCAGTTATATAGCTAGTAACAAATATGCTGAGCAAAATATTTGCAAAATTAGAAAAGAACTTTATTGATGTTTAGACACTGGCACAAACAGCTATTAAAAACATAAAATTCCATGCAAGGGGATAACCATAACCCCTGCTTGTTAAATCGGTTATATATGAATTGCGAATGCAAGAGTAGAGGCTTCAGCATATGGAAGAGGGGAAAAAATTGAATAGCGGTTTTTGCCAGTGTGTAGACATCAATAAAGGTTTTTTTAATTTTGCAAATATTTTGTTCAGCATATTTATTTACTAACAACAGATGGGTTCTTTTCTTGTTGCTTGAGTTATGTATGCACCCTATATCTGTGAGGTATTCCTAGCTCTATGCATTGTGTTGTATGTTTACCAGTTATGTAGCTATCACAATTTCTACCTTGTCACAAGTTATGTTTGCTTATTTTCTTACTTCCTGCACATCTTCAAGAACTGGCTGTGCATCACTTCCTACCCAATACACCTCACCCCCTGACAGTTCCCTTTATGGCAATTATAAATAAAAGTAATTTACCGGTACTTCCCGATGAATGTGTGCGAGTGCATAGAATTATAAATGGTCAGTGAGATGAAAATAATTTGGGTTAGCATCAGGGCTGTGGAGTCGGTACAAAAATCCGACTCCTCAGTTTATGAAACCAACCGACTCAGAGTACCCAAAATTATCCCGACTTCAACTCCTCAACTCCTTCGTCTAATTTTGACAAAAGCTATGGATTTGGTTCAAAAATCCTGCAACTTCGACTCCTCATTTTATTAAAACCACCGACTCCGACTCCCAAGTACCCAAAATTGCTCCGACTCCACAGCCCTGGTTAACATGCAAACTTTAGGCCTCTTTCACAGGAACAACTAACAGGCAGTGCATTCACCACCTGTCAGTTGCTCTCCTGCAGCAGGCGGGCGCTAGTTAGTGCTTGGTTCCGGCGCTGGACAGGTGCACTACCCAAGGAGTCACATCTGAGCCTAGCTGCAATCAGGCTCGACCTGTGGCGCTCCTCTGCTGCCCTGTAACACCACCTCCCGTCAGCGTACACTTGCGTTACTACTGCAATCTGGCTGCATTTACATTGCACCTGAACTGCACTGGCGGGCGGCAGACGGGAGACTGAAACGCTGGGCAAGCGCGCAGTTCAGCATTCCGGTCTGAATGAGGCATTAGGGCTGTTTAACACCACAGGTGACTCTGCAGCATTAGCACTGTAATTGCCAATTGGCAAATCGCTAGTGCACTGCATTCAGCACTTTGGCAGCGGTCACAAAAATAAATCTCAGGAAAAACACAAAAAAGTTGGGTAATTATGTACAGGAGAGGCTCTGGGTAGTATCAAGCCGTGCCAGTCCTCAGCATTGTTCTCCCCAGGCTCTTTTAGCTGGGTGCTCCACTCGGCTAGTTTTGGTGAGCACCCGGCTGTTTTCAGCTCACCTCCTCCTATGCTGTAAGCAGAGTTGCACACAGAAGCACCGGCCCTGCATTCTCTCATCTCGCCCCACCCAGCGACTCTTTCATGCCACCTGACTGGAAAAAAAAAGAAAATCTGGAGAGAATACTGCTCACTGTTCCCCTGTGAAGTTATTTGGCCTTCTAGGTTGAATACTCCTTTGGCAGCCTTCAGAAGTACTTGCATCCCCAAGCGCTTCCATAGACTAACGCATCCGTACTGCACAGGCACAAGTGTGGGCTCACGCATGCACAGCGATACGCCGGTCTTCAGAAGCCGGGGGGGAGGGGAGTGCAGAGGTGTTCGGCAAAGTTCTATACTATCCAGAGCCTTCTCTCTAATTAGGTAAGTATCTAACTAGAAGTACGTTTCCTCAGTTCGCTCTAATTGGTCCAATCAGATTCACTGTCTGATTAGTCCAATCCCATACTACATACAATGGCCTCAATTCACTAAGGTTAACTCCTGTCTTTAATACCTCTTCTGAGCGGTTTTACAGTTATCACCACGGTGATATAATTGTGATAACTGTAAAACAGCTCTGAAGAGTTATTAAAGACAGGAGTTAACCTAAGTGAATTGAGGCCAATGTCTATCTATCTATCATAACAGTTATAAATCACATCCTTCAGCACAACGGCTGACTGAGCCTGCAATCTTACTAGGTATAATATGGCTTCATCCCAACTACAGCAGGCACTACAAGTCTCAGCATGCCTTAGCGGCCTCTCATTGCTCGGGCACTACAAGTCTCAGCATGCCTTAGCGGCCTCTCATTGCTCGGGCACTACAAGTCTCAGCATGCCTTAGCGGCCTCTCATTGCTCAGGCACTACAAGTCTCAGCATGCCTTAGCGGCCTCTCATTGCTCAGGTGTTCCAACTAACTAGCATACATTGACAGAATAGCATACCTTTAAAGTGATATACCCCTTGTTAGTAGAATCAGTGTCCCCTTGCCCGCTCGCTTCGCTCGCTGGGCTGCGGGCTCGGTCCTCACTTCGCTCGGACAACTTTTTATTCTAACTCTATGTCCACTTGGATAGTGGAGATTGCACATCAGCACACAGGCAGCTAACTGGGGTTGAAAAGGTTAATGCTGCTGATGGGTATTATGGGGTTAATGTCTGCCCTGCATGACTTTGCACATGCTCAGTAGCTTTTGTATGCTATTCTGTCAGGTATGCTAAAATGTTGGAACACCGGCACTACAAGTCTCAGCATGCCTTAGCAGCCTCATTGCCCAGGCACTACAAGTCTCAGCATCCCTTAGCGGCCTCTCATTGCCCAGGCACTACAAGTCCCAGCATGCCTTAGCAGTCTCTCATTCCTGAGTCTTGCAGCCCCCAGCAGGCAGGGATACTCAGTCAGCCAATATTCAGCCGCACATATATAATGGAGGGAGCCTGGGATGCCCATAGCAACCAGTTCCACGTCCAGAGAGGGTAGGTTGCTATGGGCAATCTCCCGCAGAACAGTCACCATGGTGACATCTAGAGATGATTGGTTGCTATGGGCATTCTCCCCGCTTAGCTGTCACCATGGTGATCTCCGGGGCTGAGCCCCGTCACGTGACAGCAGGTCTGGGCGGCGCGCGCAGCCCGGCTAGCACACTTACCGGTGCCGGTTCGGTTCCCCGCTCTTATAGCTCCCACCCTCAGGAATGGCGAATGAAGGCCGTACACGCCCCGCCGTGCGCGCTCCTCTTCTTTTCCGGGAAACCCGTCACTTCCGGTCTGCCGGCCATATTGCTACACCCATGAGGTGGGTGTGGACTAGAGATGGGAAGTTCGGATCTTTTCAATGATCCGGATGATTCGAATCGGATCATTGAAAAGATCCGGATCTTTGATCCGAATCTCGGATCATTTTACTACCGAAGCATTCGGGGTGAGATGACTAGCAGGACAGGACTTTCCCTGCTGTGGACAGGAGAAGGGGAGGGGAGTGGACACGCAGAGAGAAGGGGAGAAGATGGACAGAGGGCAGGGAGTGGGCAGAGAAGGGAGGAGGGACGAGCAGAGAGCAGAAATGTTTGCACACAATACCCACATGCTGAAGTCATATGCATTACATGTATTTCACCTATATGTTCATCTGTGTACTTTCCATGCAAACGTCACACAGTGAAGGAAAGCATTCCCAGAAGATAAGTGCAGCTGTGCCGAGTGCAGGAGGATCATATTGCTGCAATCACAGTGCCTGCAAAGTTACTGAGCTGTGCTGAGCCAAAAGCTTCCAATGTGTTCACTGTGCAGCACTACGGAACAGACAGCCTGTAATGCGCAGCACGTTACAGCCAGTATGTGTGCTCTACACATATCTGGCAGTGGCACCCATGTCCCCTCTCTCCCATCTACCTGTCTCCCTGCAAGGCTGCCTCCCATCCAACTGCGCGATCCATCTCTACTCTGCTTCCAGGACCCCGCTGCCCGCTGAGAGGGGGCGTGTCGCTCCTGGCCCCGCCCCTTTTGCGATCCGAATCGTTCATTTTGATGATTCGGATGATCGACTCATTAAATAGATTCGGATCAAAGATCCGAATCGTTCATGATCCGGACAACACTAGTGTGGACTGTGTGTGCAGAACTTCTCTGTTGCTGGGAAGGGAGGGGTATGGGGAAATGTCATGTACAATGGACTTATGATGAGGGCCAGCACTGTGGTGACGTGAGGGGGTACATTACGCTGATTTTATGCATTTATTGGGCTCTATTCTCAAAGACTTCCTGCATGCGGTAAAGTGCATGCTGGAAGTTACCGACCAAAACACCGCCACAATGGGCTCTATTCTCAAAGACTTCCCGCATGCGGTAAAGTACATGCGGGAAGTTTGCACCCAAAATACCGTCAAGTTGGAATTCTCAAAATGTTCCGCATGTTTTTTCTGCATGCGGAAAAAGTGTGGTAAAAGTGCGGGATTCTTGCGGAAAACTTTCCGCAAAAGTCGGTATTTTCCGCAATAAAAGATCAATTCTCAAAAATGTTCAGGCGCATCATTTCGTCGTTAATTACCGATTTTTTTATCACCTACAAGTAGTAGGTGATATATTCCGAATCCCATTGACTTTAATGAAGTGTGGAGGCTTAAGGGCTGTGCTTGCTGGACTTTAACTTTTTTTTTTAAACACTTTTTCATGCGATCTTTTTACCGCATGATTCCCGCATGAATAATGGCTGTTTCCGCATCTTTTTTCCCGCATGCGGCAAACATGCGGAAAATGTTAGTGAATGCTGAAAAAATGCGGAGTTTACCGCTGGCGGGAATTTAGCGGTAAAATTTTGCGGTACTTTTGGCTCTTTGAGAATAGAGCCCATTGGGCTCTATTCTCAAAGAGCCAGATTTTCCGCAAAATTTTACCGCTATATTCCCGCCAGCGGTAAACTCCGCATTTTTTCCACATTCACTAATATTTTCCGCATGTTTTCCGCATGCGGGAAAAAAAGATGCGGAAACAACCATTATTCCTGCGGGAATGATGCGGTAAAAAGGTCGCATGAAAAAATGTTTAAAAAAAAAAGTTAAAGTCCAGCAAGCACAGCCCTTAAGCCTCCACACTTCATTAAAGTCAATGGGATTCGGAATATATCACCTACTACTTGTAGGTGATAAAAAATCGGTAATTAACGACGAAATGATGCGCCTGAACATTTTTGAGAATTGATCTTTTATTGCGGAAAATACCGACTTTTGCGGAAAGTTCTCCGCATGAATCCCGCACTTTTACCACACTTTTTCCGCATGCGGGAAAAACATGCGGAAAATTTAGAGAATGCAAACTTGACGGTATTTTGGGTGCAAACTTCCCGCATGTACTTTACCGCATGCGGGAAGTCTTTGAGAATAGAGCCCATTGAAATTCTCAAAATGTTCCGCATGTTTTTTCCGCATGCGGAAAAAGTGTGGTAAAAGTACAGGGTGTAGTTTACTATTTGGCCACAAGATGGCCACAGTGTGTTTGTTTACATGCGACCTGTAAGCGTCCTTCCGGACGCTTACAGGAAGCAGTAGGAGGCAGGGAGAATCACAATGATCGCGCTGTTTCTAATAGAAGCAGCGCGATCATTGCGGGGGCTTAGATCAACGAACGGGAATGGATTTTCCCGTTCATTGATCTCCGGGCGAGCGGGCGGCGGCGTGCATGAGCGGCGGGTGCGCGCGCACAAGCGGCGGTAGCGCGGACAGTGGCGGTAGCGCGGAAGGTATAATTTCTCCGTCCCTGGTGTTTTAGGGGGGAAAAAAGGGACGGAGAAATTCGTACCGTGGGGGTTTAAGTGGTTAAAAACACTTGTAAAAAAAATAATAATAATAAAGTCCAGCAAACACAGTGCTCAAGGCTCCAGACTCCATTTAAGTCAATGGGAAGCGAAATATATCACGAAGTACTAGTAGGTGATATAAAATTGGTAGTTAAGTCAGAAATAATGCGCCCCTTTTTGTTTGTGAATTTAGATTTTTTTGCTTGAATAACTGACTTTTGCGAACTTTTACCGCATTTTTTATGCATGCGGGTAAACAATGTGTATAATTTTTCGCGTGGGGTAAATAATCATACGTAAAATTTTGTCTAATTTCAGTTGGGAATTTACCGTAAGTGCATTTCCGCATGTGGAAAATGATTGTGAATAGAGCCCATTGTGGCAATCTTCAGAGGCTGCCAGCAGGAGACAGGAGCTGTGGCGAGAGACACACGTGACTTGTAAGGGCTGGAAGAAGCCCTAGGTAAGTAAATAGAGATTTTTTTCATTCGCCTCGCTTGTCCTTTAAGGCAGAGTTCCCCAACATAAGGCCCACCAACAGAAAAACACAAACATTCACAGGCGAGGTACGGTAATTATTGTCTCAGCAGATCTAATTACCATTGTGGATTTCTAAAAAAAAGTGCACTGTTGGTGGGCCCTGAGGACAGGGTTGGTGAACACTGCTTTAAGGGCCGGTTCACACGGACGTCTGTGCTGTCTGTGTTTATAAGCGTTCAACCGATGAACGCTGAATGACATAAATCGTCATGTCGTTCGAACAGCGGCTGGCAAAACTGTTTGCCTGCGGTTGTCAGCGTTCGAAGGAGCGTTCGCGTTCAAAAGCATTTGATAGCTTCCCTATGAATTCTGGTCTATTTCCTGTCAACCGCATACTCCAGGACGTCGTTCGCGTCCTTACGACGGCGATTGTACGCGTTTAACGCTAACGTTTATCAAACGCAGCCGTCAATAAAAGTCGCATGCTATTGTTTAAAAGGAAACATCTATATCCCTCTCAGTTTAGGTACCCTTTAAATTCTCTCCATGCGATGCAGTGTTTACAGTACAGGAAATGTTTTACGCAATTTCTTTAGCCATATTATAAGTAAGAGTGTAGCATTGTGATTTTGTGAACATTATTTGCAATGCTGATATACTAGAGAGTTACTTGTGGCAAGACTAACATGGAGTCCTGTTCTAAGCTGCAAAAAACTAATATCAAAACAGTAAGGAGCATAGTGCCACCAGCAGGTGATATAGAGAGCTGCATGTTTTCTTTATACATTTTCTCTCCAGAGAGGACAACTTGGTGACAAGTTATTTGTATTTATTATTATTATTGATTTATAAAGCGCCAACATATTCCGTGGCGCTGTACAAAGTAAGAAACAAACATTGGGTACATAATACAGACAATGGTGTACACTAATATACAAGATACATAATTAGTGACAAAAAATGATACAGCATACAGAGTACAAAATACAGAAGTGGTAATGACAGTGATAAAAGTAACATGATGAATAAAATGTATAATGATTTCCAAGACACAGAAGGGGGAGAGAGCCCTGCCCTTGTGAGCTTACAATCTAAAGGGAATGGGGGGAAACAAGAGGAGGGGTAGTATACGATAAAATATATAGAGGCAGTGTGTTTTAGGACAGTGTTTCTCAACATTTTATTGGTATGTACCCCTTCTAATACCCTGTACTCACCAAGTACCCCCTAGCATAGTAAAACTTATCACAAGTACCCCTTGACAAATATATTTTTAATCCTAGTACATGATAATTGGTTCTAAACCATTCCCAAGCATTTTAATTAGCTAAAACACTAATTTGGTGGTGTTTAAATGAAATGTATCATTTGTAAAATTCGAAATTTATTGTTCTTGGTTAAGTATATCAAGCCCGAGTACCCCCTGGAACCATCGGAAGTACCCCCTGGGGTACGTGTACCACACGTTGAGAACCTAGGTTTTAGGATACCTAGTAGGAGTGCAATTTGGTCTTAGGACAAAGGGAAGTGGCCTAGGGTAGCTCATATGCTTGTCGGAACAAATGAGTTTTTAGAGGGCGTTTAAAAGTAACAAAGGTTGGCGAGTGACTGATGTGTTGTGGGAGGGGATTCCAGAGAAGGGGTGAAGCGCGTGCAAAATCTTGTAAGTGTGAATGTGAGGAGGTGATTTTAGAGGAGGACAACAGAAGATCGTGTGCAGATCTGAGATTGCGATTGGGTTTGTATCTGGAAATTAGTGAGGATATGTACCGGGGAGAGAGATTGTGGAGAGCTTTGTAGATTAGGGTTAGGAGTTTGAACTGGATCCTCTGGTTAATTGGCAGCCAGTGAAGAGCTTGACAGAGAGGGTCAGCCGAAGAAGATCGAGAAGAAAGATGAATGAGACGAGTAGCTGTGTTCAGTACCGACTGGAGCGGGGCCAGTTTGTTAGACGGTAGTCCACAAAGTAGTACGTTGCAGTAGTCCAGACAATAAATTATAAGAGCATGTATTAACATATTGGTTGTGTCTTGAGTGAGAAAGGGACGGATGCGAGATATGTTTTTGAGTTGGAGATGGCAGGAGCTGGTTATGGAGTTAAGATGAGGAATAAAAGAGAGTGAAGAGTTGAATATTACCCCCAAGGGAACTGAAGTTTTGGGAGTGTTATTAACATTTATAGTTACTTCAGGCAGAGAGGTGGCCAGAGACGGTGGAAAAATTATTAGTTCTGTTTTACTCATATTAATTAGGAAGCGAGAGTACATGAAGGAGGATATAGCAGACAAGCAGTCAGGAACACATTTGAGGAGGTGTGAGAAAACGCGGAAAAGCCGCCGCGTGTGCTACTGAGGAGGCGGCTGATTCCGCGTCCAATGTAGCTGTTTGCACGCGGAAGCGTGTGTCTGGTAGCAGGGCAGAACGCGGAAAAGCCACCGCATGCAACAACAGTAAGGCGGCTGGTTCCGCGTCCAGCGCGGCGGTTTGCACGCGGCAGCGTGTGTCTGGTGTGGCTGAGTCTGTTAGTGCACACAGGCTTAGGAATACGCGCGCGCTGAGAGGCAGAATTCTTATACTGGGCAGAGAGTCAGCTGATCACGCCGATCAGCTGACTCCAGAGCAGGATACTATTGGTTGATCATTTAGGGGTGGTGCTGGAGAGCACTACTCCATATATAGTTTCTGCTGGCCAGTTGCAAATTGTCTGCCGTTGCGAACACTACGTGGAAGCACTCAGACCTTAGTCAGATCCAACAGTGTGTTTGAACCAGGTGGACCTGAGAATTCACACTGAGCCAGATTACTTGAACTGTTATTCTGTTTATGCTTAAGCTAGTTCCAGGGTGTAGAGACCAAGGACCTCACACCCAGACTAGGGAACTGTATTATCATTTGTGTTCTACTCCAGACTAGTTCCAGGGTGCTGAGACCACGGACCTCGCACTCAGACTAGGGAACTGTATTATCATTTGTGTTATACTCCAGACTAGTTCCAGGGTGCTGAGATCACGGACCTTGCACTCAGACTAGGGAACTGTATTATCATTTGTGTTATACATCAGACTAGTTCCAGGGTGCTGAGACCACAGACCTCGCACCCAAGACTAGGGAATTTGTGCGATCATTTTGTTATACATCAGACTAGTTCCAGGGTGGAGAGACCACGGACCTCACACCCAGACTAGGCATTGTTTGATATCTGTTATGACTTATTGCTTTCTTGACTACTCCTCTGTCCTCTGATTCGGTACTTCGCATATCTGATACTCCGTTGCCAGACCCTGCTTGCCTTGGATACCGAATCAGCCTTCTGTCTTTGTACTTTATCTGTCCGTGTGTTACCGACCAGGCTTGCCCGACCTCGAGAGCTATCTCTCCCCTTAAGAGATAGTCTCCAGATCAGAGAGTGACATCCACCTTCAGGTGTCACTCACTCTCTGGCCCTTCCTGTCTCCAGCCTGACTCCACCCCTTGGAGAGTCTCAGGCTGCTGGAAGGTTCCTGTGCTCTCAGAGCAGTGTTCCTTTACTGCCTATATCACCTGCGCAGCAGGTGCATTACTCAAAGTACTACTGTTACACCAAACACTTACATATCCTTAGGTGTCCAGAGGATAGTAATATATCTGTATTATCGGTGATTCTGCAGATCATCAATAATCAGATTCTCTCTGCGTGCTGACACCAGTCGTTACAGAACGGCAGACCCAACCCAAATGGACGCACTCCGCAGCCGTCTCGATGTACTCACCACCACGGTGGAAAATTACACCCGAGTACTGGACAGTCACCAGACTCAAATCAACGCTTTGTCTGGGACTGTACAAGTTTATCAGACGGCTGTGGATACCGTGCGATCTCCTCCTAGCACAGACATACGCATGTCTGTACCTGAAAGGTTTTCTGGTCACAGATCTGACTTCGGAAATTTTAGAAACAGAGTGTTATCATACTTTGAGTTAAGACCTAATTCATCAGGGACCATGGCACAGAGAGTAACCTTCAGTAAGACTCTATTGTCAGGGGATTCCCAGACTTGGGCATATAGCCTTCCGACGGGGGATAAGGCCCTGACCTCGGTAGAGGAATTTTTTAAAGCTATGGCTATAATTTACGATGACCCGGATATTGCCTCTACCGCTGAGCGGAAGCTCAAGTTGTTGCGGCAGGGCAAAGGTCCGATAGAAAACTATGCTGTGGAGTTTAGAAAGTGGGCAGTATCAGCTCGATGGGACTCATTCGCTCTTTTAGACTGTTTCTTATCGGGGTTGTCAGACCAGACGCAGTTTCTGATCTAATGTTGGGTCTGTAAGGAAACGCGGAAAGGCCGCCGTCTCTCGAGGTGAGGCGGCTGTTTCCGCGTCCAGCATGGCGTCACAACGCGGAAAAAACACCGCATGCCGCATAGGCAGTGCGGCGGAATCCGCATTGGTAACGGCGGAATCCGCATCAGAGGCGGCCCCCGCACTAGATACATTGCATGACAGTACTGGTGTGGCTGGGACTGATAGTCCACCAGGATTCAGACTTACACGCGCGAGCACAGAGGCAGAGTTTAAATAGCAGTTAGAAGGGTGTCGGCTGACCAGCTGGGTCAGCTGACAAATTCCACTGCTCTCATTGGACCAGCAATTAGGGAGGTCCTGGAAAGGTCCTAGAGTATATATACTGCTGGTTGTTCACTTGCTCTTTGTCTGGCGTGCGATCACATATGTGGGAGCACCCAGATCCGTAGTCAGATCCGCAAGTGTGCCGGGACCAGCTGGAGCTGTAATCCTACACTTAGCTAGATTCTGTTGATAGCTAAAGTACTAGTTTGATTGTGATTATATGTTATGACTTTTGCCTGCTTTGACTATCCTCCTGAACTCTGATCTTGTACCTCGATATTTCTGATACTCTGTTGCCGAACCCCGGCTCGTTCCTTGACTCTGCTTCTGCCTCCTGATTTTGTACCCCGATATATCTGATACCCCGTTGCTGAACCTTGCCTGGACTTTGACTCCGCCTTTGCCTCCTGATCTTGTACTTTATCTGTCCGTGTGTGTACGACCTGGCTTGTCCGACCTCGAGAACCGACCTTACTGTTAGAGGCGGTTCCTCGTTCTGTTAAGTGACCCTTCCGCCAGAGGGTTACTTTCAGTATATCCTTTCCGCTGGCAGCCTGACTCCTCCCGCCTTGGAGAGCTCAGGTTTGCGGAAGGAATCTGTACAGTACGCCTTACTGTACTGGCCGGTCGAGATTGTCTCAGGTGTTACAAATGGCAACCTCCACGATCATTCTTGGCATGCCATGGTTACAAATTCACTCGCCTCAGATTAATTGGGCCACGGGTCAGCTAACAAGCTGGTCTGCCCATTGCTATCATCATTGTCTAGCGAAAGTAACCTTTGGTAAAACCAAGATTCACATGGAGGGATTGCCAGATCAGTATTCTGAATTTGCAGACGTGTTCTGTCCCAAGTCAGCAGTTAAACTTCCTCCACACCGTCCCTTTGATTGCCCCATAGATCTCAGGTCTGGTTGTATGCCCCCTAGAGGTCATCTCTATAATTTATCTGGGCCAGAGAAGTTGGCCATGAAGGAATAGTAAAGCAGTGTGTAGCAAGCACCCACGAAGGGAAAAAGGCGATGTGCTGGAACTTGCAGTGCCTCTGCACACTCAGACACTTCCACCGTCTCCTTCAATCAGTCAAGTCCGCACCATCAAATAGTACTTTAGCTCTTTTATTGGTTAAGAATCAGCATAACAGGCATTTTCAGCGACAGCAGCGCTGTTTCGGTCCTCAGACCTTTCTCAAGCTGTATCAAGCGATGTTATACTCTAAAGTGCACATAATGCATTTAAATAGTCACCCCCTACACCAACAGCCAATCACTGACAAGATTCCACAGCCAATCAAATTTTGCAAAAAGCTAAACGGACCACATGGAGAACTTAGTCTCTAACATGTAGATTAGAACATCCCATAATAGTAGAGACACACACCCACCCCATGTAGAGCGGACCAAAGTGAAAACCGCTCATTAAAGATGCAAACCTATGCAAAGTTATGCACCCATAGTTTACCGGCAGCTCTAAGCGAGAGTCCCCCAGCGCGTGAGCGCCCATCCGCCGCCGCTTCCTGGATCAGCTGTTGTCCCAATGACGTCAGATCACATGACCGAACGTCACTAGGGCACATACGCACTCACCCACCCCACATATGATTGCTGGCAGCTCTGGGCGAGATCTGGTGGGTGAGTGCGTATGTGCCACTAGTGTAGGGTTTAAGTCCTATGGTACACAGTTATCTTTGTATGTATTATACCGGCAATTTTTAGCCGGATACTGGCGCGTTCGGTCTCCATGGAGACGGCGTCTCATGTAGACGCCCCCTATGATGCCTGGGTCACGTGCCTTGAGTACGCTGTATGCCGTCTTGTTGCCCGGATACAAGCGTAACTTTCTTAGATGATCGGAGCGTCTCTGAGACGCCCCCTAGTGACGTTTGGTCATGTGATCTGACGTCATTGGGACAACAGCTGATCCAGGAAGCGGCGGCGGAGGGGCGCTCACGCGCTGGGGGACTCTCGCTTAGAGCTGCCGGTAAACTATGGGTGCATAACTTTGCATAGGTTTGCATCTTTAATGAGCGGTTTTCACTTTGGTCCGCTCTACATGGGGTGGGTGTGTGTCTCTACTATTATGGGATGTTCTAATCTACATGTTAGAGACTAAGTTCTCCATGTGGTCCGTTTAGCTTTTTGCAAAATTTGATTGGCTGTGGAATCTTGTCAGTGATTGGCTGTTGGTGTAGGGGGTGACTATTTAAATGCATTATGTGCACTTTAGAGTATAACATCGCTTGATACAGCTTGAGAAAGGTCTGAGGACCGAAACAGCGCTGCTGTCGCTGAAAATGCCTGTTATGCTGATTCTTAACCAATAAAAGAGCTAAAGTACTATTTGATGGTGCGGACTTGACTGATTGAAGGAGGCCATGAAGGAATACATCCGAGAGAACTTAGCTAAAGGTTTTATTCGCCCTTCTCGATCCCCGGCAGGGGCAGGGTTCTTTTTTGTGAAAAAGAAAGATAGAGGCCTCCGGCCCTGCATTGATTATTGAGGCTTAAATAAAATTACAGTAAAAAATCGCTATCCTTTGCCTTTAATAGACGATTTATTTACTCAAGTCACCAATGCTAAGATTTTCTCAAAACTGGATTTGAGGGGTGCTTACAACCTTGTGCGGATCAGGGATGGTGATGAATGGAAGACGGCCTTTAACACACCCGACGGGCACTACGAGTACCTGGTGATGCCCTTCAGGTTGTGTAATGCCCCGGCCGTCTTTCAAGAGCTGATTAATGAAGTCTTTAGAGAGGTGTTGGGCAAATTCGTCTTAGTCTACTTAGACGACATACTAATTTTCTCGTCCAACCTCTCAGAGCACAGAGATCATGTTAAGTTTGTGTTACGGAAGTTGAGACAAAACATGCTGTACGCTAAGCTGGAGAAATGCATTTTCAAAGTGACCTCTGTTGCCTTTCTAGGGTACATAATTTCAACCTCTGGCCTCTCTATGGACCCTGGAAAAGTTTCAGCTGTTTTGGAATGGCCCCAACCTGTGGGACTGAAGGCTCTCCAGAGGTTTCTGGGGTTCGCCAACTACTATAGGAGGTTCATAAAGGGGTACTCTACGGTGATCTCACCTCTCACCAGTCTCACAAAGAAAGGGGCAGATACTCACCACTGGTCCCCTGAGGCCCATGCTGCTTTCTCCACTCTAGAAAGAAATTGTTCTGTACTGCACCCATTTTGAGACATGTCGACACCACCTTCCCCTTTATCGTGGAGGTAGATGCCTCAGAGGTAGGGGTAGGGGCTGTGCTGTCTCAGCGTTCTGGGTTGCAGGGAAAGTTACACCCCTGTGCCTATTTTCCACGTAGGTTTTCACCCGCAGAGAAGAACTACGATATAGGCAATAGGGAACTTCTAGCCATTAAATTGGCCTTTGAGGAATGGCGACATTGGCTAGAGGGTGCAGAACATACCATTACTGTCTATACTGACCACAAGAATTTGGAGTACATTGAGGGCGCTAAGAGACTTAGCCCCCGACAGGCTCGGTGGTCATTATTCTTCTCGAGATTCAGATTTGTAATCACGTATACCCCTGGTAGTAAGAACATCAAAGCTGATGCTTTGTCCAGATGTTTTGAGCCCGAGACAGCACAGCCCTCAGACCCAGAAAGCATTTTTCCTCAGACAGTGGTTCTGGCCGCCACTGAGACCTGGAGGGACTGGACAAAAACTTTGAGTCCGTTCCAACAGGATGTACCTGAGGGGAAGCCTGAAGGGGTCATGTTCATACCATTGCCTTTCCGTCTTCAAATTCTGCAGTTGTTCCATTCCCACAAGAATGCTGGACATCCTGGGGCCACCAGAACTCAGGACCTCGTGGCGAGGTGTGCTTGGTGGCCGTCATTGGCAACTGACTGCAAAGAGTATGTAAGAGAATGTGCAGTGTGTGCTAGAAGCAAACCCTCCCGTCAGGCACCAGTTGGGACATTGCAATCATTGCCAGTCCCGAGTGAGCCATGGACCCATCTGTCCATGGATTTTGTGGGCGAACTCCCCAGGTCTGAGGGCATGACGGTCATTTGGGTGGTAGTCGATCGTTTCAGCAAGATGGCCCATTTTGTCCCCCTGAAAGCACTCCCCTCAGCCCAGGAGTTGGCCGATCTCTTCATCCAACACATTTGCAGAATTTGCACACAACAACTTGAAGAGCTCCTCCTCGGGTTTTTTCCCCATTCTAGGTGGTGACAGGAAGGTCACCTAAGTTCACCCCATTACCAGTGGCTGCCACTCCGTTTCCACACTTGGAGGATTGGCAGAGGTCCTTGAAGCAGACTTGGGGAATGGTAGAAAGAAATTTGAGGAGGGCCTTTCAGAGTCAGAAGAAACAGGCTGATAAAAGGCGTTCCATAGAGTGGGAATTCCTTCCAGGTGACTTGGTCTGGGTGTCCACACGACATTTGGCTCTGAAGCAACTGTCTCCCAAGTTGGGTCCCAGATTTGTGGGTCCGTTTCCAGTGACCAGGAAAATCAATGATGTCACTTATGCCATTGATCTCCCTACCAGCATGCGAGATGTGAGATCCATGTGTCCTTGCTCAAGCCGGCAGTACACGTGGATTCCGCTACCCCCCCCCCCCCCCCCCCGTGTTGATTGATGACCAACCAGAGTATGAGATTGAGAAGATTCTAGACTCCCGGCTTGTGCAGAACTCCGTGCAGTATTTGGTACACTGGAAGGGGTATGACATTGAGGAGAGAACTTGGGTACCAGAATGTCGCATGCACGCAGAGGAGTTGAAAAGGGAGTTCCATAACTTGCATCCTGAGAAGCCGGGCAGGAGATGCCCGGAGTCCACTCCTCAGGGGGGGGTACTGTGAGAGAACGCGGAAAAGCCGCCGCGTGTGCTACTGAGGAGGCGGCTGATTCCGCGTCCAATGCGGTGGTTTGCACGCGGAAGCGTGTCTGGTAGCAAGGCAGGACGCGGAAAAGCCGCCGCATGCAACAACAGTAAGGCGGCTGGTTGTACGTCCAGCGCGGTGGTTTGCACGCGGCAGCGTGTGTCTGGTGTGGCTGAGTCTGTTAGTGCACACAGGCTTAGGAATACGCGCGCGTGCTGAGAGGCAGAATTCTTATACTGTGCAGAGAGAGTCAGCTGATCACGCCGATCAGCTGACTCCAGAGCAGGATACTATTGGTTGATCATTTAGGGGTGGTGCTGGAGAGCACTACTCCATATATAGTTTCTGCTGGCCAGTTGCAAATTGTCTGCCGTTGCGAACACTACGTGGAAGCACTCAGACCTTAGTCAGATCCTACAGTGTGTTTGAACCAGGTGGACCTGAGAATTCACACTGAGCCAGATTACTTGAACTGTTATTCTGTTTATGCTTAAGCTAGTTCCAGGGTGTAGAGACCAAGGACCTCACACCCAGACTAGGGAACTGTATTATCATTTGTGTTATACTCCAGACTAGTTCCAGGGTGCTGAGACCACCGACCTCGCACTCAGACTAGGGAACTGTATTATCATTTGTGTTATACTCCAGACTAGTTCCAGGGTGCTGAGACCACGGACCTCGCACTCAGACTAGGGAACTGTATTATCATTTGTGTTATACATCAGACTAGTTCCAGGGTGCTGAGACCACGGACCTCGCACCCAAGACTAGGGAACTTGTGCAATCATTTTGTTATACATCAGACTAGTTCCAGGGTGGAGAGACCACGGACCTCACACCCAGACTAGGCATTGTTTGATATCTGTTATGACTTATTGCTTTCCTAACTACTCTTCTGTCATCTTATTCGGTACCTCGTATATCTGGTACTCCGTTGCCAGACCCTGCTTGCCTTGGATACCGAATAAGCCTTCTGTCTTTGTACTTCATCTGTCCGTGTGTTACCGACCAGGCGTGTCCGACCTCGAGAGCTATCTCTCCCCTTAAGAGATAGTCTCCAGATCACAGAGTGACATCCACCTTCAGGTGTCACTCACTCTCTGGCCCTTCCTGTCTCCAGCCTCACTCCACCCCTTGGAGAGTCTCAGGCTGCTGGAAGGTTCCTGTGCTCTCAGAGCAGTGTTCCTTTACTGCCTATATCACCTGCGCAGCAGGTGCATTACTCAAAGTACTACTGTTACACCAAACACTTACATATCCTTAGGTGTCCAGAGGTTAGTAATATATCTGTATTATCGGTGATTCTGCAGATCATCAATAATCAGGTATATATCTGCATTCTTGGTGATACTGCAGATCACCAATAATCAGATTCTCTCTGCGTGCTGACACCAATCGTTACAGGAGGGAGTTAAGGTCTGGGTCCAAGAGGTACAGTTGCGTATCGTCTGCATACAGGTGGTATTGAAACCCGAATAAGTTGATTAAGTCACCAAGACCGTGCATGTAGATGGAAAAGAGGAGGGGACCAAGGACAGAGCTTTGAGGAACCCCGACAGACAAAGCATGAGGAGAAGAGATCTGATCTGAGTAGGAGACTGTGAAGGACCTTCCAGAGAGGTAGGAAGATAACCATGTGAGAGAAAGGCCCTTTATTCCTACATTTGAAAGTATTTGTAAGAGTAAGGTGTAGTTGACCGTATCGAATGCTGATGACAGATCAAGAAGGATGAGTATGGAAAATTGACCTTTGGATTTAGCTGTAAGAAGGTAATTGGCCACTTTGGTAAGGGCCGTTTCCGTGGAGTGGTTGGAGCAAAAGCCAGACTGGAACTGATCAAGTAGGGAGTTAGCTGATAAATAATGGCTTAATTTAGCATGTATGTGGCGTTCAATTAGTTTGGATGCAAATGAGAGAAGTGAGACTGGGCGGTAGTTGGCGAATGTGGTAGGATCTAGAGAAGGTTTTTTAAGTAGTGGTGTCACAACAGCCTTTTTGAGTGGTGACGGAAAGATGCCAGTGGAGAGGGACAGGTTAAATAGCGATGTTAGTGCAGGCAAGAGAGATGAGGATAGCTGCGGAATGAAATGGGAGGGAATAGGATCCAAAGAACAAGTGGTTAGATCAGGGCTGGCCTTAGGTTTCACAGCGCCCTGAGCGTAACCAGATTTTGGTGCCCCCCCCCCATTCATCCACTTCGCACGCACACACGCACGCACTCACACACACACACACACACACGCCTAACTGTATATAGGCAGCAGATACGCCCTTAAGTGTATATAGACAGTCAAAACAGATTCCCCCCCCCACACTTTTTTATAGGCAGATGTCCCCCTTAGGCCCCCTTTACACTTAATCAGTTGTTATGCGTTAGTATGCGTTTATTTCCATAGCAGTGCATTGGGAAGAAGATTTCAGTTAAAACGCGTTAAGTGTGAAACGAGCCATAGGAACACATGAGACTTACTTTGAAAATCAGTTTTCTTTCCGTTTTAACTGAGAGCAACTGATTAAGTGTAAAAGGGCCCTAAGTGTATATAGGCTGCTAGTCTTGTATATATAGGCAGATCCCCCCCTTCAGTGTATATATAGGAAGATATATACACTAAGGGGGGGGATCTGCCTATATATACACTAAATGGGGGATCTGCCTACATATACAAGACTAGTAGCCTATATACACGAAGGGGGGATCTATCTATTATAGGCAGATCCCCCCCTTAGTGTATATAGGCTACTAGTCTTGTAGGCAAATCCCACCTTTAGTGCATATATATTAGGCAGATCCCCCCCTTAGTGTATATAGGCTACTAGTCTTGTAGGCAAATCCCACCTTTAGTGCATATATATTAGGCAGATCCCCCCTTAGTGTATGGGCAGCACGGTGGCGTAGTGGTTAGCTCTCTCGCCTTGCAGCACTAGGTCCCCGGTTCGAATCCCAGCCAGGGCGCTATCTGCAAGGAGTTTGTATGTTCTCCTCGTGTCTGTGTGGGTTTTCTTCGGGCACTCCGGTTTCCTCCCACAAATATACAGATAAGTTAACTGGCTTCCCCCTAAAAGATTGTCCCTAGACTATGATACATGGAAAATATACATACACATACGACTATTCTATGGACTATATTGTGAGCCCCTCTGAGGGACAGTTAGTAGTGACAAGACAATATATACTCTGTGTAGCGCTGCGTAATATGTCAGCGCTATATAAATACTGAAATAAATAGTGTATATATAATATATACACTAAGGGGGATCTGCCTAATATATATATACACACAAAAGGGGGGATCTGCCTACATATACAAGACTAGTAGCATATATACACTAAGGGGGGGATCTGCCTATTATAGGCAGATCCCCCCCCCCCCCCTTAGTGTATATAGGCTACTAGTCTTGTAGGCAGATCCCCCCTTTAGTGTGTATGTATATAGGCAGACCCCCACTTAGTGTAATATATATATATATATATATATATGCTTAGTCTGTAACACAACAAAAGCATATATTGGGGTCCTGGGGAGCGGAGCCTTACTTTTACTGGTGGTCATGGGGAGATGGCCAGCCCAGGTCTCGAGGACAGTCACACTCACTGTCACAGCCAGGTCAGGGCAGGGTGGCTGGCACAGGCACACCGCGCGCTTCCATCCTCCTATCATCGCGGGGCGGAGACTCTCACACTGCCTCCAAGAGGCCGCAGCAGTTGCTGGTCTTCGCCCCCATCACCCCCAGCGGCACCAGGGGGCGGAGCCAGAGGGAGACAGACCGTGCGTGCAACCAAGCTGGAGCACGCAGCCGCCGGCCGCCGCAAGTAAGAAAAAAATTACAATATGCGGCCAGGTTTGCGCGGCGCCCCCTCTGGAAGCCGGCGGCCCGGCGCCCTGAGCGATCGCTCCGGTCGCTCAGGTCAAAGGCCGGCCGTGGGTTAGATTAGCTTTGGATATTATAGAGGAGAGAGAATGTTCAGAGAGTGGAGAGAAGGCAGTTAGAGAGCAGTCAATGAGAGGTGTGGAGGTGGGATTTGAGGGCTGCGTTGAGCACTGACATCTTCAGCAGCGCTTTACAGAATGCATAGTAATGTCACTGACTGTCCTCAGAGGAGCTCACAATCTAATCCTACCATAGTCATAGTGTCATGTCCTACCATATTATTATTATTATTATTATTGATTTATAAAGCGGTGACATCTTCTGCAGCACTTTACAGACTACATAGTCATGTCACTGACTTCAGAGGAGCTCACAATCTAATCCCTACCACAGTCATAGTTTACTGTCCTACTATATTATTATTTATATAGCACTGACATCTTCTGCAGCACTTTACAGAGTGCATAGTCATGTCACTGACTTTTCTCAAAGAAGATCACAATCTACCCCTACCATATTATTATTATTATGTATTTATATAGCAGTGACATCTTCTGTGGCACTTTACAGAGTACATAGTCATGTCACTGACTGTCCTCAGAGGAGCTCACTAATACCTACCATAGTCATAGTCTAATGTCCTACCATATTATTATTATTATTATTATTATTATGTATTTATATAGCAGTGACATCTTCTGCAGCACTGTACAGAGTACATAGTCATGTCAATGTCTGTCCTCAGAGGAGCTCACAATCTAATCCTACCATATTATTATGTATTTATATAGCACTGGCATCTTTTGTGGCACTTTACAGAGTACATCTAACGATCGGTGTAACACAGAGCGGATCTGATTATCGGTGATCTGCAGTATCACTGAGAATACAGATATATACCCGATTATTGATGATCTGCAGTATCACCGATAATCAGATATATCTCTAACCTCTGGACACCTGAGTAATATGAGTGTTTGGTGCAACAGTAATACTTTTAGGAGAGCACCCGTATAAAGGGTGCCAGGCAGTAGAGATACTGCCCAAAGAACAGGCTCCTTCCAAAAGCCTGAGGCTCCCCAAGGGGAGGAGTCAGGCTGAGAATGGGAAGGACCAGAGTGTGAGTGACACCAATGGAGGAGTGTCACTGACAGATCTGTGAACTATCTCTAAACAGAGGACATAGTTCTCGAGGTCGGACAAGCCAGGTCGGCAACAGACAGACAGATTAGGTACAGAGGAAGGAGGCAGACTCGGAATCCTGAGGCAAGCAAGGTTTGGCAACGGAGTATCAGATATAGCGAAGTACCAAATCAGAAATCAGAAGAGAGGTCAGGAAAGCAGAAGGTCATAACAAATAATCAACAATGTCTAGTCTATAGGTGTGAGCTCCTTGATCATCAACACCCTGGAACCAGTCTGAAGTATAACAGGATGGTAAAGCTAATTCCTAGCCTTGGGTGTGAGCTCCGTAGTCATCAACACCCTGGAACTAGTCTGAATAATAACACAGATAATACACAGTATTCCTAGTCTTGGGTGTGAGCTCCGTAGTCATCAACACCCTGGAACTAGGCTAGAGAATAACACAGATTCTGACAAACAGGTCTGGGTGCTACCACGTAGTGATCGCACCGGCAGACAACCAGAGAATGACCAGCACCCAGTATATATAGCAAGGCGCTCTCCGGCGCCTCCCCTAAGTGCTGGACCAATGGGAAGTGGTGGAATTGTCAGCTGACCGGCTTGGTCAGCTGACTCCCTTCTGGCTGTCATAAAAGCTCTGCCTCTCAGCGCGCGCACGCGTCCTTCTGAACCTGTGTGGACTATCAGTCCCAGCAACACCAGACATGTGTTGCAAAGCACCCGCCGCGCTGGACGCGGAATCCGCCGCACCGCTATCAAGGCATGCGGCGCTTTCTCCGCGTTCGGCCATACTACTGGATGTAGGCCTACGCGTGCAGACCGCCGCGTTGGACGCGGAATCAGCCGCCTTGTTCTGAGTACACGCGGCAGCTTTTCCGCGTTTTCTCACAGTAACCCCCCCTGAGGAGTGGACTCTGGACAGCTCCTACCCGGTTTCTCAGGATGTAGGGCGTGGAACTCTCTTTAATTCATCCGCATGCATGCGGCAATCAGGTACCCATGTTCTTTCCTCAATACCATAACCCTTCCAGTAAACTAAATACTGTACTGAGTTCTGTACAATACGTGAGTCTAAAATCTTCTCCACTTCATACTCAGGTTGGTCATCCACCATCACAGGGGGAGGAGGAGTGGAACCTACATGCACTGCTGGCTTAAGCAGGGATACATGGAACGATCTTACACCACGCATGCTGGCAGGAAGATCAATGGCATAAGAAACATTGTTGACTTTCCTGGTTACCGGGAAAGGGCCCACAAATCTGGGTTCTAACTTGGGCGAAGGCTGTTTTAAAGTCAAATGACGAGTGGACACCCAGACCAAGTCTCCTGGCCGGAACTTCCACTCTATGGAACGTTTCTTGTCAGCTTGACCTTTCTGACTCTGAAAGGCTTTCTCTAGATTCTTTTTCACGATCCCCCAAATGCTCTTAAATGACTTTTGCCAAGCCTCCAAAGCTGGAAACGGAGTGGAAGCTACTGGCATTGGGGAGAATTTAGGCAACTTTCCAGTTACCACCTGAAATGAAGAGAATCCAGAGGAAGAGCTTTTCAAATTATTGTGTGCAAATTCTGCAAATGGCAAGAACTTGACCCAATCATTTTGCGCATCCGCAACATAACACCTTAGAAACTGTTCCAGTGACTGATTAATTCTCTCGGTCTGACCATTGGTCTGTGGGTGGTAGCCCGACGAAAATGACAGTTCCATACCCAATTGATGACAAAATGCCCTCCAAAATTTAGAAACAAATTGGATTCCCCGATCTGACACTATATTTTCCGGGATGCCATGTAGCCGGAAAATGTGCATGACGAAAAGATCGGCCAACTCGTGGGCCAAGGGGAGTCCTTTCAGGGGCACGAAATGGGCCATTTTACTGAATCTGTCGACTACCACCCAAATGACCGACATGCCTTCAGACCTCGGGAGCTCACCCACAAAATCCATGGACAGGTGGGTCCATGGTTCACTCGGGGTGGGCAAAGGCTACAATGTTCCCACAGGTGCCAGACGGGAGGGTTTGCTTTTTGCACACACTGCACATTCTCTCACATACTCCTTGCAGTCAGTTGCCAATGATGGCCACCAAGCACACCCAGCAACAAGGTCCAGCATTTTTGTGGGAGTGGAACATCTGCAATATCTGGAGACGAAACGGCAATGGTACAAACATGATCCCTTCAGGCTTTCCCTCAGGAACATCCTGCTGGAAGGGACTTAAAGTCTCCATCCAGTTCTTCCAGGTCTCTGTGGCTGCCAACACCACCTTCTGTGGGATAATAGTCTCTGGGTCTGAGGGCTGTGCTGTCTCTGGCTCTAAGCATCTGGATAAAGCATCTGCTTTAACGTTTTTACTACATGGAGTATACGTAATTACAAATCTGAATCTCGAGAAAAACAGTGACCATCGAGCCTGACGGGGACTCAATCTCTTAGCCCCCTCAATGTATTCCAAATTTTTGTGATCAGTGTAAACTGTAATCGTATGTTCTGCTCCTTCTAGCCAATGACGCCATTCTTCAAAGGCCAACTTAATGGCTAGGAGCTCCCTGTTGCCTATATCGTAGTTTTTCTCTGCTGGTGAAAACCTACGAGAAAAATAGGCACACGGGTGTAATCTTCCCTGCAACCCAGAACGATGAGACAGCACAGCCCCCACCCCGACCTCTGAGGCATCCACCTCTCCGATAAAGGGATAGGATGTGTTGACGTGTCTCAAAATGGGTGCAGAGCAAAACAGTTCTTTCAGAGTGGAGAAAGCAGCCAAAGCTTCGGGGGACCAGTGGTTGGTATCTGCCCCTTTCTTTGTGAGACTGGTGAGGGGTGCAATGACTGTGGAGTACCCCTTTATGAACCTTCTATAGTAATTTGCGAACCCTAAGAACCTCTGGAGAGCCTTCAGTCCTACTGGCTGAGGCCACTCCAGGACAGCAGAGACTTTGGCAGGGTCCATAGAAAGTTTACACATGTAGATACAGCGTTTGTAGAGTGGCACTCCCTGTCATACAGACTGCAGGTGCAAAAATGTAAAGATTGACAGGCAAATAAAATGTTTCTCTCACCCTTCCTCCGATATCCCTCTGATGCTTTTATAGGCTCAGACGTGTGCACATCGGATCAGCAACTTGAAGAAAAAACAACAACTACTATTGTAATCAGGAAGACAAAAGAGGACATCCGGGCACCTTCCGTCTTCTATTTTATTGCCAAGTGATCACATCAATTCAGGTAACATACCACTGGTGCGTTCAACTGGTGGTCAGTTAGGTGGTGGTGAGTAGGAGGTGGGGGTGCCGGGCATCAGTTGGGGCTTGCGACGGCCGTTTCGCGTCTTGCTAGACGCTTGGTCACTGGAGCACAGCGTGACCAAGCGTCTAGCAAGACGCGAAACGGCCGTCGCAAGCCCCAACTGATGCCCGGCACCCCCACCTCCTACTCACCACCACCTAACTGACCACCAGTTGAACGCACCAGTGGTATGTTACCCGAATTGATGTGATCACTTGGCAATAAAATAGAAGACGGAAGGTGCCCGGATGACCTCTTTTTTTTCTTCCTGATTACAAGGGTCCATAGAAAGGCCCGAGGTAGAAATTATGTACCCCAGAAAGGCGACAGATGTTACCTCAAAAATGCATTTCTCCAATTTAGCATAAAGCATGTTCTGTCTTAGCTTGTGCAGCACAAATCTGACATGAGCCCTGTGCAGCACAAATCTGACATGAGCCCTGTGCTCTGAGAGGTTATCTGAGAAGATTAGTATATCATCCAGATATACCAGAACAAATTTACCCAAAACCTCCCTGAACACCTCATTAATGAGTTCCTGAAAGACGGCCGGAGCGTTACACAACCCGAAGGGCATCACCAGGTATTCGTAATGCCCCTCGGGTGTGTTAAAGACCGTCTTCCACTCATCGCCCTCTCTGATCCGCACCAGGTTGTATGCACCCCGCAAATCCAATTTTGAGAAAATCTTAGCATTGGTGACCTGAGTAAATAAATCGTCTATCAAAGGTAAAGGATAGCGATTCTTTACTGTGATTTTATTCAGGCCCCGATAATCAATGCATGGCCGTAGGCCTCCGTCTTTTTTCTTTACAAAAAAGAAACCTGCTCCAGGTGACCGGGAAGGGCGAATGAACCCTTTAGCTTAGTTTTCACCGATGTACTCCTGCATGGCCAACTTTTCCGGCCCAGACAAATTGTAGCGATGACCTCTAGGGGGCATACAACCAGACCGGAGATCGATGGGTCAATCGAAAGGGCGATGTGGAGGAAGTTTATCGGCTGATTTAGGACAAAACACGTCTGAAAATTTAGAATACTGATCCGGCACTCCCTCCATGTGAATCTTGGTCTGGCCCAAGGTTACCTTCGCTAAACAATGATGAAAGCAATGGGACGACCAGCTCGTTAGCTGACCAGTGGCCCAATTGATCTGAGGGGAGTGAAGTTGTAACCAAGGTATGCCAAGAATGATCGTGGAGGTAGTCATGTGTAACACAAAAAAATGCAAATTCTCCCTATGCAGCACCCCTATAGTGACTCCTACCTCTGGAGTCTGTGACAGAGGACTGTTACCCTGCAGAGGGGAATCATCCACTGCTGTAACTTGAATCTGTGGTTTTACCGGGGTGAGCGGAATACCCAATTTTTTTGGAAATTCGTAATCCATAAAATTAGCCGCTGAGCCTGAGTCAATGAAGGCTTCAGTGACCTCAGACTTATCCTCCCACGAAATAGTACAAGGAAGAAGCAAACGTTTATCATCTAGGGGTAAAAATTGCACGCTTAGGGTACTACCCCCAACTACACCTAAGGCAGCAGCGTTTCCCGATTTCTTAGGGCAATTCTGTATTCCATGACCCCCCTCTGCACAATAAAGACAAAGCTGCTCTAATATCCTGCGTCTCCGCTCCACCCGAGACAACTTTGACCGACCAATCTGCATTGGCTCAGGTGGAGGCGAGACGGGAGGAGGTGGAGTCACAGGGGGCGCAGCGTGGGATACCATTCTCATATGGCTACTACCCCGGGTCTGCCTCTGATAACGCAGCCGGCGATCTATCCTGATGGCCGATGAAATGGCCTCATCAATGGACTTAGGTTCAGGCTGACTTAACATAAGATCGGAAACCTCATCTGACAACCCTGATAATAAACAATCTAAAAGGGCAAAGGTGTCCCACCTGGCTGAAACTGACCACTTCCTAAATTCAGCAGCATAATCTTTCACCGGACTCTTGCCTTGACGTAACCGTTTGAGCTTCCGCTCAGAAGTCGAGGCAATGTCTGGATCATCGTAAATTATAGCCATGGCTTTAAAAAAATCCTCTACAGAGGTTAGGGCCAAGTCTCCGTCAGGCAGACTGTACGCCCAGGTCTGAGAATCACCTGATAACAAAGTTTTAATAAATGTAACCCTTTGGGCCATAGTTCCCGAAGAATTAGGTCTCAACTCAAAGTATGATAACACTCTACAGGATCTTCTCAAAAAATTAGCATATTGTGATAAAGTTCATTATTCTCTGTAATGTACTAATAAACATTCGACTTTCATATATTTTAGATTCAAATACACACAACTGAAGTAGTTCAAGCCTTTTATTGTTTTAATATTGATGATTTTGGCATACAGCTCATGAAAACCCAAATTTCCTATCTCAAAAAATTAGCATATTTCATCCGACCAATAAAAGAAAAGTGTTTTTAAAACAAAAAAAGTCAACCTTCAAATAATTATGTTCAGTTATGCACTCAATACTTGGTCAGGAATTCTTTTGCAGAAATGACTGCTTCAATGCGGCGTGGCATGGGGGCAATCAGCCTGTGGCACTGCTCAGGGGTTATGGAGGCCCAGGATGCTTCGATAGCGGCCTTAAGCTCATCCAGAGTGTTGGGTCTTACATCTCTCAAATTTCTCTTCACAATATCCCACAGATTCTCTATGGGGTTCAGGTCAGGAGAGTTGGCAGGCCAATTGAGCACAATAATACCATGGTCAGTAAACCATTTACCAGTGGTTTTGGCACTGTGAGCAAGTGCTAGGTCGTGCTGAAAAATGAAATCTTCATCTCCATAAAGCTTTTCAGCATATGGAAGCATGAACCCACTTTTGAACCAGAAACAGCAGCAGAAGTGCCTGACCTGGGCTACAGAGAAGCTGCACTGGACTGTTGCTCAGTGGTCCAAAGTACTTTTTTCGGATGAAAGCAACTTTTACATGTCATTCGCAAATCAAGGTGCCAGAGTCTGGAGGAAGACTGGGGAGAGGGAAATGCCAAAATGCCTGAAGTCCAGTGTCAAATACCCACAGTCAGTGATGGTCTGGGATGCCATGTCAGCTGCTGGTGTTGGTCCACTGTGTTTTATCAAGGGCAGGGTAAATGCAGCTAACTATCAGGAGATTTTGGAGCACTTCATGCTTCCATCTGCTGAAAAGCTTTATGGAGATGAATATTTCATTTTTCAGCACGACCTGGCACTTGCTCACAGTGCCAAAACCACTGGTAAATGGTTTACTGACCATGGTATTATTGTGCTCAATTGGTCTGCCAACTCTCCTGACCTGAACCCCATAGAGAATCTGTGGGATATTGTGAAGAGAAAGCTGAGAGACGCAAGACCCAACACTCTGGATGAGCTTAAGTCCGCTATCGAAGCATCCTGGGCCTCCATAACACCTGAGCAGTGCCACAGGCTGATTGCCTCCATGCCACGCCGCATTGAAGCAGTCATTTCTGCAAAAGAATTCCCGACCAAGTATTGAGTGCATAACTGAACATAATTATTTGAAGGTTGACTTTTTTTGTTTTAAAAACACTTTTCTTTTATTGGTTGGATGAAATATGCTAATTTTTTGAGATAGGAAATTTGGGTTTTCATGAGCTATATGCCAAAATCATCAATATTAAAACAATACAAGGCTTGAACTACTTCAGTTGTGTGTATTTGAATCTAAAATATATGAAAGTCTAATGTTTATCAGTACATTACAGAAAATATTGAACTTCATCACAATATGCTAATTTTTTGAGAAGATCCTGTACTCCTAAAATTTCGGAAGTCAGATCTGTGACCGGAAAATTTTTCAGGTGCAGGCATACGTATGTCTGTGCTAAGAGGAGATCGCACTGATTGAAGTTCCTGAATAGCCCCAAATATCTGACATACATATCTGGGTCTGTTGGTTCAAAACTGCCTCGTAAAGTTGGTTTACCGCTGTGGTCAGGACTTCAACATGGCTATACAGTGCGTCCATTTGGGTTTGGTCTGCCGTTCTGTAACGATCGGTGTAACACAGAGAGGATCTGATTATCGGTGATCTGCAGTATCACAGAGAATACAGATATATACCCGATTATTGATGATCTGCAGTATCACCGATAATCAGATATATCTCTAACCTCTGGACACCTGAGTAATATGAGTGTTTGGTGCAACAGTAATACTTTGAGGAGAGCACCCGTATAGAGGGTGCCAGGCAGTAGAGATACTGCCCAAAGAACAGGCTCCTTCCAAAAGCCTGAGGCTCCCCAAGGGGAGGAGTCAGGCTGAGAATGGGAAGGACCAGAGTGTGAGTGACATCAATGGTGGAGTGTCACTGACAGATCTGTGAACTATCTCTAAACAGAGGAGATAGTTCTCGAGGTCGGACAAGCCAGGTCGGCAAAAGACAGACAGATTAGGTACAGAGGAAGGAGACAGACTCGGAATCCTGAGGCAAGCAAGGTTTGGCAACGGAGTATCAGATATAGCAAAGTACCAAATCAGAAATCAGAAGAGAGGTCAGGAAAGCAGAAGGTTATAACAAATAATCAACAATGTCTAGTCTATAGGTGTGAGCTCCTTGATCATCAACACCCTGGAACTAGTCTGAAGTATAACAGGATGGTAAAGCTAGTTCCTAGTCTTGGGTGTGAGCTCCGTAGTCATCAACACCCTGGAACTAGTCTGAATAATAACACAGATAATACACAGTATTCCTAGTCTTGGGTGTGAGCTCCATAGTCATCAACACCCTGGAACTAGTCTAGAGAATAACACAGATTCTGACAAACAGGTCTGAGTGCTACCACGTAGTGATCGCACCGGCAGACAACCAGAGAATGACCAGCACCCAGTATATATAGCAAGGCGCTCTCCGGCGCCTCCCCTAAGTGCTGGACCAATGGGAAGTGGTGGAATTGTCAGCTGACCGGCTTGGTCAGCTGACTCCCTTCTGGATGTCATAAAAGCTCTGCCTCTCAGCGCGCGCGCGCGTTCTTCTGAACCTGTGTGGACTATCAGTCCCAGCCACACCAGACATGTGTTGCAAAGCACCCGCCGCGCTGGACGCGGAATCCGCCGCACCGCTATCAAGGCATGCGGCGGTTTCTCCGCGTTCGGCCATACTACTGGATGTAGGCCTACGCGTGCAGACCGCTGCGTTGGACGCGGAATCAGCCGCCTTGTTCTGAGTACACGCGGCGGCTTTTCCGCGTTTTCTCACAGTACACAGTCATGTCAATGTTTGTCCTCAGAGGAGTTCACAATCTAATCAGAATCATTTATTTTGCGAAGTACAAAGGAGGACATATACAGCACTGACATATCCTGCAGAACATTACAGAGTACATAGTCATGTCTCTGACTGTCCTCAGAGGAGCTCACTTATACCTACCATAGTCATAGTCTAGTGTCATGCTAGGACTTTCTTCATAATATTATTATAATTACAATGTACAATATTGGGCAAGGCAGTAATGGATCACCATGATCACAACACAGCAGCAAGCAGGAGCCTAGTTAAGCTGAAAGTCTTCCACTGTATTCTCCAGATATAAAACCAGAATTTCCTCAAAAGAAGAAAGAGAAGACAAATTTCATAGCATAGACTGCTTGGACATAACCAGGGACCCGCCACCGGATGAAGACTCCACCATACCACCTATGGGGCCACCTGAGCCTTATGCTTCTAGAGGAGGCAGCCAGTCTTTCCTTTCTTCACTCTCCCAGGAATGATCAACAGTTGGTCAAGTTTTCTGAAACTTGGAAGTTGCTTCAAGATAAGCCTTCAATGAGGAAGGTTAATGTAGGCGATGGGGGGATTCTCTCCATTCTATAGTCCACTGTGGGAATCTTGGTTCCATAAGTAGCCAAAACCTGATTGCTGCTTTAAAAAAATTGCCTAACTAGACAGTATGTAGACCAGGAAACTCCAAGAACTGCGGATAAAGCTGACCTAGGCCAGGCCTAGATCCATACCTCTTTGAGGAAATATTATGATTTTGAGAAAATGCATAGGCTTGGTTGAAGATCCAAGCTTGGTTCAGTGCGTCTGTATCCAAGGTTTTGTGGATTGGATGGCAAGTTTCAAATAGTGGGAGTCTGTTGTCGCCTGGAGACGTAAATAAGTATTTAGAGAAGTCTCTATTTGCCCACTATAAGGTTCAAGATTTGTTGTTGTCCAGGGAAGCACAGGAAAGTATGTCAGCTAGGAGGCTCAGGCCCGAAACACAGACTCCAGGCAGATTGGAAAATATGTGTGAGCCAAGTCCATGATTGGACGTAATTCCTGTAAACAGGTCTTGCTTTCAAATATGAAACTGTGGCCTTTTTATCTAGATGTGACATTACAGGATGACCCTGTAGAAAGGGGAAGAATGCAAAACCTGCTGGAGGGCAGCTCTTAGCTCTAAAATATTTGACACAGTTTTGAGTTAACAAAATTCCATTTCCATCTCACAGCCCAGTCTTCAAAGGTTCCACCCGTGTCTTGGACCTTCCATTCTATAGGGAGGCAATTTTTTGAAGATTTGATGTTATTAGCCACATAAAGTGTTTCTGTTACTCTCGGAAAGATGAAGATTGGTTGAGGTAGATCTTTCCCGTTCCACTGTTGCAGAGGGTTAATTTGAAATGGTCATAAGTCCCAGTGGGCAGATTTTACAAGAGGTATTGTTGATGAGAGCAGGCCCAGGATTTAGCTGGCATACTTTGACTGTCATAATCAAATTTGAATGAATTCGAATTAGATCATTACATTTTTTTGGGCTGTGACCTGGGAATTAAAGGGGAACTGAAGAGAGAGGTATATGGAGGCTGTCATGTTTATTTCCTTTTAGACAAAACCAGTTGCCTGGCAGCCCTGCTGATCCTCTGCCTCTAATACTATTAGCCATAGCCCCTGAACAAGCATGCAGCAGATCAGGTGTTTCAGTGGTTCAGACTTATAAGTCTGATCTGACAAGACTAGCTGCATGCTTGTTTCTGGTTTTAATCAGATACTACTGCAGAGAAATAGACCAGCAGGGCTGCCAGGCAACTGGTATTGATTAAAAGGAAATAAACATGACAGCCTCCATATACCTCTCTCTTCAGTTCCCCTTTAAGGTTTTGACAAAACAAAGAATAATGTACAGTATGAGTAACCCTCCTTTTTTAAAGGAATATTATCAATGCCCAAGGGTTCTAAAATGACAATGTACAAATAACGTCTTAAGTAGCTGTGTAAACATTTTCCTACTTTTCATGTTAAACATCAGAGGCAAAAGCTTTAATTTATTGAGGGAAGGATTTAGCTATATTGGGACAAATCAATTACAGAAGGGGTGTCTGCTTCAATGCACAGCCAGAGTTGCATATCAGACTACAGAGTATTTTTCTCAGAAAGCAAAAACAGTATGAAAAGCTGTGACAATTACAAATGTTCATAACAAGTTTCCGCTCCTCTCTTCAGACACTTCAGTCAGAAACACGGGACACAGCAGCTGCAGCTGTTGGCAGCTTTCTCTCTCTCACAAAGTTACACACAGGGTTAACTGATCAAGTGTGAGGGGAATTTCCCCTCTCCTTATGGCTCATTCTGTCAGTTTTGGCATAGGTAAACTTTGAAAGTATTTTGATAACAGTAAACAAAGAGGTTGCCAGTGAAATGTATACACCAGTACTTAGCAGCACTTCCCAAACAATTCCTATCTTAATTGAAAAAAAGATGGAGTGTTCCTTTAATTTATAATGTATATGAATTCCATGTATTTATTTTTTGAGACATACCTACGGCCTTCCCCTAGAGCGTTTGAGGCGCACAACATGGAATTACAGAGGCAAATTTGGGGCAGAATTAATATAGTTTTTCCAATGGGGTTTGGAAGTGGAACCAAATCCATTAGTAAACTGGAACGAAGGCTTCAGGAAAACAGGAATGCCAGTGAGAGGGTGGAGTTCATTTTACATTCAGGGAGGTCCTACTTGACAGTTGGAGGGGAAGAACTGCCCATGTGTATGCTGCCATGGAGACACCAGGGAAGATGTTTTTTTAGCAATCTGTCACAAGAACTGACTCAAAGGAGCACTACCACAAAAATCGTAATAGTACATGTAACTGTATACAAATAAGAAGTACATTTTCCCCAGAGTAAAATGTTCTATAAATTGCTTTTCTCCTATATTGCTGTCACTTACAGTAGGTAATAGAAATCTGACAGAACTGACAGGTTTTAGACCAGCTCATCTCCTCATGGGGGATTCTCAGCATTTTCTTTATTTTCAAAAGCACTTAGTAAATGGCAGTTGCTCCATCCAACTGCCAAAAAGCTGTGCAGCGAGCAGGGAGGCTGGCTAGCATATTTGTATAAATCCTTTTCAGGGAGTGTCTTTATAAAAAATAAAGGCCATGCTGAGAATCCCCCATGAGGATATGAGCTGGTCCAAAACCTGTCGGTTCTGTCAGATTACTACTACTTACTGTAAGTGAAAGCAACATATGAGAATAATAACTTATGGCTCATTTTACTCCAAAAGAAACATAATTCTAATTTGTATGTGTTCACATTTATTTTAAATTTTACACTTTTACTCGATAGTGGTGATTTTATTTAGCTCATCAGGTAGCTCTCCACTAAACTGAAAGAATAGTGGTGTCATTCTGTTGGAAACTCAGAAGGGCCGCGCAGAGGATCCTTAAGTGGGGGGTGCTCAAATTAAAAAAAAAGGGGCCCTAGTTCAATTGTAATAAATTGAGTTGTTTAATTTAAGCCCCTTTGACACTCATTGCTGCATACGCCGTACGTTGCTTCCCATCATTGCAGCCCCCATGGGACTATCACACTTACCGCAGAGCGTCGTGTTGCGGCGGGTCCACGTGTGGTGATATACTGCATGCAGTGCGTTACCAGCCGACATCCGCAGTAATCCCAGAAGTGCATTCTTAGGGTTTATTAAGGGGCCTCCGTTGCGTGCGATCATTCCAAATCCCACCGCACCAAGTGTAAAAGAGTTTCCTTCATCCATGACAGTTATAACTGGTGGGCGGCCTTCCCCTGCCCCCCCCCCCCCCCCCCCTTTGCCTGCAGTGACATGTGGCCTCTTCCTCTGATAAGACTGCAGCTGATGTGACGGTAGGGTCCCCCAAAATAGCAGCAAGTTGACCCCTGACTGTCTCCATTCCCCCTGCCCCCAAACCAAGAAAGCCGCGATTGGTGCCCCCCCTTTTACAATAGTAACTGGTGTACCTCTCGGCTCCCAGTTAGTTACTGCAGCAACAGTAAAGAGAAGGGCCGGGGTAATGGGTCCCACCTGATGCCAGTAAAAAACAGGGTGCTTGAGCACCGAGAGTGCCCCCCTTGTGCATGTGCCTGAGACCATTAGCAGAGACAACGTAACACCTTGATCAAACTTCAAAGAAATTGATAAAGAAGTCACGTCAAGCATCCTCCTTCACGTCCGCCTAACTACCTGTGACCTGGATCCTGGCCCAACACAGTTCATGTTGAACTGCCCCGACCTGTTCGTACCGGTATTCCTCAATATTGTTAACTGTTCCTTACAATCAGGGATATTTCCTGCTTTAACAGGTGCAAAGCACAGGTTCTGCGTGTGGTGGTGTGTGCATGTACATCCCCAGTTTTTTTGTCTGGGGCTGTATATGCGCACAGCCCCCACACGCAGCACATTTTCACAGTTTGTTCATGTATATGATGTTATTTATTGCATGAGTTTATTTATTCACAGGCACGAGTCACTTTATGAGCTGTATGTTATCAATTTATGATTGTTTTCTCTATGACACTGGATATCATTTGCGAACAGATGGATAGCTGTTGTCAGGGCATCCTTTTGCACTAGACACGTTGTATTTTGCATCTCACTCTGAGTATCCTTCCGTGTATGCTTGTATATTTTATTATTAGCTTCATATCATTTATTCTTTTCTGAGCTGGAATACCAATAACTCTTGGTTTGAATTGGGAGTTTTAATCAGTTTTTATATTTTAATTCTATTGGTTTGTTTAAATAAAATTGTTTTTTTATCTGTTTGCACCATAAAAACATGTGGAGCCATTACTGTTAGATATTTATCTTTTGTGACCTAGATTGGCACTTTTCTTAAGAGATGGATGTTACTGATTAGCCAATTGGGTATTGACTTTGATATGTTAGATATTGGTCCGTATGGCCCTTATCGCTCATTTGTTTTTGAATTAAAACTGAAGTCCTTCTGATTGGAGGGCAGAACATGATAACAAAACAACTTAACTTGCAGTCTTCACCACTGGGAATAGGAGGCACGGATCTACGCAGCTCTGACCATGTGCATAGCCTGGGAGTTCTAATTAGAGTTGGGCCGAACGGTTCGCCTGCGAACGGTTCCATGCGAACTTCCGTGGTTCGCGTTCGCGTCCCGCAGGCGAACCTTTGCGGAAGTTCGGTTCGCCCCATAATGCACATGGAGGGTCAACTTTGACCCTCTACATCACAGTCAGCAGGCCCAGTGTAGCCAATTAGGCTACACTAGCCCCTGGAGCCCCACCCCCCCTTATATAAGGCAGGCAGCGGCGGCCATTACGGTCACTCGTGTGCTGCCTGCGTTAGTGAGAGTAGGGCGAGCTGCTGCAGACTGTCTCTCAGGGAAAGATTAGTTAGGCTTAACTTGTTCCTGTCTGGCTGCATACCTGTTCTGTGAACCCACCACTGCATACCTGTGCTGTGAACCCACCACTGCATACCTGTGCTGTGAACCCACCACTGCATACCTGTGCTGTGAACCCACCACTGCATACCTGTTCAGTGAACCTGCCACTGCATACCTGTTCTGTTCAGTGGACCCGCCACTGTATACCTGTTCATTGAACCCACCACTGCATACCTGTGCTGTGAACCCACCACTGCATACCTGTGCTGTGAACCCACCACTGCATACCTGTGCTGTGAACCCACCACTGCATACCTGTTCAGTGAACCCGCCACTGCATACCTGTTCTGTTCAGTGGACCCGCCACTGTATACCTGTTCAGTGAACCCGCCACTGCATACCTGTTCTGTTCAGTGGACCCGCCACTGTATACCTGTTCAGTGAACCCGCCACTGCATACCTGTTGTGTTCAGTGAACCTGCCACTGCATACCTGTTCTGTGAACCCGCCACTGTATACCTGTTCTGTTTAGTGAACCCGCCACTGTATACCTGTTCTGTTTAGTGAACCCGCCACTGCATACCTGTTCTGTTCAGTGGACCCGCCACTGTATACCTGTTCAGTGAACCCGCCACTGCATACCTGTTGTGTTCAGTGAACCTGCCACTGCATACCTGTTCTGTGAACCCGCCACTGTATACCTGTTCTGTTTAGTGAACCCGCCACTGTATACCTGTTCTGTTTAGTGAACCCGCCACTGCATACCTGTTCTGTTCAGTGGACCCGCCACTGTATACCTGTTCAGTGAACCCGCCACTGCATACCTGTTGTGTTCAGTGAACCCGCCACTGTATACCTGTTCTGTTTAGTGAACATGCCACTGCATACCTGTTCTGTTCAGTGGACCCGCCACTGTATACCTGTTCAGTGAACCCGCCACTGCATACCTGTTGTGTTCAGTGAACCTGCCACTGCATACCTGTTGTGTTCAGTGAACCTGCCACTGCATACCTGTTCTGTGAACCCGCCACTGTATACCTGTTCTGTTTAGTGAACCCGCCACTGTATACCTGTTCTGTTTAGTGAACCCGCCACTGCATACCTGTTCTGTTCAGTGGACCCGCCACTGTATACCTGTTCAGTGAACCCGCCACTGCATACCTGTTGTGTTCAGTGAACCTGCCACTGCATACCTGTTCTGTGAACCCGCCACTGTAACCTGTTCTGTTTAGTGAACCCGCCACTGTATACCTGTTCTGTTTAGTGAACCCGCCACTGCATACCTGTTCTGTTCAGTGGACCCGCCACTGCATACCTGTTCTGTGAACCCGCCACTGTATACCTGTTCTGTTCAGTGAACCCACCGCATCAGTGCGCATACCTGTGCAGTTAAGTGAACCCACCTACCTACGTGAGTGCACGCAGTGTGATATACCACTCCGTGCATACCCGATATGGACAAAACAGGTAGAGGAAGAGGTAGTGCCAGAGCCAGAGGAAGGCCACCCGGCAGGTCTGCGCGAGGTCGTGTAAATGTAATTTCGTGTGGACCTGGCCCACAGTACAGTGCTCGGAAGAAGGCACGTCCCATCACCTCCCAAGATTGTCAGGACGTGGTTGAGTATTTAGCGACACAGAACACCTCATCTTGCTCAGCCACCAGCGCTACTACTAGCACCACTTCCGCTGCATTTGACACTTCGCAAGAATTATTTAGTGGTGAAATCACTGATGCACAGCCATTGTTGTTACAGCCAGATGAATTTTCACCAGCTCATATGTCTGAGTTACGCGGCAACACTATGGATGTAACGTGTCAGGAGGATGAAGGACCTACTGATGGTGCAAGTTTGGATTTGTCTGAGGCAAGCGAAGCTGGGCAGGATGACTACGATGATGACGGTAATAGGGATCCTCTGTATGTTCCCAATAGAGGAGATGAAGAGGGGGACAGTTCAGAGGGGGAGTCAGAGAGTAGTAGGAGGAGAGAAGTTGCTGAAAGAAGCTGGGGCAGCTCTTCGTCAGAAACAGCTGGTGGCAGAGTCCGGCACCATGTATCGCCACCTATGTACAGCCAGCCAACTTGCCCTTCAGCATCAGCTGCTGAGGTCCCCATAGTGCCCACATCCCAGGGTGGCTCAGCAGTGTGGAAATTTTTTAATGTGTGTGCCTCAGATCGGACCAAAGCCATCTGTTCGCTCTGCCAACAAAAATTGAGCCGTGGAAAGGCCAACACTCACGAAGGGACAAGTGCCTTACGAAGGCACCTGGAGAAAAGGCACAAACAGCAATGGGATGGCCACCTGAGCAAAAGCAGCAGCAGCACACAAAAGCAAAGCCACCCTCCTTCTCCTCTTCCTCCTCCATCAGGTGCATTATCTGCTTCTGCCGCTTTCTCCCTTCCACCTTCACAGGCACCCTCCTCCACTCCGCCTCTGCCCTTGAGCGCTTCCTGCTCCTCTGCCCACAGCAGCAGTCAGGTGTCCGTGAAGGAAATGTTTGAGCGGAAGAAGCCAATTTCGGCCAGTCACCCCCTTGCCCGGCGTCTGACAGCTGGCGTGGCGGAACTGTTAGCTCGGCAGCTGTTACCATACCGGCTGGTGGACTCTGAGGCCTTCCGTAAATTTGTGGCCATCGGAACACCGCAGTGGAAGATGCCAGGCCGCACTTATTTTTCGAGAAAGGCCATACCCCAACTGCACCGTGAAGTTGAGAGGCAAGTGGTGTCATCTCTTGCGAAGAGCGTTGGGTCAAGGGTACACCTGACCACGGATGCCTGGTCTGCCAAGCACGGGCAGGGCCGCTACATTACCTACACAGCCCATTGGGTGAACCTGGTGGTGAACGATGGCAAGCAGGGCGCAGCGGACCAAATTGTGACACCTCCACGGCTTGCAGGCAGGCCTCCTGCCACCTCCTCTCCTCCTGCTACATGCTCTTCGCTGTCCTCCTCCTCCTTGGCTGAGTGGCAGTTCTCCTCTCCAGCTACACAGCCCCAGCTCCGCAGGGCCTATGCTGCATGCCAGGTACGACGCTGTCACGCCATCTTAGACATGTCTTGTCTCAAAGCGGAGAGTCACACTGGAGCAGCTCTCCTGGCTGCTCTTAAGAAACAGGTGGATGAGTGGCTGACCCCGCACCACCTGGAGATAGGCAACGTGGTGTGCGACAACGGCAGCAATCTGCTTGCCGCTTTGTATATGGGGAAGCTGACACACATACCCTGCATGGCACATGTCATGAATCTAGTGGTTCAAGGATTTGTGGCAAAGTACCCTGGCTTAGCGAATGTCCTGAAGCAGGCCAGGAAGTTCTGTGGGCATTTGAGGCGGTCTTACACAGCCATGGCACGCTTTGCGGAAATTCAGCGCAAAAACAACATGCCGGTGAGACGCCTCATTTGCGATAGCCCGACTCGCTGGAACTCGACCCTGCTCATGTTCTCCCGCCTGCTAGAACAGAAGAAAGCCGTGACCCACTACCTCTACAACTACAGTAGAATGAAACAGTCTGGGAAGATGGGGATGTTCTGGCCCGACAACTGGACACTGATGGAAAATGCATGCAGGCTCATGCGGCCGTTTGAGGAGGTGACCAACCTGGTGAGCCGCAGTGAGGGCACCATCAGCGACTTAATTCCCTACGCTTACTTCTTGGAGCGTGCTGTGCGTAGAGTGGCGGATGAAGCTGTGAATGAGCGTGACCAGGAACCGTTACGGCAGGAACAGGCATGGGACCAATTTTCAGCAGACCCAGCTGTTTCCTCAACACCTGCGGCAGCACAGAGGGGGGAGGAGGAGGAAGAAGAGAAGTCGTGTGCAGAAGACGAGTCAGACTCAGAGGATGATGAGCAAGGTGTTTCTTTGGGGGAGGAGGAGGAGGAGGGGACAGCGGCAGGAGAACAACCTCAGCAGGCATCGCAAGGGGCTTGTGCTGCTCAACCTTCCCGTGGTATTGTTCGCGGCTGGGGGGAGGAGGTTGACTTACCTGACGTCACTGAGGAAGAGCAAGAGGAGATGGAGGGTACTGGATCCGACTTTGTGCAGATGTCGTCTTTTATGCTGTCCTGCCTGTTGAGGGACCCCCGTATAAAAAACCTCAAGGGGAATGAGCTGTACTGGGTGGCCACACTACTAGACCCTCGGTACAGGCACAAAGTGGCGGACCTGTTACCAACTCACCGGAAGGTGGAAAGGATGCAGCACATGCAGAACCAGCTGTCAACTATGCTTTACAATGCCTTTAAGGGTGATGTGACGGCACAACGCCAGCAAGGTACCACTGCCACTAACCCCCCCCGTGTCCACGCAGTCAAAGACAGGACGCTCCAGCGATCTCATGGTGATGTCGGACATGCGGACGTTCTTTAGTCCAACGCCTCGCCGTAGCCCTTCCGGATCCACCCTCCACCAACGCCTGGAACGGCAGGTAGCCGACTACCTGGCCTTAAGTGTGGATGTAGACACTGCTGTGAACAGCGATGAGGAACCCTTGAACTACTGGGTGCGCAGGCTTGACCTGTAGCCAGAGCTGTCCCAATTTGCCATCCAACTTCTCTCCTGCCCTGCCGCAAGCGTCCTGTCAGAAAGGACCTTCAGCGCAGCTGGAGGCATTGTCACAGAGAAGAGAAGTCGCCTAAGTCACAAAAGTGTTAAGTACCTCACCTTTATCAAAATGAATGAGGCATGGATCCCGGAGGGCTGCTGCCCGCCCCAAGACTAAGTCAGTCCCCGCACACACAGCATCTCTGCCTGCACGCCGTGTGACTGGCTGCCTGGCCTGCCCCAAGAAGACTAAGTCGCTCCCAGTCCCTCCACACAGCATGTCTGCCTGCAGGCCGCTTGACTACCTTCTCCGCCACCACCAACAGGGTCCGGGACTCCAGGCGGATTGCTGAATTTTTTAGGCCGCTGCTAGCAGCGGCCGCTGTAATAATTTTTCTGGTGCGTGTACATGACTGCCTAATTTTTCTGGCTGCACTGCGGGCAGCTGCAACAACAAAAGAAAAGGCATACATGCGCCCATTCTCCTTCGTGATCATTACCTTGCCGTGGTGAAGGGGCTTGCGTATCACAATGAAGCAATGACCGGCGCCTAGATGAGTGTCTCGGGGGGCACACCCACGATAATAAGGTCGTTGCCTCATTGTGGTCAGACCAAATTTGATCAGCTGGACAGTCACTGTTCTGTCATTCAGCTACATCAGCCAGGCGACCATATGGGCTGTAAAGCCACCAAAACCTGCACTCTCGCCATGGTGCGCACCAGTCCAGCACGGCCGTCACTACACAAACAGCTGTTTGCGGTGCGTTACACGGTGAGTTTGGTGTGTCAGTGTGAAGCAGTACCTTAATTACACTACCTGATTGATGTATACACATGCAAGATGTTTGAAAGCACTTTAGGCCTGTCATTTAGCATTCAATGTGATTTCTGCCCTTAAAACGCTGCTTTGCGTCAAATCCAGATTTTTCCCGGGGACTTTTGGCATGTATCCCACTCCGCCATGCCCCCCTCCAGGTGTTAGACCCCTTGAAACATCTTTTCCATCACTTTTGTGGCCAGCATAATTATTTTTTTTTTCAAAGTTCGCATCCCCATTGAAGTCTATTGCGGTTTGCGAACTTTAACGCGAACCGAACCTTCCGCGGAAGTTCGCGAACCAGGTTCGCGAACCTAAAATCGGAGGTTCGGCCCAACTCTAGTTCTAATTGATGGGGACTTAAACTTCAGAACTCAAATCTCTGCTGTGGTGAAATCATCCTATTTTCACCTGAAGAACTTTGCTAAAATCAAGCACCTCATCCCGACAGAAGATCTGCCAACCTTAGTTCATGCCTTCATCACATCCCGACTGGACTACTGCAATGCTCTTTACACTGGCCTTCCAAAAAAGGTCTTGTACCGCCTACAGCTGATACAGAATACTGCTGCCCGACTGCTAACCAACCATCCCCGTCACTGCCACATAACGCCAGTCCTGCACTCCCTTCACTGGCTACCGATAGAATGGAGGGTCCTATTCAAAATCGGCCTACTGACATTTAAATCCCTGAATAATCTAGGCCTGAATAATCTAGGCCCTGGATACATGAAAGATATGTTGCAGCTGCATAGCAATCCCCGCATTCTCAGATCCACAGGTTCTAATAATCTAGTCATACCCAGAGTCCACTTGGAATCTTTTGGTCCCAGAGCCTTCTGTCATGCTGCCCCTACGTTTTGGAACTCCTTACCTCAACAGATCAGGATAGCTCCATCCCTGGACGTGTTTACATCCAGACTGAAAACCCACCTGTTCAGTTTGGCATTTGCAGAAATATAACTTTTGTTGTGTGAATACTTCATCCTACCACCAATTACTGAATCTGAGAGAGCCTAAGCGCTTTGAGTCCTATGGGAGAAAAGCGCTATAGAAATGTTATTGTATTGTATTGTATTGATACTTAATACAAGTTGCACCAAGCACTTCACTGCAGTGATGATCACTTTTCTGTGCATTGTTACTGGCTGCCATGGCAATGCTCCCTTGCGGGAATCTTGATATTTTGGGCCCGCCGTGTGCTGTAACCAGAGCCCCGGTGGGGAAGCAGGTGTATCCTGAAATCTAGGAGGCTTATCACATCCTGTTTGTGTGCTTTGAGAAAATTGCCCGGGCAGGCCTGGCGGAGCTGTATCCGATTACACAGTGGTGAAAAGGCCGAGCTGTTCAGGAGCCATGCATGTCACATCGCAGCTACATAGCTTCAGATGGAGGACTGCCGAAGCTTACTGCTGGCATTGAACATTAGGGATCCACTGCATTGTTACTGACATGCATGGCAGCATTCATCTCACAACTGTAGTCTAAAGAAAAAGAGGTGTGGCTCAAACCAGGAATCACCTGACTTATGTACTGGCTGCCAAAATGTCTATTGACAAATTAAAAGGGCACAGGAAATGGATATTGCATACAGAATGTACAGGGTCTTAAAGTGGACTTGAAATCAGAATTTCCTCTCTGCTCTAAAAGATAATCAACGGCATAATAACCTTTATCCACTTCAGCTTATCTGGATGACTATAGTAAATATAAGGGAACAAAAGTAAAAGAAGAAAAAAAAATGAAACACTTCCTGGTAAATCAGGCGTGTGTTTCTAGCGCCATCTGGTGGTGAAAAGTTGAATTACAGGCACCAAACACTTGTCATAAAAGCATAGCTCCCAACTGTCCCTCTTTTGGAGGGACAGTCCCTCTTTGGGAGCCCTGTCCCTCTGCCCTCCTCATTTGTCCCTCTTTCAGGACTTTGTCCCTCTTTCTATGGAAATATATATATTTCTCTACTAAAAATGTGTTTGATTGACTCTAAACTTTATTCCCATCCTAGAAATTGATATATTACTAATTTTAAAATGTTCCTATGAAGGAAAATAAACCAGGATAGAAAGGACCAGTGTGGTTTGAATTATAAAACGACATATTTTTCTCATGAAATCTTTATGGTATGTGTGACTAGGGGTGTGATCAGGGGTGTGGCTTAGGTGTCCCTCTTTCCCATCTCAAAAAGTTGGAAGGTATGCATAAAAGAAATAATAAAAATTATTCACTTCCTAAGCCCACCCACCCCAGTTACCAAGCAAACACATGTAACACAAGCTGTCCTGATGCTCACCGCTCCCCCCGTTCTCTTTTCTGCCCCTCCGATCCTCCTAAATGCCTTATGGCACCCTCTTCCTGGTTGTCAGGGTCGGCATCACTGCGCCTGTGCTGGCCCGGCTTAATTTGGGCTCTGGTATCCTTTAAGGTAAAATGGCCTGTAGGGTGAAGTCATTAAGAAAAAACATTTCTTTGTTACAGCTGATACAAATCCTGCAATAAATCTGCAGTGTTTCTACTTCCTGCTTTCATGGAAGCAGACATAGTATTAACATTAACTGCACTAACATGGCATCCAGCTGACATCAGCTGAGATCAAATTACAACTTGTGATTAGACACAGATGAGGGGGGTAATTACACAGGCTAAACACTCTAAATACATACAGGGTGCATTTCTCTGTGTTTTTCTTCTGTCCTGTGCAAGAGTTCAGGTCCACTTTAAAAGAACTCACTGCAAAGCCCTGCAAGAGTTGGCACACGCAAAATACTTTGCATCTCAGCAGGGGCACCGTGCGTAGGCCTCCACTGTCCCCCGGAGATTAGTTCATCTCGCGTTTGCAGTTTTTCAGGTGCCACGGTTAATTGAGTTTTGCCACACACTACATGTAGCTTCTGGAGGCAGTGGCATTCGTGGTTACATTTTAACCCCTAAGGCTCTAAACGTGCCAACAGACGACAGGTGGTTTTCTGTGCTGGCCACCGGGAGCCGCCTGTGTGAACCAGACGTAAAGTGTTTGAAGAGATGTCTCCTCACAGAATCCACAAACTGGGCCCAACTAAATCCCAGCTCTGTTTCTGGGGGTGGCCAGATCCAAGGTAATATGTTTAAAATCGGGTGGACATGCTCAAAAGTCTCTCAACTTTGGGATAAATTAATGGAAATCTTAACTGCTTCCCAACCACCTAACGCAGGAGAGCGGCTCTCTCCATGCACATATGCGTCATCTCATGAGGAACGAGATTTGACGGGAGCTCGCACAAGGGTGAACTCCTGTCATTCTATGCAGCAGGCCCCAGCGATCAGCCTGCCAGCTACTGATCAGAGCTGGCAGGCTGTTTTTGTTGTTGTTTAATTAAGCAGTTAAGTATTTATATACTAGTGACCTTAGCCTGTTTAAGAACGGGCTAGGTCTGTCACAAATCCGCCGTGCTAGTCCGTCGCGCACCCGCCACACACATGCCCGCCCGCTCCTTCTGGCCCTGTCCTCCTCCGGCTCCCGGCGGTGTCTCTGCGGCTGTCCCTGCACATGCGCAGTGCAAAAAAGCACTGACACAGGGACAGACGCAGGGACACTTGGAAATTATATATAGAGATATAAATATTTATTGCCGCTCCTGGCTTCTATTTTACCTGGCTTCTACAGGGAGTGCAGAATTATTAGGCAAATGAGTATTTTGACCACATCCAGGGCCGGCGCTACCATAGAGATTTTTTTAGAGTGTGGGAATTTTTTTTTTAAAAATTATGTGGGGTCCCCCCTCCTGAAACTTTTTAACCCCTTGTCCCCCATGCAGGCTGGGGTAGCCAGAATGTGGAGCTCCGACCGATTGGGGCTTCAAACCCTGACTATACCAGCTGCAAAAAAAAGGTCCTTTAATGCCAATTTTTGCTCAGGGGTATCTGTTGGGGGGGCCCCCCAGGTTTATTTTGCCCTGGGGCCCCATTGTTGCTTAAACCGGCCCTGACCACATCATCCTCTTTATGCATGTTGTCTTACTCCAAGCTGTATAGGCTCGAAAGCCAACTTCCAATTAAGCATATTAGGTGATGTGCATCTCTGTAATGAGAAGGGGTGTGGTCTAATGACATCAACACCCTATATCAAGTGTGCATAATTATTAGGCAACTTCCTTTCCTTTGGCAAAATGGGTCAAAAGAAGGACTTGACAGGCTCAGAAAAGTCAAACATAGTGAGATATCTTGCAGAGGGATGCAGCACTCTTAAAATTGCAAAGCTTCTGAAGCGTGATCATCGAACAATCAAGCGTTTCATTCAAAATAGTCAACAGGGTCGCAAGAAGCGTGTGGAAAAACCAAGCCGCAAAATAACTGCCCATGAACTGAGAAAAGTCAAGCGTGCAGCTGCCAAGATGCCACTTGCCACCAGTTTGGCCATATTTCAGAGCAGCAACATCACTGGAGTGCCCAAAAGCACAAGGTGTGCAATACTCAGAGACATGGCCAAGGTAAGAAAGGCTGAAAGACGTCCACCACTGAACAAGACACACAAGCTGAAACGTCAAGACTGGGCCAAGAAATATCTCAAGACTGATTTTTCTAAGGTTTTATGGACTGATGAAATGAGAGTGAGTCTTGATGGGCCAGATGGATGGGCCCGTGGCTGGATTGGTAAAGGGCAGAGAGCTCCAGTCCGACTCAGACGCCAGCAAGGTGGAGGTGGAGTACTGGTTTGGGCTGGTATCATCAAAGATGAGCTTGTGGGGCCTTTTCGGGTTGAGGATGAAGTCAAGCTCAACTCCCAGTCCTACTGCCAGTTTCTGGAAGACACCTTCTTCAAGCAGTGGTACAGGTAGAAGTCGGCATCCTTCAAGAAAAACATGATTTTCATGCAGGACAATGCTCCATCACACGTGTCCAAGTACTCCACAGCGTGGCTGACAAGAAAGGGTATAAAAGAAGAAAAACTAATGACATGGCCTCCTTGTTCACCTGATCTGAACCCCATTGAGAACCTGTGGTCCATCATAAAATGTGAGATTTACGAGGAGGGAAAACAGTACACCTCTCTGAACAGTGTCTGGGAGGCTGTGGTTGCTGCTGCACGCAATGTTGATGGTGAACAGATCAAAATGCCGACAGAATCCATGGATGGCAGGCTTTTGAGTGTCCTTACAAAGAAAGGTGGCTATATTGGTCACTGATTTGTTTTTGTTTTGTTTTTGAATGTCAGAAATGTATATTTGTGAATGTTGAGATGTTATATTGGTTTCACTGGTAAAAATAAATAATTGAAATGGGTATATATTTGTTTTTTGTTAAGTTGCCTAATAATTATGCACAGTAATAGTCACCTGCACACACAGATATCCCCCTAAAATAGCTAAAACTAAAAAACAAACTAAAAACTACTTTCAAAAATATTCAGCTTTGATATTAATGAGTTGTTTGGGTTCATTGAGAACATGGTTGTTGTTCAATAATAAAATGATTCCTCAAAAATACAACTTGCCTAATAATTCTGCACTCCCTGTATTTACAGCTCCTGGCTTCTATTTTACCTGGCTTCTATTACAGCTCCTGGCTTCTATTTTCCAACCTGAGCCTGACTCGGGGATACTGCCAAGGAGGTTAAAAGAACAGCGATTTCATATTGTACGCTACATTCACACTGGGTCGCTGTGTTCCCTGTAAAAGCAGAATCGCATCAAAGGAGAAAGTCACGCTACTGCATTGCCGGGGGGGGGGGGGGGGGGGGGAGCATCTCCTGTGTATTGTATTACAGCTAATCCGGTAGGTAGTTAACCCTGAGGATCCCCCAATCCTGCATACTGGTAGTACTCTTTATGTGCACATTATGCAGTACTGCCTAGCATGCCTCCCATTATGCTACGGATGCCACCACACTGCTGACGCGTACATGTGACTGCATCATCACAATATGATTTCCTCGGATTAGCAATACAATTATATTGTTTGAAGCAACACACCAGTGTGAACGTTGCTTTAGCAACACACCAGTGTGAATGTTGTCTTAGCAATACACCAGTGTGAACGTTGTCTTAGCAATACACCAGTGTGAACATTGCCTTAGCAACACACCAGTGTGAACGTTGTCTTAGCAACACACCAGTGTGAACGTTGTCTTAGCAACACACCAGTGTGAACGTTGTCTTAGCAATACACCAGTGTGAACGTTGTCTTAGCAATACACCAGTGTGAACATTGCCTTAGCAACACACCAGTGTGAACATTGTCTTAGCAATACACCAGTGTGAACGTTGTCTTAGCAATACACCAGTGTGAACGTTGTCTTAGCAATACACCAGTGTGAACGTTGTCTTAGCAACACACCTGTGTGAACATTGCCTTAGCAACACACCAGTGTGAACATTGCCTTAGCAACACACCAGTGTGAACACTGCCTTAGCAACACACCAGTGTGAACATTGCCTTAGCAACACACCAGTGTGAACGTTGCCTTTTTCTGCATAAATCACAAGTTTTTTGCTGTTTTACAAAACTTGTTTATAATTCATATACAACAATCTTCTTATTAAAGAGCATAAAAAATATAATCCTGGAGACTTCAAAAGATCAGAACTGAAAGTATGAATGACAGGCGGTGGTTGTGTAAGTGATACAGTTACACAGCTGACTTCCCCTCCAATAATCCCACCCAGGAACCTCTGCCAGCTGCCTACACAGGACATGCTAAATGCACTGCAGCATTTCACCCCTAATCAGGATATAATCCACACACATCAATTATCCTCCTAACACCATACAGTTCATGACTTAGGGCACAGGTGTGGAACTCCAGGCCTGGAGGGCCAGATCCATGCCAGAGTTTAGGATGGACTGAGAAAGAGAGGAATGTGTTCTACCTGATGGACCGCACCTTTCCTGATTCAGGCCTGAAACACACCAGAGGAGTTTTTCTGAGCGTTTTGAGTTTTTAAATCTGCTGCTAATGTTATCCTATGTGTCTGTGCACACTGGAGCAATGAGGTTTTGTAAAAAAGCCCATAGCATTACATTGGGAAGAGGTTTTGAAACCTCTAAAAGCTCTTCCCAATGTAATGCTATGGGGCTTTTTACAAAACCTCATTGCTCCAGTGTGCACAGACACATAGGATAACATTAGCAGCAGATTTAAAAACTCAAAACGCTCAGAAAAACTCCTCTGGTGTGTTTCAGGCCTCAGACCCATCAATTCATTTGAGCTGTATCAAAAATGTGTGAGGACCTCGGCCCTCGTAGGACCGGTTTGACATACCTGACTTTTTTTCCAATACAAATGCCGTCCTACTGCATTTTTTCTGAAAACTAGCTCCTATACTTCGTATAGGACGGGTAGCACAGAGGTGTAGTGGTTAGCACTCTCGTCTTGCAGCGCTGGGTTCCCGGTTCAAATCCCAGCCAGGTCAACATCTACATGGAGTTTTTACGTTCTCCCCGTGTCTGTGTGGGTTTCCTCCAGGCACTCCACTTTCCTCCCACATCCCAAAAACATACAGGTAAGTTTATTGGCTTTCCCCCTAAATTGGCCGCAGACAAGATACATATACACTACACAATACATACTGTACATAGACATATGACTAAGGCTCCCTGCACACTGCATGCGATTCCGATTCCGCTTTTTAAATCCGATTCCGATTTTTAATCTTTACTGCATGCTGCATTTTTTTATCCGTTTTTCTGTTGAATGTATTCAGGGAAAATCGGAAACGAAATTGGAATCGCAAAATGGATTTGCAGTGTGCAGGGATTAGATTGTGAGCCCCTCTGAGGGACAGATAAATGACATGACTATGTACGCTGTACAGTGCTATGGAAGATGGCGGCCCTATATACAGGTAAATACGAAATAATAATAGCAGCACAGGAAAAAAATTGCATAGAAATCACACCATACATCCTATGAATAATGGCGAAATCGCTGTAGTGTTTATTCATGGAAAAGGGCCCTTAGGATCAAATTCAGTATCACTATTAGTCGAAATGATCACACACAGCATCCTAAAACAGAAGCAGGTCTGCTTTCAGAGAACAGCTTGCAAATAACATGGCTGCCTGTCTTATATATATATATACCCTTCTAGGTTAAGTTTCAGAATACAGAGGAGCACACTCTTTGTCCTGTAAAACAGTGTTTCTCGACACCTGGTTTGCGTACCCCAGAGGGTACACAAGACCAAAGCCAGGGGTACGCAGCGGCAGGCCTGTTACTACAGGCGGGTGGACTGGGTGACCACCCAGGTGCTGGGCAGAGTGGCGGGGAAGAGCAGGCATAGTTTAGCAAATCATCTTCTGGGATCCACCGCGGCCACTATTTTCTCTCCCAGGTGTCCCTCGTGTTGGTAACAGCGCCCCCTGCGACGATGTACCTGAATGTCATCACAAGAGGCACTGGTACTAATGCAAGGGACGCCTGGGAGAGGAAGGAAAGAGGCTGCAGTGGATCCCGGAAGGTGAGTTGTTGTTATGCCCCACTCCTCCACCGCTGAGTCTATCCCCCTGGCTACCCATACTGGAGGCACCTGCCTTGCTAACCTATACTGGGTGGCAACTATACTGGCTACATATACTGGAGGCACCTACCTAGCTAACCTGTACTGGGTGACACTATAATGGCTACCTATACTGGGGCAACTATACTGGCTACCTATAATTGAGACACCTACCTAGCAAACCTATACTGGGTGGCAACTATACTGGCTACCTATACTGGAGGCACCTACCTAACCTATAGTGGGCGGCAAGTATACTGGCTACCTACACTGGAGACACCTACCTAGCAAACCTTTAGTGGGTGGCAACTACACTGGTACCTATACTGGGGGCAACTATACTGGCTACCTATACTGGAGGCACCTACCTAACTAACCTATACTGGGTGGCAACTATAATGGCTACATATACTGGAGGCACCTACCTAGCGAACCTATACTGGGTGGCAACTATACTGGCTACATATACTGGAGGCACCTACCTAGATAACTTGTATTGGGTGACAACTATAATGGCTACCTATACTGGAGACACCTACCTAGCAAACCTATACTGGAGACGCCTACCTAGCAAACCTATACTGGGTGGCAACTATACTGGCTACATATACTGGAGGCACCTACCTAGCTAACCTGTACTGGGTGACAACTATAATAGCTACCTATACTGGGGGCAACTATACTGGCTACCTATACTGGGGCAACTATACTGGCTACCTATACTTGAGACACCTACCTAGCAAACCTATACTGGGTGGCAACTATACTGGCTACCTATACTGGAGGCACCTACCTAACCTATAGTGGGTGGCAAGTATACTGGCTACCTACACTGGAGACACCTACCTAGCAAACCTTTAGTGGGTGGCAACTACACTGGTACCTATACTGGGGGCAACTATACTGGCTACCTATACTGGAGGCACCTACCTAACTAACCTATACTGGGTGGCAACTATAATGGCTACCTATAGCTATAGTGGAGACGCCTACCTAGCGAACCTATACTGGGTGGCAACTATACTGGCTACATATACTGGAGGCACCTACCTAGATAATTTGTATTGGGTGACAACTATAATGGCTACATATACTGGAGGCACCTACCTAGCTAACCTGTATTGGGTGACAACTATAATGGCTACCTATACTGGGGGCAACTATACTGGAGACACCTACCTAGCAAACCTATACTGGGTGGCACTACACTGGCTACCTATACTGGGTGGCAACTATAATGACTACCTATACTGGGGGCAATTATACTGGCTTCCTATATTGGGTGGCAACTATACTGGCTACCTATACTGGAGGCACTTACCTAACCTATAGTGGGTGGCAACTACACTGGTACCTATACTAGAGGCACCTACCTAGCTAACCTATACTGGGTGGCAACTATACTGGCTACTTATACTGGAGACGCCTACCTAGCGAACCTATACTGGATGGCAACTATACTGGCTACATATACTGGAGGCACCGACCTAGCTAAACTGTATTGGGTGACAACAATAATGGCTACCTATACTGGCGACACCTACCTAGCAAACCTATACTGGGTGGCAACTATACTGGCTACCTATACTGGAGGCACCTACCTAACCTATACTGGGTGGCAACTATACTGGCTACATATACTGGAGGCACCGACCTAGCTAAACTGTATTGGGTGACAACAATAATGGCTACCTATACTGGCGACACCTACCTAGCAAACCTATACTGGGTGGCAACTATACTGGCTACCTATACTGGAGGCACCTACCTAACCTATACTGGGTGGCAACTATAATGGCTACCTGGAGACACCTACCTAGCAAACCTATAGTGGGTGGCAACTACACTGGCTACCTATACTCAAATAATGGTTGCACGTTTACATTTCATCAAAGTATATTAATCTGAATTCAGGGGGTTCTTGGCTGGAACTGAATTGCGATAGGTGGTACTTGGGTCACAAAAGTTGAGAAACATTGCTATAAAACACTTGTGCTATTGCAATCTTCATTCTGTTAGCCCCACCAAGAACATGGCAGCTTTGTTGCTCTGTGTCGCTGGTCTGCACGCCGTCTTCTTTCTGCAACGTCACGCTACTTGTGCACCAGAATGATGACGTATGACCCCCAACATCTTTTTCTGGGTGTAAAGTTTAGAACCGGGCTTTATCAGCTTCCTGGAAGTCGTAGGGGTGATGGAGTTAGGGTAAGTGATAGGATACTGGTAAAGTTATAGATATTCTACTATTGGATACATCTCACACCCATTGCAACTTTACCACATACACCACCAACTCCTCGTATACAATAATGAGACAATCCAGCTGCATTCTATTTTGGGAATAGAAACAGGCATTATGTTTTGCCCATTTGCTATGATATTGCATCTATAGAGTTCGTTAACACTGGAGGTGCGTTCAACCTTTTTTTTTTTACATGCAGGCAATTAAAAAAAAAATCACCTGCCAAACGCTTGTGCAATAAATGCCTATGAGAAGATTCATATCAGCGCAGGTCATACGCTATGTGGGCAGCAAAGCAGTGCGTGGATCATTTTGGGGAAAATTCGACTCAGTGGAAGGTATAGGAGAAACGCCAAACGCTCACAAAATCACTTTGTGCAGCAATTGCGTTCACTTCAAGAATTACATTGTATTTATTCTTTTCCGGGTCAAAGAGTTCACTTCCGGACTTGCGTCGTAGTGGAAAAAAACAAAAACACAATCACTCTGAAAAAGCGCTTTACAAAAACCGCAGTGCCCACCTGAGCACCAGGAGGAGAAAAAAAAACCTCCAAAAATGGCCAACGCAAACTGAACGAGGCCTAAATGAAATGTCAGTCATTATTTGTGTAAACTTTTTCACAAGTAAAACCAATATAGTTGCGCACAGTGAGCAACTTCGTTGCAGTCAGAATACAGAGCTGAAGTTACTTTTAAAACACTAAAAGTGGCCACCAGCAATAGCTGGCAGCTGAATTGCATCATTCACATCCACATGGACGTGGAGGGGGTATAGTAATTAATGCCTCCAGGACTTGTGCAGGAGCAGGGTAAGCCATATATCAGCTGTATCCAGCGCCCATATCTCCCGGCTGTGATTTCACGCATACATTCAGGAGAACCCAACGCTTCTCTAGAGCTAGTTTAACAGCAATGCCTTGCAGTCTCATGAAAGCCCATATTCTGCTAAACAGTAAGCAGAGTTCCCCAACCCTATCCTCAAGGCCCACCACCAGTACATGTTCTGCAGAAACCCACTAACATTCACAGGTGGGGTAATTAGTGTCTCATAGTGATGCTCTCACTTCCAGCTTGGAGGAGGAAGTGCAAACCTTGGTAAAGCTTTCAACACGACCAATAGGACACATGCAAGCTGTTGGAACTAGGGTTGCCGCGATTTACCGGTATTACGGTATACCACGGTTTTACTAAGCACGGTAATCACGGTAATCACTTTTAGGAAATACCGGTTTTTGCTGTATTTCCGCATCCCCGCCACTGCTCCGGCATTGTCCTGCTCTGTGTCTCCCTTTGTAACGAAGGCAAGCTCCCAAAGCTAGTTTCTGATTGCGGGAGGCTTGTCAACATGAGTGCAGGAGCTGGGTGGTGATGCGCGTCCTGTGATGACGCGGCCACGCATTTCCCCAGCAATGTATCTGCTTGTGGTTTCTTTTTATTGTGGACTGTACCACAAAGGCAGAGGGGGAGTCACCAGGTCATTCCTGCTAAATAAATACGGCAAATGAGAAAAGGCTACAGCCCGTTCTCCCTCCTGCTAGATGCATGCAGCCCCCTGCCTCCCCCGACTGCAGAGCTGACATAAACACTGATACAGATCAGTGTTCAAAGGAATGTCCAGCTCTCCTCCCCCATGAAAAGGAGTATGCCGCCCGCCCGGGAGAAGGAGCGAGAGACGCACTGCACGTGGAGAAGCTGAAGCTTATGACACCAGATAAGCAGTGTTGCTGTGTGAGAGGTGCTGTGTTTGTATGAATGCAGCTAGTGTGTATATGTATGGCATGTGTGTGTGTGATGTCTGCCTGATGTATGTGTGATGTCTGAGTGATGTCTGCCGGATGGATGTCTGCCTGATGGATGGATGGATGGATTGATGTCTGCCGGATGGATGGATGTCTGCCGGATTGGTGTGTGTGTTGTGTGTGTGTGTGGTGTCTGCCTGATGTACGTGTGTTTGTGTAATGTCATGTGTCCTCATGCCCACCACTCCCCCCTGTTCTACTCAGTCCCCCTACTTTTTAAAGAAATCGTCCGCAGTGGCTTAGCACAGGACTTCACCTAATTCATGTCCGCTCCACCCATTTGCATTTTATTTTTCAGCTCTGGTATTCTTTAAAGGAAACCAGAGACGCAGCATAGTGAAAGTTTTATATATACCTGCGGCTTCCTCCAGCCCCATCATGCGCACAGATCCCTCCCACGCCGCCATCCTCAGCCTTTTCTATCGCTGTTACTGAGTCCAGTAATTTCGGCCAGTCGCGGCCAGTTTTACGCATGCGCAGTGCGCTCCCTCCATCTCTTGCAGAAAATAGTACGTCTGCGTAGTATTATTCTCCGCTGCAGAGAACGCACTGCGCATGCTCAGACTGGCCGCGACTGGCTGAAGTTACCGGACTCAATACCAGCAATAGAAAAGGCTGAGGATGGCGGCGTGGGAGGGATCTGTGCGCATGATGGGGCTGGAGGAAGCCGCAGGTATATATAAAACTTTCACTATGCTTCATCTCTGGTACACTTTAAGGTGTATAGTAAAGTGTACCACCAGCATTTTTGAAGTGGACCTGAACTCAAAACGTCCTCCTCTTTGCTCAAAGATATGCAACAGCAATTTCTTTTTATCACAGCTAATACAAATCCTAAAATAAATCTGTACAGTTTCTACTTCCTGATTCATGGAAGCAGACATATTAACCTACTGTGCTTTCTAATGGCCTTATTATCTGCCCTCTCTGCCATAGGCAGTCATGTGACACGGGGAGAATGAGATTTACTTTTGGTATTGTTTTTTTTGACATTTAGAAGAGTAAATATTTCAAGCATGACAGGAGGACCCTAACCATTAATGGTTTAATAAGGAAGAGTTTGTTCAACTTTGACCTTTTCTCATTTTTATAAGGGTAATTGTAATGAGAATAATTGCGTAATACCGTATACCGTGGTATTTTTTTTGACGGTTATCATACCGTGAATTTTCATACCGTTGCAACCCTAGTTGGAACACAGGAAGGATGGCAGAATTATGGGTAAATAACCCATTCTCATCCAGCTGCAGCAATTAAACCTCATTTGAACAAGTAAGTACTCTTGAGAGCATCACTAATGTCTCAGCAGAGCTGATGAACTACCTCTGAATTTCCACAAAACATGCACTGTTGGTGGGCCTGGAGGACAGGGTTGGGGAACACTGCATCGAGAACAAGAGGAAAGCCTCATGATCCTATGGAGGCTTCCCTGGCTACTCCATTGTCCCACATCAGGGCGGCACAGCTCCTCTTCCTGAAGCCTGCCCATGCAGTCACCATGGAGCACATGGCTCCAGCTTCCTGCACATGCCCCCTCAGTCAGCTACTGTGCAGCCCCGATATGATTCTGGGGAGCCGCACTCAACTATGAGAGACACCAGAGTAGGTGAGAAGCCTCAATAGGAGCCTAGAGGTGCGTACACACATGCGACTATAGTCGTTTGTAACGATCGTTCCCCGATCTTTACCAACGACGATCGTTACAAAAAACGAACCACCGACTATTAAGGCAAACGACGAACGAGCCAAATCGCTACAAAAGTAAGTTCTGTCTCGGCGGATTTTAACCAACGACGATCGTTTGCAAAAGTAGCACATCGTTGGAAACGGTCGTTCGTACTAGGCTTGACATGCGCATTTCACTATTTCTCTGTGAAACTTCTCATTTTTATGCGCAGGCGCAATAGTTGCTTTACATGATGTAACGTTCGTTCTAACGATCAGATCGTTACACACCTTTTAAAACTATCTTTACATAGGTCGTTCTTTCATCAATTAAAAGTTCGTTCGTCGTTCTCAATGAACGATCGTTGTCGCATGTGTGTACGTAGCATTAGACTTCCCTTTAAGTATCCAATTTTGTACCCGAGCTTCGATTCAAGTGCTCCTAACCAGCACAAAAAGCTGGCAGTACTCGGTGGTGAAGGAAACTAAAAGGTGGTTTGTGGGCTCTGCAGGTTCAAGCCCACCAAGGTTAATATACTTTCACTTAATGAATTTTATTATTTAATAAAGAGTTCATGGAGTCTATAAAGTGGAGTATAGAACTGTATTATCTAGGACTATTTTTTAACATTGAGCAGTGATGTGCTCACGAGTAGTCACAAGTCCCTAAAGACTTTAATTTGTGATTTAAATGAGGCTTAATTGCCTCAGCTGTGCAGCTGGATGACAAGGGGTTACCCACCCATAAATCCATCGTCCTCCCTACACTCCAAATAGCTTCCATGCATCCTATTGGACACGTTGCAAGCCTCACCACCGCACTCTTTCTCCTTCTGGCTTGGAGGAAGTGCTCGTAGTGAGGCTTACAATACATCCAATAAGACACATGCAAGCTATTTGGAGCGTAGAGAGGACACAGATTTATGGATAACTAACCCCTTGTCATCCAGCTGCACAGCTGAGACAATTAAGCCTCATTTAAATCACAAATTTAAGTCCTTCAGAACTCATGACTACATCACTGACATTGAGTCTCAAGCAACTAGACACCACACTTATCCAGCAGCCAATCCCTGTTACAGTTAATCAAGACTACTGTATTTGGATGAACATCCCCATTTATATATGGAATGATTGCTGTGATGAGTACAGCTTAGTCCTGCTACTCAGGGCCCAGAGAGTGGGAGGCATTACCCTGAACTAAGCTGGCCCCATCCAAAATAGTCCACTTATAAACACTCTTGGGTAGAATTGATATGGTGCCGCCAAGTATGAGATTGCTGTGCAGTGATGACTCTAATACTCCTCCATTCATTACCTGAATAACTGGCTCTTGTTCCTGCACGCCACCCTTCAGACACTCCCTCCGTCACAGCTGGCACTGCTGCTGCAACAGAGGAAGTGTCAGGAGGATAGAATGTAGCATGAAGCGCTAAGAGAGTCATCCAAATAACAATGCTGCTGTCTCACACAGTCTGGTACCTTTCTGCTTCTCCCAAGCATGACAGCTACAAAGGGTTAGAAAACACCCAGTGCTAGATAATTCCCAAGCACCTGGGCTCTAGCCACAAAAAATTCTAGTTACACACAATACAATTTGAGATTTATGGTCAAATGTTGATTGAAAATCAGATGAGATCTGTTGGAAATAGTCGATCTGACAGTAAATCTGTCAGAAAATTGTCTCGTGTGTACCTAGCATTAGGCTTGAGACCCACTAGGAGTGCTTTGCAGCAAATATAAAAAGCAGTCACCATTTACCAAATTGCAGAAGTGCTGCCACTGATGTGGTTGCTCCCAAAATACAGCAAGCAGAGTTTTGCAATTCCAATGCCACAATTGGGACCACCCTCATGGACCCACTGGGGTAGCACTCGCCGGGTCTCAAAGCTCATCCATTTATGCATTGGGGCATTATAAAATCCACGTTTAACATCAGTGCACAGGGTTTTCACAACTCACATAGGCCTCAATCCACTAAGGCAGTGCTCCCCAACCCTGTCCTCAAGGCCCACCAACAGTGCACGTTTTGTGGAAATCCACATCAGCTCTACTGAGACACTAATTACCTCACCTGTGCATGCTTGTGGTTTCCTGCAAAACATGTACTGTTGGTGGGCCTTGAGGACAATGTTGGGGAGCTCTGCACTAAGCAGTTTAGACTAGTCTGATGGTTTTCAGTCTACTGCTGTTTAGACTAGTCTGATGGTTTTCAGTCTACTGCTGTTTTGGTCAGTTGCCTCAAAGGGGAATTCATTACTGAATGTTTTAGACCTGGTCTAAAACATTCGGTAATTAGATCGGTAAAGCAGGGGAAATGATCAAAAGACGCAATTCACAAACGAGTAGCTATGGTTGACATCCTTCTCCTCTGATGAGCTCTCCTCTGCATACAGTTAACCTCTTGAGAACCATGGTGTTAAACCCCCCTAGTGACCAGGCTATTTTCTACTTAAAGGGGAACTTCAGCCTAAACAAACATACTGTCAAGTTACATTAGAATAGATAGGTAATATAATCTCTTACCCACCCTGTTTTAAAAGAACAGGCAAATGTTTGTGATTCATGGGGGCTGCCATCTTTTTGGTTGAAAGGAGGTGACAGGGAGCATGCAACAGTTCCAACTGTCCTGATCACCCCTCCCAGCTGCACACGCTAGGCTTCAAATGTCATATTCAAAATGTAAAAAAACAGCAGAATGATATCAGAAATCCCATCATGCTTTGCACAGCATCAGGGGAAACCCGCCTGGGCAGTTTTCTTCTGTGCAGCTAAAAATGAGGCTTGTATAGGAGAAACAAAGTTCTGATGCTGTGAAACTGTTAAAGAAACACCAAGCCTTTTCAGTGCTGCTGAGTCAATTTTAGTCCGGAGGATCACTTTAAGTGGCCACTGCAGTTTTAAGGCCAAGCTGCAGGGCTGCACAACACACCACACAAGTGCTTTCCCCCCCACCAACAGAGCTCTCTGTTGGTGGGGTCTGATCGCCCCATCTGTAATTTTTTTTTTTTTTTACAACCCCCTCCCCCAGCTAATCTCAGTGATCGGCTGTCATAGGCTTCTGCCTATGAGAGCTGATCGCTCTCTCATCCCCCAGGGGGACAGCCGTGTTATACAGCTGTCCAGTACAGCACTGCTGCTGATCGCACCGCTGTACATGTAATTACACGGCAAAATACCGCTCGTAGAATGAAGTTGGAGCTCCACCCACCAAGCAGGAGATGTGCACAATCTCCTGCAAACTGCTGCCCCAGGACTTTACGGCGATTGGCTTTAGGCTGTCCTGCGGCTACCGCCACGCCCATCAGTGTGACGCAGTCGGCAAGCAGTTAAACTCCTGCACAATTAATTCAAAAGGTTCCATCCACACAGAAGTACTTTACCGACAGAAATCCGCTTCTCTAATCTGTCAGAAAAAGTGGGTGTGGTTACTCATTTGCCTTTGAGAATTGCCTCTTGATCATTTCCCCTGCTTTACAGACCTAATCACCAAATGTTTTAGACCAGGTCTAACCATCACCAAAGCATCAGTAGACTAAAAACCCATCAGTAGACTACTCTAAACTGCTTAGTGAATTGAGACCATTGCCTTTTAAGCACAGATTCACCATTTGAAGCAGTAGGTTAAGGATTGCTAGCTCAGAGTTCCAACCCTGTCCTCAAGTACCACCAACAGTGCATGTTTTGCAGAAAACCACAAACATGCACAGGTGAGGTAATTAGTGGCTCAGCAGAGCTGATTAACCACCTCTGTGGATTTCCACAAATTATGCACTGCTGAGGGGCCCTGAGGACAGGGTTGGGGGGGGGGGGGGAGAACACTGTGCTAGGGTATTTAAATTTATTAGTGCATGCATAGGACATTTGATTCACTCCTGGCTTCAATGTAAGACAAAAAGAATTGCTCTAGCCTGTTTAGTAAAGCCTCCTTTCCACAAACTGTGCTCAGCAAGCAGTTACCAGGCAGCAGTCAGCAGTTAGAGTTTGAGAGACATTTCACTGCCTGTAAACAGTTTGTGGAAAAGAGGCCTAAGTCCTTGGGGAGCACTCCCGGGTGCCCATTAATGGTACAAACAACCTCTAATGAGGGACTACATAAAGTGTCCATATATTAAAGAGGAACTCCAGCCTAAACAAGCACTGTCATTAAGTTACATTACTTAGGCAATATAATCTTACCCACCCTGTTTTAAAAGAACTGCAAAGGTTTGTGATTTAATGGGGCAGCCATCTTTTTGGTTGAAAGGCGGTGACAGGGAGCATGAGACAATTCCTGTGTCCTGATCACCCCTCCCAGCTGCACACTCTAGGCTTCAGATAACATTTGAAAAAAGAAATTGCACCAAACCAGCAGAAGGAGAACATCAGAAATCTCATGCTTTGCACAGCATCAGGGGAAAAATGCCAGGGCAGTTTTCTTCCATGCAGCTAAAAATGAGGTTAGGGTAAGAAAAGCAAAGTTCTGATGCTATGAAACTTAAAGAAACACCAAGCCTTTTCAGTGCTGCCGAGTAGCTTTTTAGTCTGGAAGTTCACTTTAAGGCTTGGTTCCCACCTGCTGCTGAATACATGGCCAGCGGGAGCAGATTGTGTAGTGTCCACTGTGGCACGGCTGGAGCTCAGGGCAGGTGCATTACCCCATTTGGGGGAAAGTGATCCATCCATGGACTGCTTACTGCAGTGGATCCATTGCAGAGTACCAAGTGTGACCAGCTCACTGAGTTTCGCCATGATGCAGAGAACAGATAATGTCATCAATTCACTAAGCTTATCTCCTGTCTTTAATAACGTTTCTATAGATATCACCATGGTGATGAGGCATGTCGTATTCGGGAAACATTTTACCTTAAGCAAGCCTTAAAGGGATACTGTAGGTGGGGGGTGTCAGGTGAAAATGAGTTTACCTTACCCGGGGCTTCTAATGGTCCCCTGCAGACATCCTATGCCCGCGCAGCCACTCACCGATGCTCCAGCCCCGCCTCCGGTTCACTTCTAGAATGTCAGACTTTAAAGTCTTAAAACCACTGTGCCTGCATTGCAGTGTCCTCACTTACCCTGATGTCACCAGGAGCGCACTGCGCAGACAGACCATACTGGGCCTGCGTAGGTATGCTCCTGTGACATCAGCGGGATTGACACGGCAACGCAGGCACAGTGGTTCAGACTTTAAAGTCTGAAATTCCAGAAGTGAACTGGAGGCGGGGCCGGAGCATCGGCGAGTGGCTGCACGGGCACAGGATGTCTGCGGGGGACTACTAGAAGCCCCGGGTAAGTTCAACTCATTTCCCCCCCAACCCCCCTACAGTATCCCTTTTAAGTTAACACTTCTGTCTTTACATTAGGGTGAGATCTCTAAAGGTAAAAACTCTTCAAATAGCTCCAGAATTCTAACGTTAAAGACAGGCTGTTCATTAACCATCTTAGCGGTATGGACGAGCTCAGCTCGTCCATCACCGCCGATGGCTGCCGCTCAGGCCCTGCTGGGCCGATTTTGTTCAAATAAAGAGCAGCACACGCAGCCGGCACTTTGCCAGCCGCGTGTGCTGCCCGATCGCCGCCGCTCTGCGGCGATTCGCCGCGAGCAGCGGCGAAAGAGGGTCCCCCCAGCCGCCTGAGCCCAGCGTAGCCGGAACAAAAAGTTCCGGCCAGCGCTAAGGGCTGGATCGGAGGCGGCTGACGTCAGGACGTCGGCTGACGTCCATGACGTCACTCCGCTCGTCGCTATGGCGACGATCTAAACAAAACAAGGAAGGCCGCTCATTGCGGCCTTCCTTGTTTATTCTGGGCGCCGGAGGCGATCGGAAGAACGCCTCCGGAGCGCCCTCTAGTGGGCTTTCATGCAGCCAACTTTCAGTTGGCTGCATGAAATAGTTTTTTTTAAATTTAAAAAAAACCCTCCCGCAGCCACCCTGGCGATCTTAATAGAACGCCAGGGTGGTTAACTGCATGTGAAAATTACAGAGGAGGTAACTTAAGGACTGAAGTGATGAGAACTCTCGCTGTTAAAACTTCTCTACACCTTAATAAGGCAAGATTGGTGTGGTGGTAAGTTTTCTCTTGCCGTATCTCCAGCATGATCTTAGTGAATTGCAGCCAATCTCTGTTCTCCACTCAAGTTGGAAACACAGCCTAAGGGCTCAGACACACTAAGGCCCCATTCACACGAGAGTGTTTTGCCAGCGATCTCAACAAAACGTTCAAGTGCTAGCACTGTAAAACCCTAAGGGCCTGTTCTTACTTGGGCAATTTGCGTTAATTGCCGGTGATTAACGCAAATCGCCAATGTGTAGCCTGCACCATTTTCAGGAGATTTCCCGGCAAACATGTTTCAGTGCTATAGAAGCGCTAAATGCGATAAAAAAAAACAACAAAAACGCTGCAGTGTTCAGTGATTTTTCTGCGTGAAATCACAGAAAAATCACTCCTGCAAAGCTGGTGCTTTCAAGTGTGAATGGGGCCCAAGAGCTTTTCCGAGTGCTTTTTGGCCTTCAGAGATTTGACAGCTCCCATTAAAATCATGATTTTTACCACGACTCCCGTCAATGGGAGAGGTAAAAAGCTCTCAAAGCTCTGGAGGCCAAAAAGCACTTCTAGCGTGTCTGAGCCCTAACTGTTTAGGCCTCTACACCATATATTAAAGGATTCCAGAGCCAAAATGCTCTGGTAAAAATGTAATATGCAGTGCTTAGCGGGTTAAAAGTAGATACTGACCACATCTCGTTTCCTGCAGGTCAGCCACCAGTCTTCTATACATCCTGGTGACTTGGGTGACCTGGACAGTCTGCTTCTGCCAGGTGCTCACACTCCCACCTCCTCTGTCCCAGCATCTGCACATCACTGAAAAGCAAGAGCCAGATCCTTAGTGGAGTTATGCTCACTTAGCATCTGACGCTTGCTTTTCAGTGGACTTTTAACCCCCTAAGCACTGCAACTGAAAGGATACCAGAGCCAAATGGCTCTGGTAGAACCAAGATTGTACAATCAAGATTGCATCTTTGATGGGCACTTGAACACTCCGTGGTAGCCTACTAAGCGCATCCTTTTACACTAATGCGCTTTGCTATCCATTTGTAATAACTACACCAGTCAAAAATTCTGTGGCACCCTGACAGACACAAGTTAAAGAGACTGAAGCGAGAATAAATCCCGCTTCAGAGCTTATATTCAGCAGGGGCATGTGTGCCCCTGCTAAAACGCCGCTATCCTGCAGCTGAACAGGGGTCCCTTACCTCCCAAATTCCCTACTGCAAAATCAACGACCAACTTGGTCGTAGATTTTGCTGCTGTTGAGGCAGGGCTAACGGCTCCAGCCCTGCCTCAGCGGCGCATCGCCGCCTCTCCCCCATCCATCTCAGCGAAGGAAGACTGAGAGGGGCGGGGGAGAGGCGGAGATACGTGCTGACAGACACGTGTGAGGCAGGGCTGCGTGCATTAGCCCTGCCTCAAACAGGAAGAGATCCCCGTGAGTAGACGAGGGGATTTAGGGGTAAGGGACCCCCGTTTAGCCATGGGATAGCGGCATTTTAGCAGGGGCACACATGCCCCTGCTGAATAGAAGAGCTGAAGCGAGTTTTATACTCGCTTCAGTCTCTTTAAATGACAGGCCGTTTCCTTACAAACTGCTGAAGAGTGGGGGTAAAATACTGAACATCTCGCTTGCAGTACAAGGTTACTGCAATTCAGAATAGAGCCAATCCCAAAAGACCTGCCCAATACTAACTTGCATAGAATTTGCATGCAAGGAGCCATTTGCACCTCATTGACCATCTACTCAAATGCAAATTGGATGCAAGTCAAAATTGTTTCTTATTTGCCATCTCCATTCATGAGTGTTTTACCACACAAACCAGTATTTCCCATGCCAACAGCCATTGTTAAAATTTGAATAAAATAAGTTTTGGTTTCAATGGTGATGTTTTACTTTGCCATCATTACTGCTCCTTTGTGACTTGGGCCTATTGTACAGCAGCCAGTTAGTGGAGCCGACTCCTGGACTGACCATATTCACTTAATAAACCCAACTCAAACCTTTGAATTCATACACATGTATTGTGATGTTTGTTACCAAAAGTCCTTTGAGAAACCCACCAACAAGCTGCTGATCAGTTACAACCCATCCGAGGTATTGCATGGATCTCTTCGTTTCTAAAATATATTAACATAATCCCGCCCAACATTACCTCACATATACCGTAATCCAAGGCTGGGTACACACTACGCATATGGAGGTGGTAGCGTTTGATAGGACAGATAGTCTGCACTGCTCCCCTGGTCTATTGTGGTATTCAATGCACTTGGGAGCAGATTCATGTCAGTCATGTGAGAGACACCCTGTGCATTGACAGGCCCATAGGAAAGCAGGTTTCATTCTGCTTATCTGTTGGTCCTCCACCCTCCCCTCTGGAAGACAGTCCAGCAGTACACCTAGTGTGACCACCAGCAGCTACAGTAAAGGCCTGATCCTCTGTAATTTACTGATCATGCAACAGTAGAAACATGTTCTGTACCTCAGCTGTGTCTGCCCCTTACATATTTACAAAGCTGCTTTCAGTGTCCACTTGGGGCAGTGTGTTGCTAATAGTTAATCTAGCTAATTTTATGTCTATCTAACCCCCTCTCCCCCAACCATGAAATAGATTCCTAACCTGGTCCACCCCAACACTAACCCACAAAGCTTAATTATGTCTAAGACATCTCCAGATTGGCCATCTAGTAGCCAAACCGCGTCACCACCCAAAATAAGCACCCCCAAATGCCACAGTTGCAAATATTCAATGCAGTCTATGGCAGTGCCTACAATAGCCAACATGACCAATCCAACTGATCTGTGCCTTAAGCAACCAGTTGCTGGACTGGTGTGCAAATCAGCATTGTAAAGAGGAGGAACTAACAGTGTCACACCCTCAAAGAGGGAAGGCAAATGCAGGGCACAACCCCCCCCCCCCCCCCCCCCCCCTTTCTTGAAATTTGCAGTCGTTACAAATCCACGTGAGAAATACCACGTCCTTCCCAATGACAGATCCAAGGCTCCACAGAACAGAGCAATGAAAGAAGACAAAAAATTCCTCAAAAAGTTTGCAGACCAAAAAAAAGGGGATTTAATGATTACAACACTTGCTGTGCCTGCCTTGCAGCAGGGGTAGGTTGATAAAAAAACAGCATTGTACATTGGCATAGAGAAGAAACAGGAGGCCTCCCAACCGCCTGACTTTGAGAGAGAGAGCACATGGCGTCAACGTCCAGTAGGGAACAGGAAGGAACAAACACTTGCCATTTTTTCCATAGGAGTATGGTACAGTTCACCCGTCGTGTCACTCAAGACATTTATCCCAGAAAGAAACTCCGTACAAAATGAAAAAAATAGGTCTGCGCAATTTAAAAAAAAAAAAAGCAACTTTACATGAGTTTAAAATCTATAAAGAAATAAAAGCCAAAAAAGGAAAAAACTGTAGAAAGGACTTCCAGAGCCGTGATGAAAGTGCAGGGGATTAGCTGGTGTCCATCTGCGGAGAGAGAAAGACGTGAGACATGGGAAGGAACCTCACACAAGTTAAACAGTTGCTTAGGCATCAGATGCTGTAAAGAGGCAGGACAGCTGCCCCTACACAAGACATGTCACATCTCAGTCCTGTGTGGGGGAGGGGCATTTGACTGAAAAAAACTAGCATGAAATCAGATTTCTTCAACTTAAAGCAGTATAAAGCCCTGGCATATTCAACACACCGTTTCCTACTTTATATGCCATACGGTTATCTTTGCTTCTGTGCATAAGTATTCATTTATTACTTATAGGTTCCCAAAAGTACAGTTTTTTTGCTTTGTGAGCAGACTTTGCATTTTATTAATAACTGGTTTTATTCATTCAGGCAGACATGCTTTTGACTGTTGAGCAGCTTCTCCCCAGTCAGAGAATGTGTCACATTCCTCACTTGATACAACACAAGATAACATTATCTAAAGTGCAGATGCCTCCACATTTCACTGCACTTTAAAGAGACTAACAAATTTTTCAGCCTTAGTTCTTCTATCCTATAAGTTCCTATGCCTGTTCTAATCTGCTCTTGCTTACTGCAGTCTTTCCTAACTGCACTGTCTCTGTAATAAATCAATGTATCTTTCCTCTGTCCTGTTTGTCGGGCTAAGGCTTGATTGTGTGGAATGTGCAGGGCTGCTTGTGATTGGTAGAAGCGATACACTCTCTGCAGGCCCCCTGCACACTCTGAATGACTCACACACTATGCTTAGCTGAGCCTATTAGAAGCTGGTTAGTTTGTAAACACTGCCTAAAACTGTTAATTACAAGCCAGGATTGCAGCAGAGAGTGGCAGAAACAGCACAGAGGGGCACAGGAGAAAATTAATAGAATGGTATGCTTTTTATTGTAAGAATATTAGAGTACAGATTCTCTTTAAAGCTCTGTGTGTAACCAATGCTGGTCTAGTAAAACAAAAAAAAAAAAAAACAAAAAAAAAAAGCTGGTTGCATATAATATGCTGTAAACAATGTTTTGGAGCAAAGATGAAATGCAGGGTTATATTCCGCTTTAAGAACTATGGTATCCAGAAAAGTAATTTTCAGGATACAAATGGTTTCTCAGTTTACCTTCACCTTGCAAAAGCATTTACAGTCAATTTTAAAAGTGAACCACAGGTGAAAAAATTGAAACAATTTATCCTCCGACTCCTAAAAATGACTAAGCATTTCATGGTTTTCTTTTAGATTTACTTTTCACAGAGTAGGTTGAATGTTTTACAGTCTCTAATCAGTGGCAGCCTATTAAGTGTGCCAGAGTCCGAAAAAGGTCAATAGTTCATGTATTGTATCTCTCCCTGCCCTCAGTTGTATTCTGCCAGGAAAAACTTACGGCTGTAATTTGCCCATCAGTGAGGTTTACAATAGCCCCAACAAGGTACAGACAAGACAGGAGCTGTCACCTGCATGCCTAGAAATTAACTTTCAGGCAGCAACACAAAACTATTAAAAACAGCCTGATACTAATGTTTTGTACTGTAACTACATTTCTTGTCACCTATGGCACACTTTAAGAAACTTAAATGAAGGGTTCACCTTTAATTGTGCTAATCTATAAAGCAATTTGTAAGGATTAGTCAATAAAGCAGACCTAATTACACAATCCAATCAAGATCAGTACTTACCCTGGCATTGTAAGCATCAAGTTGCGCATCCAACTCTTCTGCTGATAACTGCTGCTTTGGATTTCTCCCCAACCCTCGTCCGCGGCCCCGATTTCCACCTCGGCCACCACCTCTCCTGTTTCCACCACCGAACCCTGCGGGTCCACCTCTTGGTCTGTTCATTCCACCCCTGACAGGACTGCAATAAAGAGGATATTTAGATTAGACATTGGCACTGGGCAACATCGGTTCACAATTGCAATCATTTCACGGGTTTGCAACCTTCACTAACAAAAAGATATGCGCAGCACTTGATATATGAAATCTAATTTGTGCTTTTATACTAAAAGAAAAATGTTTTGCATAGTTCAAAAAGGAGGGCAGATCCTGATTGATGTCCTGCATCCCCATATGAAAGAATGATCACTGCCCTGACAGGAAAGCAAACAAAATCGCTACAAGATTAGAGGCCAAAACAATAAATTCATGGAATAGGCTACAGGTGCTAAAAATGTAATATATCAGTAAAAGCAAGAGAAGTGGTGTAACAGCACTTACGTCTGTATCGGTCTCCTCTGTGATTCTATCTGTGATGTGACCAATTGAATGTTCATAGGACGACCTGGAAAAGAAAAAAAACAAACATTTCTCATCTGACAAAAGACAAGGCCCACTGGGGGAGCGGGGCAGAGAGAGACAGGCAGAAGACAAGGCCCACTGGGGGAGCGGGGCAGAGAGAGACAGGCAGAAGACAAGGCCCACTGGGGGAGCGGGGCAGAGAGAGACAGGCAGAAGACAAGGCCCACTGGGGGAGCGGGGCAGAGAGAGACAGGCAGAAGACAAGGCCCACTGGGGGAGCGGGGCAGAGAGAGACAGGCAGAAGACAAGGCCCACTGGGGGAGCGGGGCAGAGAGACAGGCAGAAGACAAGGCCCACTGGGGGAGCGGGGCAGAGAGAGACAGGCAGAAGACAAGGCCCACTGGGGGAGCGGGGCAGAGAGAGACAGGCAGAAGACAAGGCCCACTGGGGGAGCGGGGCAGAGAGAGACAGGCAGAAGACAAGGCCCACTGGGGGAGCGGGGCAGAGAGAGACAGGCAGAAGACAAGGCCCACTGGGGGAGCGGGGCAGAGAGAGACAGGCAGAAGACAAGGCCCACTGGGGGAGCGGGGCAGAGACAGGCAGAAGACAAGGCCCACTGGGGGAGCGGGGCAGAGAAAGACAGGCAGAAGACAAGGCCCACTGGGGGAGCGGGGCAGAGAAAGACAGGCAGAAGACAAGGCCCACTGGGGGAGCGGGGCAGAGAGAGACAGGCAGAAGACAAGGCCCACTGGGGGAGCGGGGCAGAGAGAGACAGGCAGAAGACAAGGCCCACTGGGGGGAGCAGGGCAGAGAGAGACAGGCAGAAGACAAGGCCCACTGGGGGGAGCAGGGCAGAGAGAGACAGGCAGAAGACAAGGCCCACTGGGGGAGCGGGGCAGAGAGAGACAGGCAGAAGACAAGGCCCACTGGGGGAGCGGGGCAGAGAGAGACAGGCAGAAGACAAGGCCCACTGGGGGAGCAGGGCAGAGAGAGACAGGCAGAAGACAAGGCCCACTGGGGGAGCGGGGCAGAGAGAGACAGGCAGAAGACAAGGCCCACTGGGGGAGCGGGGCAGAGAGAGACAGGCAGAAGACAAGGCCCACTGGGGGAGCGGGGCAGAGAGAGACAGGCAGAAGACAAGGCCCACTGGGGGGAGCGGGGCAGAGAGAGACAGGCAGAAGACAAGGCCCACTGGGGGGAGCGGGGCAGAGAGAGACAGGCAGAAGACAAGGCCCACTGGGGGGAGCGGGGCAGAGAGAGACAGGCAGAAGACAAGGCCCACTGGGGGAGCGGGGCAGAGAGAGACAGGCAGAAGACAAGGCCCACTGGGGGAGCGGGGCAGAGAGAGACAGGCAGAAGACAAGGCACACTGGGGGAGCAGGGCAGAGAGAGACAGGCAGAAGACAAGGCACACTGGGGGAGCAGGGCAGAGAGACAGGCAGAAGACAAGGCACACTGGGGGAGCAGGGCAGAGAGAGACAGGCAGAAGACAAGGCACACTGGGGGAGCAGGGCAGAGAGACAGGCAGCAGACAAGGCACACTGGGGGAGCAGGGCAGAGAGACAGGCAGAAGACAAGGCACACAGGGGGAGCGGGGCAGAGAGAGACAGGCAGAAGACAAGGCACACTGGGGGAGCAGGGCAGAGAGACAGGCAGAAGACAAGGCACACTGGGGGAGCAGGGCAGAGAGACAGGCAGCAGACAAGGCACACTGGGGGAGCAGGGCAGAGAGACAGGCAGAAGACAAGGCACACAGGGGGAGCGGGGCAGAGAGAGACAGGCAGAAGACAAGGCACACTGGGGGAGCAGGGCAGAGAGACAGGCAGAAGACAAGGCACACTGGGGGAGCAGGGCAGAGAGACAGGCAGCAGACAAGGCACACTGGGGGAGCAGGGCAGAGAGACAGGCAGAAGACAAGGCACACAGGGGGAGCGGGGCAGAGAGAGACAGGCAGAAGACAAGGCACACTGGGGGAGCAGGGCAGAGAGACAGGCAGAAGACAAGGCACACTGGGGGAGCGAGGCATAAGAAAGCACATGGGGACAAAATGCTATGGCCTGAGATCATAGGTTGCAACTTACCATCGAGCGGTACGCCATTATACTGTTTCATAGCTTTTAATGCATCAGCTTTTCGTTCAAAGTGCACATCAGCAGTACCTAAACTTCTTCCAGACCGGTCATAATGTACTGCAGCTTTTTTCAGGGTGCCAAACTCTGCAAACAATTCCTAAGGGACACAAAAACAGGCAATTACTTCATGTCACCATAGATTACGTAAATACAGTAAACATGTAGAATAGGGAGGAACCAAATGCTCAGCATGTTAGAGGAAGTGTAACCAAGGATTGCACTTTATCCCATTTAGTAGCGGATATCCTTTCCCACAAGAAACATTTAGGCTGCTTTCACAGTAGGATCACAGGGCGCTCTGTATGGCTGATACTGTGGTGAGACCCCTCCCACAGTGTGACTTCAGGACCCAGACATCACACTGCATTGTAGGAAACAGCAGTTTCAAACTAGCAAAAAGCAAGCAGTTCCTGCTACAGAGCTCACGTGCCAGCAGTAAAGATGTGGCCATGTGATAAATTCCAGAATGTAAATCAGGAACAGGAAAGATTTTACAATGGACTGACTTAATAAAGTGTAAAAATTACCGTATATACTGGCGTATAAGGCGACTGGGCGTATAAGACGACCCCCTAACTTTCCCACTTAAAATATAGAGTTTGGGGTATACTCGCTGTATAAGACTACCCCTGTAGTAAGTGAGTGTGCCGGGTGCCAGGCAGAGTTGTAATTACCTATACTGCAGCCATCCGGTTAATAGATATAGATCGCACTCTCCCATTTAATAGTCCAGTCCTTACACAGCAAGCGTTCAGGTCCAGAGAGTTCAGTAGGGTGCCAGGCAGAGTTGCATTTACCTAGGCTTCAGTCATCCTGTTAATAGATCCCACTCTCCATTTACCAGCAGCTGCTCGCGCTGGTAGCAGAGCTGTTTCCGGGGTCACCTGACTGGTGACGTGTGCACGCCACCAGTCAGGTGACCCCGGAATCGGCATTGCTACCCGCGCGAGCGGCTGCTCGTAAGAAGCTGGTAAATGGAGAGTGGGATCTATTAACCGGATGACTGAACCATAGGTAAATGCAACTGCCTGGCACCCTACTGAACTCTGGACCTGAACGCTCGCTGTATAAGGACTGGACTGACTCTCGGGGTATAAGACGACCCCCGACTCTTCAGAATATTTTTAAGGGTTAAAAAGTAGTCTTATATGCCAGTATATACAGTAAGCACTTTTTCACTGCAGTTCCTCTTTAAGGACAACCCACACTAGATTCAAGTACCTACAAACAAAATAAGCAATGTCACGCAAATGATATTACACAAGGTACACACCATACAATTTTCTGTTAGATTTACCTGCCAGATCAAAATTCAGATCTGACATGTTGGAAACAGATTTCAAAATAGTTTAACAGTTGTATTTTCATTCAGTTCTATGAAAAAAATCGATTTAAAACAAATTGAAAAAGTAATAAGTTCAGAAAATCGATCGAAATTCAGATTGACTTGTGAAGGGGCGACCTGGCAGGTAAATCTAACAGAAAATTGTATGGTGTGCACCTAGCATAAAGCCCTATCTACACGATACGATTCTTTATGAGATTAGATTACAATCAGATTAAATCAGACATGTCCGATCGGGATTAGATTAGCCATTGTTTTGCAATGGCGAATCGAATCCCGATCGGACATGTCAGATTTAATTGGATCGTAAATAGAATGGTATTGTGTAGATGGGGCTTTACACTGGCAAAAAAGTATTGACAAGACAGTCAATAATTTTTCACCAGTGTTTTTAATACGACACGCAGCAATTCATACTCCATGCCATGGAACACAGTACAGTAGTTTGAAGATTATATACAAGTGGCTGACAGCACAATATGTGCCAGGCTGGTTGATCCGCTGATGGATCCGAAAGAGCCAGACATTGTTCACTCATTGACTTTAGAGCCTTTACACACCAGGGAACTTTATAAGGGAGGAAGGTGGCCAGTAGACATTGAGGTTGGCACGCAACTAGGTCCATGTGTTCAATTTTGGCCACATTGCATTTGAGACACACACTTCGCCTGTATGGTTCACTGCTACTGTATGCGACGGTAATGCAACGTTATTCTGCATTACCACTTTTTTTGCGTTGTGACTTTAACATCGCATTACAACGCAACGTCTCACCGTGAATGCAGCCTCAATCTCACATCTCATTTCCTCTGAAACACAGTAAGGGCCCTTTTCCACCTGCAGTCGCTAGCGTTCACGCTGAACGCTAGCGATTGCTGAATCACAAAACCAGCGATTCCGACGTTTTGCGGCCGCGATTTTGCTATGCTATGCATAGCAAAATCGCGGCAAATATCGCTCCGCCACGCGTTCCGGTAAAAAACGAATCGCGGTAGTGGAAATGACCTACCGCGATTCCTATGTTAAAAAGCAAACCGTAGCAATTGTAAAATCGCTAGCGGTTTGCGTTTTTGCGATTCAGCCAGCGCAAACGCGCTGGTGGAAAAGGGTCCTTAAGGTAAACTCAGAATGTACTCACTTGGATATCTGCATCCGAAACGCCAAAATCCAGATTGGATACAAGTAATTTTCCTCCGGTCTCCACGCCAGCTCCTCCTCCAAACCCACTGTCAAACAGGTCGTGCTGCCATTTATCAGGAAGCTGCTTGGGCTGAAAGAAAAATAAAAATTCAAACTTAAGACATTTATAGAAAGCCAACCTCATGGCTCAACCCTGTAAAAAACAAAAAACGAACATGCAGAGTGGGAGGGTAGTCTTCCCTGGCCATTTGCTTGCCCCAGATCAGGGGCAAAGCCAGAAGGTGCCCAACTTTGCATCACCTCCACACATTGTGACAAGTTTTAAGCAAGAAGGTGAAAAAAAAAAAATACATTACACACCATGAAGTACTGCACAACCAAGATCATTTAATTTTAGACAAGTACAAAGCTAATCAGACATTCCTCAGCCAGCAGTAAATAGCCTTGAGAAGCAGTTACACAATCTTCAAAGCAAGACACCTGCCCTAGATAAAGACTAAAGGTAGCCATACACTGGTCGATTTGCCATCAGATTCAACCAACAGATAGATCCCTCTGTTTAGAGAGGGATCGTATGGCTGCCTTTACTGCAAACAGATTGTGAATCGATTTCAGCCTGAAACCGATCACAATCTGCTGAGCTGCCACCCCCGGGCACCCGCATACATTACCTGAAGCCTGGTCCCGGGCATCTTCTCTGCATCCCAGCATAACTTTCTGTCACCCCAGTGACAGTGGAAGTTATGCTGATGCGGAGAAGATGCCAGCTTTAGGTAATGTATACCTGCGTCGGTCATACACCGCTAGCGATGTGCTCCTTACCCGCGGTGACGGGATCGATCTATTTCGAGCCGAAATAGATTGAAAATTAGTGTGTTGCGTGAACGATTTGACAGCAGATTCGATCCCAGTGATTGAATCTGCTGTCGATCGGCGGGAAATCGGGCCAGTGTATGGCCAGCTTTACAGTTAAACACCGGCTTCCAAAGCCGCATTTACACATGTAGATGTGGCGGCAATGTGGCTTATCAATGCCGCTTAGCATCAGCAGCTCAATTGATAAGATCCGACAGGACGGATCTCCCCACCGCAGATTCCCTGCTCGTTCCCCGCGAGGGGACAACAGCAGGGAATCGAGCAGAAGATAAGCGGCGCCGGCAGGGAATCGAATCCGGCGCAGCGAGCTGGGACGCGACAGGCACACGCGGAAGAGGCGATCCGGCAGCTAATCGAGCCACCGGATCGCAGCCTCATCTACCCGTGTAGATGAGGTTTAAGAAGGGAAAAAAAAAATAAAGACCATTTTCAAATAAGAATATAAAGTCCCCCAGGGATGCAAGAGACCATATTAAAGGTATCCCCAATGCACCATGTCAAAAAACAGAAAAACAAAAAACTCACAATATACAAGTCATGCATGTCCCATGATATGGAGTTACTGCTGCAACTACGCCATCTCTTGCCAATAACAGGACCCATGAATTTGTGGCCTATAGGAGGTGCTCAGTTCATAAGGGAAATATCTAAAATTATAACATCCATTCCCACAACTCTTGCAAATTCAAAACAATACACGTCACAACTTTTAACATACTACACAGTTGGAAATTAAACTTGGAGAATGTTTTGCAACAGTTTAAGCAATTCTGATGGTGAAATAGGAGGAATGATGTTATAGCCAATATCCCACATTTTTGTCTAGCCACAAGAGGCAGAACGGTCACTCTAGATGGTGGCTACTTGCCACCTGTTTATATTAGTACCCCACCGAGGCCAACATTGTTCCCGCAGGAGGGGGGGATGGACAGTCTGCTGAACAGCTGTGATAACTCAACATTAAACAGTATCCAAGTGAAATGACTTGCTCAGCACTGGTGGACACAGGCCACTAAGGTGATCAAGATAGGAAAAGGTTCTAGGTCAAAACTGTAAAGAAAAACATTTCAACCAGACCATCCAACCCATTTACGTACTGCAGTCGAAAAGCCAACTACAATCCTGCACAGTAAAAAAAAAAAAAAACCCTTCACAGCAAACCATGCCCTGCAATCTTACAGTACACAAAACCATAAAGAATGGAAAAAAAATACTGGACCATCCTGCTCCCAAACATAGGGCCAACATAATCATGTAGACTAACATAAGGTAAAGGCCAAGGTATTGATCCCAAGACACTTTACATCTGGAGGTGACGTCAACCAAAGATGGGACATGTAACATGTCATAAGACTTTAATATCTGCCCAATCAAACATAAAAAAAAAAAAAAAGCTCATCAACTCATTGACCAACATTACTAATTCCATATGCAAGTATGCAACTAGTTCACTGCTACGATTAGCAGAAAAACTGTAGGATTCTAAAACTTCTGTGAGATTGGTTCACTGACAGAAGTTACCCTCCCTAGCAGTAGGATTATTACCAGATTTGTGTCTAAAATTGGTGCAACTTCTTTACAAACTTTTAAACACTTACAATCATACTGCTAGACAGATCTGCGGGAGCCCTGCATATTACACACCTTCCCTGGATCCAGCTCGGGATTACCGCTCTAAGCTGCGGATTTATGGCCCGATCCTGACTGAGGGTTACTGCCAAGGATCCAATCACATTTATCTAAGCACTTGGACGATTCCTGACTGAAAATTGTACTGTTAGTGGGCACACTTATACATATGTAGTAATATAGAACACCAATACCCACACCAATCTCAGCCAAGCTACCAGGGCTGGGGGGCTCTGCTCATGGCAGGACCATCACCACCTACAGTGCCCACACACACCATGCCATCTGTGCCAAGCTGCTAGGGTGCTCTGCTCATGGCAGGACTATCAACCCCTACAGTACCCACCAATCTCAGTCAAGCTACCAGGGCTAGGGTGCTCTGCTCATGGCAGGACTATCACCCCCTACAGTACACACATCAGGCTACCAGGGCTGGGGGGCTCTGATCATGGCAGGACTATCACCCCCTACAGTACCCCCACACACCAAGCTCAGCCAAGCTACCAGGGCTGGGGGGCTCTGATCATGGCAGGACTATCACCCCCTACAGTACACACACCAGGCTACCAGGGCTGGGGGGGCTCTGATCATGGCAGGACTATCACCCCCTACAGTACCCCCACACACCATGCCAGCTCAGCCAAGCTACCAGGGCTGGGGGGCTCTGATCATGGCAGGACTATCACCGCCTACAGTACCCCCACACACCATGCCATCTCTGCCAAGCTACCAGGGCTAGGGGGCTCTGCTCATGGCAGGACTATCACCCCCTACAGTACCCACCAATCTCAGCCAAGCTACCAGGGCTGGGGTGCTCTGATCATGGCAGGACTATCACCCCCTACAGTACACACACCAAGCTACCAGGGCTGGGGGCTCTGATCATGGCAGGACCATCACCCCCTACAGTACCCCCACACACCATGCCATCTCTGCCAAGCTACCAGGGCTAGGGTGCTCTGCTCATGGCAGGACTATCACCCCCTACAGTAACCACCAATCTCAGCCAAGCTACCAGGGCTGGGGGGCTCTGATCATGGCAGGACCATCACCCCCTACAGTACCCCCACACACCATGCCATCTCAGCCAAGCTACCAGGGCTAGGGTGCTCTGCTCATGGCAGGACTATCACCCCCTACAGTACCCACCAATCTCAGCCAAGCTACCAGGGCTGGGGGGCTCTGACCATGGCAGGACCATCACCCCCTACAGTAGCCCCACACACCATGCCATCTCTACTTAGCTACCAGGGCTGGGGTGCTCATGGCAGGACTATCGCCCCCTACAGTACCCACACCATGCTATCTCTGCCAAGCTACCAGGGCTGGGGTGCTCTGCTCATGGCAGGACTATCACCCCCTACAGTACCCACACCATGCTATCTCTGCCAAGCTACCAGGGCTGGGGTGCTCTGCTCATGGCAGGACTATCGCCCCCTACAGTACCCACACCATGCTATCTCTGCCAAGCTACCAGGGCTGGGGGGCTCTGATCATGGCAGGACCATCACCCCCTACAGTACCCCCACACACCATGCCATCTCAGCCAAGCTACCAGGGCTAGGGTGCTCTGCTCATGGCAGGACTATCACCCCCTACAGTACCCACCAATCTCAGCCAAGCTACCAGGGCTGGGGGGCTCTGATCATGGCAGGACCATCACCCCCTACAGTAGCCCCACACACCATGCCATCTCTGCTAAGCTACCAGGGCTGGGGTGCTCATGGCAGGACTATCGCCCCCTACAGTACCCACACCATGCTATCTCTGCCAAGCTACCAGGGCTGGGGTGCTCTGCTCAAGGCAGGACTATCGCCCCCTACAGTACCCACACCATGCTATCTCTGCCAAGCTACCAGGGCTGGGGTGCTCTGCTCATGGCAGGACTTTCCAGCAGCCACACACACACACACACACACACACACACACACACACGTGGCTCAGCCAGGCTAGCAGGGCTTCTGACCATGGCAGTGATAAGAGACATAGAGGAATGATAGCAGTGCTGAGCTCCAGCCGCCCCCGGCCTCCCCGATCAGTGTAGGCAGGTTAGCGGGGTATACAGGCCGCACACAGCGCTCACCCCTCCCCCACACTAGGCCCCGACTCCTCTTACCCTGCTGTACGGCGCCGGCCGGCTCCTCCCTCCTCGGTTCAGCATAGGCCTCGTCCTCAGGGGCCCTCCGCCTCCACCGCCGCCTCCTCGTCCCCCTCCTCCGCCCGCCATGCGGCCGACTCCCCCCCGGGCTCCTCCTCGGCCGCCCCGGCCCCTTCCCGCCGGCTTCTGGCTGCGGTTCAGCTTGATGATGTCGTCCAGAGACATGTCCATCTTGTCCCCCATGCTGGCGGCTGCTGTACGGCGATAGCGTGTCCCGGGCGCGGCTTCCGCTCCAACAATACAACGGCCACCACACAGCCGCGCTTATAAAGCTCCGCCTCACGCTGCCCGACCTCACTTCCGGTCGTGACGTCACCGCGGCCTCGGCGCCACCTGCTGCGCGGGCTGCCTGCAACGTGACCTGCGCCCCCTGCTGGGGAGAGAGAGGATGGACAATGTTCTCCCACAGAAACACACTACAGCAGTATTATTATTATTGTTAATAGCAAGCGGTCCCATTAGCATTATTCTTTCACATGCAGCTGATACCAGCCTGAGCAGCACAGAATGGAGAGGATTCATTATTTTTATTATTTTATCAATTGTTCAGCTGCACAAATCATTTAACATAAAAAGCTCAGCTCATCATAACTACATGAAGTGAAACAGACCAAAGATTATTATTATATTATTTTATCAATTTTTCAGCTGCACAAATCATTTAACATAAAAAGCTCAGCTCATCATAACTACTTGAAGTGAAACAGACCAAAGATTATTATTATTAGCATGTATTTATATAGCACTGTTATCTTCTGTAGCACTTTACAGAGTACATAGTCTTGTCACTAACTGTCCTCAGAGGAGCTCACACTCTAATCCCTACCATAGTCATAGTCTATTCTCCTACCATATTATTATTATGTATTTATATAGCACTGTTATCTTCTGTAGCACTTTACAGAGTACATAGTCATGTCACTGACTGTCCCTCAGAGGAAATTACAATCCAATCCGTACCAAAGTCATAGTGTAATGTTCTACCATATTATTATTATTATTATGTATTTATATAGCACTGGCATCTTCTGCAGCGCTGTACAGAGTACATAGTCATGTCACTGACTGTCCTCAGAGGAGCTCACAATCTAATTCTACCATAGTCATAGTCTTATGTCCTACCATATTATTATTATGTATTTATATAGCACTGACATCTTCTGCAGCACTTTACAGAGTACATAGTCATGTCACTGACTTTAGTTTCCACAGAGGAGCTCACAATCTATTCCTGCCATAGTCATAGTCTAATGTCCTACTGAAAAATACTGAAAAGAGAGTCCGGCCAAGAACGCAGGGGGCATAGGAAGATCAGGGAAGCCTTTTGACTATCCAGAGGCCTCCCCCTCCTGAGGTAAGTATCTCCACATTTTATCACTTCAGGTACTCTTCAAGTTGAATTTGTTTGTAAGTCGAGTCATGTTTTGAACATAGTGAGACGTGGGTGAATGACTTAGTTTCGGCCAACTATAGATTGGAAATTATAATATAAACAATGTTTTGCTTGTATGTGTGAAAAATCATGCAAGTCGTTTGGGAATATGTCTGGGAATTAGTGTTGGGCGAACAGTGTTCGCCACTGTTCGGGTTCTGCAGAACATCACCCTGTTCGGGTGATGTTCGAGTTCGGCCGAACACCTGACGGTGCTCGGCCAAACCGTTCGGCCATATGGCCGAACTAAGAGCGCATGGCCGAACGTTCCCCGAACGTTCGGCTAGCGCTGTGATTGGCCGAACGGGTCACGTGGTTCGGACCCGAACGCGCTCTGATTGGCCGAACTGTCACGTGGTTCGGGTAAATAAATACCCGAACCACGTCATATCTCCGCCATTTGTCTGTGGGTTTAGCTTTGGGTAGGCAGGCAGGGTAGTTCGCGCTCCAGCCACGCTAGCCAGGGTCCCCCCCAGTCATTGTGTGTCGCTGCTGGGAATAGTAGTACACCGCTCGCTCAGCATTCTGTTTACTGCCACTCTGTGTACCTCGCTCAGCCACACTATATAGCATTCTGTTTACTGCCACTCTGTGTCTGCTGGGAATAGTAGTACACCGCTTGCTCAGCCACACTATATAGCATTCTGTTTACTGCCACTCTGTGTACCTCGCTCAGCCACACTATATAGCATTCTGTTTACTGCCACTCTGTGTCTGCTGGGAATAGTGGTACACCGCTCGCTCAGCCACACTATATAGCATTCTGTTCACTGTTCTGTGTCTGCTTGGAATAGTGGTACACCGCTCGTTCAGCCACACTATATAGCATTCTGTGTACTGTTCTGTGTCTGCTGGGAACAGTAGTACACCGCTCGTTCAGCCACACTATATAGCATTCTGTGTACTGTTCTGTGTCTGCTGGGAACAGTAGTACACCGCTCGCTCAGCCACACTATATAGCATTCTGTTCACTGTTCTGTGTCTGCTGGGAATAGTGGTACACCGCTCGCTCAGCCACACTATATAGCATTCTGTTCACTGTTCTGTGTCTGCTGGGAACAGTAGTACACCGCTCGTTCAGCCACACTATATAGCATTCTGTGTACTGTTCTGTGTCTGCTGGGAACAGTAGTACACCGCTCGTTCAGCCACACTATATAGCATTCTGTGTACTGTTCTGTGTCTGCTGGGAACAGTAGTACACCGCTCGTTCAGCCACACTATATAGCATTCTGTGTACTGTTCTGTGTCTGCTGGGAACAGTAGTACACCGCTCGTTCAGCCACACTATATAGCATTCTGTGTACTGTTCTGTGTCTGCTGGGAACAGTAGTACACCGCTCGTTCAGCCACACTATATAGCATTCTGTGTACTGTTCTGTGTCTGCTGGGAACAGTAGTACACCGCTCGTTCAGCCACACTATATAGCATTCTGTGTACTGTTCTGTGTCTGCTGGGAATAGTGGTACACCGCTCGCTCAGCCACACTATATAGCATTCTGTTCACTGTTCTGTGTCTGCTGGGAATAGTGGTACACCGCTCGCTCAGCCACACTATATAGCATTCTGTGCACTGTTCTGTGTCTGCTGGGAATAGTGGTACACCGCTCGCTCAGCCACACTATATAGCATTCTGTTCACTGTTCTGTGTCTGCTGGGAATAGTGGTACACCGCTCGCTCAGCCACACTATATAGCATTCTGTTTACTGTTCTGTGTCTGCTGGGAATAGTGGTACACCGCTCGCTCATCCACACTATATAGCATTCTGTTCACTGTTCTGTGTCTGCTGGGAATAGTGGTACACCGCCCGCTCAGCCACACTATATAGCATTCTGTTCACTGTTCTGTGTCTGCTGGGAATAGTGGTACACCGCTCGCTCAGCCACACTATATAGCATTCTGTTCACTGTTCTGTGTCTGCTGGGAACAGTAGTACACCGCTCGCTCAGCCAGAGTATATAGCATTGTGTTTACTGCCACTCTGTGTACACCGCTCAGCCAGACTATATACCATTGTTTACTGACACTCTGTGTACACCGCTCAGCCAGACTATATACCATTGTTTACTGACACTCTGTGTACACCGCTCAGCCAGACTATATACCATTGTTTACTGCCACTCTGATTCTGCTGGGAACAGTAGTACACCGCTCGCTCAGCCAGACTATATACCATTGTTTACTGACACTATATAGCAGACTATATAGCATTGTGTGTACACCGCTCAGCCAGACTATATACCATTGTTTACTGACACTCTGTGTACACCGCTCAGCCAGACTATATACCATTGTTTACTGCCACTCTGATTCTGCTGGGAACAGTAGTACACCGCTCGCTCAGCCAGACTATATACCATTGTTTACTGACACTATATAGCAGACTATATAGCATTGTGTGTACACCGCTCAGCCAGACTATATACCATTGTTTACTGACACTCTGTGTACACCGCTCAGCCAGACTATATACCATTGTTTACTGCCACTCTGATTCTGCTGGGAACAGTAGTACACCGCTCGCTCAGCCAGACTATATACCATTGTTTACTGACACTCTGTGTACACCGCTCAGCCAGACTATATACCATTGTTTACTGCCACTCTGATTCTGCTGGGAACAGTAGTACACCGCTCGCTCAGCCAGACTATATACCATTGTTTACTGACACTCTGTGTACACCGCTCAGCCAGACTATATACCATTGTTTACTGCCACTCTGATTCTGCTGGGAACAGTAGTACACCGCTCGCTCAGCCAGACTATATACCATTGTTTACTGACACTATATAGCAGACTATATAGCATTGTGTGTACACCGCTCAGCCAGACTATATACCATTGTTTACTGACACTCTGTGTACACCGCTCAGCCAGACTATATACCATTGTTTACTGCCACTCTGATTCTGCTGGGAACAGTAGTACACCGCTCGCTCAGCCAGACTATATACCATTGTTTACTGACACTCTGTGTACACCGCTCAGCCAGACTATATACCATTGTTTACTGCCACTCTGATTTTGCTGGGAACAGTAGTACACCGCTCGCTCAGCCAGACTATATAGCATTGTGTTTACTGCCACTCTGTGTACACCGCTCAGCCACACTATATAGCATTGCGTACTCTGCCAGTCAGTGTGTATATTGCTGGGATCAGTAATACTCCACTCACCGTCAACCACTATATGAGCTCAACATGAGTTCCCCAGAGACCTCCGCTGTGAGCAGCACTCCCAACAACAGCAACAGCCAATGCCCCACGCAAGCTATAACATCCACCCCAGCAGCCAGTGGTCAGCAGCAGCCCTCCCCGGAGGAGAACGTTGTGTCCATCAGTCCGTCGCCAGAGCGATTAATGAGGGCTGCCATTGAGGAGATGATGGGGCCTGATGTGGAGGAGGAGGTCTGGCTCAGGCCAGCATCCCAAGTTAATGTTGAGGACGATGAGGGGTCTGTGTCTGGGGATGTTGGGGTGGCAGAGGTGGTGGGTGGGTCAGACTCAGGAGAAGAGTTGTATGATGAGGATGATGATCGGGACCATCTGTATGTGCCTCAGAGTCCGACCCCGGAAAACATGTTGTATCGTGTGTTTAGGTACTAAAATCTGCGTTCCCTCCCAGTAGTGTTGGGCGAACAGTGTTTGCCACTGTTCGGGTTCTGCAGAACATCACCCTGTTCGGGGTGACTATATAGCAGACTATATAGCATTGTGTTTAATGCCACTCTGTGTACACGGCTCAGCCACACTATATAGCATTGTGTTTACTTCCACTCTGTGTCTGCTGGGAACAGTAGTACACCGCTCACCCGCCACTGTATAGCATTGTGCTCTGTGTCACTGCTGACAATAGTGGTACACCGCTCACCCACCACTGTATAGCATTTCTGTACTGCCACTGTACTGCTGCCAGTCAGCGTGTACTTTAAGGATAAGTGAAATGAGGAAGAAATCCGGTGAAAGAGGGAGGGGCAAGGGAAGAGGTGTTTCCCCTGACGGTTCACGTACAGGCCACAGGGGAGCACCCAAGAAAACCCACTCAATACTGCCCATGTTGTCCAGGACAACAACCCTCACAGATCCAAAAGAACAGGACCAGATAATTACTTGGATGACCTCTCAAGCGTCCAGCAGTGGGTTAAGCAGCACCAGCACATCACGCACGAGGTCCGAGTCCTCAGCCAGTTAAAGTCTGGGCTTTCTTTGAAGACTGCACTGAGGATGTTACCATGGCGATTTGCAAGGTGTGCAAGACCCGCCTGAGCAGGGGGAAAAGTATTAACAACCTCTCCACCACCAGCATGAGCCGCCACATTCTATCCAAACATCCCACTCTGTGGGCAAACGCGGCAGGACAGGGTACCACCAGCAACACTGCCTCCCTTGGGTTCACCAGACTCACCACCAGACCCGCCTCAGCAGCAGCAGTAGCCCAGCCATTGCGTGGTTCACAACATTCACAAACATCAGACGATGCTGACACTGTCACTTTCCGGACTAGTGCTCTTGAGGTCTCCCAGTGTTCATCAAACACAACAACCAACAGCCCTTCGGTGTGCAGCGCTACGGTTGAGTTGTCTGTCTCTGAGATGTTTGAGCACAAGAGGAAATTGCCAGCAAATGACCCCCGGGCCGTGGCAGTAACAGCCAGCCAGCATAGCCAAGCTTCTGGCCTGCGAAATGCTGCCATATCGAGTGGTGGAGACAAACAGCTTCAAGGGCATGATGTCAGTGGCCATCCCACGTTACGTTGTTCCCAGCCGCTACCACTTTGCGCGCTCTGCAGTGCCTGAGTTGCATGAGCACGTGGTCAGCTAAATAACCCGAAGCTTGAAGAATGCCGTTGCCTGCAAGGTTCACCTCACCACTGACACCTGGACGAGTGCGTTCGGCCAGGGTCGATACATCTCCCTTACCGCGCACTGGGTGAACCTTGTGGAGCCTGGCAGCGATTCCTCACCTGCTACGGCGCGGGTGTTGCCCACGCCGCAAACAGCTGGATAACAACAGCAGCACCTACCTCTCTGACTCCTTCTCCTCCAACGCATCTCAAAGCTGTACCTCATCCGGAAATGCTAACCCAGCACCAGCAGCAGTAGGATCGTGGAAGCAGTGCAGCACAGCTGTTGGCATGCGTCAGCAAGCGTTGCTGAAGCTGATCTGCCTTGGGGATAAGCAGCACACAGGGGAGGAAATTTGGAGGGGAATAAAGGAACAGACGGATTTGTGGCTGGCACCGCTGGACCTGAAACCGGGCATGAAGCTAGACACCTGGCACGAACTGGCAATGTACGCAATAGAGGTGCTGGCTTGCCCGGCAGCCAGCGTTATGTCGGAACGCTGTTTCAGTGCTGCCGGAGGCATCATCACAGATCGGCGTATCCGCCTCTCCACAGAAAATGCAGACCGTCTGACTCAAATTAAAATGAATCAATCCTGGATTGGAAACGACTACGCAACACTCCTGGACCCCAACCAAGTAACATGACCGATGAACATCTGGGATGGTTTAGCGTTTCCGGTCCCTGTTTATTGAACCTCTCATCTGTATTACATTTATGACTGCATGGCGGCAAAAAGCATTGCTGCTATATCCGCACGCTTTTTGTCCTCATGCAAGGCCTGGGTTGTTGTGTCTCACAAAGCGTGGCCTTCTCCTCCTGCGCCTCCTCCTGTTCCATCACGTGTGCTGCTGCTGCTGCTGCTGCTGCTGGGTTACCGTTGCCGGTCCCTGTTTATGGAACCTCTTATCTTTATTACATTTATGACTACATGGCGGTACAAAGCATGCTATCCGCACGCTTTTTGTCCTCATGCAAGGCCTGGGTTGTTGTGTCTCACAAAGCGTGGCCTTCTCCTCCTGCGCCTCCTCCTGTTCCATCACGTGTGCTGCTGCTGCTGCTGCTGCTGCTGGGTTACCGTTGCCGCGTGGTCCCTGTTTATGGAACCTCTTATCTTTATTACATTTATGACTACATGGCGGTACAAAGCATGCTATCCGCACGCTTTTTGTCCTCATGCAAGGCCTGGGTTGTTGTGTCTCACAAAGCGTGGCCTTCTCCTCCTGCGCCTCCTCCTGTTCCATCACGTGTGCTGCTGCTGCTGCTGCTGCTGGGTTAGCGTTGCCGCGTGGTCCCTGTTTATTGAACCTCTTATCTTTATTACATTTATGACTACATGGCGGTACAAAGCATGCTATCCGCACGCTTTTTGTCCTCATGCAAGGCCTGGGTTGTTGTGTCTCACAAAGCGTGGCCTTCTCCTCCTGCGCCTCCTCCTGTTCCATCACGTGTGCTGCTGCTGGGTTAGCGTTGCCGCGTGGTCCCTGTTTATTGAACCACTTATCTTTATTACATTTATGACTGCATGGTGGTACAAAGCATGCTATCCGCACGCTTCTTGTCCTCATGCAAGGCCTGGGTTGTTGTGTCTCAAAGCGTGGCCTTCTCCTCCTGCGCCACCCTCCTCCTGTTCCATCACGTGTGCTGCTGCTGGGTTAGCATTACCGGTCCCTTTTCCTGGAACCTCTTATATGTATTACATTTATGACTGCATGCCGACAAAAAGCATGTTACCTGTGCAAAGAAAACAGACATTTCCCGCATTTAAAAGACAGTTTTCCCTTTGAAACTTTAAAATCGATTTTCTCAAAAACTATAAGCTCTTTTTGCTAAATTTTTTTTTCCTCTTGTACCCACTCCCAAGGTGCACATACCCTGTAAATTTGGGGTATGTAGCATGTAAGGAGGCTTTACAAACCACAAAAGTTCGGGTCCCCATTGACTTCCATTATGTTCGGAGTTCGGGTCGAACACCCGAACATCGCGGCCATGTTCGGCCTGTTCGGCCCGAACCCGAACATCTAGATGTTCGCCCAACACTACTGGGAATATACAATGCAATTTCTCCTCTGATCGGCGAGAATCGGGCGATCTGTTTCCGATCAAGAAAATAATCGATTTTGCAAAGTTATCATTGGAAAATCGATTCCTTTGTCGATCGGGAGCAGTTTGGACATGTACATGGTACAACTTCCGATCACCTGTCGATCGGGCAGGAAATTGCATCGCGTGTTCCCAGCATAAGTAGAGGCCTTTCTGCATAATAAGATTTTTGCATTTTCTAATTTTTTTTATTGCTATCATTTTAGTTATCTAAATTGTTCCTGATATTCCTTTGTGGGGTAAATATATTTTGAAGTTTATTTTGATATTACATATCTCTTTACATTACCTTATATTGTAACTTTCATTTAAGCCCCCTCTACACCTTTCAATTCCGTGTGTGATCGATCAAATTCGATTGGATTGATTAAATCTGAGTTGTCCGATCGGGATTCGATCGGTAGTGTGGCCGATTTTACATAGTTATCAATGCAAAATCACAGTAGGTGAACAGAGGCGCCAGCAGGATAAAAATGGATAAAACTTTTAAAATTTGCTTGGAGGAAGCGGTGGACTTACCTCCACAAAGCAGACATGAAAGACTGTCTGTATAATAGTAATCACATTTATTATATAGTATCCCAAAAGTGCAACGCGTTTCGCAGGCCACGTCTGCTTCATCAGGCAATCAACGTGGGGACAAACAGAATTTCAGCAGTAGCAGGAGTAGCGCCTCAGTAAAGTAAAGTAAAGTAAAGTAAAGTAAACTATAATAGTAAATGTGATTACTATTATACAGACAGTCTTTTGTGTCTGCTTTATGGAGGTAAGTCCAACGCTTCCTCCAAGTAAATTTTAAAGGTTTTATCCACTTTTACCCTGCTGGCGCCTCTGTTCTCCTACTGCTATACCGTGTCCACCCCTTGCGGAGGGGTGATCTACCCCTTTCTTCTGATCTACAGAGAGCGACTTCTTAGCCCTGAGTGAGGACAGGTCTAATCTCCTCACCTGCCTATACAGTGGTTGCCTGAGCGGTAACCCATGTTTGTGAGTATACATTCTCACTGATTATTTATACCTTATTTGTGCTAACATACTACACTATATCGGGCTCTCGGTTTCTCTATATTTTATCAATGCAAAATCGACCACACTACCGATCAAATCCCGTTCGGACATGTTGGATTTAATTGATCCAATCGAATTCGATCGATCGCATGCGGAATTGCATGGTGTAGAGGAGGCTATACTATGATGCTCAGCTGATCTTTGTACACATTATCACATCAATGGCAGGTTTATCGCTTTCACTACTTAAGCACCATACACACGCTCAACAGGGGTCTTTTATGCTTTCACAACTTTTGTTGTGAAACAAGTTGAAACACCTAAAAAAAGTCTTTTGCTATTGTTCAAAGAGCTGATGAAACCAATAAGAAGTCAATCCAACTGTTGGATTTCATTTTAGGTGTTTCAACTGTTTCACAACAAAAGTTGGCCAGCAATGTTTATAGTAAACCAAGTGTCCATTTCCCACCCAGGTTCCCAGGATCACAGCAGACAATGAAATGAGCAGTGGCATGGAACATTGTTTTTATGGATAGGGAAAGACATGTAAATGTGTTAGCAGCATTACCATATGGGCGTGTCTTTATCTATAACACAGCATACAATGCCACTGGTCCTTCTATTGTCCACTCTGACCTTGGGAATCTGGGTGGGGTAATACTAATCCATAGTCTTCCTGCAGTTGGTTATGGTATAAACATTAGTGGCTATTTAAATTCAAATGGATTCAAATGGAGTGTTATGTTAACTAATGAGAGAGCTAAAACAGCCATTGATATTATGAGGTCTACAAAGATCAGTTAAAGAGAACCCGAGGTGGGTTTGAAGAATATTATCTGCATACAGAGGCTGGATCTGCCTATACAGCCCAGCCTCTGTTGCTATCCCAAACCCCCCTAAGCTCCCCCTGCACTCTGCAATCCCTCATAAATCACAGCCACGCTGCTGACAAACAGCTTGTCAGAGCTGGCTGTGTTTATCTCTATAGTGTCAGTCTGCTGCTCTCCCCGCCTCCTGCAGAACTCCAGTCCCCGCCTGCATCCATTCCCTCCCTGCTGATTGGAGGGAAGGGACGGGGGCAGGGACCGGAGCTATGCAGGAGGCGGGGGAGCAGCTGAGACTGACACTACAGATGTAAACACAGCCTCACAGCATGGCTGTGATTTATGAGGGATTGCAGAGTGCAGGGGGACCTTAGTGGGGTTTGGGATAGCAACAGAAGCTGGGCTGTATAGGCAGATCCAGCCTCTGTATGCAGATAACATTCTTTAAACACACCTCGGGTTCTCTTTAAATTTAGTTGTAATGAAATAAAAAAAAAAATAGATGCAGCTCTCCTAAGCAAGAAAGTGATTAGAAATCCTTTTGGACCAATCACACCACGGCCCGTACGCAATTAACTTCTTCTGCTAAGTTATCTCCTACGAGATCATTTTCACTTTTTACAACTAAAAAAGTACCCAAAAGTTGGTGAAAAAGTACTATCAAAATTATTTTAAGCGTTTTCTTGATAACTGGTGGTTTACAAAGCATTTTAGGACAATGGCTCATATGCAAATCACTTTTTCACCTTTTCCTGGGAGAAAACATTTCATCTTTGATTTAAAATAACATTTTAGCACTTTGCAATGGAAAAACGTATCAATAAGTAGGTAAAAAGTACCAGCAAAATTATTTTGAGTATTTCCTTGCTTGCTGGTGGTTTAAAAGATATTTTATTGACAAGTTTTAAAATATCACCTGGGAGACAACTCAGGAGCAAAAGGGAATTGCATATGGGCCAATATCTCATATCTAAGGAAGAAGATTGAGTCTTTTAAATGAAATCACATTAACATTTATTTTCCAAATAAGTATCTATCTGACCATGAATAAATATAAATGCTCTGTGTGGCAAAATCAAGATATGAGACCCTAATGTTGTAAAAACAGAAATACAGAAAGGGTGTTACATAAGGCTTCGTTTCCACTGTGCTCGGCATGCGTCTTGCGAGAAGCGATGCCGGCGCAGCTGTGATGCGTCTGGCAGCCAATTCCCTCTAGCCGCACTATGCACAGCTGTGGGATTCGGATAAGTTGCGCAATATTATGCTGCAGGCCCGTCAGATTTTTCCCCGGCCACGAATTCGGATGCTCTGCATTAACTTCAATAGGCTGCCAAATTCCATCCAAATCCGTGGCCGGGGAATTGGCCGTTTTCGCAAGAAGTGGAAACCTAGGCCAAAGAAGGATGTCCCGCCACACCGAGGGTGGGTATAAAACTTTTCTTCCTTTATTACCACAACCTAACCTGAGAGAAACTGAGGCACAAAATAGTTTCTGAGCTTTAAAATAAACTATCTCCCACCCCCCAAAAAAACACCTAAAAAAACAATACATTCGATACCTACTTACAGTCCGGGAGGTTGTCTGTAAGTAGGATTTGTTTGGTAAGTCGAGTCATGTGTCATACATACTGGTATCTGTGGATAGTAATTTACTTTCGGACACCTCTGGATTTGGATGTACAGTATAAATGATATTTTTGTGTTGCTTTCAGTGTGCTTTAAAGAAAACCTGCACTGAAAAAAGCAGGGCTGTGGAGTCGGTCCGAAAATCCACCGACTCCAACTCCGACTCCGACTCCTCAGTTTAGGATTCCACCGACTCCACGACTCCGACTCCTCTAATTTGCATATTACAATTTTGTTGATTAAAAGTATGTAACATGAAATTCGTCTCTTAACTACCAACGCTTAGGAATTTTACAAGACAACTGAAGTGAGAAGGATATGTAGACTACTATATTTATTCCCTTTAGACTAAAACTAGTCCTTGGTAAGAGTATTTGTAAAAGGTACAAACCGGAACAAAGAACATCTATCTGTGGGTACATGTAAGAATGATGTGCAGGTACTCTGCAGGGGAATGAGGAGATTCTTCCTCTATTACACATTCTTCATGCACAATCTGAACAAGGTTTATGGGTGACAGACAACACCTCTGTGTTCAATGTGCACAGCATTCTCAGTGGATTCCCTGCAGCTCTGTGGGGAGTGCATATGTAGAGTATAGTACTACTGTGTAACAAAGTAAACTTGAGACAGATGAAATTAAAGTTTTATACATACCTGGGGCTTCCTCTAGCCGCCTTCAGGATAATCAGTCCCTCGTTGTCCTCCTCCACCACCTGGATCTTCTGCTATGAGTCCAGGTACTTGAGCCAGTCAGGCATAGTGCGCATGCACACACTCCGCCGCCAGGAGCATACTACACCTGTGCAGCACTATTGCGCAGGTGCAGAATGTTCCTGGCTGTGGGAGCGGCATGCGGCCGGACTGCGCTGACTGGCTGAATTACCAGGACTCATAGCAGAAGATCCGGGTGGTGGAGGACAGCGAGGGACTGATTAGCCTGAAGGGGGCTGGAGGAAGCCCCAGGTATGTATAAAACTTTACTTTTCATCCGTCTCAGTTACCCTTTAATTTGTAGTCACCAAACCAAATTTTAATAACATATCAAATTATTTGATTTCATCAGCAAAGGGAGTGCATACATTTGCATAAATCAGCATCAATGCGGAAGTATTTCCATCTCGTTGACCATCTCTATTAGTGACATGGCTACACATCAGGCTTTATACTTACAGCATAGATGTTATTTAGTATATATAAGAGATTCCTGTGTATACATCATATATACAGTCACAATCAGATATGTATATCTGACCTTAAAAATACGGGGACTGCTTTATTGAAGCAGCACAAGTAACTAATTTTGATTGGTTTATTTCATTTTTGTGGACAAAGCACAGCTATTACTGTATATATACATTATTTTTAATGACTATTATCTGAGAAATAGAACATTTTATCATATTTTCTATTTTAATTACAGTTACAAATTCATTAGGAGTCGGAGTCGGTGCATTTTTTCCCGACTCCGACTCCAGGCACCCAAAATTGCCCGACTCCACGACTCCACGACTCCACAGCCCTGGAAAAAGTTCCCCTGGGGGGTACTCACCTCAGTATGTAGAAGCCTCTGGACCCTATCGAGGCTTCCCCTGTCCTCCTGTGTCCCACGGTGGTCTCGCTGCAGCCCCCGGAATACACAGGCGACAAATCTGACAGCCTGTGCAATATTCTCTTACGGAGATAGGCGAAAATAGCCGATCTCTGTCGGGTCCGCTCTACTGCACAGGAGACTTGCGCCTGCGCAGTAGTGCGGCCCGATGGAGATCGGCTATTTTCGCCTATCTCCGTGGAAAGAGCGGATACTGCGCCTGCGCTGGAGCCAAGAGGTAAATATTTACATCGCCGCCGTGTGAGCCCCTCACCGTCCTCCCGCGGTCTATCGTTCAGCCGCGATCAGCCCCGGTAACTGGCTCAGTCGGGTCCAGTCTGGTTCTTCTGCGCATGCACAGACCTCCCACGCATGCGCAGCAGACCCAGACTGACACAACTGAAGCAATTACTGGGGATGATTGTGGCTGAATGGCAGACCGTGGGGGACGATGAGGGACTCACACAAGCTTAGTTATGGGGGTGGCGGGGGGTGGATAGTTAAGGTTAGCTGTAAGGTGTGGGTAGTTAAGGATAGCTGTATGGGGATGGGGGGTGGTTAAGGTTAGCCATGGGGGTGGATGGTTAGGGTTAGCCATGGGGGGAGGGGGTGGTTGGTTATGGTTAACCATTGAGGGTAATAAGGTTAGGCATTGATAGTGGGAGGGGGAAATAGGGTTATGTTTAGCTTTAGTAAAATATCTGTATGTATTACTGATATTTTACTATCATCATTTGCACTTTAACAGAAGAATATGAATATTGGTGGATTTACCAATATTCTCCTGTCGGCTTTTCTGGGCGCCCTTTTTTTATGTTCGCGGATCAGCGGTAGGCGTCCTGCTATGGAACTAACCATAAAATGAGGACAGCAATCAGGCAAGCAGGATACAGTATGGAATACTTGTAATGGTGTTATCACTGACACTGCTGGCCTCCTGTATTCACACTAAAGACATTCTCAGAGAGGCGTAACTAGAAATCACTGGGCCCCCTGCAAAACTTTAGATGCCCCCCCCTTGCGTGCCTGCATCTTGTATATCTCCAACGCCGCTGTAAGGGCCGCAACTTTGGAGACATGGAAGACATAGACACGCAGAGCTCTGTCCCTGCCTGGAATGTGGAAGTCAGAGGTGAGTTCCCCACAGGGCCGGATTTCTGGCAAGGCCACATAGGCCATGGCCTAGGGCACCAGAAATTTAGGGGCGGCTGAGTGAGGGGCAGTGAAGCTGTTCTATGCAGCCATCCCTATCTGCAAATACAGCTTTAACCTTGGAACTCTCTGTCCTGTACTTGTGTCATCCCTGCAAGACCTGTAAGCTCTATCTTGCAGGTACATATCAGCCTAACTCATGGTGACACAATGGTTCCATCATTAATGAGATGGCAAACATAACATAAAAGTTCTTAAGGAAAACAAAATTTATAATTTATATGCGTATTACTAAAATAGTTACTGTCTGTGGCATCCAATGATGTAAGTAGAATTCTCATTGGGGCACACAGAGACAACAACCATACAGACGGTATAGTTGGCCTTGGGCGGTAAAAAGTACAAATCCGGCCCTGGTTCCCCACCCACTGTCACCGTCATCATTTCTGGAGGGGGGAGCCGGGAGCACGGAAGGGGAGGCCCAAAGAGAGGGAGGGGGGAGTTGGGCCTCTTTCCACGCCGCTGTGTGCACACTACCCTCTCTCCTGCGCTGCGCCCTCCCCCCCCCCCCCTACTGCTGCTGAAAACTGCCCTGGGTGGGCCCCCACCAGGCTCGCAGCCCCCCTGTGCCTTTTCTCAGACGATCATCTCAAGCAATGAAAAACTAGCCTTTGCCTGAATCTTACAAGAAAGCTAGCCTGACACAATCATCTGAGATCATTTTAGGCCCCTTCTCCAATTATGCACAGGTTCCCCAAGGTAGCAGGAAAAAAGGGCAGTGGTGGCTAGTGGACGTAAAGGGAGCCGCCATAGACTCTAATGCATTTATCGTTACTATGGCGAAAAAAAGCAGCAAAAAGGGTGCCTGACAAATAATAACAACATTAGAACATTAACGTTTGTGAAGTATGTTATCATTTTAGAAGCTTGCAACGTTCTAGTTTTTGTCATATTATTTTGTTTGTATGTACAGATTTTATTATCATTTCTATGTGTAAAAAAGTGTTTCTGCAGGGGGAGTGGTTAGGCTTAGGCACCACCAGGAGGGTGGTTAGGGTTAGGCACCACCAGGAGGGTGGTTAGGGTTAGGCACCACCAGGAGGTGGTTAGGGTTAGGCACCACCAGGAGGTGGTTAGGGTTAGGCACCACCAGGAGGTGGTTAGGGTTAGGCACCACCAGGAGGTGGTTGGGGTTAGGCACCACCAGGAGGGTGGTTAGGGTTAGGCACCACCAGGAGGGTGGTTAGGGTTAGGCACCACCAGGAGGGTGGTTAGGGTTAGGCACCACCAGGAGGTGGTTAGGGTTAGGCGCCAGCTGATCCGGTCAGATGATAATATTCACCCCCGTCCGCTCGATCCCCGCCGGCAGACAATGGCAGGGAATCGAGCGGCTGATAAGGAGCGCCGGCGGGGACGAGCGGTGATTGATCCGCACGGACGAGCGGGGACCCGGCGGAGACGCGGCTCCCAGCCTTAGGCACCACCAGGGGGTGGTTAGGGTTAGGCACCACTGGGGGGGGGGGGTTTACGCACCACGAGGGGGGGTCTTATGCTGGGAATACAAGGGTTGACTCTGGTGCTCAATTCTGATTGTTTTGCCCGCTTGATTCTTTTATCGTCCTCTCATTTTTCTTATCTTTTTTAAATTAACTTTAATGGTGAATCGGGCAAAACGATTGGGCGGGAGATCGGACATGTCAGAAATTATCTATCGAGCCATCTTAATGGCTCAGAATCGAGCCGTGTATTCCCAGCATTAGGGTTAGGCACCACCAGGGGGAGGGGTTAGTTTTAGGCACTACCAGGGGAGGGTTCTGTGTGAGAGTAGGATTGGGTTAAAGGACACCCGAAGTGACATGTGACATGATGAGATAGACATGTGTATTTACAGTGCCTAGCACACAAATAACTATGTACCCTCCGACAGCTTATTATTATTATCAATTTTTCACTCTACTATCATTTCTCACAGCAGATACTGTAGCTTGTTGCTGCGTATCCTGCCCCTCCCCTCTCCATAGAGCAGACCACACTGATTGGCAGAGAGCCTGCAGCCATGTATTCAAATAGAGATTAAGCAAGTGAAAGCTTATAGCACAAAAAAAAAACTAGTTAAAACATATCACTGACCATTCTAGCATCAAAGTCATTAGAGAATGCAGAAATAACAACAGAAAGTTCATTGTTTCTAGTCACTCAGAAACTGTCTAGACTAGATAAGAGAGACATCACTGCTCCCCTGAGAGATTATGGAGGCTGCCATTATGTGCTAATCTGGTTATAGCAAAGTGTGAATTGTCTGTATATCATGTTAATGTGTTGGCTAATGGCCATACACTTAGCCAGTGCACACCAAAAACCACTAGTGTATCCACAAACGCTAGCAGTTCTTGAAGTGGTTTTTCAGAGTGATTCTAGGCATGTTTGGAGGGATTTTCTAGACATTCATAGCGTTTTTTGGGGCGTTTGGTGTAGCAATTTTTTGATATTTTCTTACAGCAACAGAACAGCTTTTGTAACAAAAACGCTTGGAAAATTGCTCTGATCTAGCGTTTTCCAGAGCCGTTTTCCACTTTCCTATACTATACATTAAGGCAGAAACGCCTCAGAAATCAGCAAAAATTCTGCAGGACCCAAGTTTGCTGTTGGGGGAAAAAGTAAAACGCTCTGGTGTGGACCAACCCATTGCAATACATTAGCCAAGTGGTTTTCAACCTGCAAGCGTTTTTTTAAAAATGTTCAGAACCGCTCAATGGCGTAGCTAAGGAGCTGTGGGCCCCAGTGCAAGTTTTACATTGGGGACCCCCAAGCACTCTATACATAACAATTGATATGGCGCACCAAAACCTGCCAAGGACAACTACAGTGTCAGAGGTGCAAGAAGGGGATGGGGAACAATGTGTTAATGATTGCTACTATTCAAAGCATCTATAGAAGTGATTATTACCAGCACAGGACCAATAGAGAGCCAATACTGTAGTTGAGGGAGGGCTGCTCAGAGTCAGGCCCCTCTGGCCCAAGGGCCCCGATGCGGTTGCAACCTCTGTAACCCCCTATTGCTACGCCCCTGGAACCGCTCTTGTTGTGCACCAGCCCTTATAGATCGCCATGTGGCAAAACGATAAGTTTATCTGTGATCAGAACCGATTCAGAGAGGAATCGATTCCTACCACAAACAGTACATCGATTTTCAATAGATTCCTTTATGCATCAGTAGTATCTGAATCGCAGTCCTCCAAATGGCTCAGCACCTCCAGTAAATTACAGTTCTTTTAACCTCCCCGGCGTTCTATTGAGATCGCCAGGGAGGCTGCGGGAGGGTTTTTTTTTAATTAAAAAAAAACTATTTCATGCAGCCAACTGAAAGTTGGCTGCATGAAAGCCCACTAGAGGGCGCTCCGGAGGCGTTCTTTCGATCGCCTCCGGCGCCCATAATAAACAAGGAAGGCCACAATGAGCAGCCTTCCTTGTTTTGCTTAGATCGTCGCCATGGCGACGAGCGGAGTGACGTCATGGACGTCAGCCGACGTCCTGACGTCAGCCGCCTCCGATCCAGCCCTTAGCGCTGGCCGGAACTTTTTGTTCCGGCTGCGCAGGGCTCAGGCGGCTAGGGGGGCCCTCTTTCGCCGCTGCTCGCGGCGAATCGCCGCAAAGCGGCGGCGATCAGGCAGCACACGCGGCTGGCAAAGTGCCGGCTGCGTGTGCTGCACTTTATTTGATAAAAATCGGCCCAGCAGGGCCTGAGCGGCAGCCTCCGGCGGTGATGGACGAGCTGAGCTCGTCCATACCGCTCAGGAGGTTAATAAAACATAGCTCTTTATTGTAAATTCATTAAAAGGTATAAAAAGTGGGTGACTGTGATCTTTGCGTTACCCGTTATCCCGCAGCAATGAAAGTCTATGTGGCATTTCATACCTGATGCGGTGCGATGCGCTAGAAGTATTGCATCTGACGCGAAAGCGTCAGCGCGTTGTGCATGGCAACCTGCTTTGACCGGAAGTATTTTTTCAATACACTTCCATGCAATTCGTATTCCGGCCACAGGAAGTGAGCGCTAGAGAGCCTGACTTATAGTTTGGCCTGCTGCCAATCATTACATTACCGTGTGTATCTTTGAGGCTAGGTGCACACATAGCAGAAACGCTAGTGTTGCGGATTTGCCACTAATGGAAGTCTATGGGCCGCAGGAAAACGCATATAAAAAAACGTATATACAAAAATGCTGGTTTTATTGCATAATATGCAAAAACACATCAAAAACGCACATAATGAAAGTCAATGGAAATGCAACGGTATGCGTTTTCATGCGTTTTCCATGCATTTTTGTAAAAAAAATAGTTTTGTGATGCTTGAATAACGCATATGCGGTAAAAAAAACCCCCATAAACGCAGCAAAAAAAAGCACAAAAACCGCACACTACATAAAATGAAAACATGACATAAAATGCGTCTTTTCATGTTATGTGTGCACCTAGCCTGAAGTTTCTTTTCAGTATCACACCGCACCCAAAACACTGGTTGTCGGTGTGAAACCGACCTTAGAGGCAAAGGATCAATAGGACAGCCAGGCAATGTTCATTACTCAAAAGGAAATGAATATGGCAGTCTCCTGCTTCAGGTGTTCCACATTCCAGTTACATCAGTCATTGCACTTTACTAAAGCTACGTACACACATGCGTTGTCAACGTTGTCGTTGTCAACGACGAACAAAATTTTAATTGACGAAAGAACGACCTGAGTAAAGTTAGTTGTAAAAGGTGTGTAACGATCAGATCGTTAGAACGAACGTTACATCACGTAAAAGCACCTATTGCGCGTGCGCATAAAAATGAAAAGTTCCATAGAGAAATAGTGAAATGCGCATGTCAAGCCTAGTACGAACGACCGTTTCCAACGATGTACTACTTTTGCAAACGATCGTCGTTGGAAAAAATCCGCCAAGCTAGATCATTCGTTTTGAACGATCTAGCTCGTCCGTCGTTAGACTTCATGGTCGTTGGCTGCTTTTTTTTAAACGATTGTCGTTTGAAACGATCGGGGAACGTTCGTTTCAAATTACTATAGTTGCATGTGTGTACGCACCATTAGGCGAGTGACTGCGCATCATATTCCCTCAGCTTAGTGATGCTGCGATCACCCAAGCGCAATGCAACCGGCAGCATATAGTCAGAAGTGCAAACAATCACATTGTAAAGGTGGCCATACGTCAGGGGACTTGGCAGCCGATCGATCATCCGATTCGATTATTATAGCTGAATTGGATGAAAATAGGTGCCGCCAAATGCATGACTGGCAGTGCAACCAATTTCGGTGCGAACTTTGGTCGCATTGTCGATCGTGCATGCTGCAAGATGTAGGGCCAACTTGCCTGATCGGGTGCGCAGTGGGAACGGCGTGCAATTGTGCGACAAATGCAACGAAACCCCCGGGGTTGTCCTAATGACCCCCCCCCAGTGCCCAGTGCAAGGTATACATTACCTGTCCACAGCCTGCGCTTGTCCCTCCGCTACTCCGGGCACATTCCGCTGTACATACATGTGGTTTCCTAGTAAGGGCGCACGTCTGACGTCACACACACGCCCTTACTAGGTAACCCCGTGTGGCGTGCGTGCATGCAGGAGGAATCCCGGCGTCGAGGCGGCGGATGCGTCTCACAAAGCCCATTCCGAAACGATATCATCATGAAATCGATCAGGAATTGGCCTGTGGTGTATGGGCAGCTGACAGATCTCTCTCTCTCTTATCATTTTTTTGTCCATTTGCCGCTCATTGCAAATCTGACAGTGAGCAGCTCCTATTTTATACATAGGAATCGTTCACACTTATCAGCCTGTAACGGATCGGTGAGATCCGTTGCGGCAAGCGGTCCGCACTTCTGTGCCGCCCGGGATAATCCTGGAAGAGCAGATGCATTCCCCGTATACCCTATGGGGGCAACGCTTCTGCCCTGGACCATCGGAGCAGAAAGTAAACTGGCCGCGTGATTCGGCGCCAGTGGGAACTGATCCTTAGGGCCTTTTTCCACTACCCTGCGATTTGATTCCGATCACAAAACGCAAGGTACATTAAACTAATGGAAACGGCAGCAGCAATTTCCATTAGTGCGATCCGATTTTGGTCCGAGCTCCATCATCATCCTGACGCGGTTTTGGATAAGATTGAGCTTTACTATACTAAGTATAGTAGCTCAATCGCAATCGCATGGTGGAAATTAAAACGCGATCGCGATCGTATTTCATAGCGCAAAAGAGCCGAATAGGGGCAGCGAGGTGATGTTACTAGATCGATTCCCAAAAGATTTCATACTAAATCGATCGGTAATTGGCCTGTGGCTTATGGCGCCCAACAAATCTCTCTCCGATCACATGAGATCAGACAGAGATCTGTCTCTTGGCCGATCAGCAGAGTTTATGTTCCATATGATATATCATTTATTGCATTCACAGTGCTGCAATGCTTTTACTACCGCATCATTATTAACGGATGCATCTTGAGTATACAATACATGAGCAGACAAGTCTGGCTGACATTTCTGAACCGTGGGCGCATTGTACGGACCCCAGTGTTTATACATAAACCAATGTGCTGACATGATGGGGTCACCCGCCCACATCTCCAGGGACAGGGTGGACAATGAACTGCCCAGAAGCATTGTGTGCTGTGTTGTTTACATGTAAATAAAGACATATAATTACAGTATAAACATCACAGAGCTAGAGCCATTGTCATTCTATTACTACACCTGGGCTCATATTGGGAAATCAGAACCAGAGAAGCTTTTGTATTAATTACACCAAAACTCAACTGTATCAATCTGGCTACTGGCCCAGCAAGTCAGTAAATCTCATTATTATTCGTAGTCACAAAGAAACCTGGATATGTCATTACATATAAAGTTTCTATCTTGTTATTAATTAACCTCCTTAGCGGTATGCCTGACACTGCGTCGGGCATACCGCTTCCTGGCCCCAGAAGTCCCCCATGCATAATAAATGAGATCCCATGCCTGAAAACCCATTAGATAGCACTAGGCTTGCTAGTACAAGTGTCCGGCACCCCCCGATCCCCCCCTTCGATCTCTCTATGGGGAGGATCGGGTTTGCGCATGATGTAATGGCGTCATGTGCGCAGGGCCGGATTTGTACTTTTTACCGCCCAAGGCCACTGTCACCAGCCGCCTCCCTTTAGTAAAGGTAGAGAGATGACCCATCCCCCTTCCCTCCGGTATAGGTAGCCAGATAACCCCACCCCCCTTCCCTCCCGTATAGGTAGCCATATGTCCCCACCCTCCTTCCCTCTAGTATTGGTAGCCTGATGATTCCCCCGGTATAGGTAGCCAGATGACCCCTCCCCCTTTCCCTCCAGTATAGGTAGCCAGATGACTCTTTTAATCCTAGTAGCATAGGTAGCCAGCTCGCCTTCACACCGCAGCACCTATAAGCTTGTCTCCAGTGCAGAAGCTTCCTCTTCCTTTTCATCTCCAATGCTGTCCAAGTCCATAGCCGCTGGCCATAATGCAAACGTGCACAGAGAGCAAGGTGGCTGCTGCATAGGCGGCCAGCAGCAGAGTACCACGGTCAGGCGCTCGCTTCCTGCATTGCAGCATTTGCAAGCTTGCAAATGCTACACCAGTTTAGCCTGCTGCTTTGGTGCCCTTGCTCCTTTGGTGCCCTAGGCCATGGCCTAGGCGGCCTTGTCCTAAATCCGGCCCTGCATGTGCGATCCTCCCCATAGTGAAGACCGGAGCTGTGCCGGGAGGCTGCGCCGATCGCTGGATCCAGGCTGGGTAATGTATAAACGGGGGAGCGGGGGGGGCGGACACTTGTACTAGCTAGCATAGCGCTAGCTATAGGGTTTTCAAGCATGGGATCTCATTTATTATACTGTGGGGCACAAACTGGCAAAACCTCCTGAGTGGCATAATGCTCAGGGGGTTAAAAAAAAAAAAAGCATGCATGTCAAACTCTGTCCTGTGGGCTAAATCTGGCCCTCAGAGCCATTACATTTGGCCCCCAAGTGGTTTCTGCATTTTACATCATGTTTGGCCCACTCTAGACTACCAAGGAAGCTTTATTGAAGGTGAAGCCCTCCATCACCAGAGAAGTCATATGGGGGAGGTAAGAGGAAAGCACTAGACACCAGGGAACTGTATAGGGAAGGGAGGAGGACCGCAAGACAGCAGGGAACTGTATAGGGAAGGGAGGAGGACCGCAAGACAGCAGGGAACTGTATAGGGAAGGGAGGAGGACCGCTAGACAGCAGGGAACTGTATAGGCCAGTGATGGCTAACCTTGGCACTCCAGCTGTGACAAAACTACAAATCCCATCATGCCTCTGCCTCCCCAAGTTATGCTTCGAGCTGTCAGAGTATTGCAATGCCTCATGGGACTTGTAGTTCCACCACAGCTGGAGTGCCAAGGTTAGCCATCACTGGTATAGGGATTGGAGGGGGGGGGGGGGGGCACCTGGGAACTTTATAAGGGAGGGCGGTGGCCAGTAGACAGTAAGGTTGGCCCTCAACTAGGTCCCAGTGTTCAATGTTGGCTCACTTTGTATTTGAGTCTGACACCCCTGCCATAGAGTCACTACATTACAATGCAACTTGGTGCAACTTCCTGCCAGATTGACGGGTCGCACTGATTATTTCCCACTTGTCCAATCTGCTTTCGATTGATGTGAAATAATGATCTGAAAATCAATCCCGCTTATCGATCGGGAGCAGTTTGGACACGTACACACGATACAACTTCCTGTCAGATTACCCATCGAAGTGATGGGAAATTGCATCGTGTGGGCCTAGCAGTAGGCCAAAGTCCACGTCATCACCCCCCTGACCCCCCAAACTTTACTGATACCAGTAGGGAGTGGTGTATGCAGAGATGTACAGCATAACTATGCCTTTTTAATTAAAGGATACCCGAAGTGACGTGTGACATGATGAGATAGACATGTGTATGTACAGTGCCTAGCACACAAATAACTATGCTGTGTTCATTTTTTTCTTTCTCTGCCTGAAAGAGTTAACTATTAGGTATGTAAGTGACTGACTTTGCAAAACTAAGATTAGGGTAAGTGCGCTGTATAGTACAATATACAGCAAGATGCAGTGCAGATGTATATTGACAGCGGATAAAGTCCTGCACTGCTGCACTTTCTATGCGCACCATTGAAACCCAGCGTCGCTACCCATAAGATGTCATTTACACTTTTTTCGTGTTTTACCTTTTATGAGAGATACTGTATCAATTATTATTGATGTTATTATTTTTTTAAGAGAGATTTTCATTTTTATAGGCAATTAAACTTTATTAGGCAACACACCAGGAACACGTAGCCTGGTTTTTTATCCGCCCAGAGGGCAGAACGATTTCCTACGGGTTTCTTCTTAATGGCAGCCGTCAAGCCGTAGCGTCACCCGAAGAAGGCGTGGCTAAGCGCCGAAACGCGTTGTGACGTCAGACGGCTTGCCGAGAGGAGTAGGAGCCGGCGGTTGTCCCCAGTTTACCGGCTCAACATCACGCTCGGACCCTGTAAGCTCTGGCCAGGCTCAGTAGGCGGAAGGGACTCGCTGACGGCCTTCTACATTTGCATTACTTGCACATACGTTGTAAGTGCAATTTTTTTGTGCGTGTTATTTTTGAATAAAGACTTAACGCACCATTGGAGCGCACCCTTGTCCCCTTGTATCCAAACATAGGAAGTGACTACAGAATGACCCTCACTGATAAGAAATTCCAACTATAACACACTTTCCTAGCAGAAAATGGCTTCTGAGTGCAAGAAGGAGGTAAAAAGGGGAATTTCTTATCAGTGAGGGTCACATTGTAGTCACTTCCTGTCTGAGTCAGGCACTTACATACCTGATATTTAACTCTTTTAGGCAGAGAAAGAAAAAAAGGAACACAGCCTAGATATTTGTGTGCTTGGCACTGTACATACCCGTGTCCATCTCATCATGTCACATGTCACCTCAGGTATCCTTTAACCTCCTTGCTGGTTATCCCGAGCTCAGCTCGGGGTAACCTGCGCAGGAGGATTTCTCAGGCCCCGCTGGGCCAATTTGCATAATTTTTTTTTTCCTACACGCAGCTAGCACTTTGCTAGCTGCGTGTAGTACGCGATCGCCGCCGATTCGCTGCTACCTGCCACGCCAAGCCGCCCCCCCCCCCCCCCGCCCCAGACCCCTGCGCAGCCTGGCCAATTAGTGCCAGGCAGCGCTGAGGGGCGGTTCGGAATTCCCTGTGACGTCCCGACGTCCATGAAAACGGTGACGTCATCCCGCCCCGTCGCCATGGCGACCGGGGAAGCCATGCAGGAAATCCCGTTCTCAACGGGATTCCCTGCATACTCTGATCGCCGAAGGCGATCGGAGTGGGTGGGGGGATGCCGCAGCTCAGCGGCTATCATGTAGCGAGCCCTGGGCTCGCTACATGATTATAAAAAATAAAAAAAAGTGCGGCGCTGCCTCCTTGCCGGATTTTTTAGACCGGCAAGGAGGTTAATTACTCGCTCTGTGTTGAGCTGGCGCTAAATTCAAGAAGTAGCAACTAGTGGCGTAACTAAGGAGCTATGGACCCCGGTACCAGTTTTACATGCCAACCCTCCCTTCCCCCCAAGCACTCTATACATAACAATGGATACGGAGCACAAAACCTGCCATGGACAACACACTGCAAGAAGGGGATGGGGACCACCTTGTTAATGATTATTACCATTCAAAGCATTTATAGAAGTGATCCTTACAAGCACAGGACCAATAAAGAGATAATACTGCGGTTGAGGGAGGGCCCCTTTGGCCCAAGGGCCCCAGCGCGTTCGAGACCTCTGCAACCCCTGTTGCTACCAGTGGCGTAGGAAGAGGGGTTGCAGAGGTCTCAAACGCGCTGGGGCCCTCCCTCAACCGCAGTATTATTGCTATGCCACTGGTAGCAACTCAAAGTGAGTTTATATATATATTTTTAAGGCTAGGTTCACAGTGGCCAGTTCCATAACGCATGTGGTGTTATGAGTGGGAACTGCAATGGAGACTGGACATAGACAATTTAATACAAAGCCTGCATGCAGTGAGTTAGAATAATGTGATCCATTACAACACACAGATGTGAACAGGCCCATAGAGTTGTACAGGCAGTGAGTGGACATGCAGAATTATTCTGCAACGGAACTGATACACTGTGAATGAACCTAGCCCTTTGGCCCTGTTCACAATGCTCAGTTGTGTGGCATAATAATTCTGCATGTCAACTTATTGCCCATGCAATTCTATGGGCCTGTTCACATCTGTGCATTGTAACTGATTGCCTTATTCTAACTCGCTGCATGCAGGCTTTGTATTAAAATCTATGTCCAGTCTCCATTGCTGTCCGCGCTCATAGCGCGTGCATTATGCAACTGAACACTGTGAACCTAGCCTAAATCTGTGATGAGGCAAGTGCATGTGATTCCAGGTACATAAACCATGTTCTGAATGCCCAAACCATGTTTATTGCCCCCAGGTTCACCCCACCATCCCTTCCTATAATGACCGCTGCAGCCAGGGCTCATCTAACAAGAGTGACTGCCTCCACCCCCCATACAAATACAGATGCCTGCCTTGATAGCTCCTCCCCCCAATATAGCCATATGGCCAGCCCCAACCCCACCTCCCAGCAGGGCAGCTATCAGGGGGGGACAATTGACACTGCAGTGAGGGGCCCTGGGTCCCCCAAAAACGCTGGAAGGGCCGCATGTGCTGGCTGCGGGCCTGTGGCTCACTTACCAGCACACGGTGTTCCAGCACAGAGAGAAGAGTGACATCAGCGCTTGAACGTGGGGAGCAGATGAGTGAGCCCGCTACAGTGGACTTTCTATTCTGGGGCACCACTTATATCTGGCTACAGGCTACCTATACTGGGGCACCACCTATACCTGCCTACCTATACTGGGGCTGGAACCACCTATACCTAGCTACCTATACTGGGGCACCACCTATACCTGGCTACCTATACTGGGGCACCACCTATACCTGGCTACCTATACTGGGGCTGGAACCACCTATACCTAGCTACCTATACTGAGGCACCACCTATACCTTGTTACCTATACTGGGGCACCACCTATACCTGGCTACCTATACTGGGGCACCACCTATACCTGGCTACCTATACTGGGGCACCACCTATACCTTGTTACCTATACTGGGGCACCACCTATACCTGGCTACCTATACTGGGGCTGGAACCACCTTATACCTGGATACCTATACTGGGGCACCACCTATACCTAGCTACCTATACTGGGGCACCACCTATACCTGGCTACCTATACTGGGGCACCACCTATACCTGGCTACCTATACTGGGGCTGGAACCACCTTATACCTGGATACCTATACTGGGGCACCACCTATACCTAGCTACCTATACTGGGGCACCACCTATACCTGGCTACCTATACTGGGGCACCACCTATACCTAGCTACCTATACTGGGGCACCACCTATACCTGGCTACCTATACTGGGGCTGGAACCACCTTATACCTGGATACCTATACTGGGGCACCACCTATACCTGGCTTGGTAACCGAGGCCTACCTGTATTTTGCTAGTATTTAGCTCCACCCACAACATGCTATGGCCACTCCAACTTTTTGCCGCATCACGCTGTGCATGGCACTTTCTTCAGTGTCGGAGCCATGCACATTTTTCGACGCAGCGCACTTACGCTTGGACACAGGGTGGGGTGGCTAGTGGGCGGGTACAGCAACCAGTGGGTGGGCCCAGGGAGGGGGGGCCCAGACCTGATGATGTGTGATGGGCCCCAAAATTTCTGATGGCAGCCCTGCCTCCCAGTATAACCCTACCCTCCCAAAATCAAAATATGTTCCATCTCCCTCCCCAGTATAGCTTTGCCCCACGATTTTACCGCAAATTTAATGTAAGTCAATGTGAGCGGTTTTTAAAAAGCTCTCAGAAAGCTCTGTTGGCCAAAAAAACACTTTTAGAAAAGCACTTATAGAGTGTCTGAGCCCTGACATTGCAGCTGTCCTTGGCAAGTTTTGGTGCTCCATATAAATCGTTATGTATAGAGCGCTTGAGGAGGCCCAATGTAAAACTCACACTAGGGCTCACAGCAACAGAGCAGCCGCAGCGCTGTACATACATGTCATCAGGCTGATGACGCATATGTTGCTATGGGGGAGGGGAAGTCGAGCGTGGCGGAATGAAGAGCGGCATTGTGACAGAGTAGCTTTCGGCGGGCAGGGGAGTGGCAAGAACAATGGCGTCACGCGGTGCTCAGGCGTTGACATGACGGATCTCTAGTGATTGTCATGCGGTAACTGTACACACCCGCCAAAATCATAACGATCTGTCGTTTGCTGCTTGTTACCGCTGATGCCGTCGTTCCGTAGATATGGGCCTTGAGGTTCCTTTCACACCGAGGTTGAGCGGTGCGATATTTTTACCGCACCTCACCGCCATGCAATGAAAGTCTATGGAGACTTTCATACTGGTACGTTACAGCGCAACACAATGGAAGTGACATTTTTGCCACATCGCCGGCGCAGGTCCAGAGCTACGTTAACGCTGCGGCTTTGCATCGAGTTGCGGTAATTTGTGTTGGCCCGGAAGCCATGTTAGTTTATGGCGACACGCAGATTTTTTAAAAAGCACCGATGCGATGTTGCGGAGCGCATGCGCGGAAGTCTATTTAGACAACACATTTCCACATTCCCGAAGCAGGAAGTGATGGCAAGGGCACGTCACGCGCGTGGCACTCCCTGCTTGGCCGGTGACCAGACAGGGAACAATAGCGCTTTGTTCCCTAAAGGCCTGTAGCTGACGCTGGTTTCTAGTGTGAAACCAGCCTAAAGTGGGATGAAACTCCATACTAACTGAAAAAAATAAAATAAATAATTTGACAAGAAATTATTTATTTATGAAGCCTATTCTGTTTAGTTTAGTGTTTAAGAGAAATGTGGTATGAAAAAGAAAAAAAATATTTCTCCTGGTTTCCATTTTTACTGTTTCTCTGTGATGCCAAAAGTGACATCACTTCTGCCCCTCTTTCTCTTTTTCTTTTTGTAACCCAGCTAAGTGCTAATTTACTGCTTACTTTACAGATTACTGTCCCTCCCACAGCAAACATCACCTAGATAACAGGCTTACATCACTGTGTAAACTCTTCAAAGGGGGGGGGGGGGAATTCAATTACCTTCAGTGTGATCTCTGCCCTTATCTTAAAGAAAATCTGTAATACCTCAGCAGGGGGAAGCCTCTGGATCCTAATGCCTAGTACACACCATACAATTGTCTGTTAGATTTTTCTGTTAGATTTTCTATAATTAGATTATTTTCTAAGTACTGGTAAGGCCCATACACAGGTCAGATTTTTCCAGAGACTGATCATTGTCTCTGGTGCATTGTCTTCTGGTCATCTCCTGCTGAGTAGAACAATGCTTAATTGCTAGGCAGGTAGATGGTGCGTTCCATCGGAGACTTCTCCCTCTAGCGGCTGACGTCACTTGAAGTGACGTCAGCGGCTAGAGGGAGAAGTCTCCGATGGAACGCACGGAAGCAGGTATGTATCTGCCCGCCGCTCGCTGCCCACCACAGCCCCACAGACACTTACGAGCTGGAGGGGAGAGCCCCGAGGTGAGGGAGAGGGGGGAACTACCCCTCTCCCCGCCGACTGTGGGCAAGGCTTTCCCCCCATGCTGCCACCCCTCCAGCACCCACAAAACGGCCCCAAGCGGGCCCCAGGGGGGGGCCGGGCCCCCCCGCGGGCGCAGGGGCTGCAGGGCCTATTCCTACGCCCCTGAGTCGACGCGAATCGCCGGGCGCATCAAGTGCGGAAACGCACCGTGTGTATCCAGCATTAGGAGGCTTCCCCGTCCTCCGGTGTCCCAGCAATCCAGCGGCGGGGTAAATACTTACCTACCACGATCCTGCGCAGGCGCACTAGCGGCTCTCCATTCGGGATAAGGTGGAAATAGCCGAACCCGATCATATCCGTTCTACTGCACAGGAGCGAGTCCTTTGCACCTGCGCAGTAGAGCGGATATGGGGGCGTGGAAGCAATCCGTGCGCATGGGGCTGGAGGAAGCCCCAGGTATGTATAACATCTTTTATTTTATACAGTCTCTGGTTTCCTTTAAACAGAATCTGTATTCTTAAAATCGCACAAAAGTAAACATTCCAGTGCGTTAGGGGACATCTCCTATTCCCCTCTGTCACAATTTCGCCGCTCCTCGCTGCATTAACCACTTAAGCCCGAAGGGTTGAAATTTTTTTACATCCGAACAACTTTCACCCCCCATTCATTTGCCAATAACTTTATCACTACTCATCACAATTAATTGATCTATATCTTGTTTTTTCCGCCACCAATTAGGCTTTCTGTGGGTGGTATATTTTGCTAAGAGCCCCTTTACTGTAAATGCATTTTAACAGGAAGAATAAGAAAAAAAATGGAAAAAAATCATTATTTCTCAGTTTTCAGCCATTATAGTTTTAAAATAATACATGCCTCCATAATTAAAACTCACGTATTGTATTTGCCCATATGCCCCGGGTATTTCACCGTTAAAATTATGTCCCTATCACAATGTATGGCGACAATATTTTATTTGGAAATAGAGGTGCATTTTTTCCGTTTTGCGTCCATCACTGTTTAGAAGCCCATAATTTATTAAATCATATTGATATACTCCTTTGACATGCATATTTAAAAAGTTCAGACCCTTAGGTAACTATTTATGTTTTTTTTGTTTTTTTTATTATTGTCATTTTTTTTTTTTTAATTTAAACTTGTATGTGGGTATTTTTTGGTGTGGGAGGTAAACAGGGTTTTTTTTAATATATTTATATGTTTAATTTGAATTTTTTTTTTCAGGTGTAATTTGCTATTTGGCCACAAGATGGCCAGAATCAAAAAGTCCTGGGAGCAATCGATCTCGCTCCCAGGCAGAAGAAAGGAGCCCAGAGCTCAGAAAAGCCGCAGCATCTGAAGAGACGCTGTCGGCTTTTCTCCGGGGGGGTCCGATCAGCGAAAGGGATTTATAATCCCTTTCACTGATCGGTGGGCTAGCGGCCAGCAGCGGGGGCGCGCACGGGGGGCCCCGCGGGAGCGCGCGCGACCCGCGGGAGTGCGCGCAGCCCAACTGGACGAGAAATCTCGTCCAGTTGGGCTTAAGTGGTTAAAAACAGTTTTAAAAAGTTTGTTTATAAACAAACAAAATGGCCACCAAAACAGGAAGTAGGTTGATGTACAGTATGTCCACACATAGAAAATACATCCATACACAAGCAGGCTGTATACAGCCTTCGTTTTGAATCTCAAGAGATCATTTGTGTGTTTCTTTCCCCCTGCAGTTCTCATGCACTGAAGTTTCAGGCTGCTCGTTTCTTCCTGCAAACAGCTTTGCCCTTGTCTGTAATTCCTCAGTATGTGAAAGCCCAGCCAGCTCAGAGGACGATTTATCCAGCTTGTAAAAGATAAGAGAGAAGAGAGAAGCTGCCCTAATCTAAATAATACACAGGCAGTGTGCATAGAGGGGCCTGGAAGGGGGAGTTCATAGCAGAACTACAACACTGAAGAACTTGGCAGCCTTCCAGACACAGGCTGACAAGTCTGACAGGGGAAAAATATATTGATTTATTACAGAGACTGTGATAGTAGAAAGTGCTGCAGTAAGCCAGAACACATTAGAATAGCTTTTGGAACTTGTAGGATGATAAAAAACAGGATGCAATTTTTGTTACGGAGTCTCTTTAAGGGATCAGGCACTATTCAGTGTTTCCAACATTTTTTATTTATAATATATATTTTATTTATATGGAACGTCCCTGACCTGTGTATAGAAACAGCAGTTAAAGAGAAACTGTAGTAAAAATAAAAAAAATGAATAACATTTCTTACTTTTTTAACAACATATCTATATATTTTTATAGTCTGTTTGGTCATTGTTAAAGCAAGTGACACATAACAATGCTAAATTGCAAGTTAATAAACATCACTAACCAGTGGCGTAGCTAAGGAGCTGTGGGCCCCAGTGCAGGTTTTAGGGCCTTTCTCCACTACCCTGCGATTTGCGATTTGATTCTGGTCGCAAATCGCAAGGTACATTCAATTTCCATTAGTGTGATCCGACTGTGATGCGATTTCGGTCAAAACGCAATCGTCGTCCTGCCGCGTTTTGGATGCAATTGAGCTTTACTGTACTGAGTATAGCAGCTCAATGGCATGGTGGAAATTGAAACGCGATTGCGATGACATTTCATAGTGGAAAAGAGCCCTAACAGAGGGCCCCCCCCCCCAAGCACTATATACACAACAACTGATATAGCAGACTAAAACCAATCAAGGACAGCCACAGTGTCAGAGGTGCAAGAAGGGGATGGGGAACAGTTTATTAGTGATTACTACTATTCAAGGTATCTATAGAAGTGATTACCAGCACAGGACCAATAGAGAGCTAATACTGTGGTTGTTGAGGGAGGGCTGCTCAGGCCCCTCTGGCCCAAGGGCCCCAATGCGGTCACAACCTCTGCACCCCCTATAGCTACGCCACTGTCACTAACCATTCATGTATTAAAGGCAGATTATTTAGAAGGATACGTAAGCCAACTAAAAAAATAAATAAAACCTGGGGCATCTACCAGCCCCCTGCAACTGTCCTGTCCCACGCCGGTCCTCAACGATCCTCTGCTGACGGGAATGCGTACAAGGATACGCATGGCCAGGGCTGTGTAGGCACAGTGGCCCGCAGACTCCTAGTCGGTGAAACCGAAACTAAGCTGTGGCGGGGGAACAGAGGATCGTTGAGGACCGGCGAGGGCACAGGGGGGCTGGTAGAAGCCCCAGGTAAGTGAAACTCTTTTTTTTTTTAGTTCACTTTAAAGCTATTAGCGAATGCAAACATAACAAAAGAAAGTTTATTGTTTCTATTCACACAGAAGCTGTCTAGACTAGATAAGAAAGACACTACTGCTCCCCTGAGATTATGGAGGCTGCCATTACTGTGCTAATCTGGTTATAACAAAGTGCTAATTGCCTGTATATCCAGCTGATTAGTGATGACCCGAACGGTTCGCCCGGCGGGTAGTTCGCGCGGATATCAGCTACCCGCCGGGCAAACCGAGTAGCAGACACAGAGAGTGTTCGATCCGCCTCCTATACCTCGTCATTGGACTAAACTTTGACCCTCTACATCACAGTCAGCAGACACATGGCAGCCAATTAGGCTGCACTCCCTTCCTGGACCCCCCCCCCCCCCCCCCTATAAAACTATAAAAATGCTGCAGCGTCGGCCTTGTTCTCACTTTGCTGATCTTGCTATAGTGAGAGGACGGGAGAGACATTTGGAGATAGGGAAAGCGTTAGTTAGGCTGTTGTTAGCTTGCTCCTCGCTGAATCTTGTTGCTAAAAGCACCCCACAAAAAGCTCTTTTGAGAGCTAATATTCTTCTGATCTGTTTTTTTTTGTGTGTGTGTGACCACAGACAGGCATAGATACAGCCCTGTCACAGCTGGGCCTTGCTGTAGTGTGCCAGGCCCACACTCTGTATTACCATTGCGTATCTTTTCACTGCATTTGTGATTTAACTTACTAAAGTATAGCTGTCTTTGTGGGTGACACTGCATATAGATACAGCCCACAGACAGTTGCCAGGCCAGCTTGGATTTGTAGTCCCATCACTGGCAGCACACTCTATTATACTAGTGCATATTTTTCCCCTGTACCTGTGTGACAGCACACTGTATTATACCAGTGCATACCTTTCCTCTGTAGCTGTGATTGAACGTACTATACCACAGCTCATTTTGTGGGTGACACTGCACACAGCCCACAGAGAGACAGGGACAGTTAGCTAGGCTGTACTTTATTGCTGGAACCATCCTAAAACAAAACACACACACAGGGCCGGCCTTTGACCTGAGCGACCGGTGCGATCGCTCAGGGCGCCGGCTTCCAGGGGGCGCTCGTGCCACCTGACCTGGCCGCAACTGCAGGGCCCCGGCTGGGTCCGTCTCGCTCCGCCCCCTGGTGCGCTGCTGGGGGTGATGGGGCAAACATGCCCGTGTGGCCGCTGTGATGGAGGGGGGAGCCGCGGGGAGGGCAGCCCGACCTCTCCCTCCCTTCCTCTCCGGGCACCCTCCGTGCTCCCCCCCTCCGATCCGATGCAGACTGCTAAGGGAACAACTCACCTTCCTGGTTCCGATCGCCGGCTCCTCTCACTTGCTGCTGGTCGCCTCTTCTACATAGCCGCTGATGCACAATAAACTTCCTGTTAAGCAGGAAGTTTATTGTGCATCAGCAGCTATGTAGAAGAGGCGACCAGCAGCAAGTGAGAGGAGCCGGCGATCGGAACCAGGAAGGTGAGTTGTTCCCTTAGCAGTCTGCATCGGATCGGAGGGGGGGAGCACGGAGGGTGCCCGGAGAGGAAGGGAGGGAGAGGTCAGGCTGCCCTCCCCGCGGCTCCCCCCTCCTCTATGGGGGGGGGGGCTACCTACCTACCTACCTAGGGGGGGGGGTGTTACCTACCTACCTACCTACCTAATCTATACTGGGGGGCAGCTACCTATCTAATCTATACTGGGGGCACCTACCTATCTAATCTACACTGGGGGCACCTACCTATCTAGCCAATACTGGGGGCACCTACCTATCTAACCTATACTGGGGGTAGCTACCTATCTAATCTATACTGGAGGCACCTACCTGTCTAGCCAATACTGGGGGAACCTACCTATCTAACCTATACTGGGGGGCAGCTACCTATCTAATCTACACTGGGGGCACCTACCTATCTAGCCAATACTGGGGGCACCTACCTATCTAACCTATACTGGGGGCAGCTACCTATCTAACCTATACTGGGGGCAGCTACCTATCTAACCTATACTGGGGGCAGCTACCTATCTAACCGATACTGGGGGCACCTACCTATCTAATCTATACTGGGGGCAGCTACCTATCTAACCTATACTGGGGGTAGCTACCTATCTAACCTATACTTGGGGCACCTACCTATCTAATCTATACTGGGGGCAGCTACCTATCTAACCTATACTGGGGGCACCTACCTATCTAATCTATACTGGGGGCAGCTACCTATCTATCCTATACTGGGGGTAGCTACCTAACTAATCTATACTGGGGGCATCTACCTAACTAATCTATACTGGGGGCATCTACCTATCTAATCTATACTGGGGGCAGTTACCTATCTAATCTATACTGGGGCAGCTACCTATCTAACCAATATTGCAGGTACCTACCTATCTAACCTATACACTGGGGGCAGCTACCTATCTAACCTGTACTGGGGGCACCTACCTATCTAACCTATAGCTGGGACAAGTATACTGGCTACCTATACTGTGGGCACTCATCTGGCTAACCTATACTGGGGGGGATCTGTAGCTGGACACTTACACTAAGGGGGGGATCTGCTGCTTAAATACACTATAAGGGGATCTGCGACTGCAAGACTAGTAGCCTAAGCCCATATACACTAAGGGGGGGATCTGGTCTTGTATATGTAGGCAGATCCCCCCTTTAGTGTATATAGGCTTAGGCTACTAGTCTTGCAGTCGCAGATCCCCTTTTAGTGTATTTAGGCAGCAGATCCCCCCGCCATCCCCCCCCCCATTAGTGTATGTGTGTGGTGCACTCACACGCGAAGAGGATGAATGTGGGGGGGGCACCAAAATCTGGTTACGCTCAGGGCGCTGTGAAACCTAAGGCCGGCCCTGCACACACACACACACCTTCCGGTATACACCCTGCCTGTAGTATAACTATATATCCTGCCCCTGCACAACCATTATCCTTCTTTTATACCCTACTGTGGTATAAAACAGGAAAAAAGGGACTGCTATAACCTCCCCAACCCTTAACCGACCCCACCTAATGTGATAGCCTAATAGCGGGCAGCGGGCCCTTTGCAACTAATAGCGGGCCCTTTGCCACTATTAGCAGCCACAGTTTGCATAGCAGGAAGCCTTGAATTAGATGATGATTACAATAAAATATGTATATATTAAGTTTAAATAGTAATTCAAAGTTATATAGTAGTTATTTAAATTAAAATAAAATGGTCATATTTTAATGTTGTAACTATATGCTATATTATTTCCACCACTAGGTGGAGTGCTGAAGCAAGTTTTGTTAACAGGCCTTTCATTCATTTACTGGTGACTTAGCCCGTTTAAAAACGGGCAAGGTCCGTCAAGCGGCCCATGCGCACACCTGTGCACACGCAGCCGTCCGCCCCCTGGCTGTCCTGCTCCGTCCAAAGGGTGTCCCTGCTGCACATGCGCAGTAGCGCAAGCGCAGGGACACACACGGACGCGGAGACAAAGGGCACTTTTACACTTAATCAGTTGGTATGCGTTAGTACGCGCTAGGGCCTGCACACACTGCTGCGCTTTTCAAATCGCACGCGCTTTTTAATCGCAAGGTCTTTTGAAAAATAATGAGAATCGTGAAGACCTGTACACACTGGTGCGATGCGCTTTTTCTATTCTTATGAAGGCTTGCGATTTTAAAGTCGCATGCGATTTTAAAAGCGCAGCAGTGTGTACAGGCCCTTAGTGTGCGTTGGTACGCGTTTTTTCCATAGCAGTGAATTGGGAAAAAGATTTCAGTTAAACGTGTTAAGTGTGAAAGGTGCCATAGGAAAACATGGGACTTACTATGAAAATCAGTTTTCTTTCCGTTATAACTGAGAGCAACTGATTACGTGTAAAAGGGCCCAAAGGGGTTTTATTATGTAGGATTTTTTTCCTTCTTCCTCAGTAAGAGCTCATCCAATCAGCAGCAAAGAACAACCAGGCAGTTTTATTCAGTCAGTATACACCCTAGACAGAGAATTATAACATATTTCGTTAGAGGAGATTCTTAGCTTTCATTTGATATATGTCACGTGGGGGTTCTTTCAGGAATGCAGAAATTTGTTTCGTTTTGCACTGAGGAAAATTTGTCTATGGGGATTTCCAGTGGGTCCCTAAAGTAGACTAGCTCCGCTGCATTGTAGAGTCAGTGCTGCTCTGTCCTTTGTATTCCCCAGCCCTCCTGTGTGTTTCCTGTCTCTTGTCCCCCTGTGTGTCCCTAGCCCTCCCTTGTGTCTCCTGTCGCTTGTCCCTCTGTGTGTCCCTAGCCCTCCCTTGTGTCTCCTGTCGCTTGTCCCTCTGTGTGTCCCTAGCCCTCCCTTGTGTCTCCTGTCTCTTGTCCCCCTGCCCGCTTGTGTGTCCCTAGGCCTCCCTTGTGTCTCCTGTCTCTTGTCCCCGTGTCCCTAGCCCTCCCTTGTGTCTCCTGTCTCTTGTCCCCCTGCCCTCCTGTGTGTTCCTAGGCCTCCCTTGTGTCTCCTGTCTCTTGTCCCCCTGCCCTCCTGTGTGTCCCTAGGCCTCCCTTGTGTCTCCTGTCTCTTGTCCCCGTGTGTCCCTAGCCCTCCCTTGTGTTTCCTGTTTCTTGTCCCCGTGTGTCCCTAGCCCTCTCTTGTGTCTCCTGTCCCCCTGCGTGTCCCTAGCCCTCCCTTCTCCTGTCTCTTGCTCTCCCTTTGGTCTCCGGTCTCTTGTCCCTCTGCCTTGTGTGCTCCCTAGCCCTCCTGTGTCTCCTGTCTCTTGGTTCTCTGCCTCCTGTGTGTTCCCGTCCTCCTGTGTGTCCTGTCACTTGTCCCCCTGCCTTCCTGTGTGTCCCTAGCCCTCCTACGTGTCCTGTCCCTTGTCCCCCTGCCCTCCTGTGTGTCCCCAGCCCTTCCATGTGTCTCTTGTCTCGTCCCTCTGTCTCCTGTGTGTCCCTAGCCCACCGTGTAGGGTTGCAGCGGTATACCAGTATGACAGCAGGCGCGTCATCAAAGGACGCACATTACCAGCCGCTCCTGCACAGACTGTAGCGATCCTCCTCCGTGAGCAGAAAGTAGCCTGGGGGATACGTTTTAATAATGGAGGGGGATGGAGAGGGGGACAAGAGGGAAACAGTGGCAGGGATATTTCCCAAATATGCAGACAGCAGCACCGCTCCCCCGCCTCCTCTGTATCGGCGCTACCCGCCCGCGTCCCTTCCCTCCAATCAGCGGGAGAGAAGGGACGCGGGCGGGTAGCGCAGATACAGAAGAGGCGGGGGAGCGGCGCTGACTGACACCGCATAGGTAAACATTGTACTGGCGACACGCTGTGTGTCGCTAGCACCGCGGAGGGGATATTGGCGCGCAGGGGGGTCCTAGAGGCACACCATGGGGCAACAGAGGCTGGTGTTAGTGTGCACTACCAGCCTCTGTGCCCCACTAACATAATTAAATCCCACCTCGGGTTCTCTTTAAAAACACTGCAATTCGGCCGTCAGCAATAGCTGGAAGCCGAATTACATCATTCCCCACCATCCACAGCGACCTGGAGAGGGAATAGTGTTTAATGCCGCCAGGACTTTTGCAGGAGCAGGATGAGCCATTTTACAGCTAAACGATCTCGCCAATAAACCCCAGGGACGGACGCCAGCAGCCCTCTGTCTGAACTGGACCATACCAACATTTAGGCCTAGTTCACACTACGCAACGCATATGGCCGTGCATTCAAGATGCAAGCACACCCGATCGCATGCCATCTGCTGCTGATCCCATTCATTACAGGGAATCGCATTGCACTGCTGCGCAGCACGCATAGTCTGAACGTCAGATGCACTACTGATATTCTTGCTGATCGCACACTATACGCGCTACCAAAATGCACATGGCAGCGCGTATAGTGCGAACGAGGCCTTAGTGAAGCAATACTGCATGTAGCATCCGTGTTTTCCCAGACACTACATGTAGCTTCTGAAGCCGGTTACATTCAAGAAATCCTCCCCTGGGGGTACTCACCTCGGGTGGGGGAAGCCTCCGGATCCTATTGAGGCTTCTCCCGTTCTCCTCAGTCCTACGGCGGCGGCGACAATCCTCCCGGAACGGCAGCAATGTATTTACCTCCCCGGCTCCAGCTCAGTATCGCATACCTCCCAACTTTTTGAGATGATAAACTGGGACACTTAAGCCACACCCCCAACCACACCCCTAGTCAAATATATATATATATATATATATATATATATATATATATATATATATATATATAAATCAATCTGCATAAATTAATAATAGGTCATTTATTAAAAAAATGTCGGAGAGAAGGGTCAGGGTGCCCATGGGTGTGGAGGGGAAAAAGAGAATCGAGGCGCCAGCCGGCGGATGCGGTGTGTTGTGCGGGATGCGGGTTTGGTATAAGATTGTCCGTCCCTCCCTCCCTTCCTCCGCATGTGGCCCCCAGTGTCCCCCTGTATGCAGAGATAACAGCGCAGCGGAGCGGGCAGTCTTATCATTCATTCTCGCATCTCGGGCATCTGGTCTTCTCCGCTTCCTGTGACGTCACAGGAAGTAGATTGAAGCAAGATCGATGCCCGGGATGCGAGAATGAATGATAAGACTGCCCGCTCCGCTGCGCTGTTATCTCTGCATACAGGGGGACACTGGGGGCCACATGCGGAGGAAGGGAGGGAGGGACGGACAATCTTATACCAAACCCGCATCCCGCACAACACACCGCATCCGCCGGCTGGCGCGTCGATCCTTTCTTCACCTCCGCTGCCTGCCGGGACACAAGGGGGGGGTATCCCGGGACAGCGGGACCCCTCCCCCAACCCGTGACAGTCCCGACGAAATCGGGACGGTTGGGGCCCCTGGTATCGGCTCTACGGACGGAGATAGGCGAAAATAGCCGCTCTCCGTCGGGCCGCAGTAAAGCGGACCCGACGTGCTGAGAGCCGCAACAGCGCCCCCGCTGGAGCCAGGAGAGGTAAATAAATCAGCGCTTGTCAGGCTTGTCCAGGGAGAATTTTGGGACTCTTCATGGAAGCCAGTGCTGGACTGCCTGCAGCTACAGGAGTGGGGGAAGCTTCATTGGGACCCTGAGGCTTCCCCTCCCGAGGTAAGTACACCCCCAGGGGAACTTTTTTTTGTTACAGGTTCTCTTTCAGTATCTCACACCTCTAATAGCTTTTCTAAAAATTATCCCCCCTTTCTACAAACTTGCCAGCCCCGACCAACAACTGTAAACTACTGTCAGTTCACCCTACCCGCGCCTAACAGTTGCGTCACAGACAGTACGCACACACGCGCGCAGTTTCTGCATTAATGTAAGGCTCTGCCCACACCAAAGATGGCGCCACCGCTGACGTTCTACGCAGTCCTGCCCATAACAAACGTGTCCGCCGCAGAGCCTGCATAACCACGCCCGGTCAGACCTGCTCAATCAAGCGCTAAATGGCTCCATAGCGCTGGGAGGGGGAGACCTGAGCAATCGAGTTGGAGCTGTTGTCAGGTAATGGATGTGAAGGCGCACAGTTGGGGGAACGCTGATTACACTGGGGTTCAGCGCTGAGTGATGATCCTATTTTACTTTCTTTCTAGCGCTGATAACATGAAGGTCCACATAAAGTGCTGGCATGGGGTGGCTTCCTGGTCCTGGGTGGCCAATGATGACAATTGTGGCATCTGTCGTATGGCTTTCAATGGCTGCTGTCCTGATTGTGAGTACACTGACCCTAGCCCCTCTGTATGACCTAGTACACATGGCTCAGTATTCAGTCCTGACCCAATCTAATCATTGCAATTGGCTGTTAAATCTGATTCAGATCAGCCAGAAACAGCTGATAATGATTATTTGATTGTACACATGCAGGGTTGGGGCTGTAAGAGGGTAGGAGGGAAAAGGGTTGAACTTGGTCCCCCGCAGACGTCCTGTGCCCACGCAGCCACTAGTGATGGGTCGTTCGCGAACGAGCCGGCTCCAAGAGCCGGCTCTTTGCTGCGAACGACAAGAGCCGGCTCTCAGTTTTAAAAGAGCCAATGCCTCAGCCGCCCTACAGAGCTCTGCTTTGCTCTGTAATAAAGGGTGCTGAGGCATGCTGGGAGATGTAGTCCTCCTCTTCCAGCTTGTAGGAGTGTATGGGGCGGAGCAGAGCAGTAGCAGGTGGGAATGCCCCATTCCGAGAAGCAGTCTGGAGTTGTCATGGAGACGGGGGCGGGGCTTTTACTCCAATTCTGAGTGGTGTCTAGTGATATGTAATGAAGAGCCGATTCAGAGCCGTAAGAGCCGGCTCTTTGATGGGAGCCGATTCAGAAGAGCCGATTCTCCTAAAAGAGCCGGAATTCCCATCACCAGCAGCCACTCACCGATGCTCCATTCCCTGCCGCCGGCTCACTTCCGGAATTTTGCAGTGTTAAAGTTGCAGAAAACTACTGGGTACTTATCCGTTAGTCCGTTAGCCGGGCGCATCTGGCAGGTGGCGCTGTTGTTGCTAATTTCAATATTAATTACTTCACGTAACAAAACTGTGAATGAAAACGCCGCGGGTGGCGCTAATTGCATTCATAGTGAAGATAACAATATGTGTATTAAAAAAGTGATTTAATTAAATGAGAAATAAGTCGGCGGGAATGTAACAGATCAAGCCGCCGGCTTCGTGTCTCGCTCTCCTCCCCTTTGCCCTCTCTCGTATAGAGCCCCATGCGTGTCCCCCCAGAGTCGTTCGGCGCGGCAGGCAATCCTGCCTGTTTTATTGCGATGAATGACTCTGGGGGGACACGAGTCGTCTTCCCCCCCCCCCCCCCCCAGGGCTGCCAGTGTTGTATACGAGAGAGGGCAAGGGGGATGAGAGCGAGACACGAAGCCGGCGGCTTGATCTGTTACATTGCCGCCGGCTTATTTCTCATTTAATTAAATCACTTTTTTAATACACATATTGTTATCTTCACTATGAATGCAATTCGCGCCACCCGTGGCGTTTACATTCACAGTTTTGTTGCGTGAAGTAATTAGCATTGAAATTAGCAACAACAGCGCCACCTGCCGGATGCGCCCGGCTAACGGATAAGTACCAACTACTGCGCCTGCGCAGCCGCATCCTTGTTCCCACACTGCGCAGGTACAGACTTTTCTGTGCAGTACGCTCCTGGTGACGATTCTGGTGACGTCAGTGGGTGTGAGGACACAGCTGCGCTGGCGCAGTGGTTTTGCAACTTTACAGTTGCAAATTCTGGTAGTGAACCAGTGGGAGGGACCTGAGCATCGGCGAGTCACTGCGTGAGTACTGGACGTCTACGGGGGGACCAAGAACCATATTGCTTTTCTTGAAAGTGCTAGGGGACCGAACTAGCAAAATTAAATACAGTTTTTGCTGATTGCGTTAGGTATACTATAATAATAAATATAATATACCGTGTGCAGTTAGCACAGTGGCAGCTGCTTATTCAGTGCCTGTTGCTACTGCTGGTCCCTGCATGGGGCACTGTAGCTATAGTGGTTTGCAAAAGTATTCGGCCCACTTGAAGTTTTCCACATTTTGTCATATTACTGCCACAAGCATGAATCAATTGTATTGGATTCCATATGAAAGACCAATACAAAGTGGTGTACACGTGAGAAGTGGAACGAAAATCATACAGGATTCCAAACCTTTAAAAAAAAATACTGCAAAGTGGGGTGTGCGGAATTATTCAGCCCCTTTTGGTCTGGGTACAGTCCCATAGACATTGCCTGATGAGTGCTAATGACTAAATAGAGTGCGCCTGTGTGTAATCTGTCAGTACAAATACAGCTGGTCTGTGACGGCCTCAGAGGTTGTCTAAAGGTAGCCATACACTGGTCGATTTGCCATCAGATTCGACCAACAGATAAATCCCTCTCTGATCGAATCTGATCAGAGAGGGATCGTATGGCTGCCTTTACTGCAAACAGATTGTGAATCGATTTCAGCATAAAACCGATCATAATCTGTGGAGTTGTCACCACCGCCAGCTATACATTACCTGATCTGGCCGGTGCGGCTCCCCCGGTCTCCGCTGTCTTCTTCTCCGCACTGGTCTACGGTCCGGCTGGCTTGCTTCACTGAGCTTCCTGCCCAGGGGAAGTTTAACTTCCTGCCGGGACAGGAAGTTCAGTGAAGCTGCAGCCATGGAGCCCGGAGCGGAGAAGAAGACAGTGGAGACCGGGGGAGTCGCGCCGGCTGGAACAGGTAATGTATCTCCGCTGTATCTCCGCACGGACGAATTGACGGGAACTATTGATTTTGGACGGAAATCGATCGTTCTGTCAGCGTTTACGCAACAATTTCACAGCAGATTCTATCACCGTGATCGACTCTGCTGTATATTGGCGGGAAAATTGTTAGGTGTATGGGCCCCTTAACCACCCTGGCGTTCTATTAAGATCGCCAGGGCGGCTGCGGGAGGGTTTTTTTTAAATAAAAAAAAAACTATTTCATGCAGCCAACTGAAAGTTGGCTGCATGAAAGCCCACTAGATGGCGCTCCGGAGGCGTTCTTCCGATCGCCTCCGGCAGCCAGAAGTAACACGGAAGGCCGCAATGAGCAGCCTTCCGTGTTTGGCTTCTCCTGTCGCCATGGCGACGAGCGGAGTGACGTCATGGACGTCAGCCGACGTCCTGACGTCAGCCGCCTCCGATCCAGCCCTTAGCGCTGGCCGGAACTATTTGTTCCGGCTGCGCAGGGCTCAGGCGGCTGGGGGGACCCTCTTTCGCCGCTGCTCGCGGCGGATCGCCGCAGAGCGGCGGCGATCGGGCAGCACACGCGGCTGGCAAAGTGCCGGCTGCGTGTGCTGCTCTTTATTTGAGCAAAATCGGCCCAGCAGGGCCTGAGCGGCAGCCATCGGCGGTGATGGACGAGCTGAGCTCGTCCATACCGCTAAGATGGTTAAGAGAATATTGGGAGCAACTACACCATGAAGTCCAAAGAACACACCAGACAGGTCAGGGATCAAGTTATTGATAAATTTAAAGCAGGCTTAGGCTACAAAAAGATTTCCAAAGCCTTGAACACCCCACAGAGCACTGTTCAAGCGATCATTCAGAAATGGAAGGAGTATGGCACAACTGTAAACCTACCAAGACGAGGCCATCCACCTAAACTCACAGGCCGAACAAGGAGAGCGCTGATCAGAAATGCAGTAAAGAGGCCCATGGTGACTCTGGACGAGCTGCAGAGATCTACAGCTCAGGTGGGAGACTCTGTCCATAGGACAACTATTAGTCGTGCACAGCGCAAAGTTGGTCTTTATGGAAGAGTGGCAAGAAGATAGGCATTGTTAACAGAAAGCATAAGAAGTCCCGTTTGCAGTTTGCCACAAGCCATGTGGAGGACACAGCAAACATGTGGAAGAAGGTGCTCTGGTCAGATGAGACCAAAATGGAACTTTTTGGCCAAAATGCTATGTGTGGCGGGAAACTAACACTGCACATCACTCTGAACACACCATCCCCACTGTCAAATATGGTGGTGGCAGCATCATGCTCTGTGGGTGCTTCTCTTCAACAGGGAAGCTGGCCAGAGTTGATGGGAAGATGGATGGAGCCAAATACAGGGCAAACTTGGAAGAAAACTGCTTGGAGACTGCAAAAGACTTGAGACTGGGCAGAGGTTCACCTTCCAGCAGGACAACGACCCTAAACATAAAGCCAGGGCAACAATGGTATGGTTTAAAACAAAACCTATCCATGTGTTAGAATGACCCAAAGTCCAGATCTAAATCCAATCGAGGATCTGTGGCAAGATCTGAAAACTGCTGTTCACAAACGCTGTCCATCTAATCTGACTGAGCTGGAGCTGTTTTGCAAAGAAGAATGGGCAAGGATTTCAGTCTCTAGATATGCAAAGCTGGTAGAGACACACCCTAAAAGACTGGCAGCTGTAATTGCAGCAAAAGGTGGTTCTACAAAGTATTGACTCAGGGGATTGAATAATTACGCACACCCCACTTTGCAGTTATTTAAAAAAAATGTTTGGAATCCTGTATGATTTTCATTCCACTTCTCACATGTACACCACTTTGTATTGGTCTTTCACGTGGAATTCCAATAAAATTGATTTGTGTTTGTGGCAGTAATATGACAAAATGTGGAAACCGGTAAGGGGGACCAATACTTTTGCAAACCACTGTAAGACCTGTGGGCCGCATGGAATTTACAAATGGGGAGAGCTTTGGGGGCCACCAGAAATGGCTTGATGGCCGCATTTGGCCCCCTTTGGACATTACAAACTTTGGACATGCCTGCTATACAGGGACTGTTAACTAGTGTTGACACCTTCGGCATTTTCGGATTTTGAACTTTTTTTTTTTTTCTCAATTCTGCTGATCAGGACTTCTCGTTCATGCGCACCGCAGCAGGGCATGTGAACTCGCCCTTGTTGCTGCCCTCCGCATCGCCCCCCAGCTCTCAGGTGGAGGGCAATGGTATGGTACAGTTACAGCCTAGTGAGAGCAGACACTGTCCGTTCTCATAGGCTTTCATCACACCAGTCAGCATCCGCTTCCCGTTCTGTGTCCGAAACATTGGTACCGGTCGCAAATTCGCATTCTGTTCCCGTTACGATCTGCTTTATGTGAGATGTGTAAACCGTCCTATTCTTAACATAAGATCCGTTTACACATTGATTTCCGTCCCGCTGAAAAGGCTGAACTAAACCCATTTGATTCCGCCGCAGAGAATTCTGGGGTTTGACGTTCTTTCTGTATGACGTGTGAGGACATGAAATGAATACAATTCAACCCATTGAGAAATGTCAGTGCTTTCGGTGGCAACACAACCTGGGGGCAGGAAATCCCACAGACAGAAGATGATACAGTGTGTCCTGTTGTATGTATGATTGCCTTGGGGCTGCTTCGTTTTGGAGGATTGGCGTAATTGTCACTGCAGTTATCCTTTAATATGTTTTGACTCATTGATGCAATGTATGTATGTAGATTCCGTGCTCTGACTCATCTGGTATTCATGTTCCAGCTGTGAATCAAAGGCTCTTATTTAACCACTTCACCACTGAGGGGTTTTACCCCCTGACCACCAGAGCAATTTTCACCTTTCAGCGCTCCTTCCATTCATTCGTCTATAACTTTATTATTACTTATCCCAATGAAATGAACTATATCTTGTTTTTTTCGCCCCCAATTAGGCTTTCTTTAGGTGGGACATTATGCCAAGAATTATTTTATTCTAAATGTGTTTTAATGGGGAAATAGGAAAAAATGTGGGAAAAAATTATTATTTTTCATTTTTCGGCCATTATAGTTTTTAAATAATGCATGCTACTTTAATTTAAAACCCATGAAATGTATTAACCCATTTGTCCCGGTTATAAAACCATTTAAATTATGTCCCTATCACAATGTTTGGCGACAATATTTTATTTGGAAATAAAGGTGCATTTTTTTCAGTTTTGCATCCATCCCTAATTACAAGCCCGCAGTTTATAAAGTAACAGTGTTATACCCTCTTGACATAAATATTTAAAAAGTTCAGTCCCTAAGGTAACTATTTATGGTTTTTTTTTTATTATTGTATTTTTTTTTTTTTTTTTTTTTTTTAATTACAAAAAAAAATAAAAATTGGGGAGTGTGGGAGGTAATGAGTTAATTTATTGTGTAAATGTAATGTTTGTATATGTAAAATGCTTTTAGGGTGTAGTTTACTATTTGGCCACAAGATGACCACAGTGAGTATGTTTACATGCGACCTGTAAGCGACCGGAAGGACGCTTACAGGAAGCAGTAGGAGGCTGGGAGACTCACAATGATCTCGCTGTTTCTGAAAGAAGCAGCAGATCATTGCGGGGGCTAGATCAACGAACGGGAATGGATTTTCCCGTTCAATGATGAGCGGGCGGCGGCGTGCACGAGCGGCGGGTGCGCGCGCACGAGCGGCGGTAGCGCGGACAGCGGCGGGAGCGCGGAAGGTACGGATTTCTCCGTCCCTGGTTTTTTAGGGGGGAAGAAAGGGGCGGAGAAATTCGTACCGCCGGGGGTAAAGTGGTTGGTTAAGGTTGGAATTTTAGCCTAGTTTTATTACAGGCCAAGTAAATGTTTTACTATTAAGGGCTCAGGGGTCTTACAAACACAACAGTATACAGATGGAGGTATTGCTCGCTGCCGATATTATGCTTATTTATTATTGATGATGATCATTGTCTTCTCTGCTGTGATAGCTCTTCCTGCAGCTCAGGGGTTTCCATACTTCTGCTGTTGGGATTGGATAAATGCACTTTCTGGTTGCGGGAGAGTTCATATCGGTGGGGGCCATGAAGAGCAGTGGGTGGGACCACCCTTAAAGGGAGCCTGACGTGGGCTCAAAAAAGTAGGCTACCTGATACGCAGGGCTGATTGGATCAGGTAGCCGCAAAAACTGCCGCTCCTGTGGACCGCAATGGCCCACTTTCACTTTCATGACCTATAGGTCCCAATCCTGTAAGGAGAGACTGTGTGTGTCTCAATGTGTGCAGGAAGGTGGGGGAGTGGCAGGGGGTGTGGCCAATGAGAAACCCTGCAGGAATGCCCCTGGGGGGTGTTGTGAAAAGGGAATACCTCCCCCTGTGTTTACCTTGGAGATAGTGACAAATATTGTCTCTAATCTTGGGGAGGGGCAGAGAGCGGCGGTGCGATGAGGCAGACAACATGCCTCTGTCCCATGTGCCCACCTCAGGTTCTCTTTAAAGTGGACCTGAACTCTTGCACAGGATACAAGGATGACAAGGAGAAATGCACCCTGAGCTGTGTCAGCACAGGAATTTGGCAGTCCTCTGCATATGTAAACTCATTAGGTTTACTCTTTGGTTGCTTCCATGAAAGCAGGAAGTAGACACACTGCGGATTTATTGCAGGAGTCCTCTAAGCTGTAACAAAGAAATGTTTTTTTTTTTTTTTTTTTTCTTTCTTGAAAGGACAACTGATATAAGAAGGATATGGAGGCTGCCATAATTATTTCCTTTCAAACAATACCAGTTGCCTGGCAGTCCTGCTGATCTATTTGGCTGCAGTAGTTTCTGAATTAACACCAGAAACAAGCATGCAGCTAATCTTGTCAGATGTGACAATACTGTCAGAAACACCTGATCTGCTGCATGCTTGTTCAGGGGCTATGGCTAAAAATATTAGAGGCAGAGGATCAGCAGGACAGCCAGGCAACTGGTATTGCTTACCCTTCCTGGCGGGAAGGTCAATGACGTCACAGCGTCGGTGGCGTCATCCGGCGCGTTGCCATGGCGACGGGGGAAGCCCTCCAGGAAATCCCGTTCTTTGGGCACAGCGGCTATTATGTAGCGATCCCTGGGCTCGCCACATAATTTGAAAAAAAAAAATAAAAATTTAAAAACTGCTGCACCGCCCCCTGGCGGTTTTTAATAGACTGCAAGGAGGGTTAAAGGGAAAATAAAGTGAGATCTAAAGGCTGCCATATTTATTTCCTTTTTAAACCATGCATATTTCCTGTCTGTCCTGCTGATCTAATACTTTTGGCCACAGCCCCTCAACAAGCATGCAGATCAGGTGCTCTGACTGAAGTCTGACTGGATTAGCTGCATGCTTGTTTCAGGTGTGTGACAGGCACACTTCAGCACCAGGTGCTGCCTTCCTCGCAGCTGCTGTCTGTTGTGCAGCATGCTCTGCACAGCTCCTGATGCCTGTCACATGACATGCACCGCGCCTGATGCCTGTCACATGACATGCAAGGGGAGCCTACGGAGGACGCAGTATAGCTGGTATCTGTAAGGAGAGGACAGCACCCAGTGCTGTGGTATATCTGCTCTGTATAACTGGGATAGAGACGGGCACCTGGGAAATTGCTGGCTGCTTGATTTCCATTGAGCTGTGATTGTACCGTATTATCATTAGCCCGCGTGTATGGAGGTTCTTTATGCATGGAGTTGGCATTTTCACTGCGTGTCTGTCTGGGTTTTCTGCAGGCATTCTGGTTTCCTCACATATCCCCAAAACATACTGATAAGTTACTCATCCCGTTCTCCTCTCTCCACCGCCCCCCCCCCCCCCCCCCCCCACTACCACCAAACACCCACACATTGATCTAAAGGTGCCCAAATACTTGTTGGATTTTGTTCCCCCTGCAGACTCGATCACAGTGAGCGAATATGCCAGAGATTGATGCCACAACATGGCTGCCCAGTTGTCATTTCAGCCAATTTCCAGCTGCAGCCAATTAAAACTACAGAATCACGCTGGCCTGAATTACCTCGCTCAAGAGATCGGGTGTGCAGCAGTAGTGTCAGACCCCCGGCTGGTGCATTTTTAGGGAGAAGCCAATTAACTTATCTGTATGTTTTTGGGATGTGGGAGGAAGCTGGAGTGCCCGGAGGAAACCCACGCAGACACGGAGAGAACATACACCTTGCTGCCAAGATTTTTATCAGAAAAGGATCTTTCTCACAGTCAAATCTGGTGGCCGTTAGTGAATGGCCACCTAAATGCTGGAAATACACGATGCGTTTTTTTCCCGTCGATTTTTCGTCCGATCTTCGTTTTTTGTTTTTCCCACTCGATTTTCCACTTGATTCCCTTATCTTTTCTTAGCTATTTCCATTCACTTCTATGAGAAATCGATGAGAAAAACAATCAAGAATAAGATCTGACGTGTCGGAAATTATCTATCGAACCATCTATCTGCCGAAAAAAAACGTATGGTGTATTCCCATCATTAGACTATTAGGTGGACTCTTAACTATAGTAGGACAGTCAGCAGTGTTCTCCCCAGAATTTTTTTCCAGCCGGGTGGCATGAAAAAATAGCTGGGTGGGGCGTGCTGAGAGAATGCAGGTCCGGTGCTTCTGCGCACAACTCTGCTTACAGCATAGGAGGAGGTGAGCCGATGACAGCCGGGTGCTCACCAAAACTAGCTCGGTGGAGCACCCGGCTAAAAAAGCCTGGGGAGAACACTGGTCAGTGACTTGACTATGTACCCTGTAAAGTGCTGCAGGAGATGTCACTGCTGTATAAGTACATAAAAATAATATGGTAGGACACTACACTATGACTATGGTAGGATTAGATTGTGAGCTCCTCTGAGGACAGTCAGTGACATGACTATGCACTCTGTAATGTGCTGCAGAAGATGTCAGTGCTATATAAATACATAATAATAATATGGTAGGACACTACACTATGACTATGGTAGGAATAGATTGTGAGCTCCTCTGAGGACAGTCAGTGACATGACTATGTACTCTGTAATGTGCTGCAGAAGAGGTCAGTGCTATATAAATACATAATAATAATATGGTAGGACACTACACTATGACTATGGTAGGAATAGATTGTGAGCTCCTCTGAGGACAGTCAGTGACATGACTATGTACTCTGTAATGTGCTGCAGAAGAGGTCAGTGCTATATAAATACATAATAATAATATGGTAGGACACTACACTATGACTATGGTAGGATTAGATTGTGAGCTCCTCTGAGGACAGTCAGTGACATGACTATGCACTCTGTAATGTGCTGCAGAAGATTTCAGTGCTATATAAATACATAATAATAATATGGTAGGACACTACACTATGACTATGGTAGGAATAGATTGTGAGCTCCTCTGAGGACAGTCAGTGACATGACTATGTACTCTGTAATGTGCTGCAGAAGAGGTCAGTGCTATAAAAATACATAATAATAATATGGTAGGACACTACACTATGACTATGGTAGGAATAGATTGTGAGCTCCTCTGAGGACAGTCAGTGACATGACTATGTACTCTGTAATGTGCTGCAGAAGATGTCAGTTCTATATAAATACATGATAATAAATTGGTTGGACATTAGACCGTTAGAGATTACTGTTCCTGCTGGCAGGAGTAGTACTAATTTGATTGGCTTTATTAGCTTTGTATTCCATGGAGCAGTACACAATTAGCTGCAGAAGCGTTGTGAAAGAAATTAGAGCAGTCATGATGTAATACTGAATGATGCAAGTTGTCGAGCGCCTAAACAATCGATATGAAGCAAATCAACTGGCTTTTAGGATTAAAGGGGATCTGAACTCAGAACTTCCTCTCTGCGCTAAAATATAAGCAACAGCATAATAACCTTTAAGGAAAGACATTTCTTTGTTGCAGCTGATACAAATCCTGCAATACATCTGCAGTGTGTCTACTTCCTGCTTTCATGGAAGCAGACATAGGGTTAACATCTTGTTAAACCATGTTTACCAATTAGCTGCTCTGCCGTGGCAGTCAGCTGACACAGCTGATGGATCACAGTAAGGCCTCTTTACCACCAGGACGTTGCGTTTTAGGGGATGTTATAGGTCGCATAACGTGCCCCTAACGCAATGCATGGTGGTGTTGGTGGAGGACGCTACCTAGAGCTGCGTTATGCAGCTCTTGGTGCGCCTGCTCTGTGCTATGGATGCGAAGACCATGTGATCCACATCACGTGGTCCCGCCAGCCAATCGCAGCAAAGAGCGGCCGCTCCAGGAAGTAAACGCTGCACGTCACTGAGTACAGTGAATATTAATTAGCCATGTGGCTGGCCGCGGAGGAGGCCTCCTCCTCCAACATTACTGAGCATGTGCAAGCAGTCTAACGCGGCTTAGCCCAGTATAACGTACAGCATGCAGCACTTTCATTTGACGTGCTGCGTTACACTGTAACGTAATGTGGGCACTGTGAACAGCCCATTGATTTTTCATTGCTGTGAGTTGGGCTGCGTTACAGGCTGCTCTAACGTGCCCCTGTAACGTCCCACTGTGAAAGCAGCCTAAAACTTGTTTTAGAGAAGCTAAACTCTCTAAATACATACAGGGTGCATTTCTCTATGTTTTTTTTTTCTGTCCTGTGCAAGAGTTCAGGTTCATTTTAGCAGCAGGGTTGGTCGCACATCTTCAGCCATGATAGGTTCACTGTGAGCTCCCCTGGAAATTGTAAACATGCCGTTATAAGCATGTCTGCAGATTTACATCTCCTGATTACCTCTCGCAGCTGTTCCACACATCTTATCATACTGGAAATAATGTTTCCCAGCCCCTTCCCTCCTCTCTGCTGTAAGATATTACCATCCGCGTCTATTGTCCATAAAGGGACTTCCCTTGTCTCACACCTAGTGAATATTTCAGGCATTATATTGGGCCCGGACTAATGACGCCAAAGACATGAATAAATGCGACTACAGTAGAATCCCTTTATAGTAAGCTCCAAGGGACCTGAGAAAGTAGTTTTCTATATCAGAAATTGCCATACGCACAAAGTATACCATAGTACAGTATCTTAATTCAGTCAATAATTGGAAGTCCTTTGTTCTTTTTAAGCCTACTTTCCCACCAAGACGTTGCGTTTTAGGGGATGTTATGGTCGCATTACGTACCCCTAAAGCAGGCTTTCTCAACCAGGGTTCCCTGGAACACCAGGGTTCCTCGAGTACTCTGCAAGGGTTCCTTGGCATTTTCCCCCATCGTGGGGGTAGTATAATAGAGCACATTATAATAGGTGATACTTCAACAAGAAGCACTAAATTGGGGGGTCAGGAGACAGTATAATGAGTGGTAGTGTAATAGGGGTAGTAAAATAAACAGCCACACAGACTTTTAAAGACCATGTCTCCTCCAAAATAAATGCAGGGGTTCCTCGAGATCAAAAAATTGTTTGCAGGGGTTCCCTGATATCCAAAAGTTATTTGCAGGGTTCCTCCAGGGTAGAAAGGTTGAGAAAAGCTGCCCTAAAGCAACGCCTGGTGGTGTTGAAGTTGGACGTCAGATTGAGTTGAGTTATGCAGCTCTCAAAGCAGCCGCTCCAGGTTAGTGATAGGAAGTCCGGATCTTTTTAAGGATTTGGATCATTTGAATCGGATCATTGAAAAGATCTGGATCTTTGAACCGAATCATTTGAATCATTTTACTAGGGAAGCAGACTGGGTGAAATGACTAGCAGGACAGGACTTTCCCTGCACTGTACATTCTGTATGTTCCTGTTTCCTCCAGACAGACATCCACTGTGAACCGAATCTTTCATTGTGGTGATTCGACTCACAAAAAAAAGATCTGGATCAAATGAACGATTCGTTCATGATCCGGACAACACTGCTGCCCCACCACAGTCACCACAATGCAGTGAATATTAATTAGCCATGTGGCTGGCTGCGGAGGAGGAGGGGAGACCTCCTCCTCCAACATTACTGAGCATGTGCAAACAGTCTAACGCTGCTTAGCCCAGTATAACGTACAGCATGCAGCACTTTGTTTAAACGTGCTGCGTTACTATGTAACGTAACGTGGGCACTGTGAACAGCACAATTGATTGTACAGTGCTGTGAGTTAGGCTGCGTTACTGGCTGCTGTAACGTGGGACTTTAACGTCCCACTGTGAAACCAGCCTAATGCTTCAGCAAGCGAGCACAGACAGTGTCTAAGCTAGATCACAATGCACTGTGCTCAATATGCTGGGATTTGCATGCAATAATCATGCAACAGCTTGCACAGGAAGCATAGGTCTCACCAGTTAATGCAGGTACAGTACTGATAATGTACTCCTCTGTGCAGCTTGGATGATACTGTAGCATTGCAGCCATGCACTAGCAAGTCACAGATGACAGGCAATTCCCTCAGTAATCAGGCAGCAGCTTACACAGGAAGCATAGGTCTCCCCAGTAGATGCAGGTACAGTACCAGTGTCCTCTTCCCCCCCCAGCTGGTGGCATGAAAAAGTAGCCGGGTAGGGCAAGATGAGAGAATGCAGGGCTGGCGCATCTGTGAGCAACTCTGCTTACAGCATAGGAGGAGGTGAGCTGAAAACAGCCGGGTGCTCACCAAAACTAGCCGGGTGGCGCACCCGGCTAAAATGAGCCTGGGGAGAACACTGCGGTACTGATAATGTACTCCTCTATGCACATTTCTGTGCAGCTTGGATGATACTGTGTCCAATGCAGCCATGCACAAGCAAGTCACATATGACAGGCAATTCACTCAGTACTCGGGCAGCAGCTTACACAGGAAGCATAGGTCTCACCAGTCAATGCAGGTACAGTACTGATAATGTACTCTTCTGTGCAGCTTGGATGATACTGTGTCATTGCAGCCATGCACACACAAGTCACAGATGACAGGCCATTCCCTCAGTAATCAGGCAGCAGCTTAAACACACAGGAAGCTCACTGGCTAATGCTTTTGAGTTAATCCACGCAGGCCCACTAGTGCAGATGGGGAGCAGGCTACAAGTGGCTGCCAGCTGTCCGCCAACCACAGCTCATGGGTCTCTCTTACTAATGTATGACACCGTGTGCCCGCTCCCTTTCCTCTATAGCTGGATGCTGGATATTACAGGTGCAGTGTTCTCCCCAGGCTCTTTTAGGCGGGTGCTCCACCCGGCTAGTTATGGTAAGCACCCGGCTGTCATTGGCTCACCTTCTCTTATTCTGTAAGCAGAGTTGCACACAGAAGCACCGGCCCTGCATTCTCTCATCTCACCCCACCCGGCTACTTTTTCATGCCACCCGGCTGGAAAACATTTCTGGGGAGAACACTGCAGGTGCCCCAAAAATAGGTCAACTTAAACAGAAGTTCTATTATATCAGGGTTTACTATGCCAGGCGTTATTCCCATATACTTATAATGGTGCTTGGCCGGGATCTGGACACTTAAGGTTGCCATACATCAGGCGACTATCAGATTCGATTAGTGCAATCAAACCGGATGAAAATCCGTGCCTCCAAGTGCATCCCCGACCGACAGTGCGACCAATTTCGGGACGAAAATTGGTTGCATTGTTCATTGCGAACGCTGCAATATGTTGGGACGACTTGCTCAATCGGGTGTGCGGCAGGAACGACGTGCAATTACAGGACGATCGAATGTGGAAAACCCCAGGTGCTGTCATTCCTCAACCTCCCCCCCCCCCCCCCCCCCCCCATGTTAAAACGTCCCCCCGGTGCCCAGTGCAAGGTATACATTACCTGTCCGCGGCCTCCGCTTGTCCCTCCGCTAGCAGGACGCACGTCAGACTGCATACACGCGACCACGTTACTAGGCAACCTTGTGGCTCGCGTGTTTGAAGAACAGAGTGTGCCCAGAGCCTGCGGTACAAGTGGAGGTCGCGGACAGGTAATGTACACCATGCACTGGGCACAGGGGGGCATTTAACATTGAGGGGACACCGGCGAGGTGGTCGCAAAACAGATTCTAGATCGATTTCAGCATGAAATTGATGGGGAATCGGCCTGTGGTGTATGGGCGGCCGACAGATCTCTCTCTCTTATCAGAATCGATTAGAGAGAGTTTGTTTCTTGGTGGAATCTGCTCATCATCACTACATGTATGGCTACCTTAAGTTTACTATGCCCGAATGTGTACTATGTCAGCGTTTTACTATAACGAGCTTATACTGTATGTGTTTTATACGTTCCATTCTCTGATGGTTCTCTCTCCTCTCCCTGCAGGTAAGATTCCAGGAGATGACTGCCCGCTGGTTTGGGGCCATTGCTCTCACTGCTTCCACATGCACTGCATCCTCAAGTGGCTGAACTCCCAGCAGGTGCAGCAGCACTGCCCCATGTGCCGGCAGGAGTGGAAGTTCAAGGAGTAGATGAAGAGTCCATGTACAAAATACAGATTTATAACCTGAGGCCTCTCCAGACAGTATGTTGTTTTTTTCTTGTTTAAAATAGAGTTGGGGTGAGTTATACTCACTCTAGATTTTTATTCCTTTGTCCTCCACTGTGAAGATTTGCCTTTACTTCCTGTCCGAGGGTCATCGAGAGGAGGCAATGAGGTGAAATCTCACCACTGGGTTTCCAGGGAATGTCTGCACTTCTGAAAGTGTTTCGTGGCCCCACAGACTTCCCTTACTCAAGGCACGCAATGGGATAGCTTTATATTACAACACCAAAAATATAAAGAATCGTTAAAGGACAACTATACAGCTATTGCAAAAAACTTTCAAATGTAAAACACATTTCTCCCAGAGTAAAATGAGCCATATATTACTTTTTTCCTATATCACTTATTGTAGGTAGTAAAAATATGACAGGTTTTGGACTAGTTTAGCTCCACATGGGGGATTCTCATGGTTTTATTTACAAAAACACTTACTGAACTTGAGAACTGCATTCGTTCAGTCCAAATACTATCTTCGTATAGATCCTTTCCGAGGAATGCTTTTGTAAAGAATGAAAGATAATACAGTAGAGTCCTGATTATCTGAAACTCAAAGGTCCATACTCGCTGCAAGATTTCCTTGTTTTGCCAAACGTTATTTTTTTGCCATATCGTGTAACCGTTGTTCAACGAAAATGTGTTAAACAATGGTTAAAGGTGGACGATGAACCGCAACGATTGTTCGTTTTGATCGACCGTGATGACTGATCACAAACGATCATTTACATTTTTGCTAAAACATTTTGTATAATTTAAACGACTGTTTTAAAGTGGTTTAAAACTCTGACAAAATTTTCAACAAAAATGTGTTTTCCTACTTTTTATAACCCATACAATTATCATATTTGCTTTTGTGCACAAGTATTATTATTATTATTCATTTAGATATTATAACTTCCCAAAGTTCAGTTAATTTACTTTGAAAACTACTGGTGCATTTTATTTATAACTATTGTCATTCTGTTGTAAATGCTGCCAGCAGTGATTTCTGACCTGTTTTTCACTGCAGCACTCATCAGCTGAAGTCCTGCACAGCCAGAGAATGTTTACATAAATGTATCAAGTAAAGAATGTGTACACAAGATAAGCTTAAAGTGAACCTCCAGACTAAAAATCGACTCAGCAGCACCGAAAAGGCTTGGTGTTTCTTTAACAGTTTCACAGCATCAGAACTTTGTTTCTCTTATACAAGCCTCATTTTTAGCTGCACAGAAGAAAACTGCCCGGGCAGTTTTCCTCTTATGCTGTGCAAAGCATGATGGGATTTCTGATGTTGTTGCTCTCGTTCTGCTTTTTTGGTGCAATTTTTTTTTTTACATTTTGAATTTGACATTTGAAGCCTAGTGTGTGCTGCTGGGAGGGGTTATCAGGACACAGGATAGTTGGAACTGTGTCTCTTGCTCCTTGTCACCTCCTTTCAACCAAAAAGATGGCTGCCCCCATGACAAAGATGGCAGCCCCCATGAATCACAAACATTTGCCTGTTCTTTTAAAACAGGGTGGGTAAGAGATTATATTACCTACCTATTCTAATTAACATAACTAATGTAACTTAATAACAGTATGTTTGTTTAGGCTGAATTTCCCCTTTAACAGCAGTTGGGATGGGGTTCTCCCTGCAGAAGAGTGAGCCCTGTGATGTAACCCTTTGAATGCTGTTTTACTAAAAAACAACAACGTGTGTAGAAATTCTGTGCAGAAATTCTAGGTTATATTCCGCCTAATGATCAGTCATGTCCCGTCATTTGCGTTACGTTGATCACGATAATGGCTTATTGGGAAACGGTGAAGTTCCCTGATCTAATCTTTCCGGGAGTGCTTGGCTTTAACCAGCTCTCTCAACCAACCAGCATAAATTGCCGGCAGCACTCACGGTGGTGAAGGCCAACTTCTAGGCTGTTTGTGGGTAGGGATGAGCCGAAATGTTCGCTTGCAAACACTGCATTGGGGAATGTCCCCTTGCTCACGTGGCCGCAGCCGGGAGTGCTATGCGTGACGTCATGTGCAAAGCGCTCCCAGCTGCGGGCACACAATCCACAATGCACAGCCCCCGGGAAAACCTCGGCACTGTATTGAGGAAGCTTGCGAACACAGAAGTGACCCAGAGGTCATTCCCCATGTAGTGTTCGCAAGCGAGCAGTTCGGGTCATCTCTATTTGTGGGCTCTGCTGTGGTTAAAGACTGGGTTCCACGGCTTTCCCACAGTTAAAGTGAACCTCCAGACTAAAAATCTACTCCGCAGCACTGAAAAGCCTTGGTGTTTCTTTAACAGGTTCACAGCATCAGAACATTGTTTTTCATAACCAAGCCTAATTTTTAGCTGCTTAGAAGCTAAGCTCCGCCCCATCAAAGAAAAGTGCCAGGCATTTTTCCCCTAATGCTGTGCAAAGCATGATAGGATTTCTGATCTCGTTGCCTAGCAACTGGGAGGGGTGATCAGGACAGTTGGAACTGGCTCATGCTCCCTATCACCTCCTTTCAACCAAAAAGATAGCTGCCCTCATGAAATCACAAACCTTTGCCTGTTATTTTAAAACAGGGTGGGTAAGAGATTATATTCCCGATCTATTTAACATAACTAATGTAACTTAATGACAGTATGCTTGTTTAGGCTGAAGTGTCTCTTTAACCACTTCACCACTGAGGGGTTTTACCCCCTGACCACCAGAGCAATTTTCACCTTTCAGCGCTCCGTCCATTCATTCGTCTATAACTTTATCATTACTTATCGCAATGAAATGAACTATATCTTGTTTTTTCCGCCACCAATTAGGCTTTCTTTAGGTGGGACATTATGCCAAGAATTATTTTTTTCTAAATGTGTTTTAATGGGAAAATAGGAAAAATGTGGGGAAAAAAATAATTATTTTTCAGTTTTCGGCCATTATAGTTTTTAAATAATGCATGCTACTGTAATTAAAACCCATGAAATGTATTTGCCCTTTTGTCCCGGTTATAAAACCATTTAAAATATGTCCCTATCACAATGTTTGGCGCCAATATTTTATTTGGAAATAAAGGTGCATTTTTTTTCCAGTTTTGCGTCCATCCCTAATTACAAGCCCATAGTTTATAAAGTAACAGTGTTATACCCTCTTGACATAAATATTTAAAAAGTTCAGTCCCTAAGGTAACTATTTATGTATTTTTTTTAATTGTAAATTTTTGAATTTTTTTTTTAATTACAAAAAAAAAAAAAAATGGGGAGTGTGGGAGGTAATGAGTTAATTTTTTGTGTAAAAATCATTTATTTGTATGTGAAAAATGTGTAGGGTGTAGTTTACTATTTGGCCACAAGATGGCCACAGTAACTTTTTGTTTTAATGCGACCTCCAAGCTTCCTTCCGGAAGCTTGGAGGAAGAATAAGGAGGCTGGACACGTGAGTTTTTTCTCACAATGATCGCGCTGCCCATAGGAGAGCAGCGGATCATTGTGGGGCTTAGATCAACGAACGGGAATGGATTTTTCCGTTCATTGATCTCCGGGCGAGCGGGCGGCGGCGTGTTTACTAGCGGCGGGCGGCGTGTTTACGAGCGGGAGCGCGGACAGCGTCGAGTACGTGGAAAGTACGGATTTCTCCGTCCCTGGGGGTTAAAGGATGGAAAAAGGGACGGAGAAATTCGTACGGGCGGGGGTAAAGTGGTTAATATATTTTCAATATCTATGGAGTGGGGAATACTGTAGTACTGTATTTTTAACATTGAGTCTCAAGCAACCAGAGAGCACACTTATCTGGCTTCGGCCAATCCCCACCGGTGCCGGATAACCAAGACTCTACTGTTCTGAGAATCCCCCATGAGGAGGTGGTCTAGTCCAAAACTACCTAGCGTAAGTGACAGCAACAAAGGAAAAAGGTAACTTATAGTGCATTTTAGTTTGGGAGAAATGTACATTTTATATCAATGCATTTTACATTTAACAATTTTCCACAATGGCGATCCTTTAGAGTACTTTTCTACCTCCTATTGGGTTTTAGTGCCAACATATGCAGAATATGTCTGCGTGGATGTTGGTCGTGGTTCCGTTGGCTGCTGCGATATCAAGCGCTCTTACTGCCGTGCAACTGATCGAGCCTTTGCCACTAATTGATCTTTTAAGAAAGGTCAGCCGGGTAACCATGTTGCGGTGCCATTTCTTTTCCCATTCGATACAATCATTGAGTAATGTATGGGCACCTTAACCCTTCCATCCTGTATTCAAAACCAATGAGAGATGTTCTGGGCGGAGAACCGCTTTACACAGGACTCCCTGATCTTCAGAGACCTATGAGATCTTGTGTATATTCTACACTTCTGTAAGTCATCCTCCCCGGCTACAGCCGATCGGTCCATCACTCCTTCTGAGCTTGGCCAGATGTCGAATCGCGGCCTCAGTGAAAGCAAGTGGCATGAGATCAGCTGAAATACCACGTCAACAGTTAACCACCCTCTGGACCAGTTACCAGTTCACAACATGCTCCGCCCTCTCAGAGCCCCGCTATACGAGAAGATAAAGACTGCTGCCTTCTTCCTGGAAGATAGAGACCCCACACTGACTGGACTCTGAGTGGTCTAACAACACATGCAGCTGCTGGAAAGGATGGAGGCGGGGTTATACATCATCCAATCAGCTTCCATCCACCAAGCGCAGGGAACACAACCCAGCTTGCATCTGGTTGCAGTCCACAGCAATATTTTTTTTTTCCATAAGTTGAAAGTTTTTTTCAAGATTAACGTTGTTTTTTATTATTTATCTTTCTTTTTTTTTCACCTCTTTCTGTTTCTTCCTGTCACATTTCCCTGTGTATATGTACAGCTTACAGATTTGTTATTATGAGTTTTCGTGGAAGCAGAGACAGCTGCAATTTTCATGTCTAAATTCAATAAAGCACCTTGACATCCTCCGTTCAGATTGCATTCCTCAGAATCTCCATATTAATCCGAGAAATGGAATTTGTGAAGATTTACTGCTGGCAGCTGATCTGCAAAGATGGCTTCCGCAGAGTAAACTGCTTAAAGAGAATCTGTACTGTCCGATTTGTACAATAAAAAACATACCAATCGAGTCACTGTGATCTCCTGGATCCCTCTGTGCCGTTTCCACCGCTCCCCGCCGCAGTCCTGGCTTTTAATCGCCAGTTTTAGGAAGTGTTTACAAACAAAAAACATGGCCGCTAACCAGGAAGTGATGTTTGTGTATGTATATATCATGTTACAGTATACTACAAGTTTTTATTACATTGTGAATTATCTGCGCTCCAGTCAGGGATTCTCACAGTTTGTGAGGCTCCCTCCCCCCTCCCTCAGCCTCACAAACTCAGGAAACTGAGAGCAGAGACTTGTCTGTGAGGGATAAACAAAGCGTGCGCACACACACGTGGGGGGGGGGGGGGGGGCGGGGGTTAGGGCGGTGAAGGAGGTGTGCATAACTTCTCCTTATCACAGCAGAGGCAGCACATTCCTCTCTGGGCTGACAAAACTTGACAGAGAAAAGAGGATTAGATATATTACAAAGACAGTGCAACTAGAAAAGGCTGCAGTAAGCCAGAACACATTAGAACAGGTATAGGAACTTGTAGGATAGAAGAAAAAAGGCTGACATTTTTGTTATAGAGTCTCGTTAAAGGAAAGATGCAAGCTGGAGATATATATATATATATATATATATATATATATATATATATATATATATATATATATATATATATATATATATATATATATATATATATATATATATATATATATATATATATATATATATATATTATACACACACACACACACACACACTTCCCTACTTACTCAGGGCTTCCTCCAGCCCCTGACAGCCGTCCTGTGCCCTCACCGCAGCCCCGCTTATAGCCAGCCTCCGGTGCAGATGCTGACCTCGCCAGCCAGTGAATAATTAAAAAAAAAAATACAATAAATAATAGAAAAAAATGTAGAATACTAATATTTACAAGCTGGGGTCAGCTGAAAGGTAACTACTGTATTAGCAGGTAGAGGAAACTCTGACCCCACTTTGCTAACTGGGCTGTGAGAGACTCCAGAGTGGTCGCATTTTAAATTGATAGACGGTGACTACAAATGGATGGATATCCCAAGTACTCCAAATAATGGATACTATAATGACTATAAGGGTGGGAGACGCAACAAATCATAAAATGGTTTAAATATGAAAAAGGTACCTCAAGCCTTCTACCCACAGATTTGCACAGCAGTGCGTCCTGGCCAGCAAATCCATTGCACAGTAAGTGTTTCCCTGCCCTTCTCACCTGCGGGGAAACACTGCTGATTTGTGCCAAATTTGTCACTAGTGGAAACAGACTCTTATAATTGACTCTTTTGATTATATTCCCTTTACAATTAAAGATACAACACATTGGGGCTGATTGATAAAGCATAACCGCAATTGGTAATGCTGAAAATAGCTATTCATAAAGGCTATTACCGCATGGAAAGCTGAAATTACCGAGCAGTGAGGTAAATTACCGACTTGTGTGGTAAACACCTCCAACACATGTCAGCAAATGTCAATTCATAAAGCCTACATTAAGTGGTTAAGCCACAAAAAGTCTGCTTTGAAGTGGTGATAGGAATGCAGAGTTTGTGCAAGGAGACTGTGCTGGGAGCCATGACTGAAAAGCAGAGGCAGCTGTGACTGACAGGAGCAGGGAGCCAATAGAAACAGCCCCTGTTCTCCTGCAAGTCTGAATGATAAAATCTTATAGGACCCCCAGCCTTCTCATTTGGGACAAGCTTTTAAACCCCTCCTCCAGACAGATCGGAACAAAACCGGTTTCCCCTGAATAGCTTAGGCTGTGTGGCTGTTTAACCTCTTGGGTTCCTGTTTTAAGGTGTGTAGGAGCTATTGGGGAAAATAACCTAAGCATAGCCTGTGTAAAGTTTCTTGAAGTTCTTCTAAGCTGTGGCAATTAAATAGAATGTTAATAAAGACTAATAGAGTCAGAGCAAGCAGAAGCAGTATAACAAAACATGTACATCTAAAGGGATGTCTGGGATGCCTCTTCTATTATAATGCCCTCACTGCACGGAACAGCTTGTAACCCTCTCCTGCTGTTACCAACAGATTTTTGTCAATGGGCTTTGGTAATTCAGCGAACTTTTACCGCACCTGTGAAAATTTTTATGAAGTCTAAAATGTCAAATGCGGTATTTTCCCGACCACATTTTTTTTCCGCACATCCTTTTATGGATCGACCCCATATACCTCGATTCTGAAAGCATTACCACATGAGGTAATGCAGAAAACAGCTGATTTTACCGAGCACTTAGGAAAATGTCAATTCATAATTTACTGTACATGGAAAGCTGAAATTGCTGAGCGGTGAGGTAAATTACCAACTTGTGTGGTTAAATACCTCAACACGGGGGGGCGTGGCTTGCCTATGGCGGAGTAGGACGCTGAACCCAGAGCTCCCGGCATACTGAAACTAAAACCCCGCATAACTTACAGAAAAAATACCACTTCATACCTCCAAGCACTCACAGCATGCCCACGGAGAGAAGGGCGACTAGAAGCTCCAGGAAAAAGCACAAGAAAACCTCCTCCGGGCCAGATATCAAGAGATACCTCCGAGAGGCAAACACACAGACGGCCCTGCACACCAAGATGGCGCCGGCAAATAAGGGGAAGGAGGCAGCCGGTGGAGACGAGAACACCCTGCCTGCACTGGAACCAAACGACAGCAGTCCGGGGAACAAACAGACCGACATTGAAGCGGCACCTGAGAAGGGCCAGGAGAAAGCCCAAGCCGCAGGGGGAGACGAGGTGGGAGACATGCTGAGGCCCCGGGCGATGATGAGGGACGGCGCCCGGGAAGCGGAGAACACGCTGGTCTCGCCCGGTAAGACAGCAGAGGGGATGACCACAATGCCCAAAACACCCAGTGCCCTGACAGAGGAGGGGACCACACAGAATGGTGGCAGAGACAGATCGGGCGGCTCCCCGAGCGGGACGCCATTGCAACATGGCGACGTGCAGGCGGAAGGAGGCCCTTTGCTAACACAGGAGCGAAGAGAGGAGACACGGAATTCCGTGCCGCCCAAGTCAGCTCAGAAGAACAACGACCCCGGCAAAGCAGGGGGCTTACAAGTCTCACAAAAATCCAAGCAGGGTGACGCAATTGAAGAACTTAGATCCCAGATCCGCAACCTACCGACAAAAGAAGACCTGGATTCTTTTGCAAGCAGGATAGAAAGAGCCTTCAGGAGGGAAATAGACGAGCTCCATAAAGATATCACAGCCATAGGACACAGAGTGGTGACCCTGGAAGATAAAAATGAAGAAAGAGACTCAAAGGTAGCGGAGATGCAGACAAAAATATCCATGCAAGACCGCAAAATAGACTCTCTGATATCACAATTAGATGACCAGGAGAACCATTCTAGGAGACAGAACATCAGGATAAGAGGCCTTCCGGAGTCAGTGGATGCGGAAGACATGCGGGCTAAGGTAACTACCATTTTTAATACAATCTTGAACCGCCCTGCCCAAACACAAATTGACATTGAAAGAGCACATAGGGCGCTCGGCCCTAGGTATACTGATCCGAGCAGGCCCCGTGACATAATATGCAGATTACTACGATTCACTGATGCTGAACAACTATTACGCACCATGAGAGATAAAGAAAATATTGTTTTTGAGGGGGCACGCATCACTCTCTTTCCTGATTTATCAAGAAGAACACTGATGCAGAGAAGGGCAGTAAAGCCTTTGCTAGAGGCAATCCGCAATAAAGGAGGAATAGATAGATGGGGATACCCTTTCTCCCTTACAGCTACTATAGAAGGAAACTCAGCCACATTGAAAACAAAGGATGATTTGAAAAAGTTCACGGAGGACCTGAGCCTTCCGTCAACAGACTTTGAGGATTGGCGGGGGACTGTAGAACAACCCTCTCAGCCACAAAGGGAAAGATGGCAAACTAAGGACACAGGGAGGAAAAGGGGACGTGCTCTGAATTCCCCCCCCCCCCCCTTAGCCCTGGATCTCCGACTCCATGAGCCTCTAAGGAATAGAGGGACGTGTGAGGTGACATTTAGTGAACTCAGGCCTCAGCCCCAAGGCCGCAACCAGGAGGCTATATCCTATATAACAGCTTTTAATATTTATAGCTTAAGATAACTTGGATGCGTTATTCTTGTTATATGCTCTAACTGGTCATGTTGCTGTATCCTCATGGTGGGGCGGGGGGCCTTTTTCACCCTATGTATATAAAACACGCAAATGCGGGGTTGCATAAATAGGATGAAATGGGATGACATGAAAATGCCGGGGGTAGACTTAAACCAACTGAAGGGTCTAAATGTGGTGGAGTAACCCCAATAGGGCTCCCTTTAACGAGGGAACTGCTTCTGAGCTATACATTCATAGCCCAGAAAGGAAAGAAGTAGTGCTGGACCAAATTTCTGGTCCGTTTGTTTTGTTATGTTCTCAGGTTTTGGTTATAGGTTTGAGGTTAGTTATTAGTACACGTGGGCAGATCCAAATGGGTTTAGACAAAATATATCCGAACCATGACTCAAGGGGAAAAGATTAGAGTAATGTCTTACAACGTCCGGGGAATGTGTTCTCCATGTAAAAGGGGCCGACTATGGACAGAGATTAAAAGGTTTGAAACCTCCGATATTATTCCTACAAGAGACATATTTCAGGGACGGTTGTGTACCACGTATGCCTCATCATCTATTTGATAGATGGTATTTTAATAACTCTCCCATCAGAAGGGCTAAGGGGGTAGCGGTAGCCATGGCCAAAAACACACCCCTTCAGATGGTAGCAATAGACAAGGATGAAACAGGCAGATACCTAGCAGTGAAAGCTAAATTGGGGGAAAAGATGTTCACCTTTGTTAACGTCTACGCCCCTAATGTTCAACAGGTTCATTTTTTAAAGTGTATTCACAAGAAGGTGAGAATTTTCGCTGAAGGGGCCCTGGTGTTTGGAGGAGATCTGAACATCTTAAGTAATCCTAAAATTGACTCATCCATGGGCACCTCCCACTTGTCTAACAAAACCTTGAGAGACTTCTCCCTTCTTATGAAACAAATGCATCTAGTAGATTGCTGGAGATACCTTCACCCCTTAGATAAGGACTACACATACTTCTCCTCTGTACACGGGGTATATACTCTCATTGATTCCTTATGGGTAGATCAGTTTTACCTACACGGGCTGCAAAAAGCTAAAATAGAAAACATTACGGCCTCTGATCATGCGGCAATATGGGTAGACCTGACACTGGCCTACACTAATTTAAGAGGGAGACACTGGAGATTAAACGACACATTACTAGACGATCTGGAAGCAAAACAGAAAGTGGAAAGGATAATACATAATTATTTTAGAGAAAATGGTACGGGAGAGGTCTCAAAGTATAGTGTGGGAAGCACATAAGGCCGTAATAAGGGGGGAACTGATTTCTCAGGGGGCAAGGAAAAAGAGGGAAGAACAGGGGTGGCTGCTAAAAAACATTAGAGAAGGTTAATGAGCTCGAAACGTCACACCAAAAATCTCCAACAAAAGAATTAGAGAAGGCACTGAAGGAAGAGAAGGGGAAGCTATATAAAATTATGGACAATAGAACCAAAACAAGACAAAACTCTGGTGGGCAAGAACCTACGAATACAATAACAAATGTGGCAAATTATTAGCAAACAGCATCAAGAAAAAGCGAGAATTAAACTTCATTCATAAAATTAAAGACCATAACGGCCACCTTGAATTTGGAGCGGAAAAGATTGCTGACCTTTTTAAAAAATATGAGTCTCTATATAATATCAGAAGGGGGCAAACACAAGAGGAGATGCAAAATTGTAAAGAGAAAATAAAAACCTATTTAGAAAAAGTAGGCATGCCTAGGTGGACCAAGGACTGGTGCAAGGACCTTGAACAAGAGATCTCAATACAAGAGTTAAGAGAGGTGCTAAAAGGAATACCCAATGGCAAATCGCCAGGACCCGATGGGTTTACGAAAAAATATTATACCACTTACGCAGACCACCTACTCCCGAAATTATGCAGTATGCTAAATGGTATACGGGAGGGGGGTAGCTTTCCTCCCCAGAGTACGGAGGCCCACATAGTGGTGTTACCAAAGGAGGGGAAAGACCCTGCCTTGTGCCCGAGCTACAGGCCTATCTCGCTCATAAATTTAGATATTAAGCTCTTCTCTAAAATATTGGCTAACCGTATTAAAGATGGCCTGCCGTCCCTGGTTCACCCTGATCAGGCGGGCTTTGTGGTGGGAAGAGAAGCTAGGGACAATTCCTATAAGGCCCTGAACGTGATACACTGGTCAAAAATTACAAATACCCCGTTAATGCTTCTGTCCACGGACGTGGAAAAGGCCTTTGACAGGGTGAACTGGGGAATGCTGCACTCAGTACTGGACCATATTGGTCTGGGACCTGTTATGAGAGCCTGGATATATAGCCTATATTCAAACCCCTCGGCTAAAATAAGAGCTAACGGAACCACATCTGCTAGCTTCAGCCTGGCAAACGGCACGAGGCAGGGCTGCCCTCTCTCGCCTCTATTATTCGTACTTACCTTAGAACCCCTTCTCAGAAGCATTAGAATGAATCAGAAAATTCGAGGAGTAGTTATAGGGGGCCATACACACAAACTGTCTGCATTCGTGGACGACATATTGTTATATGTCCGAGATCCTTGCACCTCCTTACCTCATCTAATACAGGAATTTCGGGAATATGGGGCAATATCTGACTTTAAAATCAATATCAGTAAATCTGATTATATAGGGGTGGGAATAAAACAGGAAGAAATGGAAAGTATAAGAGGACAGTTCCCTTTCACTGCAAAAGAAAGCTCTCTAAAATACCTAGGAATCGCTCTGCCTTCTAGTCTTGACAAATTATTCGCCCTCAACTTCATCCCATTGTTAGACACAGTTAGAAAAGACTTGGAAGCATGGAACAAAAGAAGCTTCACGTGGCTAGGCAGAGTCAGTATCATAAAAATGAACATCCTACCCAGACTACTCTTCACAATGTCAATGATCCCCATCCCCTTGCCAAAATCCTTCCTAGGGAAAGTAAAATCCCTATTAGGTAAATTTATATGGAAAGATAAGAGACCACGCCTATCATATGAATTAATGACGAGAACTAAGGAGAGAGGGGGACTGGGAGTCCCGGACCTGAAGATATACCATCAGGCTGTAGCACTAAACAGACTGTTAGATTGGCAACACAATGACAACTATAAAGGATGGGTGAGGCCAGAAAACTTTTTATCAGGAAGAAACCTGGCGGGAGCCATCTGGTTGAGACCAGATTCAAGAGGACTAGCGGACTCTACCCCACTATGGGTCAAACATACGCTCAACCAATGGGATAGAATCAGAAATGCACTAAGCTGGGCTCCGGACCCCTCCCCTCTAATACCCTTAGAGGGATTCCCATTTTTCCACCCAGGACTAGACAGAGGATTCTTTGGGAAATGGAAGAAAGATATGAAAAAATTAACATTAGGGCATTTTCTAAGTGGTAACAAAATAAAAACAATTGAAGAAATGAGACAAGAACATGGGTCATTTCCCCTAGATTATTGGAAAATCAGGCAAATTACTCACTGGGCGAACACTATGGGGGCTCTAAGGCCAATTATTGATCTGACAGAGTGGGAAAAACTTTTTATTAGAGAAGGGAAAATACCGAGGGCAATCTCTTTTTTTTTATACAAGTCCATACTAGAAGGCAGAAGTAAAGGGAAACCATACTACTTGTGTGAGTGGGAAAAAGATATAGGACGAGAAATTCCTACTTTACAGCAAGACAAAATATTGTCCATGACACACGCCTCTTCTATTAGTACTCATATACAGGAGGGGGGTTATAAATTGCTAACTCGGTGGTATAGGACGCCAGAATTTCTGTCTAGAGTGTATGGAGCGGACGGGACCTGCTGGAGGGGATGCGGGGCCAGGGGGACTCTATTACATATATTCTGGGAGTGCCCGGTAATATCCCAGTACTGGCTGAAGGTAATTAACCTGATAAAGGAAATTACAGGGATGGAACTTGAAAATGACCCGTGGATAATTCTCTTTCATATGACGCCATTAACTCTTAAGAAATACAAAAAAACGGTCATTCCATTCCTACTTAATGCAGCCAAAAGTCTAATTCCCATTAAGTGGAGACTCCCTGGCCCGCCTTCCCTGAAGGATTGGTTCCGAAGGGTCAACTTCCTTCAAGATGCAGAAGAGACAATCCTATCAGGGAAAGATAAATTTGAAAAGTACAAGTTGGTATGGCTCAACTGGATTCTTTTTAAAGACACCCCCTCTTACCAGTCAATTATGGCCCCGGAGGTTGATGACTAAACAAACAATAACCATGGAAAAGGATAAAATAGGTCTAAACTAGGAGTTTGGTAAAGATATGCCGCACGTGTTGTGTTACTGATATGCATGTTTATATGCTAATCAAGGTTTATATTATGTTTTACTTTTGCTTTTCTTACGTTCTCTGAAGGCATTGAAAACAGGTATACGAACTGTAAAGTGGTCATATTCTAAGTGGACTGTTTATCAGCTAAAAGCGGACCAAAGGATTAATAATGGACTGATTACATCAAAAGGCCTAATCCTCTAGACACTTTCGAATTTCACGAAAGAATTGGAGATTTATTGTAAAAACGAACAAACACAGGTCTCTCTAGCATTAAATATGAGCACTGTGTACGGTATTGTTGTAACAACTCAAATGCCTATTTGAAAATAAAATAAAAACTTGTTACATAAAAAAAAAATACCTCAACACGTCAGTAAATGTCAATTCTTAAAGACTAGAACATGCGGTAAAGCCCAGAAACATTACCGGCAGCTCTGGTGTGTCGGAGACTGTGCGGGAGCCGTGACTCCCAGAAGCAGAGAGCTATAACCTATGACTGACAGGTGTAGAGAGCCAATAGAAACGACCCATGTCCTGCAAGACCCACTAATAGCAAGCAATGGCTTTTAGGGAGGGACAAGCTCCCCCAGGCAGGGGAGGGGAGAGTGCAGAACAAAGAGGTTTCCCCTGCAGCCCTTCAGACATTTAACCTTTTAGGTTCCTGTTTGAAGATGTGGAGGAGCTAGTGGGGAAATCGCATAAGCATGGCATGTTTAATGGTACTTGGAGTTTATCTAAGCTGTGGAAATACAATGTTAAGAAAGACTAATGGACAGATTCAGAGGGAGCAGAGGCAGTATAACAAACATGTACATGCCAAAGAGATGTTGGGGATGCCTCTTACTATTACTGTTACCGAACAGGTTTTTGTCAATTGAAGATAAATGAAGACAAAAAAAAGGTTTTTTTTTGTTTTTGTTTTTTTTTTCAGTAAATTACTGAACTTCTACTGCACCTGTGAACATTTTTATGAATTAGCAAACAAGTCTAAAATACCGAATGCGGAATTTAACAACCTAATTTATTATTATTATTATTTTTTTTTATCGCACAGCCCTTTATGAAACCAGGCCATAGCAGATTTTCAGTAGTTCTGTGCCCATGACTTATGCTTGCTCATCATTATCCATGTTCTTCCTAGGAGGGTGGGGTCTCGATTAACTGACATCACATCCCTAATTCCATCCTCTCATAGGCCTAGTGCACACCAAAAACCGCTAGCAGATCCGCAAAATGCTAGCAGATTTTGAAACACTTTTTCTTATTTTTCTGTAGCGTTTCAGCTAGCGTTTTGCGGTTTTGGTATAGTAGATTTCATGTATTGTTACAGTAAAGCTGTTACTGAACAGCTACTGTAACAAAAAACGCCTGGCAAACCGCTCTGAAGTGCCGTTTTTCAGAACGGTTTGCGTTTTTCCTATACTTAACATTGAGGCAGAAACGCATCCGCAATCCAAAATCTGCAGCAGCCCGGGAGTATGCGTTTCTGCAAAACGCCTCCCGCTCTGGTGTGCACCAGCCCATTGAAATACATTACCCTAGCGGATCCGCACCCGCAAGCGGATCGCAAACTGCAGCCAAACCGCTCTGGTGTGCACTAGGCCATATACGGTAGTTCACTTTGGTCAATGCAGTAGGCAGGATTGTGTGTGGCTGGGCGGCGTGATCTGAAACTTTTTGCTTCTCACTGTGGGGAGATAATTTGTTCTCATTTTATTAAAAGGGCGGAGGGGTGGGGAGGCTGTTTTGCTTAATACTTCCTTCTACTTTTATCAGTATGCTGTATTGCAATGAAAAGCGACATGAAAATCAGTTTTTAGCAAAGATCTGCTATTTCCTTATTCAGCTGAAGTGGGCGTTTCACTGTGACCATTTTCTGTATGACCCTCCAGCAGGCTGCATTGTGGGCACAGTCCCGTTTTACTCACAAGGCAAGGGCTCACATTTTGTCAAATGTCAATTCACCAAGTCTATTGCTGCATGAAAATGTAAAATAACCAACTAGTAGACATGGTCAATGAGATGCAAATAATTTCGAGTTGATGTAGCATTATGCAACTTTTGTATGCAAATGTATGTAGCTTGATAGTAGACCAATCAAATTTTACCTCAACAGGATCTGATTGGTTCATTTTCAAGCTTCCTAAATTTGCATACAAAATTTGCAGACTGCTCCATCAACTCCAACATTATTTTCATCTCATTGATTATCCCACCAACTACAGAGGCCAATTGCACAGTAAATTAACAGAGATTAGAGCCTTCAGTAAAATGTGTGACCTGTTCAGTATTTTACGTCCAGCCTGAAGCTGTTGGTAACTAACAAACAGCCATTTGGTAAAATGGACAGGTAAAGGAGCCAGCCTGGCCTACTACCGAAGCCATTGTTACTGATGTACAGAAGGGTGGCACATTCAAGGGATGCTTAAGCGAAAAAAAAAAAATGATTTCTACTCACCTGGGGCTTCCCTCAGCCCCCTGCAGCTGTCTGGTGCCCTCGCAGCCCCGCTCCGATCCTTCTTTCCCCGCCGGCGGCCACTTCCGGCAAGAAGGCAATAGCAGCATAGGGGGCGATAAATTGTGGCTGGGAACGCAAAGAATCACTCGCGTTCCCAGCCTGTCGGCAGCTGTCGCCAAACCCGGAAGTAGCCGCCGGCGGGGACAGAAGGATCGGAGCGGGGCTGTGAGGGCACCGGACAGCTGCAGGGGGCTGAGGGAAGCCCCAGGTGAGTACAAATCTTTTTTTTTTGTTTTTGTTTTTTTGCTTAAGTATCCCTTTAAGCTCCCTAGCGGTATTGACGTACATAAACATTAATACTCTCCTGCGCTGTACATGCTGACACATTTTGGCAAGTTACAGGGGAAAAAATGATGTGAGAAAACAGTTGCTAAATGCATTGAAATCAATGGACATGAGATAACGCATGTTGGATGTAACTAAATGTGCACCTTAAAGAGGAACTCCAGTGAAAATAATGTAGTAAAAAAAAGTGCTTCATTTTTTACCATAATTATGTATAAATGATTTAGTCAGTGTTTGCTCATTGTAAAATCTTTCCTCTCCCTGATTTACATTCTGACATGTATTACATGGTGACATTGTTACTGTGGGCAGGTTATGTAGCTGTTTCTAGCTGTTCTGGCTGTTACAGACAGCTGTAAACAGCCATTTCCTGTCTGTGAACATTGTTCCATTGTGGCAGTTTGCCCAGAGTACCGCGGTACTCAGAGCTTCTTGTGGGAGGGGTTTCAGCACAAAATTAGTCACACAGCGCCCCCTGATGGTCTGTTTGTGAAAATCATTATATTTCTCATGTAAAAGGGGGTATCAGCTACTAATTGGGATAAAGTTCAATTCTAGGTTGGAGTTTCTCTTTAAGAAAATCCCAATATATTTTCACAAAGTTGCGAGTCACTATAAAATGATGCATCACCATTATGTTTACATGCAAATTTCAATTTTGCAAGAGTAACCATTCATAATTATGAATTTTGCTGTAATATTAGTTCTGCAGAGGAACTGTGGTGAAAATAATAATAATGTATGAAACTGCTTTTTTTTTTTATACATTTTAATTTATACATTTAGTCTGTATTTGTTCATTGTAAAACCTCTCTGGTTTACATTCTGAAATGTATCAGGTGGCAACATCTTTAATCCTGTCAGCTGTTCTCTGTGGAATGTTTATACTGATTCTACTGTATTCTGAGAATTCTAAAGCCAGTGAAAATAATGCCCTGTCTCCCAGAATGCTCTAGGAGGAACAGTCCACATAACTAAACAGCCTAGGCTACACATTACTGGGAGGGCAGGGCTACATAGCAATATAGAGGCTATTCTCCTGATTAATTTACTGCATTCTTCTATATGTCACTATAGTGCCCCTTTAAATGAACAAGGAGCCAAAAAAAAAAAAAAAAAAAATGAATTGTAGTGTGGATAATTAACAGAACATTAGTAGCAAAGAAGAGTCTCTTGTTTTTATTTTCAGCTATATAGCTTTTATTTGTATTTATTTATTTTTTTAGGAAAAAAAAAACTTTGACAATCAGCAAGCACTCATAGCCCGGCATAAGATATTCGCTTCATCAGCACACTCTTGAGCCAGGGCCAAACTTTGCATGATAGTCAATATCGTATTTATTATTATTTGTGCAAGAATAAATTGAGACAATTCCCAAGAAAATAGAAAAAAGAAAACAGGCAAGAAAAGAAAAAAAAGAACATAGAAAAAAAAAATACGAGATATTCCAACATGATAGAAACTAACAATATAATTAATGACAGCAAAACAAGATAGTTTTTAACCAGTTCGGCCTATCTGGACGAGTTTCCTCGTCCAGATAGGCACTGCTGTTTTCCCTGCGTGGTGCGCGCGATCGGGCGCGCGCCCGCGCCGCCCGCCGCTAGCCCCCCCCCGATCAGTGAATGGGAATATAATTTACATTCACCGATCTACCTTCCCCGCAGAAATACCGACGCTTTCTCTCCAGAGAGCGCGGTATTTCTGCCCCCAGGAAACTTCTCCCCAGCATTTTAGTTCCTGGATGCGAGATCGTTCGCATCCAGGACTTTTTTCACTGTGACCATCTTGTGGTCAAATAGTAAACTGCACCCACATACATTTTTGATTAAAAAAAATATATAATTTTACATTTAAAATTAGCAGTTTCCCTCCCACACCAAAAATTACCCACATACACTTTTTTTATTTAAAAAAAAAAAAAAATACAATTAAAAAAAAACCAAAAACAACATAAATAGTTACCCAACGGTCTGAACTTTTTAATTATGCATGTCAAGAGAATATATTATTTAAAATTATAAGCTTATAAATAGGGATGGACGCAAATTGAAAAAATGCACCTTTATTTCTAAATGAAATATCGGCACCATCAATTGTGATAGGGACATCGTTTAAATGGTGTAAGAACCGGGACATATGGGCAAATAAAATACATGCATTTTAATTACGGTAGCATATATTAATTTCAAACTATAATGGCCAAAAACTGAGAAATAATGAATTTTTTTCATTTTTTTCTTATTCTTCCTGTTAAAATGCATTTACAGTAAAGTGGCTCTTAGCAAAATGTACCCCCCAAAGAAAGCCTAATTGGTGGCGGAAAAAACAAGATATAGATCAATTCATTGTGATAAGTAGCAATAAAGTTATAGGCGAATGAATGGGAGGTGAACATTGCTCGGATGCATGAGATTTTCGGCACTGCAGCACTGAACCGGTTAAACTCCCTATACTTCACAGCTTTTCAGCATTCAATTGGAAAAAATATATCCCTCAGTCATCTAATTGACCGCCAGGGGGTCAAATATACCACCAACAGCCTAAAGCATAATCACTTCAAAAATACCCTTTTTTATGACATTGCATCTTTCTGTAATATTTGCAGTTTACAAATTACATTACGTATGTAATGATGAAACAGAGCAGAGCTAATGACCCTTTGAACTTCCTGACAGAAAATGTTTAAACAAGAAACAGTGAAAGACGGGTTGAGATAAGTGCTTCAGAAAACAGCACTGTAGCCTGCCCTTGGGTTGGAGAGCTCAGAGAAGCTCTTTTGCATAGATAACTGAAGCTTCTTAACGCTTCCTGTACTGGAAACAATATGAGTCTCCTATCTGTGCTACTAATGTTACATCTCTTAGCTGCACAACACATTCAATTCAGTATATTTCACTTCAGATTCCCTTTAAAGCAGTTTTAAACTCTGACAAAATATTCAATAAATATGTGTTTTCCTACTTTTTATAACCCATACAATTATCATATTTGTTTTTGTGCACAAGTATTAATATTCATTTAGATATTATAACTTTCCAAAGTTCAGTTTATTTACTTTGAAAGCTGCTGGTGCATTTTATTCATAACTGTTGTAATTCTATTTTAAATGCACGCAGTAATGATTTCTGAGCGGTGTTTCAGTTCCGGACTCATTAGCATAAGTTTCTGCACAGCCAGAGAATGTTTACCTAATTGTATCAAGTGAAGAATGTAAACACAAGATAAGGTTATCACCAGTTCCAATGCGGCTGCCCCTGCAGGAGAAAAAGTCAGTCCTATGATTCTTTGAATGCTGTTCTACAAAAAAAAATGGTGTTAGTATATTATATGCTGTAAATAATCTTTTAGAGCAAAAATAATGCTGGGTTTCATTCCACTTTAAAGGGGCCTTTGTCCAACTGTTTATAGAGTGAGACTTGGGTTTGAGGAAGGTGTTGGCACAATTTTTAACTAGAGGTAAGTGTGCTACACACCCCCAATTTTACCACCTCCATGTAGTATGAGAGCTTTGAAGCTAGTGAAGTCAGCAGAAGCGCTCTGTTAAAAACCGAGCCACCATAGGCAATGTCCAAAGCCGTGATTAGTGGCTATAAGCAGTAATTTGGGCGCCTTCTATTTATAGCTGCTATTTTTCCTTTATAGCCGCTATTTACTGTTTTATAATTGCTAATCACAGCTTTTAACATATCAGGGGATGGGTTATAGTTAGAAGTAGGGGTTCTTTAGTGTTAGGCCCGGTTCACATTGGCGCTCGCCGTACCGGAGCCGGACCGCATGCGGAACGGACGCACGGCATAGCAATGAAAGTCTATGCGTCCGTTCACATGCGTCCGTACCATGCGGACCGGATCCGGACTCCGGCGTAAGATCCAACATGCGCTATTTTTTTGGTCCGGCTCCTCCGGGCAGACGTATCCGGAGCGGAGCCTGACTGTTGCATCCGTCCAATACAAACCAATGAGAACTGGAGAGCGCACAACACACTGGCTATAAAAACCGGACGTTCTACCCCACTTCCTATGCTTTTTCTATGGTATAGCGGCCATTTTGGATGTGGACCACATGGGCCCAGCGTTCACAGAGTGGAGCAGCAGCGATTTCATGCTGGAGCTCTTTGGCAGCAACATGTCTGATATGTCTGATAACGAGGAGGTGAGGCCTTACACAGCAGAAGACCTCATCCTACAGGTGCAGCAGATACCAGCCCTGTGGGACAGGTTGTTATCTCTTTAAGAAAACGGATCCGGACCGCAACCGTGTTCATACCGCACGGAAAACGGATGCAAACGGACCGGATCCGGATAGGAACCGTACGGATCCGGTGCGGTCCGGACATCCGTTCCGTTTTTTACAAAAACGCAAGTGTGAACCGGGCCTTACGTGTGTGTGTGTCTGTCTTCTTAGTGATGAAGGTTAGTGGTGAAGGGAGGGGTTAAGATTAGGCACCACCAGGCACTGGTAGAGAGAGGTTTCTGTGTGAGTAGGGCTAGGTTACGTCATAGTGAAATTACTGATATTATCGGAATTTAGTAAATATCGGTAATTTTACCATTATTCTACTAGCGGCCATCTTTTCTTGTACGCAAGAGCTTACCTACACAATATGGTCAAAGTATTCAAAATCTGTCCATCATACTACATGGAGGTGATAAGATTGGATGTGCGTATGCACTCTAGCTAGTGGTGCATCTGCAGTAGTGTTGGGATTTGGGACTATGTGTTTCTGAACCTGAACAGCCACATTCAGCACCGGACAGCCGGATGTTCCATCTATTTTGAGTTCCCTTTAGCGCTGATACTTCCTGATTCCAATCTGGAAGAAGAAAGTATGAGAGCTAGATTGAAAACACCCCATCCTGCTGCCCAGTGCTGAATGCGGCTGTTGGGGGTTTAGAACCAGGTGGTTTCGAACACTCGCCTGTAGAGCCTTGTCCCGCTGTCACCCGAGGGAACCAGTCCCAATCCCTGCCTGGCAGCAGCCCTTGTTTGTGTGTGTATATGCTCGCTCCATAAACCAGTTGGAGACAGGTTCACTTTAGTAAATCTAGGTCAGGTTCTTCTGAGGCCTGCAAGCTCCAGGCTTGGGGAGCCGTAGTAAATTGGGCCTATAAATGAGCAAGGGGGCATTCAGTCATACTCCACATCACATGCCTATAAACCTCAGTAGCCTAACACAAACCGGTGATCAAACCTCTGCTCACCACGTCTGTATGGCAGTGTGTCCGCCGGCACTGAGTAGCCAATTCCCAGCCTGCCACACCATTACGATGCATACGGATTGATTACAAACACGCTCTTTGAAGCGCTCCTGGTGGCTTCATAAAGAGCCGCGTATTCCGAGCAGTGTAAATGAGATGATACGATGATTACACTGCGTTACGTGTTGATGAGATGCAGCTGTGGTCCCGGATGAACCCCCAGGGATGGAGATGCCAGCTGTGTGTGCCCGCTCCGGCCCTGGGGCCCATTCCTATTTGATGGGTGGATGTACAGATATGTGACACAGCGGTGGAACTGCACGGGTCTGTTGGGAAGATGTCACTGTGTGATGGAATAGCGGCTTCCACAACGAGTTACAGATGTCTGTGGCCTGCCCATGAAAGAAAGACAACAACATGGCACTTGCATACAAAGTACTCCTTTTCCTTAGAAAGCCTGAAGTGCTGTGGTGGTGCCACATTGAGGCTGGTTAGGGCATGGGCCCCAGGTAGGGATCACGGTTTTACCCCTCCCCCAGCCGGGGTTGGTCCCATGGAGACCCGCAGTATACCCCCTGAACTGCACACTGTAGAGGCAACACCCTTCAAGAGAACCCGAGGTGGGTTTGAAGAATATTATCTGCACACAGAGGCTGGATCTGCCTATACAGCCCAGCCTCTGTTGCTATCCCAAACCCCCCTAAGCTCCCCCTGCACTCTGCAATCCCTCATAAATCACAGCCACGCTGCTGACAAACCGCTTGTCAGAGCTGGCTGTGTTTATCTCTATAGTGTCAATCTGCTGCTCTCCCCGCCTCCTGTAGAACTCCAGTCCCCGCCTGCATCCCTTCCCTCCCTGCTGATTGGAGGGAAGGGACGGAGGCAGGGACTGGAGCTATGCAGGAGGCGGGGGAGCAGCTGAGACTGACACTACAGATGTAAACACAGCCGCACAGCACGGCTGTGATTTATGAGGGATTGCAGAGTGCAGGGGGACCTTAGTGGGGTTTGGGATAGCAGCAGAGGCTGGGCTGTATAGGCAGATCCAGCCTCTGTATGCAGATAACATTCTTTAAACACACCTCGGGTTCTCTTTCAGCCTCGTTCAGCATCCCCATCTCATACCGGAAAGTTACATGATGAGAGATACCACTGGAGCCACAGAGATGTCTACCTACTCCTTAGGTAACTATACTTATCTCCAGACACCACCCTACATGTAACCTCCATTCTGCTGACAATATACTCTTTTCTTTTTCGCTAATCACTTTTTATTTTCGCATGAGATTTTTTTTGCCTCTTCTAGGACATCCATTTTCAACTGCCCAGCAGTACACCCGAGGTCAAAATAAACAGTTTTATCTATCTTCCTTCTCCTAAAAATGACAATATATTCCACAGTTTTATTTAAAAATTCCACCGTTTTTTATGTTTAAATCTACTTTTTCAGTTTTAACTGTTTTAATGGTTTTGCTCAATGACACATTCATTGAAGTATGCCAGAGCTAAAATCTATGAACTATTGACCATTCTTATCTCTTTCCTGCTCACAGAAGCCATTTTCTGCTAGGAAAGTGTTTTATAGTTGGAATTTATAATCTGTGAGGGTCATACTGTAGTCACTTCCTGTCTGAGTCAGGACTGAGTCAGCCACTTACATACCTGATATTTTAACTCTTTCAGGCAGAGAAAGAAAAGGAACACAGCACAGTTATTTGTGTGCTAGGCACTGTACATACACATGTCTATCTCATCATGTCACATGTCACCTCGGTTATCCTTTAAACGTGGATTTAAAGGGACCTTGGAGTGTAAGCTTGAAAGACCAGGGCTCTCTCCCCTAGTTTGTTATTAGTTATGTAAGTACAGGTTTTCCACGTCTATATACAATACAGTAGCTGTCCTGTTCAGTTGTGCGTTCTCTGCATCCCATCGTGGCTTATAACTGTATATACTCTGTTTTCTCCATTGTATAGCACCACAAAGTATTGCTGGCAGTATATAGATCAAAAACCATAATTATGCCACCACAGTTACTGCCACGACATGCTGAGGCTTGTAGTTCCGCAGCATGGAAGCGGTCTTAGTTTGCTGATGACACAAGCATTTGTGAGTCACCACAAGCCTGACAGCTCACGGCAGCCCCTCCACTGAGATAAGACGCAATCGATGAATGGGATGTCGGCTTAGCTGGACGTGTAAGCAGGGCGCTCATCAGATATTGGAAATGATAAAAGGCCTGGAATATTCCCTAACATGACAGCTGATGAGCGGACAGCACGGACCGCTCCAGTGCCAAATACTTCATGCAACTCCCCTTTATTGCAGTAAAATCACCCGCAAGTGATGATATGTACCGGCATTTATAATGGCCAATGTCAGCCCATCTTCATCTGTTACCTATAGGCATGACCCAGAAATCATATCGACATAAGCGTACATGTAGAAAGATACGCGTACATGTGATAAAATTACCAATATTGTACTATCACTAAATCTAGCCCAATTCTCACACAGAGCCCTCCCTCTGTCCATGTCCTCACCCTAACCAAACCCCTCCACCAATGCCCTCACCAACCGATCCCTAACCCTTCCGCCCCCCCCCCCCCCCCCCAATTAATGCCTAAACAAACCACTCCCACCAATACCTAACCCCAACTGACATCCCCACCACCAATGCCTAACCCTGACTGAACACCCTATGGATGCCTGATTCTAACTGAACACCCCGCCATTGACTAACCTAGCTCCCAGACCGGTACCTAACCCTAACAGCCCCCCCACCACCGATACCTAACCCAAACAGACTTCCCACGATGCCTAACCCAAGTCGCCGCTACCAATGCCTTACTGACCCCCTCCCCCCCCCCCCCCACCGATGGCTTACCCTAACCGACCTCCCCGGATACCTATCCCTAACTGACCCCACCACCAATGCCTAATCCTGACTGACTTCCCCCCCCCCCCCATCGGTACCTAACACTATCTCCACCACCAGTGCTTATCTGACCCTCCCCACCACCACCAATGCCTAACCTTAACCAACCCCCTCCAGACCAGTGCCTAACCCTATCCGGAACTCCACCACCTAACTGCCCCCCCTCATCGATGCCTAACCCAGACTCTCCACCACCAATGCCTATCCAACCCCCCCACCACCACCACCGATACCTAACCAAGCATGGAGTGCATGACTGAACAGGGGGCAGCACTTTGCATATTATCCTGTTGGCGCACTTTGCTGCAGGGTCATATGGCTAAACACAAAACACAAAAAACAAGTGTAAGACCAGCATGAATGGATACTTTCAGAAGTTTTATTACATGGAAGTGGTACAGTTGTACAGTCAAGATTTTGTAATTAATTGGCACCTTTGGACTATGATCGGGACATTAGACTATGACTATGGTGGGATTAGATTGTGAGCTCCTCTGAGGACAGTCAGTGACATGACTATGTACTCTGTAAAGTGCTGCAGAAGATGCCAGTGCTATATAAACACATAATAATAATATGGTAGGACATTAGACTATGACTATGGTAGGAATTGTGTGAGTTCCTCCGAGGACAGTTAGTGACATGACTATGTACTCTGTCAAAAGTAAGGGTGGACAGCACTTCCTGTATGAAGCTTTCAATGATGTGCCACGGTCAGAGAGTCAGGCAGCACTCCTGGCTCGAAGTCAATGTAGTGGTATAGAGACCGGCACCATCAGTAGGTATAAATGCTCTTTATAGATTAAAAAGACACATGGACAAGTAACACGACGTTTCGGAGGGATATCCTCCTTTCTCAAGTGGATGTCCGTGTCTGAATAAAAACAGAACTTATGCATGCTTAAATAGTGAAACAACATGGAGTAAGAACCAATCACATCAGAATGCGCCTATGGCGACCAATCCCCTGTCCGATACTCTGAGCGGACCTGATGGGGAACTTAGTTCCTAGTATTCAAATGTGTACTGACGTGGAAAACCCGGAAATGCTGCGCCGCGATGGGAGGCGGAATCAGCAGCCCAAGCCGCCGCGTTCAGGACGCCGACCAATCAGCCGACAAGTCAAGGTGACGTCATCCGGGTCCCGCCTACATGCTAAAGCGGACCAGATGGGAGACTGTGTCGGCTCGGAGCAGGCAAACTGTCCGCCCCTTAGGTCAGACGCGTCATAGCACCACGTGGGTGAGATGTAAACAAACCACCCACGTGGCGCTAGCACGGCAGCGGGAGCCGCCGGGACCGCCCCCATCACAGCGCACACCATCAGGTAATGCAAACTAGAAGGGAGAAGAGTATAGATTATAATACATAAGATTTGATAGTACAGAACCAGGAGAGGACAAATAATGTATATCATAGATGGTAAATCTAACCTGATAGTCATGTCAAACATCAAACATTACAAAAGTGGTTGCATATCGTATTCTCTATTCATCCCACGGGGTTCAAGAGTATCTAACCTCTTAATCCAAACGGCCTCCCTATATAGTAACCTCTTAATTCTATTACCACCCCTCCTAAGGGGGGGGACATGTTCTAGTATTTGAAATCTTAATTGACTCACAGTATGACCAGCCTGTATAAAATGGGAAGGAATGGCTAAATCACTATATCTATTCCGTATAGTACTTTTATGGGCCGCAAGTCTAACCTTCATGGGTTGAGTTGTCTGGCCCACATATAGCAAACCGCATGGACATTTAAGGGCATATATTACATATTTTGAATTACAATCAAATTGTCCCTGTATTTTAAAGGCCGTACCTGAATGTGGATGGTGTATTACAGGTCCTCTGATGACACTGTTACAGTTAACACAATTCAGACAAGGATAAGTACCGTTAGGGCGATTAGAGAGAAGCTGGGCAGGACGGCTCGAACCTAAGTCGGCCCGTACCAACTTGTCCCTAAGTGTAGGTGCCCGTTTGTAAGACATAAGGGGAGGGGCCTGGAATTCAGAGATATCAGGGAAACCATCTTTTAAAATATGCCAATTCTGACGAATGACATCAGCTATTTCACCACTATGAATATTAAACTGTGAAACAAAGGGGATCCTTTTGTTGTGTCCACGTCTCCGGTTAGTATTGTCACTTCTAGGGCGACATAACCTCTGTCTAGCCCTGCTCAAAACCTGTTGGGGGTAGTGTCGTTGCAAAAATCTCTGTTCCATTTCATCCAATCTCTGCTCTCTTAACACTGAATCCTCAACAATACGACTAACACGTTGAAATTGACTACCTGGAATAGAGAGGATAGTACTGGGAGGGTGAAAGCTCTCAAAACACAACACAGAATTGGTGTCTGTGGGTTTTTTGTATAAGTCTGTGCTTAACCCACCATTAGACAGCCGTACAGTCGTGTCCAGGAAGCTAACCTCATCCCTATCACAATAAATAGTAAGGCGGATAGCAGGACATTGTGCCTGCAATTGTTCGACAAATTGAACAAGGCTCGAATGTGGCCCCACCCACACGCAAAAAATATCATCTATATAGCCTCTACACCTCCATCCCTCATGATGGAGGTGTAGAGGCTGTAGAACATATACTCACCTGTGCATCCGATTTCGATAGTCATCAGATTCGGTTCTTATGTGATCTGCTTAAAGTTCTGCTTACTTATAATTATTTTTTAGTTGAGGACCAATATTTTTTACAGGTACGGGGAACAGCTATGGGCTCGAATGTGGCCCCATCCTACGCAAATATCTTTATGAACCTCTACGAGGAATCTTTTGTATATACCAATCAGTTATTTACTACTTTTGCCCATTGTTGGCATCGCTATATAGATGATATTTTTTGCGTGTGGGTGGGGCCACATTCGAGCCTTGTTCAATTTGTCGAACAATTGCAGGCACAATGTCCTGCTATCCGCCTTACTATTAATTGTGATAGGGATGAGGTTAGCTTCCTGGACACGACTGTACGGCTGTCTAATGGTGGGTTAAGCACAGACTTATACAAAAACCCCACAGACACCAATTCTGTGTTGTGTTTTGAGAGCTTTCACCCTCCCAGTACTATCCTCTCTATTCCAGGTAGTCAATTTCAACGTGTTAGTCGTATTGTTGAGGATTCAGTATTAAGAGAGCAGAGATTGGATGAAATGGAACAGAGATTTTTGCAACGACACTACCCCCAACAGGTTTTGAGCAGGGCTAGACAGAGGTTATGTCGCCCTAGAAGTGACAATACTAACCGGAGACGTGGACACAACAAAAGGATCCCCTTTGTTTCACAGTTTAATATTCATAGTGGTGAAATAGCTGATGTCATTCGTCAGAATTGGCATATTTTAAAAGATGGTTTCCCTGATATCTCTGAATTCCAGGCCCCTCCCCTTATGTCTTACAAACGGGCACCTACACTTAGGGACAAGTTGGTACGGGCCGACTTAGGTTCGAGCCGTCCTGCCCAGCTTCTCTCTAATCGCCCTAACGGTACTTATCCTTGTCTGAATTGTGTTAACTGTAACAGTGTCATCAGAGGACCTGTAATACACCATCCACATTCAGGTACGGCCTTTAAAATACAGGGACAATTTGATTGTAATTCAAAATATGTAATATATGCCCTTAAATGTCCATGCGGTTTGCTATATGTGGGCCAGACAACTCAACCCATGAAGGTTAGACTTGCGGCCCATAAAAGTACTATACGGAATAGATATAGTGATTTAGCCATTCCTTCCCATTTTATACAGGCTGGTCATACTGTGAGTCAATTAAGATTTCAAATACTAGAACATGTCCCCCCCCTTAGGAGGGGTGGTAATAGAATTAAGAGGTTACTATATAGGGAGGCCGTTTGGATTAAGAGGTTAGATACTCTTGAACCCCGTGGGATGAATAGAGAATACGATATGCAACCACTTTTGTAATGTTTGATGTTTGACATGACTATCAGGTTAGATTTACCATCTATGATATACATTATTTGTCCTCTCCTGGTTCTGTACTATCAAATCTTATGTATTATAATCTATACTCTTCTCCCTTCTAGTTTGCATTACCTGACGGTGTGCGCTGTGATGGGGGCGGTCCCGGCGGCTCCCGCTGCCGTGCTAGCGCCACGTGGGTGGTTTGTTTACATCTCACCCACGTGGTGCTATGACGCGTCTGACCTAAGGGGCGGACAGTTTGCCTGCTCCGAGCCGACACAGTCTCCCATCTGGTCCGCTTTAGCATGTAGGCGGGACCCGGATGACGTCACCTTGACTTGTCGGCTGATTGGTCGGCGTCCTGAACGCGGCGGCTTGGGCTGCTGATTCCGCCTCCCATCGCTGCGCAGCATTTCCGGGTTTTCCACGTCAGTACACATTTGAATACTAGGAACTAAGTTCCCCATCAGGTCCGCTCAGAGTATCGGACAGGGGATTGGTCGCCATAGGCGCATTCTGATGTGATTGGTTCTTACTCCATGTTGTTTCACTATTTAAGCATGCATAAGTTCTGTTTTTATTCAGACACGGACATCCACTTGAGAAAGGAGGATATCCCTCCGAAACGTCGTGTTACTTGTCCATGTGTCTTTTTAATCTATAAAGAGCATTTATACCTACTGATGGTGCCGGTCTCTATACCACTACAATGACTATGTACTCTGTAATGTGCTGCAGATGGTGTCAGCGTGTTATAAATACATAATAATAATATGATAGGACATTAAACTATGACTATGGTGAGATTAGATTGTAAGCTCCTCTGAGGACAGTCAGTGACATGACTATGTACTATGTAATGTGCTGCAGAAGATGCCAGTGCTATATAAATACATAATAATAATTATATAGGAGGACATTAGACTAGGACTATGGCAGGGATTAGATTGTGAGCTCCTCTGAGGACAGTCAGTGACATGACTATGTACTCTGTAAAGTGCTGCAGAAGATGCCAGTGCTATATAAACACATAATAATAATAATAATATGGTAGGACATTAGACTATGACTATGGTAGGAATAGTGTGTGAGTTTCTCCGAGGACAGTCAGTAACATGACTATGTACTCTGTAAAATGCTACAGAAGATTACTGTGCTATATAAATACATAATAATATTAATATAATAATAAGGTAGGACATTGGGCAATGACTATGGTAGGATTAGATTGTGAGCTCCTCTGAGGACAGTTAGTGACATGACTATGTACTCTGTAATGTGCTGCAGAAGATGTCAGTGCTATATAAATACATAATAATAATATGGAAGGACATTAGGCTATGACTATGGTAAGATTAGATTGTGAGCTCTTTTGAGGTCAGTCAGTGGCATAACTATGTACTCTTTAGTGCTGCAGATGATGTCAGTGCTATATAAATACATAATATGGTAGAACATTAGACTATGATTATGGTAGGATTAGATTGTGAGCACCTCTGAGGACAGTCAGTGACATGACTATGTACTCTGTAATGTGCTGCAGAAGATGTCAGTGCTATATAAATACATAATAATAATAATATGGTAGGACATTAGACTATAACTATGGTAGGATTAGATTGTGAGCTCCTCTGAGGACAGTCAGTGACATGACTATGTACTCTGTAAAGTGCTGCAGAAGAGGTCAGTGCTATATACAGTAGATAATAATAGGGTAGGACAGACTATGATTATTATTATTATTTATTTATATAGCGCCAACATATTCCGCATTGCTTTACAAAGCACAATAAGACAAGGGGAACATAGATACACTAGCAAAATGTACAGCAGAGTTCCAAGCAGCACAAATATTGTTACAAGAACAGTAAACATTAGGAGGATGACCCTGCCCTTGCGAGCTTACAATCTAATGGGTAGTGGGGGACACACTAGGTAAGGGGGTGGAGGATGGATGAGGCAGTTATTCTTTGCCTCTGATTACATTGTGACAGAGAAGTAAATAAGGGCTATAGAATGTTATAAGCTTGTCTGAAAAGGTGTGTTTTAAGAGTGCGTGTGAAGATGTCCAGGTTTGGAGCATGACATACAGGCTGTGGAAGAGAGTTCCAGATAAGGGGTGATGCTCGTGTAAAGTCCTGGATGCGAGCATGAGAGGAGGTGATCAGCTTAGAGGCCAGGAGAATTTCTTGGGAGGAGCGAAGGTTGCGGGAGGGACAATATCTTGAGATTAGCGAGGAGATGTATGGAGGAGACAACTCGTGGAGGGCTTTGTATGGTAGAGTCAGGAGTTTGAACTGGATCCTCTGGGTAATGGGTAACCAGTGGAGAGAGTGGCACAGTGGGGCTGCATCGGAAGAGCGTGTGGAAAGGTGAATGAGGCGGGCCGCTGAATTTAGAAGGGATTGGAGAGGTGCTAGCCTGTTATTTGGTAGGACACAGAGCAGGGTGTTGCAGTAGTCTAGGCGGGAGATGATTAAGGCATGAACAAGCATTTTGGTGGCTTCTTGTGTGAGGAAGGGACGGATACGGAATATATTTTTGAGCTGGAAATAGCAGGTGGTGGTTAATGAGGCAATGTGAGGTTTAAAGGAGAGCTCTGAGTCAAGTATAACCCCCAAGCAGCGGGCCTTAGTGGTTGAGGTTATTGGGGTGTTGTCTACCGTTATGGTTGCAATTGGTGGGGGTGAAGATAGCGATGGTGGAAAAATTACAATTTCCGTTTTAGTCATGTTGAGTTTCAGGAAGCGGGAGGATATGAATGCAGAAACGGCACGTAGACAGTCGGGGACTCTGGATAGTAGTGAGGACAGGTCAGGAGCTGAGAGATAGATTTGGGTGCCATCCGCATAGAGGTGATACTGGAAGCCAAAAGAGTTAATTAGTTGTCCCAGGCCACGGGTGTAGATTGAGAAAAGAAGTGGCCCAAGAACAGAGCCTTGAGGTACACCAACAAACAGTGGGTGTGGAGAGGAATTTGTGTTAGAGAAGGAGACAGTGTAAGAGCGTCCAGAGAGATAAGAGGAGATCCAGGAATGTGCTTGTCCCTTGATTCCTAAGGATGTCAGTGTCTGCAGAAGCAGAGCATGATCAACAATAGAAATAGGAATAGACTGTGAGCTCCTCTGAGGACAGTCAGTGACATGACTATGTAATGTGCTGCTGAAGATGTCAGTGCTATATAAATACAAAATAATAATATGGTAGGACATTACACTATGACTATGGAAGGGATTAGAGTGTGAGCTCCTCTGAGGACAGTCAGTGACATGACTATGTACTCTGTAAAGAGCTGAAGAAGATGCCACTGCACACAAAACAAATAATAATGTAATAATTAAAGGGAGCCGAAGCAGGTTATAAAAACAGAATTTGCATTTACCTGGGGCTTCCTCCAGCCCACCGTAGCCTGAAGTCGTCAGGTCTGCTTCCCGCTGAGGACGATTGCAGCATTACACCGGCCGGCGTCAGAGCGAGAGAACCGCGCATGCGCAGCACTCTCATGCTGACACAATCATCTGCAGTGGGAAGTAGACCTGACGACTTTGCGCCAAAGTTGTTGTGTAACCAGAGCCGGGACCAGGGGAGGAGCCAGGAGGACACCGGGGTTCCTGGTGGGCTGGAGGAAGCCCCAGGTAAGTGTAAATTCTGTTTTTACAACCTGCTCCGGGTCCCTTTAAATTCTAAAATGAACACAAAACCTTTGTCATGGGTGATTAGGTACACCGGAAGTGGCAGGGATATATAGGCTGCCATATTTAGTTGTCTGGCTTCCTCCTGATCTTTCAGGCACCATACACAGTCTTTTTTATGAAGCTGAACTCCCCATCAGATAGAAATCTTTGCAGGATGCTGCACACAAAGATGCTGTACACATGCAACAGATCTGTGTCTGCAAAAGATCCGTTCTTGCAAAATGCATTCATAGTCTGAGATCTGCAGATCATCATACACGCCTTGTTTAACTGACATTCATCTGCAGATCAAGCAATCATCCGCAGATCTGAAAATGCATCCTGGTGGATCTGATCTGCAGATGAATGTCTGTTAAACAAGGTGTGTATGAGGATCTGCAGATCTCATAGACTATGAATGCATTTTGCAGGGATTGATCTTTTGCAGATACTGATCTGTTGCATGTGTACAGCATCTGTATGTGCAGCATCTTGCAAAGATTTCTGTCTGATGGGGAGTTCAGCTCCAAGGAATAGACTGTGTAGAGTATGGCTCTCATACTACATGGAAGGGGGTAAAATTGGTCTGTGATCTCTCATTTTCCAAAGACTTTTATCTGATGTGTGTACCAACCTTAAAGGCAGCCATACACTGGTCGATGTGCCATCAGATCGACCAGCTGACAGATCCCTATCTGATCGAATCTGATCAGATAGGGATCGTATGGCTGCCTTTACTGCAAACAGATTGTGAATCGATTTCAGCCTGAACCCGTTCACAATCTGTTCAGCTGCTCCTGCCGCCTGTCCTCCCCCCCGTATACATTACCTGAGGCTGGCTCCCGGGCATCTTCTCCACGCTGCACCGCTCTGTTCTTGCTCCATCTCGGCGCTTCCTGTGTCACTCCGTGACCAGGAAGTATAGAGGGCGCTCTATTTGAACTTCCTGGTCACGGAGTGACACAGGAAGCGCCGGGATGGAGCGGGTGCAGCGCTGAGAAGATGCGGAGAAGACGCCCGGGAGCCCGCATCAGGTAATGTATTTTTCATCGGATCGGCCGCCGCTAGCGACGCGCACTTTACCCGCGGGCGATCGAGGGTAATTTCCCGCACGGCGCGATCGACGGACCGATCCGATTTCGGGAGGAAATCGGATCGGCGGCGGCGTTTACCGCGAACGATTGGCAGCAGATTCGATCCCAGGATCGAATCTGCTGTCGAAACGGCCGGGAATCGGGCCAGTGTATGGCCACCTTAAAAGTATAAAGCTGCGTGCACATGGAAAGACAGATCATGTGAAATGACCAATCTATCTTTCAAGATATTCATGCGATTGTGATAGGAACGTTTTTAAACAAGAACGGACAATACCCAAACCGATCAGATCGGTAAGTGATGGTGGGACTCGGTGAAGTGCCATAGACTTTGCAGACACATAGTTTAATAATGGTTCATCGTTATGTTATCCAAGATGTGATCCGTCATGGCGGTTGTTTAAATTGCACAAAAATCGTTGTTGATTAGTTTAACCCATCGGGTTGATTCTTTCCCTATTGTATGATATTTTAACGAGGAGGCATTCATTGTTCATTTTGGACGATTTTTGTGTACGAGCCGTTAGAGGATCATCAGGTGAGCCTGGCAATCTGCATTGTTTAAAATTAAATAACTATGGCATCCTCCATATGCCTCGCACTTCAGGTGTCCTTCAAAGGACTTCCGAGGCCATGACAAAAGTCGATGGTTACTCACCTGGGGCTTTTTCCACCCCTGAGCAGCCGTTTCAGTCCCTCGCCGCAGCACCGGTCCTCCTCGGTGTCCCGCTGGCTGCCCGTAATAATCGGCGACTGCCGGCGGGGTCAACATCTCTGTGCCCGCTTTCACACGTCCTCGTCATCTGGCGCATACTGTGCCCTGTGCACAACTACTGCGCAGTATGCACCAGATGACGCGGGCACGAGTGCCCACACAGACACAGAAAAACCGACCCGCCGTTCATTACAGGCTGCCAGGGGGATGGCGTGGAGAACCGGGGCTGTGGCGAGGGACTGAGACAGCTGCTCGGGGGTGGAAGAAGCCCCAGGTGAGTAACCACAGATTTTTAACGTCGCCTCGGAAGTCCTTTAAAGAGAAACCGTGACCAAGAATTGAACTTCATCCCAATCAGTAGCTGATACCCTCTTTTACATGAGAAATCTATTCCTTTTCACAAACGGACCATCAGGGGGCGCTGTATGGCTGATATTGTGGAGCAACCCCTCCCACAATGTGATGTCAGGACCATGGTTCTGGCAGTTTCCTGTCTGTGAACCTCGTTGCATTGTGGGAAATAGCTGTTTACAGCTGTTTCCAACTGCCAAAAAAAAAGCAAGCAGCATCTCCTTCCAGTGACATCACCTGCCAGCAGTAAAAATGTCACCATGTGATAAATGTCAGAATTTAAATCAGGGAGAGGAAAGCTTTTACAATGAGCAAACCCTGACTAAATCATTTATACATAATTATTGTAGAAAATTAAGCACTTTTTTTTTTTTATTACATTATTTTTACTGGAGTTCCTCTTTAAGGATCCTTTTACACATGCAGGTTAAACCTGAGTTGCATTACCCTACTTTGCTGCAAGAGGTCGCAAAAACAATGAAAGTCTATGGAGACTTTCACACCTATTGTAGCCCCTTGCGATGCACCCACAAGGGCAACAGTGCATTTGCACAAGCACCGCGCTTGACGCATGATGCTTGGGGTTATGCAAGTCTATGGGCGTCGCATATAGTGTAAATGACGCAGCGCAGTGGGTTGCGTCAGGCATGAGCGGACTGACCGGAATCCCAGGGATGAAATGGGAGGGGTTTTGGGCGCTATTCACATGACCCTGTCACTGCAAGGTCATAGGTTTGTAATTTTTTGAGTTGCAGTGGGATACAGCATCCCCACCGCAACAAATAAATGTAAAACCCGGCCTAAAGGGATCCTGAAGTGAGAGGTATATGGAGGCTGCCATATTCATTTTCTTTTAAAGGATACCAGAGCCCAAAGCATTAGGAGAAACTGGGTGAGCAGGCATGAATGGGGAATTGTCCTGATGGCCACGCCCACCGCGCCGCCCGTTCTCCTCTGCACCCCCTCCTTTCATACCTAAAAGCCCCTCTGGCAGCCTCTTCCGGGTTGCTGGAGTTGGGCATCACTGCTGTCTTACAACGTGTGGCCAGGAGCGCTCTGCGCATGACGTAATGGTGACGTCATGTGCATGCGCAGAAATAAATATGGCAGCTCCCATATTCCTCTCACTTCAAGGGAACTTTAACTGAGAGAGATATGGATGTTTCCTTTTAAACAATACCAGTTGCTTGGCAGTCCTGCTGATCTCTTTGGCTGCAATAGTGGCTGAATTACACACCTGAAACAAGCATGCAGCTAATCCAGACTGACTTCAGTCAGAGCACCTGATCTGCTGCATGCTTGTTCAGGGGCTGTGGCTAAAAGTATTAGAGACACAGAATCAGCAGGACTGCCAGGCAACTGGTATTATTTTAAAAGGAAAAATCCATACACTTCTCAGTTTAAGTTCCCTTTCAGTTGTTCTGTAAATGTTGGTGAATCGTGGAGTAAAGTCCCCCCAAAAATCCTAATCTAACAAACGTAAGAGACTGAAGGGGTTTAGTGCAGGAGACCCTCAAATACTGATAAAATGAGAACTCCCTGCGGATATGAAAGTTTCTGATCCTCAGAGTTTCCGGTGTCTGTTGCGAGTAGCTCGGAGGTCTGACTGCTATGCAGCTATTTTATCAGTCTGCTTTTTGGGTCAATTGTCACACTGTAATCTGAATGTAACATCCTTTATCACTGCCTAAGCAGTCAATTGATTTGTCACTCGGCTGCGTCTCTCCATATACTTTGCTCCCGGCCCTCTCCCTTGATTTAGCGATTCGCGATCTGTCAGAGGTTTATTATGAGATCTGATATCCCTCCCACTCCCCCCTCTCTCACCCACAGCCTCTCTCTCTCTAGTCCTGCTCTGAGCCAGCATGCCCACCCCTCTCTGCTCTCTATATAAGCTAGCTCGCCTGGCTGTGGCTCAGATCATCATCTCACACATCAGCCCCCAGCTGCGGAGACCCCCTCAGAGAGATGTGTGCCACCAGCCGTGCTTCTCTCCGCCTCACCCTGCTGTGCAGCGCCCTCGCCCTGCTGCTCTCCTGCCAGCGCACGGCCGCCTGGTACAAGCAGTCCACCGGTCCTAGCTACTATTCCGTAGGCAGGGCATCGGGACTGCTCTCCGGGATCCGCCGGTCGCCCGACATTCGCCGCTCCGAGCCTGACAACGCGATCGACGGCGGAGACAGCATGGAAGACAACCTCTTCAGCAGTTTCTCCAGCCAGCGGCAGGGAGCCGTGCTCAAGAATATGGTGAGTATACGGCGAGGGTGACGATTGCTGGGCAATAACTTTCTGAAAATGCCAGCTGTCTCTGGTACGAATGTTTCTGAGTTAAATGACAACTGAAGTGAGAGGTATGTGGAGGCTGCCATATTTGTTTCCTTTTAAATAATACCGGTTACCTGGCAGCTCTGCTGGTCTGTTTGGCTGCAGTAGCCTCTGAATCACACGAAAAGCAAGCATGCAGCTAATCTAGTCAGATCTGACAATAATATCAGAAACGCCTGATCTGCTGCATGCTTGTTCAGAGGCTATGGCTACATGTATTAGAGGCAGAGGATCAGCAGTATAGCCAAGCAACTGGTATTACTTAAAGTGAACCCGAGATGAAAATAAACCGATGAGATAAACAATTGTATTTATCCAAGCAAAACAGACAAATGATAAGCGCTCAAGGATGCACCTGAATTGTAAGCCATCAGCGGCAATGCAGAGCCCCCTAGGGCTGAATACATGCCTCTAATGCAAAACAGATGCAAAATTATGTGCTAACTCTAATCTAAAAATTTGAGAGTGAATTTAAAACAGTGAAGGCAGCTAGCCACTAGTATACTTACATTTAAGTTTGCACAGTGGGAGACATGGAAGCGCTTTCAAACAACCTCATACCTGAATGATTTAACTGCAATGGTGAGCAGAGCTCCAGAAACTGGACTAAATTACACACCCAGCATACACTGCAGGCAAAGAGAGGGAGGGGGAATTAGTGATTAAGCTGCATCAGTGGGCAGAGCTCCAGAAGCTGGACTATATTACACACCCTGCATCACTATAGACCAAGGGGGGGTGTTAGCTTCAGTGATAATTAGTGCACAAATTATGACCTAATAGACTTCCCCACGGCGGTGACGTACCCCCTTGGGGAAGACCTACCTCTAACCTAGCAATAAAAACATAATTCCTCGTGCTGCTATTCATAAATGGTATACACATTTCATAAGACAAGCAAAACAGACAAATGATAAGCGCTCAAGGATGCACCTGAATTGTAAGCCATCAGCGGCAATGCAGAGCCCCCTAGGGCTGAATACATGCCTCTAATGCAAAACAGATGCAAAATTATGTGCTAACTCTAATCTAAAAATTTGAGAGTGAATTTAAAACAGTGAAGGCAGCTAGCCACTAGTATACTTACATTTAAGTTTGCACAGTGGGAGACATGGCAGCGCTTTCAAACAACCTCATACCTGAATGATTTAACTGCAATGGTGAGCAGAGCTCCAGAAACTGGACTAAATTACACACCCAGCATACACTGCAGGCAAAGAGAGGGAGGGGGAATTAGTGATTAAGCTGCATCAGTGGGCAGAGCTCCAGAACCTGGACTATATTACACACCCTGCATCACTATAGACCAAGGGGGGGGTGTTAGCTTCAGTGATAATTAGTGCACAAATTATGACCTAATAGACTTCCCCACGGCGGTGACGTACCCCCTTGGGGAAGACCTACCTCTAACCTAGCAATAAAAACATAATTCCTCGTGCTGCTATTCATAAATGGTATACACATTTCATAAGACAAGCAAAACAGACAAATGATAAGCGCTCAAGGATGCACCTGAATTGTAAGCCATCAGCGGCAATGCAGAGCCCCCTAGGGCTGAATACATGCCTCTAATGCAAAATAAATTGTATTTATCCTCCTACTCCTAAAAATGACTTTTTTAGACATTCCAGGATTTTATTTTATATTTGAACATTTAGAAAGTAGATTGAATGTTTTGTTTGCTCAGTTGCAGTCTATTAAGTGTCCCTAAATGAAAATATATGAACTATATTGACCCTATTCTCTCCCCCTGCTCTCAGAAATATATAGAAAAATGTATTCTGCCAGGAAAGCTTTTATGGCTGTAATTTTTGTTTACTATATTCCTGTCAAGGCAGAAGCTGCCACTTCCATCCTTAAAGATGAACTCTTTAGGCAGCAAAATAAAACAAGTAAAACAGCCTGGTTATTAATGTTTATTACTGAACATACACATGTTCATCTCATCATGTCACATGTCACCTCAGTCAGGTACACTTTAAAAGGAAATAAATATGGCAGCCTCCATAGCCCTCTTGCTACGGTTGTTCTTTGAAGTGCCCACTAATGATACAATGTTTTATTGTAAAATCGTCCCACTTCTATGTAATGTGAATCCTCACCTAAAGCATCTCTTCAGAGTATATTCACTGAATGGGAACCCGAGGTGAGAGGGATATGGAGGCTGACATGGTTTTCCTTTTAAACAATACACATTGCCTGGCTATCCTGCTGATCCTCTGCCTCTACTACTTAAAGGGGAACTGAAGTAAGAGGTATACGGAGGCTGTCATGTTTATTTCCTTTTAAGCAATACCAGTTGCCTGGCAGCCCTGCTGGTCTATTTCTCTGCAGTAGTATCTGATTAAAACCAGAAACAAGCATGCAGCTAGTCTTGTCAGATCAGACTTATAAGTCTGAACCACTGAAACACCTGATCTGCTGCATGCTTGTTCAGGGGCTATGGCTAATAGTATTAGAGGCAGAGGATCAGCAGGGCTGCCAGGCAACTGGCATTGTCTAAAAGGAAATAAACATGACAGCCTCCATATACCTCTCTCTTCAGTTCCCCTTTAAAGCCACAGACTCTGAACAAGCATATGCTGATCAGATGTTGTGACAAATCTGACAGGATTAGCGGCATGCTTGTTTCCTGTGTGCGATTTACACCCAACTGACCAGAAACATCAGCAGTACTGCCAGGCAACTGGTGTTGTTTAAAAGGAAATACATATGGCAGCCTCCATATCCCACTCACTTCATTTGTCCTTCCTTCAGGAGAACTGAAGGAATAGGTATATGGAGGCTGCCGTATTTATTTCAGTTTAAACTATACAAATTGCATGGCTGTCCTGCTGATCCTCTGTCTCTAATACCTTTAACCACAGCCCCTGAGCAAGCACGCAGATCAGATGTTTGTCTGAAGTCTGACTGGATTTCCTGCATGCTTGTTTCAGGTGTATGATTGAGACACTACTAAGGCTGGAAAGATCAGCAGGACTGCCAGGCAACTGGTATTGTTTAAAAGGAAATTAATATGCCAGCCTCCTCATCCCTTAAGGTCCGTACACACGCCGGACTGCAGGCAACGATGGGTCCGTCATCACCTCCCGCTGGGCGGGCGTTCCAGCGACAGTCCGGAGTGTGTACTGTCTGTCTGCAGACTGATACGGCTGTTTCTGAGCGATCCGCCAGGTGGATCGCTCAGAAACAGCCGTATCAGTCCGCCAACAGACTGTACACACGCCGGACTGTCTGCTGAAAACCTGCCCAGCGGGAGGTGACGACAGACCCGTCATTGCCTGCAGTCCGGCGTGTGTACGGACCTTTAGGTGTCCACTGATGACACAATCTTGATTGCACATTCTTAGCAAACGTAGAAGGGTAAGCTGTGTGAATATACTTTGAATGGACGCTTTAGGTTGTCCACCATATTATAGTGAAGTGGTAAGATTGTACAATCACGATTGTATCATTAATGGGCACTTTTAGGTTACCGTCCTATTGCATAACTTTGGTAAGATCTTTAGATTGATCACTTTTATCAGGATTTTCTCATTGGTGCGCACTTTAAAAGGGCCCAATAATGGTACAATATTTTCCTCAGATGCGATAATTCGATTAGATTTGTGAGATTGTAGGTAATCGAAAGGTAATTACTGTTAGTAACGCTTGTTACCATAGCAATGGACACAATACTAGAGTACTGCAGGTCACGCTAACTCGCTGTGCTTGCTGGCGGTAGTAAGGGTAATATCGCCATGACAGTGTCACAGCAGTATTGCCGCAATTTTGTGCATCAGGCTTCATGAAATGTAACAGGACCGTTTCCACGAAGTACGAGTTCTCAATGCGAATTTTGGCATTAAAAATTAACCCAATGGAGTCATTTCCGTAAAGCGGACCTGAACTCAGAACTTCCTCTCTGCTCTACAAGATACGCAACAGCAGAATAACCTTGAAAGAAAAACATTTTTGTTACAGCTGATACAAAATCCTGCCATAAATCTGCACTTTCTACTTCCTGCTTTCATGGAGATCAAATTACAACTTGTGACACTCATGTGACACAGGAGAGAGATCAAATTACAACTTGTGATTAGAAACAAATGAGGGAGAATTAAATTGGCTAAACTCTCTAAATACATACAGGATGCATTTCTCTCTATTTTCCTTTTGTCCTGTGTAAGGTGCACTTTAAATGCAAATTTATGCATGCATTGTAATGCACAAAAAATATAGATTGCATGCTGCAGATTTCTGCCCCACACATCAGTTTCTCATGTATGATTGTTAGAAGCTTATGAAAATTTGCATAAAAATGTGAACATTTGCATAAGGGAAAGTGTTTGCAAAATGTGGTATGCTAGTGCAAATAGACCTCTCAGTCTTTGTGCCATCTTATCACACAGTAGGTACTACACCATTCAGAATGCTTGTACAATCGTTGTGCAATGCGATATACCCTGGTCTGCCAGTACACCTTGCAGCGCGCTTGCTTGGCTGGCAGCACATCATGTAATATACGTGTGCGATCTTACCCGATTCGGTTAGCACTACTTGTACAATCGTTGTACAGTAATAAAACATCTGTACATTATAATAGTTAGGATATTTGCATCATTAATATTCTGATTACCTGAATAAGGTCAAACCTGGAGAAAGTGGCGGTTGATCTACCGCATTGCACCCCTCGACCTCAACCAGATTGCTGCAGAAATCTGATTGGAAACTTTATCATGCTGCTGCCTGCAAGATAAACATCTACCATCGATGATTCTTTCTATTGATAAACTGTACACAGCGTATTGGGTGTTTATCATTTGGCGAGGCAAGGGTCAGTAGGTCACTTGCCGCTGGAAATGTATCCGCCACTAAAACCTTGATTATAGCAGCTAACAAGTTGGGTGCTGGAGGCACTGGATGTAGCTGAAGATTCAAAGGCAGTGGAGCTAACGGAGCGGCGGAAAAAGCAGTACTTAACGGCACAGATAGCAGTGACGGGGATTAATGGCACAGATAGCAGTGACGGGGATTAATGGCACAGATAGCAGTGACGGGGATTAATGGCACAGATAGCAGTGACGGGGATTAATGGCACAGATAGCAGTGACGGGGATTAATGGCACAGATAGCAGTGACGGGGATTAATGGCACAGATAGCAGTGACGGGGATTAATGGCACAGATAGCAGTGACGGGGATTAATGGCACAGATAGCAGTGACGGGGATTAATGGCACAGATAGCAGTGACTGGGATTAATGGCACAGATAGCAGTGACTGGGATTAATGGCACAGATAGCAGTGACTGGGATTAATGGCACAGATAGCAGTGACTGGGATTAATGGCACAGATAGCAGTGACTGGGATTAATGGCACAGATAGCAGTGACTGGGATTAATGGCACAGATAGCAGTGACTGGGATTAATGGCACAGATAGCAGTGACGGGGATTAATGGCACAGATAGCAGTGACGGGGATTAATGGCACAGATAGCAGTGACTGGGATTAATGGCACAGATAGCAGTGACTGGGATTAATGGCACAGATAGCAGTGACTGGGATTAATGGCACAGATAGCAGTGACTGGGATTAATGGCACAGATAGCAGTGACGGGGATTAATGGCACAGATAGCAGTGACGGGGATTAATGGCACAGATAGCAGTGACGGGGATAATTGATCGGACGCATGGAGTTCAAATATTTAGCTTAACCCCATGTCGCCATTAATAGTTCTAGTTGTATAAGGTGTTAGGGGTAGGTTAGTGGTAGGTGTGCGTAGTTGTAGGTGAGTGTTAGGTATAGGTTATTAGTGGTAGGTGTACATAGGGGTAGGTGAGTGTTAGGTGTAGGTAGGGGAGTGTTAGGGATAGGTAAGTGTTAGGTATAGGTTAGTGTTAGGTGTAGGGAGGGGGGGGGGGGGACTAGTGTTAGGTATAGGTGTGGGTAGGGGAGTGTTAGTGTTAGGTACATGTAGGGGGGAGGTTAGTGTTGGGTATAGATAGGGGGTGGTTAGTAGAGTGAAGGTTACTGTTAAGGGTAGGTAGGGGAGTGTTAGGGATAGGTAAGTGTTAGGTATAGGTTAGTGTTAGGTGTAGGGAGGGGGGACTAGTGTTAGGTATAGGTAGGGAGTGTTAGTGTTAGGTACATGTATGAGGGAGGTTAGTGTTGGGTATAGATAGGGGGAGGTTAGTAGGTGTAGGTAGGGTGAAGGTTAGTGTTAGGGGTAGGTAGGGGAGTGTTAAAGATAGGTAAGTGTTAGGTATAGGTTAGTGTAAGGTGTAGGGAGGGGGGACTAGTGTTAGGTATAGGTGTAGGTAGGGAGTGTTAGTGTTAGGTACATGTATGAGGGAGGTTAGGTGGAGGTAGGGGAGTATTAGTGTTAGGTACAGGTAGGAGGGAGGTTAGTGTTGAGTATAGCTAGGGGTAGGCAGGGGGAGGTAGGGTGAAGATTAGTGTTAGGGGTAGGTAGGGGAGTGTTAAAGATAGGTAAGTGTTAGGTATAGGTTAGTGTTAGGTGTAGGGAGGGGGGACTAGTGTTAGGTATAGGTGTAGGTAGGGAGTGTTAGTGTTAGGTACATGTATGAGGGAGGTTAGGTGGAGGTAGGGGAGTATTAGTGTTAGGTACAGGTAGGAGGGAGGAGGGAGGTTAGTGTTGAGTATAGCTAGTGGTAGGCAGGGGGAGGTAGGGTGAAGGTTAGTGTTAGGGGTAGGTAAGGGAGTGTTAAAGATAGGTAAGTGTTAGGTATAGGTTAGTGTTAGGTGTAGGGAGGGGGTACTAGTGTTAGGTATAGGTGTAGGTAGGGAGTGTTAGTGTTAGGTACATGTATGAGGGAGGTTAGGTGGAGGTAGGGGAGTATTAGTGTTAGGTACAGGTAGGAGGGAGGTTAGTGTTGAGTATAGCTAGGGGTAGGCAGGGGGAGGTAGGGTGAAGATTAGTGTTATGCATAGATAGGGGGATGTTAGAGTTGGGTGTAAGTAGGAGGTAGGTTAGTATTAGGTGTAGGCAGGGGTAGGTTAGTGTTAGGTGTAGGCAGGGGTAGGTTAGTGTTAGGTGTAGGCAGGGGTAGGTTAGTGTTAGGTGTAGGTAGGGGTAAAGTTAAATTGCGTTGGATATCCTGTAACATCTTTATTTATGTCACAGTATTGTTTTGTGGCTTTTCTGCATTCTGAAAAAGTCTGCAATACAATAACCGCAACATAGTTCTGAATGCTGAATGAGCCTCGGTACAAAATCAAAGAGTTAAAAAACAAAAAAACTAGCAACGGTATAATTGATGCAGCGGAAGTTTGTGGTATCATAGGGGGCCGTCCATGTGAAATCAGGGGCACGTGCCACGTGTCTGTAGCCAGGTGCCCCAGATCTCCAGCCACCACTGTCAAGAGGAAGACTATTTTTTTTTTTTCCTTTCAAAGTGACATTACTTCCAGTCATAAAGAACCACTGTGAATCTTCCTCGAATCAGGTCATTTGGGTGCGGGGATTGTCAAGTGTCTAATATCCGTATCCAGGCACCTAGACTGAGTTCTATGCCTGTCAATATACCACATGAGAACATTCAGTGGAGCTTAGTCTTATTCACCACCCTTTCTGCAATCTTCCCCATACTCTGCCCATACCTCAGCTGAGGCCCACATACCCACTGGTATCATGGTACAGCACATAGTTTTTGAAACAATAAACCACAATACAGTCCAGACTGTGTGAGGGTCACTTATGTCCTATAGAGCTCCCCAACTTTAGTAAATAAACTCCAGTCAGCTAAGCAGGCAAGTTAGCCAACCTGTATCTACCTATCAAAATATTGCTTTTGGGTGAAGTGATGAATTTTCTGGCGTTTCATCTCTCTCTCTCTCTCTCTCCCACTCTCTTCTCCCCAAGCCCCCCCCCCCTCTCTCTCTCTCTCTCTTCTCCCCAAGCCCCCCCCCCCCCTTCCTCTCTCTCTCTCTCCCTCTCTCTCTCTTCTCCCCAAGCTCTCTCTCTCTCTCGTTTACCAGAGAACTAATAGCTCTGTCATCTAGATATTTATTTCTCCATCTCTCTGCACCCTATCCCTCTGTCTCTTTATTATGTGTTTGTGTTGCCCCGCAGGCGCTGTGTGTGAAGGATGTATCGCCAAACCTCCACAGCTGTGAACTGGTTCCGGACACCTCCAGCACCTTCCAGTGCAAGGCTCAGATTTATCTTTCATTGGACAGTACGGACTGTCTCACCCCGTGATTGCCCCTAGCCCAGAGACACTGCCCCGCCCAGTTTGTCCCTAACTACAGGCCTGGAGACCTTCGTCCCAGGGGTCAGACCCTTGTGTAGATATGTACTCGATTCTGTACCTGCTGCTGTAGAACACATATATTTGTTCAATTAATAAAAAATAAGAATTGATGACTTGCTTTCCTGCGTTTGTGTGTTAATAATATCTTGTACTCACTGACATAGGCCTACTTCTACCTACTATTATAACTATTATACACCTCTTGGTTAACAAAAATACTACAAGTGCAGCAATTATCCCCACACAAGAAATGCTGCAATCACCCACCACATATGAAATGCAGCAATTACCCCACGTACGAAATGCAGCAAAATGTTACCCCAACATATGAAATGCAGCAATTACCCACATATGAAATCCAGCAAATTGAGCCTTCCCATCTCCCCTTTAGTGCTACAGCAACTGCCCCCAACTACCACTGCCCTGTGGGCTTCATCAATGCAGCACATGCCAACCCCTTTCTATGTAGTCATCATTGGTGTCAGTGGATTAAAAATGTACCCTCATGCAGCACAACCCCCTAATAGTGCAGCCACCCACCCCCATCAGTGGTGCTCTACTCAGTGGGCTTTAGAATGTGTCCCGCAATGCATGCCCCCCCCCCCCCCATGTAATTAGAGCCCACAATTATCGGTGTCAGTGGGCAAAATAAACAACCACATATAACTCAGCCCTCTCCACTTCCCGACGTGCTGACACCCCACCTGCCTATCATTGGTGTTCAGTGGGCTTTGGAATGTTGTTTGCACTGTATTTGTGGGAGGGAACATACTCACTATGTCGCTTTTCTTCTGTCCTATAATCTTCAGCCTCCGCGCAGCCGCCTCTTGCAATGGCTCCACCATCTTTACTCTCTTTCATCACCTCCTCTTCTCTTCCTGATGCCGCCTCATAGCCGTGTGCACCAAGCCAGGGCTTTTAAAGCAGTAGGATCAGCCATACTATGCCAGGGAAAAAAACACATAAGTAGATAAATACTTGATCTACTTACATAACATGTATTATACTGTCCACGTTTTGATTTCAGTGAATGTTATATAGTAAATTACGAGAATTCTGTTCCTGGTGGGGGCCATGTCTTTTGCCCACAGTTAAGGCTAACTCGTGATGTCATTTCTGCCCTTTACTTTTTTTCTTGTCTCCTCCAATCGCTGAGTCGCCTCAGCCTTGCTTGTAAACGCAAGTGAGTGGGGGATTAGGTTTCAGATAAGAAGCTGGCAGGGAAATAAAGGGAAGAGGAGGAATATATTATAGATAAAAAGAACCCCCAGCATGTAACAGTTTGGCACGACTACTAAAGGGCCAGTGTTCCTTAAGTATGTGATAACTCCAAATCATAACAGCAGAAAAAGTTTTGAATGCAGGATTAGCATCTTTATCACTTAATACACTCTGACCAGTTGCTGTTGAAATTTGATTTTTATGGTGACAATACCGCTTTAAACAAACATTGAGCGATGCGCTGTGGACTATATCAATCTGCTGGTCGCATTACTGGAAAAGCTAAACTATTTTGTTCCATGAAACTGAGGAAGCGGGACTAAAATGTAGCGGAACCCTCAAAGGGTACTTGCGGGACTCTGGCTGAAAATGGCTGCCATATATCCTTGCAATATATGGAGCCAAACTAAGCATACACGTTTTGTATTTCCATTTAAAGGATGCAGGAGGTGACGTGACATGATGAGATAGACGTGTACAGTGTTCTCCCCAGAGATTTTTTTCCAGCTGGGTGGCAGGAAATAGTAGCCGGGTGGGGCGAGATGAGAGACTGCAGGTCCGGTGCTTCTCTGCACAGCTCTGCTTACAGCATAGGAGGAGGTGAGGTGATGACAGCCGGGTGCTCACCAAAACTAGCCGGGTGGAGCACCCGCCTAAAAGAGCCTGGGGAGAACACTGGTGTATGTACAGTACCAAGCACACAAATCTGTTGTTCCTTCTTTGTATTCCACTGACGGAAAGAGTTAAAAATTAGGTATGCAAGTGACAGTTTCTGTCCCTGTCCGGAACCTGGTCAGACTATAGTGTAACCCTCTCTGATAAGGAATTAAAGCCATTAAAAAAAACTTTCATAGCAAAAAATGGCTTCTGAAAGCTGGAAAGAGATAAAAAAAAAAGTCAATAGTTCATCGATTTTTAGCTCTGGCATACTTCAATGCATGTGTCATTGAGCAGAGACAATGTAACCGTAAAATCTTAAAAAGTAGAAAAAAAAGCTGATTGAAATCTAAAATAAACTGTGGGATATCTAAAAAAAAGTCATTTTCAGGAGGATAGATACAATTGTTTGATCAGTTTTTCACCTTGCGTTTACTTTAAGTGGAACCCGAGATGAACTTTTACTCATTGCTTAATTGTGTTCCTTTCCTATTGTTTATAGGGCATTCTTCAAGCCAAATACTTTTTTTGTTTTAATACTCTAATTCCCTATAAACTAAACAAGCCACGCCCACAGGTTTTCAGAGATTCAAGGCATTTTCAGACAGTAGCAAGGGCTCATAGGAGCTCAGTTTGGGCAGGAGGAGGGGGAGGTATAACTAGGCAGAGGAGGGAGGAGGAGGGGGATTAGGTTTTTTTGCTCAAGATGCAGATAAGCCTGCCTCTGTGTAATGTTTACAAACAACATGGCTGCTGTCATTGTATCACAGGAAGAAATAATCATATTCTATTAAAGCTGTTTGCAGCTAGATTTGCTGTGTAAACTATCTAAACTTTAGATAAGATATATAGACAAGTTACTTGTTATAGTTCGTTTTTCATCTCGGATCCGCTTTAAGGACCCTAATAACCACTATAGTAGAGTACGGTGAATCGTTGTATTAGTGAAGTACACCTGACCCAAAGGCCTGCAGTAATGAGTGCAGTACAACCAGAATAACTTATAATAATTGGGTGCCGGTCACTTCTCTTGCCCTAATGATCCATTGATGACCATTAGGGCAAAAGAACCGCCTGCCACCCAATTATTGTTAGTTATTCTACTCTCATTACTGCAGGGCTGGGGCAGTCTGAGAAATGAGTGCTGTATGCTGATCTATGGGGAGGAGGGGCAATGAGCAACAGACCAATCAGAAGCATCCCACAGCACAGTGAGGAAATGAGGATGATGACGCCCGTTTATAGCTTACCGTTCAGCTACAGCGGATCAGTAAACCACATCATGGGGCAGCTATACACGTTAAATTCCCTGCTGAGACAACCTCAAATAATCATCTCAGGAAAGCAATATCTATCATGTATACACGGCTTAAAGCTACATTAAAAACAGTAGATGATACTTGCTGAGTTGCAGAGCCAGTGCTGCCATAGGGGCAGCCTGGGCAATTGCCTAGGGGCCCCGAGCCGGCTTCAGGGCCCCCCACAGGTCAACCCCCAACTTAACTATGGTCCTCGGGGTCCATGCAGAGGCTTTAGCAAAGTAGCATCCCACCTGTCCTGGTAAGCGTTTTTTCTATCAGTCCATGGCTTCGTGCACTCCAGACGTCTTCCTCGCAGGGGCGCCAAGGCACATAGTCCTTAAACTGAATCAGCTTCTGGAAGCTGGCGTTTTCGAATCCAAAATTCTGCTCCCATCTGGTGCGATTGCCATCACGGCAGTAATGTGTGAGGTCAAAAACAGTAATGCTGTCATATGCTGGACACTTCTGGATCTACCATGTCACAGCCAGAGGAAATTATTTAATAGTTGCACTCCCTAGAGGCTGCAAACTGATAAGGGTCCCATAAGACTGAAGGATCTGTGAAAAAAAACAAAAAAAAACAAGTACCATTGTTCTAATGATTGCAAGTGCCCACCACACAGAGAAGAAATCATATAGGGTTCGTAAAAAAAAAAAAAAAAATCTGTCTCAGTCTGCAGCAATGTTCTGATGACTTCATGTACAAAGTTTTTACAGGCAAAGGTGTAGACTTTGTAGCCAGCTCTCTGAAAACTTTCCTTATGCTGGGCATACACGGCTCGTTTCTTCTTATCAATCGAGCCGCTGATGTCTCGATTGATAATTTCCAACAGGTCCGATTGCCCGCCGGATTGATTCCGCGCTCGTACCGGCGGGCAGAACAATAGAAAAAACGAAGTGCTGATTAGAAAGCGCCCGCGGAGACGAGTGGGAATCGATCCGCGCGCACGAGCGGTGACGCACCGGCATCGATACCGGCTTACTATGTAGCCGTGTATGCCCAGCATTAGATGCATTCACACACAGGCTAGTGACCTTATGATGTCTGATTAAGTGGAGAGAGTTCAGAGTGATGGTATCTGCCTGGAATCAGTTGGAAACATTAACAAATGTATGGACACTTTCATTATTATTATTATTGATTTATAAAGCGCCAACATATTCCGTGGCGCTGTACAAAGTAAGAAACAAACATGGGGTACATAATACAGACAATGGTGTACACCAATATACAAGATACAGAATTAGTGACAAAATACAAAACATGATACAGCATACAGAATACAGAAGTGGTAATGACAGTGATAAAAGTAACATGATGAATAAAATGTATAATGATTTCCAAGACACAAAAGGGGGAGAGAGCCCTGCCCTTGTGAGCTTACAATCTAAAGGGAATGGGGGGAAACAAGAGGAGGGGTAGTATACGATAAAATATATAAAGGCAGTGTGTTTTAGGATACCTAGTAGGAGTGCAATTTGGTTTTAGGACAAAGGGAAGTGGCTTAAGGTAGCGCATATGCTTGTCAGAACAAATGAGTTTTTAGAGATCGTTTAAAAGTAACAAAGGTTGGCGAGTGACGGATGTGTTGTGGGAGGGGATTCCAGAGAAGGGGTGAAGCGCGTGCAAAATCTTGTAAGCGTGAATGTGAGGAGGTGATTCTAGAGGAGGACAACAGAAGATCGTGTGCATATCTGAGATTGCGATTGGGTTTGTATCTGGAGATTAGTGAGGATATGTACCGGGGAGAGAGATTGTGGAGAGCTTTGTAAGTTAGGGTTAGGAGTTTGAACTGAATCCTCTGGTTAATTGGCAGCCAGTGAAGAGCTTGACAGAGAGGGTCAGCTGAGGAAGATCGAGAAGAAAGATGAATGAGACGAGCAGCTGAGTTCAGTACCGACTGGAGCGGGGCCAGTTTGTTAGAAGGCATTCCACAAAGTAGTACGTTGCAGTAGTCCAGACGAGAAATTATAAGAGCATGTATTAACATTTTGGTTGTGTCTTGAGTGAGAAAAGGACGGATGCGAGATATATTTTTGAGTTGGAGATGGCAGGAGCTGGTTATGGAGTTAAGATGAGGAATAAAAGAGAGAGAAGAGTCGAATATTACCCCCAAGCACCGAGCTTTGGGAACTGAAGTTATGGGGGTGTTATTAACATTTATAGTTACTTCAGGCAGAGAGGTGGCCAGAGACGGTGGAAAAATTATTAGTTCTGTTTTACTCACATTAAGTTTTAGAAAGCGAGAGGACATGAAGGAGGATATAGCAGACAAGCAGTCAGGAACACGTTTGAGGAGGGAGTTAAGGTCTGGGTCTGAAAGGTACAGTTGCGTATCATCTGCAAACAGGTGGTATTGAAACCTGAATGAGTTGATTAAATCACCAAGACCGTGCATGTAGCTGGAAAAGAGGAGGGGACCAAGGACAGAGCCTTGAGGAACCCCGACGGACAAAGCATGAGGAGAAGAGATCTGATCTGAGTAGGACACTGTGAAGGACCTTCCAAAGAGGTAGGAAGTAGGGGCGTAGCAATAGCCATAGCAACCATAGCAGTTGCTATGGGTCCCTGGAGCAGAGGGGGCCCAGGTGATACTTGATGTATTCACTTTAACTTTCTTGCGTTCATCCACCCTCAGTACGAGTGACTATATGCAGTGCGATAATCTAAATTGTCAATTCATATCCATAGTGTAGGGGAAGGTGGCAAAGTTAAAAGAGTGCCTACATCTGAGGGCCCCTTGAAAATTTTGCTATGGGGCCCCATAATCTCTAGCTACGCCACTGGTAGGAAGATCGACATGTGAGAGCAAGGCCCTTTATTCCTACATTTGAAAGTATTTGTAGGAGTAAGGTGTGGTCGACCGTATCGAATGCTGATGACAGATCAAGAAGGATGAGTATGGAAAATTGACCTTTGGATTTGGCTGTAAGAAGGTAATTGGCCACTTTGGTAAGGGCCGTTTCCGTGGAGTGGTTGGAGCGAAAGCCAGACTGGAACTGATCAAGTAGGGAGTTAGCTGATAAATAATGGCTTAATTCTGCATGTATGTGGCGTTCAAGTAGTTTGGATGCAAATGAGAGAAGTGAGACTGGGCGGTAGTTGGCGAGTGTGGTAGGATCTAGAGATGGTTTATTAACTAGTGGTGTCACAACAGCCTTTTTGAGTGGCGACGGAAAGATGCCAGTGGAGAGGGACAGGTTAAATAGCGATGTTAGTGCAGGCAAGAGAGATGAGGATAGCTGCGGAATGAAATGGGAGGGAATAGGATCCAAAGAACAAGTGGTTAGATTAGCTTTGGATATTATAGAGGAGAGAGAATGTTCAGAGAGTGTAGAGAAGGCAGTTACAGAGCAGTCAATGAGAGGTGTGGAGGTGGGATTTGAGGGCTGCGTGGAGAATTCACTTCTGATTTTGTCAATTTTATCAGTGAAGTATGTTGCAAATTCTTCAGCTGATAAGCAAGATGAAGGAGGAGGAGGAGGGGGATGGAGAACCGAGTTGAAGGTGCTGAACAAGCGTTTTGGATTGTGTACATGGGTGTATATTAGGGATGAAAAATAGGACTGTTTTGCCACAGAGAGTGCGTTTCTGAAGTTGTTCAAGGCTATTTTATATGCGATGAAGTCCTCACTTGTGTTTCTTTTCCTCCAACGCCTTTCCGCTGCTCTAGAGCATCTTTTTAACTGTTTAGTGTCTTTGGTTATCCAGGGTTGGCGACTGACACGGTGAGGGGGGCGAAGTCATCCATGACTTTTGTAATGGAGCTGTTGTAGGCACTTTCATAAATATAACCACCAGGAACTAACAGAAAATGTTCATTTGATTTATGGGAGTAGCCTAAAATATAATATCTTAAAAACAAGTACAAGGCATGGGGATATAGATCAGTGTTGATTAGTAGTATTCAGATACATGTAGATATTGCAGGACGTTAATAGCTCAGTCAGTTCAAAGAAAAACAATTATTCTCAATCTAGAAGCTTTGGTTACTAAACTGCTGTGAATGCGTAAACATCCTGGGATAGCCTTTGGTTTTAAAACAGATTTGCGTAAGTGATGAAATTGTCACTATTTCTGACTTTCTGTAACTTTGAGTCACTCTCCCCCTTCCCCCCCCCCCCCCCCCCCCCCACACACACACACTGAGCAGGAATGATGAGGGGGAAGGCAGACTTGCCCACTGAACACCAATGACGACCAGGTGCGCGGTGACTGCATATTGGTTGGGGGAATGATATGCAGTATGTTGGGGTATTTGTTGTATCTATAATGGCCACTGACACCAGTAGTAATACGTGGAGGGGGGGGGGGGGGGGCAATGTTGCAATTTATATGTGAGGTGATTGAAGTGTCTTATGCAGGGTAGTTATTGCATTTCAAATGTGTGGGGGCAGGATCAAGGGGGGGGGGGGCATCCTTTCAATGTTTGCTTCAGGCAGCAAAAAGTCTAGAACCGGTCTTGATGCTGCAATCAGCAGCAGAAGGGGAGGGGTCAACATTCTGAGACGTGTCCAGTCTCTATCAGAGCAAGGCTTTCAGACAATTTCACTAGGCCACCAAATAGACGCTATACATTGGTGCAGTCGCAGGAACTGTGCACATCGCAGTGCACTGACCTATAGCTGGATGAATAACTTGCTGGCCCGGTGAAATAGTCCTGATTCCTTGCCTTGATGAAGAGACAGGTCTGGAAATGTTGGGGTCCTCTTGCTTTGCCCTGAATACATTTTTGGAGTGCTAACTCTACCTTTTGTTTGAGGTACAATATAATTTTGAAGATTGTTTGGGGTGGCAGTGGCACCATTTTAGAATGACTGTTGGTAAGACATGATCTTCTGCTATATGGAAAGCAGAGGGGAAGAAGTGTGAGTAGCATCACAATACTTGTGGGAAATTTCATAGAAGTTCCCACAGGAACAACAGGCATCAGGAGTCAAGGATTCCACCACACAGATCATTACTAAGGAGGCCAGCGATGTCGGCAAACGCTTGTACACTTCAGATTTCCAGCCAGAATGATGTGCGTAGCTTTGAAGAGGCACTCTAGTGACATATAGTAGAACGTAGTGAATTATTCAGGATATAGGATATTTCCTATAGCTATAGTGCTATACAGTATAACCCTTTAGAGCAGGGGTGTCAAACTCGAATGCAAAGTGGGCCAAAATTGAGCACTGGGACCGAGCCGTGGGCCAACCTAATTTTCAACTTATGAAGTTTCCTGGTGTCTAATGCCCTCCCCCTTGCCTCTCCTACACAATTCCCTGGTGTCTGGTGGCACTTCCTCCTCTATACAGTTCCTTGGTATGTTGTCTTCCTCCCTCCTCTATACAGTTCCATGGTGTTTAGTGGTCCTCCCTCCCCTATACAGTTCCCTAGTGTCTAGTAGCTGCCTTTCCTCTCCCATACAGTTACCTGGTGTCTAGTGCTTGCACCTCTAAAGCTACCCATACACTACATCAATTTCCCATCGATATATATGAAATTGATAATGCAAATGTTGACAGATCGATTTCCATCTGAAATCGATTTAGTCGATGTGTACCGGCGGAAAATTTTGCTCAAGAATGGGCGGGGCGGGAGTGCATCGTTAGCGGCGATCGATTCGGTGACGTCCGACGCAGCATAGCGGCAGCAATACATTATCTGTCCGTCGGCACGAGTCCCCAGTCCGTGCTGACGCTTTCTCCTGCTGGCCTGTCTCCTCATTACTTCCTGTCTCCTCAGGTGACAAGCCGGAGTTCAAACAGTAGAGCGCCCTACCTCTACTGTTTGTACTTCCACTCGTCAGAAGATGGGACATGTAGTAATGAGGAGACAGGCCAGCAGGAGAAAGTGTCAGCATGGACCGGGTACTCACGCCGGCGGACAGGTAATGTATCACTGCTGGCCTGGGAAGCACACGGGTGGCAAGCAGGCGGCAGCTCCACAGGTTGGGAATTGATTTCAAGCTGAAATCGATTCAAAATCTGAGTGCAGTAATAATGGGCAGCCAATAGATCCCTCTGTGATCAGATTCGATCAGAGAGCGATCTATCTGGTGGCAGAGTGGGGAAACCACTTGGGGGCCAAATTTGATGACTCTGCGGGCCAGATTTATTTAGGACTATAGACTAGTGATTGGCCCAAAGATGGAGCCCTGATCCCACCCATGAGACCTTCAGCTCCAGCAATAACACTAGTTGCCCTACTTTTTCCCCTTACTGCCTCCAGGGTTTCCTTACAGGGCAGAGCTTATATTTCGAGCATGCTCAAAATTCCTGCTAGGGCATATGTGTCAAACTCCGGCCCGCGGGCCAAATCTGGCCCTTGGAGCCATTAAATTTGGCCCCCAAGTGGATACCCCACTTTTCATTATGTTTTGGCAAATTTACACCACCAGGGAAGGTATATTGGAGGTAAAGCCCTAGATCACCAGGAAAGCCATATGGTGGAGGGAGGGAGAAAGCACTAAACACTAGGGAACCGTATAGGGGAGGGAGGGTGGTCACTAGACAGCCGGGAACTGTATCGGGGAGGGAGGACTAGACACCAGGGAACTGTATAGGAGCTGAAGGGGGGGGGGCGTTAGACACCAGAAAACTTAATAAGGGTGTAAGATGGCCAGTGGAAATTGAGGTTGGCCCGCGACTTGGTCCCAGTGTTCAATTTTGGCCCACTCTGTATTTGAGTTTGACACCCCTAGGGATTATTTTGGGGGGATGGTTTAATTTCAGGGAAACGGTATAGATGGGGTGCATCTGAAAGGTGGATGATGTGTAGACTGCAGACATTGCCCATAAGGTGACAGCACAACACAAAACTCAATATAACAAGAAAAGTGCCTGCGCTTGCCTGCGGGGCGAGAATGCGTTGACAAATAAACAGACTGGAGATAATTCTGGCCAATGAGTCATAATACATATTGATCCCAAACCTAGGAAGTGGAACTGACAGGACGGAGTTCTTCAATGTACATCATGTAAATTTCCCCCCTCCTCCGCTCCCCCAACCCCCTCCTAGCCCCCATCTGTAGGAATACGACCATACATAATAATGTCTTCCTATACAGCTTATTACCTATGATGTGATCTGATTTATGTCACAGGCAATCTCATTTCTCTCTCAAAGCTGCACTAACGCCAATAATGAAGAAATAAAAGATTCTTCCCAAACACCTCTGAATATTAAATATTCTCTCATAAACAGACACCTGCCAGAGAGAGGGGGAGATGGAGAGAGTGGGACTGTATGTATACCCCTTATACTGCCCCCTATACCCTCCCCAAGCCTATAATCCCATAACCAAACCTCCCATGATAACACTAATGTTTTGCTTTGCCAATGCTAAATGTATTTGGTCCTGCCAATAAAGCTTATTTGGATTTGGAGAGAGATGGAGACGTAGAGAGAGAGAGTCAGGGAGGGAAAGAGAGATGGAGATAGAGAGAGAGAGACTAGGAGAGAGAGACTGAGTGAGAGAGATGGAGACAGGCAGGAAGAGAGAGAGAGATGGAGGAGGAGAGATGGAGAGAGGTAGAAAGAGAGGTTGGGTGAGAGGTGGGAAGGGAGCGATGGAGAGAGGCAGGAAGGGAGAGAGAGATGGTGGGGAGAAAGAGGAACGGAAAGAGAGAGATGGAGAGAGGTGGGAAGGGAGAGATGGAGAGCGATATGGAGAGAGGGCTGGTGCACACCGAGCTGCTTTTTCACCGTTTCTGCAGCTTGGTCAATGTATCTCAATGGGCTGGTGCACACCAGAGCGGGAGGCGTTTTGCAGAAACGCATACTCCCGGGCCGTTGCAGATTTTGGATTGCGGATGCGTTTCTGCCTCAATGTTAAGTATAGGAAAAACGCAAACCGCTCTGAAAAACGGCAGTTCAGAGCGGTTTTGCAGGCGTTTTTTGTTACACAAGCTGTTCAGTAACAGCTTTACTGTAACAATATCTGAAATCTACTACACCAAAAACGCTTCCCAAAACCGCGAAACGCTAACTGAAACGCTACAGAAAAAGAAGAAAAAGCGTTTCAAAATCTGCTAGCATTTTGCGGATCTGCTAGCGTGTTTTTGTGTGCACCAGGCCAGAGAGAGAGAAAGAGAGAGAGATGGGGAGAGAGAGATGGAGAGAGGCAGGAAGGGAGAGAGATGGAGGGGGAGAGAGAGAGAGAGAGACGGTGAGAGAGATATGGAGAGAGATATGGAGAGAGAGAGAGAGAGAGAGAGAGAGAGATAGAGAGAGGCGGGAAGGGAGAGAGAGAGATGGAGACAGGCGGGAAGGGAGAGAGAGATGGTGGGGAGAGAGAGGAATGGAAAGAGAGAGATGGAGAGAGGTGGGAAGGGAGAGAGAGATGGTGGGGAGAGAGAGGAATGGAAAGAGAGAGATGGAGAGAGGTGGGAAGGGAGAGATGGAGAGCGATATGGAAAGAGGGCTGGTGCACACCGAGCGGGTTTTTTGGCGTTTTTGCAGCTGCTTGCGGCTGCGGTTTCGCTAGGGTCATGTATTTCAATGGGCTGTTGCACACCAGAGCGGGAGGCGTTTTGCAGAAACGCATACTCCCGGGCTGCTGCAGATTTTGGATTGCGGATGCGTTTCTGCCTCAATGTTAAGTATAGGAAAAACGCAAACCGCTCTGAAAAACGCCTGTTCAGATCGGTTCTGCAGGCGTTTTTGTTACAGAAGCTGTTCAGTAACAGCTTTACTGTAACAATACATGAAATCTGCTACACCAAAAACACTTCCCAAAACCGCAAAATGCTAGCTGAAACGCTGCAGAAAAAGAAAAAGCGTTTCAAAATCTGCTAGCATTTTGCGGATCTGCTAGCGGTTTTTAGTGTGCACCAGGCCAGAGAGAGAGAAAGAGAGAGAGATGGGGAGAGAGGCCTAGTGCACACCAAAAACCGCTAGCAGATCCGCAAAATGCTAGCAGATTTTGAAACGCTTTTTCTTATTTTTCTGCAGCGTTTCAGCTAGCGTTTTGCGGTTTTGTGTAGCGGTTTTGGTATAGAAGATTTCATGTATTGTTACAGTAAAGCTGTTACTGAACAGCTACTGTAACAAAAAACGCCTGGCAAACCGCTCTGAAGTGGCGTGTTTCAGAGCGGTTTGCGTTTTTCCTATACCTAACATTGAGGCAGAAACGCATCCGCAATCCAAAATCTGCAGCAGCCCGGGAGTATGCGTTTCTGCAAAACGCCTCCCGCTCTGGTGTGCACCAGCCCATTGAAATACATTACCCTAGCGGATCCGCACCCGCAAGCGGATCGCAAACAGCAGCGGAAACGCTCCGGTGTGCACTAGGCCAGAGAGATGGAGAGAGGTGGGAAGGGAGAGATGGAGAGCGATATGGAGAGAGAAAGAGAGAGACTGGGTGAGAGAGATGGAGAGAGGTATGGAGAGAGGTGGGAAGGGAGAGAGCGATGAAGAGAGAGAGAGACGGGGAGAGAGATATGGAGAGAGAGAGAGAGATGGAGAGAGGCGGGAAGGGAGAGAGAGAGAGATGGAGACAGGCGGAAAGGGAGAGAGAGATGGTGGGGAGAGAGAGGAATGGAAAGAGAGAGATGGAGAGAGGTGGGAAGGGAGAGATGGAGAGCAATATAGAGAAAGAGAGACAGGGAGAGAGAGATGGAGAGAGAGAGAGAGAGAGAGGGACAGAAAGAGAGAGATTGAGAGAGGTGGGAAGGGAGAGATGGAGAGCGATATGGAGAGAGAAAGAGAGAGACTGGGTGAGAGAGATGGAGAGAGGCAGGAAGGGAGAGAGAGAGGGACGGAAAGAGAGGTAGGGAGAGGTGTGGGAAGGGAGAGATGGAGAGCAATATGGAGAGAGAGAGAGAGAGAAGAGAGAGAGACGGGGAGAGAGAGAGGGAAAGAGGTGGGAAGGGTGAGAGATATGGAGAGAGGCGGGAAGGGAGAGAGATATGGAGAGAGGCGGGAAGGGAGAGAGATATGGAGAGAGGCGGGAAGGGAGAGAGATATGGAGAGGGGGGGGGGGGGGAGGGGGCAGAGGATGGCAGACAGCCCACCCCAAGCCTTGGCCAAACTCTTCCCCAGTGTTAGGTAGCCAGAGGTGCTCCCAAGCAAGCAAATCAACGGCACGACATGGCCGCATTCAAAACAAGTACAGTGTTCAAACGACATTGTACAAACGTGGCCAACTGCACAATTTCAACCCAACAGTCGTGTGAGCTGATCCGCTGGATGGATCGGGCAAACCGCTTGTAATCAGCTGCTCGTCAACTGATCAAAATCAGACAACAATCTGTCACTTTGGTTGAGCGTGTATACGGGCCTTTATATATCACCTTAAAGGGGAACTGAAGAGAGAGGTATATGAAGGCTGTCATGGTTATTTCCTTTTAATCAATACCAGTTGCCTGGCAGCCCTGCTGGTCTATTTCTCTGCAGTAGTATCTGATTAAAACCAGAAACAAGCATGCAGCTAGTCTTGTCAGATCAGACTTATAAGTCTGAACCACTGAAACACCTGATCTGCTGCATGCTTGTTCAGGGGCTATGGCTAATAGTATTAGAGGCAGAGGATCAGCAGGGCTGCCAGGCAACTGGTATTGTCTAAAAGGAAATAAACATGACAGCCTCCATATACCTCTCTCTTCAGTTCCCCTTTAAAGCGGACCCAAACCAAATTTTTTTTTTTTAATTCAAAATATTTAGTTGCACCACTGTGACACATACAAAGATAAATAAACACTACTTCAAGCCTATGAGCATTTCAGTGCAAGCTTTTCACCCTTCTCTTTTCATAACTAGGGTTATACAGGTGGCAGCCATTAGCAATTCCTCCTTTGCCAGACACCTCCTACTCCACCAATCTGCCGGATTCTGTCCCAGCAATATGAAAGGAAGGGAGGGGTTCCTCCAAAAAATGTAAAATATTTTATATTTGTCATCATGCAGCTGAAAAAAGGCTGCTATTTATTATTATAATTTAATAGATTTTATTTCTGAAATCTTGTAGTTTTAATTTGGGTCCACTTTAAAGGACACTTGTAGTGAGCGGGATATGAAGGCTGCCATATGTATTTTCTTTTAAGCAATACTAGTTGCCTGGTAGCCCCGCTGATCCTCTGCTTCTAATACTTTTAGCCATAGCCCCTGAACAAGCATGCAGCAGATTAGGTGTTTCTGCCAATATTGTCAGATCTGACAAGATTAGCTGCATGCTTGTTTCTGGTGTTAATCAGACACTACTGCAGCCAAAGGGCTGCCAGGCACCTGGTAGTGCTTAAAAGGAAATAAATATGGCAGCCTCCATATCACTCTCCCTTCGGGTTCACGTTAAGGGCTAATTGGTTGATGCCTTGTAAGGGTTTTCCGTTCTCCTCTGGAGTAGCTGAGATGCAATATGTGAGGGTGCAGGCTAGTGTATCATATTTTCTGGTTGAGCTCAATGGACATATGTCTTTTTTTCAATCCAAAATAACTATGCAACTCTGTACAGCAAAGTCCCCGTTTTCCAGAATTCAGGCAACTGGAAGTTTCAACTAACTGGCATACCTGATGGGATAACGGGTACCTCTTTTGGGGGCTTTCTGTCGGTGCTGCCCGGCAGAAATTACTTACCTAGGCTCCAGTGATGGCCAGCAATCTCCCTCTATCTCCCTACAGGCTCCTAGCGGCTTCCAGCATCTGTGTACGGAAAACAGCTGACACTCCGGCTTCCGTGCACTGGGGAATCCGGAAAGCCAGTCAGAGCCTATGTGGACATACAGTAGAGGGAGACTGCCCGACATCGCTGGAGCCTAAGTAAGTATTTCAGGGGGGAGGTTTGTGCTATTTTGTCCAGTTGCTCAACTAACCGGCAAGCACATATATCTGTCTTCAGGTGATCCCTGCCTCTGCCGGATACAGGGGCATAGCTCCCAACTGTCCCTCTTTGGGAGCCCTCTTTACTCCTCTTTTGTCCCTCTTTCAGGACTGATGTACAGATCTATGTAAATATATATTTTTCTACTTAAAGCGGGAGGATTTATTTGATTAGCCGCACCCAGGCTATGCATATACATAGGTTAGGATTTAGTTAGTGTTAGGCCCCTCTCATGGAGGATTGACTTCTTCGCAGTGGGGAGGGACGAGTACTTAATAGGTTGCATGCAAGCTGTTAATGGAAACCAACATCCTCCTCTAGTGGTAGACTGGCCATGTGTATGCTCGGTGTGTATTATATCCCACAAGTGGGGCTTGCACTCTTTTGCAGGTAGGCACTAGTCTGTTTTTAAGTAGCGCTGTTCATTTCCTTGCTATGTACTAATGTAATTCGTTTTTGGTCAGCTGCTCCCACTTAACAGCCATGTTTTTGGTGTATATGCAGAGCTTCTGTTTGGGTTCAAGGTGCGTTTGTAGTTCCTGGGGGGGGCTCAGCGCATCTCTGATAGAGGCCATTCGGAGGCGGCCTGGTGTTGCGCTGATCCACCTTTTGCGCAATTTTCAATTTTCGATTTTATTTGATTAGTCACACCCAGGCTATGCATATGCATAGGTTAGGATTTAGTTAGTGTTAGGCCCCTCCCATGGAGGATTGACTTCATCGCAGTGGGAGGGATGAGTACTTAATAGGTTGCATGCAAGCTGTTAATGGAAACCAACATCCTCCTCTAGTGGTAGACAGGTCATGTGTATGCTCGGTGTGTATTATATCCCACAAGTGGGGCTTGCACTCTTTTGCAGATAGGCACTTGCCTGTTTTTAAGTAGCGCTGCTCATTTCCTTGCTATGTATTAGCCATACTATGCCAGGGAAAAAAACACACACATATATAAGTAGATAAATCTACCTACATAACACATGTATTGTACTGTCCACGTTTTGATTTCAGTGAATTTTTATATAGTAAATGACGAGAATTCTGTTCATGGTGGGAACCACCATGTCTTTTGCCCACAGTTTGAGGCTAAATACTGATGTTGTTTCTTCCCTTAACTTTTCTTCTTTTCTCCTCCATTTGCTGAGTCACCTCAGCCTTGCTTGTAAACACAAGTGATGAGGGGATCGTGTTTCAGATAGGCAGCTAGGCAGGGAAATAAAGGGAAGACTTATATGTTTTTAACAGATGTTTCTATACGGTGTGCCTCTGAGAAAGTGGCTTTTGGCCGTGAAACACGTGTCAGGCAGTTCTTTTATGTGAATTGGAGGTCTGGTGTCGTATCTACACATCTTGTCCGCAATTTGAAGAGACCATGAATGAAGAATAAATAAGAGAATATTGGTTCACAGAAAACCCAGTTTTTTTCGTTTGTTTGAATTTGGAGTAGGGAAATAAAGGGAAGAGGAGGAATAGATTATAGATAAAAAGAACCCCCAGCATGCAATTCTTTGGCACTGACTACTAAAGGGCCAGTGCTCCTAAGGTATGTGATAACTCCAAATCATAACCGCAGAAAAAGTTTTGAAAGTTTAGAATGCAGGATTAGCATCCTTATCACTTAATACACTCAGACCAGTTGCTGTTGAAATTTGATTTTTATGGTGACAATCCCGCTTTAAAAATGTGTTAAATTGACTCTAAACTTTATACCCATCCTTTAAATTGATATATTTCTTATTTCCTTGTATTATTATAAAGGAAAATGAACCAGTATAGAAAGGACCAGTGTGATCTGAATTATAAAACAACATATTTTTCTTATAAAATCTTGATGGTATGCGTGACTAGGGGTGTTCCGGGGGTGTGATTAGGGGTATGGCAGAGGCGCGGCTTAAGTGTCCCTCTTTATCTCAAAATGTTGGGAGGTATGTACAGGGGACTTTGCTGTAATATAATATAGCAGTTTGTGAACTCGAAGACATTCCCACAAAAGTTTCAGTAAAATTGACAGGAATGCAGAACAGTTTCCGTTTCTCGTTCTGCTCTTTAATCAATCCTTTTGGCGGTTTAGGCAATCATTATTTCTGGTTAATGCAAGGCGCCTCCCCCCCACCGTGGGGACAGTTGGTGACATTATCAGTGAGTTCCTGACGCAGTGATTAGCCGATGAGTAGCGAGGGTCACGCTTCATCTAACGTCTCACTTTTAATCATCAGATCAATTCAGAAGCAATTTTACACTTTCTGATTGGAATAAGGCAGAAAAGGGCTTATTAATGGACGCGGATCGCTGTCACCTTGACAGAAGCGTGGGCGGAGAGGTGGAGGGAGGGTTCCCTCGGACTTCTGAAGGCGTTTTACGCTTTATTCCTGCGGTGACGAGATAACGATTTCCTAACTGGTCATGAAAGCCGAGAGACAGACGGAGCGGGAGAAAACCAAGACAAAAGTTGTAAAAGGGATTCTGTCTCCAGGAAACGGATTTTGCCATGAAGCGGTTGCTGAATAACGCACTCAGTAATGTTACCTTCAAAATGAGGGTGCCATCTGTCTTATGTAAAGCGCTTCAGGTTTGGTCATAGCCACGCCCTCTCATCTCAGCATTGTGTGATGATGTCACCACACTGACCCTCCCATTGTCCTGTGGGAAGGTTGTTTTTTATTATTTAGTAGATGATTGCCCGGCATTGCCCGGGTATGTATATGCCTGGGGTTGGCTCCGCCCACTTTTTCTAACCCTAACACACAATTACTCAATTCAAGTTTGTGAGTATTGCGGTCTTTGGCATCAATAATTTGCATTGAAAGAAAACAAATCTGATTGGGTGTCTGTAGCCCCACCCCCTATTTTTGAATTTGACCCCAGTCACCCAATCACCAACTGTACCAGGTTTGAGGCCTGTGCCATTAACAGTGCAAGAATGGCAGCAATTAATTATTCCCCTTGAAAATCAATGGGTGAATTTGATTGGCTTTTGTAGGCTCCACCCACTTTTCTGAATATTAATCCCAGTCACCCAGTGACCAACTGTGCAAAGTTTGAGAACCCTGCCATTATCAGTGTAAGAAGGGCTGCAGTTTACATTTTCCAGTGAAATTTGTATTTGTCTCCGCCCACTTTTTGGTTATGGGGATAAAAAGTATCCTATATGTTATTCCAGGTAATGTACTATGCGTGTGCCAAATTTCATTCAAATCCGTTCAGCCATTGTTGCGTGATCGAGTAACAAACATCCAAACTTTCACCTTTATAATATTAGTGAGATATAGCAGCGGCATCTTCTGTGGCTGTGTACTAGATACAATTGATGATACATAGTGCGTATAATAGCATAAACAGAGATGAGATACACAGTTCAACAGGTCAGTTGATTAATTAATGGTACATATAGGGGTTGGACAAAATAATGGAAACACCTTGAAAATCAACAAAATATATTTTAACCTCCTTGCCAGTCTAATTCTCGCCGGCAAGGAGGCAGCGCAGCACTTTTTAAAAAAAATTTTAAATCATGTAGCGAGCCCAGGGCTCGCTACATGATAGCCGCTGAGCGGCGGCATCCCCCCACCCACTCCGATCGCCTTCGGCGATCAGAGTAAGCAGGAAATCCCGTTCAGAACGGGATTTCCTGCAGGGCTTCCCCGGTCACCATGGCGATGGGGCGGGATGACGTCACCGACGTCATGGACGTCACAGGGAATCCCGATCCGCCCCTCAGCGCTGCCTGGCACTGATTGGCCAGGCTGCGCAGGGGTCTGGGGTGGTGGGGGGGTGCGGCTCGGCGCGGCGGGTAGCGGCGAATCGGCGGGTAGCGGCGGCGATCGCGTACTACATGCAGCTAGCAAGTGCTAGCTGCATGCAGGAAAAAAAATTATGAAAATCGGCCCAGCGGGGCCTGAGAAATCCTCCTGCGCAGGTTACCCCGAGCTGAGCTCGAGATAACCGGCAAGGAGGTTAATATGGTTTATAAAGCAGCAGAGAACTGTTTGGGAGTGAGGTTCTCCAATTGTGTGTTTTGGTAAGTTTTAGAGCAGTAGGAGACAGGCCTTGGAGGTGGCAGCTCCAGGGTCTTGGCTGCGCTCACATATGGTGTTAGATGCTTGTTCTGGGGCCCCGGGCAGTGAGAGTTCCCGGGGCCCCAGGCTGGCTCATGCACCATTGTTTTTAATTATTGTAGTATCCCATGCAGTTTAGTTAGGAGGGGGGCAGATGAGAGGGAATATCCTGCACGCTGGTGCCCCCTGCTGGTCATATAGCCATTGTCTATATGCAACTGAAGCCCTCTCCTACTAATTGGCTGACTTGCTCAGCTTTTGCTTGATTATCACTGCAGGCTAGGTGTATTATGTGTGCATTTCTCATTGGCTTATAAGCAGCCTGCAGGCTTTATAAAGCAGCAGAGAACTGTTTGGGAGTGAGGTTCTCTAATTGTGTGTTTGGTAAGTTAATATGGTGTAGGTCCACCTTTTGCGGCAATTACAGCCTCAATTCTCCAAGGTATTGATTCATACAAATTGTGAATTGTTTCCAAAGGAATTTTAGCCCATTCTTCAGTTAAAACACCTTCCAGATCTTTTAGAGACGATGGCGGCGGAAATCGACTTCTTACTTGAATCTCTAATAACGACCATAAATGCTCAATAATGTTGAGGTCTGGGGATTGTGGTGGCCAGATGAGATGCTCAACTTCATTAGAATGTGTAGTTCTGGAGGGGAAAATAACACAAAGACAAACGGTAGACCAAATGGTGCAGTATGTCACGAGTATTGAGTATTAAAATACTTCTAAAAAAAGGGTACTCACAAAGGTGGGTTGCACAGGGGGCAACCGACCACTTCAGGCATGTGGAGTGTATTATACCTGACTCCTCTCAGGTCTGCCAGCGGTCCTGGACTCGGTAGCTCTTTTAGCAAAAGAACCTGTGCAACTATAGTAGGTGCGCAAGGCCCCCAGTGGGGTACAGCAAGGTGAAGAGGGGCCCAGAATATGTAAAACACCTTAAAATCAATAAAATAAAGAAGATTGAGGTGGCTTACCTCAGACGACATACTCACTTTAGATAAGGAAGTTTAATAGATTATTAAGCACAGGCAATGCGTTTTGTGGGACCATGCCCACTTCCTCAGGCCAAGTAAAAGTGCCAAAGTAGTCTATATGCCGCACTCGGGGCACCTGTTTTCTTTGCTTTCAACAGCATTTCCTGAACAGCAGTTTAACTGCCAAAATAATAAGATACCAGCCAGCCTCCCTACTCACTTGCACATTATTTTGTCAGTTAGACTTTGTAACTGCTGTTCAGGGAATGCTATTGAAAACAAAGAAAACCCTGAGAATCCCCCATGAGGCGATGGACTGGCCCAAAACCTGTCGGTTCTGTCAGATTTTAATTGCCTGCTTTTTTCGCGTTAGTGATCCTTTAAAGATACAGACCCACCATGGGGTAAACATAGCCCCCACAACCCATGTGACCGCTGGTTGGCCCAAGGGCTAAAGGGGCATGCTCCTCCTCCCCATCCTGAAGACTAGGAGCGGCCAGAGGTGGATTACGATGAAATTGGGCCCTTGGCAAGGTAGTAGCCCTGGCTCACTTGTATGGTCCTTTTAGGAATCTAAGATCGGAGAGAGGTCAGAGAATTTGGCAGTTGGGCCTCCTGACACCCACTGGGCCCCAGGCACCTGCCTCAGTTTACTTGTCGATGATCCTGCTCTGGGTGCAGCAGAGTAATTATATTTACCTACTCTAGACCTGCGTCCTGTTTCTCCTGGCATACCACCAGCTCCCGATCACATGACATGCATCTAGGAGTGGAGGTTAGCTATGATCAAAGAGATGCAAATTCTTTTGAAATTATGCTAAATTTTATGGAAATATCTGCAGCTTGAAAATAGGATAGAAATGGTAAGTGAGAGGAGTCGGTAAGCTATATGTACATTGATGAGTTAATGGGCAATCACTGATAACAGTATCCTAGGTTAGGTTATAATCTTGTGCAGAGAGCCGAGTTTTTAGGTTGACTTTGAAGTTACAAGGGTGGGTGAGTGCCAAACAGGTTTTCGAAGGGAGTTCCAGAAGCGTGGAGAAACTTGAGAAAAGTCTTGTACGCAAGAATGAGAAGAGGCGACTAGAGAGTATGAGAGTGGAATATCTTTAGCAGTACGGAGACTGGAACTAGGATGGTAATTGGAGATAAACCTCATCCCTACTGATTATTCATGTTCTAAAAATAACCTTCCCCACCGCAGGGCAGTTTCTAGGCTAAATTGCACCCAGGACGAGGGTGTAAAATTGTGCCCCCTTCCCTCCTACCCTTGTGGACTGGCGAATTCTTATTCTTTAGGGACAGTCATACAGCCACAGGTCACAAGTAGATCTGCCTACTTACTAGTGACCAGCTGCTCATCAAGGAGGAAGCAGAGTCCAGGTGGGGAGAGCCCAGAAAGCCGACTCCTCCATGAGCGCCGCACACTGACAGCCTGTGGTACCGCTACAGGACATCAGGTGTCATCACACGGTGGTGACGTGATGATGACATGATGGCATCTGACGCAGGCAGACTAGGAGGAGTCAAGGAAGATGATTGCGCTGGTATTCTTCTTCCATTTGGCTGCACCATGCGTCACCAGCTCCCCATGGTTATGTCCTTCTGCCTGCGCCCCCCTTCTTCTACTTGCCAGTCTGCGCCCGGGGCGGTCGCTCTGCCCGCACTGCCCAAAAAATGGCTCTGCCCCACCGTAAGGTAACTTCTAACCTGACTGCGCACCAGTTTGGTAGTGTAAAATGTTTTCACAGGCAGGGCCGGGGCTTCCATAGAGGCAAAGGGGGAAATTGCCCAAGGGCACCAGAGCCTGAAGGTGCCCCCCAAGGTGTGTCTTCCCTCCCTTAGCTATGGTAACCATGAGTGCCAGGCTGAATTGCACAACCTGCTGCCGAGGTTAACGCGCAGCCAGATGTCAGTTACTTATTTTACATGTCCTGCCGTCGCACTCTTCCTCGTCCTGCTTCCTTCAGGCGTCCCGTGTCCATGGCTTTCCCTGCAGTGGTGTCGCTATCCCCGTGACGTGCACTCATGGTTCCTCAGTGCGTACATGCCTGCAGGGAATGAAGAAGGGAGGCGCCGGGGAGAGAAGTCTGGAGTGTAGAGCGCAGTGCCGAACACTAGGAATCCAACACAGAAGAATTGGGCGCAACCGGCGCCACCATAGACGTAATAGGAATTACAGCTATAGTGGCACTCAGTCAGTAACCGGCACCGTCAGAAGATGGAGCTGAAGTTAGTTTTAAAACACTGTAATTTGGCCGCCAGCAATAGCTGGAAGCTGAATTACATAATTCCCCACCATCCACGTGGACCTGGAGGGGGAATAGTAATTAGCGCCGTCGGGACTTGTGCAGCAGCAGGATAAGTAATATATCGGTTGTATCCTGCGCCCAAGTCTGCCGGCTGCCATTTACCTCGTACGCTGCAGTGCTGCCTCCTGTATTTTCTTGGAGTAGGTAAGACTCCGCTGTGTGTACACTCTGCATTCCTAGAGGCAGGGCCGGTTTAAGCAACAATGGGGCCCCAGGGCAAAATAAACCTGGGGGGCCCCCCCAACATATACCCCGGAACAAAAATCGGCATTAGGGGACCTTTTTTGCAGCTGGTATAGTCAGGGTGTGAAGTCCCAATCGGTCGGAGCTACATATTCTGGCTATCCCAGCCGGCATGGGGGACAAGGGGTTAAAAAGTTTCAGGAGGGGGGACCCCACATAATTAAAAAAAAAAAAAATTCCCACACTCTAAACATAAAAGAAAATTGGGAAAATAGGAAAAATGCCAGGGATCTTCATACAGCCATATTGCGGCTGTATAGCGATCCCTGGCCAAAGCGCTGCGGCTGCGTATGGACCCCCTGGAAACCCCGTCAGGAAATTTATTGCGCTTTCGTTTGATGCATGTAAAATTACACTACCGTTAGGTTTGTTACTAAAAGTGACATTTACCGCATTTAAAACTATACTTTTTTCCTTCTAAACTTTAAAATCGATTTTCTCAAAAACTATAAGGTCTTTTTGAAAAATTGCTTTTTCCTCGTATTCCTAATGATCTCCTTAACATATCCTGCAAATTTAAGGTTTCTAGCATTTAAGGTGGATTTGCTATTAACCATTAAAGTCGGCAGGTTTTTAAATGTTTTTTTTTCCTTTGAAACTTTAAAATCGATTTTCTCAAAACTATAAGGCCGATTTGAAAAAAATGTTTTTCCTCTTGTAGCCACTGGGGGCCCCTACAAGCTCTGGGGCCCTGGGGCAGCTGCCTCCTTTGCCTTAATGGTAGCGCCGGCCCTGCCTAGAGGGGAATAATGGGGACCTCAACAATGCTTTTGTGGGGGACATGTGATATCGTGTGATGATGTGTGTGTGTCTGTGGGGAGGGGGGGTATGGGGCCTAGCAGCCAACTCGGGGGTCCAGGGTGTGAATTTGCTGTGGGTGGAGAGTGGTAGTGTCATGGGGGCCCCCCAAGGTACTTTTGCCCCAGGGCCCTGCTGTAGCTAGAACCGGCCCTGTTCACAGGTTTTGCTTGACCTCACAGAGTTTGGCCACATGTATGTAGCGTGCCTTGTTTCCTCTTGCAGACCTGGCTGCTGATGTTGGCTGTTCTACGCTCCACTGTCTGCCTTTTCAGTTATTGGTAAGCCTCTTCCACCATTACCTATATGCACCTTCTAAGCACCCCCTTTATAGACAGCACTATTTTCTTGATGGCAATATCTTGCCTCCTCTATTGAGATTTCAAACATTGAATTTATTTGCTGATGGCTGTTTTTCACTTGTTTATTGGTTCATATTTTTTGCACATTGTTTCTATTTATGATACTTTGGAGTGTATTTATTTAGCATTTTTACAGTTAAGCAGTGGTTTTCTTTTACATGGTGAACTTACTATTATTCATCCTTCTTGTGGCTTGCCCATTGCTGTAATATCTGCATTTATCTATATATAGATACAGTATATAATATATGTATTGGCAGCAGGCATACCGATTACATTCAGTCCTTCCTTAGGAGCTTTTTTATCTGATTTTTATGTGTTTCTTTTTTACTGTTTAGTCAGCATTGAACTTAAAGGACTTACGAGGCGAAATTAAAAAAAAAAAAGTTAAGTACCTGCATCAAATTTGAATGAACGTGCGGCTGCGCAGCTCTAGGGCCTAGAGCTGCGCAGCCGCACTCACGTCTATGCGGACTGGGCAGCCGCGGCCAGCTCCGGCGGCCATTTTACATGAGGCAGGAGAGCCCGACCCGGACTGTGGTGTCGGGAGCGGCCTGGGGGGGGGGGGGGGGGATTGAACAGCGGGGACCCGGCGGAACTGCACGGAGGGCGCGTATGGTGTCCTCCATGCATTCAAATTTGATGCAGGTACTTAACTTTTTTTTTTTTAATTTCGCCTCGTAAGTCCTTTAAAGAGAAACCATGACCAAGAATTGAACTTCATCCCAATCAGTAGCTGATATCCCCTTTCCCAGGAGAAATCTATTCCTAACAGATCATCAGGGGGCTCTGTATGGCTGATATTGTGGTGAAACCCCTCCCACAGTGTGATGTCAGGACCAGGATGCTGACATCACACTGTGGGAGCCTTGTTGCATTGTGGGAAATAACAGCGGTTTCCAACTGCCAAAAAAAGGCAGCATCTCCTTCCACTGACATCACCTACCAGCAGTAAAAATGTCACCATGTGATAAATGTCAGAATGCAAATCAGGGAGAGGAAGGATTTTACAATGGGCAAACACTGACTAAATCATTTAACAGTATACATAATTGTAAAAATGAAGCACTTTTGTTCATTACATTATTTTCACTGGAGTTCCTCTTTAAAAAAAATTAGCAACATTTTTTTAATGGATCTAAAGGAGTATGCTTCTATTTACATACTGGCATCTGGTTTTGCATAATTGCCTGTATGTTGAATTACAATATATTATCTATTGCTCTGTGTTGTAATTGGCTGCTGATGTGTCCCAGAGACATTAGCTGTAATGAAATGCCGGCTGGTCTGTGCGTTGTGACCTCGCTAGATGGGCATAACTGGCCCTTTGGCATAAGGTGGCCGCACTGTTAACCTTAGACTGCCATCTGTCAGGGGAATATTGCCCTGCACAAGCCTGAGTCATTCCGACTATCATGCTTGTTAAGAGCTCCATTCTCGCCCCACGTATCTCAAGCTAATGATAAATTCCTCTGTAGCCAGCGTGGTAAATGACTAATCAGGATATCCTGCTGCTGCTGGGGAGAGGGAATACGCGTCCTACAGGTCTGACTCTATATTAAATCAGGTATTCCCTGCTGTGAGATCTTATCAATATTATCATTCACAACCAAGAAAAGCGACCTGAATAAAAGATGAGGTTGTGGATTGAGTAAAATTATACAAATCAGTGAGTTCTAAGGATGAGCAGGTACACCTGGCCGCCCACTTCACTCCTCTAATGACCTCTTTCTAATCACCCCATGCATTTCGTCCTTCCATGCATGACTACAGGACTTTACTAGAGCTACCCCCATCCTGTGGAACTCTCCCACTGCCCATCAGGCTTGCCCCCTCCTTCAGCAGCTTCAAACAAGCCCTCGAATCTCACCCCTTCAAGAAGGCCTACCTCACCCCACCGGTACCCTAACTCTCTTTGCCGAGAGCCTCTAGATACAGCTCCCTTCCTATCGTGTCACCACCCTTTCCTTTATATTATAAGCCTTTGGCAGGGCTCTCTCTTCTTGTGTATCCTACCTGATCATGCCCACAAAATACTGTAAACGTTAACATACCTCCCAACTTTTTGAGATGAGAAAGAGGGACACTTAAGCCACATCCCTGATCCCGCCCTATCACACCCCTAGTCATGCATACCATAAAGATTTCATAAGAAAAATATGTTGTTTTATTATTCAAACCACACTGGTCCTTTCTATCCTGGTTTATTTTCCTTCATATTAACATTTTACAATTAGTAATATATCAATTTAAAGGATGGGGATAAAGTTTAGAGTCAATCAAACACATTTTTTAGTAGAGAAATATATATATTTATATAGAAAGAGGGACAAAGTCCTGAAAGAGGGAAAAATGAGGAGGGCAGAGGGACAGGGCTCCCAAAGAGGGACTGTCCCTCCAAAAGTGGGACAGTTGGGAACTATGCTTTACTTACCTGGACTACTTCTCCAGTGTATGACCCGGCATAGTGGGTCTGTATTGTCCAGCGCTGCGTAATATGTTGGCGCTATATAAATCCAATAAATATTAATAATAATAATTCAGATTTCTCTATTTGAAATTATAGTCTCCAGTTTCAGTACAGGGTTGTTTTTTTTCCAAAAAGTTGTTTTCACAAAACTGCCACTCAGGGGCATGGATGGAAACGCTGCGTTCCACACGTCTTCTCCACCTTCAGTGCTGCTCACTGTATACTTCATTAGCTTTGTAAAGATGTACAGAGGCGCCACAAGGATAAAATATGCTAAAATCGTTTAAAACGTTCAGAAGGCGGTGGTGGACCAGCCACTCCAAAACAGACACGACACTGTCCATTGAGGTAGTCACAATTTATTCACCTAATCCTAGAAACAACTGGCAACGCGTTTCGTGGGTATATTCCCACTTCTTCAGGCAATAACAAATAGGAGTACACACAGTACAGTCTCAAGGTCATGATAAGCTCCTCTGGTTTTTGTTTTTTTTTATATACTTAATTAGCGTACAGTAAGCGGCATTGAAGGTGGAGAAGACAAAAAATGGACCCCTGTATCAGAAGCAGTGCAGTGGTAGTTGGGGCCCCTAACAGCTCTACAGACAGACCCCCCCTCACCTGGGTCCCATTATTCCGCCCCCCCCCCCCCCCTCCAGATATTAAAGGGGCACTATGGCGAAAAATAGTACAATTGTCACGAATGTGGAACTTTCCCCGTGATCAGCGCACAACGCGTGCGCTGACACGGCGGAGATCCTCCACAAGCGTATAATTTGCAGGAACCCAGCAAAAGGTGCTACGCACCTGTAGAGGGAAATTCCTGTCGGCAGATGGCGCTGGGGAGTGCAGAGGAACCAATCCTCTGTACCTCCACAAGTGCCAGACAGGAATTGTACGAAGCGCAGAACGCAATCGCAAGAGAGGCGATTGCGAATGAGATTGAGCAAAAGGGATAGGTTGTATGTGTGTGCGCCAATCCAGTCGCCACTCCGCGACCGCGCACACACAACAGCAGATACGAAATAGGAACGCGATCGCGAGAGGTGCGATCGCGAGACGTGACACAAGGCAGAACAGAATAGAATACGAGGGTAGCAAAGGCACAGCAAATACAATAAGGAGATACGGAAAATAACAACCGCTAGCTAACCGCGAACACCGCACTCATTCGCAACAGTGCACGCGGTTATGCGCGATCTCCACGTGATAAGCACAATAGAGACAAGCACGCCTAACTAACCATAAACAGACAAACATGAAACAGGGGACGCGAGCGCTTGCTTAACGGTTACCTCACCGAGCCTGTAGCAAGCGCAGCAGGCAAGACAGACACACGAAAAACAAGAACTAGGCAGGAAGGATCCACCGCTCTTCTGCCAGAGCAAGTGTGATCCAAGCAGGAACACAGATCAGAAAGATCCACAGCCGCTAACGCTAGCGGCTAGTGCGATCTCAGCAAGACAGAACGATTCGCTATCAACCGCCGCTGGTGACAGCGCAATCGCGACCGACAAGACAGAACAGAAGGATCCCCAGCGCTCGCACAAAGTAGCTAGCGCGATCCCAGGAGACAGAACAGAAGGATCCCCAGCGCTAGCACAAAGTAGCTAGCGCGATCCCAGAAGACAGAACAGAAGAGATAGCTGGTAGCAACCGCTGCACCAGCTATACTCCAAGAACATAGATCAGAACCATTTCCTGTCAACCACCATAGGGACAGGACAATGGCAAACAGGCAAGACAAGACAGAACAGGCAATACAGATAATACAACCTGACTGGGCTAGAAGGGGAGCCTAAAGCAACCCCCAGGAATTAACTATACTAGATAGCAATGGCTGACACTCCAGCAGTGTCCATCAGGAACTGAGCAAGGAAGGGAAATGACCAGCGAAGCATTCTGGGAAACATAAAGCTCTTATAGTGCCAGTCATCAAAGAAGGCAGGTAGAGGATTTGCATAACGAATGTATGCAAATTCCCCAGCAAGAGAACAGAACAGAAACTTGCAATGAAAAGACAGGTCTCTGTTCCAGAGACCTGCAGCCCACAGACTAGAGGAATGGACAAACAGCTGTCTGCCTGTGCAGCCAGCTGAGCGGATCATCACAACAATGTAAAATATGTGCAAACATATACAAATAAGAAGTACGGTTTTTCCAGAGTAAATGGAGCCATAAATTACTTTTCTCCTATCTTGCTGACACTTACAGTAGGTAGTAAAAATCTGACAGAAGTGACAGGTTTTGGACTAGTCCATCTCTTCATGGGGGATTCTCAGCAAGGCTTTTATTCTTTATAAAGTTATTCCCTAAAAAGGATTTAAACAATGATGCTGGCCAGCTTCCCTGCTCGCTACACAGTTTTTTGGCAGTTGGGCAAAGCAACTGCTATTCATTCAGTGCTTAAGAAAATAAATAAATACCTGAGAATCCCCCATGAAGAGATGGACTAGTCCAAAACCTGTCGCTTCTGTCAGATTTCTACTACCTGCTGTAAGTGACAGCAACATAGGAGAAAAGTAACTTATGGCTCATTTATTAACCACTTGATGATCCACCCTTTACCCCCCCTTAAGGACCAGGGCTGTTTTGAGTGATCTGTGCTGGGTGGGCTCTGCAGCCCCCAGCACAGATCAGGTTGCAGGCAGAGAGATCAGATTGCCCCCCTTTTTTCCCCCCTATGGGGATGATGTGCTGGGGGGGTCTGATCTCTTCTGTCTGCGTGTGGCTGGCGGGGGGGGGCACCTCAAAGCCCCCCTCCGCGGCGAAATCCTCCCCCTCCCTCTCCTACCTGCTCCCCCCCGGCGATCGAGGCTGCACAGGACGCTATCCGTCCTGTGCAGCCAGTGACGGGACGTCCCCTGTCACATAGCGGCGATCCCCGGCCGCTGATTGGCCGGGGATCGCCGATCTGCCTTACGGCGCTGCTGCCGTACAATGTAAACAAAGCGGATTATTTCCGCTTGTGTTTACATTTAGCCTGCGAGCCGCCATCGGCAGCCCGCAGGCTATTCACGGAGCCCCCCGCCGTGAATTGACAGGAAGCAGCCGCTCTCGCGAGCGGCTGCTTCCTAATTAATCAGCCTGCAGCTGGCAGTACTGCGTCGCTGGTCCTGCAGCTGCCACTTTGCCGACGCACGGTATAAGCGTGCGGTCGGCAAGTGGTTATAAAAACGTACTTCTTATTTGTTTATGTTTGCACATATTTTAAATTTTACAATTGTTCGCCATAGTGCCCCTTTAATATCTGGAGGGATGGGGCGGAATAATGGGACCCAGGTGAGGGGGGGGGGGGGGGGGGGGGTCTGTCTGTAGAGCTGTAAGGGGGCCCCAACTACCACTGCACTGCCTCTGATACAGGGGTCCATTTTTCACATCAGGTGTTTTGCGGCTACGCTTGTTATGGGTGTGAAGATAATGATGGCCACACTAGTTCTATGACCCTTGTGAGATGGAACCGCAGCACCAAGGAGAGGCAAGGGAAAGGGTCTGAACATTGGGGAAGCCCATCAATGTTTTTCTATTGGGCCCCAAGATTTATAGTTACGCCCCCTAATACTAATCCTGGATATCCAGAACTCAACCAACCAGCACACATTGCCGGCAGACGGCAGTACTCCCAGGTGGTGGAGCAGCCTAATTTGTATTGTATCTACAATTGGATTCCCCAAGGTTGAAATACCTTCGATTAGCATTTAATACAGCAGCATGGTGGCGTAGTGGTTAGCGCTCTCGCCTTGCAGCGCTGGGTCCCTGGTTCGAATCCCAGCCAGGTCAACGTCTGCAAGGAGTTTGTATGTTCTCCCCGTGTCTGCGTGGGTTTCCTCCGGGCACTCCACTTTTCTCCCACATCCCAAAAACATACAGATAAGTTAATTGGCTTCCCCCTAAATAATTGGACCTAGACTATGATACATACACTACACGATACATACATAGACATAGGACTATGGTAGGGATTAGATTGTGAGCCCCTCTGAGGGACCGTTAGTGACATGACTATGTACTCTGTACAGTGCTGCGTGATATGTCGGCGCTATATAAATACTTAAAATAAATAAATAATACAGAGTTGATGGTATGTATATGGAGTGGGATATGATACTATATTAGCTAGGCCATTTTTTTTAACACTGAGTCTCAAGCAAACAGAAAACACCAGCCAGTCCCTGTCAGTGCTGGATAGCCCAGACTATACGGATATGAGTGGAGGGGGAGAGGGTGGCAGTGTTTGAGAAAGAGGGAGAGCAGTAAAGAGTAGAAGTGAAGAGGTAGAGGATAGAGAGATGGAGAAATGGGAGAGGTTGTGGTAGATGTAACAGGTAGGTAGAGAGAGAGGGTGGTACATGTAGAGGTAAAGAAGTGGAGGAGGTAGAGAGAGGTAGAGGCAGAAGTAAAGACAAAGGTAAAAAGGATAGTGAGGGAGAGCAGGTGAGAGAAGTAAAGATACAGGTGCAGAGAGAGTTAAAGTAAGAGAGAGATCGAGGTGAGAGAAAAATACAGATGTAGATAAAGAGATGTACAGAGAAATAGAGGTAGACAGATATAGAGGTGCAGAGAGAAAATGAGTTAGATGTATGGAGAGAGGTAAAATGAGAGACAGGGGCAGACAGAGGTAGCAGTATATAGAGGAGCAGAGGCAGAGAGAGAGAGAGGGGGGGGGGGGCAGAGAGAGAGAGAGGCAGAGAGAGAGGCAGAGGCAGAGAGAGAGAGGGGCAGTGAGAGAGGGGCAGAGGCAGAGAGAAAGAGGGGCAGAAAGCGAGAGGGGCAGATGCAGAGAGAGAGGGGGGCAGAGGCAGAGAGAGAGGCAGAGAGCGAGAGGGGCAGAGGCAGAGAGAGAGTGGGGCAGAGGCAGAGAGAGAGTGGGGCAGAGAGAGAGAGGGGGCAGGGGCAGAGAGAGAGAGGGGGGCAGAGGCAGAGAGAGAGGGGGGGGCAGAGGCAGAGAGAGAGGCAGAGAGCGAGAGGGGCAGAGACAGAGAGAGAGTGGGGCAGAGAGAAAGAGGGGGGCAGAGGCAGAGAGAGAGAGGGGGGCAGAGGCAGAGAGAGAGGGGGGGGGCAGAGGCAGAGAGAGAGAGGGGGGCAGAGGCAGAGAGAGAGAGGTGCAGAGAGAGAGAGGGGGGGGGGGGGCAGAAGCAGAGAGAGAGAGCACATGAAGAATAGTTTCATGGAATAAGTACAGTCAGAAAGTTTTCTCTGGGCATGGTGTGGAGGTGTGTAGGCTGATATTTGCTATATGCCAGTATAGCCTCCCCTCTCTCTTCCTCTCCTCTATAAAGGCCTTGCTGCTGACCTGCTCGGTACAGAAGGTCTCCGCCTCCTCACTTCTTCCGCTGCCTCCAGCGCTGATTAAAGAGAGGGGAGGGAAGCTGCCAGGTATTCCAGCCACTCACCTTCCTGACCAGAGAGACAATTAGACCGCCACAGCCACACATCTCAGAGCTGAAGTATAATTACTGTTATTCTATAAACTAAATATACTCAGTGATATTACATAAAACGGTGCTAAACAAGCACTAATTTAGCATTATTAGTGGGAAATGGCACTTTTGCTATAGAATTGCCATGGACGTTGGAGTTCAGTGACGCACAAGTGTTTTTGATAATTTGCTATGCAGTTAATATTTCCATTTCGGTTTGCAGCCAGCAAAGAAACTCCAGAATGGTCAGTGCGCTTATCTTTGTAACCATGGCAATGGCACTCTGTTAGGAGTACATACAGCCCACCATCTTCCACAAATAATTAGCCACACAGAGCAGGAGCCATTATTACTCATTTTTAACACCTGCACTGTACTGTTAACTGGCAGAAAAGGGATGGCGAATGAGAATAATTCCAAGTTGATGCAAATGTTATGCTAATTGGCAAGCTGTACCTACGTTTAGGCCCTTTTCACTCAGGAGGCTGAGCTGTGCTTGTTGAGTAGTCCAGCCTCCTGTCTGCCAACCACTAGAGATGGTGGCGAACCCCTATGGGCAGCCTGGCCCTGTACTACTTCTGGGCGAAATGTCCTGCAGTAGTACGCATGCCCATAGCTTCGCGGTGAGCAGTTCGCCTGCATAGTCAAGCTGCTCGCATACATCACTACCGACCACCCAGCGCCTCTCAGCTGCAATATTATGCTTTCTGACACACGGTGGAATAACACATCATGTTACATCTGAACAGAGCCGCACTCAATGCAGTGGGCGGAGTACAGCCACAACAACCTCTACCTTGGTAAATATGTTTATTTTTTTTGCATTTTTTGACTCTCGACTTTGGTACTTTAACCCATTCGCGTTCCGTCGTTTTCACTTGAGAAATGTTCACCTCCCATTCATTAGCCTATAACTTTATCACTACTTATCACAATGAACTGATCTATATCTTGTTTTTTCCGCCACCAATTAGGCTTTCTTTGGGGGGTACATTTTGCTAAGAGCCACTTTACTGTAAATGTATTTTAACAGGAAGAATAAGAAAAAAACGGAAAAAAAAATATTATTTCTCAGTTTTCAGCCATTATAGTTTTAAAATAATACATGCCTCCATAATTAAAACCCACGTATTGTATTTGCCCATATGTCCCGGTTATTACACCGTTAAAATTATGTCCCTATCACAATGTATGGCGACAATATTTTATTTGGAAATAAAGGTGCATTTTTTCTGTTTTGCATCTATCACTATTTACAAGTTTAAAATAAAAAAAATATAGAAGTATTTCATCTTTACATTGAAATTTAAAAAGTTTAGACCCTTAGGTAAATATTTACATGTTTGTTTTTTTTATTGTAATGTTGTTTTTTTATATATATTAAACATTTTATTTGGGTAGTTTTGCGAGGGTGGGATGTAAACATGTGATTTATAATGTAAATGTGTGTTTGAATTTTATTTTTTTTACTTTTAGTTGTAGTTTTACTTTTTGGCCACAAGATGGCGGCCATGAGTTTGTTTACATGACGTCACTCTAAGCGTAACACACGCTTAGAGCGACGTATGGGGTACGTTACAGCCAGAAAAAGCGAAGCTTCCGAGAGAAGCTGTCGCTTTTTCAACGGGGGAGAGGAATCAGTGATCGGGCACCATAGCCCAATACACTGATTGCCTGGCTAACGAACCGCGGGCCGGGAGCGCGCAGTAGCGCACATGGTTCCTGGATGTAGTTTCTACGTCCAGGAACCAAAATAGGTTAAGCACTTTGCATCCAGATCTTGTTTCTCCCTTATGGACCACTGTGGTTTTGACATTTTAGCTACAGGGGTTAGACAAAATAATGGAAAAACCTTGAAAAGCAACAAAATATATTTTACTATGGTGTAGGTCCACCTTTTGCAGCGATTATAGCCTCAATTCTCCGAGGTATTGATTCATACAAATTGTGAATTGTTTCCAAAGGAATTTTAGCCCATTCTTCAGTTAAAACACCCTCCAGATCTTTTAGAGACGATGGTGGCGGAAATCAACTTCTTACTTGAATCTCTAAAAACAACCACAAATGCTTAATAATGTTGAGGTCTGGGGATTGTGGTGGCCAGATGAGATGCTCAACTTCATTAGAATGTTCAGCGTGCCATTCTTCAACAATTCTAGCTGTATAGATTAGGGCACTATCATCTTGAAAGATGGCATTCTCCTCCGGAAACAGTCCTTGAACCATAGGATGAACTTGGTCGCCCAAAATTCCTAAATAGACTTGGCTGTTAATTCTTCCATGAAGGGAAATCATTGGCCCGGCGGAATTCCAAGAAATAGCACCCCAGATCATCACAGAACCCCCGCCATGTTTTACGGTTGGGAGAAGGCAGTCTGGATGAAATGCTTCTTTTGGCTGTCTCCAAACGTACACTCAGCCGGAGGTCGTAAATAAGGTAAACGATGATTCATCAGAGAAAATCACATTTTTCCACTGCTCGAGGGACCAATTCTGGTGGTTTCTACACCACTCTAAACGCTTTGAAACATTTGTCTTTGAGAGCAGAGGTTTTCTAATTGCAGTTCTTCCGTGGAATCCAGATTTGTGCAGCTCCCGCCAAACAGTTTTTGTGGAAACTGGGTTCTGTAGGTGTTCTTTCAGCTCTGCGGTGATTTTAGGAGCCGTGGGCTTGCAAGCTTTTCTAACAATTCGATTTAGAGTCCGACGGTCTCCCTCAGACAACTTCGACTTTCGCCACAGCTGTGCTTTGCTGAGGACGTTTTTCCTTCTCTTTCAAAGGCAGTCATTACTTTTGAGACAGTACCTCTTGAAATGCCAAGCATTCCGGCAGTTTCTGTTACAGTAGCGCCTGCCATACGAGCACCAACAATATGGCCTCTTTGAAAGCCTGAGAGATCTGCCATTTTTATAAATTATAACCAACTTTGGTTTAAATATCTGTAAAAAAAAACTATTATTTTAATTAAATATATCAAATAACAAAAATAATAAACAAAAAAAATTAACATGTCAAGTTTTGATTGCTTAAAACATGTTCAAAGATTATGATGCCAAAATGTTAGGCGTTTCCATTATTTTGTCCAAGCCCCTGTATATTCCCTCTCACCAATCAGGTGTGCACAGGAACAACTCCCAACTGTGCACAGCTATGCTTCAGCTACAAATTGTACCGTATATACTCGAGTATAAGCCACATTTTTTGGCCCAAAAGTCGGAGTCTCGGCTTATACTCGAGTCACTAACTATAAATGTAAAATCCCCCCCCCCCCCCAAGCGCAACCCCACCATATGCACAGCAGAGCTGCGCAGCAACGGTTTTGTCCCCACCTGCCGTTCTTGATACCCGCAATAGCAGTCTTCTCCCCACCGTACATGTTATGGATGTGTGCCCTCGAGTGCATGCCATTCAAACTCACTGATGCGCGCTGTCAGATACTCTAACTTCCGAGCCTGTCAGCCCTGTCTCATCGCTATGACGCCCTCTAGTGGCACCTCATTAGAGGGATCACGTCAGTGATGCGACGGGACTGACAGGCTAAGGAACGGAGTGCAGTGCAGACCGGTAGAATCACTTACCGCTCTGCCTATGTGAAGACCACGGTGCTGCGGTGACCCGGAGTGCGGCTCTGTCAGTGTGAATGGCAAGCATGGCTTTCAATATACAAAGGCCCGCCCCCGCAACACGGAGCTCAGAAGTTAGAGGACCTGACAGAGCAGATCAGTGAGCTTGAATGGCATGCACCCGACGGCACACATCCATAACATGTACGATGGGGAGAAGACCGCTAGTATCACTCACAAGAACAATGGGGAAGACGCTTTACACAGCTGTTGATGCACAGCTCTGCTGTGTCTATGATGGGGGTGTTATATTTGGGCATAGTGGGGGCACACATCCATTACAAGAGGGACGACACAGCCACAGTATTATTCAACCTTACATTATCTCTTATTATATGTAAAGTGACCCGCAATAAACCCAGGAGTAAACTTATAGCATATGGTGATAGAACTGTGTAAATGTAGTGCCAATTCTACGTAGTTGGAATCTGCCTATGATTCACTTTCATTCAGTTGCCTTATACGGCATTTATTTACAGGACTTGTAGGCAAGATTCACCCTGAAATTCCACCTGCCATTTTCTACCCTCGGCTTATACTGGAGCTAATAGCTTTTTCCAGTTTTTTTCGGTAAAAGTTGGGGGGTCGGCCTATACTCGAGTATATACGGTATATCTAAGTCCTCGTGGCTTAGATGAAGTCATGGAGGGCATAGATATACTGTAGTGGTGAATGAAGTGGTTATACGAACCTTGAAGTGAGAGGAAAAATAGTTTGAGAAAAGCTTGTCCAATGATTTTCTTCCGACCATGCTCCCGGGTTTGGATGAGTTCATCTGGACTTGGTGTCCGTGAGTTAGGTCCACACGTGCTCAGTGGAACAAAGTGCTTGTTCATAAGGAAAAAAGGCGTGTTCTGTGTATTCATGCAAAAACGGCACCGGGAAACCAGGCTAACATGGACTCACAGGGTAAGATGTAATTCGTCCACCAGCTATTACTGGCAGCCGAATTACGCTATTTTTAAAGTATAAATCCTCTTTATTTTGAGCTGTGAGAGCTTCTTAGACCAGCCCCACCCCTCCCCCACCATTCAGACATAAGTCAATGATGACACTTTTCAGGCTCCTCCCATGACAAGGCAGTGGGCGTGTCACTGACCATTCCTCTGTGGGCCCTTTTCCACTAGCAATCGCTAGCGTTCACGCTGAACGCTAGCGATTGCTGAATCGCAATTACCGGCGATTCCCCGACGTTCGCGGCCGCGATTTTGCTATGCTATGCACTGCATAGCAAAATCGCGGCAATAATCGCTCCGCCGCGCGATCGCGATCCGGTCAAAAACGAATCGCGGTAGTGGAAATGACCTACCGCGATTCCTATGCTAAAAGCAAACTGTAGCGATTTGACAAATCACTAGCGGTTTGCGGTTTTGCGATTAAGCAATCGCAAACGCTGTAGTGGAAAAGGGCCCTTAGAGTCTACAGCAGTCTGAATTGTAATCCGAGTAAACAGCTCTGTTTGATTGGAAATCTCACTAATATTATAAATGTGAAAGTTTGGATGTTTCTTACTCAATCACACGACAATGGCATAACGGATTTGAATGAAATTTGGCACACACATAGTACATTACCTGGAATACCATATAGCAGTGGTGCCCACACTTTTCCAGCTCGCAAACTACTTAAAAATTCACTGAGGCCAGAAGATCTACCTCAGTATAGATTAGCTGGGTATATGTGCCTCAGTATAGGCTAGCTGGGTATATGTGCCTCAGTATAGGTTAGCTGGGTATATGTGCCCTCAGTATAGGTTAGCTGGCTATATGTGCCTCAGTATAGGTTAGCTGGCTATATGTGCCTCAGTATAGGTTAGCTGGGTATATGTGCCTCAGTATAGGTTAGCTGGGTATATGTGCCTCAGTATAGGTTAGCTGGGTATATGTGCCTCAGTATAGGTTAGCTGGCTATATGTGCCTCAGTATAGGTTAGCTGGGTATATGTGCCTCAGTATAGATTAGCTAGGTATATGGGCCCCAGTATAGATTAGCTGGGTATATGTGCCCCAGTATAGATTAGCTGGGTATATGTGCCCCAGTATAGATTAGCTAGGTATATGTGCCTCAGTATAGGTTAGCTAGGTATATGTGCCTCAGTATAGGTAGGCTGGGTATATGTGCCCCAGTATAGATTAGCTAGGTATATGTGCCCTAGTATAGATTAGCTGGGTATATGTGCCCCAGTATAGATTAGCTGGGTATATGTGCCTCAGTATAGGCTAGCTGGGTATATGTGCCTCAGTATAGGTTAGCTGGGTATATGTGCCTCAGTATAGGCTAGCTGGGTATATGTGCCTCAGTATAGTTTAGCTGGGTATATGTGCCTGTAGTACAGGTTAGCTGGGTATATGTGCCTCAGTACAGGTTAGCTGGGTATATGTGCCTCAGTATAGGTTAGCTGGGTATATGTGCCTCAGTATAGGCTAGCTGGGTATATGTGCCTCAGTATAGTTTAGCTGGGTATATGTGCCTGTAGTACAGGTTAGCTGGGTATATGTGCCTCAGTACAGGTTAGCTGGGTATATGTGCCTAAGTACAGGTTAGCTGGGTATATGTGCCTCAGTATAGGCTAGCTGGGTATTTGTGCCTCAGTATAGGTTAGCTGGGTATATGTGCCTCAGTATAGGTTAGCTGGGTATATGTGCCTCAGTATAGATTAGCTAGGTATATGTGCCCCAGTATAGATTAGCTGGGTATATGTGCCCCAGTATAGATTAGCTGGGTATATGTGCCTCAGTATAGGTAAGCTGGGTATATGTGCCTCAGTATAGGTTAGCTGGGTATATGTGCCTCAGTATAGGTTAGCTGGGTATATGTGCTTCAGTATAGGTAAGCTGGGTATATGTGCCTTCAGTATAGGTAAGCTGGGTATAAGTGCCTCAGCATAGGTTAGCTGGGTATATGTGCCTCAGTATAGGTTAGCTGGGTATATGTGCCCCAGTATAGATTAGCTGGGTATATGTGCCTCAGTATAGGTAAGCTGGGTATATGTGCCTCAGTATAGGTAAGCTGGGTATATGTGCCTCAGTATAGGTTAGCTGGGTATATGTGCCTCAGTATAGGTTAGCTGGGTATATGTGCCCCAGTATAGATTAGCTAGGTATATGTGCCCTAGCAGAGACGGGACAAGGTCCTCCAGCACCCAAGGCTGAGACACCAAAGTACGCCCCTCCATCCCTCCCACCCCAGCTGTCACACACTGATTGCTATTAGACTAAGAGGTGCCACAGGGCCCACAACCTCCCCAACACCTTAATCTCTAGCTATCTGGCTTGCAGTCACTGCTATGTATCCCCTTTTCTTATTTCTTTCTGCTTCATACACAATTAGGAATGACAGCTGAATGAATTTTGCGCCCCCTCCTACTCTGCGCCCTGAGGCTGGAGCCTCTCCAGCCTATGCCTCGGCACGGCCCTGTGCCCTAGTATAGATTAGCTGGGTATATGTGCCCCAGTATAGATTAGCTGGGTATATGTGCCTCAGTATAGGCTAGCTGGGTATATGTGCCTCAGTATAGGTTAGCTGGGTATATGTGCCTCAGTATAGGCTAGCTGGGTATATGTGCCTCAGTACAGATTAGCTGGGCATATGTGCCTGTAGGATAGGTTAGCTGGGCATATGTGCCTGTAGTACAGGCTAGCTGAGTATATGTGCCCCAGTACAGGTTAGCTGGGTATATGTGCCTCAGTACAGGTTAGCTGGGTATATGTGCCTCAGTACAGGTTAGCTGGGTATATGTGCCTCAGTACAGGTTAGCTGGGTATATGTGCCTCAGTACAGGTTAGCTGGGTATATGTGCCTCAGTATAGGTTAGCTGGGTATATGTGCCTCAGTATAGGTTAACTGGGTATATGTGCCTCAGTATAGGTTAGCTGGGTATATGTGCCTCAGTATAGGTTAGCTGGGTATATGTGCCTCAGTATAGGTAAGCTGGGTATATGTGCCTCAGTATAGGTTAGCTGGGTATATGTGCCTCAGTAAAGGTTAGCTGGGTATATGTGCCTCAGTATAGGTTAGCTGGGTATATGTGCCTCAGTATAGGTTAGCTGGGTATATGTGCCTCAGTATAGGTTAGCTGGGTATATGTGCCTCAGCAAAGGTTAGCTGGGTATATGTGCCTCAGTATAGGTTAACTGGGTATATGTGCCCCAGTATAGGTTAGCTGGGTATATGTGCCTCAGTACAGGTTAGCTGGGTATATGTGCCTCAGTACAGGTTAGCTGGGTATATGTGCCTCAGTACAGGTTAGCTGGGTATATGTGCCTCAGTACAGGTTAGCTGGGTATATGTGCCTCAGTACAGGTTAGCTGGGTACATGTGCCTCAGTATAGGTTAGCTGGGTATATGTGCCTGTAGTACAGGTTAGCAGTGTATATGTGCCTCAGTATAGGTTAGCTGGGTATATGTGCCTCAGTACAGGTTAGCTGGGTATATGTGCCTCAGTATAGGTAAGCTGGGTATATGTGCCTCGGTACAGGTTAGCTGGGTATATGTGCCTCGGTACAGGTTAGCTGGGTATATGTGCCTCAGTATAGGTTAGCTGGGTATATGTGCCTCAGTACAGGTTAGCTGGGTATATGTGCCTCAGTACAGGTTAGCTGGGTATATGTGCCTCAGTATAGGTTAGCTGGGTATATGTGCCCCAGTATAGGTTAGCTTGGTATATGTGCCTGTAGTACAGGTTAGCTGGGCATATGTGCCTGTAGTATAGGTTAGCTGGGTATATGTGCCCCAGTATAGGTTAGCTGGGCATATGTGCCTGTAGTACAGGTTAGCTTGGCATATGTTACTGTAGTATAGGTTAACTGGGTATATGTGCCTCAGTACAGGTTAGCTGGGTATATGTGCCTCAGTACAGGTTAGCTGGGTATATGTGCCTCAGTACAGGTTAGCTGGGTATATGTGCCTCAGTATAGGTTAGCTGGGTATATGTGCCTCAGTACAGGTTAGCTGGGTATATGTGCCTCAGTACAGGTTAGCTGGGTATATGTGCCTCAGTATAGGTTAGCTAGGTATATGTGCCTCAGTATAGGTTCGCTGGGTATATGTGCCTCAGTATAGGTTAGCTGGGTATATGTGCCTCGGTATAGGCTAGCTGGGTATATGTGCCTCGGTATAGGCTAGCTGGGTATATGTGCCTCAGTATAGGTTAGCTAGGTATATGTGCCTCAGTATAGGTTCGCTGGGTATATGTGCCTCAGCATAGGTTAGCTGGGTATATGTGCCTCAGTACAGGTTAGCTGGGTATATGTGCCTCAGTATAGGTTAGCTGGGTATATGTGCCTCGGTATAGGCTAGCTGGGTATATGTGCCTCGGTATAGGCTAGCTGGGTATATGTGCCTCAGTATAGGTTAGCTGGGTATATGTGCCTCAGTATAGGTTAGCTGGGTATATGTGCCTCAGTACAGGTTAGCTGGGTATATGTGCCTCAGTATAGGTTAGCTGGGTATATGTGCCTGTAGTACAGGTTAGCTGGGTATATGTGCCTCAGTATAGGTTAGCTGGGTATATGTGCCTCAGTACGGGTTAGCTGGGTATATGTGCCTCAGTACAGGTTAGCTGGGTATATGTGCCTCAGTACAGGTTAGCTGGGTATATGTGCCTCAGTACAGGTTAGCTGGGTATATGTGCCTGTAGTACAGGTTAGCTGGGTATATGTACCTCAGTACAGGTTAGCTGGGTATATGTGCCTCAGTACAGGTTAGCTGGGTATATGTGCCTCAGTATAGGTTAGCTGGGTATATGTGCCTCAGTACAGGTTAGCTGGGTATATGTGCCTCAGTACAGGTTAGCTGGGTATATGTGCTTCAGTATAGGTTAGCTGGGTATATGTGCCTCAGTATAGGTTAGCTGGGTATATGTGCCTCAGTATAGGTTAGCTGGGTATATGTGCCTCAGTATAGGTTAGCTGGGTATATGTGCCTCAGCATAGGTTAGCTGGGTATATGTGCCTCAGTATAGGTTAGCTGGGTATATGTGCCTGTAGTACAGGTTAGCTTGGCATATGTTACTGTAGTATAGGTTAACTGGGTATATGTGCCTCAGTACAGGTTAGCTGGGTATATGTGCCTCAGTACAGGTTAGCTGGGTATATGTGCCTCAGTACAGGTTAGCTGGGTATATGTGCCTCAGTATAGGTTAGCTGGGTATATGTGCCTCAGTACAGGTTAGCTGGGTATATGTGCCTCAGTATAGGTTAGCTGGGTATATGTGCCTGTAGTACAGGTTAGCTGGGTATATGTGCCTCAGTATAGGTTAGCTGGGTATATGTGCCTCAGTACAGGTTAGCTGGGTATATGTGCCTCAGTACAGGTTAGCTGGGTATATGTACCTCAGTATAGGTTAGCTGGGTATATGTGCCTCAGTATAGGTTAGCTGGGTATATGTGCCTCAGTATAGGTTAGCTGGGTATATGTGCCTGTAGTACAGGTTAGCTTGGCATATGTTACTGTAGTATAGGTTAACTGGGTATATGTGCCTCAGTACAGGTTAGCTGGGTATATGTGCCTCAGTATAGATTAGCTGGGTATAAGTGCCTTAGTACAGGTAAGCTGGGTGTATGTGCCTTTAGTATAGGTTAGCTTGGTATATGTGCCTTCAATATAGGTGAGCTTGGTATATGTGCCTCAGTACGGGTTAGCTGGGTATATGTGCCTTCAGTATAGGTAAGCTGGGTATAAGTGCCTCAGCATAGGTTAGCTGGGTATATGTGCCTCAGTATAGGTTAGCTGGGTATATGTGCCCCAGTATAGATTAGCTGGGTATATGTGCCTCAGTATAGGTAAGCTGGGTATATGTGCCTCAGTATAGGTAAGCTGGGTATATGTGCCTCAGTATAGGTTAGCTGGGTATATGTGCCTCAGTATAGGTTAGCTGGGTATATGTGCCCCAGTATAGATTAGCTAGGTATATGTGCCCTACTAGTATAGATTAGCTGGGTATATGTGCTCCAGTATAGATTAGCTGGGTATATGTGCCTCAGTATAGGCTAGCTGGGTATATGTGCCTCAGTATAGGTTAGCTGGGTATATGTGCCTCAGTATAGGCTAGCTGGGTATATGTGCCTCAGTACAGATTAGCTGGGCATATGTGCCTGTAGGATAGGTTAGCTGGGCATATGTGCCTGTAGTACAGGCTAGCTGAGTATATGTGCCCCAGTACAGGTTAGCTGGGTATATGTGCCTCAGTACAGGTTAGCTGGGTATATGTGCCTCAGTACAGGTTAGCTGGGTATATGTGCCTCAGTACAGGTTAGCTGGGTATATGTGCCTCAGTACAGGTTAGCTGGGTATATGTGCCTCAGTATAGGTTAACTGGGTATATGTGCCTCAGTATAGGTTAGCTGGGTATATGTGCCTCAGTACAGGTTAGCTGGGTATATGTGCCTCAGTACAGGTTAGCTGGGTATATGTGCCTCAGTATAGGTTAACTGGGTATATGTGCCTCAGTATAGGTTAGCTGGGTATATGTGCCTCAGTATAGGTTAGCTGGGTATATGTGCCTCAGTATAGGTAAGCTGGGTATATGTGCCTCAGTATAGGTTAGCTGGGTATATGTGCCTCAGTAAAGGTTAGCTGGGTATATGTGCCTCAGTATAGGTTAGCTGGGTATATGTGCCTCAGTATAGGTTAGCTGGGTATATGTGCCTCAGTATAGGTTAGCTGGGTATATGTGCCTCAGCATAGGTTAGCTGGGTATATGTGCCTCAGTATAGGTTAACTGGGTATATGTGCCCCAGTATAGGTTAGCTGGGTATATGTGCCTCAGTACAGGTTAGCTGGGTATATGTGCCTCAGTACAGGTTAGCTGGGTATATGTGCCTCAGTACAGGTTAGCTGGGTATATGTGCCTCAGTACAGGTTAGCTGGGTATATGTGCCTCAGTACAGGTTAGCTGGGTACATGTGCCTCAGTATAGGTTAGCTGGGTATATGTGCCTGTAGTACAGGTTAGCAGTGTATATGTGCCTCAGTATAGGTTAGCTGGGTATATGTGCCTCAGTACAGGTTAGCTGGGTATATGTGCCTCAGTATAGGTAAGCTGGGTATATGTGCCTCGGTACAGGTTAGCTGGGTATATGTGCCTCGGTACAGGTTAGCTGGGTATATGTGCCTCAGTATAGGTTAGCTGGGTATATGTGCCTCAGTACAGGTTAGCTGGGTATATGTGCCTCAGTACAGGTTAGCTGGGTATATGTGCCTCAGTATAGGTTAGCTGGGTATATGTGCCCCAGTATAGGTTAGCTTGGTATATGTGCCTGTAGTACAGGTTAGCTGGGCATATGTGCCTGTAGTATAGGTTAGCTGGGTATATGTGCCCCAGTATAGGTTAGCTGGGCATATGTGCCTGTAGTACAGGTTAGCTTGGCATATGTTACTGTAGTATAGGTTAACTGGGTATATGTGCCTCAGTACAGGTTAGCTGGGTATATGTGCCTCAGTACAGGTTAGCTGGGTATATGTGCCTCAGTACAGGTTAGCTGGGTATATGTGCCTCAGTATAGGTTAGCTGGGTATATGTGCCTCAGTACAGGTTAGCTGGGTATATGTGCCTCAGTACAGGTTAGCTGGGTATATGTGCCTCAGTATAGGTTAGCTAGGTATATGTGCCTCAGTATAGGTTCGCTGGGTATATGTGCCTCAGTATAGGTTAGCTGGGTATATGTGCCTCGGTATAGGCTAGCTGGGTATATGTGCCTCGGTATAGGCTAGCTGGGTATATGTGCCTCAGTATAGGTTAGCTAGGTATATGTGCCTCAGTATAGGTTCGCTGGGTATATGTGCCTCAGCATAGGTTAGCTGGGTATATGTGCCTCAGTACAGGTTAGCTGGGTATATGTGCCTCAGTATAGGTTAGCTGGGTATATGTGCCTCGGTATAGGCTAGCTGGGTATATGTGCCTCAGTATAGGTTAGCTGGGTATATGTGCCTCAGTATAGGTTAGCTGGGTATATGTGCCTCAGTACAGGTTAGCTGGGTATATGTGCCTCAGTATAGGTTAGCTGGGTATATGTGCCTGTAGTACAGGTTAGCTGGGTATATGTGCCTCAGTATAGGTTAGCTGGGTATATGTGCCTCAGTACGGGTTAGCTGGGTATATGTGCCTCAGTACAGGTTAGCTGGGTATATGTGCCTCAGTACAGGTTAGCTGGGTATATGTGCCTCAGTACAGGTTAGCTGGGTATATGTGCCTGTAGTACAGGTTAGCTGGGTATATGTACCTCAGTACAGGTTAGCTGGGTATATGTGCCTCAGTACAGGTTAGCTGGGTATATGTGCCTCAGTATAGGTTAGCTGGGTATATGTGCCTCAGTACAGGTTAGCTGGGTATATGTGCCTCAGTACAGGTTAGCTGGGTATATGTGCCTCAGTACAGGTTAGCTGGGTATATGTGCTTCAGTATAGGTTAGCTGGGTATATGTGCCTCAGTATAGGTTAGCTGGGTATATGTGCCTCAGTATAGGTTAGCTGGGTATATGTGCCTCAGTATAGGTTAGCTGGGTATATGTGCCTCAGCATAGGTTAGCTGGGTATATGTGCCTCAGTATAGGTTAGCTGGGTATATGTGCCTGTAGTACAGGTTAGCTTGGCATATGTTACTGTAGTATAGGTTAACTGGGTATATGTGCCTCAGTACAGGTTAGCTGGGTATATGTGCCTCAGTACAGGTTAGCTGGGTATATGTGCCTCAGTACAGGTTAGCTGGGTATATGTGCCTCAGTATAGGTTAGCTGGGTATATGTGCCTCAGTACAGGTTAGCTGGGTATATGTGCCTCAGTATAGGTTAGCTGAGTATATGTGCCTGTAGTACAGGTTAGCTGGGTATATGTGCCTCAGTATAGGTTAGCTGGGTATATGTGCCTCAGTACAGGTTAGCTGGGTATATGTGCCTCAGTACAGGTTAGCTGGGTATATGTACCTCAGTATAGGTTAGCTGGGTATATGTGCCTCAGTATAGGTTAGCTGGGTATATGTGCCTCAGTATAGGTTAGCTGGGTATATGTGCCTGTAGTACAGGTTAGCTTGGCATATGTTACTGTAGTATAGGTTAACTGGGTATATGTGCCTCAGTACAGGTTAGCTGGGTATATGTGCCTCAGTACAGGTTAGCTGGGTATATGTGCCTCAGTACAGGTTAGCTGGGTATATGTGCCTCAGTATAGGTTAGCTGGGTATATGTGCCTCAGTACAGGTTAGCTAGGTATATGTGCCTCAGTATAGGTTAGCTGGGTATATGTGCCTCAGTATAGGTTAGCTGGGTATATGTGCCTCGGTACAGGTTAGCTGGGTATATGTGCCTCGGTACAGGTTAGCTGGGTATATGTGCCTCGGTACAGGTTAGCTGGGTATATGTGCCTCGGTATAGGTTAGCTGGGTATATGTGCCTCGCTACAGGTTAGCTGGGTATATGTGCCTCAGTACAGGTTAGCTGGGTATATGTGCCTCAGTACAGGTTAGCTGGGTATATGTGCCTCAGTATAGGTTAGATGGGTATATGTGCCTCAGTATAGGTTAGCTGGGTATATGTGCCTCAGTATAGGTGAGCTGGGTATATGTGCCTGTGGTACAGGTTAGCTGGGTATATGTGCCTCAGTATAGGTTAGCTGGGTATATGTGCCTCAGTATAGGTTAGCTGGGTATATGTGCCTCAGTATAGGTTAGCTGGGTATATGTGCCTTAGTATAGGTTAGCTGGGTATATGTGCCTCAGTATAGGTTAGCTGGGTATATGTGCCTCAGTATAGGTTAGCTGGGTATATGTGCCTCAGTATAGGTTAGCTGGGTATATGTGCCTCAGAATAGGTTAGCTGGGTATATGTGCCTCAGTATAGGTAAGCTGGGTATATGTGCCTCAGTATAGGTAAGCTGGGTATATGTGCCTCAGTATAGGTAAGCTGGGTATATGTGGCTCAGTACAGGTAAGCTGGGTATATGTGCCTCAGTATGGGTTAGCTGGGTATATGTGATTTCAGTATAGGTTAGCTGGGTATATGTGCCTCAGTATGGGTTAGCTGGGTATATGTGATTTAGTATAGGTAAGCTGGGTATATGTGCCTCAGTACAGGTTAGCTGGGTATATGTGCCTCAGTATAGATTAGCTGGGTATATGTGCCTCAGTATAGATTAGCTGGGTATATGTGCCTCAGTATAGGTTAGCTGGGTATATGTGCCTCAGTATAGGTTAGCTGGGTATATGTGCCTCAGTATAGGTTAGCTGGGTATATGTGCCTCAGTATAGGTTAGCTGGGTATATGTGCCTTAGTATAGGTTAGCTGGGTGTATGTGCCTCAGTATAGGTTAGCTGGGTATATGTGCCTCAGTATAGGTTAGCTGGGTATATGTGCCTCAGTATAGGTTAGCTGGGTATATGTGCCTCAGTATAGGTTAGCTGGGTATATGTGCCTCAGTATAGGTTAGCTGGGTATATGTGCCTCAGTATAGGTTAGCTGGGTATATGTGCCTCAGTATAGGTAAGCTGGGTATATTTGCCTCAGTATAGGTTAGCTGGGTATATGTGCCTTCAGTATAGGTAAGCTGGGTATATGTGCCTTCAGTATAGGTTAGCTGGGTATATGTGCCTCAGTATAGGTAAGCTGGGTATAAGTGCCTCAGTATGGGTTAGCTGGGTATATGTGCCTCAGTATAGTTTAGCTGGGTATATGTGCCTCAGTATAGTTTAGCTGGGTATATGTGCCTCAGTATAGTTTAGCTGGGTATATGTGCCTCAGTACAGGTAAGCTGGGTATATGTGCCTCAGTACAGGTAAGCTGGGTATATGTGCCTCAGTGTGGGTTAGCTGGGTATATGTGCCTCAGTATGGGTTAGCTGGGTATATGTGCCTCAGTATAGTTTAGCTGGGTATATGTGCCTCAGTACAGGTAAGCTGGGTATATGTGCCTCAGTACGGGTTAGCTGGGTATATGTGATTTCAGTATATTTAGCTGGGTATACGTGCCTTCAATATAGGTTAGCTGGGTATATGTGCCTCAGTATAGGTTAGCTGGGTATATGTGCCTCAGTATAGGTTAGCTGGGTATATGTGCCTCCAGCCTCCAGTATAGGTAAGCCGGGTATATGTGCCTCATTATAGGTAAGCCGGGTATAAGTGCCTCAGTATAGGTTAGCCGGGTATATGTGCCTCCAGTATAGGTTAGCTGGGTATATGTGCCTCAGTACAGGTTAGCTGGGTATATGTGCCTCCAGTATAGGTTAGCTGGGTATATGTGCCTCAGTACAGGTTAGCTGGGTATATGTACCTCAGTATAGGTAAGCTGGGTATATGTGCCTCAGTACAGGTTAGCTGGGTATATGTACCTCAGTATAGGTAAGCTGGGTATATGTGCCTCAGTATAGGTAAGCTGGGTATATGTGCCTCAGTATAGGTAAGCTGGGTATATGTGTCTTCAGTATAGGTTAGCTGGGTATATGTGCCTCAGTATAGGTTAGCTGGGTACATGTGCCTCAGTACAGGTTAGCTGGGTATATGTGCCTCAGTATAGGTAAGCTGAGTATATGTGCCTCAGTATAGGTTAGCTGGGTATATGTGCCTCAGTATAGGTAAGCTGAGTATATGTGCCTTAGTATAGGTTAGCTGGGTATATGTGCCTCCAGCCTCCAGTATAGGTAAGCCGGGTATATGTGCCTCATTATAGGTAAGCCGGGTATAAGTGCCTCAGTATAGGTTAGCTGGGTATATGTGCCTCAGTACAGGTTAGCTGGGTATATGTGCCTCCAGTATAGGTTAGCTGGGTATATGTGCCTCAGTACAGGTTAGCTGGGTATATGTGCCTCAGTATAGGTTAGCTGGGTATATGTGCTTTCAGTATAGGTTAGCTGGGTATATGTGCCTCGGTATAGGTTAGCTGAGTATATGTGCTTTCAGTATAGGTTAGCTGGGTATATGTGCCTCAGTATAGATTAGCTGGGTATAAGTGCCTTAGTACAGGTAAGCTGGGTGTATGTGCCTTTAGTATAGGTTAGCTGGGTATATGTCCCTTCAATATAGGTTAGCTTGGTATATGTGCCTTAGTACGGGTTAGCTGGGTATATGTGCCTCAGTATAGGTAAGCTGGGTATATGTGCCTTCAGTATAGGTAAGCTGGGTATAAGTGCCTCAGTATAGGTTAGCTGGGTATATGTGCCTCAGTATAGGTAAGCTGGGTATATGTGCCTTCAGTATAGGTAAGCTGGGTATAAGTGCCTCAGTATAGGTTAGCTGAGTATATGTGCTTTCAGTATAGGTTAGCTGGGTATATGTGCCTCAGTATAGGTTAGCTGGGTATATGTGCCTCGGCATAGATTAGCTGGGTACATGTGCCTCGGTATAGGTTAGCTGGGTATATGTGCCTTCAGTATAGGTAAGCTGGGTATAAGTGCCTCAGTATGGGTTAGCTGGGTATATGTGCCTCAGTATAGTTTAGCTGGGTATATGTGCCTCAGTACAGGTAAGCTGGGTATATGTGCCTCAGTATGGGTTAGCTTGGGTATATGTGATTTCAGTATATTTAGCTGGGTATACGTGCCTTCAATAGAGGTTAGCTGGGTATATGTGCCTCAGTATAGGTTAGCTGGGTATATGTGCCTCAGTATAGGTTAGCTGGGTATATGTGCCTCAGTATAGATTAGCTGGGTATAAGTGCCTTAGTACAGGTAAGCTGGGTGTATGTGCCTTTAGTATAGGTTAGCTGGGTATATGTGCCTTCAATATAGGTTAGCTTGGTATATGTGCCTCAGTACGGGTTAGCTGGGTATATGTGCCTCAGTACGGGTTAGCTGGGTATATGTGCCTCAGTATAGGTAAGCTGGGTATATGTGCCTTCAGTATAGGTAAGCTGGGTATAAGTGCCTCAGTATAGGTTAGCTGGGTATATGTGCTTCAGTATAGGTAAGCTGGGTATATGTGCCTTCAGTATAGGTAAGCTGGGTATAAGTGCCTCAGTATAGGATAGCTGGGTAGAAGTGCCTCAGTATAGGTTAGCTGGGTATATGTGCTTCAGTATAGGTAAGCTGGGTATATGTGCCTCGGTACAGTTTAGCTGGGTATATGTGCCTTCAGTATAGGTAAGCTGGGTATATGTGCCTTCAGTATAGGTTAGCTGGGTATATGTGCCTCAGTATAGGTAAGCTGGGTATAAGTGCCTCAGTATGGGTTAGCTGGGTATATGTGCCTCAGTATAGTTTAGCTGGGTATATGTGCCTCAGTACAGGTAAGCTGGGTATATGTGCCTCAGTACGGGTTAGCTGGGTATATGTGATTTCAGTATATTTAGCTGGGTATACGTGCCTTCAATACAGGTTAGCTGAGTATATGTGCCTCAGTATAGGTTAGCTGGGTATATGTGCCTCAGTATAGGTTAGCTGGGTATATGTGCCTCCAGTATAGGTAAGCCGGGTATATGTGCCTCATTATAGGTAAGCCGGGTATAAGTGCCTCCAGTATAGGTTAGCTGGGTATATGTGCCTCAGTACAGGTTAGCTGGGTATATGTGCCTCCAGTATAGGTTAGCTGGGTACATGTTCCTCAGTACAGGCTAGCTGGGTACATGTGCCTCAGTACAGGTTAGCTGGGTACATGTGCCTCAGTACAGGTTAGCTGGGTATATGTGCCTCAGTATAGGTAAGCTGAGTATATGTGCCTCAGTATAGGTTAGCTGGGTATATGTGCCTCAGTATAGGTTAGCTGGGTATATGTGCCTCAGTATAGATTAGCTGGGTATAAGTGCCTTAGTACAGGTAAGCTGGGTGTATGTGCCTTTAGTATAGGTTAGCTTGGTATATGTGCCTTCAATATAGGTGAGCTTGGTATATGTGCCTCAGTACGGGTTAGCTGGGTATATGTGCCTTCAGTATAGGTAAGCTGGGTATAAGTGCCTCAGTATAGGTTAGCTGGGTATATGTGCCTCAGTATAGGTAAGCTGGGTATATGTGCCTCAGTACAGGTAAGATGGGTATAAGTGCCTCAGTATAGGTTAGCTGGGTATATGTGCCTCAGTATAGGTAAGCTGGGTATAAGTGCCTCAGTATAGGATAGCTGGGTATATGTGCTTTCAGTATAGGTTAGCTGGGTATATGTGCCTGTAGTACAGGTTAGCTTGGCATATGTTACTGTAGTATAGGTTAACTGGGTATATGTGCCTCAGTACAGGTTAGCTGGGTATATGTGCCTCAGTACAGGTTAGCTGGGTATATGTGCCTCAGTACAGGTTAGCTGGGTATATGTGCCTCAGTATAGGTTACCTGGGTATATGTGCCTCAGTACAGGTTAGCTAGGTATATGTGCCTCAGTATAGGTTAGCTGGGTATATGTGCCTCAGTATAGGTTAGCTGGGTATATGTGCCTCGGTACAGGTTAGCTGGGTATATGTGCCTCGGTACAGGTTAGCTGGGTATATGTGCCTCGGTACAGGTTAGCTGGGTATATGTGCCTCGGTATAGGTTAGCTGGGTATATGTGCCTCGCTACAGGTTAGCTGGGTATATGTGCCTCAGTACAGGTTAGCTGGGTATATGTGCCTCAGTACAGGTTAGCTGGGTATATGTGCCTCAGTATAGGTTAGATGGGTATATGTGCCTCAGTATAGGTTAGCTGGGTATATGTGCCTCAGTATAGGTGAGCTGGGTATATGTGCCTGTGGTACAGGTTAGCTGGGTATATGTGCCTCAGTATAGGTTAGCTGGGTATATGTGCCTCAGTATAGGTTAGCTGGGTATATGTGCCTCAGTATAGGTTAGCTGGGTATATGTGCCTTAGTATAGGTTAGCTGGGTATATGTGCCTCAGTATAGGTTAGCTGGGTATATGTGCCTCAGTATAGGTTAGCTGGGTATATGTGCCTCAGTATAGGTTAGCTGGGTATATGTGCCTCAGAATAGGTTAGCTGGGTATATGTGCCTCAGTATAGGTAAGCTGGGTATATGTGCCTCAGTATAGGTAAGCTGGGTATATGTGCCTCAGTATAGGTAAGCTGGGTATATGTGGCTCAGTACAGGTAAGCTGGGTATATGTGCCTCAGTATGGGTTAGCTGGGTATATGTGATTTAGTATAGGTAAGCTGGGTATATGTGCCTCAGTACAGGTTAGCTGGGTATATGTGCCTCAGTATAGATTAGCTGGGTATATGTGCCTCAGTATAGATTAGCTGGGTATATGTGCCTCAGTATAGGTTAGCTGGGTATATGTGCCTCAGTATAGGTTAGCTGGGTATATGTGCCTCAGTATAGGTTAGCTGGGTATATGTGCCTCAGTATAGGTTAGCTGGGTATATGTGCCTCAGTATAGGTTAGCTGGGTATATGTGCCTCAGTATAGGTTAGCTGGGTATATGTGCCTCAGTATAGGTTAGCTGGGTATATGTGCCTCAGTATAGGTAAGCTGGGTATATTTGCCTCAGTATAGGTTAGCTGGGTATATGTGCCTCAGTATAGGTTAGCTGGGTATATGTGCCTCGGCATAGGATGTACCTCGGTACAGGTTAGCTGGGTATATGTGCCTTCAGTATAGGTAAGCTGGGTATATGTGCCTTCAGTATAGGTTAGCTGGGTATATGTGCCTCAGTATAGGTAAGCTGGGTATAAGTGCCTCAGTATGGGTTAGCTGGGTATATGTGCCTCAGTATAGTTTAGCTGGGTATATGTGCCTCAGTATAGTTTAGCTGGGTATATGTGCCTCAGTATAGTTTAGCTGGGTATATGTGCCTCAGTACAGGTAAGCTGGGTATATGTGCCTCAGTACAGGTAAGCTGGGTATATGTGCCTCAGTGTGGGTTAGCTGGGTATATGTGCCTCAGTATGGGTTAGCTGGGTATATGTGCCTCAGTATAGTTTAGCTGGGTATATGTGCCTCAGTACAGGTAAGCTGGGTATATGTGCCTCAGTACGGGTTAGCTGGGTATATGTGATTTCAGTATATTTAGCTGGGTATACGTGCCTTCAATATAGGTTAGCTGGGTATATGTGCCTCAGTATAGGTTAGCTGGGTATATGTGCCTCAGTATAGGTTAGCTGGGTATATGTGCCTCCAGCCTCCAGTATAGGTAAGCCGGGTATATGTGCCTCATTATAGGTAAGCCGGGTATAAGTGCCTCAGTATAGGTTAGCCGGGTATATGTGCCTCCAGTATAGGTTAGCTGGGTATATGTGCCTCAGTACAGGTTAGCTGGGTATATGTGCCTCCAGTATAGGTTAGCTGGGTATATGTGCCTCAGTACAGGTTAGCTGGGTATATGTGCCTCAGTATAGGTAAGCTGGGTATATGTGCCTCAGTATAGGTAAGCTGGGTATATGTGTCTTCAGTATAGGTTAGCTGGGTATATGTGCCTCAGTATAGGTTAGCTGGGTACATGTGCCTCAGTACAGGTTAGCTGGGTATATGTGCCTCAGTATAGGTAAGCTGAGTATATGTGCCTCAGTATAGGTTAGCTGGGTATATGTGCCTCAGTATAGGTAAGCTGAGTATATGTGCCTCAGTATAGGTTAGCTGGGTATATGTGCCTCCAGCCTCCAGTATAGGTAAGCCGGGTATATGTGCCTCATTATAGGTAAGCCGGGTATAAGTGCCTCAGTATAGGTTAGCCGGGTATATGTGCCTCCAGTATAGGTTAGCTGGGTATATGTGCCTCAGTACAGGTTAGCTGGGTATATGTGCCTCCAGTATAGGTTAGCTGGGTATATGTGCCTCAGTACAGGTTAGCTGGGTATATGTGCCTCAGTATAGGTTAGCTGGGTATATGTGCTTTCAGTATAGGTTAGCTGGGTATATGTGCCTCGGTATAGGTTAGCTGAGTATATGTGCTTTCAGTATAGGTTAGCTGGGTATATGTGCCTCAGTATAGATTAGCTGGGTATAAGTGCCTTAGTACAGGTAAGCTGGGTGTATGTGCCTTAGTACGGGTTAGCTGGGTATATGTGCCTCAGTATAGGTAAGCTGGGTATATGTGCCTTCAGTATAGGTAAGCTGGGTATAAGTGCCTCAGTATAGGTTAGCTGGGTATATGTGCCTCAGTATAGGTAAGCTGGGTATATGTGCCTTCAGTATAGGTAAGCTGGGTATAAGTGCCTCAGTATAGGTTAGCTGAGTATATGTGCTTTCAGTATAGGTTAGCTGGGTATATGTGCCTCAGTATAGGTTAGCTGGGTATATGTGCCTCGGCATAGATTAGCTGGGTACATGTGCCTCGGTATAGGTTAGCTGGGTATACGTGCCTTCAATACAGGTTAGCTGGGTATATGTGCCTCAGTATAGGTTAGCTGGGTATATGTGCCTCAGTATAGGTTAGCTGGGTATATGTGCCTCGGCATAGATTAGCTGGGTACATGTGCCTCGGTATAGGTTAGCTGGGTATATGTGCCTTCAGTATAGGTAAGCTGGGTATAAGTGCCTCAGTATGGGTTAGCTGGGTATATGTGCCTCAGTATAGTTTAGCTGGGTATATGTGCCTCAGTACAGGTAAGCTGGGTATATGTGCCTCAGTATGGGTTAGCTTGGGTATATGTGATTTCAGTATATTTAGCTGGGTATACGTGCCTTCAATATAGGTTAGCTGGGTATATGTGCCTCAGTATAGGTTAGCTGGGTATATGTGCCTCAGTATAGATTAGCTGGGTATATGTGCCTCAGTATAGGTTAGCTGGGTATATGTGCCTCAGTATAGGTTAGCTGGGTATATGTGCCTCAGTATAGGTTAGCTGGGTATATGTGCCTCAGTATAGGTTAGCTGGGTATATGTGCCTCAGTATAGGTTAGCTGGGTATATGTGCCTCAGTATAGGTTAGCTGGGTATATGTGCCTCAGTATAGGTAAGCTGGGTATATTTGCCTCAGTATAGGTTAGCTGGGTATATGTGCCTCAGTATAGGTTAGCTGGGTATATGTGCCTCGGCATAGGATGTACCTCGGTACAGGTTAGCTGGGTATATGTGCCTTCAGTATAGGTAAGCTGGGTATATGTGCCTTCAGTATAGGTTAGCTGGGTATATGTGCCTCAGTATAGGTAAGCTGGGTATAAGTGCCTCAGTATGGGTTAGCTGGGTATATGTGCCTCAGTATAGTTTAGCTGGGTATATGTGCCTCAGTATAGTTTAGCTGGGTATATGTGCCTCAGTACAGGTAAGCTGGGTATATGTGCCTCAGTACAGGTAAGCTGGGTATATGTGCCTCAGTATAGTTTAGCTGGGTATATGTGCCTCAGTACGGGTTAGCTGGGTATATGTGATTTCAGTATATTTAGCTGGGTATACGTGCCTTCAATATAGGTTAGCTGGGTATATGTGCCTCAGTATAGGTTAGCTGGGTATATGTGCCTCAGTATAGGTTAGCTGGGTATATGTGCCTCCAGCCTCCAGTATAGGTAAGCCGGGTATATGTGCCTCATTATAGGTAAGCCGGGTATAAGTGCCTCAGTATAGGTTAGCCGGGTATATGTGCCTCCAGTATAGGTTAGCTGGGTATATGGGCCTCAGTACAGGTTAGCTGGGTATATGTGCCTCCAGTATAGGTTAGCTGGGTATATGTGCCTCAGTACAGGTTAGCTGGGTATATGTGCCTCAGTATAGGTAAGCTGGGTATATGTGCCTCAGTATAGGTAAGCTGGGTATATGTGTCTTCAGTATAGGTTAGCTGGGTATATGTGCCTCAGTATAGGTTAGCTGGGTACATGTGCCTCAGTACAGGTTAGCTGGGTATATGTGCCTCAGTATAGGTAAGCTGAGTATATGTGCCTCAGTATAGGTTAGCTGGGTATATGTGCCTCAGTATAGGTAAGCTGAGTATATGTGCCTCAGTATAGGTTAGCTGGGTATATGTGCCTCCAGCCTCCAGTATAGGTAAGCCGGGTATATGTGCCTCATTATAGGTAAGCCGGGTATAAGTGCCTCAGTATAGGTTAGCCGGGTATATGTGCCTCCAGTATAGGTTAGCTGGGTATATGTGCCTCAGTACAGGTTAGCTGGGTATATGTGCCTCCAGTATAGGTTAGCTGGGTATATGTGCCTCAGTACAGGTTAGCTGGGTATATGTGCCTCAGTATAGGTTAGCTGGGTATATGTGCTTTCAGTATAGGTTAGCTGGGTATATGTGCCTCGGTATAGGTTAGCTGAGTATATGTGCTTTCAGTATAGGTTAGCTGGGTATATGTGCCTCAGTATAGATTAGCTGGGTATAAGTGCCTTAGTACAGGTAAGCTGGGTGTATGTGCCTTAGTACGGGTTAGCTGGGTATATGTGCCTCAGTATAGGTAAGCTGGGTATATGTGCCTTCAGTATAGGTAAGCTGGGTATAAGTGCCTCAGTATAGGTTAGCTGGGTATATGTGCCTCAGTATAGGTAAGCTGGGTATATGTGCCTTCAGTATAGGTAAGCTGGGTATAAGTGCCTCAGTATAGGTTAGCTGAGTATATGTGCTTTCAGTATAGGTTAGCTGGGTATATGTGCCTCAGTATAGGTTAGCTGGGTATATGTGCCTCGGCATAGATTAGCTGGGTACATGTGCCTCGGTATAGGTTAGCTGGGTATACGTGCCTTCAATACAGGTTAGCTGGGTATATGTGCCTCAGTATAGGTTAGCTGGGTATATGTGCCTCAGTATAGGTTAGCTGGGTATATGTGCCTCGGCATAGATTAGCTGGGTACATGTGCCTCGGTATAGGTTAGCTGGGTATATGTGCCTTCAGTATAGGTAAGCTGGGTATAAGTGCCTCAGTATGGGTTAGCTGGGTATATGTGCCTCAGTATAGTTTAGCTGGGTATATGTGCCTCAGTACAGGTAAGCTGGGTATATGTGCCTCAGTATGGGTTAGCTTGGGTATATGTGATTTCAGTATATTTAGCTGGGTATACGTGCCTTCAATATAGGTTAGCTGGGTATATGTGCCTCAGTATAGGTTAGCTGGGTATATGTGCCTCAGTATAGGTTAGCTGGGTATATGTGCCTCAGTATAGATTAGCTGGGTATAAGTGCCTTAGTACAGGTAAGCTGGGTGTATGTGCCTTTAGTATAGGTTAGCTGGGTATATGTGCCTTCAATATAGGTTAGCTTGGTATATGTGCCTCAGTACGGGTTAGCTGGGTATATGTGCCTCAGTACGGGTTAGCTGGGTATATGTGCCTCAGTATAGGTAAGCTGGGTATATGTGCCTTCAGTATAGGATAGCTGGGTAGAAGTGCCTCAGTATAGGTTAGCTGGGTATATGTGCTTCAGTATAGGTAAGCTGGGTATATGTGCCTCGGTACAGTTTAGCTGGGTATATGTGCCTTCAGTATAGGTAAGCTGGGTATATGTGCCTTCAGTATAGGTTAGCTGGGTATATGTGCCTCAGTATAGGTAAGCTGGGTATAAGTGCCTCAGTATGGGTTAGCTGGGTATATGTGCCTCAGTATAGTTTAGCTGGGTATATGTGCCTCAGTACAGGTAAGCTGGGTATATGTGCCTCAGTACGGGTTAGCTGGGTATATGTGATTTCAGTATATTTAGCTGGGTATACGTGCCTTCAATACAGGTTAGCTGGGTATATGTGCCTCAGTATAGGTTAGCTGGGTATATGTGCCTCAGTATAGGTTAGCTGGGTATATGTGCCTCCAGTATAGGTAAGCCGGGTATATGTGCCTCATTAATAGGTTAGCTGGGTATATGTGCCTCAGTACAGGTTAGCTGGGTATATGTGCCTCCAGTATAGGTTAGCTGGGTACATGTGCCTCAGTACAGGTTAGCTGGGTACATGTGCCTCAGTACAGGTTAGCTGGGTATATGTGCCTCAGTATAGGTAAGCTGAGTATATGTGCCTCAGTATAGGTTAGCTGGGTATATGTGCCTCAGTATAGGTTAGCTGGGTATATGTGCCTCAGTATAGATTAGCTGGGTATAAGTGCCTTAGTACAGGTAAGCTGGGTGTATGTGCCTTTAGTATAGGTTAGCTTGGTATATGTGCCTTCAATATAGGTGAGCTTGGTATATGTGCCTCAGTACGGGTTAGCTGGGTATATGTGCCTTCAGTATAGGTAAGCTGGGTATAAGTGCCTCAGTATAGGTTAGCTGGGTATATGTGCCTCAGTATAGGTAAGCTGGGTATATGTGCCTCAGTACAGGTAAGATGGGTATAAGTGCCTCAGTATAGGTTAGCTGGGTATATGTGCCTCAGTATAGGTAAGCTGGGTATAAGTGCCTCAGTATAGGATAGCTGGGTATATGTGCTTTCAGTATAGGTTAGCTGGGTATATGTGCCTCGGTATAGGTTAGCTGAGTATATATGCTTTCAGTATAGGTTAGCTGGGTATATGTGCCTCAGTATAGGTTAGCTGGGTATATGTGCCCCGGCATAGATTAGCTGGGTACATGTGCCTCGGTATAGGTTAGCTGAGTATATATGCTTTCAGTATAGGTTAGCTGGGTATATGTGCCTCAGTATGGGTTAGCTGGGTATACGTGCCTCAGTATAGTTTAGCTGGGTATATGTGCCTCAGTACAGGTAAGCTGGGTATATGTGCCTCAGTATGGGTTAGCTGGGTATATGTGATTTCAGTATATTTAGCTGGGTATACGTGCCTTCAATATAGGTTAGCTTGGTATATGTGCCTCAGTACGGGTTAGCTGGGTATATGTGCCTCAGTATAGATTAGCTGGGTATAAGTGCCTTAGTACAGGTAAGCTGGGTGTATGTGCCTTTAGTATAGGTTAGCTTGGTATATGTGCCTTCAATATAGGTGAGCTTGGTATATGTGCCTCAGTACGGGTTAGCTGGGTATATGTGCCTTCAGTATAGGTAAGCTGGGTATAAGTGCCTCAGTATAGGTTAGCTGGGTATATGTGCCTCAGTATAGGTAAGCTGGGTATATGTGCCTCAGTACAGGTAAGCTGGGTATAAGTGCCTCAGTATAGGTTAGCTGGGTATATGTGCCTCAGTATAGGTAAGCTGGGTATAAGTGCCTCAGTATAGGATAGCTGAGTATATATGCTTTCAGTATAGATTAGCTGGGTACATGTGCCTCGGTATAGGTAAGCTGGGTATAAGTGCCTCAGTATGGGTTAGCTGGGTATATGTGCCTCAGTACAGGTAAGCTGGGTATATGTGCCTCAGTATGGGTTAGCTGGGTATATGTGATTTCAGTATATTTAGCTGGGTATACGTGCCTTCAATATAGGTTAGCTGGGTACATGTGCCTCAGTACAGGTTAGCTGGGTATATGTGCCTCAGTATAGGTAAGCTGAGTATATGTGCCTCAGTATAGGTTAGCTGGGTATATGTGCCTCAGTATAGGTTAGCTGAGTATATGTGCCTTAGTACAGGTAAGCTGGGTATATTTGCCTCAGTATAGATTAGCTGGGTATAAGTGCCTTAGTACAGGTAAGCTGGGTGTATGTGCCTTTAGTATAGGTTAGCTTGGTATATGTGCCTTCAATATAGGTGAGCTTGGTATATGTGCCTCAGTACGGGTTAGCTGGGTATATGTGCCTTCAGTATAGGTAAGCTGGGTATAAGTGCCTCAGTATAGGTTAGCTGGGTATATGTGCCTCAGTATAGGTAAGCTGGGTATATGTGCCTCAGTATAGGTAAGCTGGGTATATGTGCCTCAGTACAGGTAAGCTGGGTATAAGTGCCTCAGTATAGGTTAGCTGGGTATATGTGCCTCAGTATAGGTAAGCTGGGTATAAGTGCCTCAGTATAGGATAGCTGAGTATATATGCTTTCAGTATAGATTAGCTGGGTACATGTGCCTCGGTATAGGTAAGCTGGGTATAAGTGCCTCAGTATGGGTTAGCTGGGTATATGTGCCTCAGTACAGGTAAGCTGGGTATATGTGCCTCAGTATGGGTTAGCTGGGTATATGTGATTTCAGTATATTTAGCTGGGTATACGTGCCTTCAATATAGGTTAGCTGGGTACATGTGCCTCAGTACAGGTTAGCTGGGTATATGTGCCTCAGTATAGGTAAGCTGAGTATATGTGCCTCAGTATAGGTTAGCTGGGTATATGTGCCTCAGTATAGGTTAGCTGAGTATATGTGCCTTAGTACAGGTAAGCTGGGTATATGTGCCTCAGTATAGATTAGCTGGGTATAAGTGCCTTAGTACAGGTAAGCTGGGTATAAGTGCCTTAGTACAGGTAAGCTGGGTGTATGTGCCTTTAGTATAGGTTAGCTGGGTACATGTGCCTCAGTACAGGTTAGCTGGGTATATGTGCCTCAGTATAGGTAAGCTGAGTATATGTGCCTCAGTATAGGTTAGCTGGGTATATGTGCCTCAGTATAGGTTAGCTGAGTATATGTGCCTTAGTACAGGTAAGCTGGTTATATGTGCCTCAGTATAGATTAGCTGGGTATAAGTGCCTTAGTACAGGTAAGCTGGGTGTATGTGCCTTCAATATAGGTTAGCTGGGTATATGTGCCTCAGTATAGGTTAGCTGGGTATATGTGCCTCAGTATAGATTAGCTGGGTATAAGTGCCTTAGTACAGGTAAGCTGGGTGTATGTGCCTTCAGTATAGGTTAGCTGGGTATATGTGCCTCAGTATAGGTTAGCTGGGTATATGTGCCTCAGTATAGGTTAGCTGAGTATATGTGCCTCAGTATAGGTTAGCTGGGTACATGTGCCTCTGTATAGGTTAGCTGGGTACATGTGCCTCAGTATAGGTTAGCTGGGTACATGTGCCTCTGTATAGGTTAGCTGGGTACATGTGCCTCAGTAAAGGTTAGCTGGGTACATGTGCCTCAGTAAAGGTTAGCTGGGTACATGTGCCTCAGTACAGGTTAGCTGGGTATATGTGCCTCAGTATAGGTAAGCTGAGTATGTGCCTCAGTACAGGTTAGCTGGGTATATGTGCCTCAGTATAGGTTAGCTGGGTATATGTGCCTCCAGTACAGGTTAGCTGGGTATATGTGCCTCAGTATAGGTAAGCTGGGTATATGTGCCTTCAGTATAGGTTAGCTGGGTATATGTGCCTCAGTATAGGTTAGCTGGGTATATGTGCCTTCAGTATAGGTTAGCTGGGTACATGTGTCTCAGTATAGGTTAGCTGAGTACATGTGCCTCAGTATAGGTAAGCTGGGTATATGTGCCTTCAGTATAGGTAAGCTGGGTATATGTGCTTCAGTATAGGTAAGCTGGGTATATGTGCCTTCAGTATAGGTAAGCTGGGTATAAGTGCCTCAGTAAAGGATAGCTGGGTATATGTGCTTTCAGTATAGGTTAGCTGGGTACATGTGCTTTCAGTATAGGTTAGCTGGGTACATGTGCCTCGGTATAGGTTAGCTGGGTACATGTGCCTCGGTATAGGTTAGCTGGATACATGTGCCTCGGTATAGGTTAGCTGGGTATATGTGCCTTCAGTATAGGTTAGCTGGGTATATGTGCCTCAGTATAGGTAAGCTGGGTATAAGTGCCTCGGTATAGGTTAGCTGGGTATATGTGCCTTCAGTATAGGTTAGCTGGGTATAGGTGACTCAGTACAGGTTAGCTGGGTATATGTGCCTCGGCATAGGTTAGCTGGGTGTATGTGCCTCGGTATAGGTTAGCTGGGTATATGTGCCTCAGTATAGGTTAGCTGGGTATATGTGCCTCAGTACGGGTTAGCTGGGTATATGTGCCTTCAGTATAGGTAAGCTGGGTACATGTGCCTCAGTATAGGTAAGCTGGGTATATGTGCCTCAGTATAGGTTAGCTGGGTATATGGCGGGCACACGTTATAACTTACCTCCTTCCAGCGGTGGAGTCCTGGTCTCCACTTCCTCAGCCTGGAGGGCAGATATGCAATTTGGCGGCTGAGGGAGCCCTGCCATATAGGCTAAACTGCAGCCATTCTTACACTATTAATGGCAGGGTTCTCGAACTTTGCACAGTTGGTCACTGGGTGACTGGGATTAATATTCAGAAAAGTGGGTGGAGCCTACAAAAGCCAATCAAAATTTACCTATTGATTTTCAAGGGGAATATTTCATTGCTACCATTCTTGCACAGTTAATGGCACAAGCCTCAAACCTGGTACAGTTGGTCATTGGGTGACTGGGGTTCAAATTCAGAAAAGAGGGTGGCGTCACGAACAGCCAATCAGATTTGTTTCTTTTAATTGCAAATTATTGATGCCAATGACCGCAAAGCTCACAAACTGTGTGTGTGTGTTTAGAAAAAGCGGGCGGAGCCAACACCAGCCAAATACACGCCGGGCCATCAGCTAGTGTTAAATAAATGAGCCGTAAGGAAAATGAAATTAAACACTCTTTAAAATTTGTTTATTAAATTATGTTTCATACACTTTATATCTCACATTTCAAGAAGCCGTGCTTCAGACAGTTTTCTAACATTGACACGTAATAATGATCCAGTTTCCGATAAATTCTTTAGGCTCACACAAATAAATAATTAAAAATGACATTGCAAGACTCTATTTATACAGTTTGATCAATATTATTTTACTTTCGTACTGAATTGTATGCTACAAAAAAAAAAAATTGAGATAGAGATTGGTCAATGGATCTGTGAATTGGGCAAATCTTATCTGTTGTGTTGAATCACGTTTATTTAATTTTGCCTGTAGAGATGGAAACAGATTCAATTAGTCAAAATTGGCAAACCTCTATTTGCCCCACGTAGGAGATTCTGCTATAAAGCGTCGATCTACCCAAAATGAATACGTCAGTTTTAGATACCATTGGTTAGACTCAATCAAAACCTTTGCTTTGTTGTGCTCTCAGCTCCGCCCACACGAGTCTCTTTCTCCAAATTAGTCTATTTTATTCCGTTTAAAGAGAGTCTGAAGTCATAAAAAATACCTCTTTTTACTGGCCAGTTTTCTTAAGCAATAAGATCATAGCTGAAACGCTGCATCCCTGAGGCAGAACGAGATATTTATACCCCCAAAATCCTCGGGGCAAAATTCCATGACTTTCCAGGTCGTGGATTTTGCTGCCCAGGGGAGGCAGAGCTTTGCGCTGTAGCTCCGCCTCTAGTTCGGTCAATCTCCGCCTCTACCCGCCCCTTTCAGTGAAAGAAGACTGACGCTAGCAGGGGCATAGCTACTGCGCAAAGCTCTGCCTCTACCCGGAAGGAGCCCCGAATTTTGCCCCAGGGATTTCAGGGGTATAATTGCATCATTCTGCCGCGGGAATGCAGTGTTTCAGCTATGATGTTATTGCTTAAAGAGAACCCGAGGCGTTTGACAAATCATATTAGGACACAGAGGCATGTTTTGTGTACAGTGACCAGCCTCTGTGGCTGTTGTGCCTCCAGCGCCCCCCGGGCTCTGCTGTCCCCTATAAAAGTGCCAGGCTAGCGACAAGCTTGCTATTTACCTCTGCCTGTCAGTCACCGCCGATCCCCCGCCTCCTGTATAGCGTGGCTCCCCGGCCTGTGTCCCTTCCCTCCCCGCCTCTCTGTCCCTTCCCTCCCTGGTGTGGAGACTTCTGATTGGAGGAAGCTTAAGGAGGCAGGGAGGGAAGGGACACAGGCAGGGAGCTGCTCTATACAGGAGGCGGGGGATCGGCAGTGACTGACAGGCGACAATCTGCTTGTCGCTAGCCTGGCACTTTTTTTTAAAGTGAATGGGAACCGCATTTAAAAAAATGAGACAGATCCTTACCCAAGGAGAGGGAAGGCTCTGGGTCATATAGAGCCTTCCCGCTCTTCTCCTGGTCCCCTTGGTCTGGTGCTGGCTCGCCCGGTAGCAGTATTTGACTAAATTAGTCAAATACTGCTTTACCCGGCTGAAGGAGGCTTCCGAAGTCTTCAGGGAGCCAGAGTGCTCCTGAAGAAGGGCGGTCCTGTACTGCGCCTGCGCAAGCACGCTCACGCCTGTGCAGTATGGAGCCGCACGTCTTCGGGAGGACACGGCTCCCGAAGACTTCCAAATACTCTTTCGGCGGGGAATTGAAATGGGGAGGAGCCAGCACAGGATCGAGGGCACCGAGAGAGGAGACAGATGGCTCTATACGACCCAAAACCTTCCCTCTCCTTAGGTAAGTATTTGTTTTAAAAATGCGGTTCCCATTCACTTTAAGGGGGGACAGAAGAGCCCGGGGGTGCCTCTGTGTCCTAATATGATTTGACAAACACACCTCGGGTTCTCTTTAAAGTGGTCTGAAAGCCAGCATTTCTACTTTGCTCTAAAGGATTCCTCACAGCTTGAAAGCTACTATCCCAGATTTTTTTTTTTTTAGCAGAACATCACTGAAATGATTAAACAAACGCTTTTTGTTCTGCTATTCAGCTTCAATCCGCATCCAAATTGTAGATAACAGTATCTTTGTTTACATTCCAACGTTGTTACAATGTGTGTAAAAACAGTGTAACAAGTGAAAAGGAACTCTGTGCTTCAGACACACACATACAGTTCAGAAAAGCTCATTAGAAGATGTTAATATATAATAAAAAGCAGCTGGAATAAAATGCAATGGCAGCTTTTAGGACACGATAAACTACACTTTGGAAACTTGTAATTTGTAAACAGACAATATTACTTGTGCACAAAAGCAAATATGATAACTATATGAGTAATAAACAGTAGGAAAACACATTTTTTATTAAATGTTATGTCGGAGTTCAGACCACTTTAAGATAAATGGCCAGAAAAAAAGAGGGTTTTTGGGGGGGGGGGGGGGGGGGGGCTTCAGACTCTCATTAAACTCCTTGTTAGAGCCTACGTGAGTCAATATAAACTGACGTATGATTCAGCTGTCTCAATAGGACCGGAAACTCAATCAGATATTTGGGGTGGATTATCTTTTTATGGAGAACCAAACACAAAAATGTGTATCTATACTACCGTAGCTAGCATCTCCACTATGAAGCTGATCTAATGGGAAGTGTTATCAACCTGGAACTGCTTTTTATCCTGTTATTATAGTTAGAGTGTTTTTGAAAGGCCCCCAATTCGGCTGTCTATTGCTCTGCCTGAGTTTATCACTATCAACTGAACTCCATCCCCTGTGAAAAACTGGAACATTAAATTTGAGCAGTATAGAACTAACCATTCGATGAGAAAGTAGATAATCAGAAGATAGCGAAAAATCCAATAGATTTCATGATAAAATCAATTTGAAATCTGTCTGCGGTGTGTGGGCAGGTAATAATCTAATCTAATCAACGAGGGATCTATCAGATGGTCGATCTGGTGGCAATCGACAAGAGTATGGTCGTACACCTAAACCGATGCAATTAACATCTAACTGACCTTTATTCAGGACAGTCAATGGCTCACAAGAGGCAAGAAAATGTAAATAAACAGGAGAGACAGCTGTGTTGCACAGTAAGGAAATTGAGAGTTTAGATTCAGATTCATCATTTTTGTGAGCGTCTCTTTAATGAAACGGTCAAATCTCAGAATTATGTATCACATAAATACATCCTTCATTCGCCACAGAAAATATCCTGCGTATAAAGTGCATTGCATCCAATTATACTGTATAATTCCTGTATACAAGGAAATGTCACATAACATCGGAATTAAATTGCTCCGAATGGGAAAAAAAAAAATTAAAAAAAAAATTAAAATACTGTCTTTTAAAACATTTAGAGGTAAAACTACAGATTTGCCTATATATGTATAATTAGTTATTAAAACTGTTATCCATGGCAACCATATATACGCACAACTGCAGGAAATCTCATTGGTTGCTTTGTTTCATGGAGCTAGGCCAATCACCTTTTACTTCCTGCGAATTCAGATTGGCCCAAATCCTAGCCGCATACAATTTGCAACGAAGCTGCAATTAGCATCCATTGGCTTCTCATGCATGATCTGTCATTATCTACCCTGGTAAAACCATACGAGGTCTAAAAAGTGACACACACTGTGCAACCTAATCCTTCAATCGTCTGGTGAAAAATCTGACCTTCGGCTACCCTTCCAGTCCTCACATCCATCAAAATTCTTAAATGTGCTTAGTGCCACAAAAATGCTCAGAAATTACACTTTTATATATCTGACGGCACCTGGTCTGTTGATCCATCAGGGATTCCCTCCTCTACACTTGGTCTCTTCTACCAGACAGTGGCGCCTCTACTGTTAGCAGGGTTGCTGATCCATCAGGGATCCCCCCTATACACTTGGTCTCTTCTACCTGACAGTGGCACCTCGTCTGTTAGCAGGGCTGTTGATCCATCAAGGATCCTCCCTCTACACCTGGTCTCTTCTACCTGATAGCGGCGCCTCATCTGGTAGCAGGGCTGCTGACGTGGACAGGAATCCCCCTCTACACTTGGTCTCTTCTACCTGATAGCCGCACTTCCTCTGTTAGCAGGGCTGCTGATGCGGACAAGAATCCCCCCTCTACACTTGGTCTCTGCTACCTGATAGCGGCGCCTCATCTGGTAGCAGGGCTGCTTATGTGGACAGGAATCCCCCTCTACACTTGGTCTCTTCTACCAGACAGCGGCGCCTCCGCTGTTAGCAGGGCTGCTGATACGGACAGGAATCCCCCTCTACACTTGGTCTCTTCTACCTGATAGTCGCGCCTCCTCTGTTAGCAGGGCTGCTGATGTGGACAGGAATCCCCCTCTACACTTGGTCTCTTCTACCAGACAGCGGCGCCTCCTCTGTTAGCAGGGCTGCTGATACGGACAGGAATACCCCTCTACACTTGGTCTCTTCTACCTGTTAGTGGCGCCTTGATGTCGGGAAATTTGGACATAGGGTAAAGCCAAAAAACATCTCCCCCTGCTCCTGCAAAAGCCCCGGCAGCGTTAATTACTATTTTCCCTGCAGGCCGCCAGGGTTTCATGGGTATGACGCAATTTGTTGACTAAATTACACTGTCTTTAAAGTAATTTGTGCTCCTTTTTTGACGGCACCCAAATTACTGCCTAAGCGCCACTTTAGCTGTTTTTTGGGCCTCCAGGAAATCGCAGGGACACCATAATTAACACTGTAATCGCGGTAGCCTTTTCCACTGCATCAATTGCGTGCGTTGCAACTTTTTACCTGGGAAAAACTGCAGCAGGCAGTTCGATAATGCATAGGTAGTTGTCTATGTGACCGCATGAAAATCGCACAACAAGGTACTATGTCATTTCCATGCGATTTCCCTATGTGTTGCAAAGCCCCACCCCTTGTTTACACCCCTTTATTTGCCTACAAAGAAAAAAAATAAATTTATAAAAGTGCCGCACATAACGATGATCGCATGAACATCGTGTCGCAGCGCCAGGAAACTCGTATTCTAAAATAGCTGTGAATCGTGTTAAAAAGAGCTCTTACTGTCACCTGCAGGGACAAGGACTCCATCCCCCAGGTGACCTTTCAAGGCAGATCTCTCAGCGACACATAAGGACTGTTGTACACAGGCTAGAGACGGCCCCCTTACTGTACAGCATGTGACAGGGTAGCAGCTGTGTGCAGAGCACTCGGGCAGAACGATGCATCTGCCTGACTTATAGCTATTTTACGCAATGCGGTTGTAGCAGCGTTAGTGTAAATCGGTAGATTAAACACCATCTAAAGAAATAAGCATCCGCAATTAAATCGAAGGAATTGTGCGTATGACAATATTGCGTGTGACCTCTAACCCATTGCTAATCATATCTTTACATTTGTTCATTCCACAATTTTGGAGACGCTATAGGGTTGATTCACTATCTACAGGGGTAAGGAACCTTTTTGGCTGAGAGAGCCATAAACCCCACATATTTTAAAATGTAATTCCGTGAGAGCCATACAATATTTTTCAAACTGGGACAGTAGGGCTCACGTCCCTGTTGACATGGTGATGTGTATACAGTTGATCCGCCAGGCAGTGGAAGTGTCAGACACGTCATCAGCTTCTCTTGGGTTTCAGCAACATCAGCAATTTCCCCGAGAGCCAGACAGGAGAAATACTGACTAACAGCTTGTACAATTAGCTAGCTTACTTGGGGGTTGGTTCACTTTGTAGGACGAGATCCCCAAACTTTGATTGGCCCAATGGGCTGCCTGTCACTTGGCAGGCAGCCTCTTGGGCCAAATTGCGGAGATCTCGTCCTACAAAGTCACTGGACCTGACAGGGTCCAGAGTGGGACAATTGGAGCAGCCGTTCGTTTTGGAGTAGGGTGAGTAAGTAAGTAGTGCATGCTACAGCAGTAGAGTGCCTATTTTGAAAATTGTATTTGCGCTGCCACACTAAGCTGCGCTGCTTGTATCGCATTGTAGCTTATTGACTCAACCCTACTGAGCCAGATGTAGCCTTTAAAAGAGCCACATATGGCTCCCGAGCCATAGGTTCCCTACCCCTGCACTATCACTATAGGCTCCCCTTACTGCACGCTTAGCGTGCCTTATCAGAGTTGATGTGCCTTATCAGAGTAGCATAGCGAGCGCTACAAACTTATGCCTGCTAATTGGCAATGACGAGAGCTCCACTCGTCCTGCCCTGAGCCCCTGCGGGTCCAATCACTTTACAGGACATTATCCCCGCACTTTGATTGGCCCAATAGGCTGCCTGTCACTTGACAGGAAACTTGACAGGCAGCCTATTGGGCCAATAAAAATGCGGGGATAATGTCCTTTAACGTGATTGGACCAGCAGAGGCTCAGGGCAGGACGAGTGCAGCTCTCGTCATTGCCAATTAGCAGGCATAAGTTTGTAGTGCTCGCTTTTCACGTTAACTCTGATAAGGCATGTTAACTCTGATAAGTGATTTGTTAAAGTGAATCAACCCCTTTGGAACCCAAATTTAATTAGAAAGGACCATTGTGCGTATCATTCTAAAAAAGATTCTTAGGATAGAAACGTACTGTTCCCGCAGATTAAAAGAATAGTAGAATAAAAGTTAGCATTGAAGGACATCATAATAAATAACACTTTACTTTTTGAATTAAGGCTACAACAAGGAAAAGGTATCTATTCTAGCCAGCTATGAATAACTGAAAGTAAAAGAAGTGATATATGAATTAGGCACACACGTTATGTCCTTCTGAGCTGAGCTCCGTTCAGTACAGTGTGACCAGAAATTCAAAGCACTCTCAAGCTCTTCTAGGGTGTCAAGACACTCAGGTTCTCCTCAGGGGTGGGGATTCCTGCCACACACGCCCATTTCCTTTTATCATGTGCACTCCCCCAAGGATGCACAGTAGCTTTTTTAAGTTTTCTCTTAAGGAAGCCCTGTTATAATGAGGCGTATGCAATCAATTATGCATCACAGGATCAGAGACTGACTCTCAGTTTTACAGCCATCCTCAGAGAGAATAAAAAAAAAATACACAGGACAAGTAACAATCTTCCGCAAGTCAGTCCGCACAGTTATCATACTTGAAGGATAAGCATTTAGGTTGCGGCATAAGCCCAGTTCTATCTTCTATGTAAATTCACAGCTGCTTCTCTATCAATATCAGCAAGCTCTACAAGCGAACAAAACTTAACCTAAACAACACAACGCAGAAAAACATCCCAACTCTCCATCAACCAATGTCAGAAATGCCTTCCCTGGCAACCCCTTTTCTAGGCTGAACCAAGGAACCTGATTGGATGCGACAGGCAACAGAAACATAAATAGTCTCTTTGCTGTCTTTGTCTTCTCCCCCTAGTGGCTACTGTAGGAAACACAGTGCCCACACTGACCTCCTGCAGAGAAGCAGAAACATTGGTATTAAAGCCCAGCTTCAAATCAGAAACCAAGAGATGTCATCATCGTTACATATCTTTTTTCTGCATGTCTTTTCTGCAAAGCATGATGGGAGCTGGCTATCTGGGCAGCAGTGAGTGGGTGGTTCCTTAGCCCTGAAACCTCCCTCAAAGACTAGTGTGCTGACTGACAGTATGCAGCAGCCTGCAGGCCCCGCCCCATTCCCAGCCTGAAGCAGAAGCAGGGCACCCTCCTAGACTAACAGCATTTGAAGGAAGAGCAGGGAACCTGCAATCATGTGACCAGATGGGTATTTGGCTGCTTTATCACAGCTGAAATGTGTCACAAGAGATGAAGGACTTGTCAAGGTACATAAACATGTTTTTTTTCTGACTTGCCCGGATTTAAGACTTTTTAAGTAGCACAGTCATTATCTACAAAGCTCCGCCCCTCTCCCCAAATTGGGGATCATAGGAGTTCTGACACATCAGTCTTGTTCTTCTTCATATTATTGTTCTTCAATTAAATAAATAAAACTTTCAATCAGCAGTAGATCAAGAAGTTACGCTATGTCTGAATTAAAATATTTAACAGGGCAGTGAAAGATTTACATCAAAAGCTTGTCGAGTTCTCCAACCAATCGATCGATCAATCATTTCTATAATCCCTACCTGGGACCCGCCAGAGTTTAACTCCATCTGTAGGACAAGACCAAAATCACTGTGAATTAAGATAAATAAGTGGTCCCAACAATGTGATTTTGGACAGATTGATAAAAAGTTAAAAGTGCCCAAACACAACCGAAAATCCCATATAAAAGCAAACCTGAAGTGTAAATAAACTTGTGATATAATGAATTGTTTGTGTCGTACAGCTAAGTAATAAAACATTAGTAGCAAAGGAAAATGTCTCATTATTTTCCAGTTCAGGAATAGTTAAAAAACTTGAGTTGTTATCTATGCAGAAGAGCTTTTGTGAAATCTTCCACCAACTGGATCGGATACAGTCCTGTTTTCTGACGGACTAAAACAGAAAATAAACAGTGATAGACAGCTTCAGATAAGGTTTTGCTGCAGGAAAGTTCAAAGGGGCATTATTTCTGCGAGTGTGGTTTTAAAACTGTAACAGAATTATGCAAAGTTATAAAAATAAAGCTATATAATTGAAAATAAAAATATGACATTTTCTTTGCTACTAATGTTCCTATTCATTAGCCGTACTACACATACTATTCATTATATCCTAAGGTTTTTTTTCCGCTTCAGGTTTGCTTTAAGGGATGCATGGATATGACACACGCTGGCTGAAGCAATCACTAGTGATAGTTTTGGCTGACAGTCTGACCTTTGTAGACATCCCATGTTCTGTGTTTGAGAAAACCCATGCGCACTGTAAATGGCTGGGTCTGATTGCTGTGTTCCTGTTGAGTGGGAGGAGCCTCCTGCTTATTCTCTCCCTCCCTATGCAGTGGCGCCAGAGTGCAAGATTCTGATTGGCTGCTGGGTAGACTGTCACCCGAAATCATCACAATTGATCATTTTGGGCGAGAAAGTCTAATGTCTGTATGGCCTACGTGAGTTGCAAATTAACCTCCCACAACAGATAAGGGGGACTGAGGTAGTGGGGTGCAGCAGGGAGGCGGTGACTGAGCTGGGAAGGATGAGGGAGGTCAGACCGGAGATTCATGTAAAACAGCAATATGGTGAAATAGGGTACCTGCAGGCCAACTCTCACCCCACAGTCACACAGAATGAACACAGAATGGCAGGTCCTCTTTAGAATGTCTGTCAAGTCAACGTTTGCACCTTCTGGTGTTTGGGCACCGTAACTAACCTGCTTAAAGCATACCACAACTGACATGTGGCATAATGAGATAGACATGGGTATGTACAGTGCCTAGCACACAAATAACTATGCTGTGTTCCTTTTTTTTCCTTTCTCTGCCTGAAAGAGGTAAATATCAGGTATGTAAGTGGCTGACTCAGTCCTGACTCAGACAGGAAGTGACTACAGTGTGACCTTCACTGATAAGAAATTCCAACTATAAAACACTTTCCTAGAAGAAAATGGCTTCTGAGAGCAAGAAAGAGATAAAAAAGGGGGAAATTCTTATCAGTGGGTCACACTGTAGTCACTTCCTGTCTGAGTCAGGACTGAGTCAGCCACTTACACACCTGATATTTACCTCTTTCAGGCAGAGAAAGAAAAAAAGGAACACAGCCTAGTTATTTCTGTGCTGGGCACTGTACATACCCATGTCTATCTCATTATGTCACATGTCAGTTGTGGTATCCTTTAACCACTTGTCACTAAAAGCAGAACTATACAGAGGAAACAGTAAGAAGATTAACATAGAACAAGCGTGAGGATAGACAACAATGATCACCAAGCTATAAGTGTTACCTGCAATAACGAGGACCCTGGCTTACTTGGTGGTCACATGACTCTCTGCTTCAGCATTGGCTGTTTGAGTAATGCACTGGGATGAGTCTTGTGACTGACCACCAGGGGGCATCCGTATCCTTGTTACTGCAGCTAAAAGGGAACTTCAAGTGAGAGGGATATGAAGGCTGCCATATTTGTTTTATTTTAACCCCTTCAGGACCTCAGGCTTACACCCCCCCCTAGTGACCAGGCCATTTTTCACAACACGGGGCTGTGCAGCTTTGTCAGCATGCTGCACAGCCCTACAACTCCGCACACACATGAATATTACCCCCTTTTATTGTCCTTAATAGGACACGCTTTATGGAGGACTCTGATCGCTGCTGCAATCTTTTTTTTTAAATTATTATTATTTTAAAAAGGCAAGGGTCCCTCCCTCCTTCCCCGTACTAAATCGCCATAGGACGGCGCCCGGCGCTGTTCCCCGCCTCTCACAGGCATCAGCCTATGAGAGGGAAACACATTAGAGCCGCTCTGAGGGACAGCCGAGTGTCCTCCGTAAACAAAGGGGATTTCTTTCCCCTTTCGGCTCTGATCGTGGAGCGGAGCTCCATGAGGGAACAATTGCGCATGCGCATTCCCTGGTAAACTGCAGCTCCAGAACTTGACGCCAATCGGCGTTAGGCTGCAGCCGTGGTCACGCCCATTGGCGTGACGCGGTCGATAGGTAGTTAAACACCAGTTGCCTGGCTATCCTGCTGATCCTCTGCCTCTAATACTTTTAGCCATAGACCCTGAACAAGCATGCAGCAGATCAGATGCTTCTGACAAAAATCTGACTGGATTAGCCACATGATTGTTTTAAGTGTGTGATTCAGACACTACTGCAACCAAAGAGATCAGCAGGGCTGCCAGGCAACTGGTATTGTTTAAAAGGAAATACATGTGGCATCCTCCATATCCATCTCAGTTCAGGTTCCCTGTAAGGAGGCCACACATGGGTCCGTTTCCAGATTATCATAAAAATGATAATATCTGATGGTTTTTATGTCAAAACCTACCGCAGAGATCAGTGCAGATATGACAGGATTTGTCCGATGATCCAATCGAAATCTTTGAAATCTGCTGCCTGAAATTCCTCCGTACTGTGCAATGCAGTACAGAACAATCAATTGTAATTCATTTGAAATGAAATTTTCTGACCCGTCCAATCACATTTTCGATTGATCAGATCCTGCAAAATAGGGCCAAGTCACATGGACGACTAACTCACTAGTAATTAGATCTATTGAAGTCTAGTTGCAGTAACTAACTGCTATGACCCATCATCAGGACTGAGTTATCCATGCGATGGGCCTTCATCAATCGATTGATCGATCTTTAGAGCAGAAGCAGATTTCAGGCAGATTCAATCAGTACCATCGACATGGCATACAATCTGTTATTTTATCGAGCCATGTATGGCCAACCTTTCTTTCTCATCTACTTGATAACCATCTCTAACCTCACACATGTTCAATTTTAAAACAACTTTGTTTTAGCACATATTTCTTTATTACTTAAAAGCACACCTGAAGTGAGAGGGATGTGGAGGCTGACATATTTATTTCCTTGTAAATAATACCAGTTCTCTGGCTGTCCTGCTGATCTTTCTGGCATCAGTAGTGTCTGAATCAAATACTTGAAACAAGCATGCAACTAATCCAGTCAGACTTCAGTCAGAAACACCTGATCTGCTGCATGCTTGTTCAGGGGCTGTGGCTGAAAGTATTAGCGGCAGAAGATCAGCAGGACAGCCAGGCAATCTGCATTATTTAAAAGGAAATACATATGGCAGCCTCTTTATCCTTCTCACTTCAGGTGCCCTTTACAGTAAACCTGAGATGTAAATATATATATATATAACATACATACATGAGGCTTCCTCCAGCCCCCTTCAGGCTCATCTGTCGCTCGCCGTCCTCCTGGGCCGTCTGGATCCTCCACTAGGTGGCCCGGTAATTTAGCCAGTCAAGGGAACTAAGCATGCGCGGCTCTGCCACACGCACCCCGTCGCGCTACCACTGCTGGAAGCCTTCTGATCGCTCCTGGCAACGGGAGTGCGACAGGGGAGTGTGATGGACTGCGCTAATTAACCCTAACTGGCTGAATTACTGGGCCATCTAGAGGATGATCTAAGCGGCCTGGGAAGACGGCGAGGGGCCAATGAGCCTGACCGGGGTTGGAGGAAGCCCCAGGTAAGTGTATAAATATATTTTTTTACATCTCTGGTACACTTTAAGATCAAGGCTCTGCTTCGCAGAGAACCAAAGACAGAAGCCGTTTCCCACCAGGCCACGCCCCCTGTAGTTATCTGTGTGTAGTGCAGTCTCTGCACAGAGCCCGGTGTCGGGCGTACTGCAGGCGATTAGATGTTAGGTGCAGGACTGAGGAGGAGTGTGTAGTGTTATTGGTGAGTAAGGAGGCGGGTAAGTATGTATATATAGGGGATGAGGGAGGCCTAGTTGTGCTGTTCCTCTAGGATTTTCCCTCGCCTCTGCTGGGCCTCAAACACCGCCAGTTCCTTGGCCTCCTTCTTCTGGTTCCGAGCCTCATACTCTAACCTGCGGGATGACATCATCACAAGCCTCGTCAGAAAGATGTACACAGGCAGACATACACCTCATGTCAGAGGAACAAACGCCATACGGCAGCAGTGATTGTTTCTAACAACGAAACATTAGTAAAGCGCTTTTCTACCATAGGACACAAAGGGCATAAGCTTGTCTCAGATCAGTACATAGTGATGTGCACAGGGGAAAAAGTGATGTGGTCAGAAATGCTTTTCAGTTCTGATTTAAATGTGTCCAGGGTTGGAGCTGTCTTGATTAAGTTTGGCAAGGCATTCCACAGGGTAGGGGTAGCATGAGTGAAAGCTCCGCCTCCAAAGGTTTCATTAATTTTTCCATTTACTAAAGGTGGTACAAGATTTAGAAAATGATCAGATTTTTTAGATCGTACTGTATGAAAACAGAAAAGCAAGTAGGTCCAACCGATCGTGAACGATCACATTATTTATCAATTCCTTAGGGCGACCATAATTGAAATCTACTCCCCCTATTTGGAAGCCATTCTCTGCCAGGGCATAGTTTTAACCAGTTCCCCACAGCTGCATCGTGTATATCCCCCCCCCCCCACCCCCCCACTGGCAGAGTACTGAGTAGTGTTCCTCATTCACCAATCACAGTGCCAGTAGTGAATGATGATCCGGCATCAATGCCTCGTCATTTAAAGCTCCTCACCACTTCCTGTGTGCTGTTCAGTACACAGGCTAGTATGGGGACATCTAGTGGGCATAAACAATAATACACCTTCAAATTTTAATAAACAACCCCCCCCCCTAATTTTAACCCCTTTTTTCTCCCTCCTATCTATATAACTATAGTTATTGTTAAAAAAAGAAAATAAAAAAAAGAGATATTTCTGTGCAGCAGCCTATCTTTTTCAAGTGTTGCTCCCCATGTGCAGTCTCTCCATTCCATTTCCATCCTCCTCTTCCATATCCAGCTACCTTCTTAGGGCCCTGTTCCAATGAATAGTGATACGAATGCGGCTACCTCTCTACATCACATCACTTCCGCTGCTGTTCGCGTCACTTCCGCATGGGAAGAGTCAGAAGTTTATGGAGGGGACGGCGGGTGGAGGCGGCTGTGCGAGAATCTGCAGCATCGGAAACTGTTCCATTGCCGTGCATTGGTTTTAGGACACCCGTGGTGCGATGCGGCTATGTAGCCCCATTGCACCGCATGTAATGGAAACGGGCCCTTACGCAGCAGCTGCCCTAGGCAGAAGCCCACTCGGCCTTTGCAGAAATAAGGTCTTGATTTTAGGGTATATATATATGTTACTTCTGTTCTACACTTTTCTCAACTAGACTGCCCAGGAAAAAAACCTGATAGTGTGTTTATTTTTAAAAGTGGAATTTTGAAAGTGATGATCTGGATGTAAAAAAGCAATATAAATGTCAACCTAAATAGACCTCTACGTGTCCCACCCTATTAAATACAGCCCCTTATAGCTGGTAAAAATATATTTTAAAGAGTCTCTTAAAATTCCGCTTTTTATTTCAAAAATGTGTTTAACATAATTCCCCCCCCATCCCTCACCTTTGTGCTCCCCTTCCTGCCTCTCCCCTCCAGCGTTTTTAAGTGTCGGGCCCGGCGGCGAAAGTGGGCGGAGACTTTCTGCGTTCCAGTCGCATGGGACGCTCCGCACTGTGTGCGGCTAGTCTGGTCTTCTAGCCGCACACAGAGCGGAGCGTCCCATGCGACTGGAACGAGGTAAGTCTCCGCCCACTTTCGCCGCCGGGCCGACACTTAAAAACGCTGGAGGGGAGAGGCAGGAAGGGGAGCACAAAGGTGAGGGATGGGGGGGGGGGAGATGTCCGCCCATCCCCGCTGTCCCCATAGCTCGCCTTCCCTGCTCTGCTCCCTCCGGGTGGGGGCACACCTGGCTACCTGGGCACATATACCCCTGACTACATATACTGGGGACATATACACCTGCCTACATATACTGGGGACATATACCTCTGACTACATATACTGGGGACATATACACCTGCCTCCATATACTGGGCACATATACACCTGCCTACATATACTGGGCACATATACACCTGCCTACATATACTGGGGACATATACACCTGCCTACATATACTGGGGACATATACCCCTGCCTACATATACTGGGGACATATACACCTGCCTACATATACTGGGCATATATACCGCTCACTACATATACTGGGGACATATACACCTGCCTACATATACTGGGCACATATACCCCTGACTACATATACTGGGGACATATACACCTGCCTACATATACTGGGGACATATACCCCTGCCTACATATACTGGGGACATATACCCCTGCCTACATATACTGGGCACATATACACCTGCCTACATATACTGGGGACATATACCCCTGCCTACATATACTGGGGACATATACCCCTGCCTACATATACTGGGGACATATACCCCTGCCTACATATACTGGGCACATATACACCTGCCTACATATACTGGGGACATATACCCCTGCCTACATATACTGGGGACATATACCCCTGACTACATATACTGGGGACATATACCCCTGACTACATATACTGGGGACATATACCCCTGCCTACATATACTGGGGACATATACACCTGCCTACATATACTGGGCACATATACCCCTGCCTACATATACTGGGGACATATACACCTGCCTACATATACTGGGGACATATACCCCTGCCTACATATACTGGGGACATATACCACTGACTACATAAACTGGGGACATATACCACTGACTACATATACTGGGGACATATACCCCTGCCTACATATACTGGGGACATATACACCTGCCTACATATACTGGGGACATATACCCCTGCCTACATATACTGGGGACATATACACCTGCCTACATATACTGGGGACATATACCCCTGCCTACATATACTGGGGACATATACACCTGCCTACATATACTGGGGACATATACCCCTGCCTACATATACTGGGGACATATACACCTGCCTACATATACTGGGGACATATACACCTGCCTACATATACTGGGGACATATACCCCTGCCTACATATACTGGGGACATATACACCTGCCTACATATACTGGGGACATATACCCCTGCCTACATATACTGGGGACATATACCCCTGCCTACATATACTGGGCATATGTACCCCTCGCTACATATACTGGGGACATATACACCTGCCTACATATACTGGGGACATATACCCCTGCCTACATATACTGGGGACATATACACCTGCCTACATATACTGGGGACATATACCCCTGCCTACATATACTGGGGACATATACACCTGCCTACATATACACCTGCCTACATATACTGGGGACATATACACCTGCCTACATATACTGGGGACATATACCCCTGCCTACATATACTGGGCATATGTACCCCTCGCTACATATACTGGGGACATATACACCTGCCTACATATACTGGGCATATATACCCCTGCCTACATATACTGGGCATATATACCGCTCGCTACATATACTGGGGACATATACACCTGCCTACATATACTGGGGACATATACCCCTGCCTACATATACTGGGGACATATACACCTGCCTACATATACTGGGGACATATACCCCTGCCTACATATACTGGGCATATATACCCCTGGCTACATATACTGGGGACATATACCCCTGCCTACATATACTGGGGACATATACCCCTGCCTACATATACTGGGGACATATACCCCTGCCTACATATACTGGGGACATATCCCACTGGCTACATATACTGGGCACATATACCCCTGGCTACATATACTAGGCATATATACCCCTGGCTACATATACTGGGGACTACTATAATCATGGCTACTTATACTGGGGACACCTATAGACCTGGCTACCTATGCTGGGGGTACCTATTTTGGGGGAACTGCTGTCAGATTATCTGCATTTTTTTGGAATCGCTGTTATGTATTTTGGGGAACAGCTGCCAGATTATGTGTATTTTGGGGAACTGCTGCCAGATTGTGTATGTTTGGGGGACCACTACTGCCAGATTATATGTCCTTTGGGTGTTACGTGTATTTTGGGTGATCCGCTGCCAGGTTTCGCGTATTTTGGGGAACTGCTTCCAGATTATGTGTATGTTGGTGGAACTGCTGCTGCCACATTGTCCATTTTGGGGGAACCACTTCCATATTATCTGTATTTTGGAGGAACTTCTACCAGATTATGTGTCTTTTTGGTGAAATGCTGTCAGATTACATCAATTTTTGGGGGATACACTACGGCAGAGCTCAAACTTCCTTGGCAGACCTTTTACATCACTGCTAAGGTCATGTATATTTGGCCCCACCCATGACCACGCCCACGGTGTGCTTGACCACGCCCATTTTTTGGCGCGCAGAGGTTCTACAGGTGAGTCCACTCACTTCTTTTCCCAGGACTAGACCCCTGGTTAGGGGAATGATGTTATACACATTTTTTTATATAAAAAGCGGAATTTTAAGAGACTTCAGAGTCTCTTTAACCTCCTGGGCGATAATCCCGAGCTCAGCTCGGGCTATACCGCCGCGGAGGATTTCTCAGGCCCTGCTGGGCTGGTTTTGCATTTTTTTTTGTTACTTTTTTTGTTGCTAGCTTGTAACATCCGATCACCGCCAATCCGCCGCTACGTTATAGGCCCCCCCGCCGAGACCCCGTGCACAACCTGGCCAATCAGTGCCAAGCAGCGCTGAGGGGTGGATCGGGACTCCCTTTGACGTCATCACGATCGTCGCCATGGCGACGGGGGAAGCCAAACAGGAAATCCTGTTCTGAACGGGATTTCCTGTTTGCGCTGATCGCCGGAGGCGATCGGAAGGGGTGGGGGATGTACAGCGGCTATCATGTATAGCTAGCGCTAGGCTAGCTACATGATTAAATTAAAAAAAAAAAAAAGTGCTGCCCCCCTGGCGATGTTATTGTATCGCCCAGGAGGTTAAGTGATGTGATGTCAAGAAGGAGAACAGATGGGGGCTGCACAACAGGGATCACAGGTTAAAGTGGACTTAAACTCTTCTGCAGGATAGACTGAACAACATACAGAAATCCACCCTGTATGTATTGAGAGAGTTTAGTCTAATTCCCCCTCACCTGTGACTAATCACAAGCTGTAATTCCATCTTCCAGCTGTGTCAGCCCAGAAATCTCGGCAGAGCAGCTAATATGTAAACACAGGATGTTAACCCTATGCCTGCTTCCATGAAAGCAGGAAGTAAACACACTGCAGATTTATTGCAGGATTTCTATTAGCTGTAACAAAACTCCAGGATGGAGCGCTGGCAGCCCCCGTACAGCAATATTTACAACCTGCACTCCTGCGCAGGATGCGGTATCAGCATTCCGATCAGCTCAGGCAGAAATAGCCGATCAGATCCGCTCTACTGCAAAGACGACTCACACCTGCACAGACGACTCACACCTGCACAGACGACTCACACCTGCACAGACGACTCACACCTGCACAGACGACTCATACCTGCACAGTAGAGCGGACCTGATCGGGCTCGGCTATTTCCACCTGAGACGAACACAAAGCCGCTGCTGCGCCTGCTACTGCGCCTGCGCATAGCTTGTTGGCGGATTGTTGGGGAGCCACTGATGGATCTCCGAAGCTCAAGAGGATGGGGGAAGATTCCTCAAGCTTCACCCTCCCGAGGTAAATATCCCCCAGGGGCAGTTTTTGTTTTCTTACCGATTCGCTTTTTCTGCTGTTGCTTATCTTTTAGAGCAGAGAGGAAGTTCAGAGTTCAAGTCCGCCTTTTACAACATGATATGAGGATGTACAGAGGCGCCAAAAGGATAAAATGTGCTAAAAAGTTTAAAACATTCAGGTGGCGGTGGTGGACCAGCCACACCAAAACATACACGATGCTGTCGCTTAAGGTAGTAATAATTTATTCACATACTCCTAGATAAAACTGCAACGCGTTTCACGGGTACAATCCCGCTTCATCAGGCAATAAACAACCGGAATTTCACACAGCTCTAGGTCCAATAACAGCTTGGCATCTCTGCGACATCCGGTTGTTTATTGCCTGGTGGAAGGGTGGTACACCCTCTTTTCCTCTATCTACAGAGAGCGACATCTTAGTCTTGAGTGAGGACAGGCCTAATCTCCCCACCTGCCTATACAGTGGTTTCCTCGAGGGTAACCCAGGTTTGTAAGTATAATACTTACGATTCATTATTCTTCCCTGTTCCAATACATACTACACTATATTGGGCTCTCGGTTTTCTGCTTTATTTTACAACATGAAAACGCCACTGATCACGTGACTTCACATAGGTTTTAGGCGTCAGCCAGCCAACTGGTTTGCAGCTTGGGAATTGTCCAATCAAATGCACTTCCTGTTCATGTTCATTGGCCCAGCTCCAAACCGCAAACAATCTGCATGTCAGCTGGAATCATAAGCATGTCACTGACCATCTCTGGTCCTGCATGAGTAGAGTGATGTACCTCTAAAGCAGTGCGCATTTCACAAGTGGGTTGTGAAAGGACACCCGAGGTGAAAATAGACTGACAAGATAAACAATTGTATCTATCTTCCTTCTGCTAAAAATTACTTTTTTTTACATATCCCACAGGTTTATTTTATATTTAAATCCACTTTTTTAAGTTTTTACTGTTTGATTGTTTCTGTTCAATGACACATTCATTGAAGTATGCCAGAGCTAAAATCTATTAACTATTGACCCTTTCTATCGCTTTCCTGCTTTCAGAAGCCATTTTCTGCTAGGAAAGTGTTTTATTGCTGTAATTCCTTATCAGTGAGGGTTATGCTATAGTCTGACCCGGACAGAAACTGTCACTTGCATACCTGATATTTAACTCTTTCAGGCAGAGAAAGAAAAAAATGAACACAGCATAGTTATTTGTGTGCTTGGCACTGTACATACACATGTCTATCTCATGGCACATGTCACCTCAGGTATCCTTGAAGCCCCATCCTGTTTATCTGTAGGATTTCCAATATAGCCTCAGTGCTGTAATAATCTCTTCACCCCGAGATTCCACCCACAGATCCTGTGTTCCCTGCAGCAGTCCAGTGCATAAAAAACCTCACAAGTGGCCACCACTACATAAAAATGAGATGGAATCAGGTACTAAAATCTTAAAGTGTACCTGAGATGAAAACAGTCTTGGGTTCCATACTTACCTGGGGCTTCCTCAAGCCTCTTTGAGGCCGCCTGGTCCCCTGCCGTCTCCCTGGGTGGCTCCTGCCCCCCTGCTGGATGGCCCGTAGCCTAGCAGAGTAGCGCTTCATTGCGAATGCATGTCCCAGTCGCGCGCACGTCACTGTTGTGTTCCCGTAGTTACCAGTGCAGATGCAGAACGCTTCCAGCTATGAGGGCATGCGGGCAGACAGGCATGCGCGATGAAGCGTGACTCAGCCAGGCTATCAGGCCGACCAGCAGGGGACAGGAGCTAACCAGGGAGTTGGCGAGGAACAGAGTCGCCTCAAGGGGGCTTGATGAAGGCCCAGGTAAGTATGGAACCTGAGACGTCTTTCGCCTCAGATTCCCTTTAAAAGACAACAAAGGTGACAAGTGACATGATGAGATAGACATGTGTATGTACAGGGCCATGCACACAAATAACTATGCTGTGTTCCTTTTTTTCGTTCTCTGCCTGAAAGAGTTAAAAAACAGGTATGCAAGTGACAGTTTCTGTCTGGGTCGGACTGGGTCAGACTATAGCATTACCCTCACTGATAAGTGATTATAGCCATAAAATATTTTCCTGTCAGTAAATGGCTTCTGAGAGCAAGAAAGAGATAAAAAAGGGTCAATTCATAGATTTGAGCTCTGGCATACTTCAATGAAGGTGTCATTGAGGAGAGACAATGAAACTCAAAAAACTTAAAAACTAGATTTAAACATAAAATAAAACTGTGGGATATCTAAAAAAAAAGTCCTTTTTAGGAGGAGGAGGATGGATACAATTGTTTTTCTCATCAGTTTATTTTCACCTCGGATGTCCTTTAAGCCAAAATGCATTTATTAGTACACACACACACAACACTTGAGGGTAACAGATCACTCACATTGTGGGTCCTTGCAGACAGGACCCTTTTACATCAAATCACATGTAAGTGAACATAAAGTGCCAGTGCAGATCAGTAAAAACTTGCCCACTCTCCAACCCGACCGGTTTCGGCCTTCCAGTATCATCAGGGGTGACACCGGGAGGCCGAAACCTATTGGTTTGGAGAGTGGGTACGTTTTTGCTCTGCTATGTTATTTACACGATTGCCATATTTCCTGTTGTCTTTTCTAGATGCCTGACCTGTTTTTGATGATCCTCTGCACGATGTCGTCAGTCGTCAGGTTATTCTCGCTGTTTATTGTCTGGAAAATGCCGCGGCTCTTCGGCTCCTGAAATACAAAAGAGCGGCTCTAGTGTTATAAAGACACAATATAATTCAACAATAACTTATTGACATTTTTACCCACTTTTCCACTAAATAAAAGCCTGGTGCTCGACACTTCAAAAACAATGGGGATAAGTGACTAAAAGGCTGGGAAACAAACCCTGGGAACATAAGAGATCCAGGAAATCAAGGTGTGAAGGATGTAGTAATAATAGTAGTAATAATAGTAGTAATAATAATAATGGTTTTGGCCCAGACTTTGGCTACGATTTATCCAGTGCTCTCCCTCTTTTCCGGTCAGCAGAGACGGATTATGCTGAAATGGGGCCCTAGGAAGGTGCCCACTTTTGATGGCCACCTGGATTTTTTTGTAAGATTTGGTAGTGGCTAGTGTCAATCGGCTCGTAGTTTCTCTCCAGGCCCTAGGCACCTGCCTTGTGGATAGTGACCACTGTCAGCATGCACACAGCTTATGTTGGTACATGTGGATATATTTTGTTAGCTCCCACGGGGGTTTAGTTTGACGCACTATCTGTCCCAAGAGAGGACGTTAGGATACAAGTTTCTAATCCCTTGATAGGCTTGACATACTAAATGCTTGCATGTTTGTACTATGCATGTTACAGGGCCAGCGTTAGGGCACGTACCAACACTGGAGAACCTATACGTGGTGTATGTGACTATGCAAGAAGCTTTATCCTTGTAACTAAGACCTCGGCTTTTAACTTAGCTGTAGGGATAGCATTGCTTCCTGCATGATTTGTATGAAAAAATTTGCATAAGAGTGTGCGGGGGGTTAAATGACTTTGGGAGAATTCTGCCACGTGGTGTATTGTTGGCACAGGCTTGGGGTCGATTTGGACTCCTATGCCCACCAAATCCAAATGAGGTGCGGGGGGCAGGTTCACAATGTCAGTCATCAGTAGAGATCAATGGGAGACGAAGATCCCCCATCTGGCAGCCCCTCATATGGTAGTGGAAGATTCTGCAAATATTGCGTAGTGCAACCATGGCAACATGGACCAACACCTTCTGGATGATGTCCCATTCTTATTCCAAACCACATCCTGCTCTGTAGACTAACACCGGACAGAAGGTTAGCTCCCCCTTCAGCCAAAACCTCCAGCACCACAGCCGAAAACCGAATCCAAGCAGGCTGGCCACATCCTCATCCAATAGCCACATTCACAACAAGGCGCAATGGTAGGGGGAACTCAGTGGCTGTTACAACTTCCCGGAAGTCAGTGAACTTGGCCCTAGATAGCGCAATAGGTATGCCAGATTTCTACGGTGATGCAGTAACCATTTCTAGAAACATCTAAATGACGTGTGTGTGTGGTGTGTGTGTATGTGTGTGTGTGTGTGTGTATGTGTGTGTGTGTATGCGTGGTGTGTGTATGTGTGGTGTGTGTATATGCGTGGTGTGTGTCTGTGTGGTGTGTGTGGATGTGTGTGTGTGTTGTGTGTGTGTATGTGTCTGTGTGGTGTGTGTATGCGTGGTGTGTGTATGCGTGGTGTGTGTGTGTGTGTGTGTGTATGTGTATGTGTGTGTGTGTATGCGTGGTGTGTGTATGTGTGTGTGTGTGGATGTGTGGTGTGTGTGTGTGTGTGTATATGCGTGGTGTGTGTCTGTGTGGTGTGTGTGGATGTGTGTGTGTGTGTGTTGTGTGTGTGTGTGTATGTGTCTCTGTGGTGTGTGTATGCGTGGTGTGTGTATGTGTGTGTGTGTGGATGTGTGGTGTGTGTGTGTGTGTGTATATGCGTGGTGTGTGTCTGTGTGGTGTGTGTGGATGTGTGTGTGTGTGTGTTGTGTGTGTGTGTGTATGTGTCTCTGTGGTGTGTGTATGCGTGGTGTGTGTATGCGTGGTGTGTGTATGTGTGTGTGGATGTGTAGTGTGTGTGTGTGTGTGTGTGGATGCGTGGTGTGTGTGTGTGTGTATGTGTGGTGTGTGTGCGTGTGTGTATATGCGTGGTGTGTGTATGTGTGTGTGGATGCGTGGTGTGTGTGTGTATGTGTGGTGTGTGTGCGTGTGTGTATATGCGTGGTGTGTGTATGTGTGTGTGTGTCTGTGTGGTGTGTGTGGATGTGTGTGTGTATGTGTCTGTGTGGTGTGTGTATGCGTGGTGTGTGTATGCGTGGTGTGTGTATGTGTGTGTCTGTGGTGTGTGTGTCTGTGTGTGTGGTGTGTGTGGTTTTGTTGCCATTATCACCTCTCCATTATAAAACCTTTTTCTGATGGGAAACAAATGTGATTAAAGCGTTGATTGGACATAGTTTGATCAGTGTATGGATGTCTATCAAAGCACTCTGACTCCCAATCGATTTCAGCATGAATTCTTTCGGGAATCAGCCTAATGACAACGCCACACCCAAGTGAAGATGTACCTCCCCTGAATACTTACCGTCGGTGTCTGCCTCTGTCTCCATCCTCTTCCCCACACGCTTGCGCCCCACGTGGTTGCTAGGGTATACGTGTGAAAGTGTGTGATGTCACACACGCTCCCATGTGTAATACACTGGCAATCACATGGGGTATGTGTGTGTGGAAGAGGGCGGAGACAGTGGCGGACAACAACAGGTTAAGCAATCAGGCATGAGCACAGGATGGGGCACATTTTACACTAGAGGGGACAGCGACAAGGATTCTGTCACATTCGTCCCGATATCACACGCCGTTACCACCGTGCACCCGATCACGACAGCCCAAGATTTTGCAGAATGTCCGACCGATACATGCAACCAATTTTAGCCCGTAATTTGTGACATCGTTGATCGGGCGTGCTCTTGGCAGTACCGATTCTCATTTGATTTGATTACAAATCTCAAATTGGACGGTCATTTGGTCGCCAAGTCGAGTAATGTATGGGCACCTTTAGGGCGTTCAAAGGTGGCGTTTGAACACGCGGCAGCATCTTTGCTAACACAGCCAATAATTCAACAAGTATCAGCAGCAGAGGATCGTCAAAACAGCCAGGAAAGTAGCCACTGTTTTCCAGTCACTCCAACGAGACTCAAGTGACGCTAACCAGCGTTTGATGTAAACACAGACATATTACAATCACAACAATCCAATAAAGCTCCATTCCAACAGCCCCGAGGGGGAGAAATACAGAGATGAGAAATGAAATGAAGTTTTATAAACCTGAGAATAAAAGTGATGTCTAATTGACTCTCCAGCCCCGCAGGCGACGCGTTCACAAAGCAAGCGGAGGAAATGTGACTTTATGAAAATGTATAAGCGGAAGGGAGAGAAACGACGTGAATTATAAAACCGCTGCCGTTCAGCAGGATGGTTACCACTGGGCCGAGACATCTATAAAGACAATATTCTGCAAACCACCTCTGAATTCTTTTGCGGGCAAATTCACTGTCCAATTCGATCATTTTATGGAATCTGTGGAAAATTGACAACACGGCCGCCCAATCAATTTTTCTATTGATTTTGGGCTGGAATCAGTTGAAAGGATCGATCGGGAATGCTGGTAAAATCTTGGTTGAAAGGGCTCAATGGGGTCAGGGCCGGGCCGAGGCATAGGCTGGAGAGGCTCCAGCCTCAGGGCGCAGTGTAGGAGGGGGCGCACAATTCATTCAGCTGTCATTCCCAATTGTGTTTGAAGCAGAAAGAAATAAGAAAATGGGATACATGACAGTGACTGCAAGCCATAACTAGAGATTAAGGGGTTGGGGGCCCTGGGGCATCGATTAGTCTAATAGCAATCAGTGTGTGAAGGCTGGGGTGGGAGGGATGGAGGAGGAGCCTCTTAGTGTAATAGCAATCAGTGTGTGACGGCTGGGGTGGGAGGGATGGAGGAGAGGCCTCTTAGTGTAATAGCAATCAGTGTGTGAAGGCTGGGGTGGGAGGGATGGGGAGGGGCCTCTTAGTGTAATAGCAATCAGTGTGTGGCGGCTGGGGTGGGAGGGATGGAGGGGCCTCTTAGTCTAATAGCAATCAGTGTGTGAAGGCTGGGGTGGGAGGGATGGAGGAGGAGCCTCTTAGTGTAATAGCAATCAGTGTGTGGCGGCTGGGGTGGGAGGGATGGAGGGGCCTCTTAGTCTAATAGCAATCAGTGTGTGAAGGCTGGGGTGGGAGGGATGGAGGAGCCTCTTAGTGTAATAGCAATCAGTGTGTGACAGCTGGGGTGGGAGGGATGGAGGGGCCTCTTAGTGTAATAGCAATCAGTGTGTGAAGGCTGGGGTGGGAGGGATGGAGGAGGAGCCTCTTAGTGTAATAGCAATCAGTGTGTGACAGCTGGGGTGGGAGGGATGGACGAGGGGCCTCTTAGTGTAATAGCAATCAGTGTGTGAAGGCTGGGGTGGGAGGGATGGAGGAGGGGCCTCTTAGTGTAATAGCAATCAGTGTGTGAAGGCTGGGGTGGGAGGGATGGGGAGGGGCCTCTTAGTGTAATAGCAATCAGTGTGTGGCGGCTGGGGTGGGAGGGATGGAGGGGCCTCTTAGTGTAATAGCAATCAGTGTGTGAAGGCTGGGGTGGGAGGGATGGAGGAGGAGCCTCTTAGTGTAATAGCAATCAGTGTGTGAAGGCTGGGGTGGGAGGGATGGAGGGGCCTCTTAGTGTAATAGCAATCAGTGTGTGACAGCTGGGGTGGGAAGGATGGAGGAGGAGCCTCTTAGTGTAATAGCAATCAGTGTGTGACAGCTGGGGTGGGAGGGATGGAGGGGCCTCTTAGTGTAATAGCAATCAGTGTGTGACGGCTGGGGTGGGAGGGATGGAGGGGCGCACTTTGCTGTCTCAGCCTTGGGTGCTGAAGGACCTTGTCCCGCCTCTGAATGGGGTGCATGGCAGTAATGGCGTTTGATATAGCGACGACCTATGGACCCCCAGCCGGTATCCCCCACCATGTGCTCCCTATGCCTATATGCAGTGTATAAAGGCTCCCCTGTCCGCTGGCATGACTCCAGGCTTCCTCCGGTTTACTCCATCATCGAGAGCGCTACAGTACCACATGACTCTGCACATGTGCCAAGTGTTACAGGTGCTCACAGTGATGGCGGACACCTGAAGAGGCCAGGAGCCGTGCACCGGTGGAAGGCGGGCCCTTATGGGCATGGGGAAGGGTGGGAACACACATGTACACTTTGGGGGGGCAGCCAGGTAGGTGGTGGCACTAGTCCAATTTCTGATGGATCGGTGTGCTGTGTGTAGGTAGAGATGGCCCAGCCTTGGAGAACTCATGGAGAAGCACATGATCAGTTTGATCAGCTGATAGATTTGTAAGCATCTGATTTGCTGGTCATGATCATGTGTTAAACCAGGAAGTCATCACAGCAAATCAGAGGCTTACAAATCTATCAGCTGATCAAACTGATCATGTGCTTCTCCATGAGTTCTCCAAGGCTGGGCCATCGCTATATGTAGGCAGGCAAAAGATCTATCTCTGAGGAATCTATTTCATGGTTGACCTCTCCATACATCAAGTACTGTATGAGTACCTTAGGGCCCTGTCACACTAGGGCGGTGCATCAAACTGAAGCACCGCTACCGCAGCTTAATGTAGCCCTATGAGGAAGTTCACACTTCCCACGTTGCGGTACGCTGCGCCTGAAGTACCTAATTTGATGCTGGCGCAGAACTATGTTACTGTGCGGGATCCACGGCGAGCTGCGTCGGCCCGGAATTCATGTTAGTGTATGGGGACGCTGGGTTTTTTAAAATTTGACGTCACAACATCGCAGCGTGCATGCACAGAAGCGTACCTTTACCATGCTCTTCTGTGCAACTTCCGCATACCCCGAAGCAGGAAGTGGCCGCAAGTGTGTGTCACTTCCTGCTTAGCTGCTGGCCAGACAGGGAACTAACTAACGAACTAACTAGTACTAACACAGTGTTCTCTGAAGGCCTGTTTGGTGGTGCGATGCGGTGCTATGGGCGCCACGCACCACATTGCTAAAGCCAGTTTACAGTGTGAAACCAGCCTTAAAGTGAACCAGAGATGAAGCACCTTCATGTATTTTACCATATATATCAGTGGGAAGATTAGAGAAAACACCTACCCTGCTTTCTGTTTCATTCTTTACTGCTCAGCTTGCTTGTTATCAGCCCTGATAAAATCCCTGGATGAGCATTCAGCCTGGCTTTGCTCAGGAATCATTATAGCTGAGTCATTATAGCAGAGCCAGAAGGGGGCAGGCTTGAGCTTGAAAAGACATCAGAGAAGACAAACTCGACTATAATGATTCCTGAGCAAAGCCAGACTGAATGCTCAGTTGGGGATTTTATCAGGGCTAATTAGAAGGAAGCTGAGCAGTGAAGGATGAAACAGAGAGCAGGGTCGGTATTTTCTCTAATGTTCCCACTGATCTATATGGTGAAATACATAAGGATGCTTCGTCTCTGGTTCACTTTAAGGGTTTACTCCAGTTTCGTACAAAAATCTCTTTATTGTGAACCAAAGTACAAAACCGTACATTTTCTTATGTGAAAACTGCTTGGGAATGTGATTGTTTGCTCCATAGCTATTTTCAAGAGAAATATATGCAAATCACAACTGTTCCTAAGCATGTCAGGAGGAAATCCATTGGTGTCTGGAGGAATGTCCTCCCCTTTGTCCTTTCAAGACTCCCTATTGGTACTTTCCTGTGATCGATGGCTAAACTGACAAAAAAGGTACCTCATGTCACTTTACTAACTTCCACTTTGCCTTATTACATCTTACTAAACTGTAAGCGTAAGAGCTCAATTCAAGGGAAAAAATAGTTTAGGAGAGGGTGGTGGTGAAAGGTGAGAACCTCTTCTGGATTTCCTATTGTAACAAGGAGGAAAGATGGGTTGACAGACGCCGCCTGCCACCTTTTCAGGATTTTTATTGCCATCTGGCATCCTCATCTGTGAGAATTCTGCGTGGGTTTCCTCCAGGCACTCCAGATTTCTCCCACATCCCAAAAACATACAGATAAGTTAATTGGCTTTCCACTAAATTGGGCATAGACTCACTGGAGATAGGACTATGACTACGGTAAGGTTAGACAGTGAGCTCCTTTGAGGACAGTCAGTGACATGACTATGTACTCTGTACAGTACTGTGGAAGATGTCAGTGCTATTTAAATACACACCTTATTTACTCGCGTATAAGCCTAATTTTTTCAGCACAACTAATGTGATGAAAAGTTACACCTGTAACGACTGGTGTCAGCTAAACAGATTTTCTGATTATTGGTGATCTGCAGTATCACCAATAATACAGACGCTATACCTGATTATGTGGTGATCTGCAGAATCACCAATAATGCTAGTATAGCCAGACACAGGACTACCAAGGTGAGATAGTGTTTGTTGCAACAGTAATGAGGAAGATAAGGTCTCCCAAGGAGCGGGAGACTACAGACAATACTGCAGCCAAGGATCATCTGAAGAGCAGGTGAGTCTGGCTGTACAACAGTAAAGGAGCCCCTGAGGAGCAGGAGCTACTGGGGTGCTGCAATGTTGATCGCCTGAGAAGCAGGCGATTCAGACAGTACTGAAGCCAGTGGACACCTGAGGAGCAGGTGCCACCGGTAGCTGCAAGGTAATCACCTGAGGAGCAGGTATTTGCCAACAGTACTACAATAAAGCTTCACCTGAGGAGCAGGTGACTGCTACACATCCCTCACCAGTGGCTAGGCCCACTGGCGAGGATAGCGAGGTCAGACAAGCAGAGTAGGCAATGTAAATCAGATAGGCAGAGGTACAGAGTCAGCAAGCAGGAGAATAGTCAAGGAAGGCAGAAGGTCATAACAGATAATACAATGTAATTAGTACTTTAAGCTATCAACAGAATCTGGCTAAGTGTGGATTCCCAGCTCCGGCTGGTTCTGGCACACTTTGGGATCTGAATAAGGTCTGAGCGCTCACACGTAAGCATTCGCAACAGTAGACACCGGGCAACTGACAGTCTGGTACTATATATACTAAGTTGCTCCGCAGCGCCGCCCCAGCCACTCAGCCAATCCGAAGTACTGTTGGAGTCAGCTGACTTGACAGATCAGCTGACTCCCCTTCTACTCGCATAAAGGTCCTGTTGCCTGGCGCACGCGTGCGCGTAGCCCTCAATCTATGTGCAATGGAAGGACCAGGCAGATCACTAGCATGAAACTGCACGGCAGAGGCCACCGGCTGATACGCGGAGACAGCCGCCATGCCGCCTGTCTCCGCGGCGGCATCTCCGCTATTCCTTACAACACCCCCCCACCTCCCCTTCGGCTTCAATGCGAGTCAGTGGAGCAGAACGGATGGTGGAGCAGGGTTTGTTACTGGCAGAGGAGTGTAAGGATTGTGCACTAGTGATCCTGCTCTTGCCAGCTGGCTCCCTGCTGTGTCCGTGCCCCCCCCATCCCCCGCAACATGGTGTGCAGAGTGTGCTGCTGAAGACTACCTGTGTCCCCTGGCTTGTGGAGCGGAGCGTGCAAACATCGTGTCAGCGGTGCAATGATTGGGGATTCTTCCTGTGTGGCAATTGCTGTGTCTCATATCTTAAGACACATCTGTATCATCCTTGGAGTACATCTGACTACTGTGGAGGGGGCTTATACATGAGTCAATGACTTTTTCCTGGGATTTGGGAGGAAAGTGGGTACCTCGGCTTATATGTGAGTATATACAGGTAATAATAATATTGTAGTAGTATATAAGACTGTGACTATGGTAGGGATTAGATTGTGAGCTCCTCTGAGGACAGTCAGTGACATGACTATGTACTCTGTACAGTGCGGCAGAAGTTGACAGTGCTATATAAATACATTATAATATGGTATGACTGTGACTATGGTAGGATTAGATTGTGAGCTCCTCTCAGGACATCAGAGACATGACTATGTACTCTGTAATGTGCTGCAGAAAATGGCAGTGCTATATAAGTATCAAAAAATAATAATTACCATAATTTCCTGTCCAGACAGGAAGTGGGGAAATCTCTCAGAGCGTGACAGAGACAGAAACATTTTTGATAATGTGGGGAAAGTTCAAACCACCTACTACTACTACTCCAAGGTAGTCCCAAGGTTAGGACTGAGCAAACATCTCCTTTAACAGGGACACAAACAGCATTAAAACTGTGAGAAGTTCTGAGTTACCTTTCATGCTATCCTAAACTATGTTTAGAAAGTTCCTGCAAATGGACATACCAAAAAGTCTTTTATTTTATTACGGTACATAGGTAACATTTTCAGAGCATCGTCACATCTGAGACTCACCGCATAGGGGTCAGACCCATCCCGGTCTGGTAGTACTTCCGTCTTCCCATGACACACCAGATCAACCTGAAGAGAGGAATATATTAGTGATGCAGATGACTGAATCAGGCTGTATCCACCTCTGACCCACCTGGGTTCTCATATATAATGAAGCACCCTATGCAATCTGCTTAAAATGGAAGTACTTATGACATTTACTCCCATTCTCCCCTTTTGGTATTTATGATGATGGGTGTATTAATGATGGGTGTATTTTTTAAAAAATAATAATAAGGAATCTTTTTTTGCTGCTGAGGCAAGGTATCAGGTGCAGTGCTAGTCATGCTGGGAGCCGATAAGCATCTCTCTCTATAGGGTATCAGGTGCAGTGCTAGTCATGCTGGGAGCCAATAAGCCTTCCTGATAAGAACAAGGGTTCCAGGGGGAAACACAAGACTCATGTAGCAGAGCCCTGAGACAGCTCACAGTAGTATGCACATACCCCCCTGGAGCCCCCTCCAGGATGATAATTTTTTTCTTGTAAAGGATAAAAATGCTCAGGGTCACACAGTGTCATGCAGAGACAAACACTTGCATAGGTGTGCACTCCCACAGCTAATGAGCATATTCAGGAGGGAGGGGCTGGAGGAAGGAGCTGGCTGGCAATTGACACATGCCAACCAGCATATGGAGGCAAGACATAAAAATGGCGACATCTGAAAACGAAAATTATAATTTTATTTCTTTATTTTAGAGTACTAACATGTATGTTTTATGTACTGTAACATTGTAGAACTCAGGTCCACTTTACAATTCTCAGCTGGTATGTAATGTACAAAGTTTGCCTCTTGGTGGCAGTGTGGAGATATTTGCCAATTTGTTTGGGGCCTGTAGGTAGCCACTAAAGTGCAGTCATATTCATAAGCATTTACCAGTGATCTCCACAATGGGCAATAATCACTAGCCATTGCCATAGCCATAAAGTGGTGATCAGCATGAGGTGAAAAGTCCAGTTTTGTTTTTTTGCCCTCTGAAGGAGCTAAGAGATAACTTATGTGTGCAAGTACAGTAATCTGTTCCCCCAACTGTGTTTCCAGCACCAATCAGGCTTGGTCTGTTTGTAGAAGTCCCCAACGCCACCAATGTCTTCTGCTCACACTAGATTCCAGAGAACCAGGACTTACCTTGAAATGGTCCAGTAGATCGGCAGTGACTGAATAGGGCGCACCAATGACAACTTCAGAAACATACTGCATGAGTAAAAGAAAGGGGGACATTTTAGGAACAGGAGACTAGGAGGTTGATTCACACAGCTTTTCTCATTAATTATCTCAACTTATGCCCAGTACACACCATATCATTTTCTGTTAGATTTTTCTGTTAAGGTGCTCTTACATCAGGCGACTTGGCGGCCGATCGACCATCCAATTCGATTATTATAATTGGATGAAAGTCGTTGCTGCCAAGTGCATACCCGACCGACAAAGCCACCAATTTCGGCACAGAAATTGGTCGCTTTGTCTATTGCGCATGCTGCAAGATGTCGGGACGAAGTTGCTTGGTCGGGTGTGCGGCGGTACGGCGGCAATTTCCGAGTGAGCGATGAGACGACGAAACCCCCGCCGCACTGCATAAATGTGCCCCCTTCTCCGTGCTCGGCTCCTCCAGCTTCACTGAACTTCCTGTCCCGGCAGGAAGTTTAAAAAGTAGAGCGCCCTCTACTGTTTAAACTTCCCCAGCAGGAATTTCAGTGAAGCTGGAGCCCTGGAGCTGAGCACGGAGAAGAAGACAGCGGAGACCGGGGGAGTCGCGCCGGCCGGATCAGGTAATGTATGCGGGGGGTTGTGGAGGCGGCAGCACCACCACAGATTGTGATTGGTTACATGTGGAAATCGATTCACAATCTGTTTGCAGTAAAGGCAGCCATACGATCCCTCTCTGATCAGATTTGATCACAGAGGGATCTATCTGTTGGTCGGATCTGATGGCAAATCGACCAGTGTATGGCCACCTTTAGCTTTTCGGTAAGATTTTCTATAATTAGATTATTTTCTGTAAAGTACTGGTAGACACTGGTCATTGTCTCTGGTGCATTGTCTTCTGGTTATCTCCTGCTGAGTAGAACAATGCTTAATTGCTAGGCAGATAGACGGTTATCCCTAGTACACACCATACAATTTTCTGTAAGATTTAAGGCCCATACACACGTCGGATTTTTCCGAACGACGGGTCGTTTGAACGTCCCGTCGTTCAGTCGTCCGCACGCCAAATCGGGTGTGTGTACAGTCTGTCGTTCGGGTGATAAGACTGGCCTTTAGCGATCCGCCTGTCGTTCGGAAAAATCCGACGTGTGTATGGGCCTTTACCTGCCATATAGATAATATCCAGCATGTTGGAAATGATCTATCTAACCATCTATCTGCTGTGCAATTAGGCATTGTTCTACTCAGCAGGAGACAATGCACCCGAGACAATGACCAGTCTCTACAGAAAATAATCTAATTACAGAAAATCTTAAAGAGAATCTGTATTGTTAAAATCGCACAAAAGTAAACATACCAGTGCGTTAGGGGACATCTCCTATTACCCTCTGTCACAATTTCGACGCTCCCCGCCGCATTAAAAGTGGTTAAAAGCAGTTTTAAAAAGTTTGTTTATAAACAAACAAAATGGCCACCAAAACAGGAAGTAGGTTGATGTACAGTATGTCCACACATAGAAAATACATCCATACACAAGCAGGCTGTATACACCCTTCCTTTTGAATCTCAAGAGATCATTGTGTGTTTCTTTCCCCCTGCAGTTCTCATGCACTGAAGTTTCAGGCTGCTCTTTTCTTCCTGCAAACAGCTTTGCCCTTGTCTGAATTTCCTCAGTATGTGAAAGCCCAGCCAGCTCAGAGGACGATTTATCCAGCTTGTAAAAGATAAGAGAGAAGCTGCCCTAATCTAAATAAAGCACAGGCAGTGTGCATAGAGGGGCCTGGAAGGGGGAGTTCATAGCAGAACCACAACACTGAAGAACTTGGCAGCCTTCCAGACACAGGCTGACAAGTCTGACAAGGGAAAGATACATTGATGTATTACAGAGACTGATAGCAGAAAGTGCTGCAGTAAGCCAGAACACATTAGAATAGCTTTTGGAACTTGTAGGATGATAAAAAACAGGATGCAATTTTTGTTACGGAGTCTCTTTAAGCCCAATCTACACGATACGATTCTTTATACGATTTAATTACGATTCTATTTACGATCCGATTAAATCCAACATGTCCGATCAGGATTCGATTCAATTCGATTCGCCATTGCAAACCAATAGCAAATCGAATTGTATCGAATCGAATCCTGATCGGACATGTCGGATTTAATCGGATCGTAAATAGAATCGTACTCGAATCGTATAAAGAATTGTATCGTGTAGATTGAGCTTAACAGAAAATCTAACAGAAAATGGTATGGTGGAAAACATGTTGGAAATGATCTATCTGGCAGGTAAAACAGAAAATGGTATGGTGTGTACTAGGCATTACTTATTTTCCACCTAAACTGTAAGGAGAGCTAATACATGAGATAAACAGATAAGGTGAGGATGCATGAGATGAACAGACCAGGGCCCAAATGCAATTTACTCTCTCCCGAGTTTTCTCAGAGGAGATCATTTTTCAACTTCTTTTTTTTTAAATTACTTTTCAGTTTTTTTTAAATCAAAAAAGTGCCAAAACGTTGGCGACAAAGCGTCATCAAAATTATTTGGAGTATATTCTTGCTTGCTGGGGGCTTAAAAGGCATTTCGTTGGCAAGGTGTGAAAATATCACTGAGGAGAAAATGTGCGAGATAAACAGTTAAAGGAGTCATCAAGCAAGTAATAGTACCCAGAGAACTACTTACCTGGGGCTTCCTCCAGCCCCGGCAGCCGCTATGTCCCTCGCTGCAGCTCTGCTCTCGGTGTGCAGGACGACCTCCAGGTCATCATCTGCTGCCCCTGCACGAGCACCCCTGTCCATCACCTCCATGTGGTCCAGAGTGTACTGCGCAGGTGCAGGAGAAGACACCTGGCGGGGCACCGTCGGGAACCGGAGAGCAGAGCTGCAGCGAGGGACATAGCGGCTGCCGGGGCTGGAGGAAGCCCCAGTTAAGTAGTTCTCTGGGTACGATTACTTGCTTGATGACTCTTTTAAGGAGAGATCATTCATGAGATAAACAGATGAGAGATATACAGAGAGATATATCATGAGTAAAGTCAAATAAGGATAGATTAACCATGAGTTAAAGAGAATCTGAAGCCATATTAAAAATGGCTTTTTACTTTATACACATGTGAGGCATGTTTGCCTCAGCAAAAACGCCGCTATCGCGCTGCATAACGAGGGGTCTTCACCCCCCAGTGCTGCCCCTGTGCGCTTCCGTGTGAGGCAGGGCTATGAGCTGCAGCCCTGCCTCACACGTGTCTGTCAGCGGCGGATCTCCGCCTCTCCCCGCCCCTCTCAGTCTTCCTTCACCGAGAGGGGCGGGGGAGAGGCGGAGATACGCGCTGACAGACGCGTGTGAGGCAGGGCTGCAGCTCATAGCCCCGCCTCACACGGAAGCGCACAGGGGCAGCAAAATCCACGACCAAGAAAGTCGTGGATTTTGCAGGGGGGATTTGGGGTGTAAAGACCCCTCGTTATACCGCATGATAGTGGCGTTTTAACAGGGGCAAACATGCCTCACATGTGTATAAGGTAAAAAGCCATTTTTAATATGGCTTCAAATTCTCTTTAAAGGGTTATATAAGCAGAAAACAAAATGAGTTGAACTGACCTGGTGCTTCTTGCACCCCCCTGGAGTCATGCTGTGTACACCCACCCAGTCCTTCAAATTCCCTCCAGCAAGCAGTGGCGACCCCCTTTAAAGCTGGCCGGTTGCAGGCTACTGCGAATGTGCCCTCCCGAGCCGTGCACACCCTGATTGCGCTGTCAGGAGCATTCTGCCCATGTGCAGTAGTGATTTTCCCATACTGCTCATGCGCAGAACGCTGTCATGCCACGGAGACGCAGTGAGAAGGGTCCCGGAAGGATGACTCCACCTGGAGCAAGAAGCCTCAGGTAAGAAACTTTTTTTTTATTTTGCTTAAATAACTCTTTAACTCATGTTTCTTTTTCCTCTTTATATTTCCTTTAAAGTGAAGGTCCAAGGTGAATGAAAATAAAAAATCTACTTACCTCGGACTTCCTCCAGCCCCCACTGAGCGGATCGTTCAGAAACAGCCTTATCAGTCTGCCGATAGACTGTACACACGCACTGCTGTCGCTGGAACGCCCACCCAGCGGGAGGGTCTGACGGATCCGTCGTTCATTGCCGTAGTGCGTGTGTACGCACCTTTACCTGGGGCTTCCTCCAGCCCCAAGGCCACGGGCTCCCTCACCGTCCTTTGGGACGCTTTTTTCCAGCAGAACGGTGAGGGAGCCCACAGCCCATAGGGGGCTGGAGGAAGCCCCCAGGTAAGTATACATTCTTGCTCTTCAATCATCTCTGGTTTTCTGTAAATACTGTATAGTTTGTTCTAACATCCCTTGTTGGGATTTTTACATCCTGATACACTCATCTTACTAGAGCTTGCTTTGCATGGACAGCTTTGTGAAATGATAGAAGGGACAGAGGCTCACCCTGCAGGCCAGGACGCTCAGTGTCCTCTCGTGGATGTTCATGATGGGGTAATTCTTTCTCTTGTAGTGATTGACCTCCTGCAGAGAGACAGAGTCAGCGCTCAGGGCGGGAAGCAGCGGGACACAGAGCGGAAATCGCACAGATCTCTACTGACCTGGTCGAAGTGGAGGCCCACAATGACATACGGCTTGGGAGCCAAGCTGTGAACCTTGTCCAGGAAGTCTATATGACCGATGTCTGCAGCTCTTCCGTGAAGGAATGTTTTGGGTGAAAACAATTCTAGTCATTGTTATAAAGAACTTTACTTGTACTGCACAGATGCCCAAACATCTAGCGATTCTGGCGGCCGATCGACCAATAGACAGGGATCTCTGATTGAAATCGGCAGACTGATTGGATTGATTTCAGCATTAAAGCGGGCCTGAACTCAGAACTTCCTCTCTGCTCTAAAAGATACGCAACAGCATAATAACCATTACAGAAAAACATTTCTTTGTTACAGCAGATACAAATCCTGCAATACATCGGCACTGTTTCTACTTCCTGCATTCATGGAAACAGACAAATTGATAACATCCTGTGCTTTCAAATGAGCGTATCTGCCATCTCTGCCATAGGCAGTCATGTGACATGAGGAGAGATCAAATTACAAGTTGTGATTAGACACAGACGAGGGGGAATTAGACAGGCTATACCAAGCATGGTCAAACTAGGCCCTCCAGCTGTTACAGAACTACAAGTCCCACAATGCATTTGCCTTTATGAGTCATGACTGTGGCTGTCAGAGTCCTGCAATGCATTGTGGGACTTGTAGTTCCGTAACAGCTGGAGGGCCAAGTTTGCCCATGCCTGGGCTATATTATCTCTAAATACATACAGGGTGCATTTCTCTATGTTTATCTTATGTCCTGGGCAAGAGTTCATGTCCACTTTAAATCTTTCAGGAATTGACCTTGTGAGGCCGCCTAGTCACCCCCATGCCCACTAATGTAGATGCGCCCCCCCAGTGCCCCAGCATTATTATTTTACCTGTCCAGCGTCCACACTCCTCTTCTGCATTCGCTCCCCATGTGGTTGCCAATGTACTGCGCGAGAGGCGGGTGTGTGACATCATACAAGCATGGCAGGTGCAATACATCGGCAACCACGTGGGGCGCAAATCTGGAAGCAGAGTTGTTTGTGATTATGCGCACAGCTGGCCACAAGCTTGTCGACGGACCTTCCGAAGGTGCCAGCGATAGTTCGGGGCTACACAGGAGGACTGCGGAGGTCTCATCAGTATCCAGAGACTTCCCCCTCCCAAGGTAAGTACCCCATAGGGGCATTTTTTTTTCCTTACAGGATCTCGTTAAAGGGGAACTTCAGCCTAAACAAACATACTGTCATCAAGTTACATTAGTTATGTTAATTAGAATAGATAGATAATATAATCTCTTACCCACCCTGTTTTAAAAGAACAGGCAAATGTTTGTGATTCATGGGGACTGCCATCTTTGTCATGGGGCAGCCATCTTTTTGGTCGAAAGGAGGTGACAAGGAGCAGGAGACACAGTTCCAACTGTCCTGTGTCCTGATAACCCCTCCCAGCTGCATGCGCTAGGCTTCAAATGTCAAATTCAAAATGTAAAAAAAAAAAATTGCCACAAAACAGCAGAATGAGAACAACAAAATCAGAAATCCCATCATGCTTTGCACAGCATCAGGGGAAAAAAGCCCGGGCAGTTTTCTTCTGTGCAGCTAAAAATGAGACTTGTATAAGAGAAACAAAGTTCTGATGCTGTGAATCTGTTAAAGAAACCCAAAGCCTTTTCAGTGATGTTGAGTCGATTTTTAGTCCGGAGGTTCACTTTAACTTGGTTTCACTTTTGCAGACAGCACTGAAAGGCTAGTGCTGGGAATACACCATGAGATTTTTTTGACAGATAGATGGTTCGGTAGATAATTTCCGACATGTCCGATTTGATTTTCCATCTTTTTTTCTGATCGAAATACGATCGGAAAATCGATCGGAGAGTAAATCTGCAGCAAAATCTCATTGTGTATTCCCAGCATTAAGCCTCAGTGTTTCATTTATGGGGAGACAACTGAGGGCAGAGCTCCTGCAGTCTATTCACAGCTACTGATAAGATCTAATTAGACTCTTTGATCTGGCTAAACAAACACAGAGAAGAGAAATTCTTCATCAACTATATGTGGAATAAAAACTTCTCAATGTGTGCTGTGCAAGAGTTCGTAAAAGGATACGGAAAAGGTCAAAGGCTCCGGCCACATATATGATAGTGTCTCCGGGTGCTGGCTCCTTCCCAGAGGCAAACTGCATAATCTTCTGAGACGTCTGCAGGAACTGGGAGACTCCAGTCCAGGGACTGTGGCCTCTGGGGTCCTGTATGGAACAAGAGGCATTACGATGGACAGCTAAACAATTTACTAACAAACAGGTGACACTGAGCAACATTAGTGAATGGTCACTGCAACACTGCAAGCAACCCAGGCAACACATCAGTCTTTAAACAGGAAGTTGTTAAAATACAAATGCCACTCAGTGTTCTTAAGCCCCTCTGGACCATTTGTTTTTGTACATGTATTTAATGTTTATGCATAGTTACATAGTAGGGTTGAAAAAGACATCCATCTGTCCTGAGGAAGTGGGCACACACCCACGAAACACGTTGCCAGTGCATATTAAGAAATATTAATTATATGAATTTGTCTTCATTGAGGTAAGTTACCTTTGTTTTATTGATACCTTGGGTGCCTCTTTCCCCCTTTCATCCATCCATTGAGTTCAACCAGAAAATACAGTACAAGACTTCCCTGCACCCTCATATATCTCAGTTGATCCAAAGGAAGGCAAAAAATCCTTGAGGTGCCCATACGCCTCTCCAGCCACCATATCGACCATCAGATAGAGGCCTCCAGGGCGGGGCCGAGGCGAGAGAGGCTCCAGCCTCAGGGCGCAGAGTAGGAGGGGGCGCACAACTCACTCAGCTATCATTCCCCTATTGTGTTTGAAGCAGAGAGAAGTAATAAAAGGAGATACATGGCAGTGACTGCAAGCCAGATAACTAGACATTAAGGTGTTGGGGGCCCTGGGGCGTCTTAGTCTAATCAGCATGAAATCTACTGGAAATCATCCTAGCACTGCCATCTCCGTCCTGCTGGCCTGAATCCTTCCCTCCTCCAGTGTTTATTTGAATTGCCGCCGGGGTCCCTGTACCACGTGACATCATGTAGTGACGTGACGTGCATGTGGCAGTGCCAAAAGTCATGCCTGCAGACAGGTGAGCTTGTAACGCCCACCATAGGGGTAAATATACACCTAGGGGGGAACCGGCTTGGGGCTCCGTCGGGCGTCAGAAAATCTAACACTGTCATGGCCGCACACTTGATCGAGGCCTTGCCTAATCGATCCCTTTGTTCGATTCTACCCAGAAATCGATTAGAGCGATTGGTTGGGTGGCCATGTTGCGGCATCAATCTCTACCAAAGTCGATCATTATGATCGAATAGGCCGGATATTAATGCTGAAAGTCAAGTAATGTATGGGCACCCTTACAAAGCTTGGACCAACTAGTCCTAGAGTGGAAAAAAAAATCCTTCCCGACTCTAGATAGCAATCCAATAAAATCCCTGGATCAACCTCGCCGGGAATGCTGTGTGTGTAACTCAGAAGTCAATACGATTCTTAATCCAGCAGTTATACATTACATTCCCCGATTAGTCGCCTTTTCCATCAAATGGGGCTTCCTGTTTAGCTGACATGCAATGCCCTGCTGACATCATTCCAGCCCCACCTGTCAGAACTCCTCCCACTACCAGTCTGAGCCAGAACTCCTCCCACTACCAGTCTGAGCCAGAACTCCTCCCACTACCAGTCTGAGCCAGAACTCCTCCCACTACCAGTCTGAGCCATTACTGTATCCCTAAAAAAAGGGGGAGGGCACAGCACCTTGAACCACATGTACATAAATTGATTTACCAACGTAAGTCATATAGCATGCAATTTTTTTTCAAATCGTTTTAACATCTGATGTGGAAAAAATGGAACATAGATAAAATTAGGACCTCAGCTGATTGAAATTTAATTGCAAATGGCAGCAATTTATATTGCTGGTGTGTGGGGAGGATCGTGCTCAGGTGACAGCAGAACGGCTTTATAGCGCATCAAGCAGCATGCTAGCGGCGCTTTATCGATTTTCAAACATATTCCGCTTTAGACCTGACCAACACTGAAAATAGTGCAAGTAAAAACAAAAAAAGATTATTGCTCCCTAGTAGGGGGGAAGTAATCAATCTTTTGCCGGGCTGTCGTTGCATAGCAACCATGATGCTGACCCTCATCAGGGATCCGCCCATTATCCAAGCAAAAAAAAAAAAATGGATTCTATGTAGGAGCCAGAACACAGTTCTGATGCTGTGAAACTGTTAAAGAAACACTGAGCCTTTTCAGGGCTGCTGAGTAGATTTTTAGTCTGGAGGTTCACTTTAAAGAGACTCTGTAACAACAAAAACCTCCCCTGGGGGGTACTCACCTCGGGTGGGGGAAGCCTCCGGATCCTAATGAGGCTTCCCACGCCGTCCTCTGTCCCACGGGGGTCTCGCTGCAGCCCTCCGAACAGCCGGCCACAGAGCCGACTGTAGCTTCAATATTTACCTTTGCTGGCTCCAGCGGGGGCGCTGTGGCGACTTTCGGCACGGAAATAGACGGAAATACCCGATCTCCGTCGGGTCCGCTCTACTGCGCAGGCGCCGGAGACTTGCGCCTGCGCAGTAGAGCAGACCCGACGGCGATCGGGTATTTCCGCCTACTTCGGAGCCGACAGCCGTCAGAGCGCCTGCGCAGGAGCCAGGAAGGTAAATATTACGTCACCGCTGCACGGAGGGCTACAGCGAGACCCCTGAGGGATGCAAGACGGCGTGGGAAGCCTCATTAGGATCCGGAGGCTTCCCCCACCCGAGGTGAGTACCCCCCAGGGGACGTTTTGTCGTTACAGTTCCTCTTTAAGTGTGTCAATACAGTTATCATAGAATACCAGCTGGTACCAAAATAATAAACATAACCACTGTCACAAAAAATGTAAAATGTAAAATATATTCATATAAAATGTAGATTTCTTCCAGAAAGAAAATGCACTATACATTATGTTTTACCTATGTTGCTATCCCTTACAGTAGATAGTAAAACGCTGACAGATTTGACAGGTTTTGGACTAGTCCTTCTCCTCATGGGAGATTCTAAGTATTAACTTTATTCATTACAACAGCATTCTCTGGAAAAGATTTATACAAAACTGTCAGCCGACTTTCCTATTTCGTTGCACACTATTTTGGCAGTTGAACTGATGAATTGCAGTTTAGCAAGTGCTTATTGTAACTAAAGAAATAACAGAGAACCCCCCATGAGGAGACAGACCAGTCCAAAACCTGTCGGAACGGTCAGATTTTATCTACCTGCTGGAAGGGAAAACAACATAGGAGAAAAATAATGTTTAGTGTTTTACTCTGAGAGAAATTTACATTTTCAAAGGACCTCTGTCGTGAAAATGTTAAAATATAAAATACATGTAAACACATACAAATAAAAAGTACGTTTCTTCCAGAGTAAAATGAGCTATACATTACTTTTCTCCTATGTTGCTGTCACTTACAGTAAGTAGTAGAAATCTGACATTATCGACAGATTTTGGACTAGCCCATTTTCTCATGGGGGTTTCTCGTGGGTTTTCTTTATTTTTAAAAGCACTTAGTGAATGTCAGTTGCTCCGTCCAACTGCCATAAAAGTGTGCAGCGAGCAGGGAGGCTGGCCAGCATCTGTGTATAAATCCTTTTCAGGGAATGTCTTTATACAGAATAAAGGCCATGCTGAGAATCCCCCATGAGGAGATGGGCTAACCCAACACCTGTCGGTAATGTCAGATATCTACTACCTACTGTAAATGACAGCAACATAGGAGAAAAGAAATGTATGGCTCATTTTACTCTGGAAGAAATGTACTTCTTATTTGTACGTGTTGTAAATTTTAAGATTTTCGCGACAGTGCCTCTTTAAGTGTGCAATTGAAATTTTACAACTTTTAGTGACATTTGTCCGGTAACTAAGTGTAATGATGGCTATATAGCTTCTGCGACCTCTTTTATCTCTATTTCATTTTTTGCTAAGTAAACGTAGTACTGTAATCTTCAGCCCTGTGTGGATAGCAAGATGCCCTCGGCAATGCAGACAATTCTAGGCTCCTATAGTGGAATCCACTCACCTTCCCAAAGTTGTCTTGATGTCTTTTATAATCTTGAGTAGCTTCCTGAAATTAGAACAGTAAACTAGCCACATAATGACGGCAAGGGCAATTATTCATTCACAGCATAATAGTGCGTGCGCTTATAGGTAAGTGTGCTTAAAAGACCTTAAAACTAGGCTCTAATCAGTAATATTATGAGCTTACATGACTGATTTTAGCCTTGTTATAAAATACATCAATTGTCAGATCCACTGTTTACATGATGATAATAAGCTATAGGTAGCTTGTACTTCTGTGATCAGTGCTTGTAGATGCTATCAGCACTTTAGTAAAAGGGACGATGATCAGCACAGAGAGTCAAAAAATCGGGGAACAGATTCAAAGCACTATATTCAGGCAGGGATCGGTACACACGGCAGCTAGTTTACTATTACATTATAAGCACAGAGTAACAGTTTATACTGCAAATAATGGGGTTGACATGTCCGTATCTTAGAAAGGAACTGTATTGAACATAATAACATAATGAATAAAATTGCTTATTGTTTACAATATTAATTTACAGATTATTTAGTCAGTGTTTGCCCCACTGTAAAATCTTTCCTCTCCCTTATTTACACTCTGAAATGTATCACTGGTGGTGATGTGTTTAGTTCTTGCAGGTGATCTGTATGGAATGTTCGTTACTGAGAGTTCTATGCGCAGAGGGAGATACTGCTTGCTTGGCAGTTGGAGACAAGAAATACGTTTTGAATCAGGATGATACCATTTATTGGTTAATGCCTTTTCTGCTAAGTTAGCCAATAAATGGTATCATCCTGATTTTACTGTTGGCTAACACGGTACAATACTCCACTGCTACTACTTGGCAGGTGGAAAAAGCTGCTATTTCTCACAATGCAATGAGGTTCACAGTCAGCAAACTGTCAGGACCTAGGTCATGACATCACACTGTGGGAGGGGTTTCACCACAATATCAGCCATACAGACCCCCCTGATGATCTATTCGAGGAAAGATTAAGATTTCTTCTGGGAAAGGGGGTCTCGGCTACTGATTGGGATGAAATTCAATCCTTGGTTTTAAAGTTTACCCGATGCAAACATTGAGTCAAAAACTGAATACTTACCCAACAAAAAGGTAGTCTCTGGATCCTATAGAGGTTTCCCACGCTGTCCTCATTGCCGCATGCAGACCCCCCCTCCCCCCAAAGAAATCTTGTGGGGTTTCTGATCTGGGCTGTGCTCAGGCAGCTACTGCACAGGCACACCTGGACTCGCACAGGTGCATCACGGCCAAGCTCATGCATGAAGAGGAGTGCGACCCGAATCTTCCAGAGGGTCCCGACAAGGGGCGGCAGGAGTGAGGAGGAGGACACCAAAAGCCCCAACAGAATCCAGAGGCTCGCCTCTCCTCTTAGGTAAATATGTGTTTTTGACTTGAAGTTCGGGTTTATTTTAACATTTTTAAAAACAAAAAAGCTACATGCCTGTGCCAGTGATTTGGGCACACCGGTCCTTTAGGCGTTTCCAAATGTCTGCCTCCAAGGCATATCTTCGCCAAGACGACTTCCAAGTATATGCCTTAAGAGGTCCGCAATGTGTGCAGATGAACATTCAGAAACCCCTGAAGACCTTTGTAGCTTGCAAATTAAGTTTTGCCCAAAAACGTCTTAAAGGGACACTTAAGTCAAACAAAAAAAATGAGTTTTACTCACCTGGGGCTTCCAATAGCCCCCTGCAGCTGTCTGGTGCCCTCGCTGTCTCCCTCCGATCCTCCTGGCCCCGCCGGCAGCCACTTCCTGTTTCGGTGACAGGAGCTGACAGGCTGGGGACGCGAGTGATTCTTTGCGTTCCTGGCCACAATAGCGCCATCTATGCTGCTATAGCATATATCATATACCATATAGCAGCATAGAGGGTGCTAATGTGTCTGGGAACGCGAAGAATCACTCGCGTCCCCAGCCTGTCAGCTCCTGTCACCGAAACAGGAAGTGGCTGCCACCGGGGCCAGGAGGATCGGAGGGAGACGGCGTGGGCACTGGACAGCTGCAGGGGGCTATTGGAAGCCCTAAGTGAGTAAAACTCATTTTTTTTTGTTTGACTTAAGTGTCCCTTTAAGACGTCTGCAGCAAAATTCTGAAACGTCTAAAGAGGTTGACGCCAGTCTAAGGGTTAAAAAGAAGATAAGATCAATAAAACAAGCAATGCATTATTGAGCTGTCTATAGAAAGGATGTCCCCCATGACCGATGTTTGGTGCTCGGTCTCGCCACTGTCCAGCTGCATCTCTGATCCAATATGCTGGGAGACAGATCCCGCATAAACAGAGGACGGTGGGTTCTCCCAGCATGCATCTGAGCCAGCAGCTTCCTGTAGGCATAATCATGTGACCATATTAGGCGCAGATTACCTGGTGACTGTACTTCTGCCATAAGGCCAAATCCTCACAGGTAGAAGGGATCCAAGAAAAATGAAAAGAGCAGTGATTAGGTCAGGTCTGCTATGACAGCTGCTCCGATGGTTATAGTTACATCCCAGCCCACAGTGTTTCAAGGTAAGCAAGTCCGAACCAGAGGACTGTATTTATTTCCAGACACAGCAAAGTCCTCGTTATCCGGAACGCAGGCAACCAGAAGTCTCAACCAGTGGATAATGGGGACTGTTTTTTGAGGGGTTTGCCGGCCACAATATACTCACCGAGCCTTCCGTGATGTCCAGTAGCTCCTGTCGGCTTTCTGGCATCCGTGCACGGTTCCCGGCTAGTCATGTGTCCTGACGAAGGTCAGGTGACACCCGCGGGAGCCGTACACTGAGGGTACCGGAAAGCCGCCAGGAGCTATAGGACGTCCCAGGAGGCCCGGCGAGTATTTTATCCTACCCGAGGAGGGAGGTGTGTGCTTTTTTTGGCCTGTTGCTCAAGTAACCCGGCAAGCACATGTATCTGGCCTCAGGGTTCCCTGCTAGTGCCAGACACTGAGGACGTTGCTTTATATGAATAGAGAAGAGGCAGGGAGTGAAAGGTTTCCTGATTTCAGCCTAGATGAGACTTCTCTCACCTCTCACACAATTAATGTCACCCTTGCAGACTTGTGATGTCCAATACTCACCACAGTGTGATGGGTCTTTGTCATGAGCAGCATACGGCCCACCAGATCTGTCGTGGACACGCCCTGAGTGCGCTGGCATTCCCTAAAGGTCGGAAGTCAGAAATCGTCAGTGCTTCCTGTGCAAGCTCCCGCCTAGCTGTATTAATACGATTTAAAGACGTCAACTGACCTGTATCTCCCAGCCTGCTTCACTTCCTCATAGGTATCCTTACCGTCCACCGTCAGAGTGATATCGTCTGTGGAAGAGACAGGAAGTTGCTAAGGAGGCAATATAGAGTAATTTCTTAAAGTGAATGGGAACCGCATTTAAAAAAATTAGACATATACTTACCCAAGGAGATGGACGGCTCTGGGTCCTATAGAGCCTTCCGGCTCCTCTTCTGGTCCCCTCGTTCCAGTGCTGGCTCGCCCGGTAGCAGTATTTGACTAAATTAGTCAAATACTGCTTTACCCGGCCGAAGGAGGCTTCAGAAGTCTTCAGGGAGCCCGAATGCTCCTGAAGAAGGGCGGTCCTGTACTGCACCTGCGCAAGCACGCTCACTCCTGTGCAGTATGGAGTCGCACGTCTTCGGGAGGACACAACTCCCAAAGACTTCCAAATACCCTTTCGGCAGGGGATTGAAACGGGGGGGGGTTTGGAGGGGGGAGCCAGCACAGCATAGAGAGCACAGAGAGAGGAGACGGAAGGCTCTATACGACCCAGAGCCTTCCCTCTCCTTAGGTAAGTATTTGCTTCATTTTTTAAAAAATTCGGTTCCCATTCACTTTAAAGGACAACTCCAACGAAAAAAGTAAGCAATTAAAATCTGACACGAACCTACAGGTTTTGGACTTGTCCATCTCCTCATGGGGGATTGTCAGGCTATTCTTTGTTTTCAAATGCATTTCCTGAACGGCAGTTTAACTGTAAAAATAGTAAGATACCAGCCAACCTCCCTACTCACTTGCACACTATTTTGCTAGGTAAACCTAGCAACTGCTGTTCAGGAAATGCTTTGGAAAACAAAGAAATCCCCGAGAATCCCCCATGAGGAGATGGGCTAGTCCAAAACCTGTCCGTTCTGTCAGATTTTAACTGCTTACTTGTTTCGCTGGAGTGGTCCTTTAGCAGATCAGTGGAGGAAATATTATAAAGATCTCTTCTAGGCGCTGAGGGATGGCAACTGTAACATGTGTCTGATGTAGTTGCACAGTTTGAAAAAAGACACACTTTAAACAAGATGAACTATTAAGGCTCATTCACACTAGAAACGCTTTTCTGAGCGTTTTGCGATTGATTAGAGTTGTTTAAAATAGCTCCCATTCACTTTCATTAATATTGTGTTAAAAATCACGGCTATTTTCGCAAACGCGATTGCGTAATCCTATCGATTTTTACAGCGATTTTAATGAAAGTGAATGGGAGCGATTTTTAAAAACGCTAATCAATCGCAAAACGCTCAGAAAAGCGCTTCTAATGGCATCAGATACTGGTCACATTAAAATTCCAAGCATTTATTTAATACTGTACCCGACTGGTTTGGGCCTTCCACCTTTATCAGGAGTATTTTACCCCTGCCAACGACAGAAGGCCCAAAACCGGTTGGGTCTAGTGTGAATGGGCCCTGAGAGCCCTTTTCCACAGACTAAGCTTTGGTTTGATTTTTGGATCAGGCACGATTTTCCGATCGATAGAGTACCATGACTGACATAGTTATTCCAGAGACAGAAGATGCATGAGCTCTCACACACAAGTGGATGTCACATATGCCAGCCAGCTGCCACAGGATCCAATTTCCTCAAGTGGTTCAATGTAAAATGCAGCAATTCCTCAGCACTACACTATTGTTGTATTTATCCAGAATTTCTGACTGCCTGTGGCCTGGGTGGCCACAGGCAGTCAGAAATTCTGGTTGAATAGAACAATAGTAAGTGCTGAGGAATTGGTGCTCAAGGACACAAAAAACACAATAAAATTTCAAGTATTTATTTAATACTGTACCCGACTGGTTTGGGCCTTCCACCTTTGTCAGGAGTATTTTACCCCTGCTGATGACAGCAGGCCCAAACCAGTTGGGTTGGAGAGTGGGCAAGTTTTCTATTACACCATGTGAGAAGCTCAAGAGGCAGGGGAAATTAACTCACATACAGCGAAAGAGGAGCAGCCAGTTAGGAGAGGGAGCGAGAGTAAACTCCCACATAGATGTTTTCTAAATACTGCTGAGCAGTAGCGTCCCTACCATAGGGCGGCAGGGGGCGCCCCGCACCGGGTGTCGGGCGCCCCAGGGGGTGTCATCAAGGCCTCCCACAGAGGCCTGTGCAAGACAGGAGGGGAAGCAGCACGGAAAGGAGGGGTGGCGGGGAAAGCGGCGGGGAGGGGGGCCGGACCCCCCACCTCCCTCACCTGGGTCCCCTCCTTCTGGCGCTTCCCCCTCCTAATTAGTCGCAGCGGGCAGCAGCGGGCAAGAGACTCACCTTCCTGCGTTCCAGGCGATGGCAAATAGCGTCATCGTCACGTGACGCTGGTCTCCGCCTTCTCCACCGCTCACTGTGCTTCCTGATTGGCGGAAGCACAGTGAGCGACAGAGAGGTCGGAGACCAGCGTCGCGTGAGGATGACGCTATGCGCCGCCGCCATCGCCAGGAGCAGGTGAGTGAGTCTTCTTCGCCGCTCCTGCCCGCTGCTGTTAATTAGGAGAGGGAAGCGCCAGAAGGAGGGGACCCAGGTGAGGGAGGTGGGGGGTCCGGCCCCCCTCCCCGCCACCCCTCCTTCCAGGCTTTCCTCACACTGGGGGCAATTGTACTAGCTATTCTGGGGGCAACTAAATTAGCTATACTGGGGGCACCTAAACTAGCTATACTGGGGGCAGCTATACTGGGGGGCAGCTATACTAGCTATACTGGGGGGCAGCTATACTAGCTATACTGGGGGCAGCTACACTGGGGGAAGCTATACTAGCTATACTGGGGGCAGCTGTACTGGGGGCAACTAAACTAGCTATACTGGGGGCAACTATACTAGCTATACTGGGGGCAGCTATACTGGGGGGCAGCTATACTAGCTATACTGGGGGCAGCTGTACTGGGGGCAGCTATACTGGGGGCAACTAAACTAGCTATACTGGGGACACCTAAACTAGCTATACTGGGGGCAGCTATACTGGGGGGCAGCTATACTAGCTATACTGGGGGCAGCTATACTGGGGGCAGCTATACTGGGGGCAACTAAACTAGCTACACTGGGGGCAGCTATACTAGCTACACTGGGGGCAGCTATACTAGCTATACTGGGGGGCAGCTATACTAGCTATACTGGGTGGGGGGCAGCTATACTAGCTATACTGGGGGGCAGCTATACTAGCTATACTGGGGGCAGCTATACTAGCTATACTGGGGGCAGCTATACTGGGGGCAACTAAACTAGCTATACTGGGGGCAGCTATACTAGCTATACCTGGGGGCAGCTATACTAGCTATACCTGGGGGCAGCTATACTAGCTATACTGAGGGGCAGCTATACTAGCTATACTGGGGGCAGCTACACTGGGGGCAGCTATACTAGCTATACTGGGGGCAGCTGTACTGGGGGCAACTATACTAGCTATACTGGGGGCAGCTATACTGGGGGACAGCTATACTAGCTACACTGTGGGCAGCTACACTGGGGGCAGCTATACTGGGGGCAACTAAACTAGCTATACTGGGGGCAACTATACTAGCTATACTGGGGACAGCTATACTGGGGGGCAGCTGTACTGGGGGCAGCTATACTGGGGGCAACTAAACTATCTATACTGGGGGCAACTAAACTATCTATACTGGGGGCAGCTATACTAGCTATACTGGGGGCAGCTATACTGGGGGGCAGCTATACTAGCTATACTGGGGGCAGCTATACTGGGGGCAGCTATACTAGCTACACTGGGGGGAGCTATACTAGCTATACTGGGGGGCAGCTATACTAGCTATACTGGGGGGCAGCTATACTAGCTATACTGGGGGCAGCTATACTAGCTATACTGGGGGCAGCTATACTGGGGGCAGCTATACTAGCTATACTGGGGGCAGCTATACTGGGGGCAACTAAACTAGCTATACTGGGGGCAGCTATACTAGCTATACCTGGGGGCAGCTATACTAGCTATACCTGGGGGCAGCTATACTAGCTATACTGAGGGGCAGCTATACTAGCTATACTGGGGCCAGCTATACTAGCTATACTGGGGCCAGCTATACTGGGGGGGGGGGGGGGGCAGCTATACTAGCTATACTGGGGGGGCAGCTATACTAGCTATACTGGGGGGCAGCTATACTAGCTATACTGGGGGCAGCTATACTGGGGCCAGCGATACTGGGGGCAGCTATACTAGCGATACTGGGGGCAGCTATACTAGCTATACTGGGGGCAACTAAACTAGCTATACTGGGGGCAACTAAACTAGCTATACTGGGGGCAACTAAACTAGTTATACTGGGGGCAACTAAACTAGCTATACTGGGGGCAGCTATACTGGGGGCAAATATACTAGCTACACTGGGGGCAAATATACTAGCTATACTGGGGGCAACTATACTAGCTCCACTGGGGGCAGCTATACTGGGGGAAACTGTACTAGCTATACTGGGGGCAACTATACTAGCTAATACTTTAAAATACAGTTAGCTCCGCCCTCATCTGGTCATGACCACGCCCATTTTTTTGCTGCGAAGCACGCCGCAGGTTGTGGCCACGCCCATTTTTAGGAGGGGGGGGGGGTGTCTTTTAATACCCAGCACCGGGTGCCAAATGCCCTAGGTACGCCACTGCTGCTGAGATCACGCAGCTGTGATGTGGTGAACATTTTCTTTTTTTATCTTAAATCTAGTTAGTTTGCATTATGCTCAGGGGTGGGGGAGGTTCAGTGGTAGAAAAATCTGAGAAACACAAGCTAATTATGCCACAACCTCAATCCCTCCAGACGCAGCTCATATCTCTGTGTTCTAAATATTGCACTTGGAATAAAAAGATCAAGTGACTAATTGTGGAATTTTAATCATTTTAATTAAGACACCTCCTAGTCATCTTTTTCCTAGTAAACAAATCCAGTTTCTCTCACCCTTAATTACAGGTTAGCTCTCCCATCCCTTTAATTAGATGAGTCATGCACCTCTGAAGTCTATCCAAATCTACGTCCTTCTCATAGCCTAGAGCCCAGATCCAATCTCAGTATTGTGGAGTTATTTCTATAGTAGCAGTATGACACTGGGATCCTGTATGTTTATCTTCTTGTTTATACAGCTCAGGACTTCATTCTTTTTTGAATCCGGTGTTTTGTTTAGTGTTAAAGGGGCACTATGCACATATTTTAAATGTTACAATTTTTCGCCAAACATATACAAATAAGAAGTACGTTTTTTTTCCAGAGTAAAATGAGCCATAAATTACTTTTTCCTATGTTGCTGTCACTTACAGTAGGTAGTAGAAATCAGACAGAAGCGACAGGTTTTGGACTAGTCCATCTCTTTATAGGGGATTCTCAGCAAGGCTTTTATTCTTTATAAAGATATTGCCTAAAGATTTAAACAATGATGCTGGCCAGCTTCCCTGCTCGCTACACAGTTTTTTGGCAGTTGGACAGAGGAACTGCCATTCACCAAGTGCTTTTGAAAACAAATAAATCCCTGAGAATCCCCTATGAAGAGATGGACTAGTCCAAAACCTGTCGCTTCTGTCAGATTTCTACTACCTACTGTAAGTGACAGCAACATAGGAGAAAAGTCATTTATGGCTCATTTTACTCTGGAAAAAACGTACTTCTTATTTGTCTTTTTGCACATATTTAAAATTTTCTCGCCATAGTGCCCCTTTAACCAGAAATAAGCGAGTTCTTTTTAAGATTAGTTTTAAATAACTATTCCCCAGGGTATCCCATTCTGCAGTGTACTTCCGCATTTGCGCCCCCACATGGTTGCCGGCATTATAGCACAAAGCACACGCACCTCATGTACTATATGACGGTAGCCACGTGGGTCCCGTATGCGAAAATAGGGCATGGACACTCAGCGCGGACGGCGGATAGATAAAGTATAACTGCACGGGGGCATAAAATATTAGGGGGGGGCGTCATTTGTGATTACTGCACAACGTTACTGCTGCGTACCCGATTGAGCATGCTGGCCCAACGTTTTCCAGCATGTCCGATAGATACATGTGGCCAATTTTGGCTCAAATTGTTGATCGGACATGCTCTTGGCGGCACCGATTTTCATCAGATTCGATAAATATTATCGAATCTGATGGTCGATCGGCCATCAAGTCTACAGATGTATGGCCACCTTAATTGTTCTGACAGAAGAGTAGTGAAATATGATTGGTTCATAAGAGTTACATCACCACCATCTATTGCACTAGGTGTGGTCGCAACCCGCGGTCCGGTTTTCTAAATCAGAACGTAAACGGATCAAAAACAGATCCGTGCTGCCCTTTTGCTATTAGTAATCAGTGAGTGGGGAAGCAATTCCCTTCCTTCCTCTGCTTGCCGCGTGACTTCCTGCAATGCTGTCCACTAGAGGGCGGCATTGCAGGAAGTCACGCGACAAGCAGAGGAAGGAAGGGAATTGCTTCCCCACTCGCCGATTACTATAGCGCACATAGCTGGAGGGGGAGCGGGGACACAGGTAAGGTGGCCGCTGCCCCCTCAGGCTACCTGGGGACACCTATTGGGGTGACATGAAGGGGAGGAGCTGGCAGTAGGAAATCCAGCTCTCCCTCCATTTTCTGTGTGCAAAATAGCCTGTGTAGAGGGAGATCTGTTTTTGTATTGCCCTCCACTACCCCTCCGTGTATCCGGGGTCCGTAAAGTCCTGACAAACCCAGTATCTCCATTTAGTTTTTCAAAACGTATCCATTTTTGAAGTGCGTGAAGACGGACGCTATTTTCAACATTGGTATCCGTGGCTCTGGTTTTGGTCGGGCCCAAAAAACGGACCCACGATACGTGTTCTTAAAGAGGAACTTCAGGAACATACTGTCATTAAGTTACATTAGTTATGTTAATTAAAATAAATAGATAATATAATCTCTTACCCACACTGTTTCAAAAGAGCAGGCAAAGGTTTGTTATTTCATAGGGGCAGCCATCTTTTTGGTTGAAAGGAGGTGACAGGGAGTATGAGACACAGTTCCAACTGCCCTGTGTCCTGATCACCCCTCCCAGTTGCTAGGCAACGTGAACAACATAGGAAATCCCCTCATCCTTTGCACAGCATCAGGGGAAAAATGACCGGGCAGTATTCTTTGATGGGGCGGAGCTTAGCTTCTTTTCAGCTAAAAATAAGGCTTACGTAAGAAAAACAAAGTTCTGATGGTGTGAACCTGTTAAAGAAACACCAAGCCTTTTCAGTGCTGCTGAGTAGATTTTTAGTCTGGAGGTTCCCTTTAAGAAATGATGGAGAAGGTCAGTAGTGGAATACTCACTTCCATGGACACAGAAGTCACAGTTATATTTGTCCAGTGTGTCCAGTGTGGTGACATAAGGAGCTCCAGGAACGATCTCGTCCACCCACTTAATGGCGCGCACCATCTTGTACCGCTCCTCTTGTGTGAAGACTGGCGGCCCCTTGTGGCGGGAAATCTCCTCTGCGGAAAGAGTGAGGGTATTGGTGCATTATTACTGAGCACTCGAAATATTTGATCAGATTTTACCTCATAAGCATGCAGGAAACAGGAAGTGGGTGAAATTCTCTGCTACATGGATACAGACAACAATAAAATCCTAGCAGAAGTTCCCGTAATCCTTTTCCTTACTTTATCTAAAAACTCCCCCCCTTTTTTTTTTTTTTTTTTACAATATTCATTTATAAAATACTGCGTCAGTGTTTGCCCATTGTAAAATCTTTCCTCTCCCTGATTTACATGCTGAAATGTATCACATGGCGACATGTTGCAGTTCTGCCAGGCGATCTGTACAGAATGTTAGTAAGGCCTTGTTCACATCATAAATCGCAATTCCGGCGCTTACCTGCTTGTTAGGTTTTATTTTAAGCTTTGTAAACATCTAAAATCGCAATCGCAAATGCCAGAATTTTGCGAGTGATGTTTTTTCCCCTCCTGGCGCTTACCTGCGTGCTACGATTTTTTGTAAAGCGATTTTCAAAGCTCTTTTGCAGAGCGATTTTTTTTTTTTTTACTTCCTGACGCTCGGGAAATCACTATACTTTTCAAGCGCTTTGCGATTTCCCTATACCTTCTATTGAGGCAAATCGCCTCAGAAATGGTACAGGCAGCGCTTTGGTGAGCGGATCGAAATCGAACTGCTCAATTCTGGACACTTTCAGAAGGAATCATTGCACAGGTGCTTCTAAGGGCCCTTTTTCACTAGTGGCGTTTGCGATGCTGAATCGCAAAATCACAAACCGCTAGTGATTTTTCAAATCGCTACGGTTTGTTAAATAACATAGGAATCGCGGTAGTTTATTTCCACTACCGCGATTCGCTTTTGCCTCAAACGCAATTGCGCTGTGGAGCGATATTTGCCGCGATTTTGCTATGTACACTACAGCATAGCAAAATCGTGAACGTAATCGCCGGAACTTTCCTGCATTTTGCGATTCAGAAATCGCTAGCGTTCAGCATGAACGCTAGCGATTGCTAGTGGAAAAGGGCCCGGGCGATTTTAAAAAATCACCGGCACAAAAGGAGATATTGCTTGCTTAGGAATTGAAAAAAAGCCATTATTTCCCACAATGCAACAAGGTTCACAGACAGCAAGTTGTCAGTACCATGGTCATGACATCAGACTGTGGGAGGGGTTTCACCCCAATATCAGCCATTCAGACGCCCCAGATGATATATTCAAGAAAGGAAAAGATTTCCCATGGGAAAGGGGGTATCAGCTACTGATTGGGATAAAGTTCAATCCTGGATTAAAGCCTTGTACACACCTGACAGGTATCGCAACTCGAACCCTCGTGTGACATTGCTGACATTGTACAGAATAAAAGAAAAGCGGAAAGCTGTGTGATTTAAAAATGTGCAGAAAATCAGTCATAAAGAACGTTTCCTGAGCAAGACTATTGACTTCAACACACTGTGGAATCGTGAATGTTTTGCCATCCACAGCAAAACACGCACAATTCCACCTAGTGTGTTCAGTGCCTCACGGGAAGGTCCTTTTTATATATTTTCATTTTTAGATGTTGAGTTGCCTTTAAAGTATACCAGAGGTGACATGTAACATGACGAGATAGACATGTGTATGTAGAGTGCCAAGCATACAAATAACAATGCTGTGTTCCTTTTTTTCTTTCTCTGCCTGAAAGAGTTAAATATCAGGTATGTAAGTGGCTGACTCAGACAGGAAGTGACTACAGTGTGACCCTCACTGATAAGTAATTCCAACTATCAAACACGTTCCTAGCAGAAAATGTCTTCTGAGAGCAGGAAAGAGATAAAAAGGGTTAATAGTGCATAGATTTTAGCTCTGGCATACTTCAATGATTGTGTCATTGAGCAAAAACAATAAAACAGTTAAAACTTAAAAAGTGGATATAAACATAAACTAAAACTGTGGAATATCTTAAAAAGTCATTTTTAGGAGAAGGAAGATGAATACAATCGTTTATTTCATTAGTTTATTTTCGTCTCGGGTGTCCTTTAAGAAGACAAAATTATATTTAGTGTTGCTTCCCGTAAGAAGGATTTGTGGTCTCTTTTAGCCAATTTCCTAGTGGTTCTGGGCCAACATGAGATAATTGGGTATTCTGTAGTATCAGCATAGCTGTGAACAAGTTTAATAGACACCAGACACCGCTCCCACCCCCTGACATCACAGCATCCCGCAGGACACAAGGGGAGGAGCTACATGCAGCGCCGGATTTACCATAAGGCACTATAGGCGCGTGCCTATAAGCGCCTGACGAGGGAAAGGTGGCTCACTCCCCTTCCTTAGCACCTCCCTCCCTGCTTTCCTATGCATGAGTCCCGGGCGGAGCATAAATCTCAGCCAGCTCTTGGCATTCCACTGAAAAGATCTCCCTTCAGTCGGAGGCACCATTGACTACTTAATACTGAGGATAGTTCTGGCTAACTAATGCTATTGCTGGGAATACACGGTTCGTTTTTGAGCCATTTAGATGACTCGATAGATAATTTCCGACATGTCCGATCTCCCGCCCCCCGATTCCGCATTGAACACAATGGGAAAAGATAAGAAAAACGAGTGGAAGGTAAGAGAATCGCCTGCGGAATTGGGTGGGGAATCGATCGAGCGGGAGAATCGAGCCGTGTATGCCCAGCATAAAGAGACACCTGTAGCTACCTATGATGGGCAAGGGAAGTAAGGGACGAGTGACAGCTGGGACAGTCAGCACACTTGCTGTAAGGTTCGGCGGGTGTTTGTAGGTTCATGGAGGGCGGAGTCTAGGGTGCCAGGACATCTGTGCTTATAGGCTCCTGTGAGGTAAATCCGGGCCTGGCTACACGTCAGCCCACAGCGCAGTGGTACGATCCAGTCACTTACCGTCAGTGTGCACGCCAACGATCAGGTAATCCCCCATGGCACGCGCCTGCCGCAGCTGGTTGGAGTGGCCGTAGTGAACCATGTCATAGCTATAGAAGAAAGCAGAGGATGTTATTCAGACAAGGCCAGGAATAGCTGTGTGGTGAGGAGGCTATAGGAACACAAGCACAGCACTGTCCCAGCAGCCTCCAGTCATGTGGTAATAATGCCTAAATACTCTCTACACATCCAGCCAGGAATGTTTTCCTACATCTGGGTGAACACAGAGCCACAGAGCGTGATTCTATCTGTTCAGAAGATCCCGAGACAAATTGTACATTTATATCGCGCTTTTCTCCTGGCAGACTCAAAGCGCCAGAGCTGCAGCCACTAGGACGCACTCTATAGGCAGTAGCAGTGTTAGGGAAACTTGCCTAACGTCTCCTACTGTATAGGTGCTGGCTTACTAAACAGGCAGAGCAGAGATTTGAACCCGGGTCTCCTGTTTCAGAGGCAGAGCCCTTAACCATTACACTATCCAGCCATCTAGCCATGATGGGCAGATTTGATCAAGAGACAAATTTCTCTCTGATTAAGTCTGATTAGATAGAGATCTGTGGACTACCCATACACCGCAAGCCGATTCCCGAATGATTTCATGTGCATTCACGTGCCCCGTGCAGTTGCCAGGATATACGTGGGAGCATGTAAGGGTCACAAATGCGCCCACATTACTCCGGCACCCTCGTGGGGTATGTATATGCGCATTGCGGACAGAGCCCAGAGCCAGTGGCGGACACAGACAGGTAAAGTATACTGCATTGCGGACAGAGCCCAGAGCCAGTGGCGGACACAGACAGGTAAAGTATACTGCATTGCGGACAGAGCCCAGAGCCAGTGGCGGACACAGACAGGTAAAGTATACTGCACGGGGGGTCGCACATTGTACACTTGGGGGGAAAGCACCAGGGGTTTTGTCGCACTCAACACTTGTTCCAATATCGCTTGCAATTACCGCTGCGCACCCAATCAACCATGACAGCCCCGCATCTTGCATGTCCAATGGATAGCTGCGGCCGATTTTGTCCCAAAATTGGTTGCATCTTGGGCATTGGGCATGCTCTTGGCGGCACTGATATTCATCCGATTTGATAATTATTATGGAATTGCAAGGTCGTTCGTCCGCCTAATCAATATATGTATGGCCACCCGCCAGCCTCTTCCTGCAGCTCCAGGGACTTTCCAGAGCTTCATGCTGTCCTCTTCTCTCGAGGGTGCTGTATAGGGAGTGCAATGCTTAGGAGAACTCACTGAGCAGCATGTGATCAGTTTGATCAGCTGATAGATGTGCAAGGCTCTGATTTGCTGGTCATTATGCATTAAACCAGGAAGTCCTCACAGCAAATCAGAGTCTTACAATTCTATCAGCTGATCAAACTAATCACATGCTTCTCCATGAGTTCTCCTAAGCATTGCCATCCCTAGTGCTGTAAGTCTTTGACTCTCCTTACAATAACAACAGCATGGATGATGCTAGGCCAAGCAGCAGCTAAGCCTGCTGTTAACACCTTCATCTGGGCTGCTCTCAGGGTAAGCCAGCCATACACTGCATTTTTTGTGTGTCCCAATTAGACATTTGATAAGACAAATTATCTAATGGATTGTAAATGGAGGTAGATTTATTAAACATTAGATATTAACTGCTTCTGGACCAGTGCGGTTGAAATCTAAGTCCTGCAGGTGGCTGCAAGGCTCTGAAAGGACGTAGATTTCAACTTCCCCGCTACAGTCGATCGTGTCGCTCTCTGCCCACCGGAGTTCACTCGCCCTGCCGTCTATATGACGGAAGAGCTCTGTGAGCAGGTCAGGAGGCGCTTTCATTGGCTTCTGACCGCGTGATCACTGTGAGCCAATCACATTGATGGACAGGGCCACGAGCCAATGAAAGCAGCTCCTGACTGACGCACAGAGCTCTGCTGTCATAGCGACGGCAGAGAGAGGGGCCTGCGGTGATGGGAGAATGGCGAGTATGTGCGGCGATTCATCAGGAGGTGACGTTTTGTGGTGCCAGCAGTCTCTGCTCCGTAAGGGGCCAGAGACTGCTGCTACGCAAGGGGCTGAGGTCTAAAATTGCATTATGGATGGATGATCACATGGATTACCACCGCTCGGTCACATCGGCACAGGGTGAGCCGATTGACGGCTCACCATGCTGCTGCTGAAACTCCCAGCGGCGTTAAATACCTTTCCCCGTCCCAGTCGTCGCAATTCAGAGGGAGAAGGAATTCCGGGTCCAACTATCGCCAGCACCAGAATTACACCGATGCTCAGCCATAGACATAACATCATGGGCTCAATTCACTAAAGCATGATAACTCAGTTATCATGTGTAGAGGCTTTGCACATGCAAACTCGAGTGTAAAGGCTTCGCACGTGCTAATTCGAGTGTATAGGCTTTGCACGTGCAAACTTGGGTGCTAGTTTGCACATGCAAATCGGCTTTGCACTGCCATGCTAACACTTAGCACCCTTTAGTGAATCGAGCCCCATGTCTGTGGCGAAGCCCCGGCCAGGTACAGCCGGGGGAAGAGCGCGCCAAAATGACCCGCCTCGCTAAAATCGATCTGAAGACTGATCCGCAATGCTGATCTTTAGTCTGTGGTATATAATGATGATTCTGGAGTTGATCATAATATCAGTCGCAAACAAAATTGAATAGCGTATGGCCAGCTTTAGATGTACATGTGTATTCAAAAAGGATTTTAGCTCTAGCAACTTCACGGAGAAGCAAAAAAGGAAAAAAAAAAAGGAAAAGTTTGGCCGTAATAAATCTCCCCACCGATGATATTTGCCATACAATAAAAACAAGCATGTATTGGGAATCACTCCATAGGCCCAGTGCACACCAAAAACCGCTAGCAGATCTGCAAAACGCTAGAGGTTTTTGGCGCAGATTTCAGAGCGAGACGTTTTCTAAACATGCCTAGCGGTTTTTGCAGCATTTTTGTGTAGCAGATTACAAATATTGTTACAGTAAAGCTGTTACAGAACAGCTTCTGTAACAAAAACGCCTGAAAAACAGCTCTGATCTGGTGTTTTTCAGAGCGGTTTTCCACTTTCCTATACTTTAACATTGAGGCAGAAATGCCTCAGAAATCTAACAAATGCTGCAGCCCCCGAGTTTGCGTTTGTGGGAAAAACGACCCGCTCTGGTGTGCACCATCCCATTCACTTCCATTAGCCAAGCGGTTTTCCCCCTGCAAGCAGAACCGCTCTGGTGTGCACCAGCACATACACGGCAGCCACGCCTTATCTCCTGCCCCTGGTATTAGCACACTGCAACCTATCTTAGCATGTTGCGACCGCACCTCATTCACCTGAAGCAACCCCACATCTCACCACACTGCTGAGCATCTCAGATCACCTCACAGAAAGGAAGATAATATCACTCTTTCTAAACCGCATTAGAGTCTGCTGCTAACCTCACACGACCCGCAAGCCACATCTGCTGCAATTCCCACCTCACATGACGCAAGGCTGTCCTTTGCTTTGGCAATGAAGATCGTATCCTTCTGACTTGCAGCAGATTACATTGTGCACGGGGGCAACAGATCCAGGTGTAGATACTAAAGAGACCACTTCCTGGTTCATAATAAAGCCGTCTACACACACACACACACACACACACACACTGTACACACACACACACACTGTACACAAACACACACACTGTACACACACACACACACTGTACACACACACACACACACTGTACACACACACACACACACACACACACACACACTGTACACACACACACACTGTACACACACACACACTGTACACACACACACACACTGTACACACACACACACACTGTACACACACACACACACTGTACACACACACACACACTGTACACACACACACTGTACACACTCACACACATACACTCACACACTGTACACACACACACACACACACTGTACACACACACTGTACACATACACACACACACACACACACACACACTATACACACACTGTACACATACACACACTGTACACACACACACACACACACACACACACACTGTACACACACACACACACACACACACACACTGTACACATACACACACACACACTATACACACACTGTACACATACACACACACACACTGTACACATACACACACACTGTACACACACACACAGTATGAGGACTGCACAGATGCAATGCTAGCCTGAAATCTAGCAATGCATTCTGTCGCTATGCAGGGGGAGGAGGGCCAATAGAGCAACACAAGAGAAATGGCACAGAGTTGGCGGGGTGAGTGAGACGAACAAACGTCCAGCCAGCGCTCCACAGAGTTTGTCCACAAGGTGGATCTCCCGCGGACGTGCCGAGGGGATCGGTGCACCCATGCTAGGTTCTCGGCAGAAGCAGTGATTATCCCCCTCAATCCCATCTCAAAGTCCAGGCTTCACCCAAAAGTGCATTCACCCCACCCACCCCACGCACTCCTGGTGTTCCTGTATTTAAAGGGAACCTGAAGTGAGAGGAATACAGAGGAGCCATCTTCATTTCCTTATAAACAATGCCGTTTCCCTGACTTCTGTGCTGCCTTAAGCTCTCAAATGTAAGTGAGCAGTACAGGCGGGGTCCTAAACACTCACATGGCCTGGGACTCCCACCAGCAAAGGGGTGCATGTAGCGACCCCCCCCCACCACCAGGAAGACCACCCACTCCTACCCTCTAAATACAGAACTCAGAGCACATGCCATTCTTTACACCTAAAACACTGCGCTGACCAAACTGAGAGTATTTATATATACACGGTGGTGCGCGCCTTTCAAATGTCCAGTCATTTAAAATCTATATAAGGCAATAGCGTTCCTGCTATGGACACAGTCCCCTATAGATAACACAAAGTTCTATGATTGCGCTTTATCCACTTCTGTCCCAGACTTGTATCCCAGGTTCACTACGAGTGGCCACCACCACCTCACCCTCAGAAGATGACCCCCGGCTAGATGGGTCATTATCGTCTCTGGGACAATTTTCAGGCCATCCCCACCTATTCTGGCTCCTCTTAGTGTCTCCACTAACAGTGTGTCCACAGCAATCACCTCAAATAAAACAAATAGTCCTTTCCATAGCGTAAAACCGTATGACAATTTTATTAAAATTAGCAGTGCACCCTCACATTCAGGTAGAGGACATTCAGCATAGAGTTTTTGAGGGCTCTACCCTGTCACGTTGGCCACCCAGGGCTGTGGAGTCGGTGCAAAAATCTTCGGACTCCAACTCCGACTCCTCAGTTTATGAAACCACCGACTCAGACTCCAGGTACCCAAAATGGCTCTGACTCCTTAGTCTAATACTTAACAGGGCTGTGGATTTTGTACAAAAATCATCCGACTCAGACTCCTCAGTTTATGAAATCAACGACTTCAACTCCGCCGACTCCGGGTGCCCAAAATTGCCCCGACTCCTCGACTCCACAGCCCTGTGGCCACCTAGCTGGCTCCTCTAGTTTTGTCAAAATTGATTAATCAGGAGCTGCACAGATGTTTTAGCAATGCGTGTATGTTGCCGCGTATTCCCCCGACCTCAACCCTCTCACTGTAATCTGATTGGCTCGCCTGCCGCTTCTGCTTCATAGTCGCCTTGGAGCGCAAATAGCCACTTCCTTAGTGACGCGTCCATCCTCCTAAAAGAGCCAACGGGAGGAAGACACACGCCACCCATATACCTACGTACGGTCCCGAGGGTCATCTTGTAAGGGTGAGTACCCACTTCTGAGGGTGAGGTGGTGGTGGCTACTCATAGTGAACCAGGGATACAAGTCTGGCACGGAAGTGGATAAAGCGCAATCATAGAATTTTGTGTTGACTATGAGACTGTGTCCATAGCAGGAGCGCTATTGCCTTATATAGATTTTAGATCACATGCCATTCTTTATCTGATGCTTCACCTCTGATACTACAAGTCACTGGCCCACAATGAGCAAATCACATGCTGTGACTCCACTGGCTGCATGTCTCTTACAGAGGTGTGACAAACACGACTTAAAAGGAAACTGAAGCGAGTTAAATTATTTAGAATAAACACATGACGTAGCTGCAAATGAATATTACATACTAACCTCCCTGCCAGTTCCTCTCAGAAGCTCACCATTCTCTTCTTACAGTGATCCCTTCCAGTTCTGACAAGATTTTGTCAGAACTGAAATATACCAGTTGCTGACAGTTATATATCAAGCAGCTGTCAGTTACAACTGAATGTGCAAGGTAATGTCCATGTTTCCCTATGGCTCAGGTGGGTAATATTACAGTTTAGCAGTGTGCGGACCAGGAAGCTGTAATGGGGTAATGACCATTTTTAAAATGGAGGATGTAGAAATCCATTGATTGCAGTGGACAAACGGGACACAGGATAGGAGAAAGAGATTGAAGAGTAGACTACACAGGAGGCAAGTATGACCTGTGTATGGTTATTTTGACTTTCTATGTTCAGTTCAGGTTCTCTTTACGTACACACGTCTGATATTTCTGAACGACTTCACTTTAACAGGGATGAAATGATGATAATGATGTAACTTTAGATTGTAAGCTCGCAAGGGCAGAGCTCTCTCACCCTTTTGCGTCTTGGACTTTGTTACACACTTTATTCATCATGTCACTTTTGTCACTGTAATTACCAATTCTGTATTTTGTATATTGGTGTATACCAGTCTCTGTATTTTTTAACCACTATTGTGTCTTATGCCCGGTACACACCATGCAATTTCCAGGCAGATAGAGGGGCCACATTTTAAGCCCCATCTACACCATACAATTTTTTGTCCGATTCGATTCAATCCAACATGTCCGATCGGCATTCGATTCGATTAAATTTGCCAATGTTTTGCAGTGGAAAATTGAATCGAATCGAGTCCCGATTGGACATGTCGGATTGAATCAAATCAAATCAATGAATCAAATTGATGTAGATGGGGCTTAAGGATTATAAAATGAATATTTCTGACAGATCCAATCAGTTCTGAAGAATGATTGGAAATTAGATTGGACCTGTCGGAAATAAACTATTTGACCCCTCTTAATGGCAAATTGCATGATGTGTACCAGGTTTTGGGCTAGTCCATCTCCTCATGGGGGATTCTCAGGGTTTTCTTTGTTTCCAACAGCATTTCCTGAACAGCAGTTTAACTGCCAAAATAATTAGATACCAGCCAGCAGGGATGCTCTCAAATTCGAATGAAATTGGAATAGGGTTAATCGAATTTCATCCTGCTAATTACAGCAGCTGTGCGGGTGGCCGAGGGGGGTTAATCTTACACATCAGGCGTCTTCTTCGCTCGTCCCTCGGCGCCTCCCACGCTGCGTTCCAATCCGGCGGTCACGTGATTACATACACTTCCTCCTTCCGGGTTGAAGGAGGAAGTGTATAGTCACGTGACGCCGGAATGGAACACAGCGTGGGAGGCGCTGAGGGTCGGAGCAAGAAGACGCCTGATGGGTAAGATTAACCCCTCTCGGCCACCCGCACAGCTGCTGTAATTAGCAAGATGAAATTCGATTAACCCTATTCCAATTTCATCCGAATTCGAAAGCATCCCTGCCAGCCGGCCTCCCTACTCACTTGCACACTATTTTGTCAGTTAGACTTTGCAACTGCTGTTCAGGGAATGCTGTTGAAAACAAAGAAAACTCTAAGAATCCCCCATGAGGAGATGGACTGACCCAAAACCTGTCAGTTCTGTCAGATTTTAACTGCCTGCTTTTTTTCGCGATAGCGGTCCTTTAAGCCTAATACACAAAATGAGATTTTCTGACAGATTTACTGCCAGATCGATTATTACTTACATGACCAATCTGATTTCCGATCGATTTTCCGTTCACTTCTATGGAAAATTGATCAGAAATCAGATCGGACGTGTTGGAAATAATCGATCTGGCAGTAAATCTGTCTGAAAAGGTCATCGTGTGTACCTAGCATTACTTTGTACAGCCGCACTGAATATTTTGGCACTTTATAAATCAATAATAGTTACACTACACTATGTTTTAGATCAATCACCACATCAATAAAAACAAAATATTTTATTTCTCCTAAATAGACTAACAAGGCCTGCATATCCCACAATGGAAACGTCAATATCGGAGTGTAAACACAGCGTAAAAAATAATGACAGATCTCTCCATGAAACAACCCGTAACACTTGGATATAAATATCGCTGGCGCATGTGATGTCCAAAGTCCATATGACTCACACAGACACGTAATACTCCAAAACAGATGAGCCACGTGGACTTGGCTGGGGTCACCACACTACAGCGCATCACAAAAACAAACAAGATAACTAAATATACACTTGGTGAAACATTTCCACGATGTGTTTCATGACACAAAAGCTCCCTTCCTCAGGAAGATACCGGCCTGTGTTACAGTGACAAATGCCAGGGAGAGCTCATATGAGCAACACAAGAGCTCTTAGGCCTTGTTCGCATCTAAAATTGCAAATCGCTGTGTTTTGCAATTTTTTAGCGCCTCCCGCTTTTCTAAGCGTTTTGCAGAGCGATTTCTTTTTTCACTTCCAGACGCTAGTAAGGAAGTGAACTCTTTGACCCGAAAATGTATAAAAGCGCTCGGGAAATCGCTATACAAAGCGCTTTTTCAAGTGTTTTGCGATTCCCTATACCTTCCATTGAGGCAAATCGCCACAAAAAAAATGGTCCAGGCAGCGCTCTGGTGAGCGGATCGGAATCGAATCGCTCAGAAGTGAACACTCTCATAGGGAATCATTGCACAAAATCTTTTAGGCGATTTTGAAAATCACTGGTGCTTATAAAAACCCAAAAGCGCCCTTAGGCCCAGTGCACACCGAGCGGTTTTTGAAGCGTTCCGCAAACCGCTTCCACCAGTGAAAACGCTTGGCTAATGTATCTCAATGGGATGGTGCACAGCAGCGTTTTGAGGTTTTTAGCAAACCGCAAACATGCCTCCTGCTGCACGTTTACGGTTTGCAGAAGCGTTTCTGCCTCAATGTAAAGTATAGCAAAAACGCAAACCGCTCTGAAAAACGCTACATCAAAGCTGTTTTCCAGGCGTTTTTGTTACAGAAGCTGTTCAGTAACAGCTTTTACTGTAACAATATATGAAATCTACTACACCAAAAACACTCCAAAAAACGCTAGGCATGTTAACAAAACGTCTCTAAACATGCCCAGAATCGCTCTGAAATCTGCTCCAAAAACCTCTAGCGTTTTGCAGATCTGCTAGCGGTTTTGGTGTGCACTGGGCCTCAGTGTGGACAAGCCCTAACTGGAGTAAAGATAATAAGACTCTAAGCATAAAGGCCAATCCCATTGGTTTGAGAGGAGAGTGCATTCAATCAGGATTGGGCAGCACAAGGTGTGGTATTTGGGCTACAATCTCAGGATTTAGAGATCACATTAAAATTAGAATAGGCCATAAAATGTAAAGAGGAACTTTATTTCTGCTGATTGGCTTATAATTGGTCAGGATATTACTTGAACCTTTTCTATGATGGGCTGATATCCATTCTCATTGATAGTCTCTTGTATGGATAGATTTTCTCCTTATGCTCTCGGTAATTCAACTTTTTTGTTAATGCAAATTCCTACTTGCTTTGAAAAAACGCCAATAAAAAGATAATATATAAAAAACAAAAAACAAACTAGGAACTTCAACCCAGGATTGAACTTCATTCCAATCAGTAGCTGATACCCCCTTTCCCATGAGAAATCTTTACCTTTTCTCAAATAGATCATCAGAAAGGGGGTGTCTATAATGGCTGATATTGTATATATTGTAGGAACACCCCTCCCACAGTGTGATGTCACGACCATGGTCCTGACAGTTTGCTTCATTCATTGCATTGTGGGAAACAACAGCTTTTTCCAACGGCCAAGCAAGCAGTCTCTCCCTCGGTGCATAGACCTCTCGGTAACGAACATTCCGTACAGATCACCTGGCAGAACTAAAGATGTCACCACCGGTGATGAGTTTCAGAATGTAAGAATCAGGAGAGGAAAAATTTTCCAACGGACAAACACTGACTAATCTATAAATGAATATTGTGGAAAAAAATTTGCAATTGTATTCATTATGTTATTTTCTATACAGTTCCTCTATATATTTCTGAGATCAGAGTAACCTTATATTGTTTTTCTCTAACTACAGGACCATTATAATAATGTGAAGGCCAATCATGCTATTTACAAATATTGCTATATTTTTATATTCATTATGCTGTTTGTTTTCATTGCTATTTTACTGTAAGAACTTGAGAAAAATAACAATGTGAAGACCAAGTCAAAACAAATACCAGATGTAACCAACACAGTAATCTGTTGTGTTCTCTTTATTAAAGAACGTCAAATTGAGAGGGATATGGAGGCTGCCATATGTATTTTGCTTTTAAAGGGATACTGTAGGGGGGTCGGGGGAAAATGAGTTGAAGTTACCCGGCGCTTCTAATGGTCCCCCACAGACAGCCTGTGTATGCTCCGGCCCCGCCTCCAGGTCACTTCTGGAATTTCAGACTTTAAAGTCTGAAAACCACTGCGCCTGCGTTGCCGTGTCCTCGCTCCCACTGATGGCACCAGGAGCGTACTGCGAAGTCCCAGTATGGTCTGTGCCTGCGCCGTGCGCTCCTGGTGACATCAGAGGAAGCGAGGACACGGCAACGCAGGCGCAGTGGTTTTCAGACTTTAAAGTCTGAAATTGCAGAAGTGAACCGGAGGCGGGGCCGGAGCATTGGGGAGTGGCTGCGCGGGCACAGGACGTCTGCGAGGGACAATTAGAAGCCCCGGGTAAGTTCAACTCATTTTCCCCCGACCCCCCTACAGTATCCCTTTAACCTCCTTGGCGGTATGAAAAATGCCGCCAGGAGGGAGCGCAGCAGTTTTTTTTTTAAAAAAATTTTTTTTAATCATGTAGCGAGCCGAGGGCTCGCTACATGATAGCCGCTGCTGAGCGGCACCCCCCCGCCCGCTTCGATCGCCTTCGGCGATCTCCGATCAGGAAATCCCGTTCATAGAACGGGATTTCCTGGAGGGCTTCCCCCGTCGCCATGGCGGGATGACGTCACCGACGTCACTGACGTCGGGACGTCATTGGGAGTCCCGGGCCACCCCTCGGCGCTGCCTGGCACTGATTGGCCAGGCAGCGCTGGGGTCTGGAGGGGGGGGCCCGCGCCGCAGCAGATAGCGGCGATCGGGCAGGGGCCGGCGGCGATCAGAGTGCTGGCGCAGCTAGCAAAGTGCTAGCTGCGTCCAGCAAAAAAAAAATTATTAAAATCGGCCCAGCAGGGCCTGAGCGGCACCCTCCGGCGGCTTACCCCGTGTCACACACGGGGTTACCGCCAAGGAGGTTAAACAATATCAGTTGCCTGGCAGTCGTCCTGATCCTCTGCCTCTAATACTTTTAGCTATATACCCTGAACAAGCATGCAGCGAATCAGGTACTCTGACTTAGGTTTTACTGGGTTAGCTGTATGCTTGTTCCAGGGTTTTGACATACTACGTATGTCAGAAGATCAACAGGACTGTCAGGCAACTGGCATTGTTTACAAGGAAATAAATGTGGCACACTCTACATGTTACGGACACGCAGGTCCTTCATCAGATGTTTTGCACCTGATGAAGGACCTGTGTGTCTGTAACATGTAGTGTGTCACTTTCCGCAATACAGCCAGTGGTGTGCCGCCTCCTTTCTACCTCTGGCTGTTCCATGACCGTTAGAGCAATCCGCACGAGGCCAGGCACCGGCTTCCTCCCAGGCAGCTATACCTGCATGCCGTCTCCCTGGATTGTTACTTTGTATTTTTTTCAGAAACACCTGATCTGCTGCATGCTTGTTCAGAGTCTATGGCTGAGTATTAGAGGCAGAGGATTATCAGGACAGCCAGGCAACTTGCAGGAAATAAATATGTCAACCTCCATAGCCCTCTCACTTCAGATGACCTGTAAAGGATACATCCAGGCTCAAAAAACAAAATCCACTTACCTGGGGCTTCCTCCAGCCCCTGGCTGCCGTCCTGTGCCCTCGCCGCAGCTCAAGTGGCTCCCGTTGTCCCACGCTGCAGAAGCCGACCTCGCCAGGTTGGCTTCTTGTGCGTTCCACAGTGCGGGTCACGTGGTCCGGCCGACGTCATCAGGATTGTACTTCTGCGCCCGTGCAATATAATGCTTTTTGTTTTTTAGCCTGGAGCTTCCCTTTAACTTCAAATGACATGAAAACATCCAGTGAGCAGAGATTATGTGGACAGAAAGGCTTTTTTCATAACAGGTCAGAGGACAATGGTCAGACTGGCTTGAGCTGACAGAAAAGCTTTGGTAACTCAGATAATCGCTTTATGCAGCTGTGATGTGCAGAAAAGCATCTCAGAATGCCCAACATGTCAGCTTCTGCCAACACTGGATACATCGACCTATGTCACAGTGGTGCCAGATAGAGACCTGCAACAGCATCTGTTTCAGATCAGTCCCAAACCCCCAGCGTACAAAAACTTGCCATGGTTTAACCTCCTTGGCGGTAATCCCGAGCTAGGGTCAGGGTGGAAAACCGCAGCTCAGAGCGGTAATCCCGACCTCTGCTCGGGGTAGCCGCTGGAGGCTGTGTGCAGCGTAGAGCGTGCAGCGGGCGTTTCTACATACCTCCCGGGGGGTCCCGATGTCGGCTGCCATCCTTCTTCCTCTCCTCCGGAGCTCTGCTTCCTGCAGGTGAGATCGCTGGCTGTCATGACGACAGCCGGCAATTTCACTTTAGAGTTGCAGCGCCACCCGGAGGACGGAGGCATAACTGCTGCACTGGAGCCCAGGGAGGTGAGTGATTGTGGAACTGCTGCAGATCTCCCGGGCAGCATGATTTTTTCCAGGTTTTAGAATCTGAAAGGGTGAAAAAAAATTGCAGCACTTTTAGACCCTAAAATCCTGAAAGAATCATACCGCCAATGGGGTTAAAAGGAAACATCCATATCCCTCTCAGTTTAGGTTCCCTTTAGCTCTAGACAATAGTGTGAGTGAGAATTCCAGAATATCAGCAGCTACAGAAATACTCTAACCAGACAGAGCGGCACAAACAATCATGAAATGGTCAGAATTCCAGAGATCACATTTCATCTCCATTTCGCTGTATGAAGGACTTGTTGCAACTGCATCACACCCCCCACAATCTTAGATCAAAAGGACGTAACACCATGGTCACCCCCAGAGTCCACCTCAAAACCTTTGGAGACAGAGCCTTTTGTCATGCTGCCCCTACACTTTGGAACTCCCTGCCACACCCAATCAGGACAGCTCCATCCCTGGAAGCATTTAAGTCTAAACTGAAAACCTACTTCTTTAGTCTGGCACTCATGAACATCTGACTATCTCCTCTGTAACACAACCCAGCCTGCAACCCTGTATTAATCTGAGACACAGCTATGCGCTTTGAGTCCTATGGGAGAAAAGCGCTTTACAAATGTTATTGTATTGTATCATTAACTGGAGCTCCTATCCTGCATCTGCATGATTCAATGCCCAGCACTGCAGCCACCTGATTAGCTGATATAATTCCTACATCAATGAGCAGCTGTACAGAAAGTGCTCAGTAAGTTTATGTCCTAGTCTGAGTGCAGGGGGTAGAGAGGGTACAAGAGCTCAGAATTATCTGTGAATGGGGTACATCAGACAGAGGATGGGAAACACATTCCTATCCCACATCAGATTCAGGTCTGGGGCCCACGTCACCAATCGCTGTAGCAAATGCTTAGAGGTCATAGACCTTCTCTAAAGAAACAATGATGACTTCTTGTGCTAAGGGGTGGGGCTACGTGCAGAAGCCGGACCTTGGGAGCCTCGGCAAGTAGTTTAAGCTTCATTTAAATAATTATTAGCTTCAAAGGAATTATCTCATTTGAGATAAGTGCACTGCAGAACTTGTGCTGTAAATTCTTGGAATGCTTTTATCTCTCTCTACTAGCAGAGAATATAGAAACTGAAAGCAGAAGTCCTCTGTTATCGTCTCACACTGCCCCCTAGTGACAAGTGGCCATAAATACCAGGGCTGTGGAGTCGGAGTCGTGGAGTCGGGCAATTTTGGGTGCCTGGAGTCAGAGTTGGAGTCGGGAAAAAATGCACCGACTCCGACTCCTAATGAATTTGTAACTGTAATTAAAATAGAAAATATGATAAAATGTTCTATTTCTTAGATAATAGTCATTAAAAATAATGTATATATACAGTAATAGCTGTGCTTAGTCCACAAAAATGAAATAAACTAATCAAAATTAGTTACTTGTGCTGCTTCAATAAAGCAGTCCCCGTATTTTTAAGGTCAGATATACATATCTGATTGTGACTTTATATATGATGTGTACACAGGAATCTCTTATATATACTAAATAACATCTATGCTGTAAGAATAAAGCCTGATGTGTAGCCGTGTCACTAATAGAGATGGTCAATGAGATAGAAATAATTCTGTACTGATGCTGATTTATGCAAATGTATGCACTCCCTTTGCTGATGAAATCAAATAATTTGATATGTTGTTAAAATTTGGTTTGGTGACTACAAATTAAAGGGTACCTGAGACGGATAAAAAGTAAAGTTTTATACATACCTGGGGCTTCCTCCAGCCCCCTTCAGGCTAATCAGTCCCTCGCTGTCCTCCACCACCCGGATCTTCTGATATGAGTCCTGGTAATTCAGCCAGTCAGCGCTGTCCGGCCGCATGCCGCTCCCACAGCCAGGAACATTCTGCACCTGCGCAATAGTGCTGCACAGGTGTAGTATGCTCCTGGCGGCGGAGTGTGTGCATGCGCACTACGCCCGACTGGCTCAAGTACCTGGACTCATAGCAGAAGATCCAGGTGGTGGAGGAGGACAACGAGGGACTGATTATCCTGAAGGAGGCTGGAGGAAGCCCCAGGTATGTATAAAACTTTAATTTCATCTGTCTCAGGTTTACTTTGTTACACAGTAGTACTGTACTCTACATATGCACTCCCCACAGAGCTGCAGGGAATCCACTGAGAATGCTGTGCACATTGAACACAGAGGTGTTGTCTTGTTTACAATCTCCTCATTCCCCTGCAGAGTACCTGCACATCATTCTTACATGTACCCACACTTACATTGCCTAGGGCCTGATAGATGTTCTTTGTTCCGGTTTGTACCTTTTACAAGTACTCTTACCAAGGACTAGTTTTAGTCTAAAGGGAATAAATATAGTAGTCTACATATCCTTCTCACTTCAGTTGTCTTGTAAAATTCCTAAGCGTTGGCAGTTAAGAGACGAATTTCATGTTACATACTTTTAATCAACAAAATTGTAATATGCAAATTAGAGGAGTCGGAGTCGGTGGATTTTTGGACCGACTCCACAGCCCACAGATAAATACACATTACGGCAGTACTAATAAGCAGCAAGGAAATGCAACAAATGGGCTAAAATAAATTGGCCTGGAGGACTTACAAGCACTCTAAATAAATTGGCAGATAAAGGGTTAAACCGTAAATGCGCCCACAAAGTTGCTGCAAAGCTGCTTTTGAAAATCATTTTGCAGCGCTTCTGTTTCGCTGGAGGATTCGCAATTGCGATCTGTCCAAATCGCAATCGCGTCTGTGGGTTCACTTGCATCCTGGGGATTGCTGGCTGTGGTGGGCCCCAGGCCTTACAAATATTCATATATAGAGAGATGCTTGTTGGGCCAGTTGGCGTCTGTCTCTCAGGAGATAATCCAGGAACTGGTGAGGCACAAAGTTCACTTTCCTGGGACACGCTGCTCTCCTGCTAATCGGCCAGAGGTTCTGCAGATAACCCACTTTATAAACTTTACTTCCATGGCGTGTTTTCTGGGAGGGGCGGAGCAGTCAGAGGCGCTCAAATAATCTCTGCTAATTAAAGGAGAACCTCCCCATCTACAATGATGTGCTTCAAATAGACCAGAAGATCCCAGATGCTATCCAGGAGAATACATTCCATTGTGTAGAAAGGAATCCTCATACCTCTCAAGCTACATGATAAACAAGACCTGAGATTGCTTTAGGCGATAGTTTATCCCTGATCAACCTACAGATGGGATGCTAGACTCTCTGCCGAGGAGGAGGGGGGGGACAAGCACGAGGCATCCCCTGCTATGGCAGAGCGACACGACTATTACTATGGCGAAAGGGGGAGGGGCTGACGTGAGTCACATGATGGAGCAGCTTCCTGCAGGTGGGATAGGTAGGAGAAAAATGCACTTGGAGGATACTGTTATCAAAACAGCATTCCAGATCTTTCAAAGAGGATGGGTGACACCTGTACGATTATCAGTCAGGGTGGCCGAGTTTAATATACAGAGTGTGTACATACCTTAATCCTCTGAAAACATTTGCACGTAATTTATCTTTTCTGTTGCTGTGTGTACACAACACCCTCATCAAGTGAAATTAACAGGTTGCGCAGCAACTGGGGGAAGGAATTATAACACACAACAGAAATCTAGCAAAAAAGGAGGGGCATTATGCAGTGCTCATGTATCAGCTATAATTATGGATTTAAAAACTGCTGGCTACAGATCACATGATTTGTATTTGGGGGTTAAAAAGTATTATGTAAACAAATACATAATAATACTATGGTAGGACATTAGAATATGACTATGGTAGAGATTAGCTTGTGAGAATTGTGATTGATGAGGACAGTCATGACTCTAAAAATCGGTGGATGAAGTCAGCCAATATACATGCAAAAGTATTGGTTAACAATAGCAAATAGTTGTTCAGAAATGTTTAACTGAAGGCCAGTTAGGCATTATTCCTCATAGGTTTTCCTAGTTCCTCCGAATATGAAATAAGATCATGCTACAACACTTAATCCCTTGATTTCTCCACCTCTGTGACATTGACAGGACTGTAACTGAAGCATGTAACGTGAGCTGTGTGATAATAGCCTGTGTGACAGCACAGCATGCTACCAGTACCCGCTCTCAATGCTCTTACATGACATTCACACTCACAGGCCTCTGTACAGTGCAGCGCTAAAGTGCAAAAACACACCACACACACCACACTGTACACACACACCACACTGTACACACACACTGTACACACACACTGTACACACACACTGTACACACACACTGTACACACACACTGTACACACACATACATATATACACACTGTACACACACTGTACACACACTGTACACACACACTGTACACACACACACACACTGTACACACACACACACACTGTACACACACACACACACACACATTTTATAAAGTGGACCTAAAGTCAGAACACAAGAAAACAGAGAGAAATGCACCCGGTGTTTTTTTTTTTTTTAGAGAGAAGAGCCTGTCTAATTCTCCCTCATCTATAAGTAATCACACGTGTAATTTTAGCTCTCAGCCATGTCAGCACTGAAATTCAGCCGGCCTCGGCAGACAACTGATATGTAAACACAGAATGTTAACCATTTGTCTGCTTCCATGAAAGCAGGATTTAGAGTCCCTGTATATTAATTGCAGGAGTTCTGTAAGCTGTAACAAGGAAATGTTTTTCTTTAAAGTGGCTGGATAGTGTACTGGTTAAAGGACAACTGAAGTTAGAGGGATATGGAGGCTGCCATATTTATTTCCTTTTAAATAACACCAGATGCCTGGCAGCCCTGCTGATCCCCTGCCTCTAATGCTTTTAGCCATAACCCCTGAACAAGCATGCAGCAGATCAGGTGTTTCTGACATTATTGTCAGATCTGACAAGATTAGCTGCATGCTTGTTTCTGGTGTTATTCAGACACTACTGCAGCCAAATAGATCAGCAGGACAGCTAGGCAACTGGTATTGTTTAAAAGGAAATAACTATGGCAGCCTCCATATTCTTCTCACTACAGTTGTCCTTTAAGGGCTCTGCCTCTGACACGGGAGACCAGGGTTTGAATCTCAGCTCTTCCTGTTCAGTAAGCCAGTATCTATTTTAGTAGGAGACCTTGGGCAAGGCTCCCTAACACTGCTACTGCCTATAGAGCGCACCCTAGTGGCTGCGGCTCTGGCGTCCGCCAGGAGAAAAGTGCAATATAAATGTTATTTGTTGTATTTGAGGGCTATTATGCTGTTGCTTATCTTTTAGAGCAGCGAGGAAGTTCTGAATTGAGGCCCGCTTTATTGCTCATTGCCATGCCACCCTGCTGGCCAGACTTGCAGAGTGTGTAAAGGAAGATTTCCTGCATCTAATGCTCTTTTCCTGTTCATTTCTGCCACTGAGATAAACATGTTTACATTAGCAGGCCACAACCAGGATAAGGGTATTGACGTTGTAACTGTCATCTTCTCAAAAGCAAACAACAAGGCATGGGTGAAAGGAAGTCACACATTGTTTCTGCTTGCAGACTGAGCCTATGTACGCTCTATACTAGCTGGGTTACACATTGCTTCTGCTTACAGACTGAGCCTATGTACGCTCTATACTAGCTGGGTTACACATTGCTTCTGCTTACAGACTGAGCCTATGTACGCTCTATACTAGCTGGGTTACACATTGCTTCTGCTTGCAGACTGAGCCTATGTACGCTCTATACTAGCTGGGTTACACATTGCTTCTGCTTACAGACTGAGCCTATGTACGCTCTATACTAGCTGGGTTACACATTGCTTCTGCTTACAGACTGAGCCTATGTACGCTCTATACTAGCTGGGTTACACATTGCTTCTGCTTACAGACTGAGCCTATGTACGCTCTATACTAGCTGGGTTACACATGGAGGCTGCTTACAGACTGAGCCTATGTACGCTCTATACTAGCTGGGTTACACATTGCTTCTGCTTACAGACTGAGCCTATGTACGCTCTATACTAGCTGGGTTACACATTGCTTCTGCTTACAGACTGAGCCTATGTACGCTCTATACTAGCTGGGTTACACATTGCTTCTGCTTACAGACTGAGCCTATGTACGCTCTATACTAGCTGGGTTACACATTGCTTCTGCTTACAGACTGAGCCTATGTACGCTCTATACTAGCTGGGTTACACATTGCTTCTGCTTACAGACTGAGCCTATGTACGCTCTATACTAGCTGGGTTACACATTGCTTCTGCTTACAGACTGAGCCTATGTACGCTCTATACTAGCTGGGTTACACATTGCTTCTGCTTACAGACTGAGCCTATGTACGCTCTATACTAGCTGGGTTACACATTGCTTCTGCTTACAGACTGAGCCTATGTACGCTCTATACTAGCTGGGTTACACATTGCTTCTGCTTACAGACTGAGCCTATGTACGCTCTATACTAGCTGGGTTACACATTGCTTCTGCTTACAGACTGAGCCTATGTACGCTCTATACTAGCTGGGTTACACATTGCTTCTGCTTACAGACTGAGCCTATGTACGCTCTATACTAGCTGGGTTACACATTGCTTCTGCTTACAGACTGAGCCTATGTACGCTCTATACTAGCTGGGTTACACATGGAGGCTGCTTACAGACTGAGCCTATGTACGCTCTATACTAGCTGGGTTACACATTGCTTCTGCTTACAGACTGAGCCTATGTACGCTCTATACTAGCTGGGTTACACATTGCTTCTGCTTACAGACTGAGCCTATGTACGCTCTATACTAGCTGGGTTACACATTGCTTCTGCTTACAGACTGAGCCTATGTACGCTCTATACTAGCTGGGTTACACATTGCTTCTGCTTACAGACTGAGCCTATGTACGCTCTATACTAGCTGGGTTACACATTGCTTCTGCTTACAGACTGAGCCTATGTACGCTCTATACTAGCTGGGTTACACATGGAGGCTGCAGAACAGTCCTGTACATCTCTCAACTGTCAGGTAACAAAAAGCCTCCACCTGTTTAATTGAAGCCTACAGGCCCATACACACGTCTGATTTTTGCAAACGACGGGTCGTTTGAACGTCCCGTCGTTCGCCCGCTAAATGGGGCGTGTGTATAGACTGTCGTTCGCGTGATAAGACTGAGTTTGAGCGATCCGCCCGGCGGATCGCTCAAACTCAGTCTTATCACGCGAACGATAGTCTGTACACTCGCCCCATTTAGCGGGCGAACGACTGAACGTTCAAACGACCAGTCGTTCTCAAAAATCAGACGTGTGTATGGGCCTTAAGTGGTTAGAAGTAGAGATAGACAATAGTCCTAGCTAACATGCAAATTATACACAGGATGGAAGTGAGAGGACCCAATGCACTTCTTGATTTTTCCCAGTAGTACATTACATACAAATTTGCAAGCAGGCCAAATCACTATTATCCTGAAAACAAAAACAGAACTGAAATGACAGCCCATCAATAGCAATAGGCTGCTTCCAATTAGTGTGCGGGGAAAACAAAAAAAAAGGTGTGGCTGCATTTTTCCGCACATCGCCGCCTAATCCTCATTGTCAAGACAGGAATTTGGATGAGATTTTGCAGCAGCACTCCAGTGGAAATGGCACACTGGCATCTCGTCATGCTGCACCTACCCTACGCCTTGCCACACCCAAAACGGATACGACCCCTGGAGGCGTTTAAATTAAAAATGAAAAGCAACCTGTTTAGTCTGGCATTTATGATCACATAACCCTTTTTACTGATACGAGAGATTTCTGCAGCAGGACAGGAGCCGCGGCCAAATTGCATATGACCGTGGCCCCCAGTGGAAATAAGCCCTTATACTTTTAGTCACAGTCCATTAAACATTCAGATCAGATGTTGGACTGATTTTGCTGCATGCTTGTTTGACCAGCACCCCGTAGTCCGCAAGGTACCCAGGCCTCCTCTTGCTCCCTGGCGGCTCCGGTAATCCAGTGACTTCGGATAAATGGAAGTCTTTAGAGAACTGCGCATGCCCAGGATGCTTACGGCGACCGGTGTGATGACGTACTGGGGGCACAAGTGACCTCAGCTGAAGTCGCTGGATTATGGGAGCTGACAGCAGGACCATGGAAGGGAGCAAGAGGATGCTGGGGACCTCACGGGCTACGAGGGGATGGAGAAAGCCCCAGGTGAGTCCAGATTTTCAATTTAGACCACTGCTCAGGGTCCCTAAAGAAATGAATATGGCAGCTTCCGTACCCTTCTCAAGTCACCTGGCCACTGGCATTCACAAACCAGTTTGTCCTGATGGGAAAGCAGGTTCTGGGGTGCAGTTGCAGAACTCCATTCCAGATGAGCTGGTAACCTTGTCCCTCCCATCAGCAAACAAAACGGACCCTAGACCAGGGCTGTGGAGTCGGAGCAATTATGGGTACCTGGATTCGGAGTCTGTGGTTTCAATAAAGTGAGGAGTCAGAGTCAGATAATTTTTGAACCAAATCCATAGCTTTTGCAAAGATTAGACTGAGAGTCAGGGTAATTTTGGGTACCTGGAGGTGGAGGTTTCATAAACTGAGGAGTCGGAGTATTTTTGTACCGACTCCACAGCTCTGCCCTAGACTATGGTAAGGCAGTGTTCTCCCCAGGCTCTTTTAGTTTTGGTGAGCACCCGTCTGTCATCTGCTCACCTCCTCCTATGCTGGAAGCAGTTGCACACAGAAGCACCAGCCCCGCATTCTCTCATCACGCTCCATCCGGCTAATTTTTCATGCCACCCAGCTAGAAAAAAATTCTGGAGAGAACACTGGTAGGTAATAGATAGGAGTACTTCTCAATCATTAGTCAGTGCTATGTACCATTAACACAAAAAATATGCGCTTAGGAAAATCGGCACTCCGTGGCTCGCGTTAGCAGAATGTCAATGTGCAGACATATATGAAACCCAGATTTTTTTATTTTAAAAAACACACACACTTGTCTCAAAGACACAAAAGATCAAAGTCTCACAGTTCCGCCGTATGGATGGACTCCACAAAGATCCAATCGCAGACGCAATAGGCCTGCCCCTTTGATTGTTGTCCCCGGACAATCACATGCAATAAAAACAGAGCAGATACATAGTGTAAAACTGTGACCACTAGGGAACTCTTCCAAAAGGAAACCGTCACCAAAGTAATCAGGGTGTGTGTATACTAAAGGCCACCTCTGACCAGCACCAGGACCCTCCCTATGTGGCCGCACTCACCGCACTGGCCTCCCGAATCTCCGGAGGTGGGATTGAGAGTAGGAGGTGGTAGCGATCATCCACAGCTTCCTATTGCAGGTCGGCCCAAATCATAGTGCAACTAAAAACACTGGACATAGCGCAATTCTGTAAATTTAATAAAAGGTTTAAAATCAATTGCACTCACAAGCCTCGCAGGGTCAAAGTGAGGCTTTGAGGAAATGCATTGGGCGGAGCTTTAACGCACGTGACTGGATAAGGAAGTAGTGCCGGTGGGGAGATCAAGCGAGCCAGGATCTGACGCGGCAACAGCTGAGCGGTTCCCGGGACTGTTATGCTATGGGCATTGACCCTGCGAGGCTTGTGAGTGCAATTGATTTTCAACCTTTTATTAAATTTACGGAATTGCGCAATGTCCAGTGTTTTTAGTTGCAGTAGGATTTGGGCCAACCTGCAATAGGAAGCTGTGGATGATCGCTACCCCCTCCTACTCTCACTCCCACCTCCGGAGATTTGGGAGGCCGGCGCGGTGAGTGCGGCCACATAGGGGGGTGTCCTGGCGCTGGTCAGAGGTGGCCTTTAGTATACACACACCCTGATTACTTTAATGACGGTTTCCTTTTGGAAGAGTTCCCTAGTGGTCTCAGTTTTACGCTATGTATCTGCTCTATTTTTATTGCATGTGATTGTCCGGGGACATCGATCAAAGGGGCAGCCTATTGCGTCTACAATTGGATCCTTGTGGAGTCCATCCATACGGCGGAACTGGGAGACTTTGATCTTTTGTGTCTTTGAGACAAGTGTGCGCGTTTAAAAAAAATAAATAATAATCTGGGTACCATGAATAAAATATTAGCTGCTCTGGGAAAGTCATAAAATCAGCCCCATTATTAGGTTTACTGTGACATTTTTCTTTTTATGACCATACATTTCACCCCATGAATGCCAGGATTAGATGCATTAATATCTCAGTAGTCACTGAAGATCAGCAAGCTGTGGTGAGGCAGATCACCCTGCAGAAAGCCTGGGCACATCTCTGCAACAGGCTAATCCGTGCCAGCTGCCGGATCACCCATCTGTACAGATCAGCTGGAGTGGCAGGCTGGGACTTGTAGTCCCCCCAGCAGCTGGGTGGCACCGGAAGTCCCCGATCACGCCACAAGGCGCAGAGGATACATTGTAACCGCTGGGAAGGGAAATCAAGCGCGCGGCACGCAGGGGAGAAGTCAGCCAATCAGGTCTCACCAGCCATCGCACCACACCCGCACCGTCCTCCGGGATCCGTCCCGCTCCGGGGCCAGCTCTGCGTGACCGTTCCTGATCATCCTGCATGGAGTGAGGTGTCAGCCAACCGGAAACTGCCCGCAGGCGCGCCCCCGGACGTGACGCCACGCGCTGCCATGGCAACGCCAGACGCCTGATCAGCAGGCGGACATCTTTACTGTGGGCACAGTACAAATCATCCACACACCACAAATCCAGTTATAACTTGTTTTTCCTTTTATTCATACTTAAAACACCAGTTTAAAAACCAACATAGTGCAAATGTTAAGGAATGGTGGGAATGATTTATAAAAACTAGGAAAGGGAAAAAATAAATATAAAAATCAATATTAGTGTTGAGCAATGAGCATGAACAGCCATTTATTTCTAGGCACAATGTGGCCCTGGGCAAAAATGAGATGGAGTCTTCCTAAAGCCCCCCCCCCCCCCTTAGAGGGCATTAGGCCCCTTTATTTTCACCCTATCCATGGAACACCAGGGGCCTCCAGGACCACAATACACAATACAGGGAATGTTCAGGGAGGGAGGGGGAAAAAAATCCATATCCACTCACCTGGGGCTTCCTCCAGCCCGTGGAAGGCAGGAGGTGCCCTTGCCGCCGCTCCGCAGGCTCCCGGTCGCCGACCCGACCAGGCTGGCTGCCAGGTCGGGCTCTTCTGCGCTCCAACGGCGGGCTCTTCTGCGGTCCATGCGGGTGCGCTGACGTCATCGGACGTCCTCTGGGCTGTACTGCGCAGGCGCAGAACTACTGTGCCTGCGCAGTACAGCCCGGAGGACGTTCGATGACGTCAGCGCGCCCCCGTGAGGCAAAGATTGGAGCGCAGAAGAGCCCGACCTGGCAGCCGGGCCTGGCCAGGTCGGGTCGGCCACCGGAAGCCTCAGGAGCGGCGGCGAGGGCACCTCCTGCCTGCCACGGGCTGGAGGAAGCCCCAGGTAAGTGGATATGGATTTTTTTTTCTCCCTCCCTGAACCTTCACTTTAAAAGGACCTCTGTTGCGAAAATCTTAAAATTTAAAATACATGTAAACATATAAAATAAGAAGTATGTTTCTTCCAGAGTAAAATGAGCCATAAATTACTTTTCTATGTTGCTGTCACTTACAATAAGTAGTAGAAATCTGACAGAACCGACAGATTTTGGGCTAGCCCATCTTCTCATGGGGGGTTCTCAGGGTTTTCTTTATTTTTAAAAGCACTTAGTGAATGGCAGTTGCTCCGTCCAACTGCCAAAAAAGTGTGCAGCGAGCAGCTGGCCAGCATCTTTGTATAAATCATTTTCAGGGAAGGTCTTTATACAGAATAAAGGCCATGCTGAGAATCCCCCATGAAGAGATGGACTAACCTAAAACCTGTCAGTAATGTCAGATTTCAATCTTCTCAGGGTAATAAAGATAAGGAGGATTAGCAATCAGCAGAAGATGTTAGTCCGGCAGTTTAAGGATAGTAGGTGTGATGGTTGTGCCTCCAGAACCAGCATCGAAGGATAAAAAGCATACAAAGGAAGCAGTAAGGAAAAATAGATCCGGGCACCAACCAGCTTTGCAGAACATCACCTTTTATTTAATCCTCACACTAACAAGTATGGCCTGCTTCCTCAGAGGCAACAAGTCAAATAAAATATCTGACGAAGCAGGACTATCCTGCGAAACGGCTGTCAGACCATACAATTGGCCGCGTGCCGACTCCGACTGGCCGAAACTACGGGACCCAGTACCGGCGGATCCAGGCAGCGGAGGACAGCGGCGTGGGAGCGATCCAGGCTTATGGGGCTGGAGGAAGCCCCAGGTATGTATAAAAGCTTTTTAATGGTTCAGCTCTGGTTCTCTTTAAATAGTAATCTAGCCCACCATGGGCTTCCATCACTTTTTTTGAACTTCAGTTCAGGGGAACTGTAAGGGAAGTGCGGAATCCTCTTGTTATAAAAAGGACCACACTGATTGGTCTCCCCTGGGTCACTAGAGAGTGAAAGAAAACCCTATAAAACGGTAGAGGACCGTCCACAGCTATCCGACACCTAGGCTGGAGTATGGTCAATGCGATGCAAATGATTTGTAGCTCAGAATTGGGCCAATCAAAAATGCCATGAAATGCTGAATACCAGAGTGACTCCTCCCACTCTCCCAGTGCAGAGGAAGTCATGTGCTCAACACTAAGGACAAAAAAATAGCACGTGGTCCTTGCACACAGCGACCAATCAGGTTCCAACCTTTAAATGGTGGCCAACCCAAATGAACTGTTAGGGCAATAATTCCAGTTTTTATAGATCAATCCCACAGGAGGTTTTTCTTTCTTTTTGCAGGATAAAAGGGCAGTTCTAGAGGTAAAAGGACGTAAAAACTATATTAAAAAAAATATAAAATTATCGTTTCATTTTTGTCTTTCTTCCTTTTGTGCAGCCTTTACCGAACCATCCCCCGCTGAGAGGCTGCTGGAGGCTCTGCCTCGTCTGTTCCTGAGACTTCTGGATTTCGCACGCCTTGATGGGTTTGCGGGAATGGCTGTTTTCTTCTCCGGGTTTCAGGGGGACGGCCAGAGAAAATATGGGGTCTGAGGATCTGGAAGTCAAGAGAGATGGAGGGGTGATCAGTGTACGGCAGAGGAGGAGGAGCTAGGTGCGCTGCGATTCTAAGCCAATCACCTGTCATATTCCGGAACATCCAGCTTCAGCTGATCCATCAGCAGCCTCATGACATCATCACACTTCCCATGGATCTTCAGGGTAGAGATTGTATCCTTTGGCGTCCACTGCGGAGACAGACATTGGGTTTAGTGATATATAGGACGGCCTTATTGCTGGTTTTTAAAGAGAACCTGAGGCGGATTTTTTAAAAATCTTAATAGGATACAGAGGCATGCTCTGTGCACAATGACATGCCCCTGTGTCCTTCTATAGTGCCGCTGTCAGTCCCCCTGGGCTCTGCTGTCCCCCCTGAAAATAGCGCCAGGCTAGCGACAATCTGCTTGTCACCAACCTTCAGTTTACCCGCAACTTGTCAGTGTCTCCTCCATTCCATGGCTCTCCCCGCCTCCGCTAGCATCCTCCAATCAGAAGCTAAGCTGCGACCCAGGAAGCACTCAGGGGCACACCCTGGGGCATGTAGGATGGTGGCTAAACATGAAGGCTGTTACAATGAAGAGACTGTAACCACATCCACTCAAAGTAAACCTGAACTGAGTAAAATTAATTAAAATAAACACATGATGTACCTGATGTACCCGCAAATGAATATTACATACTTACCTTGTCATCAGTTCCTCTTGCTTCTAACAACAATTCCTTCCAGTTCTGAATTTTTTTTGTCAGAACTGAAATATATCAGCCGCTGTCAGTTAAATGGGAAGGACAACTGATGAGCAAGGTAATCTCCATGTTTCCCTATGCTTCAAGTGGGCGATATTACAGTTTCGCAGTGTGCTGCCCAGGAAGCGGTTATGGGGTAAGGGCCATTTTCAAAATGAAGAACAGAGAATTCCATTGATCACAGTGGACAAACAGGATGCAGGAGAGGAGAAAGAGATTGAGGAGTACACTATACAGGAGGTAAGTATAACCTGTGTATGTTTATTATGACTTAATTTTCAGTTCAGGTTCTCTTTAAGACCACTAGAAATATATTGCCATGTTAACCCTTTGGGGACCGGCCGCCTAACCCCCTATCCCCCCCCCCCCCTTTAAGGACCAGGTGTTTTTGCATGGGGGCTGGATCCCTCTTAGGGCTTGCTGGGCTGTGTCCCCCCGTGTGGCCAGGTGTGCCCCCCCCCTTTCTAGCTGGCAGCCTTTACTCACCTCCCAGGCTCCAGCGATAAGCCACAGTAGACCCCCTCCGCTCTGGCCGGCATCCCTGCTTGTACTGACTCTCAGTTCCGGGTCGCGGCTCGATGACGTCTTCAAGCCTGGACATGGCACGGATGTCATAGATGCCAGAGTGGAGGGGAGTGCCGATCGTCGTGGGAAGATCAGGGAGGTGAGTGAATCCTCTTCTTTCCCCTCCCGACCGGCGCAGCTGTCACAGTGATCACTATGATCTGCTGGCAATCATAGTGATCACGTGATCAAAAGCCATACGCGATGGATGCTAATCACTGAGGGGAATGTCAGCTGTCATATGACAGCTTAATTTCCCCTGTCGGGTGCGTGCGATCGCGGCGGGAGCGGAAACGGCTGGCGGCATAAATCCTACACCACATCAGGCCAGAACAGCCACAAGTGCGGCATAGGATCTCAAATAGGCAGTCTCCAAAAGGTTAAGTAAAGAAAAAAAAAATCCTACCTGTAAATTTACAATGTAAAGTTTGGGACGCCGACTGACAGGCTTGTTCATGCCCCACAAGCAATGGTATTTCTTCAGCACCTGAAAAAATATTGGAAGACCAATAAGGAGTTCTGTTGTACACATTCCAAATGCCCTTCAAAAATCTTGTGTTTAAAATATACATTTATATGCATTTCAGATGTGCTGCAAAAACGGTTTGAAAAATAATGCAGTCATCCAACTACAGATTCAACCTTCCCAGATCCTCATAAGCAACACCCTGATGCCTCCTCGTTAGGGGCGGCAATGCTTGGGAGAACTCATGTGATCAGTTTGATCAGCTGATTAGTAAGCTTCTGATTTGGTTAAACACATGATCATGACCAGCAAATCAGAGCCTTACATATCTGTCAGCTGATCAAACTGATCACATACGTCCTCGCTTCCCCTGAGCAGTCAAACCTCAAGTCATGGACACCGCCCACGGCAACATCCAGCCACACCCCCACAGTGACTAACAGCCCAAACTTATAGAGAAGCCGTAACCAAGAATTGAACTTCATCCCAATCAGTAGCTGATACCCCCTTTCCCATGAGAAATCTATTCCTTTTCACAAACACATCATCAGGGAGCTCTGTATGGCTGATATTGTGGTAAAACCCCTCCCACAGTGTGATGTCAGGACCATGGTTCTGACATCACACTGTGGGAGCCTTGTTGCATTGTGGGAAATAACAGCTGTTTACAGCTGGGTCCAACTGCAAAAAAAGCAAGCAGCATCTCCTTCCACTGACATCAGTTGCCAACAGTAAAAATGTCACCATGTGATAAATGTCAGAATGTAAATCAGGGAGAGGAAAGATTTTACAATGGGCAAACACTGACTAAATCATAATTATTGTAAAAAGTGAAGCAGTTATATTACATTATTTTCACTGAAGTTTCTTGTTAAAGTACCCCAGCGGCGGGGAAAAATAAATAAATAAATAAAACCCAAGGTGGGCTACATCAGCGATTTCATGGGTATGTACCCCTTCTGAAAGCCTGTGCTGGCCAATTACCCCCCTAATACCATCTCAAGTACCCCTTGATACAGATACACTTAGTAGTACATGATAATCTTTTCTCAACAGTTTCCAAGCATTTGCTATTGTTTTGAATTCGCTGAAATCCTAGTTTGGCTGTTGTTTATATTGGACTTATTTTCTGAAACTATTACAATTATTAAACACATCAAGGCCAAGTACTCCCTGGACCCATCAGAAGTACCCCCTGGGGTACGTGTGCCACATGCTGAGAACCTAGGGGCTAGATTACCTACCCCTGAGTATCCTTGCGCTGCTCATTGTCCCTGGGGGCCCCCCCCCCCTACCCATTCCCAGCCCTCTTCATATTCAACGGAATCCTCCAGTCGAGTACTGAAACCAGAAAGCTCCCCCTAGTGGCGGCACGCGACTGAATTGCACAGGTACAAGTTCCAAACCGTGTAAGCACAGCTAAAGCAAACTCTCATCTAAGGAAGCTATCTTTCACTGGGGGGGGGGGGGGGGGGGGGGGGGGGGAGCAGGGTGAACCAAAGGACGACGATCAGCACCAAGACACTTTGTAAGATGGTAAGGAGGCCACAGGCCTGGTTAAAGTGGACCTGAACTCATGCACAGGACACAAGGAAAACACAAATGAATCAACCCTGTTTTTGTTTAGAGTGGAGAGCCTGTCTAATTCCCCCTCAGCTGCTAGTGATCACAATTGAAACTCCTGTGCTGACACAGCTGAGAGATCGAATGACATCAGCCTCAGCTGATTTGTAAACACAGGATATTAACCCTGTGTCTGCTTCCGTGAAAGCAGGAAGTAGACACTCTGCAGATTTACCGCAGTTCTGCAAGTAGTAACAATGAAATGTTTTTCTTTAAAGGTTATTATTATTTAGTATTTATATAGCACCGACATATTACACATCGCTGTACAGAGTATATATTGTCTTGTCACTAACTGTCCCTCAGAGAAGCTCACAATCTAATCCCTACCATAGTCGTATGTATGTATGTATGTATGTATGTATGTATGTATGTATGTATGTATGTATGTATGTATGTATGTATGTATGTATGTATGTATATATATATTCTAGGGCCAATTTAGGGGGAAGCCAATTAACATCTGTATGTTTTTGGGATGTGGGAGGAGACCAAAGTACATGGAGGAAACCCACACAGACACGGGGAGAACATACAAACTCCTTGCAGATGTTGACCTGGCTGGGATTTGAACCAGGGACCCAGCGCTGCAAGGCGAGAGTGCTAACCACTACGCCACCGCGCTGTTTATCTTTTTGAACTGAAAGGAAGCCCTGAGTTCAGGTCCGCTTTAAAGGATACCGGAAGTGACATGTGACATGATGAGATAGACATGTGTATGTACAGTGCCTAGCACACTAATACCTAGGCTGTGTTCTTTTTTTTCTTTCTCTGCCTGAAAGAGTTAAATATCAGGTATGTAAGTGGCTGACTCAGTTCTGACTCAGACAGTTAAACTTACCCAGCAGGCATCTTCTTTAACCCGACTCTGCGTTCCAAGCCGCGGTCACGTGATTACAAATACTTCCTCCATCCGGGTTGGAGGAGGAAGCGTAGTAGTCACATGATGCAGCTTGGAACACAGAGTGGGACGGGTTAAAGAAGATGCCTGCTGGGTAAGTTTTACCCCCCCCCCCCCCCCCCCCCCCCCGCACACCCGCTCAGGTTCTTTAATTACCTGGATGAAATCCGAATGAAACTCATTTAGATTTCATCCGGTGAGCATCCCTGGTTACTACTCTGGCTTTGTGGACAAGCTTCCTGAATCACGTGACTTCAGGTGGCTTTTGAGACAGACTGTATGCAGCTTGGAATAGTCAGAGAGTGCATTGGATTGGCCCGATTCCACGATGCAGCCAATCTGCACAGCAGCTGGAATTATTAGCAGAGCGTCTGATTGGATGAAATGTGGAACAGAACTCACCCAGACCCATGGTCAGCACTATTCAATAGGCCCCATCCTCACCTGTCCAAACACCAGAACAAACTTTTGGGACAAATCTGCAATGCGGCCAAAGCACTTTTGGCCAAAACTTGGAAGTCTCTTCGGCCTCCTAGGGATGCTCTGATAAACAGGATACAATATGTATACGCACTGGAAAAATTTACTTCCACAATACAGGAGTCTACCTCCCAGTTTGATGCAGTCTGGGATCCCTGGTCTACATGGAAGGCCTTAAACACCACCACCAGATAAAGTATACACCTTATTCGATTTTTCTGCATTCAATAGATAATATGCATATTATATGTCACTTTAGCATTACCGTTGATGCATTCCTACTGTTTCTTGAGTATACTTGCTGTTGCTGTACTATACATGTTGTTATATGTTTAATGTTTTTCTCATATTTTGACAATAAAAATAATTGAAAAAAGAAATGGGGAACAGAACAGCTGTGTGCTCCAGGTGCGCTCTGTGCTGAGGAAGGCAGCTTATCAGGCTTCAGATACACTGGCCATCAGTCAGATCACATTACCTTCAGACTGGATCCCAGGCAGAGTATGATATTGGCCTTCTCAGCCGCCTTCACAGCCCCGGCCCAGTTCAGCGGCTGCGCCAGCTTCCCCCGCTCTCCAAAGTGCACAATAGAGTCTCTCAGCTCTCCCCCGCACTTGTGACAATGCCGCCCAGTGTTGTGCTTGTGCAGAGCTGTGCGTTCCGTCACATCGAACAATCGCACGTATTCTCTGTGCGGGGAACACGAGGTGCACACCTAGAGGAAACAGAGAAAAGGGCTTAACACCATGGAGAACAGCTCCCGTCCAATGCAAAACAAGTACACTGGGGCAGAGTTATCAAACCCAGAGCAAGGAGAAGGAACAGCTCCCGTCTAATGCAAAACAAGTACACTGGGGCAGAGTTATCAAACCCAGAGCAAGGAGAAGGAACAGCTTCCGTCCAATGCAAAACAAGTACACTGGGGCAGAGTTATCAAACCCAGAGCAAGGAGAAGGAACAGCTCCCGTCCAATGCAAAACAAGTACACTGGGGCAGAGTTATCAAACCCAGAGCAAGGAGAAGGAACAGCTCCCGTCCAATGCATAAACAAGTACACTGGGCCAGAGTTATCAAACCCAGAGCAAGGAGAATAAGGGCAAAGATACTCCTGATCTGGACATCTGCTCTACTTCTACGCCAGTTCTCCTAGTTCTGAAATATACACCGACTGTCGTGTTATGTGCTTTGAAGGCTGGCATAACTTTCTACAGGGTCAGTGTCCTGTTGCAGCCACCACTGGTCCCCGTAAGCCACCAGTAATATCTCAGACATTATTGTCTGAGATAATGACACAGGAAGAGGCGGAGCTCTTCCCCACTTCTCTGCCATGTTGCCGCCCATCTCTCCCCTTTCTTACATAACACCGCCCCTCTGTGCGCTCTCCTGTGTGGCCGTCCCAGCTCACAGTTCAGAGGACGAGCCAGGAAGCACTAAAGTGTCGCAATACATATGTATATGCTCAGTGTGACACCCCTGACCTGATTTGTGTGAGTTTTTCAGCAATTTTCATGGTTTTTTTTTAATTCATTTATTTAAAAAATTGGCTTTTTTTTGTCAATATGGCCGCGACCCCAGAAGTAGTTCCAGAGTCACGGCCACACTGGAAAAAAAGGGAGCTAGATTCTTGGCAGAGGTGGTCACAACCAGTAGCCTTGGCCTAAATGATACCCGAGGTGAGGGGCAGGCGGTCAGTAACCGCAGGTATCAGAGCTGTCCCACTAGATAGCTCACATGGGCACACAGACTTTCCTACCTCGATGTACATATTCCCGTGTACTTCAGAAGTGGCCTCTCGCGGTAATCCACTGCGGAGATGCAGCCCATCGCAATTCTGGGACACAACATGCTGCACCTGCAATACATGATATACAACAAGATTTTCTAACATTGACAGTCTAATTACCATGGCTGGTAAAGGTGCACACACAGTATTAATGGCACCAGCAGGGATAGGGACTCTATGCCTTGGGCAACAGCTCAATGGATTCTGATTGGATGCAATTATATCTTGCACTCTAGCCTATTTCAAAAATTCTTAAACGACCGCTGTCACAAAAATCTTAAAATGTAAAATACATGTTAACACATACAAATAAGAAGTATGTTTCTTCCAGAGTAAAATGAGCCATAAATTACTTTTCTCCTATGTTGCTGTCACTTACAATATGTAGTAGAAATCTGACAGAAGTGACAGGTTTTGGACTAGCCCATCTTTTCATAGGGGGGGTTCTCAGGGTTTACTTTATTTTTACAAGCACTTATTGAATAGCAGTTGCTCCGTCCAACTGCCAAAAAAAAGTGTACGGTGAGCAGGGAAGCTAACCAGCATCATTGTATAAATCTTTTTCAGGGAATGTCTTTATAAAGAATAAAGGCCATGCTGAGAATCCCCCATGAAGAGATGGACTAGCCCAAAACCTGTCGGTAATGTCACATTTCTACTACCTACTGTAAGTGACAGCAACATAGGAGAAAAGTAATTTATGGCTCATTTTACTCTGGAAAAAAATGCACTGTACTTATTTGTATGTGTTTTACATTTTAAGATTTTCGCAACAGTTCCTCTTTAAAAAGACCCCGAAGTGACCGTATTAAAGAGGTAATTCTCTGGATCAAACAGCCTTCCTGGTCCTCTCTCGGTCCCCTCCTTCCACCGATGTCCTCCTGGTTAAATTACTTAGCCTGGAGCTCAAATATGACTTCTGCCCTCCTCAGGCAGCCTTGGGAAGTACTTATATCCTGGAGCACAGCCCAAGCTGAGAGCACGAGTCCACAATCGCACGTGCGCAGTACAGATCCGCCCATCTCCGGGAAACACGCGAGGACTCTTCTGAAGCCTTCCAGGAACACCCAAAAGCAAGATGCAAGAGACAGCGGAGAAACGAGGAGGCCGAGGGAGGACTGGGTAGGCTCTAGGAGATCCAGAGCCTCTTAGAAGAGTATCCAAGATTTTTTCTTTTTTTTAGGTAATTTCAGGTTTGCTTTAAAGAAAATGTATTAAAAATTACGCCCCTGTCCGCCCGGCCCCGTCCTGCTCCTGTCCCAACGGCTGTCCGTGCTGCACATGCGCAGTAGCGCAAACGCACAGGGACAGGGGACGCAGGGACACGTCAGGATTATTATATAGGATGTACCCAAATTACATGCATATCAAGGGAGATCGAAAAAGTAACTGCCACCCGTCTATGATTGAGCAGAGAATATCAGTCTCCTGAATTTCCTTTTCTTAGTATACTTGAAAATAAATGTTGGTTCCCCCGAATTGTTTGTCCTGTTTACAACGTTATTAATAAAGTGCTGAACTTGCAAACAAAACAAACACTGTAGGATGCTGTGGGCAACAAGCACAAGTAAATGCTGCAGTTTTACCTCTCTCTCAATAAGAACTGTTAGTGCTAGTGCCCACTTATCCTGTCACCAGTATCACGTGACTAGTAATAGTGACATTTGGACAATCGAAGAATGATTTGTGACAGAGGTTGAAGTCTCAGAATCAGGCAATTTTGGAGCACAGAAAAAGAACACTAAACCACACATGAAAGAGATATCAGATACTTTCAGATTTATTTCACAGACTCTGGACTCAGGTTCACCTTGAGATGGAAGTTCTGTGCTTACCAGTCCTGCTTTGTGTAGCCGGGAGATACACATGTGCGTGAAGGTCGGTTCAGCTTCACTTAACTCGCCAGTGCTAGAGAAACAAAGAGAATTGTGTGTGTAGAAAACATCAAGCTATCTGCTAACAAGCCAATGGCAATGTGTGTTCACCTACCTCACTCCTCTGCCCTTGTTCAGAAGGGTCCACACCCCACTTGGCCCTCGATAATCTGGAATAGCAGCAGCCTATCAGATGCAAGATGACACGTGTCAATCACAGCACAAGTTCATGCAAGGAAACCGTCATTAAAGTTAACCTGTGAAATAAAGAAAAAAAAAAACCCTCCCCTAGGGTTACCCTGCCTTGGGGGGGGGGGGGGGGGGGGGGGGGAGGGGGGAGGGGGGAAGGGTGAGGCCCTGGATCCTAAAGAGGCTTTCCGCTCTGTCCTTTCGATTCTGTGCGGTGATCCCAGAAGTGTGGCCTCCCTGCGCAAGCCTGATAGCTCCGCCCTGCTCGGGCTCCAGTAGAAATAGCTGAGCCTGATCGGGTCTTTTTCAGGGGTCCCTGCGCTGGGACAGAGGATGACTGGAAAGCCTCTTTAGAATCCAGATGCTTCCCCCTTCCAAGGCTGTACCCCATAGGGGCACTTTTCGTTACAGGTACACTTTAAAACGGGATTGTCACCATAAAAATCAAATTTCAACAGCAACTGGTCTGAGTGTATTAAGTGATAAAGATGCTAATCCTGCATTCAAAACCTTTTCTGCTGTTATGGTTTGGAGTTATCACATACCTTCAAAGCATTGGCCCTTTAACCATTTCAGCCCGTGGGGATTTTTCACCTTATGCATCAGAGCAATTTTCACCTCCCATTCATTCGCTAATAACTTTATCACTACTTAACACAATTTATTGATCTATATCTTGTTTTTTCCACCACGAATTAGGCTTTCTTTGGGTGGTACATTTTGCTAAGAATTATTTTTTTATAAATGCATTTTAACAGGATTAATAAGAAAAAAAAATAGAAAAAAAATCATTATTTCTCAGTTTTCGTCCATTATAGCTTTAAAATAATCCACGCTACCATAATTAACCACCCTGGCGTTCTATTAAGATCGCCAGGGAGGCTGCGGGAGGTTTTTTTTTTTAATAAAAAAAAAAACTATTTCATGCAGCCAACTGAAAGTTGGCTGCATGAAAGCCCACTAGAGGGCGCTCCGGAGGCGTTCTTCCGATCGCCTCCGGCGCCCAGAATAAACAAGGAAGGCCGCAATGAGCAGCCTTCCTTGTTTTGCTTACATCGTCGCCATAGCGACGAGCGGAGTGACGTCATGGACGTCCTGACGTCAGCCGCCTCCGATCCAGCCCTTAGCGCTGGCCGGAACTTTTTGTTCCGGCTACGCTGGGCTCAGGCGGCTGGGGGGACCCTCTTTCGCCGCAGAGCGGCGGCGATCAGGCAGCACATGCGGCTGGCAAAGTGCCGGCTGCGTGTGCTGCTTTTTATTTGAGCCAAATCGGCCCAGCAGGGCCTGAGCGGCAGGCTCCGGCGGTACTGGACGAGCTGAGCTCGTCCAGACCGCTCAGCAGGTTAAAACCTATGTATTTTATTTGCCCGTTTGTCTCGGTTATGACACCATTTAAATTTTGACCCTATCACAATGTATGGCGCCAATATTTTATTTGGAAATAAAGGTGCATTTTTCCTGTTTTGCGTCCATCACTATTTACAAGCTTATAATTTAAAAAATGTTCGTAGTATACCCCCCTTCAATTGCATATTTATTTATTATTTATTTATTGTATTTATAAAGCGCCAACATATTACGCAGCGCTGAACATTAATTTAGGTTACAGACAATATTTAGGGGTGACATACAGCAATATGACAATACAGGAATACAAGAAAACCAGATCACACAGCACAGTATTAGTACAAGGTAATGCTTAGTCACTGGATGAAGCATGGAGATTAGGCAAGTTAGGTTCACTCAGATGCATAGCATCGGTTCACAGTAATGGAGGTGCAGGATCAGGTAGGACACAAAAGGAGGAGGACCCTGCCCAAAGGCTTACAATCTAGAGGGAGAGGTAAGGACACGAATGGTAGGGGACCAGAGTTCAGCTGTAGGTTTAGAGCACTTGTGAGGGGTAGTAGGCCAGAGTGAAAAGGTGAGTTTTGAGGGCTTTCTTGAAGATGTTGAAGGAGGGGCTGCCCTAATGGGTGGAGGTAGGGAGTTCCATAGTGTTGGAGCAGCTCTTGAGAAGTCCTGGAGGCGTGCATGGGACTGGGTGATGCGGGGGGAGGTTAGGCGAAGTTCATTGGAAGAGCGGAGTGAGCGGCTAGGTGTGTACCTCTGAGTAAGATCGGAAATGTAGGTTGGACAGGTTTTGTGGACAGATTTGTAGGTCAGACACAGTATCTTGAATCTGATTCTGGACTGGATAGGAAGCCAGTGGAGGGATTCTAGAAGGGGATCTGCCGTGGTGGAGCGATGGGAGCAGTGGATAATTCTGGCTGCCGCATTCATGATGGACTGCAGTGGGGCTGTTCGGGTCATAGGGAGACCAGACAGCAGGGCATTGCAGTAGTCAAGGCGGGAAATTATGAGGGCATGGATGAGGAGTTTGGTGGTGGCAGAGGTCAGGAAAGGGCGAATCTTACAGATGTTATGAAGGTGGAAGTTGCAGGACTTTGTGAGGTTTTGGATGTGGGAAGTGAAGGAGAGTGCGGAGTCCAGGGTGACACCCAGACAGCGGGCTTGAGAGGTAGGGCGAATGGTAGTGTGGTTAACAGTGACATGCACATCTGGGAGGTTCGTGGATGGCCGGGGTGGGAAGATCATAAATTCCGTTTTGTCTAGATTTAGTTTCAGGAACCTAGCAGACATCCAGGAGGAGATGGCTGATAGGCAGGAGGAGACCTTGTCCATGGTAGTGGTGGATATGTCAGGGGTGTGGAGGTAGATCTGGGTGTCATTTGCATACAGATGATAGTTAAAACCCATGGAGGAGATAACCTTGCCAATGGAGGATGTGTATAGGGTGAACAGTAGGGGGCCAAGGACCGAACCTTGGGGGACTCCCACCGAGAGGTGGTTGGGGGTGGACGAGGACTTTAATATTTAAAAAGTTCACACCCTTAGGTAACTATTTATGTCTTTACATTAATACACTTATTTGGGTAATATTTTGGTGTGGGAAATTATTATATGTGTAAATTGTAATGTAAAAAAATATGTAGATGCAGTTTTACTATTTGGCCACAAGATGGCCACCGTGAGTTTTTTTCCTCCTTGTGCTTCTCGCTAACCAGAAGCACAAGGATGACGTGGAAAATTTTACGCGCAGAAAGACTGAAGCCTCTTGTAATAGCGCTTTGGTTTTTGTGCTGGGGACACGGATCGGTGATCGGGAACCCTGTTCCCGTTCACCGATCCCAGGGCGATCGCGCTGAAGCACGGCACCGCAGCAGAGCAGCTTCACGTCCGGGTGGCAGAAATGGTTAATTGTCATTGCCAAACAGTTGCATGGGGGGGGGGGGGGAGGGGAAGGGTCTTTTTATCTATAATATATTCCTCCTCTTCCCTTTATTTCCCCCTCCTAATGAGTATAAGACAGTATAGTATAGACCTCAGTCGGAGTGTCTGAAGACTCTGGGAGGAGGGCAGGTAACGAATACACAATTAGCAAGAGGAGTGTAAAAAAAAAAAAAAAAAACAAGTGTGAGGGAGGAAATGATGTCAGGAGGTCAAAGGTAACCAAGATGGAAGCTGTGTAGAATAGGATTCTCTGCTTTTCCTTTATAAAATTCACAGGAATCCTAACATGGACAGTGCAATGCATATGTTATGTAAGTAGAACTAGTATTTATCTGCTTATACATGTGTTTCTAGGTAAGCATGGGTGTCTTTAAAAAAAGAATTTGGACTAATTTAGCTGTGTTTTTCAGAGCCCCATAACTGACATCTACTAGAGTTAGGGTGCATACACACATCCAACTTAGATTGGCAGTAAGCTTATAGCTCACTCCTCCTCAGACGCTTTGCAAAGACTGATGTGTCATTCGTAAATGGACCTGAACTGTGCGGCTTTCCCCTGGCCCGATACCGCTGTCTGTCAAATGTCTCGGGAGAATTTACCAAGCACTAGGTACAAGAGCTTGCGGTTTTATCCCACTTTAAGCCTGGTACATACAACCAATTTTGATTGGCCAATTTTACTACTTCCATGTAATATGGGAGCTTACTTAGGGCTCGTTCACACCTAGGGCGTTTTTGCCCTTTTTTTAAGCGCCGGTGATTTTGAACATCGCCCTCAAAAGCTTGTGCAATGATTCCCTATGAGAGAGTTCACATCGGAGCGTTTCGTTTCTGATCCACTCAGCAAAGCGCTGCCTGGACCATTTTGATCGTTTTTGCTGAATGGCAGGTGTAGGGAAATCGCAAAGTGCTTGAAAAAGCGCTTTGTATAACAATTTCCTCAGCGCTTTCAGGAATAAATACATCGTATTTATTGTTTTCCGGGTCAAAGAGTTCACTTCCTGACTTGTGTTAGGAAGTGAAAAAACAAAATCGCTCTGCAAAAGCGTTTAGAAAAGCACTTTATACAAAATCACAGCGGGCAGGTAAGTGCGCGCCAGAAGGAGAAAATAAATAAATAAATAGCTGCCGTCCACAATTTCGATTTTATATGTGAACTAAGCCTTACACATGGTTAATAGTATTCAAAATCAGTTGGTCCTCATGCTACAAGGAAGTAGTAAAGTTGGCCAATCAAAATTGAAAGTATGTATGCATCCTAAAGGTGGCCATACATGGAACAATTTTTCAATAAGATAATTTAGTTCGATTTTTCTATTAGATCGAATATAAAGATTTTTCCAGCATGTCCGATCATTTTTCCCGAAAAAACATGACAATCGTTCGAATTTCTTGATCGAAAAAAAAAATAATTTTCAACTTTCATTCAATTCGATCATTTAGATCGAATAAACGGGAAAAATCAAACGTTTTTATTGTACCGTGTATGGCCACCATTAGTCTAAACTCTGATCAGTGGCCATGCTCACTGGAGAAGGTTGCATCATGTAACCCAATGAGCTACAGCTTCTAGTTACTTTCAGGCTGCATTTCCACTTGTGCGGTGCGAATCGCCGCGGTAAAAATTTGCACGCAGATGCGAAATTCGCATGCGGGTCCATGTGAATTTTCATGCGAATTCGCACGGATGAAGTTGTATGCGAATTTAACCATGGCAGTGCTGGTGTGCTTTTCCATTGTTTCTATGCTAATTCGCATTGTATGCGATTCGCATAGCGGTATGCGAATTCTGATGGCTCTGCCATGCGAATTTTTTCTGCACAGAAAAACGCAAAGGAATCCTGACAAGTGGAAACAGTCCCATTCACTTGTATTGATATGCGAATTTGCATGCGAAAAACGCATGCGAATTCGCGATAGTGGAAATGAGCCCTCAGTGGTGTTTATACATGACAGTGTTCTCCTGTGGGAACCTCTGCTTCAAACTCTACATCAGTTTTTGCAAAGCAAGTGTGGAACATACCAGCTGCACTAATCTGTAGGGCCCATTTCTACTGAGCCTGAATGTGGCCGAATCTGCAGCGTTTCCTCGCCCCACTCGTATACAGGGAAACGCTGCCCATCTATGTGACCTGCTGTCCAGATCGCACTGCGGCGAGAATCTGGACGGCATGATGCAGATTTCTGCAGATGAATCTCTATAGGCTGCCATACACCGGTCGATTGCCACCAGATCGACCAGCAGATAGATCCCTCTGTGATCAAATCTGATCAAAGAGGGATCTATTGGCTGCCTACACTGCAAACAGATTTTGAATCGATTTCACTATGAAACCGATTCTCAATCTGTGGAGCTGCCGCCCCCCCACCCATACATTACCTGCTCCGGCCGGCGCGAGTCCCCCGGTCTCCGCTGCCTCTTCTCTGCTGCACTTTACTTCCTCTCGGGGGAAGTTTAAACAGTAGAGGGCGCTCTGTTTAAACTTCCTGTCGGGACAGGAAGTAAGTGAAGCCAGCCGAAGCCCAGTGCGGAGAAGGGACAGCAAGGAGACGCCCCGGCGGAACAGGTAATGTATTGCCGCTAGCATCGGTCGTCGGACATTCGAACACCACTATTGACGCACTCCCAACCCGCCGGCGATCGAGCGAAATCTTCCGCGAGGACAGATCAACGGGATCGATTTTGGACAGAAATCGATCGTTCCGTCAGTGTTTGCGCAACGATTTCACAGCAGATTCGATCACAGTGATCGAATCTGCTGTATATCGGCGAGAAATCGTGTAAGTGTATGGGCCCCTTATAGCTTTGAAAGGCACAGCTTAGCAATTCAGGCTGCGGCTTTGCAGTAGAACAGCAGCCGCAGCGTAATGGGAATCAGCTGCACCTCCCAGTGGAACTGAGCCCTATACCCCCATCTTATCTTCAGTGGCCTCCAGCTATGGAGCTAACAGATGGGGAGATATAAAGTACATCTATCTCCATTCCCCCAGTAAAGGTGTGTACACATGTCACATGTCGGGCAGGGGAGTGGCGCGAACAATGGGATCTGCATCGCTGGAAGGGAATAGATCCGCTGGGCGGATTGCTGGCGGGTTGGGGGCTGTCGTACACACGCTTATATATGAGGCAATCAACAACGACTGCCTCAGCTGACTACGTCTCATGATTCCTGTCACCTCCTTTCAACCAAAAAGATGGCTGCCCCCATGAAATCACAAACATTTGCCTGTTCTTTTAAAACAGTGTTGGTAAGAGATTATATTACCTATCTATTTTAATTAACATAACTAATGTAACTTAATGACAGTATGTTTGTTTATCCTGACGTTCCCCTTTAAGGCCCATACATACGCTAGGCTTCAAATCTCAAATTCAAAATAAGAAAAAAAGCAGAACGAGAACAACGTCGTCAGAAATCCCATCATGCTTTGCACAGCATCAGGGGGAAAATGCCCGGGAAGTTTTCTTCTGTGCAGCTAAAAATGAGGCTTTGGTAAGAAAAACAAAGTTCTGATGCCGTAAAACTGTAAGGCTGCTTCCACACAGGGACGTTACAGGCGCACGTTAGTGCAGCCTGTAACGCTCCCCAACTCACAGCAATACAAAGTCAATGGGGCTGTTCACACTGCCCACGTTGTGTTACATGTAACGCTGCACGTTCTTGAGAACGTGCAGTATACTATAGCGTTACAGCGGCTTAAGCCGCGTTAGACTGTTTGCACATGCTCAGTGTTGGGGCGGAGAGGAGGCGGGGAGAGGCCGCTACGTAGCCGCGCACATGGCTACTCAATATGCACTGCACTGCTGGCCGCTGATTGGCTGGCGGTACCACATGGACTGTTTCATATTGCATCACGTGGTCCCGCCGGCCAATCAGCGCCACTTTCACTGCCCTAATGCGGAAAGAGCCGATTAACGCCGCTCACTCAACGTCCTCTACCAACACCGGCAGGCGTTGCGTTAGGGGACGTTATGCGACCATAACGTCCACTATAACGCAACGTCCCGGTGTGTAACTAGCCTTAAAGAAACACCAAGGCTTTTCAGTGCTGCGGAGTAGATTTTTAGTCTGGAGGTTCACTTTAAGACACCCACAATGATAGTCAACAAGAATCCCCTTTCACTCTAAAGCTCCCTCGCCCTCCTTACCGTACTGATCCCGGCTCCAGTGTAGATGACTAGATTCTGCGCCCCCCGCACTGCATCCGCCAGTTCCCCCACCTTCTCCAGCAGCACCTCCTCCTCATCCACAACCTGAATAAACAAGACATCTCAATGTAATACTTATACCACTGGCAGAGGAGTTTATTGTAAATACTGCAGAAAGTGAACTGTGTAACCCCCCCCCCCCCCCCCCCCCCACCACCACCAAACACACTCTCTCTCTCTCTCTCAAAAATTGCCTGCTATTAAAGTGGACCTGAACTCTTGCACAGGACAGAAGGAAGACATAGAGAAATGTACTCTGTATGTATTTAGAGAGTTTAACCTGTCTAATCCCCCCTCATTAGTGTCCAAGCACAATTTGTAATTTGATCTCTCCCCTGTGCCATCCGACTGCCGTGGCAGAAAAGCTTATCTGAAAGCACAGGGTGTTAACAATATGTCTGCTTCCATGAAAGCAGGAAGTAGACAGAATGCATATTTATTGCAGAATTTGTATCAGCGAAATGTTTTTCTTTTAGCGTTTTCTTTGTTTAAAGGACCTCTGTCGCAAAAAACTTAAAATTTAAAATACATGTAAGCATATACAATGAATAAGTACGATTCTTCCAGAGTAAAATGAGCCATAAATGACTTTTCTCCTATGTTGCTGTCACTTACAGTAGGTAGTAGAAATCTGACAGGATTTGGACTAGCACATCTCCTCACGGGGAGTTCACAGGGATCTCTTTATTTTCAAAATGCACTTAGTGAATGGCAGTTGCTCCATCCAACTGCCAAAAAAAAAAAAGTGTACAGTGAGCAGGGAGGCTGGCCAGCATCTTTGTATAAATCTTTTTCAGGAAGTGTCTTTATAAAGGGGGCCATACATTAGCCGACCAACCAACCAATCGCCCATCCAACTCGGTTATAATCAAATGGATGAAAATTGGTGCTGCCAAGTGCATGCTCGACCGACAAAGCGACCAGTTTCAGGACAGAAATTGGCCGCACGGTCGATCGCGCATGCTGGAAAATTTCGGGCCGAAGTTGGTTGGTCGGGTGCGCGGCGGTACGGCGGCCGAATTGCGCTCGAGCGACAAGACGCCGAAACCCCAGCCGCCGCAATGTATAAATGTATGTAGTGTGTGTGCATTTATACATTACCTGTCCAGTGTCAGCCTCCACGCGGTCTCCGTCCATCTCGCCAGGTTCCACATACACGCCGGCGGCGCATAGCGTCTGACGTCAGGTGCTATGCGCCGCTAGCGTTTATGCGGCTGTTACCCGGCGAGATGGACGGACACCGTGCGGAAGCTGCTACAGGACAGGTAATGTATAAATGCACACACTACATACCTTTATACATTTTGGGGGCAGCAGCCGGGTGGACGCAGCAGCTCAGCCGATTCCCTGATGATTTCATGCTGAAAGCGGACGGGAATCGGCCTGTAGTGTATGGGCAGATTTGACTAGAGACAAATTTATCTCTAATCAGATTAAATTAGAGATAAATTTGTCTGTTGGTCGAATCTGCCCATAATGGTTCTAATGTATGGGCACCTTAAAGAATAAAGGCCATGCTGAGAGTCCCCTATGGAGAGACAGTGATGGGCCGAACCGGTCGCCTGGCGAACCTCTCTGGGCCTCTTACTACTTCCGGGTCGCAATGACCCGGAGTAGTACGCCTGCGCTGCCCGGTGGAGCGTGTCCTAGATCGCACTCCTGTTGCTGGGCACTCTCTGCGCATGAGAGTGATGTCGTTCATGACGTTACGCACATGCGCAGAAAGGGCCCGGCAACAGGAGCGCGATCTAGTAGTAAGAGGCCCAGGGAATAAGAGATGTTCGCCGGCGAACGGTTCGGGAACCGTTCGCCTCATCTCTATGGAGAGATGGACTAACCCAAAACCTGTCGGTTATGTCAGATTTAGAATCCTCTGCTCATCCATCCTAGTCTGGTTTGCTGGCTCTTCCACCAGAGACAGATACAAACTTCAGAGAGTCATCATTGGAAGACCTCTACCATGACTGGAACAACTCCACAACTCCAGACTGCGCTCCAGAGCTCTGAGGATTGCTGGAGACAGCACCCACCCACCCTGGTAAACGCTTTTTCAGTTGGCTCTCTTTAGGCCGCAGGTTTCGAGCTATCGCCACTAGAACTATGAGGCATAGGAACGCCTTTTTCCCCTCTCCTGTCAGCCTCCTGAATTCCCTTCCGGCCATTCCACCTTGGGTGCCCACCCACTTCACACACCATCTAATTGCTGCCGCCGCTGACTCTACCTAGCAAACCAATGTGTTGGGAATGAGACTGTATTGGGAACTGGAATGTTTTTACTTAATTTTAAACTGCACTCCTGTCATACTGAATGACCGTATGCGACTGTGCTGGAACTGTATCCTGTTAACTTTAACTAATTGCACTCCTGCTCTTTCATTTTATTTGTACTCCTGCTTAGCCTTGATTCTGTTACCTATACTTCCTATCCCTTCTCGGAGCATTCGTATCTGTATGTGCCAAACTCAACTCTGGGCACAACTCCGTTGTGCTTGGAGAATAAAAGGATTCTGATTCTGAAATGCCAGCAACATAGGAAAGTAGTAATTTATGGCTCATTTTACTCAGAAAGAAACATACTTCTTATTTGATTGTGTTTTAAATTAAGATTTTCGCAAGAGATCTTCAACAGCATTTCCTGAACAGCAGTTAACTGCCAAAATAGTAAGATACCAGCAGCCAGCCTCCCTAATCACTTGCACACTATTTTGTCAGTTAAACTTTGCAACTGCTGTACAGGAAATGCTGTTAAAAACAAAGAAAACCCTGAGAATCCCCCATGAGGAGATGGACTGGCCCAAAACCTGTTGGTTCTGTCAGATTTTAACTGCCTACTTGTTTTGTGATATGTTCAAGGTGGGACGTTATTGTCCTGTGTTATAAAGTCATAATAATGCAGGTTACCGCACTGCAATGTTAAGCCTATGCGACGCTCACAGTGTGACGTTTAAGAACAACTATCAAACTACACATATGTATAGAGCGTTTAACTAGAAATATTAAAATGCTTTTCTGAGGTTTCTCAGCTCAGCCTGTGTAAAGAAATAGTTGCATTCAGCTGCTAATTTGTGTCGGCAATGGGGGAGGGGCAGGCAAAGCAGAACTGTAACCTGGCTGAAAACTGTTTACTTGACACTGTGTGGTAGAGAGTGACACACACAGGTACATAGACAGAACTGCAGCTGATGTTATTTACACACATTTAAAGCTATATTTTTGCAATAGCGGGTGGGAACGCGTTGAAAGCTATGCATGGCCCGGGGCGCGCAGGCGCCGTTGCCATCAACTTACAAGTCGACGGTAACAAAACTAGCTGGCGGCGAGAGAACGGAGGATTGTGGAGGGCCAGCGCAGGACAGGAAGGCTGCAAGGGGCTGGCAGAAGCACCAGGTAAGTGAATCCCTTTGATTTTTTATAGTTCTTCAGTTCCGCCTTAAAGGGGCACTATGGCAAAAAAAATAATTTAAAATATGTGCAAACATAAACAAATAAGAAGTACGTTTTTTCCAGAGTAAAATGAGCCATAAATGACTTTTCTCCTACGTTGCTGTCACTTACAGTAGGTAGTGGAAATCTGACAGAAGCGACAGGTTTTGGATTAGCCCATATCCTCATGGGGGATTCTCAGGGATTTATTTATTTTCAAAAGCACTTAGTGAATGGCAGTTGCTCTTTCCAACTGCCAAAAAATGTGTAGCAAGCTGGGAAGCAGGCCAGCATCATTGTTTACATCGTTTTTGGGGAATATCTTTATAAAGAATAAAAGCCTTGCTGACAATCCCCTATGAAGAGATGGATTAATCCAAAATCTCTCGCTTCTGTCAGATTTCTACTACCTACTGTAGGTGACAGCAACATAGGAGAAAAGTAACTTATGGCTCATTTTACTCTGGAAAAAATTGCACTTTTTATTTGTCTATGTTTGCACATATTTTAAATTTTACAATTTTTCGGCATAGTGCCCCTTTAAGTCAGAAGAGGCGGCCAATAACGACCACCTCAGCCGATAAACAGGCGTGTGCAAGGTGACTCAAAAGACATATCCAAAAAAGCACAGCGCACAGGCAGTGTCAATACTGGTCAATAGATGCACTCCAGAGCTGCAATCTGTTTAATAAAGGGGAGCGCTCTATAGTGAATTAAAAGATTAATTTATTTCTCCGCAAAATACATTTAAAAACTATCTGACGAAGGTGGAGGCTCCGCCTGCAAATATCTGACGAAGGCTAGGCCCCGCCAGCAAGTCCCGGCTGTTACCACCCTTGTCCACGAAGATCTGGAGTCCGCACTGCATGAGGAGGAGGGTAACCTGCCTACCATGTTATACGCTTATTACTACTGACCTCTAGTAAGTTTTTAAATGTATTTTGCCGAGAAATAAATTAATCATTTAATGCACTATAGAGCGATCCAATTATTACACAGATGTGTAATGGTGACCCCCAACCAACAAGCGATCTGCTGGGCGGAACTAATCAATTCCAGCAACGCCGATCCCATAGTTCTCGCAGCTCCCCTGCCTGTCGCGTGACATCACACATGCTCTGCTCGTTGTCCCTCTGTTCTCCTGCATAGAAATACAGCACACCATCAGCTACACAGCACAGCGATGTCACCGGAAGGGATCAGCCACACTGCTGCTATCCAATTCAACAAGATTAATAGACTGGATCTGTTTTTCAATTGATTCCATCAATCTGATTGGATTGGTTAGATGCTTTCCTTCTATTCGTGGGCCAAAACAATTGTTTTCAATCAATATTACAATCGAATCAGACGACCGATCAAATGGAAAACTGTATCGTTAATGGCCACCTTTAGGGTGCGCAAACATATTCAATTTTGATTGGCCAATCACTGACCAATTTTCCACTTCTATGGGCCAACAGATTTGGCCAATTTTACCACTAACATATAGCATTACTGGTTGGTCCTCATTGTTAGCCCCTCACACATTCCTAGGAGTTCTGGTTCCCCATGAGGTTGCTGGGCAAACTGTAACTCTGGGTACTTCCAAGTCCTACCCCATGCTACCATATTCATCCATGCCATGCACTGATGAGGACTAACCAGTCTTAAGGTACGTAAACGTCTGATTTTTCCGAATGACTTGTCGTTCAAACCGGGCATTTGGGCGACAGTTGGACATGTGTACGTTCAATCAGATTGATAGCAGCAGTTTTGACTGATCCGCCTAGCGGATCCGTTGGACTAACTGTCGTTCAAATGACTACTACTACTTTTTGTATTAAATGTCCAACTAATAGACATATTCAAATGACAAGTCGTTTGGTCATTTAATCTAGTCCATTGTTCTATCCAGTCCATTGTCCATTATGAAGTTGGTTAAACAACATGTAAATTAGCATATCAGCCGCATTGTTGGTCAGTGTGTACATGAAGTAGTTCAAACGACAAGTTGTTTGAAAAGTTAAACAGTGTGTATCCATGTTGGATTATTGTAGCTTTGTACAATTAACAAGCTGACACATCATTGCATTCCAGCACTTCTGGAGGTGTGTTTAGTGTTCAGGGACAATAAAGGGAATATTTGTATATTCAGCAGTGACACATTGTGGGAGACATATGCTCACTCCAACCTGAATAATCACAAAAACCTTCTGTTTAAAAAAAGGCAAACGTCTGTTTTGCATAACTCTGTTCATTGATACCGTTTCAGCCCCAGCTATAACCCAATGTAACCCACGTTTAGTATCACAACCACCAGCAGCCATACAGCATGTCCAGTTTCCCACTCTACACCATAATTCTATAGCACCTCCTGTATCAATGTCGCCATTTCACTTGTTTTCCATACATCTATGACATTTCCACGTTTAGCCAGAGCCAACCCCTCATGCATATAACTAAACAATTATCTGTGGCCTGAACCATCCCGCATGTTCAGTCACTGTCACCCAAACCCAACAGCGCTGTTAGTGTTCAGTCATCCCACTCTCTTAGCTCTATAGCACCCTATATTCTAGTGTCACCCCACTGTCAATAGCCCAGTAGCGGCCCTGTGATCAGTGTCACCCCCACTGTCTATAGCTCAATATTCAGTCTCACCCCACATTCCTATAACGCCCCTATAATTAGTGTCACCCCACTCTCCATAGCATCCCTACATTCAGTGTCACCCCACACCCCATATCCCTATAGCACCCCTATATTCAGTGTCACCCCACACTCCATATCCCAATAGCACCCCTATATTCAGTGTCACCCAATCTCTGTAACTCTATAGCACCCCCCTATATCTAGTGTGACCCCACTCTCCATAGCCCTACAGGACCCCCCATATCCAGTGTCACCCCACTCTCCATAGGCATATAACAGCCCCCTACATTCAGAGTCACCCCTCTCTCCATAGCACCACCTTTATCCAGTTTCATACCACTCTCCATAGCACCCCCTACATTTAGAATCACCCCACTCTCCATAGCACCTGTACATTCAGAGTCACCCCACTCTCCATAGCACCCCCTACATTCAGTCACCCCACTCTCCATAGTACCCTTATATTCAGTGTCAACACACTCTCCATAGCACCCTTATATTCAGTATCACCTCACTCTCCATAGCCCTATAACACCCCCTATATTCAGTGTCACCCCACTCTCCATAGCACCCTTATATTCAGAGTCACCCTACTCTCCATAGCGCCCTTATATTCAGTATCACCCCACTCTCCATAGCACCCCCTCAGTGTTCTCCCCAGACATTTTTTCCAGCCGGGTTGCATGAAAAAGTAGCCGGGTGGGACGCGTACATTTGAAATCGGCGCCGGTAGACTTGGGCGCAGGATACAGCGGTATATGGCTGATCCTGCTTCTGCACAAGTCCGGGCCGATTTAATTACTATTCCCCCTCCAGGCCGACATGGATAGTGGGGGAATGAAATAATTCGGCTTCCAGCGATTGCTGGAGGCCGAATTATTATGTTTTTAAGCAACTTCGGCTCTGTCTTCTGACGGAGCCGACGTTACTCACTGAGCGCTTCAATAGGAATGATTCCTATTGAAGTCTATGGAGGCGCCGGCTGCGCCCAAATCTAGCAGCGCTGAAAAGCACTGCTCCGGGGTGGGACATGACAGAGAATTGTAGGGGTGGTGCTTCTCTGTACAACTCTGATTACAGCATAGGAAGAGGAGGCAAACTGATGGTAGCCAGGTGCTCATAAAAATTAGCCGTGTGGAGCACCCAGCTAAAAAGAGCCTGGGGAGAACACTGCCCCTACATTCAGAGTCACCCTACTCTCCATAGCACCCTTATATACAGTATCACACCACTCTCCATAGCACCCCCTACATTCAGAGTCTCCCCACTCTCCATAGCACCCCCTACATTCAGAGTCTCCCCACTCTCCATAGCACCCCCTATATCCAGTGTCACCCCACTCTCCATAGCACCCTTATATTCAGTGTCACTCCACTCCCCATAGCGCCTTTATATTCAGTATCACCCCACTCTCCATAGCACCCTTAGTCAGTGTCACCCCACTCTCCATAGCGCCCCCTATATCCAGTGTCACCCCACTCTCCATAGCGCCTTTATATTCAGCATCTCCCAACTCTCCATAGCGCCCTTATAGTCAGTGGCACCCCACTCCCCATAGCGCCTTTATATTCAGTATCACCCCACTCTCCATAGCGCCTTTATATTCAGTATCACCCCACTCTCCATAGCGCCCTTATAGTCAGTGTCACCCCACTCTCCATAGCACCCCCTATATCCAGTGTCACCCCACTCTCCATAGCGCCTTTATATTCAGTATCACCCCACTCTCCATAGCGCCTTTATATTCAGTATCACCCCACTCTCCATAGCGCCTTTATATTCAGTATCACCCCACTCTCCATAGCACCTTTATATTCAGTATCACCCCACTCTCCATAGCACCTTTATATTCAGTATCACCCCACTCTCCATAGTGCCTTTATATTCAGTATCAACCCACTCTCCATAGCACCCCCTATATCCAGTGTCACCCCACTCTCCATAGCACCCCCTATATCCAGTGTCACCCCACTCTCCATAGCACCCCCTATATTCAGTGTCACCCCACTCTCCATAGCACCCCCTATATCCAGTGTCACCCCACTCTCCATAGCACCCCCTATATCCAGTGTCACCCCACTCTCCATAGCACCCCCTATATTCAGTGTCACCCCACTCTCCATAGCGCCCTTATATTCAGTGTCACCCCACTCTCCATAGCACCCCATATATCCAGTGTCACCCTACTCTCCATAGCACCCCCTATATTCAGTATAGCGCCTTTATAGTCAGTGTCACCCCACTCTCCATAGCACCCTTATAGTCACCCCACTCTCCATAGCACCCTTATAGTCACCCCACTCTCCATAGCACCCTTATAGTCACCCCACTCTCCATAGCACCCTTATAGTCACCCCACTTTGCCTGCAGTTGTCAGTGTCACACACAGCCCCACAGCGCCCCCTTGTGTTGCCAGACCTCCAGCTCTCGGTGCAGCCTGCTCTCCCGCCGCTGCCGGTGTCTCTCCAGCTCCCGCACCAGCTCGGTGTAGGTCTCCAGCAGCTGCCGCTCCCCCGGGCTCCGCTCCGCCGCCGGCTTATGCAGAATCCGGGTGATCTGCAGGGAAACCAACACAGCATCAGCGAGATCCTCCCCCTTCCTCCACACCGCCCACTGCAGACCACGCCCACCTGCCGGCGGCGCTCCCGCTGCTGCTCTCTCCGCACAATCTCCTCCTTGATCTCCGCTTTCCGTTCCGCACGGCCCATTTCACCGGCAACTTCAGTGCTAGCAGAGTGCAGGGACTTCCGCTTCCGGCAGCGGCTATTGCCGGATGTGCCGTCACGTGATGTGCTCATCACTGATTGGTGCAGCGCCCTCAGCAACAGTTAGGGAGGGCATAGCAACCAATCAGAGAGAGGTCTGGCTTTAGGAAGCTGATTCTCATTGGTTGGTAGAAGTTATAGCGCTGTTCCTGTTTAGCTTAGGAGGGACAGGTGGTGATTAGTAACAAGCAGGAGGCGCTGTCATTGGTTGCTATGGCAAACTCTGTCCATTACAACTTAGAATTGAAAGGGGGTTGTAACATCAAAAAATGAAACAAATGCTTGGGTCCATTTATATATATATATATATATATATATATATATATATAAAACACCTGTACCTTGCTGAACTGTGCCGATTGCAGAACAATGCGGGATTGCTACGTTTTGGAGGGAGGGTTTTGTAGCTACAGTACCAAGCTTATCTCAAAACGCAAATAACAGAAACTTCCCATTTCAGATAAGATAAGGGCACTATGACCAAAAGGTAATTGATTCCCCCACTCCTCCCTCCATTTAAAGCAGGACTCCCCAAACTTTTTCGGTCAAGGGCCGAGGTCAACATACTTTAGACTGCTGAGGGCCAGAACCAGGGCTGTGGAGCCGGTACAAAAATATTCCAACTCCGACTCCTCAGTTGATGAAACTCCGACTCCGGGTACTCAAAATAGCTCAGACTTCTCGACTCCGACTCCTTAGTCTAATACTTAGTCTAATACTTACCAGGGCTGTGGATTTTGTACAAAAATCATCCAACTCCGACTCCTCAGTTTATGAAATCAACGACTCCGACTCCGGGTTCCCAAAATTGCCCCGACTCCGACTCCACAACCCTGGCCAGAACATACATAAAATGATGTTGAAAAACATTACATTGAATCTACATATGGATTTACCCCCCAATCTTGCACGGAGGAGACCTACCAGCAGCAGCCATTCAGCCATGAGGCTCCTGAAGAACGTCTTTGTGCACCAGACAGTGAAGCATACCTAAGTGACAGCCTGCTGTCCAACCTGATTGGAAGCCAGGGAATTACTGCTTCTACAGTATGTGGATGGGTGGTGCCAGCACTGCTATTCTATATGCGGGCCACCAAAATAAAATAAGTTATACATTTGGTGTTTGGGGGGGGCCTGTGAAAAAGCGTCAGGGGGCCGCATTCAACCCGCGGGTCTTAGTTTGAGAACCACTGATTTAAAGAGTTTACACAGTGATGCAAGCATGTTACCTAGGCGATGTTTGCTGCGGAAAGATCAGTAAGCTGTAAAGGCCCGTACACACACACACTAAAACTACCTGATTGTTGTCTAACTTTAGTCTGTTTGACGACAATAAGGTATGTGTACGTGTGCAACCACTAGACAACCAACTGGTAACAGGCGGTTTGCCCGATCCAACCGTGGGATGTACTTAAACAGCTGTTGTGCTGATATCGTGCAGTTTGCCACGTGTGTTCAAGTCGTTTGAACAACTCGTGCTTGTTTTGAATAGGGCCATATTGTGCAGCCTGTTTTTCTGCTTGAGTGTGCAGTATGTAAATGAGTTGGTTGTTTAGTTGGTTTGGACGTATGGGACATACAGGTTGTGTCAACGAGTTGACATGTGGTTGGTCATGTCATCCTGTTGGTTGTGCAGTTGTTGGATGTGTGTACAATGCTTAACCACTTCCCGACCGCCGTATGTACAATTGGCGGCCGGGAAGTGCACCCCGCAAGGACCGCCGTATTGACAATTGGCGGCGGTCCTTGTAGGGGCATGGGCGGAGCGATCGCGTCATCAGTGACGCGATCCTCCGCCTCTGCCTGGCGCCGCTCACCCGCCGCAACATCCCGCCGGCCATACGGAAGCGCCGGCGGGATGTTAACCCCGCGATCGCCGCATACAAAGTGTATAATACACTTTGTAATGTTTACAAAGTGTATTATACAGGCTGCCTCCTGCCCTGGTGGTCCCAGTGTCCGAGGGACCACCAGGGCAGGCTGCAGCCACCCTAGTCTGCACCAAGCACACTGATTTTTCCCCCCCCCTGCCCCAGATCGCCCACAGCACCCATCAGACCCCCCCCTGCCCACCCCCCAGACCCCTGTTTGCACCCAATCACCCCCCTAATCACCCATCAATCACTCCCTGTCACTATCTGTCAACGCTATTTTTTTTTTTATCCCCCACCCTGCTCCCTGCCCCCTCCTGATCACCCCCCACCCCTCAGATTCTCCCCAGACCCCCCCCCCAGACCACCCCCCCTGTTTACTGTATGCATCTATCCCCCTGATCACCTGTCAATCACCTGTCAATCACCTGTCAATCACCTGTCAATCACCCATCAATCACCCGTCAATCACCCCCTGTCACTGCCACCCATCAGCCAGCCCCTAACCTGCCCCTTGCGGGCAATCTGATCACCCCCCCACACCAATAGATCGCCCGCAGATCCGACATCAGATCACCTCCCAAATCCATTGTTTACATCTATTCTCTCCTCTAAACACACACTAATTACCCATCAATCACCCATCAATCACCCCCTATCACCACCTGTCACTTTTACCTATCAGATCAGACCCTAATCTGCCCCTTGCGGGCACCCAATCACCCGCCCACACGCTCAGATTGCCCTCTGACCCCCCCTTATCAATTCACCAGTGCATTAATTACATCTGTTCTTCCCTGTAATAACCCACTGATCACCTGTCAATCACCTGCCAATCACCTATCACCCATCAATCACCCCCTGTCACTGCCCCCATCAATCAGCCCCTAACCTGCCCCTTGCGGGCAATCTGATCACCCACCCACACCATTAGATCGCCCGCAAACCCGCCGTCAGATTACCTCCCAAATGTATTGTTTACATCTGTTATCTTCTCTAAACACCCACTAATTACCCATCAATCACCCATCAATCACCCCCTATCACCACCTGTCACTGTTACCTATCAGATCAGACCCTAATCTGCCCCTTGCGGGCACCCAATCACCCGCCCACACGCTCAGATTGCCCTCAGACCCCCCCCTTATCAATTCGCCAGTGCATTAATTACATCTGTCCTTCCCTGTAATAACCCACTGACCACCTGTCAATCACCTGCCAATCACCTATCACCCATCAATCACCCCGTCACTGCCACCCAACAATCAGCCCCTAACCTGCCCCTTGCGGGCAATCTGATCACCCACCCACACCAATAGATCGCCCGCAGATCCGACATCAGATCACCACCCAAGCGCAGCGTTTACATCTATTCTCTCCTCTAAACACCCACTAATTACCCATCAATCACCCCCTATCACCACCTGTCACTGTTACCCATCAGATCAGACCCTAATCTGCCCCTTGCGGGCACCCAATCGCCCGCCTACACGCTCAGATTGCCCTCAGACCCCCCCTTATCAATTCGCCAGTGCAATATTTACATCTGTTCTCCCCTGTAATAACCCACTGATTACCTGTCAATCACCTATCAATCACCCATCAATCACCCCCTGTCACTGCCACCCATCAATCACCCCCTGTCACTTCCACCCATCAATCACCCGCTGTCACTGCCACCCATCAATCAGCCCCTAACCTGCCCCTTGCGGGCAAACTGATCACCCACCCACACCAATAGATCGCCCGCAGATCCGACATCAGATCACCACCCAAGCGCAGTGTTTCCATCTATTCTCTACCCTAAACACCCACTAATTACCCATCAATCACCCCCTGTCACTGCTACCTATCAGATTAGACCCCTATCTGCCCCTAGGGCACTCAATCACCCGCCCACACCCTCAGAATGCCCTCAGACCCCAGCCCTGATCACCTCGCCAGTGCATTGCTTGCATCTATTCCCCCCTCTAATCACACCTTGAGACACCCATCAATCACCTCCTGTCACCCCCTAGCACACCTACCCATCAGATCAGGCCCCAATTTGCCCCGTGTGGGCTCCTGATCACTCGGCCAATCCCTCAGATCCCCCTCAGACCCCCTTCCGATCACCTCCCCAGTGCATTGATTGCATCTATTTTCCCCTCTAACCACCCCCTGAGACACCCATCAATCACCTCCTGTCACCCCCCTAGCACTCCTATCCATCAGATCAGGCCCAATACAACCTGTCATCTAAAAGGCCACCCTGCTTATGACCGGTTCCACAAAATTCGCCCCCTCATAGACCACCTGTCATCAAAATTTGCAGATGCTTATACCCCTGAACAGTCATTTTGAGACATTTGGTTTCCAGACTACTCACGGTTTTGGGCCTGTAAAATGCCAGGGCGGTATAGGAACCCCACAAGTGACCCTATTTTAGAAAAAAAGACACCCCAAGGTATTCTGTTAGGTGTATGACGAGTTCATAGAAGATTTTATTTTTGTCAAAAGTTAGCGGAAATTAATTTTTATTGGTTTTTTTTCACAAAGTGTCATTTTTCACTAACTTGTGACAAAAAATAAAATCTTCTATGAACTCGCCATACACCTAACGGAATACCTTGGGGTGTCTTCTTTCTAAAATGGGGTCACTTGTGGGGTTCCTATACTGCCCTGGCATTTTAGGGGCCCTAAACCGCGAGGAGTAGTCTAGAAAACAAATGCTTCAAAATGACCTGTGAATAGGACGTTGGGCCCCTTAGCGCACCTAGGCTGCAAAAAATTGTCACACATGTGGTACCGCTGTACTCAGGAAAAGTAGTATAATGTGTTTTGGGGTGTATTTTTACACATACCCATGCTGGATGGGAGAAATTTCTATGTAAATGGACAATTGTGTGTAAAAAAATCAAACAATTGTCATTTACAGAGATATTTCTCCCACTTAGCATGGGTATGTGTAAAAATACACCCCAAAACGCATTATACTACTTCTCCTGAGTACGGCGGTACCACATGTGTGACACTTTTTTACACCCTAAGTACGCTAAGGGGCCCAAAGTCCAATGAGTACCTTTAGGATTTCACAGGTCATTTTGCGACATTTGGTTTCAAGACTACTCCTCACGGTTTAGGGCCCCTAAAATGCCAGGGCAGTATAGGAACCCCACAAATGACCCCATTCTAGAAAGAAGACACCCAAAGGTATTCCGTACGGAGTATGGTGAGTTCATAGAAGATTTTATTTTTTGTCACAAGTTAGCGGAAAATGACACTTTGTGAAAAAAAACTATTAAAATCAATTTCCGCTAACTTGTGACAAAAAAATAAAAACTTCTATGAACTCACCATACTCCTAACGGAATACCTTGGGGTGTCTTCTTTCTAAAATGGGGTCATTAGTGGGGTTCCTATACTGCCCTGGCATTTTAGGGGCCCTAAACCGTGAGGAGTAGTCTTGAAACAAAAATGACCTGTGAAATCCTAAAGGTACTCATTGCACTTTGGGCCCCTTAGTGCAGTTAGGGTGCAAAAAAGTGCCACACATGTGGTATCGCCGTACTCGGGAGAAGTAGTATAATGTGTTTTGGGGTGTATTTTTACACATACCCATGCTGGGTGGGAGAAATACCTCTGTAAATGACAATCTTTTGATTTTTTTACACACAATTGTCCATTTACAGAGGTATTTCTCCCACCCAGCATGGGTATGTGTAAAAATACACCCCAAAACACATTATACTACTTCTCCCGAGTACGGCGATACCACATGTGTGGCACTTTTTTGCACCCTAACTGCGCTAAAGGGCCCAAAGTCCAATGAGTACCTTTAGAATTTCACAGGTCATTTTGAGAAATTTCGTTCCAAGACTACTCCTCACGGTTTAGGGCCCCTAAAATGCCAGGGCAGTATAGGAACCCCACAAATGACCCCATTTTAGAAAGAAGACACCCCAAGGTATTCCGTTAGGAGTATGGTGAGTTCATAGAAGATTTTATTTTTTGTCAAAAGTTAGTGGAAAATGACACTTTGTGAAAAAACACAATTAAAATCAATTTCCGCTAACTTTTGACAAAAAAATAAAATCTTCTATGAACTCACTATACTCCTAACGGAATACCTTGGGGTGTCTTCTTTCTAAAATGGGGTCATTTGTGGGGTTCCTATACTGCCCTGGCATTTTAGGGGCCCTAAACCGTGAGGAGTAGTCTTGAAACGAAATTTCTCAAAATGACCTGTGAAATTCTAAAGGTACTCATTGGACTTTGGGCCCTTTAGCGCAGTTAGGGTGCAAAAAAGTGCCACACATGTGGTATCGCCGTACTCAGGAGAAGTAGTATAATGTGTTTTGTGGTGTATTTTTACACATACCCATGCTGAGTGGGAGAAAGATCTCTGTAAATGGACAATTGTGTGTAAAAAAAATTAACAAATTGTCATTTACAGAGATATTTCTCCCACCCAGCATGGGTATGTGTAAAAATACACCCCAAAACACATTATACTACTTCTCCTGAGTACGGCAATACCACATGTGTGGCACTTTTTTGCACCCTAACTGCGCTAAGGGGTCCAAAGTCCAATGAGCACCTTCAGGCTTTACAGGGGTGCTTACAATTTAGCACCCCCCAAAATGTCAGGACAGTAAACACACCCCACAAATGACCCCATTTTGGAAAGTAGACACTTCAAGGTATTCAGAGAGGAGCATGGTGAGTCCGTGGCAGATTTCATTTTTTTTTGTCGCAAGTTAGAAGAAATGGAAACTTTTTTTTTTTTTTTTTTTTTTCACAAAGTGTCATTTTCCGCTTACTTGTGACAAAAAATAATATCTTCTATGAACTCACTATGCCTCTCAGTGAATACTTTGGGATGTCTTCTTTCCAAAATGGGGTCATTTGGGGGGTATTTATACTATCCTGGAATTCTAGCCCCTCATGAAACATGACAGAGGGTCAGAAAAGTCAGAGATGCTTGAAAATGGGAAAATTCACTTTTTGCACCATAGTTTGTAAACGCTATAACTTTTACCCAAACCAATAAATATACACTGAATGGGTTTTTTTGTATCAAAAACATGTTTGTCCACATTTTTCGCGCTGCATGTATACAGAAATTTTACTTTATTTGAAAACTGTCAGCACAGAAAGTTAAAAAAATCATTTTTTTGCCAAAATTCATGTCTTTTTTGCTGAATATAATAAAAAGTAAAAATCGCAGGAGCAATCAAATAGCACTAAAAGAAAGCTTTATTAGTGACAAGAAAAGGAGCCAAAATTCATTTAGGTGGTAGGTTGTATGAGCGAGCAATAAACCGTGAAAGCTGCAGTGGTCTGAATGGAAAAAAAGTGGCCGGTCCTTAAGGGGTAGAAAGCCCTAGGTCCTCAAGTGGTTAAAAAGGAGTACATTAATACTGAGCTGGGTTAAAATGAAAAGGGCAGAAGTGGTGTTACTTTTAGCATCACAGAGGTTAACAGTACCCCCCCTGTGTTGACATCATCACACTCTACTCAGCTCCACAAGCATATAAGGGGCATACCGGTGCCTTGACTTCAGATACATAAAAGCCCAGCAGTCTCCAGACAGATATTACAATCCGTTTCTGGTTTTACTGAAAACAGTGGTCCTGAAAAGATGCTTCAATGCCAAATTTATACTTTTTGATGCCCTAGGCCACTTCCCTATGCAGCCCCCTTTTTTCAGTCCATCCCCTTAGTTGTAGTTGTCTTTTTTTCCACGCAGCCCCCTCTTCTATTCCCACTCCAAGCAGCAGTTCCCTTACACCATGGTCTACGTGGCATTCAAGTAAAAACAACCCTGGCTGTTTTAGGACACAATCCAAATCCTGCAAAGTAGGATACGTAGAAGTGATCTGACCAAAACACAGCTTTTTAAAAGATATTTATTGGCAATATACAATATAAAATAGATAGACCTTATATCAAACATACATAATATACAATAAGAAGAATCCCAGTTTTCCAGCATATCAGGTAGGTCTAGAAGTAATCCAGTGAGGCCGATTTGAGAAAATTGGAAGAAAAATAGACCCACATATTACCCACAAAAAAAACAAAAAATGAAATCCCTGGTAGGTGACCACAAAGGATACAATAAAAAATATTCAATCTTCCATTTCTTTTATAAAAACGATCAGTTGTTCTGAAGGTTTGAAAGTTGATTTTTGTTTTTTATTTGACTCAGAAATCTGATCACATTTTCTACTTTTTTTTTTTTTAAATATAAGTAGATCAGGCATGGCGGATATGTCAGATCCAAACGTCTAGATTTAGGCTGGATTTACGTTGCGTCCCATTTTAGCAATGGGATGCACCACAACGCAACAAATATGGCCTTAAAGACCCAAGCAATTTTTTTCTGAGTTTTTAATCTTTTTTTTTTCCCTAATTGGTGGAAAATTGAACACACCGGTGTAATACATTGGTAAGATTTTTCAAAAGGTTACAGTCAATCAGAAAAATCGATTGTAATTTGCGAATTAAAAAGAAACATAAGAGAAATATACAAAATTGTATTATGTGTGGCCACCTTTGGACTGACCAGTTCCAGGAACTCGAGGGGATGTAAACAGAGCTGAGAGTAAAGTCAGGGAAGCCGCCCATCACATTAAAGTCCCACTTCAGCCACAAAGGTATTTTTCGGTGCAACACTCAGTTGCAGAGTTTGTAGTCTATGTAGTAGTGCCTTGATCAGCTCATGTCAAATAAATCACTTTTTTTTAAAGTAAATGGTCAGGAGCCCAAACACAGGCCATTTCCTGCCCCACAGACTATTGCTGCTATAGGCTGCAATAACCTTGCAAAATTCAGTCTGTGCCCAACCCCCTTGTAATGACGCAATCCAGGAAGCAGCTGCAGTAGCCCCACCCACAGAGCCTAAGGGCTAGTTCACAGTGCTCATCTGCATTGCAAAATAATTCTGCACGTCAACTTACTGCCCACTACAATTCTATAGGCCTGTTCACGGTACTGCGTTGTACCTGATCGCGTTATTCTATCTCGCTGCATGCAGCTTTGTATTACAGTCTATGGCCAGTCTCCATTGCAGTTGTACTTCTACTCGCCCTGCCAGCCCCATTGTGTTCCGTGCCGAGGGTCCTCCTCCCCCTCCATAGCAACAGAACGCATCGTAGCCTAGCCTGTAGGTCAGCGACGTGTCTGTTCAGGCTCTGGCCCAAACTGACGCCCAGGGAATTGAGTAGGGCGACAGTCCTTGTAGGTGTACAAGATACTTTATATCATCATGCTGCTTAGACAGTAAGGGTAAGGGGGTGGGGCCCAGACAAAAATCTGTGAGTCATTGCAAGCTACATCAGCGGAGGTCCATTCTCCAGGAAGTGACTGGTGAGAAGATAATGAACAGAAACTTTCAAATTCAATCGGACATCAACTAATTAAGGAGCTTCGACACAAATAAGAACAAGCTAACCAGGGAAATGTCATAACCAGAAGCGAGGCCTTTGTTTATATAGATATTATAGGCAACAGGTCCATCGTATTTTGCTACAGTTTTTAATAGATCAGCCCTTAAAAGAGATCCATTTTTTGTACCACCCCTGTGCTGAACTGAGTACTTTAAAATATACAGAAATAAATAAAACATCATATACAACTCATAATATCTACAAGGTGCTGATGCTACAATAATTTAGCAATAACAACAAGAATACACTTTGTGATACAACCTGTATCAGTAACTGAACACATGGAGGCGTAATACAAAGCACAAACAGCAAGGAAGGCGTGTGAACCTGCAGCAACCAATGAGAGCAGGCTGAATACTAGACAGGAATTCTGATTGGTTGCGATGGCTTACCGAGCCCCACTGTTTGCTTTGTTATATAATAAGGGTTATACCCTTTCAAGAAGGCGAGCTGACGCAGCCTGCAGCACACCCAACAGGCAGGACTGCCAGTCCAACAGGCAGCATAACAGTGTGAAATGCAGCAGGTCTCTAATGGACTATGAGCAGATACGTACATTTAATTCTTATTTCCCACCTTAAAGGACACCTGAAGTGAGAAGGATATGGAAGCTGCCATGCTTATTTCCTTTTGAAGTGGACCTGAACTCTTGCACAGGACACAAGGAAACCAGAAAGAAATGCACTTGGTGTGTTTTTAGAAAGAAGAGCCTGTCCAATTCCCCCTCATTATCAAGTAATCACATGGTAATGTGATCTCTCAGCTGTGTCAGCACAGAAATTCGGCAGTCCTCAGCGACACAGCTAATGTGTAAACACTGGATGTTAACCCTTTGTCTGCTTCCATGAAAGCAGGAAGTAGACACACAGGAGTATGTAAGCTGTAACTAATAAATGTTTTTCTTTTAAGGTTATTATGCCGGTGCGTATCTTTTAGAGCAGAGAGGAAGTTCTGAGTTCAGGTACACTTTAAATAATGCACCTTCCCTGGCTGCCTTGTGGATCCTTTGCCTCTAATAGACCCCGAACATGCATGCAGACCAGATGTTTGACTGAATTTGCAACATGCTTGTTGCAGGGTTGTGATTCAGATTCTACTGATGCATGAAGGGTCAGCAGGACAACCAGGTAACTGGTATTGTTTCAAAGGAAATAAATATGGCGGCCTCCATATCCCTCTCACTTCAAGTGTCCTTTAACCTCCAAAAAAAAACCAAACAAAAAAGTCCTTAGGGCCCAGTAAACCTACAATTGAAGTTGAATTCTGTTTAGAGTCATTTATAAGTAGTACTTTTACTATTAAATTTCAACTGTAAAAATGTGTTTTATAGTTGTCCATACAGATGGTTCTCCATCCAGATGGAAGATTCCTGCTCTGGCTGTACACCTATCCATATGGACGTGTAGGCAGAGAAGAGGAAGTGGCTGTGCGGTTGTGAGCATGACATGTTCCTGCTAACAACTATCCAATGACAAGAGAGAGGAGGGACACCAACCCACCAAATCAGCACCTTTATTCACACTACTGTCAGCACATAACCAGAAGTGTAAGGGTTAACAGGCTCCAGCCTGACAGCAGTTTCAATCTCTGCTTCAGAGGCCACAAAATGTAACGTTACATCTTGTGGGGTCTCTCTGTAAAGTACATGTCTACAGCAGTTTAGTGACTGACAAAAAGCTCCACCCCCTCTCTTGTGCATAAAATCTAATATACATGAAGTGGGTGGAGACCTGTACTGCTAAAGTAAACACATGCACAAACTATTGCCATGCTCCGCCCCTTGCCACCACCTTCAGCCACATGTTCTATTGTAATGCTGGGAAATACAGTCTCGCCTCTATTGGGCTTGATACTTTTGCAGTCACATGGCCACTCCTGATTGACCAACCTAGCAACTAAATCTGGGGCAGGAAACCAGCTGTACTGCATCTTCGAGCACATCTGAGTCACTTTACTAGTAAACTTTACTAGTAGTAATTTATTGTTTATTGTTTATCGTTGGGTTGGGTTTAAATCCAGGCCTGGTGCTAATGTATACTAACAGCAATGAGAAAAATAATTGAATATGAATTTAAAAGCAAAGTGTTGGTCAGAATATCGGTTTCATGGGACAAACTCTACTGCAGCTCTCCTCCTCTCCTACCTGGTTGCAGCTGCTGGGAGGGTCAATCAGGTGTGAGCAAGTGACTCACAAAGGAGAAAAAAATCTAAAATGCATTTTCCAGCACCCCTGCACTATACAGTGGTAGAGAAACCATGTGTCTACATTAGGAGGCGGGGCCTGCTAACACTAGTCCTTCACTATGAATAGTGCTCTGAACGCTGTATGAATAGGTGCACAGCTGCTGGCCACCACAGCTACACAACAGAGGTTTACATTTGAAAGGCCCACCTCCAATAGGAATACTTCTATGTTACACTAAGAGTATTTTCGGTAATTTAACATGTTCAATTTCAATATGATCATCAAGGCTTAAAGGGTATCCAACAAACATGGACCGGCAATATTAAAGAATTTCTGCTGTTAGATGGCAAAAACTTACAGCAATTACTAGGGTCATATCAGAATACAATGGGGTGGCTATTCATAATCAAAGTGACAATGAAAATCAAGTAACTCTGAATGCAAACCACTGGCATGTTAAAGAGTACCTCCAGTAGAAAAAATACAGTGCCTATCACAGTGATGGAGAACTGGGGTGGGTTTGGTGTCAGGGTTAAAGAGACACTGAAGCGAATTTTTTTTTATGATATTATGATTTGTATGTGTAGTACAGCTAAGAAATAAAACATTAAGATGAGATACATCAGTCTAATTGTTTCCAGTACAGGAAGAGTTAAGAAACTCCAGTTATCTCTATGCAAAAAAGCCATTAAGCTCTACGACTTTCAAAGTCGTGGAGAGGGCTGTTATCTGACTTTTATTATCTCAACTGTAAGTAAACAAATGTCTTTTACTCTGCCAGAGGAGAGGTCATTAGTTCACAGACTGCTCTGAAAGAATCATTTTGAATGCTGAGTGTTGTGTAATCTGCACATATTAGAGAATGATGCAATGTTAGAAAAAACACTATATACCTGAAAATAAGAGTATGAGAATATTTTCTTTGCAGCTAATCTTCTAGTAATTATTCATAGTACACAACCAATTCATTATATCATAATTTTTTTTCGCTTCAGTGTCTCTTTAAATACAGTACTTACCTGTTCTGACATAATCCCTCCAGGCAGGTGATCGCTCCACCCCCTGTGATGTTGCAGCCGTGGCAAGTTTTTTAAATTCTGCACCGAGGCCCTGGTCATGCCCATCTGCATTGCCATGGCCCGCCCCCTAGCTTGGCAGCTGCAGCCAAAGTGGTGGCAGCTGAGCTGGGGGCTGGCAGCGGCAATGCAGAGAGAGGCTTCTGAAGAGTTGTCAGACTTTGGAACCAAGGACGAGAGTGCGCTGCTCAGGAGGGAGGCGGAGAATTTAAGCCTGAGACTCCACCCCCCCATCATTTTACGACAGTCTCTGTCTTTTTTACCGGATGTACTCTTTAATGCCTGATGTCTTATAAATCCCTTAGAATTGTATGTTACATTCTGCAGTGACACCCTTGCTCATATCGATACCAGCATACTGTTGTGAAGGCCTGTGGAATCTCTTAAAGAAACCAATTAGCAGGAAGCTTCTCCTCAACTTGTCCTGGGACCACCCCTTTCTCTTGTCATAGCCCAGCATAGATGCCCGCCCCCAAAGACAAGCTCAGCCATCGGATAGATGCTCAGGCCTTACAGGTCACACACAAAATTACCCTGTGCACTTTGCACTGAAATATTTACCCCTGGAAATATCGCAGTCATTACAAACATGCATGACTGTATTCTGTTATGACCCGAAGTAAGAGTTGCTACCATTTGCACCAAACAGATAAAGCTTAAAACAAAGAAAAAAGGATTGATGGATCAAATACTGCATATTCCACACCATGCTCCAGCAAGTAAATCAACCTCACTATGTTCCACTATGACCCAGGGAGTAATTAATACACCAGATCACTGCTGCCACACCACTTTGTTTTCAAGTGTTCTCCACCACGAAGTACGTTAGTAAATCAGGTCATTGGTTCACTAAACAATAACTCTCTTACAAAACAGACATTAAATACAATAAACTATGTATCACACAGCAGCAGCATCTGGAGAGGAAATGAATACAGCTGGACGTGTAAACGGAGACAGAAGGCACATGCTTTTTATTTTGGATAGAATGTGGGGGAAGCGAAGAGAGACGGTCATTTTCTTGGTCTGCTATTTACTGATCTCTGTGCCCCTGCTGGAGACAAGAACCTTACTTCCTGTGCTTACTGATGTCACAGGAAGTACTTCCTGTGTTTAGTGATGTCACAGGAAGTGAAGGGAAATGTACATGGATTAAGACCAATCATGTTCTAAGGGTGCCCATACATTGTTCGATTTTAGGCATCGATATCCGGCCTATTCAATCGCAATGACCAAAACTGGCAAATATCGATTTTGCAACATGACCTTCCAATTGATCGATAGGATTCAGAGAATTGTGTCAAAAATCAGTCATAAGGATTGATCAGGCATTCTGGAAAAACTTGGACTCAAGGGCTCCAACGGCGGCAATAGCATTCCATTCTCCGACGACCAACAGACCTCTGGCTGGTCTCCACCCAAGTAAGTGTATGTGTCTTCCACCCGTGCCTGTGGTCTGTCACACTGGACAAATCCTCACTAATTCTGGTGTCCTATATGCACTGAATTAATAATGCTGCTGGACACCGGCGATGATTTGTGCCGGCGTGATAGGTAAACCTTTAACCCTCACCGCAGGCACAGGGGTGGGACATATACACTTGGCGTTGGGTTCAGGGGGAGGATGGGCAGGTGGAGGCGCTAGAATCAAATGTATTTCTGTCTGCAGTGCGTGGGCAGAAAATATGCCCCTCTCCGATGTCAGACTGAATCAGAGAGGGAGCTATCTGATGGTCGATCTGGTGGCAGAACAACAGGTGTATGGCTACCATAACTCCTCTGCTAGTTTTTGGTACCTATTTTATGTTACCTTGTAATGAGAGATCCCTCCTAACGTCTTGCCCTTGTTGTACTGGCACAAGACAAAAGGTGATTTTTAGATATTAATGCACGGGTCCACATACAGACAACCTGCTGACACATGCGTCAGGTTGAACACAATGGGTTTGATTCACTATAACAAATAGCGTGCCTTATCAGAGTTAACATGCCCTGTCAGAGTTAGCGTGCCCTATCAGAGTAGCATAGCTAGCGATACAAACGTATGCCTGCTAATTGGCAATGACGAGAGCTCCACTCGTCCTGCCCTGAGCCCCTGCGGATCCAGTCACTTTAAAGGCCATTATCCCCGTACTTTGATTGGCCCAATAGGCTGCCTGTCACTTGACAGGAAACTTGACAGGCAGCCTATTGGGCAAAGGGGGGGGGGGGGGGGGCAGGGGGGGGGGATAATGTCTTTTAACGTGATTGGACCCGCAGGGGCTCAGGGCAGGAGGAGTGGAGCTCTCGTCATTGCCAATTAGCAGGCATAAGTTTGTAGCGCTCCCTATGCTACTCTGATAAGGCATGTTAACTTTGATAAGGCACGCTATGTGTTATAGTGAATCAAGCCTAATGTGTACTGTTTTACTCTCCTCCAATAGGCAAGCTCCCTTTCAGGCATCTGTCGCTGAAGCCGTGCCACTCTCTTGCTCCGCCCCCTTCCTCTGGCTGTACTACCCCCTCCAGTAGGAAGTTGAGTGGCAGCTTAGCCACGCCCCCAGATTGAGAGACGTGGCGAGTTCAACTACACCTTGCCTTCCAAGAAGGGGAGAGCAGTACATTGTTTACGTAATCTTTCATCCTTCCCCGCTCTATCCAAAATAGTAAAGCATGGATTTGGCTGGAGATAATATTTAATGCAACTGAAGATTAGTGATGTTCAGAAAACTCAAACGATGTGCAAATTCCCATTCTGGAAATTGCAGAAACTAAACCGGAAGTTTGCCTGGGCTAATCAGTTTGGGAGCTGCAAATTAATTAACTTGTAGATGATTAGTCGATCAAGCTGCCAGTTAATTAATCAGAAGCTCTCAACTCCAGTTACCCCCTACAACGCTACAGTAAAGCCCCCACAAATTCTGCTTCCTATGGAACCAGGATTTTTACACCAGTTGAATGTTCTCATCGTTAACTGCTGAAGACAATCTCAAAGACCAGACCGTTGTCAATCAGCAGGGCTGCACTTCAAAGCCACCGGTGATCAACAGAGCTCACAATCTAACCTTGGCACAGAGATACCACCAATGTCAATAGGCCTCCACAACACCAACGACGGCAACGGGAACCCACGTCAAAACGGCACGCTGACCACAACGGGAGAAACGCGGACACCACAGGACAACGTACTGATCCAGAACCTGTAGAATCTCACAGCACCAAGTAACACGACCCGAAGACAGCAGCGTAGCCGGTGACCACGAATGACACGTCACACACACATACACACTCACACACCACGGTAAGCTACGAGGAGGCCAGTGTACAGACACCTTCAAAGCTGTCAGTCACAATTCCACGAAGAAGCAGAGCCACCTGACGTTACGTTGTAGACTGGGCCACAGCACTGCATACACGACTCCAAGAGACACACCGCTCCACAAGTGCCACAGTCTTACTTCACACTATACACGGATCCACGGAGACCTGAACAGCGCGACGGCACAGGAAATGCACAATGAACACCCTTGGCGGAATCATGTTTAAAAGTGTCTGGATACAAGAGAATGTGCCCTGCCCTCTTCTCTCAGCCTGAAATCTGATTGGATGAAGTTTCAAACACTGGTTTGAGTGTGACATTTGGAGCATAAAGGCACGTCCACACACACAATTACTGTCACACGTAGCTACGAGGACAATAACTAGGACAACATTTTTGGGAACGCCTGCGTGGCACATTATGGAGAGGTTTTTGGCAGACGGGGTAAGGAGGGTAACAGTCCGCAACAATACAGATTCTCAGTGCTGCAAACTTTCAAACTGCGTTGCACCGCAATACGGTTCCCTGCCGCAAGGGCTATGCAAGTTTGAGGAGAGTATGTCACTAGCTGGGGGCGGAGCTATGCATATGACCCTGTTGCGCACCGTGGCTAGACAGGACAATTCTGTTCCGAACACTGTGACTTTTCTTTGTTTAGCTGGATATTGCACCTTTGGGGGGTGGTGTGTGTGTGTGTGTGTACAGTGTGTGTGTGTGTGTGTGTACAGTGTGTGTGTGTGTGTGTGTGTGGTTTTAGCATGTTTTTGCGTGATAAAACAGTTATCACGCACAAAAAACACGCTTGCGCATTAACGTGAATTTTTCGTGCGTTAACGTTCGCGAGATAATATGAATTTCTCGTACGAACGTGGATTTTTGCGTGCGATAACTGTTAGCAGGCAAAATTTTGCGCGAAGCACTTTTCACAGCGTGCTAACAGTTTTGTGAATCAAGCCCCTAATGTTACCGGTGCGATGTGGTAAAGCATCGCTGAAATCAGCCTACATGTGAACCTGCGCCACGGTACGGCGATAGGGTCATACGCATAGCGCTCCTCCTGGCTAGTGACCCAAATGCAGATGGAGACCGTGTCTCACTCGTTGGGAGTTGCTTGAAGATCCGGCATGTCAGATCTTTAAATCGGACCTGAAGATACGTAAAAAAAATTCAGATTCACCTACCTGGCTGCTCCCAGCCCCTGCAGCTGTCCTGCCCCGCACCGGTAAGCAAAGACCCTCCGGTCCCCGCCGCAGCTCTGTTTTTCACCTCTGACTTACAAGTCGACGGCCACTGCACCTGCATTGCCCTGGCCGCGCCCATCCTTGTTCGCGCTCCCGTAGCTGGGAGTGTCCTGCACAGATGCAGTACAAGAAAATCTTTTAGTGCCTGCACAGGACACTCCCGGCAACTGGTGTGCAGACGAGGACACGAGCAGCCAGGGCTGCGCAGGCGCAGTGGTCGGTGACAGGCAAAACAGAAAGTGAGTCGTGGCGGGGGACCGGAGGACTGTTCCAGTGCGGCACAAGCACAGGCTGGCTGCAAGGGGCTCTGAGAAGCCCCAGGTAAGTGTCTCCTTCCAGACACTTTTATACATGAGGACCAGTGACTGTTCCAACAACGGAACCACGACTGGAAGCTGAAGATGGCTTTGTTGCCCCTCCTCTTTTTCCTGGCGCCGAATGGTCAGGCAGAGTGTGTAGAAGCCAGGATGTTGGAGGCGGGGTCAGGCCTAGGCATCGGATATCGCCTCCCCCTAGTTGTGAATCAAGAGACATCTTATCTTCCCCGCCACAGCACCTAGTTCATTCTCCTACAGATTATGTCATGGGGCACATGGTAGAATTGAATAGTTCCTTCTGTAGAGAGGGTAATCTTTGGGTACTTGTGCTTTGGGAATACACTCTGATGGGGGGGCAGGTCAGCCAGGATCCTCGCACCCCTAAGACCGCGCCTCTGTCTTGGATTTGACTATGGTTATGACGCTAGTGGCCCCCACTTTGCCAGAGATGAAAGGCCTGACGCCAGGAGTTAATGGGCCTCTTCCGGGGTTGACGGGGCTGATGGGGCTGCGTGCCACAGTCCTGGCAAAGTTCTGTAAGGCTTCGTACTTTGAGCGAAGGGAGTCCAGTTCCAGGCGCATGCTGGCGTTCTCCGAGGCCAGCTTCTCCACCTCCTGCTGCAGCTCCACCTTCTGCTTCTCCAGCTCCTCCTTCTGGGTGACGCGTTTCACTCTACAGCTGGCGGCATAGCCCCGGTTCTTTAGCGTGCGCCGGCGCTGCTTAAGTTGAATGATCTCCTCCTTGGACAGGCCGCGGAGATGCTGGTTCAGCTCGCGCACTGACATGGTGACCAGCTCGTCATCTGTAAGGCTTGTGCCATTCTCTCCTGGCTCCCTTTTTACCTGTACACAAAACAGTAATAAAACTATTAAGGGCCATTTCCAGAAAATAAAGAAAAAAAAACCAACCTCCTCAACACATAAATAGTAACCCCCCCCCCCCCTTTCCTTACCTAGAAGAAACTGATAAGGTGGCCATACATCAGCCAACTTGGCGGCCGATCGACCATCCCATTCTATTATTATAATCAGATTGGATGAAAATCAGTGCTGCTAAGAGCATGCCTGGCCAACACTGTGACCAATTTCAGGCCGAAATTGGTTGTGTGTATCGATTGGACATGATGCAAGATGTAGGGCCGACATATTCAATTGGGTGTACGGCGGTAACAGCGTGCCATATCAGGACGGCGACGGAGCCAGCGGCGGCCACCGCCGGGTGCTGCGAGGTGGTGGATGCAGCGTCACAAGGCCAATTCCCAAGAGATTTCATGCTGAATTCGATCAGGAATCGGCTTGTGGTGTATGGGCAGGCATCAGATCGCTCTCCGAGATTCATCTCTTGGTCGATTGGCCCTTACATCGTCTGATGTATAGGCACCTTTAATCACCAATCTTTAGCTAGAAACTGGTGCACAGCCACTCAGTTAAGGCAGGTGTGGAAAATAAGTATAGTACACATGCAGGAAGCGGTAACAACTTTACTGTACTGAAAACCGCATTCCAGACTAGAAAAGTAATGCAACTTGGGATTATTGTCAGGTTTGGAAAGTCATAGATGACTGCGATTGAAAATGGAAAACGTCATATTTCAAAAATATTACATTACAGAAAACATTTGTGGCACCCTGATATTTGTTTATACCACGTTTTTGACGAAAGTGCAATTTCACGTTAAAGAGGAACTCCAGTCTAAACAAACATACTGTCATTAAGTTACATTAGTTATGTTAATTAAAATAGATAGGTAATATAATCTCTTACCCACCCTGTTTTAAAAGAACAGGCAAATGTTTGATTTCATGAGGGCAGCCATCTTTTTGGTTGAAAGGAGGTGACAGTGAGCATGAGACACAGTTCCAACTGTCCTGTGTCCTGAACACCTCTCCCAGTTGCTAGGCAACGTGAACAACAACATAGGAAATCCCATCATGCTCTGCACAGCATCAGGGAAAAAAGCACGGGCTTTTTTGCTTTGATGGTTGGAGCTTAGCTAAAAATGCAGCTAAAAATTATGCTTTGGTAACAAAAACAAAGTTCTGATGCTGTGAAACTGTTAAAGAAACACCAAGCCTTTTCATTTCTGCCGAGTAGATTTTTAGTCCGGAGGTTCACTTTAAAGAAAAAAAAGTGATGACCTAATTATATTGAATCAGCCCCAAACTGTCCCTGATTAATTACACAGTTATACTGGTTATGTATATCTTAAAGAGGATCTGTACTATAAAAATATGCTTTCAGGGATACTTACCTCTGGATCCTAATGAGTCTTCCTCCGGTGTCCCGGCAATCTCCTGCTGCAGCCCCCCGAGTGCGGCAATGTAAATATTTACCTTCCGCGATCCTGCGCAGGCACACTCGTCGCTCTTAAGGCAGAAATAGTCGAACCCAATCAATCCGCTCTACTGCACAGGTGCGAGCCCTTTTGCGCCTGCGCAGTACAGCGGATAGGATCGGGCTCAGCTATTTCCGCGACGAAGAACTGCTACTGCGCCTGCGCTGGATCCCAGAGAGGTAAATATATCATCCCTTGTCAGGCTTGTCAAGGGAGGATTGCCGGAGGATACGAGGGAGCCAGCGCTGGATTGCCGGCAGCTACAGGAGTGGGGGAAGCCTTATTGGGACCCTGAGGCTTCCCCCTCCCGAGGTGAGTACCCCCCAGGGGATGTTTTTTTTTTATTACAGAGTCTCTTTAAGGCTCGTAAAAACAAGTACAACCTTTCCGCATGACCAACCTGACGACATGACTGACCACACAACCAAGCGATTGCACGAATTGTATTTTCCACGCCCCAACCTACTGAACAACCAACTCATATGCATACTGCGCATGCAAGCGAATGACAGACTGCACAATATGGCCGCAATCAAAACAAGTACAAGTCGTTCAAATGACCTGTACACACGTGGCTAACCGCAAGATATCAGCCTAATGCTGATCCCGCACTTCCCGCGTTCCCGCACTCGATTTCCCGCTCGATTCCCGTCGATTCGTTTATTTCCAACATGTCCAATGTGCATTTCGATGGATCGTTAGGTCGATTCGCATGTAAAGTATGCCAAATCGACCTAACGATCCATCGAAATGCACATCGGACATGTTGGAAATAAATAAATAGACGGGATACGAGCAGGAAATCGAGTGCGGGAACGCACCGTGTGTATCCAGCATAAGAGCCGTGTGAGTTGATCCCCCGTTTGGAACCCGGCAAATTGCCTGTTATCAGTCACACGTTCACACACCCAACTGTCGTCCAACAGACAACGTTTAGACAATAGTTGGGTGGTAAAGTTGCATGTGTGTACAAGCTTTTACCCCACATGAAATCTGAGATGTTGTCTTTCTAAGAATGGCTTGAGAGCAGCTGAATCAATCCAGCACATCCAACCACATCTGCGTGTCTGAGAACGGATTTCACAGTTTTGCCTTGCTGCAGCTCTGTTGTAGCAACTAGTCCTCCTTACTTAGGAACAGCCCTATAGCAATAGCTAATGAGGCACAGAAGCAAAGGAGCGGGGTGGTTTGAGTCTGCCCAGTGGTGTAGGGATCACCATAGCAGCCATAGTGACCGCTATGGGGCCCGGTGTGCATGGCTGGTAGCAAAGCAGGGATCTCCAACGGAGAGGTGCCGAGTAGCTTTAGCGGAACATTAGAAAAGTGACTCACCTCTTCAGGCTCCACAGGGGATCTACAGTCTCCAGGCATCCAGGGCAATCATAAAGGCAGGAATGCTTGGAGAAGGTAGATCATTGGTGGATCCTGGAGTGATGAGTCATTTCTCTCACGTGCTCTGCTCAAGCTACTCTGCATGGGAAGGAGGGAGAGGCAACATCTAGCTACCTAGACTAGGGTGTCCTTCTGCCCCCCGGCTACCTTATACTGGGAGGTGCTTCTACCTACCTACACTGGGGAAGGGGGGCTGCTATTGGCTACTTATACTGAGGGTACCTCTTCTACCTGTATTGATGGGGCTATCTCTCACTAGCTATACTGGGCGTGTACCTATACTATCCTGGGAGTAGTGGTGTCACTAGGGTTGATGTCACCCGGTGCGGCCGGTAACCCACTGTCACCCCTCTCTTCACTCCACTAAACCCCCCTCCCCCCGGGCCTTCCTCCATATACACTATCAATCCCACACCAGTAATGGGGAGGGGGGAGGGGAGGCCTTCCTTTGTACCCCCCAGGATAGAGAAGTGGATGTGCGTAATGCAGAGCAGGTTTTGCCATACCATATGGTCCATCCTCCACTCACAGCTGCCAGCCGGGTTCTCCTGTGATTACACAGCACATGCAGAAGAACCGGGAGGTGGAGACCCGGCTGCAGCTGCAGCAAGTGGAGAATGGACTGGATGGGAGACACGGCACGGTATGGCAAAACCGGCTCTGCATTACACACATCCTCTGCCCAAAGGAGGGGAGGGAGGAAAGAAGTTGTGCACTCCTCCAGGTCTGCATCCCTCCCCCTTCCGCAGGTCTCCTCTCCACTGCCTTAGTGTCACCCCTTCTGAGGTCACACCCTGGAGCGGTCCGCACCCCCGCATGCCCCTTGTGACAATACTGACTGGGAGGGCTATGTCTGGCTGCCTATACTGAGGCCTCTGTGGCTACCTATACTGAGGGGGCTACCTATAAAGGGGTGGGGGGGGGGCACTACTTCAGGATACCTATACTTGGGGGGGGGCTTGCCACCTATACTGGGGGGCTCCTGGAGCTACCCAATACTGTGGGCTAGAGTAAGGGATCAGAAATAGTTAGGCATCAGAAAGAGGTTAACATTGGGAGAGGTTAGGGGTAGCTGATGGCAAGGAGGAGGCTGCACTTTCCTCTGCACCCCACATCCAAAGTATTGCCCAATCCTGCAACTTCCAACTCTGCAACATCTCCAGGATCCGCTCCTACCTGTCCCCTGACCCCACCAAACACCTCATCCACACCCCCTTGTCATCTCCCGCCTAGACTATTGCAATTCTCTTTTGTCTGGTCCCCCTCTAACCGTATTGTCCCCCCTTCAATTGGTAATGAATGCGGCTGATAAACTCTTCTCATCGCAACGCCTCTACAAATCCCCTCTGTAAAGCCCTCCACTGGCTCCACATCTGCTTTAGGATCAATTTTAAAATCCTGTGCTTGGCCTACAAATCAGTGCACAAGACCTGCCCGACCTACATCTCTGATCTGGTCCACAGGCACATACCAGCCCGCCCCCTCCGATCCTCCAATGACCTGCGCCTAGTCTCAGTCCCATGCACGATACAGGACTTCACTAGGGCTGCCCCCACTATCTGGAACTCGCTCCCACCAGCCATCAGAATACCTTCAAACAAGCCCTCAAGACTCACCTTTTCATGCTCGCCTATCGCCCCCTGCATCAGCACCATAATAGGTTCTGCTGGGCACCCTCTCAACAGATGCACCTATTGTCTCCACTCCCACTCAGATTGTAGGCCTCTGGCAGGGCCCTCCCCCTTAGTGTTTCCAGCTTGATTACGGTATGCAGTTTCACTGTCTGACACTCCTCTTGTGGACTAGAACGGTCTCTATTTTGACCTAAAGCACTGTTATCAAATCATTTGTATGATCTTGTTTTGTTGTGAACTTCTTGTATGTCCCACCTTGTATGCTAACCCATTTATCTATTGTGCAGCGCTGCGGAACATGTTGGCGCTTTTAAAGTGACCCAGAGCCGAAGCATCCTCATGTATTTTACCACATATATCAGTGGGAACATTAGAGAAAACACCTACCCTGCTCTCTGTTTCATCCTTCACTGCTCAGCCTGCTTGTTATCAGCCCTGATAAAATCCCGACTGAGCATTCAGTCTGGCTCTGCTCAGGAATCATTACGGCTCAGTCTGTGTTCTCTCATGTCTTTTCAAGTCCAAGCCTGCCCCCTTCTGGCTCTGCTCAGGAATCATTATAGCAGAGTCATTATAGCAAAGCCAGACTGAATGCTCAGTCCGGGATTTTATCAGGTCTGATAAGAAGCAAGCTGTGCAGTGCAGAATGAAACAGAGAGCAGGATAGACGTTTTGTCAAATGTTCCCACTGATATATATGGTGAAATACATGAGGGTGCTTCGTCTCTGGTTCACTTTAAATACAATAAATAAAAATAAAGGAGAAAACTATTGGGGTGTGGGTGGCATTAGGAAAAAGGATAACTTTTTTTTTGGGGGGGGGGGAATAAGAGTTTTTAGGTTTAGTGGTTGGGAGCCAGAAGAGAGTACAGTAGAGTTACATAGTTACATAGTTATTTTGGTTGAAAAAAGACATACATCCATCGAGTTCAACCAGTATAAAGTACAACACCAGCCTGCTCCCTCACATATCCCTGTTGATCCAGAGGAAGGCTAAAAACCCTTACAAGGCATGGTCCAATTAGCCCCAAAAGGGAAAAATTCCTTCCCGACTCCAGATGGCAATCAGATAAAATCCCTGGATCAACATCATTAGGCATTACCTAGTAATTGTAGCCATAGATGTCTTTCAACGCAAGGAAAGCATCTAAGCCCCCTTTAAATGCAGGTATAGAGTTTGCCATAACCACTTCCTGTGGCAATACATTCCACATCTTAATCACGCTTACTGTAAAGAACCCTTTCCTAAATAAATGGTTAAAACGTTTTTCCTCCATGCGCAGATCATGTCCTCTAGTCCTTTGAGAAGGCCTAGGGACAAAAAGCTCATCTGCCAAGCTATTATATTGCCCTCTGATGTATTTATATACGCTAACTACCACCGTAAGGTAAGCAGTAGAGCACCATATATTAAAGCGGACCTGAACTCAGAACTTCCTCTCTGCTCTAAAAGATACGCAACAGCATTTGCAGAACCTTTACAGACCTGATAAAAATCCTGCAAGAAATATGCAGTGTGTCTACTTTCTGCTTTCACAAAAGCAAACATAGGGTTAACATCCTGTGTTTATCAATTAACTCTCTGCTGTGGCAGTCAGCTGACACAGGTAAGGGATCAAATTAAAACTTGTGGATTAGTCACAGATGAGGGGGGTTAGACAGGCTAAACTCTCTAAATACATACAGGGTGCATTTCTCCGTTTTCCTTCTGTCCTGTGCAAGAGTTCAGGTCCACGTTAATGATAATCAGTTTGCGTTGTCTTGGGCCAAATCTAACGGGCGACGGAAGCAAACGTAGCGCTCGTGGACACGGCTCTGGCCAACCTCCCCTTACCTTCAGAGCTTTGCTGTTTCCCTTGCAGAGAGTCGTCATGCCCTGGAAAGCGTGTGTCAGCAAACTACAGAGAGACAGGGAGAGAGAAAAGCCAATAGGTGACAATGAACTGCAAACACTCAGGGACAATCCGTTACCCCCCCCCCCCCTCTGTCTCTGCCCTGCACTCTCACCTAGTGCTGTCCATAAGCCTGAGGTCCTGATCACCACCCTCGCTGCCTGCAATAAGGTCTCTCTCTGACCACCAATAATCCCCGGGGATACCAACTTTAAAAATAAGCTGGGAGGGGAAGACAAGCTGGCAAGTCATGCTGAGTCAGCAGAGTCTGTATCTGAGAGCAGCACACAGTATCCTGTCTGTGTGTGCATATAAATATATATACTGTATATACACACATAAAGACACACACACCAGCATACATGCAGACGCATACAGGGGCTTAAGCGGTATTATACGGCACTGTGTCACTCAAAGATACTAAGGGCCTGATTCACAAAGCGGTGCAAAGTGTTTGCACGCCTGTGAAAAGCCCTTTATCACGCCTAAACTAAGGCGTGATAAGAAGTAACTCGCGCGAAATTCCCGTGTGCAATCGCGCAGTGCCCATTAAACCCTATGGGCGCCGCGCGCGCAAAACTTTGCAGCGGGACTTTGCGCGCGATCAAAAGCACAAAGCGGTGATAACTCTGCTATACAAAGGTTATCTGGGTTATCACCGCTTTGTGAATCAGGCCCTAAAACTCAAAAAAGAAAAATACCCCTGCAGGCGATACCTTTACCTAGAGCCAACTAAGGGCTTGCTCACACTGTGAGCTTTTTTTTTTTTTTTTTAAATCGCTAGCGTTCTTAAAAGCGCTCCAAGGCCTCTTTCACAGTGCGACGTTAAAGTCGCATGTTACAACAACATGTAACGCACAATAACTTACAGCAATGAAAAATCAATGGGCTGTTCACAGTGCACACGTTGCATTGGCGTCTAACGCTGCACGTTAAATGAAAGTGCTGCATGCTGTGCGTTATACGCGTTTTTAGCTGCGTTAGACTGTTTGCACATGCCCAGTAATGTTGTTTTTTTTTTAACGCATGCGCCATTTTCGTTCTATCACTGTGCGACGAAAACGGCGCACCAAACGCAGGGCTAAATAACCTCCAAGTTATAGTCTTTCAATGCGTTGCATTAGGGGCACGTTATGCGACCTTAAAGTCGCATCAAACGCAACGTCTTACTGTTTAACAGCCCTTAATGTGTTTGTGTAATGGTGCAAGTGTTCTCACATGAGCAATGAGCTTTCTTTCCAACTGCAAATGCGGGTTCTTCACCATTTTTTGAGCGTTTGCACTTCAAAGCAAGGTACAGGAAAATCCAAAAATCGCTTTAAAAGCGCTCGTAACAGCGATTTATTTTGTGAGCATTTTTTTAAAGCATGATTGCTTTAAAAGACACTGGGGTTGATTTACTTAAGTTAGTGCCACGTAACAGCGAGAGTTATCAGCTGCTACGCACGCTATAAAACTTCAGTGCCTTAATTATTGTCCTTGCACGCTGGGCACACTGTTGGCAGCGTAACATGCTTAATCTGGGAGCGGGCACTCTGCACACGCTCTGCTGCGGAATTGCAGCATAGGGAACGCTAATAACTAACGCAGCTACACTCCTCCCACCCTCATCACCAGCGGATCCAGACACATTAACCTCCCTGGCGGTAAGCCCAACCTCAGGTCAGGCTATGCCGCGCAGGAGGATATATCAGGCCCTGCTGGGCTGATTTGTATAATTTTTTTTTGGGTACACACAGCTAGCACTTTGCTAGCTGCGTGTACTTCCTGACTGCTGCCGCTCCGCACCGATTCCCCGCTACCTGCCGCACCGACCACTTGCGCAGCCTCGCCTATCAGCGCCAGGCAGCACTGAGGGGTGGATCGGGACTCCCGATGACGTCACAACGTTGATGACGTTAATGACGAGCGTCGCCATGGCGATGGGGAAGCCAAACAGGATATCCCGTTCTGAACGGTGTTTGCGCTGATGGGGGTGGGGGGATGCCGCTGCACAGCGGCTATCATGTAGCTAGCGCTAGGCTAGCTACATGATTAAAAAAATAAAATAAAATTGCGCTGCGCTGCCCTCTGGCGGTTTTAATAGACCGCCAGGGAGGTTAAAGGACCTGATCCCTGCACTCTGATTGGCCCAATAGGCTGCCAGGGCGGGAGGAGAGGAACTTTCCTTATTTGCAGTGAGGCAGCATAAGTTACTAGTGCTCGCTATGCTGCACTACCCGCAGCATAGCGTGCGCTCCTGTGATTACGCACCTACGCTGACAGTAGTGCGCGTAGCATGCAGCCCGCTGTGGAAATAGCACGAGTAACAGGAAGTTACTGACACTATTTTCTTTAGTGAATCCACCCCATTCAGTTCCAGGTCAAAGAGTGCACTTCCTGTCTGTCTGCACACTGAACATCGCAAATCTAAAAACAAAAATGCTTGCAAAAAAACAAAAGCTAACAAAAACACTTAGCACTTGCAAATTGTAGTGTGAACTAGGCCTAAGAGCTGGTTCACACTGCGAGAGCTTTTTCTGAGCACTTTGTGATGTGAAAAGCTCTTGCTAATGTAATGTGTGGGTGTGATCCCACTTGAGGGATAATATTTTATAAAAATCCTCCATAGCATTTCATTAGCAAGAGCTTTACAATCACTAGTACTAAAAAAGCTCTTGCAGTGTGAACCAGGCCTCCCTCATAGTATTTTTCAAACACAAGCTTTCAAAAGGTGTCAGTTCTCTTATTCAAAGGTGGCGCTATCCTCAAGCTAAATACGCAACTAACGGCGCAGGAAGACGGATCGCAGTAACATCCCCCAATGACGAGCATTCCACAACCCATATTCCTACCAGCTAATACACGTGACGTCACACAACAGCACATGAGCGTTCAAGTGATCGGGGTACTTTGAGGGGGGGTCGTCAGTGATCTTAAAAGATCCGTTGTGACGGTCGTTATCGCTGTGCGTCGCCATATGTCATTTGCGTAATTGCGCGTCTGTACCCACAACGCAAGAGGAAACGATCCCTCATAAAGTCGCCAGACAACAGAAAAATTGCGTAGTGGCTACGGGCCTTTAGGAGTGAAAATGTAATGCATGAAGAAGTCATCTGACTGTCCTTGAAATTTGCATGTGAAATATAATTACTGTGTATACTCGCGTATAAGCCTAATTTTTCAGCACAAAAAATGTGCTGAAAAGTTACCCCTTCGGCTTATATGCGAGTCAGTGGAGCAGAACGGATGGTGGAGCAGGTTTTGTTACTGGCAGAGGAGTGTAAGGATTGTGCACTAGTGAGCCTGCTCTTTCCAGCTGGCTCCCTGCTGTGTCTGTGCCCACATCCCCCGCAACATGGTGTGCAGAGTGTGCTGTTCAAGGCTACCTGTGTCTCCTGGCTTGTGGAGGGAAGCTTGCAAGTAATGTGTCAGGGGTGCAACCATTGGGGATTCTTTCTGTGTGGCAATCACTGTACCTCATATCTATGACACCATCTAGTGGTGTCTTGAGACACAGCTGTATCATTCTTAGGGCACTTTTGGCTACTGTGGAGGGGGGCTTATACACGAATAAATCACTTTTTCCTGGTTTCTGAGGGAAAAGTGGGTACCTCGGCTTATATGCGAGTATATACGGTATTTAGACAATTAATACCCACTTACAGAAATAGTTTTTTTTTTTCCTTACCCAGTTTAATGCCTGGTACACACAATGCAATTTCCTGTCGTTCGTCCAATCTGCTTCTGATAAAGGGATCAATTTTGTGCAGTACTGAATTAAAAAATTGATCCCTTTCTCGATTGGACATGCTGGAAATGATCAAACAACTGGAAATTTCCAGTCAATTTGAAGAGAAATGTGTGGCTGAATAGAGTACTGGTTAAGGGCACTGCCTTTGACATGGGAGACCAGGGTTTGAATCCTGGCTAGGGTCAGTACCTATTCAGTAAGGAGTTCAAGGCAAGACTCCCTAACACTGCAGAGGGGCCTATAGAGCGTGTCCCAGTGGCTGCAGCTCTTGAGTTCTTTGAGTCCGACAGGAGAAAAGCGCTATATAAATGTTCGGATTACCAGGCATTAGAGCAGTTTAAATCGATTGGAGGTGTGATCAGAATCATTGGAAAATTTCTAAAGCACAAACGACGGTGAAAGGCTTGTAAGGGATCAACAGTCACAATGTTCTTCTACATCGAGCGGGACAAAGCTAGATTTAGATTTATGCTGAGATCTGAGTTTGCGTGGAAGAGACTCTATCACTGCCCAATCGATCCCCAGTTGGAGGGATCAATCGATTACCATATTAGGCTGATATTGGTCAGCCTAACAACCCCCCTCTTATGCTGGGCATACACGGCTCGACGCTAGCTTATCAATCGAGCCGCTGATGGCTCGATTGATAATATCCGACGTGTCTGATCACCGCGGGGATCGATTCCGCGCTCGATACCCGCGGCCGGACAATAGCGGCGAATCGAGCGGAAGATAAAAAGTGCCGGCGGAGACGAGCGGGAATCGATCCGGGTGCAGCGAATCGGCCGCCGGAACGACCCGTGTATGCCCAGCATTAAAGGGGACCTGAACTCAGAACTTCCTCTCTGCTCTAAAAGATAGGCAACAGCATAATAACCTTTAAAGAAAAATATTTCTTTTGTTACAGCTAATACAAGTCCTGCAATACATCTGCAGCGTGCCTGCTTCCTGCTTTCATGGAAGCAGACATAATGTTAACATCCTGTGTATACCAGTTATCTCTCTGCTGTGTCAGTCAGCTGACACAGGGAGAGATCAAATTACCACTTGTGATTAAACACAAATGAGGGGGAATTAGACAAGCTAAACTCTCTAGATACATACAAGGTGCATTCTCTCTGTTTTCCTGCTGTCCACTTTAACGTGACATCCTTATGCAGATAAAGCTGAGGATAAGGAGGCGCTTAGAAAGCGTAAAGCATTTAGAAAGCAGCGTAAGTGTTGGCTCACCTCCAAACAGATGACACAGCAGTTATTGCCAGAAGTTTCTTAAAGCTGACACAGCAGTAGTGCTATGATAAACCTCTGACAAATAACAGCTGTGTCATCTATCTGGAGGCAAGTCAACACTTACACTGCTTATTATATTATTATAACCAACCTGAAGCCAGGAAACTATACTTACCTATGGGGGGAAGGCTCTGGATCCCACAGATCAGGGGTGCCCAATGCATCCATGGCGACGTACCATTTGATCGCAAAGGACTACTGGGTAGATCACGGTTGCGCATGCAGGCTCCGAGCGAGAATCGGCTCTGTTTTACTCACCTGTAAGCACCGCCGGGATGAGGACTGGGACAAGGTTCTCCAGCACCAGAGGCAGAGAACCAAAGGTGCGCTCTCCTCCCTCTGTCCAAAGCCCCCCCCCCCCCCAGCAGTGTGCGGCAGCGCGCTCAGTCATGCTCCCCCACTCCCCCGCAGGGGAGGCGGGGGAAGAGTGAGTGAGCGCGCTGCCACACACTGCTGGAAGGGGGCCAAGGACAGAGAGGGATAATATCGGTAGATGTCGGTCCCCCTCCCTGTGCCATCATAGCCTCGCGCTCAGAGGCTGGTGCCTGTCCAGCCTCTGCCTCGGCCTGGCTCCGGCCGGGATCATTCTTCAGCTCTGTCTTATCTCTATGACACCCTCTAGTGGCGTCTCTCATTCCCTGCTCAATTGAAGGGGTCAGAGATGAGACTATGCGTCAGTCAGGGCTGAAGAAGAATCCTGGCTGTACAGACTGGTAAGTAAAGCATTCTCTGCTGCTCTGTATATTGGGGGAGGGAGGTGGTATAGCACGGGGTTGTCACACACGCGCCCCACGTGCAATATGCCGATATGCCTGAATGCAGGAATAGGGCACTCAGTGTGGACAGGTAAAGTATAACTGCACAGGCACCCGAGAGGAGGGGGGGACATTAACCCATTCAGGTTCCGTCGTTTTCATGTGAGAAATGTTCACCTCCCATTCATTAGCCTATAACTTTATCACTACTTATCACAATGCACTGATCTATATCTTGTTTTTTCCGCCACCAATAAGGCTTTCTTTGGGGGGTACATTTTGCTAAGAGCCACTTTACTGTAAATGCATTTTAACAGGAAGAATAAGAAAAAAATGGAAAAATTCATTATTTCTCAGTTTTCAGCCATTATAGTTTTAAAATAATACATGCCTCCATAATTAAAACTCACGTATTGTATTTGCCCATATGTCCCGGTTATTACACCGTTAAAATTATGTCCCTATCACAATGTATGGCGACAATATTTTATTTGGAAATAAAGGTGCATTTTTTCCATTTTGCATCTATCACTATTTACAGGTTTAAAATAAAAAAAATATAGAAATATTTCATCTTTACATTGATATTTAAAAAGTTTAGACCCTTAGGTAAATATTTACATGTTTTTTTTATTTTTTTTATTGTAATGGTTTTTTTTTTTTATACTAAAAATTTTATTAGGGTACTTTTGGGAGGGTGGTAGGTAAACAATAGATTTATAATGTAAATGTGTGTTAATTCTCTGTTGTTTTTTTTTCCAGGTGTAGTATTACTTTTTGGCCACAAGATGGCGGCCATGAGTTTGTTTACATGACGTCACTCTAAGCGTAGCACGCGCTTAGAGTGACGCATCAGGAAGAAGACGGCCAGAAAAAGCTCAGCTTCCGAGAGAAGCTGTCGCTTTTTCAGCGGGGGAGAGGAATCAATGATCGGGCTCCGTAGCCCGATACATTGATTCCTTGGCTACCGAATCCGCGGCCGGGAGTGCGCGTGCACGCGCACGATCGGCCGCGGGGGCGCGCGGTAGCGCGCATGGTTCCTGGACGTAGAAACTACGTCCAGGAACCAAAATAGGTTAAACATTAGGGGGGATAGCGGCCGGGGGTTTCAGTCGATCACGATTATCGCCCGCCATTACCGAGTGTGATCGAGCATGCCTGCCTGAGATTTTCCAGCATGTCCAATCGATACATGCAACCAATTTCAGGCTGAAATTTGTTGAATTGTCGATCGGGCATGCACCGAGATTCAACAGATTTGATAATGATTATTATATCTGATGGTCGATTGGCTGCCAAGTCTACAGATATATGGCCACCTTAACTTTTTTTATAGCTCACTTTGATCGCTTTAACTTTTTTTAATAATTATTTTTATGGTTATTTTTGCTGGGTGACTCCTCCTCCTCAGTTCTACGCATCGCCCTTTGTTTGGAGGGAGACATTTACGTTATCACTGTAAAGGCAACTACACACATACAATCTTGATTACCACCTCCATGTAGTATGCGGGCCAACAGGGTTTGAATACTTTGTACAGATTGCATAGGTGAGCTCTCTAATTCTAGGTACACACCATACAATTTTCTGGCAGATCTACCTGCCAGATCAATTATTTCCAACATGTCCAATGTATCTGAATTTTGATCGATTTTTCAAATTTTTGATTGTTTTTCTGATCAATTTTCCAATCAATTTCCATGGCTGTAAACGGAAATCGATCGGAAAGACAATTGGAAAAAGGATCGACATTCAAATTAGACATGTGGACATGTTAGAAATAATCGATCTGGCAGGTAAATCTGCCATAAAATTGTATGGTGTGTACCTACCATTACTACATGGAAGGGGTAGAATTAAGGTGGCCACTAACGGTCCAATTTCTAATGAAAAAATAGTTCGAGCGATCAGAAATTCTGATCGGATGAAAAATCGTTCACTACACCATCACCTAACCAATCATTGCTTCCTATCTATCACGACCACCAAGAAAATCCAAATTCTGGTTCGGACGAAAATTCAATTTTTTATAATCGTTCATTATCGATTGTGCCCATCAACTGAGATTATTTACAACCAATCCGATCAGAATTTCTGATCGCTCAAATGATTTTTTGCTTTAAATTGGACCGTTAGTGGCCAGCTTAAGCCAATCAGGATGAGATGTGTGTACTTGGTTTTACACCGGCAAGGGACCAACACACCGGCAAGGGAAGGTAACAGGTGGCACCATTGTCTATTTATCTATGATTGACCATTACATGCGCGCTAATCTTCCGAGGTTGCCTGTTTATGGGCCCCGTATGTGAGTTATTGTTTTTATATCTACTGCCTTTTAAAGAAATTTTATCTAAATAAACGGGTTACGCTTAGATATTGCCGTTTTTGTTTTCCTATATAAATTCCTGAAACTTTACCTCCATATGTCCACTGGATCTTCATGATGCCTGATGTTCCCTGGACGTTATCTGTGACCTGAGCCATTTTACAACCTTATAATGTGGGTTGTTGGGAGCTGGTAAGCCTCTTCTTGTTTTGATGTTTGGCGGATACCTACCTCTGAGCATTTGATATATTGTGGTGAAGAATTTACCATTCCCTACATACAATGATTTTCTAAACCTGCGCTGACCTTTGATGTATAAGGGACCAACACACCTGACTGTGCACGGGTGGATTCTCACCACCTCCTTACACAGTGGTTACTAGCTGGAGACTCTGGTTTATTAGTACTCCCCCACATATTTGTTCTATTTCCATTTCAGCACATCTTACACTACTGTATACCGGCTCTCGGCCCTTCCCGTAAATAGATGTGGTAAGATTGTATGGTGTGTCCGCAGCTTGACTGTGAAAACCCAGTTATGGGTTGCGGGATCTTAGCTGTAGCGTTGAAGACCAGCACTAGACAGCTGGAAATACAACGTGTTGCCCTCTGGTGACATGGGGGGCCCACTTGAGCTCTCTCTAGTGACTCGACCAAAAACACTAGATAAACAAGGAGTCTCTCCTACGCAGATCTGCTGATGATAAAGGACTTCGAAAAATGCACACAGCTCACTGTTTCTCTGAACTATCTTTAGCCTGCTAAAAATAACCAAACAACAATAGTAACTGGATAATAATGAGGTAGTCCGTGAGAAGTATTGGTGTGGTGTATAGGCACCTATGCAGCATAAGTTCAGGCCTCAGGGGGTACTTACCTTACCTACTCTTTTTTCCTTTCTTTTTTTTCTCCTTCTCCTACTTTCTTCTTTTCCCTTCGATTTGCTTTATGTTGCACTTTTCTCCGTTACAACTCTGAAGAGAGTTGACTTGTTATCTTCCCTCGGACTTTTTTAGGCCTTGGCCTACTGAACACGTATGTGGTGACTTGTGTAAACTGATAATGGAGCTTGTCTAATTATTATGACATTATCTTGGTGTGAAAAGCCTCTGGAGTAGTATCACCAGGCTCTAATATAAGATCTAATGTGATGAATATAAATTACCCATCTTTTTTTTTTTTCTCATACGCATTGTGTGTACAGTCCATTTAAAATCTTGAACTCCCGTTCCTCCTATGGTCCCTTCGTTCCAGCGCTGGATCACCGGTTAGCAGACTCTGACCGATGGGTCAGAGACTGCCCACTGCCGCAGGTTTCGGAAGTCAGGCCTTGTTCACATTATAGGCGGTTTTGTAAAATTTTAAGCGCGGGCAATTTTCAAAATCGCCCTGAAAGCACGTGTGCAATGATTCTCTATGAGAGAGTTCATATCAGAGCGGTTCGTTTGCGATCCGCTTTGAAAAACGGTGCTTGGGCCAATTTTGAGGCGATTTGCCTCAATGGGAGGTATAGGAGAGACGCAAAATGCTCACAAAATCGCTTTGGCAAGCGATTGCGTGAGCGCTTTAAAAAAAACAAAAAAAAAACATTCTATGTGTTTTTCTGGATTTCTCGTGCACACTCACACATGCGCAAGCACGCTCCTCGCCCACACTCACACATGCGCAAGCACGCTCTCATGCACACTCACACATGCGCAAGCACGCTCTCGCGCACACACACATGCACAAGCACGCTCTCGCGCACACTCACATGCACAAGCACGCTCTCGCGCACACTCACATGCACAAGCACGCTCTCGTGCACACTCACACATGCGCAAGCACGCTCTCGTGCACACTCACACATGCGCAAGCACGCTCTTGTGCACACTCACACATGCGCAAGCACGCTCTCGTGCACACTCACACATGCAGAAGCACGCTCTTGCACACACTCACACATGCGCAAGCACGCTCTCGTGCACACTCACACATGCGCAAGCACACTCTCGTGCACACTCACACATGCGCAAGCACGCTCTTGCACACACACACACACACATGCGCAAGCACGCTCTCGTGCACACTCACACATGCGCAAGCACGCTCTCGTGCACACTCACACATGCGCAAGCACGCTCTTGCACACTCACACACGCGCAAGCACGCTCTTGCACACACTCACACATGCGCAAGCTCGCTCTCGCGCACACTTACACATGCGCAGTACAGAGCCTCCTGTCTTCAGGGACACTCGGGCTTCCGAAGACTTCCAAAGCTGGGGGATTTGAACTGGAAGACTCTATAGGACCAAAAGCCTTTCCTCTCCTTAGCTAAGAATTTGTCTTTGTTTTATTTTTATTTCGCTTCAGAATCTTTTTACACAATGCAAAGTCCTGCTGATCCTCTGCCCCTAAAAACGGCCATACATCTAGCGATTTTGGCAGCCGATCAACCAAGAGACAGATCTCTTTCTGATCGGAGAGAGATCTGTTGGCCGCCATAAGCCGCAGGTCAATTCCCAATCGATTTCAGCATTAATCTTCCAGCAATCAGCCTTGTGATGCCGCCCCCCGGCCGCTGTCCCCTAATGTTTTATGCAGTGCCTGTGCAGTTTTTTTTTCCATTCCACTTCAATAGTTTGGGATTGGCTGTTATATTCATTAAAAACCATCCAAACGACAATCCGTTTTAATCCCAGGTAGTAATTTGACAAAACAGGATAAACAGGAGATGAATGAATTCGCACATAGTGATGCTCATGTCATGGAGAAGCAGGTGATTTGTTTGATCACCTGATAGATTTGCAAGGCTCTGATTTGCTGTGATCACATCCTGCTTTACCACATGACCTTGTTGCTATGGGCAACAAGCACTGTAGCTGTGCTTGCTGCCCATAGCAACCAGTCACATGTCACCGAGAAGGCCAAATGCAGGGCACAGACCACCTCTGCTCATATTTGCCTGTGGGAGACTGAAATCAGGAATTAGGGTGTCTACAAACCACAAATAAGAACGTATAACAGGCAAATGCTTATCATGACCCACTAAATCTGTGCATACATCCAGCACGTTTTTCAACACACGTTTATTTGAAAGAGAAATTCCATTGTAATCCCTTCAATTTAGCTTTAGGATTAATGGCATTTCACAAGGCATTTCATACTGCTTACGTCATATACAGTACAATCTCATTATAGTAAACTCTGATACACTTCTGGCTATAGTGAACTTACTCAGGCCCCCTGTATGAATACACAATGTATGACCAATTCTTATACAGTAAACTTCTGACATAGTAAACTACTTTGCTAGGTCCCTTGGAGTTTACGATAAAGGGATTCTATTGTAATTCAATTCAAGTACTCAGCAGCACAAAATTGTCTGGACCAGAGTTTGCCAACACTGGAACATCCAAGCTTCCAGCCAGCCATTCAGTTTATACAGGTGGGGAAAACAAGCAACAATTGTTCCTGGTTAGTGACGGTCATGTCTAGGAGAACTCATGGAGAAGCATGTGAGCAGTTTGGTCAAGTGATATGTAAGTCAAATCTATCAGCTGATCATACAGATCACATGCTTCTCCAGTTATCCTAGACCTAGGCCATCCCTAATCCTGGTCTCTGTGGCCAATCACTCCTACAAGGAGAGGAATGCAACTGCTCTGTCTGTACTGAAAATCGGTGGAAGGTTGAGTTAAGCGGACCTGAATGCAGAACTTCCTCTCTGCTCTAAAAGATAAGCAACAGCATTATAACCTTGAGGCAGGGAACACACTTGTATTTCAGTTTTCTGCGCGCCTTTTTCTGCGTACGTTTTCTGCGTATGTTTTCTGCACACCAAGTTTGTTTCTATGCAGAAAAGTGTGCGTGTTTTTTTCACAGCAGCTGATGTAACTGATACAGAAAACTGACAAAATGTGCAGAATCAGGATGCAGAATGTCAGTTTTTTTTCTACACGTGAAAAACAAATTAAGAGTAAACTAGCCCATTGATTAACATGAGTTCTCAGTTTTTCTGTGCAGAAAACGCGTATGAAAACTGTCAAGTGTGTTCAATGCCTAAACATTTTTATTTAATTACAGCGGACAGAAATCCTGCAATACATCTGCGGTGTGTCTACTTCCTGCTTTCATGGACGCAGACATATTGTTAACCTCCCTGGCGGTTCATTTTTTTTTTTCAAATGGCCAAAAATCTTTTTTTTTTAATTTTTTTTTTTTGTTTCATGTAAAGCTACCAGAGTGGTAGCTACATGAAACACCACTAGAGGGCGCATGTGGCCCTCTAGTGCGATCGTCGCCGGCACTAATAGCAAACAGGGGAGCGCGTATATAACACGTTCCCGTTTGGCTTCTCCTGTCGCCATGGCGACGATCGGAATGACGTCATGGACGTCAGCCGACGTCCTGACGTCAGACACCTCCGATCCAGCCCATAGCGCTGCCCGGAACTCATTGGTCCAGGCAGCGCAGGGCTCTGGCGGGGGGGCCCTCTTTCGCCGCTGCGTGCGGGCGATCGCCGCAGAGCGGCGGCGATCAAGCTGTGCGCGCGGCTAGCAAAGTGCTGGCTGCGCGCACAGCACTTTGAATGGGGCGAATCGCCCCCAACAGAGCCGGAGAAATCCTCCTGCGCGGCATAGCCCGAGCTCAGCTCGGGCTTACCGCCAGGGAGGTTAACATCCTATGCAGAGATTCAGAGTGCATGCAGTATACCCTCAATAACTATATATTAGTGTCCTAAGTGTATAGAAGGGTAACATGAGGCAGAAGTAACAGGATGCAAGCTATGTAAGGCCCAGTGCACACCAAAAACCTCTAGCAGATCTGCAAAACGCTAGAGGTTTTTGAAGCAGATTTCAGAGCGATTCTAGGCATGTTTAGGATCCGTTCTCACTTGAGCGGGAATCAAGAGAATCCCACTCAAGGCAAGTCTTCTCACTGCCGCGTTTGCAGTTAGCGTTAACCGCAAAACGTGTTACACGCAGCGGTTTGCTGGCGATTAGCAATCACAATTAGCATGCATAGCACCGCTAATCGCGATCACTCTGAAAACGCTGCAGTGTCCAGTGATTTTTCCGCGTTAATCGCTGAAAAATCACTCTCGCAAAACGCCGGCAGTAATCGACAGCGTTTTTTGGGCTTTAGATATGAATGGGCCCTAAGGGCCTGAGCCCACTGACGCAGTTGTGTCCGCTTTTCAGTTAAACATCAATGTTAGAGATGCTGAAAAGTGGACAGAAGCGGCTACAGCTGCATCAGTGGGCTCAGGCCCTTAGAGAGATTTTCTAAACATACATTTTTTGGAGCGTTTTTGTGTAGCAGATTACAAATATTGTTACAGTAAAAGCTGTTACTGAACAGCTTCTGTAACAAAAACGCCTGGAAAACCGCTGTGATCTAGCGTTTTTCAGAGCGATTTTCCACTTTCCTATACTTTAACATTGAGGCAGAAACGCCTCAGAAATCTAAAAAATGCTGCAGCCCCGAGTTTGCAATGATTCTCTATGAGAGAGTTCACATCTGAGCAGTTTGTTTCCGATCCGCTCAGCGAAGCGCTGCCTGTACCATTTTTGAGGCGATTCCGCCTCAATGGAAGGTATAGGAAAACCGCAAAATGCTCACAAACTTGCATCAGGGAGTGAATTAAAAAAAACGCTTGGGAAAAGCGATTAGAAAAGCGTTTTTCACTAAAAGGCATCGCCCACCCAAGCGCCGGGAATCGGAAATAAAAATTGCATCAAAAATAAAACGCTAACGTGAACGCAACGTAATGGGAACGAGGCCTTAGGGAATGTAATGGGGGTACTAAGGGTATAGGAGGGATTTCGTTTATATATGCTATTTGGGGTGAGAATATTGGTGTACAGGAGGGTGTAGAATATTTTGGGAAAGGTGATGGGAGTACAGGTTATACAGGAGAGGGTAATAAGAGTTACAGGAGGGGTGCAGGTTCTCTAGGAGAAGGTGAGAGGTACAGGAGGGGTATGTATTATATTGGGAAAGGTGATGGGAGTGCAGGTTATATAGGAAAGGGTAACAGAGGTACAGGAGGGGCGCAGGTGCTATAGGATGGGGTGAGAGGTACAGGAGGGGTGTGTATTATATTGGAAAAGGTGATGGGAGTACAAGTTATATAGGAAAGGGTAACAGAGTTACAGGAGGGGTGCAGGTGCTATAGGATGGGGTGAGAGGTACAGGAGGGGTGCAGGTGCAATAGGATGGGGTGAGAGGTACAGGAGGGGTGTGTATTATATTGGGAAAGGTGATGGGAGTGCAGGTTATATAGGAAAGGGTAACAGAGTTACAGGAGGGGTGCAGGTGCCATAGGATGGAGTGAGAGGTACAGGAGGGGTGCAGGTGCCATAGGATGGGGTGAGAGGTACAGGAGGGATGCAGGTGCTATAGGATGGGGTGAGAGGTACAGGAGGGGTGTATATTATATTGGGAAAGGTGATGGGAGTGCAGGTTATATAGGAAAGGGTAACAGAGTTACAGGAGGGGTGCAGGTGCTATAGGATGGGGTGAGAGGTACAGGAGGGGTGTGTATTATATTGGGAAAGGTGATGGGAGTGCAGGTCATATAGGAGAGGGTAACAGAGTTACAGGAGGGGTGCAGGTGCTATAGGATGGGGTATTATTTTGGGAAAGGTGATGGGAGTGTAAGGTTATATAGGAGAGGGTAATAATAGGAACTGATAACAGAAGACATTATATTATAATATCCAGGCAGCTGACGGAGTCATGCAGGATATATGGGGAGGCAGCACAGGAGGGACACACATTGGAGAGGACACAATGACGTCACAGTTCCAGGGCTGATGAGATGATGCAGCCATTACACACAATGCAGATCATACACCCCCTCCCGCCACTCTGCCCCTCATATGCTGGACAGTGGACAAGCACCTGTCAATCACAGCTCCACCCCTTCTTCATGACCGCATCTCTTCTGTGACGTCACACTCCGGCGGTGGGCGGGGCCGTCAGGCCCGGGACAGGTACTAATGGGCGCGCTCACGACACGCGGCACAGGACCCCGGGGCACGGAAGCCGGTAAGCCCCGAGCCAGAATCCTCACGCCGGTGAAAACGTCACCGTTGTTTGGTCACGTGCGACAGGCGGAGTTGGTGACGTCACTGCAGAGTGGGCGCTCTGGCGACACCTAGTGGTTGGGCTGCGCTCTCTCAGCTATGTATACCTGTTGATGCTCTGCTTGCAATGATGTGTTTCCAAACTTTTTTTTCCCCACTTTTCTTACCACACAGCCATTGCATGGGCCATGGGGTCCCTAGGGACCCATTCACACTAGGGGCCCTTTTCCACTAGCAGTCGCAATCCCAAATGCCAGCAACTGCAATTTTTCATTTATTTTGTTACGCGATTGCGATTTTTCATTTACATTGCATTATCACTCTAAAAATCGCTCCAGGAAGCAATCACGATTTGTAAATCGAAACACTATAGTGGAAAATACTTTTCATAATTTCTATGCTAATGTAGCAACCCTATCGATTCAAAAATCACTAGCGATTTGCAATTCAGCTGTTGAGTGGAAAAAGGCCCTTTCCACTACACAGCTGAATCGCAAATCGCTAGTGATTTTATAATCGATAGGGTTGCTATTTTATCATAGAACTCATGAGAAGTATTTTCCACTATAGTGATTTGATTTGAAAATCGCAATCGCTAGCATTCGCGCTGAACACTAGTGATTGCGATTCAGCAAAGTAACAAATTTCCCTTGGCGTTTGCAATCACGATTTTGCTATGCACTGGACTGTATAGCATAATCGCAGCAAAAATCGCTCCGCGGCGCGATCACGTTTCAGTAAAAAACAAAATGCGGTGGTGGAAATTACCTACCACGATTCCTATGTTAAAACACAAACTGTAGCGATTTTAAATTTACTAGCGGTTTGCGACTTTGCGATTCAGCATCACAATCATCGCTAGGAATTACTAGCATTCGCACTAAACGCTAGCAATTGCAATTCAGCAAAAGTACAACATTTCCCGGCAATTTTCCAACGTTTGCGATCGTGATTTTGCTATGCTATGCACTGCATAGCAAAAATCACAGCAAAATTCGTTCCGTGGCGTGATCGCGATTTAGTAAAAAAACGAACTGCGGTAGTGGAGATTACCTACCGCGATTCCTGTTATTTAGCAAACTGTAGTGATTTCAAAGTCGTTAGCGATTTGCGATTTTGCGATTCAACAGTCACAAACAATGTAGTGGAAAAGGGCCCTGGAGGGATAAAGCAATGCAAATGAAAAATCGCAATCGCATAACAGAATTAATGAAAAATCGCAATCGCTGGCATTTGTGATTGCGATTGCTAGTGGAAAAGGGCCCATAATGCCTGATGGGTGTAGTAGTTGCTGATTAGTCCAAGTGTGTATTAACCAAATCACCTCCAAGGGTTTTTCCCCTTAAAAAAAAAAAAAACAGCAATTTTCACCCTGTCAGCGTGGGCACTGTGAACAGCCCATTGATTTTTCATTGCTGTGCGGTGGGCTGCGTTACAGGCTGCACTAACCTGCGCCTGTAACGTCCCACTGTGAAAGCAGCCTAACACACTGCCTACAGAATGTAACCTAAATTTATGTACCTTTACCAGGGGCGTAGCAATAGGGGGTGCAGAGACTGCGACCGCATTGGGGCCCTTGGGCCAGAGTGGCCCTCTCTCAACTGCAGTATTAGCTCTCTAATGGTCCTGTGCTCATGATAAATCACTTCTATACTTTGAATAGTGGAAACTGCTCCCCACCCCCTTCTCGCACCTCTGACACTGTAGTTGCCATTGGCAGGTTTTGGTGCGGCATATCAATTGTTATGTATAGAGTGCCATGTAAAACTTGCATCGGGGCCCACAGCTCCTTAGCTACGCCACTGGCCTTTACGATAACATTATTTGGATCCAACCATAATCTGATATGATGATGGCCACTCACATGGGGCCCCTTCATTTATTCTGCACAGGGGCCCACTGTCGGCTTTGTCTGCCACTGGTGCAAGCGCAGAATGCTCCCAGCCACGGCAGCAAGATGAGGGCGCACAAAGCGACACATGCAGCGTTTGGAGGGCCAGAGCAGCTGAACCGTGCAGTGCTGAATGATGGCCACGGATAAGAACTGCAGGAGGCTTACAGGGAGGTTCTTAAAGGGATACTGTAGGGGGAAGGGGGGGGGGGTCGGAGGAAAATGAGCTGAACTTACCCGGGGCTTCTAACGGTCCCCCGCAGACATCCTGTGTTAGCGCAGCCACTCACCGATGCTCCGGCCCCGCCTCCGGTTCACTTCTGGAATTTCTGACTTTAAAGTCAGAAAACCACTGCGCCTGTGTTGCCGTGTCCTCGATCCCGCTGATGTCATCAAGAGCGCACAGTGCAGGCCCAGTCTGTGTCTGCGCAATACACTCCTGGTGACATCAGCGGGAGCGAGGACACGGCAACGCAGGCGCAGTGGTTTTCAGACTTTAAAGTCTGAAATTCCAGAAGCGAACCGGAGGTGGGGCCGGAGCATCGGTGAGAGGCTGCGCCAACACAGGTTGTCTACGGGGGATCATTAGAAGCCCCGGGTAAGTTCAGCTCATTTTCCACCGACCCCCCTACAGTACCCCTTTAAAGAGAGAGAGTGTGCCCTGGGGCATTGGGTATATTGTGGGGCTTCTTCCTTGCCCCATCTGTATGCACGCTGCCATTTTCTCCAGGAGACCAGTTGCAGCGGTTTGAGGCTCCTGCAGTGTTGGCGCTTGCTACCGGCTGCAGCAATGCATGCAGGGAGATGTAGTCTTCTAATGCAAGTTCCCACCTTGCATCTAAAAATGTTAGTTTTCCATGCAGTAATCGCCCCAGTGGATTGCCATTTTACAAAATGTTCAGTAAAATCAGTTTTCTGCTCTTCTGCATGCTGTAAGTCTTAGTTATTTGAGCCATTAAGAGTAACAGTAACCAAGGATTGAACTTCATTTCAATCAGTGGCTAATATACCCTTTACCACAAGAAATCTTTACCTTTTCTCAAATAGATCATACGTGATGATGATGCATAGCCGGCGAGCAGAATGCTGCAATCATCCGCAGCAGGAGGCAGACCTGACGACTTCAGGCCAAAGTCCTCGTGAAACCGGAGCCGGGACGGAGCCAGGACGACACCGAAGAACCTTGCGGCCTACGGTGGGCTGGAGGAAGCCTCCGGTACGTGTAAAGTCTGTGGGGGGGAGTTTACCTGTTCAGTATCCCTTTAAAGTAGATCCAAGGTAAACTTTTACTCATTGCATAATTGTGTTCCTTTCATATAGTTTATAGGGCATTTCTCAAGCCAAATGCTTTTTTTGTTTTAATACTCTAATTCCCTATAAACTAAACAAGCCTCGCCCACAGCTTCTCCAGTGCCTTGGCACTCTCAGACTCATGTAGCAAAGGCTTATAGGAGCTCAGTCTGAGCAGGAGGAGGTTAATAGCCAGAGATTTCAGAGGCAGAGGGGAGTAAAGTTTTCACAGGCTGAGGGCTGGAGATGCAGAACAGCTTGCCTGTGTAATGATTACAAGCAGAACATGGCTGCTCTCGTAACACAGGAAGAAATAATCATAAATTGTTGAAGCTGTTTGCAGCTAGATTTACTGTGTAAATGATCTAAACTTGAGATAAAAAAAATGAACTATAACAAGTAGCGTGTCTATAGATCTTATCTCAGATCCGCTTTAATTCCCTTGGCGTTATGATTCTTTCCAGATTTTAGGTTCTAAAAGCGGTGCAATTTTTTGCACCCTTTCAGACCCTAAAACCTGGAAAAATCATGCTGCCAGGGAGATCTGTAGCAGTTTTTCTATCACTCACCTCCCTGGGCTCCAGCGCTGCAGTTATGCCTCCGTCCTCCGGGTGGCACTGCAACTCTAAAGTGAAATTGCCGGCTGTCGTCATGACAGCCAGCGATCTCACCTGCAGGAAGCAGAGCTCCGGAGGAGAGGAAGAATGGCAGCCGATATCGGGACTCCCCCCGGGAGGTATGTAGAAACACCCGCTGCACGCTGTACTCTGCACACAGCCTCCAGTGGCTACCCTGAGCAGAGGTCGGGATTACCGCTCTTAGCTGCGGTTTTCCACCCTGACCCTAGCTTACCGCCAAGGAGGTTAAAGTGCCAAATCTCACCGATTTTCTGTACAGCATCAGAACTCAGTGACTCTCTGCAAAGTACCAAATCTCTCTGCCTCTCTCCAGAGCAACACATCTCTGCCACCCTCTGTAACCACAGTAGATCTGTGAGATGCAAATATTTCCAAGGTGATGCAAATTTGGTTGCAATCTGTATTAGATCAATCAGATGCAGTCACCCAACTGTTAACTGTCCAATTTTAACCTGCATATAAATTTCAACCAAAATCTGCATCAACTAAGAAAAATTAGCAGTAAATCCATTATCTCTCTAACCAAAGATGAGCTTTTTCTGTTGTGCTTTATTGCTTTCCGTCAGCATCTTTTACATTTGCATAAAAATTCATCTTATTTTCACTGGCTTTCATTTCAGACCGGTGCAAATTTTATGCAGCCAAGACCGCTAACAAGGGATCCAGCGCTGGAACGGCGGGGAGAAGGGGGAGGCTCTATAATACCTCTCCTTAGGTGAGTATTTTTTTTTCCTTTTTAGATTTCACTTTGAAGGAAACCAGAGAACAAACAGTTTTATACATACCTGGGGCTTCCTCCGGCCCCATCCGCACGGATCACTCCAATGCCGCCGGCCTCCGCTGCCTACAGCTCTGGTACCGGGTCCCATTAGTTCTATCAGTCACGGCCAGTCTGTGCAAGAGGAACTGTGACCTCTATGTATCTCTCCGGCCACTGGAGACATATGTAAAGAGCGCACTTCCTCTTGTGCAGACTGGCAGCAACTGGAGGAAGTTACGGAACCTGGTGCTGGAGCTGCGGGCAGCGGAGGACGCCGGTGTGGGAGCAATCAGAGCGGATGGGGCCGGAGGAAGCCCCAGGTATGTAAAAAATTTAGTTTAAAATCTCCGGTTTCCTTTATACATACCTGGGCCTTCCTCTGGCCCCCATCCGCACAGATCGCTCCCACGCCGCCAGCCTCCACTACCCGCAGCTCCAGTACCGGGTCCTGTCACTTCTGTTAGTTGCGGCCAGTCCGCGCAAGAGGAAATGCGCTCTCTATGTATCTCTCCAGCGGCCGGAGAGATACATAGAGGTCGCACTTCCTCTTGCAAAGACTGGCCGTGACTGACAGAACTAATGGGACCCGATACCGGAGCAGAAGACTGAGGACGGCAGCGTTGGGGTGATCCATGCAGATGGGGCCGGAGGAAGCCCCAAGCATGTATAAAATTGTTTGTTTTTGATCTCTGGTACACTTTAAAGAGGCACATTATTGACTGTAACCTAATGTATAAAAATACTTTTTTTTTACAATATCACTTTATGAATTATTAGTCCATGCTTGCTCACTGTAAAGTCTTTCCTCCCCCCTGATTTACACTCTTATTAATCACAGGTGATGAGATCTGTACTACTGGCAGGTGCATCACGGCGGAATATTTGTTGTGTCTTCCCAAATGAGCATGACACCTGGGCCCGTATGCAATTCACTTTTTCTCATAGGAGATGATTTTCAATTCCTTTATAAAATACCTTTTTTAGCATTTTGCTAATGAAAAAGTAGCAAAAAGTACATGAAAAGATACTATCAAAAAATTATTTGGAGTATTTGCTCACTTGTTGGAGGTACCTATAACAGGCCTTTTATTGACAAGTTTTCAAAAATATCACTCAGGACAAAAAGTCAATTACATATGGGCCCTGGTCTCTCAAAGTGCACTGGGAGGTGAACGCTTTAAAACGAAATAGCCTAGGCTAATCATCTCTGGCTGCAATATTTATTTACTTTTAAACAATGAAGTGAGAGGCATATTGAGGGTGCCATATTCATTTCCTTTTAATCAATACGGTTGCCTGGCAGCCCTGCTGATCTTTGGCTGCAGTGGTGTCTGAAACACACCTGAAACAAGCATGTGGCTAATCCAATAAGACTTTACTCAAAAAAAAAAAAAAAATATGAACTGCATTGCTTGTTCAGGTCTATGGCTAAAAGTATTAGAGGCAGAGGATCAGCAGGACAGCCAGGCAATCTGCATTGATTAAAAGGAAATAAATATGGCAGCCTCCATATCCCTCTCACTTATTTATTATATTTATAAAGCGCCAACATATTACGCAGCGCTGAAGGACTCACTTCAGTTGTCCTTTAACTCATGAGCAGCAGTGCTGGTGAGTAACCTCAAGGCAGCAAATCACTGATTCCAATTTAAATAAGCTTAAAAAAAATGAAAAAAAAAAAAGAAGAGTACATGTTTCCAAATCTATTTGGAGGTGTTAAAAACGCTAAAAAATAACCATTAGAACAGGAAGGACTAGATATCCGCACACGTCAGTTTCCATGCACTCTGCTGCACCAGTCTATACACACACGCGCTGCTGGTCCCCCGTGCTTCTCAGTGGTACAGTCCGGAAGGCTCAGAACTTCCTCCCTCCCGGAGACTTGCTGTGGAATAGGCTGACTTTGGCTCCCTGAGGAGCAGTGGAAATGGATGGCGATTCTTGCTGCACTTTGCTGAGGGTGGTCTTCTTAATGGCGGCAGCTGGGATCTTCTCCTGGTCCGCAACAAACTGGAGCTCCCTATCAGGCAGAAGAATTGTCTTTAGCAAACATGAGCATCAATTCACTACGCATTACCGCATTCGGTAAGGCACAAAACAAATAACAGTTGATTTTACTGATCACCTTACCAAATGCCAATTCACCAAACTTGTTAACGCACTGAAAGGAAAACTTACCGACTAGTGAGGTAAATTACCTCAAGAAATGTCAAGAAGTTGCAATTCACAAAGATTTACTGAATGCTTTAACCCTTTCACCCCAAGGCGGTTTTTACCCTAACGGACAAGAGCGATTTTCACCTTTCAGTGCTCATCACCTTCATTTGCCAATAGCTTAATCACTACTAATCACAATGAAATGATCTAGAGCTTGTTTTTTTCACCGCCAATTGAGGTTTTTGGGGATATTTGTTTTCAGTAATTACTTTATTTTCTCTGCATTTTAAAGGGAAAAACCAAGGAAAAATTGAAAAAATACACTATTTCTCCAATTTCATCCCCTATAGTTTTAATATACCGGTAAACACCGCTACTGTACATAAAACTCACACATTGTATCTGCCTATTTGTTCTGGTTATCACAAGATTTTAGTTATGTCCCTAGTACAAAGTATGGTGACAATACAGTATTTGGAAATATAGGTGTATTTTTTGCTTTGGTGGGTTTTTTTGCACAGCAGCAGAACCATCTGATTTATAAAAACGTCCTGGAGCCATTAAGGCCCCTTTTCCACTAGAGCGATTGTGATTGCTGAATCGCAAAATCGCAAATCGCTAGTGATTTTTAAATCACTAGAGTTGTTACTTTATCATAGAAATCACAAGAATTATTTTCCACTACAGTGATTCGATTTGGAAATCGCTAATCGCAAATCGCAATCGCTTGCTGGAGCGATTTTTACAATGATAATGCAATGCAAATGAAAATCACAAATCGCAATCGCATAACAGAATTAATGAAAAATCGCAATCGCAGTCGCTGGCGTTTGTGATTTGTGATTGCGATTGCTAGTGGAAAAGGGCCCTAAGAGGCTCTAGCACAGGGGTAGGGAACCTATGGCTCTGGAGCCAGATGTGGCTCTTTTGATGGCTACATCTGGCTCACAGTTAGGGGTTGACTCACTAAGCTACACTACGCAAGCAGCACAGTGTGACAGCACAAGTAAAATTTTCAAAGTAGGCGTGCTACTGCTGTAGCATGTACTACTAACTTTCTCGCTCTCCCCCCAAAATGAATGACCGCGCCAATTGTCCAACTCTGGACCCTGTCAGGTCCAGTGACTTTGTAGGACGAGATCCCCACACTTTGATTGGCCCAATAGGCTGTCACTTGACAGGCAGCCTATTGGGCCAAAGTGCGGGGATCTCGTCCTACAAAGTGAATCAACTCCCAAATCAGATAGCTAATTGTACAAGCTGTTAGTCGGCATTTCTCCTGTGTGGCTCTCGGGGAAATTGCTGATGTTGCTGAAACCCAAGAGAAGCTGAAGACGTGTCCGACACTTCCGCTGCCCAATGATCAACTGCATACACATCACCATGTCAACATGGATGTGAGCCCTCTGCTGCGCATGCGCACTGTGCCAGTTTGAAACATATTGTATGGCTCTCACGGAATTACATTTTAAAATATGTGGCGTTTATGGCTCTCTCAGCCAAAAAGGTTCCTGACACCTAATCTAGCAGGACATTTTTATAAGTCAGGTTGTCATTAAGTGGTTTAAGTGTTCAGTATCTTCCTCCAGCTCTGACTGGCCGGTAACATATTGAAAGATGTAGCAGACAGCCAATGGGGAAAGCCACATAGCCCTGCCTCTAATCCTATTTGATCCGATACTCTGGAGGGTGGGACTTCACAGGACACATTTAAAAAGGCTTTTCTGTATCCCTTTAGGTGTGAATACCTATATACTGGTATACAGAAGAGATCCCTCTAAAGGTGGCCACACACGACACAATAAAATTATCCGATTTTACAGTAATTCGATAACAACGATCGGATCTCCCCAAAAAAATCTAAAGCTTTTTTTTTTCCATTCGACTGAAAAATATGATCGGATTTCCCATTTTTTTCGATTTAAATCGATCCGGAATGCCAGATATTTCTCTTCAATTTCTACTAAAGATTGTATGGTGTGTTTGAATTGTTAATTTATTAATTTACACACCCTTGCAATTTTCTCTGAGTTTCCAATCATTTTTATCATAATTGAGGAAAAAAATTGAACATAGGTGTGTGGTACATTGGTCATATTTTTGAAATGTTACAATCAGTCAGAAAAATTTAATGCAATTCTTAAATTGAACAGATATTTAAAAAAAAAATGTATGGTATGTGGCCACCTTTAGGCTACTTACACACCAGGACGTTGCGTTTTAGGGGACGTTATGGTCGCATAACGTGCCCCTAACGCAACGCCTGGTGCTCCCTGCTTTGGACTTCAGAGTGAGCCGCGTTGTGCAGCTCACTCTGGCGTCCGTGATGCTGTGATGCGCACTCTTGGACGCATGCGGCATCACGTGGTCCCGCCGGCCAATCGCCGTACAGAGCGGCCGCTCCAGGAAGTAAACACTGCACGTCACTGAGTGCAGTGAATATTAATTAGCCATGTGCCTGGCCGCTCTCCGCTCCTCCCTAACGTTACTGAGCATGTGCAGACAGTCTAACGCGGCTCTGCCGCTTACATAGTACTGCATGCAGTACGTTATATTATGGCGCAGCGTTACAATGTAACGCAACGTGGGCACTGTGAACAGCCCATTGATTTTTCATTGCTGTGCGGTGGGGTGCGTTACAGGCTGCTCTAACGTATGCCTGTAACGTCCCACTGTGAAACCAGCATTAAGGTTCAATTTTCCCCCAATTATGATAAAAATGATTGGAAACTGAGAAAATTGCTAGGGTGTGTACATTAATAAATTGTCAATCTAACACGCCATACAATCTTTAGAGAAATTGAAGAAAAATATCTGGCATTCCGGATAGATAAAAAAAAAATCGGAAAAAAAAAAAGGGAAATTTTTCAGTCAAATGAAAAAAAAAAAAGGTTTGATTTTTTTCGGGAGATCCGATCGTTTTTATCGAATTGCCGTAAAATCGGATCATTTTACTGTATCGTATGTGGCCACCTTTAAGCGGGACTGCATAAATCTCCTTTGGGAAAAAAAAAAAACCAATCATGGAAACTGGAAACAGTCTGCAACTTCCAGAATTAATGGCACATCTTGCTCACAGTCTGCAGTATAAAGGTTTGTTTTAACCCCTTCAGGACCGGCTGCCAACCCCCCCCCCCCCCCTACTTTAACAAACAGGCATCGTACATGCAAGGGGGGGGTGTCAGGCAGCCGGATCACTACTGTGGGCGCCTAGGTATGGTTCCCCCCCCCCCCCCCCCCCGGGTAGCCAGGTGTCCCCCGTATTGCTTGCAGCCTTTCCTCACCTCCCAGGCTCCAGCGATGAGCAGCTGTAGACACCTCCGCTCTCGCTGACTTCACAGCTCGTACTGACGCCAAGCCCCGGGTCGCGGCTTGATGATGTCAACAAGCCGGGACCCGACACTTAGCGTCAATACAGCAGGGATCCCGGCCAGAGCGAAGGGGAGTGCAGATCGTCGGGGGAACGGCAGGAAGGTGAGTGGATCCTCTTCTCTCCCCCGCAGCTCTGTAAGTGATCACTATGATCCGCCGGCGATCATAGTAATCACGGGATCAACAGCCATACGCGATGATCACTGAGGGGAGATGTCAGCTGTCATGTGACAGCCTAATCTCCCCTCTCCGGTTCGCACAATCGCGTCGGGATGGTTCGTTAGCAGGTACGTTGAATCAATGTCCAGTCAGGGCAGCAGCACCACCTGCTGGACGTAGATTCAAACTACGTCGGTCCCCAAAAGGTTAATGACACAGATGCTGATTTATCAAAACAAAATGTTGCATAGAACAACCAAACACATTCCTTCTGTCAGACAACTGGCTCGAGGACTGGCTGCTCTGGTCACTTTTCTGGGCACCTGTCTTGGTAAATTAGCATCAGCGAGTTGTTTCAGCATTGAATGGGCCTGATGCAGACACATCACTTACCTGGTCCTGATGCAAGAGGCCTCCACAGCATTGATGAGTAGGGAGCGGAATCCCCCGCTCTCCAGGAAGTGCAGCGCATGGATGGTGGCGCCCCCTGGGGAGCAGACGTTATCCTTCAGCTGCCCGGGATGCTGCTCTGAATCTAGGAGCATTTTAGCAGCACCCTGGAGGAAAAAAACAAAAAGAAAAGAGAAATGGTCTGAAATAGATGTGAACAATGCCATCAATGGAAAACTGGAGCAACCCTCTCTTAGGGCTGGTGCTAGCGTTTTGCTAGCGTTTTGCGGATTGCTGCTGCGGTTTTCAGTATAGTAGATTTCATATATTGTTACAGTAAAGCTGTTACTGAACAGCTTCTGTAACAAAAACGCCTGCAAAACCGCTCTGAAGTGCCGTTTTTCAGAGCGGTTTGCGTTTTTCCTATACTTAACATTGAGGCAGAAACGCATCCGAAATCCAAAAAATGCCTCACCCAGGCATTTTTCGTTTCTGCAAAACGCCTGCCGCTCTGGTGTGCACCACCCCATTGAGATACATTGACCAAGCAGATCCGCAGCCGCAAGCGGATCTGAAAACGCCCAAAAAGCCGCTCGGTGTGCACCAGCCCTCAATGGGGAAGAGAGACTTCAACGCCATTTATTATATATGTTACGGCCAGAACCCGAAGTTTGGCCAGAACTAGAAGTGGCCGGCCACTTCGGGTTCTGGCCGGCCAATGTGCGAACTGGCCGCTGCGCTGCGGCCAATGTGAGAAATGCAACAATTCCTGTAAGGTTAATGTGATGTTGTGGCCGCAGCGCAGCGGGCAAATGTATCACACATCTTTACTTTATTCAATGACATTAAGCCGCCCGGCTTTTTCTCTGCCTCTCTCCTCCCCCCCCCCCCCCCCGCCTCTCTCTCCTCCCCCCCCCCCCGCCTCTCTCTCTCTCTTCTCTTATGGGCAGCCGGGCGGGGGACACGCGTGTCCCTCCGGAGTCGTTCGTCGCGGCAGGGGAATCCTGCCGTTCTTGCAGAGCGGGTGCTGGCAGAAGCGATGTCTGCAGCCTCCCCGCTCTGCTCTCCTGCCGCGACGAACGACTCCGGAGGGACACGCGTGTCCCCGCCCGGCTGCCCATAAGAGAAGGAAGAGAGAGAGGCGAGGGGAGGAGAGAGAGGCGAGGGGAAGAGAGAAAGCGGGGAAAAAGCCGGTCGGCTTAATGTCATTGAATAAAGTAAAGATGTGTGATACATTTGCCCGCTGCGCTGCGGCCACAACATCCCATTAACTTTACAGGAATTGTTGCATTTCTCACATTGGCCGCAGCGCAGCGGCCAGTTCGCACATTGGCCGGCCAGAACCCGAAGTGGCCGGCCACTTCTAGTTCTGGCCAAACTTCGGGTTCTGGCCGTAACATATACAATGCTGTTTTTAAAGTACCCCTGAACTGAGAGGGGATTTGATCAAGCACCGCCGCACAACTCTCCTTCTCCTGGAGCCGATCGCTGCCTTTTGCGCCTTGTCAGCGCTCCCGTTCTGTCGCCATGTCCCCTGTATCTGCCGGCATCTTCACTGTAAGCCGCTGGCCCAGAAGTAGTTTCAGGTCACTTCCGGGTCAGCGCGGTGAAGATGCCGGCAGATCGGATCCAGGAGTAAGGGAGTTGTGGTTTTTTTTTGGTTTTTTTTTACAGGTCTAAAACAAAGTACAGGAGTACTTTACCCTCCTTGCGACCCCCTAATGCCAATTGACAGTGGCAAGGTGACAGTCCTAGGACCGCGCAACGGCAACTGTGAACTGCGGGGGGGGGGGGGGGTGTTTTGCTGGTGATCGCGCATGCCCCCTTGAGTGACAGAGCTCTGCCATCAGTCTACCAGCGCCGTTCGACGCTAGGAGACTGTTAGAGGGTGCAGTCTATTTACACTGTACAGCGCTGCGATCTACGGCAGCACTGTGCTGTGGACAGCCGTGTCACTCAGTTGTCCTCAGGGTGATCGGCTCTCATAGGTTGATGTCTATGAGAGTTGATCGCTGTGATTGGCTAGGGGGGGGGGGGGGGGGGTACATAAATAAAGAAATAAAACATTTGAGCAGAAACCACCACCAGAAATCTCTGTTTGTGGGCAGAAAAAGGGCTGGGGGGGGGAATTCATCTGGGAATTTAGTTGTATGGCTCTGTAGCGAGCTCTTAAAGCTGCAGAGCCCTGAATTGTAAAAAAAATAGCCTAGTCACTAGGGGATGTAAGGGTGTGGTCCTTAAAGGGAACCAGAGACAAAGCACCCTCATGTATTTTACCATATATATCAGTGGCAACATTAGATAAAACACCTACCCTGCTCTCTGTTTCATTCTGCACTGCTCAGCATGCCTCTTATCAGCCCTGATAAAATGCCATACTGAGCATTCAGTCTGGCTTTGCTCAGGAATCATTATAGCTGAGTCATTATAGCAGAGCCAGAAGGGGGCAGGCTTGGGCTTGATAAGACATCAGAAGACAGACTCGGCTAGAATGATTCCTGAGCAAAGCCAGGAGAGTTGATAACAAGCAGGCTGAGCAGTGAAGAATGAAACAGAGAGCAAGGTAGGGGTTTTCTCTAATGTTCTCACTGATATATATGGTAAAATACATGAGGGTGCTTCGTCTCTGGTTCCCTTTAAGTGGTTAAGGCAAAAATCTCAATACTGCAAATCAAAGTTAGATCTTAAAAAGAGCCCCTGTAGTGATATATAGCAGAATACAGTAAATGATTCAGGATACTCACTTCTATGGTAATCGTCCTGGTTTCAGTATAACTAGTAGTATAACTAACTAGTAGTAGCAATAGGGCAGTGATGGCTAACCTTGGCACTCCAGCTGTGGTAGAACTACAAGTCCCATGAGGCATTGAAATACTCTGACAGCTTTATGCATAACTCGGGTAGGCAGAGGCATGATGGGATTTGTAGTTTTGTCACAGCTGGAGTGCCAAGGTTAGCCATCACTGCAATAGGGTATACAGCAGAGTCCCTGTTATTGGGAACTCAAGCAACCGGAAGTCTCAGCTAAGCAGCATGCCTGATGGATAATGAGGATCTTGATTTCGGTGGGTTTTGAGGCTTTTTAAATACTTACCAAGCCTCCAGCCACGTCTAGCAGCCTTCCTGCAGCACCTAGCCCTGTAATGTCTGATTGCGCTGCCCGGAAGCTCCCTTCCACACTGAGTAGCACGCACAGAGGCGGGACAAGGTCCTTCGGCACCCAAGGCTGAGACACCAAAGTGCGCCCCTCCATCCCTCCCACCCCAGCCGTCACACACTGATTGCTATTAGACTAATAGGTGCCCCAGGGCCCCCAACCTCCCCAACACCTTAATCTCTAGTTATCTGGCTTGCAGTCACTGTCATGTATCCCCTTTTCTTATTTCTTTCTGCTTCAAACACAATTGGGAATGACAGCTGAATGAATTGTGCGCCCCCTCCTACACTGCGCCCTGAGGCTGGAGCCTCTCCAGCCTCTGCCTCGGCCCGGCCCTGAGCACGCATGCTCAGTGTGAAGTTAATGATGCTGCTGGTGGTAAAATACTAAGGCTGCATTTCCACTTGTGCGGTGCGAATCGCCGCGGTAAAAATTCGCATGCGGATGCGAATTTCGCATGCGGGTCCATGCGAATTTTCATGTGAATTCGCATGGATGACGATGTATGCGAATTTCACCATGGCAGTGCTGGTGTGCTTTTCCATTGTTTCTATGCGAATTCGCATGAAAATTCGCATGCCCAAACCTCATGCGAATTTCCGATTAAATACATTGTATGCGGTTCGCATAGCGGTATGCGAATTCTGATGGCTCTGCCATGCAAATTTTTTCTGCACAGAAAAACGCAAAGGAATCCTGACAAGTGGAAACCGTCCCATTCACTTGTATTGGTATGCGAATTTGCATGCGAAAAACGCATGCGAATTCGCGATAGTGGAAATGGGCCCTAAATATCTCCGCTTCCACACATCATACACTCACCAAATTTTCAGGGTAGGGAGAGGACCCCCAGAACTACCTCTATACCAAATTGCAGCCCCCGAGCCCTCCTGGTTCAGGAGATAGATTGCAGAAACCTATCTCGGGAACCAGCGGGGCTCAGGGGCTGCAATTTGGTATAGAGGTCATTCGGGGGATCCTCTCCCTACCCTGAAAATTTGGGGAGTGTAAGAGGTGTGGGAGCGGAGATATTTAGTATTTTAGTAGTCTCCTACTGCGCATGCGGGGCAGCGCAAATCATCAGGCAGCACAATCAGACACAACACCGGCTCCTAGCAGGTTCCGACGACCATGCATGCAAGTTGGCCCGATGTGTGTCACGTGACATGCTGGCTTGCGTGCACAGGGGAAGTCAAAGAGGCACTAGGAGCTCAGGAAAGCAGCTAGATATTGCTGGAGGCTTGGCATTTTTTTTTTTTGGGGGGGGGGGGGGGGGATGCTTTTGTTGGCTGGTTAACTCAAGCATCCGGCAAGCACATGTATCCAGCATCAGGTGAGCCCCACCGGTTCCAGATACTTAGGACTGTGGTGTATAGCTGCAGAGATCACCTGCCAGTTCTAAAGATGCCGCCACCTGTAATACGTTTCAGAATGTAAATCAGGGTGAGGAAGGATTTTACAATTGCCAAACACTGACTGAATTGTTAATGGACAACTGAAGTAAGAGGTATGTGGAGGCTGCCATATTTATTTCCTTTTAAGCAATACCAGTTACCTGGCTGTGCTGCTGATCCTCTGCTTCTAATACATTTAGCCATAGCCCCTGAACAAGCATGCAGCAGATCAGGTGTTTCTGACATTATTGTCCGATCTGATAATATTAGCTGCATGCTTGTTTCTGGTGTTATTCAGCAACTATTATAGCCAAATAGATCAGCAGGACAGCCAGGCAACTAGTATTGTTTAACCTCCCTGGCGGTATCTCCGACACAGTGTCTGGCTAGCCGCCGCAGGGGATCACAACGCCCCGGGAGGATTTTTTTTAAATAAAATGTGTTACATTGTGTTAAGCTAGACCTTTGCTAGCTAACTATGCTGCCCAAGTCGCTCCAGTCCCCTCCGATTGCCCACGATGACCTCCGGTATACAGTACATACCCCCCAGGGATCCCGCGATGGCGCAGCCTCCCAATCAGCACCCGGCTTCGCTATGGGGAAGATCAGAACTGCGCATGACGATGACCGATCAGAACTGCGCTTGTCCGATCGTCGCGATAGCGACGAGTGATGCTAATTGGGAAGCTGCGGCTCTCGCGGGATTGCGGATGGGTGAGTGTTGCCAGCGGCAATTGGGGGAGTTGGAGAGGTGTCGGGGGACTTGGTTAGCATGGGCAGCATGGTTAGCTAGCCTAGTGCTAGCCAACATTAAAAAAAACAAACGCAGGCACTTAAACTGCATAACGCCAGGGAGGTTAAAAGGAGATAAATATGGCAGCCACCATATAACTCACTTCACTTAGTGCTTTGTATAAATCTTTTTCAGGGAATGTCTTTATAAAGGCCATGCTGAGAATCCCCTATGGAGAGAAGGACTAGTCCAAAACCTGTCATTAATGTCAGATTTCTACTACTTACTGTAATTGCCAGCAACATAGGTGTTGAAGATAAAAACAGACTTCTAAACAGCTTCTATCAGCCCCCTGTAGCAGTAATGTCCCACGCCGTCGGCCCTGGTCTAGTGCCGCATGCCATCCAACTGCGGCTGCGTGTCATTGGAAGCTTTACTGCGCAGGCACAGTACAAGAAAACTTCGTAAGCTTCCGATGACGCAAGCGGGCGCACGCATTATTCGTTTTGTTAGACGAATAATTGTCCGGTGATGCACGCCCCCCCCACAGAACCCCTTTAAGGGAAATAATATGCTGGCCCTCAAGGGGTTAAATACTTACAGACCAGCATCCATTCTGGCAACATACTGTGCGTCCTTATTGTAACAGCAGAGAGAGGAGGAGATCCTCTGAATCAAGGTTCTATCAAATCGAAGATTATGGAACAACAGAGAGCAGGGACCCTGGGGTATACTTACATTTAATACTAACATTAAAACCCCATTCTCAGATCTGGGGTACTTTAAGGACGCAAAAAATGGCGACGATTCAAGCTACCACGAATCTTTTGGATATAGCATAACCTGTATGAATTAGAAGGAAACGTGCAATGATTCAGCTTTAAGTAAATATCTGTGGTTACCCACAATGCACCACTACTGTATATGCAAATGGTCTCTTTTTGGTCGTTATCCAGGCTAGCATCCAGAACCGCTGGTGTATAGCAAGCCTATAGCTTTAAATTTTAATAAAACTACAGGCTTGCTATACACCAGTTGTTCTGGATGCTAGCCTGGCTTACAGGGGCAAAAAGAGAATTTGCATATTCAGTAGTGGTGCATTGCGGGTAACCAGATATTTACTTAAAGCTGAATTATTGCAAATCATACCAAGCATTGCTTATTAGTAGGAGGACTTTTGCTTGGTTATTCTGCTGTATAAATTAGAGTTCTTACACAGGCATGCACTACATGCTCCCTATAAAGCATCAAGACACCACTGACTGCTCTGGTGGATGTAAACTTATATGAAGCAGAGCTTTCTGTCATGCTGCCCCTACCCTTTGGAATTCCCTACCACACCCAGTAAAGACAGCCCCAGCCCTGGAGCTGTTAAAATCCAGACTGAAAAGCCACCTGTTTAGCCTGGCATTTGCGGACTTGTAGAATTCTTCCTCTGAAACAAAATTTACCAATCAACCAATTACTGGTCTGAGCCAAGCTTATGCGCTTTGAGTCCTACAGGAGAAAAGCGCTGTACAAATGTTATTTGTTGTGGATGATGCAAAACCGGTAAAAGGAAACAATACTCACCAGCATGGCCTGAGCTCCAAGACGAACCGCCAGCCGCCTGGGCAGCCCCATCTTCACTCCCCCGTCAGCCAGAGCATCCAGGGCGGTGAAGGCCTGAGAGGATACGGCAAATATCACACAGTCAGCATGATAACAGAAACACGCTAAAAGCAACGTACCGTGACAGCGGCCAATCACAGTCAGCTAAAGTTAAAGCGCCCTTCCAGGCATAAAAATAAAATACAACTAGTCCTGTATAAATAAAATATTGACTGGAAAGACTGATCGAGTAATGTTTGGGTACCCTTATACTTTAGGTTAACCTCCTGAGCGATAATCCCGAACTGAGCTCTCACGCCCTGGTGGGCCGATTTGCATAATTTTTTTTTTGTTACACGCAGCTAGCACTTTGCTAGCTGCGTGTAACTTCCGATCGCCGCCGCTCTGCCGCTACCCGCCGGGCCGCGCAGCCCCCCCCAGACCCCTTGCGCAGCCTGGCCAATCAGTGCCAGGCAGCGCTGAGGGGTGGATCGTGACTCCCTCTGACGTCACGACGTCCATGACGTCGGTGACGTCATCCCGCCCCGTCGCAATGGCGACCGGGGAAGCCCGTTCTAAAAGGGATTTCCTGCTTACTCTGATCGCCGAAGGCGATCGGAGTGGGTGGGGGGATGCCGCTGCGCAGCGGCTATCATGTAGCGAGCCCAGGGCTCGCTACATGATTTAAAAAAGAAATTTTTTTTTAAAAAAAGTGCTGCGCCCCCTCCTGGGCGATATAATTGTATCGCCCAGAGGGTTAAACACTCATGGGGAAGTGACAGAGGAACTCTAAGGATTGTTCACACTATGAGTGTTTGCGGATTTCTTTAAGCGCTGGCGATTTTAGAAATCGCCCTAAGGGCCCTTTTCCACTAGTGCGTTGCTGAATCGCAAAAGCACAAATCACTAGCGATTTTAAAATCGATAGGGTTTGCTAAATAACATAGGAATCGCGGTAGGTTATTTATATTACCACGGCTCGATTCTTACACAAGCGCAATCGCGCGGCGGGGAGATTATTGCCGCGATTTTGCTGTGCCCTGCAGTGCATAGCAAAATCGCAAACGCTATCGGCGGGAAAAAAAAGGATTTTGCTGAATCACTAACGCTAGCGATTGCAAGTGGAAAAGGGCCCTCAAAGCGCTTGTGCAATGATTCCCTATGAGAGTGTTCACATGAAAGGGTTTCAATTTTCAGAAAATCGCAAACGCGTTACATGTACCATTTTCTGAGCGCTATTGCTATAATTGAAGGTATAAGAAAAGCGCATAACGCTTTGGAAAAAAGAATAAAAAATAAATAAATTAATCGCCTTGTATAGCGATTTCCCGAGCACTTTTAAAGGACATCCGAGGTGGGAAAAAAAAAAAAAAAAAAAAAAAAAAAAAGATACATTGTATCTATCCTCCTTTTCCTAAAAATGACTTTTAGTTATCCCAGTTTTATTTTATATTTAAATGTAATTTTTACGTTTTTTTCTGTTCCATGGCCTCTTCTCAATGACTCCTTTATTGAAATATGCCAGAGCTCAAATCGATGAATTATTGACCTTTTTTATTTATTTCCTGTTTTCAGAAGCCATTTTACTAACAGAACAGCGTTTTATGGCTGTAATTTATCATTGAGGGTTTTCTATAGTATGACCCAGTCCCGACCCAGACAGAAACTGCCACTTGCATACCTGATGTTTAACTCTTTCAGGCAGAGGAATAAGAATAAAAATAAATAAATAAAAAAAGGGAACTCAGCCTAGTTATTTGTGTGCTTGGCACTGTACATACCCATGTCTATCTCATCAGGTCACCTCGGTTGTCCTTTAACCTCCTTGCCGGTTATCCCGAGCTCGGGGTAACCTGCGCAGGAAGGATTTCTCAGGCCCTGCTGGGCTGATTTGCATAATTTTTTTTTTCCTACACGCAGCTAGCACTTTGCTAGCTGCGTGTGGTACGCGATTGCCACCGCTACCCGCCGCGCCGAGCCGCCCCCCCCCCCCCCCCCCCGCGCAGTCTGGCCAATCAGTGCCAGGCAGCGCTGAGGGGTGGATCGGGAATCCCTCTGACATCCATAACATCGGTGCCGTCATCCAGCCCCGTCGCCATGGCGACCGGGGAAGCCCTGCAGGAAATCCCGTTCTGAACGGGATTTCCTGCTTACTCTGATCACCGGAGGCGATCGGAGTGGGTGGGGGGATGCAGCCGCTCAGCCCTGGGCTCGCTACAAGATTTGAAAAAAAAAAAAAAAATTTAAAAGTGCTGCGCTACCTCCTTGCCGGCGGGAATTGGACCGGCAAGGAGGTTAAGAACACATTGTATTATTATACTCTTTCCGGGTCAAAGAGTTCACTTCCTGACTGACATCAGGAAGTGAAAATCTCAATCGCTCAGCAAAATCGCTATTCTAAAGCTCAAAGCGCAGGGAAAATAGCTTTGAAAAAAGCACGATAAATCGCTCAGCGCTTGTGATAGCACTGGCGATTTAAAATGTGAACAAGGCCGACAGGTGCCCTGACATCTAGCGATGTATGGGCAGATCTACCAAAAGACAGATCTATCTCTGACTGAATCTGATTGGAGAGAGATCTGGCTGGCTGCCTAAACACCACAGGCCGATTACCGATCAATGTCTGCATGAAATCTCTCAGTAATCTGCCTTGTGACACTGTATCCACCGCCTCCCTAATGTAAAATGCACCCCCCCCCCAATGTAGTACACTTTACCTGTGTCCTACATGATTGCCGGTGTACACGTGGGCGACGTCACATGTGCGCGCACGTTACAGCAGCAACCACGTGGGGTGTGTAGGCGGCCGGAGCCAGACGTGTAAAGTATACTACACTAGGCACCGCAGGGGAGAAACATTTTATATTAAGGGGGGACAGAGCCAGAGGTTTCATTGCGTTCATCCCAATATTGCATTTAGTAACCGCCGCGCATCCAATCAAGCAAGTCAGCCCTACATCTTGCAGCATGTCCGATACATGCCACCAATTTAGGCCAGAAATGGTTTGCATCGTTTGGGCATGCTCTTGGAGGCACAGATTTTCATCCGATCATAATAATTTAAATCGGATGGTTGATTAGCCAACCAACTCACCTGATGTATGGCCCACCTGAGAATTGGTCAGTGTGAGATTAGCTAGTCAAGAAGCTTCTATACAAATACAGACTCTCTGGGAGATCATCTGTGCTTAGAGTTGGGCTATAAAGCACGCTTGAAGTGAGAGCGATATGGGTGTTGACATATTTCCTTTTAAAGGACATCCGAGGTGAAAAACAAACTGATGAGATAAATCAAGGTATCTATTCTATTCTCCTTCTCCTAGAAATGACTTTTTTAGATATCCCACAGTTTTATTTTATATTTAAACCTACTTTTTAAGTTTTTACTGTCTTTCGGTCTCTGATCAATGACACCTTCATTGAGGTATGCCAGAGCTAAAATTTATGAACTATCGATTGACACTTTATCTCTTGCCTGCTCTCAGAAGCAATTTTCTCCTAGGAAAGTGTTTTATGGTTGTAATTCCTTATCACTGAGGGTCACACTGTAGTCCGACCCAGACAGAGACTGTCAATTACATACCTGATTTTTAAACCTTTCAGGCAGAGAAGGAAAAAATAGCAACATAGCCTGGTTATTAGTGTGCTATGCACTGTACATACGCATGTCTAGCTCATCATGTCACATGTCACTTCGGGTATCCTTTAAAGAGAGTCTGAAGGTATTTTAAAAACTTGTTTTTACCTGTTATTTAGCTTAATGAATATGGCCAGAGCTAAAATAACCCCCAAATCCTTGGGGCAAAAACTGGGGAGCATTACCTGGTAGAGGCAGAGCTTTCTGCTGCAGCTCTGCCTCTACTCACGTCGATCCCCGCCTCTCCTGACCCTCAGGTCTTCCTTCACTGAGAGGGGTGGGGAGAGGCGGCGGTCAGCAGAGGATTGATGCTAATTGAGGCAGAGCCACAGCGCTAAGCTCTGCCTCCCAAGGTAGCAAAATCCACGTCTTTGAAAGTCATGGATGTTTGCCCCAGGATTTGGGGGGGGGGGGGGGTGTTAAAAAAAAAACCTCGTTCTGCCGTAGGAATGCGGCGTTTTAGCACAGATGCTACTGCAGCCCAAGAGATCAGCAGGGCTGCCAGGGAACTGGTATTGTTTAAATGGTAACAAGTATGTCAGCCATCTCCCTCTGACTTCAGTTTGTCTGTTAGATACTTAGTCCCACATTACTATTCTGCAGACTCACGTAAGCAGGTCCGCTTCCGCTCAGTCCAGTGACGGCATCAATCAGGTCCTCCTCCACCTCTGTGCAGAACCCCACACTCTCCATCAGCTGCTCCAGAAGCTTGCCATCCTCCACCTCAGCGTGGGTCCCCGTGGCGTACACCGTAGCCCCTTCTCGTACGATCACAGGGGTGTTGGTCATGCAGCGGATCACCTTGGGGGCTGGGTGAAAGGCGCTCAGTTTCTACGAGGGAAGAAAGGTTTGTAAATCAAGTTTAGTGACACACAGACACACACACACACACAAAACCACATTACCAGCAGTGCAACACACACACACACACATACAGACAGACCACCACACACACCACATTACCAGCAGTGCAAAACACACACACACCCCACCACCAGCAGTGCAAAACAAACACACACACACACACTAACAGCAGTGCAACACACACACACACACACTAACAGCAGTGCAACACACACACACACACACACACACACACACCACCACATTACCAGCAGTGCAACACACACACACCACCACATTACCAGCAGTGCAACACACACACACACACACACACACACACACACACACACACACACACACACACACACACACAACCACATTACCAGCAGTGCAACACACACACACACCACCACCACCACCACATTACCAGCAGTGCAACACACACACATACACACACCACCACCACCACATTACCAGCAGTGCAACACACACACACACCACCACCACCACATTACCAGCAGTGCAACACACACACACACCACCACCACCACATTACCAGCAGTGCAACACACACACACACACACACACACACACACACACACACACACACACACACACACACACACACACACACACACACACACACACACCACCACCACCACCACATTACCAGCAGTGCAACACACACACACACACACACACACACACCACACACACATACATACACACACACACCACCACCACATTACCAGCAGTGCAACACACACACACACACACCACCACATTACCAGCAGTGCAACACACACACACACACACACTACCAGCAGTGCAACTCTCTCTCTCTCTCACACACACACACACACACACACACACACACCACATTACCAGCAGTGCAACACACACACACACACACACACACACTAACACACACACACCACCACCACATTACCAGCAGTGCAACACACACACACACACCACACACACACACACACACACACACACACACACACACACACACACACACACACACACACACACACACACACACAGACAGACAGACCACCACACACATATTACCAGCAGTGCAACACACACACACACACCACCTCCACCACATTACCAGCAGTGCAACACACACACACACCACCACACACACACACACACATATTACCAGCAGTGCAACACACACACACACACACACACACACACACACCACCTCCACCACATTACCAGCAGTGCAACACACACACACACACACACACACACACACACACACACACACACACACCACCTCCACCACATTACCAGCAGTGCAACACACACACACACACACACACACACACACACACACACACACACACACACACACACACACACCACCTCCACCACATTACCAGCAGTGCAACACACACACACCCACACACCACCTCCACCACATTACCAGCAGTGCAACACACACACACACACACACACACACACACACACACACACACACACACACACACACACACACACACACACACCACCTCCACCACATTACCAGCAGTGCAACACACACACACACCACCACCACATTACCAGCAGTGCAACACACACACACACACACACACACACACACACACACACACACACACACACACACTATTAATTCGCTGAAATTAGTGTTCCTGATCATTTTGGCCAGAAATATAAAGTACATATAGGAGCCTCCTCAAGTTACTGGCCTCCACTACAGAAACCCACCCAGTTAGGGCTCCTAAGGGTGTTTTCAGCCTTTTTTCAATCGCAGGCGATTTTCATCGCCCACAATACGCTTGTGCAATGATTCTCTATGAAAAGGTTCATTTTTGCGCATTTCAGAGCGCAAAGCGGTGCCTGTACCATTTTTGGGGCAATTTTGCTCCAATGGAAGGTATAAGAAGAGCGCTAAACACTCACAAAATAGATTTGTGCGGCGATTGCATTCACCATGTCAAAGAGTTCACTTCCTGACTAGCGTCAGGGAGTGGTAAAAGAAGAAAAATTGCTCTGCAAAAGCGCTAAAAAAAATAAATAAATAGATAAATTAAAAAAAAAAAAAAAAAAAAAAATGCAGCTCGCAGGCAAGCGCCAGGGGACGCTAAAATGAAAAAAATTGTGCACAAAATTGCAAAACAAGCGTTTGCGATTTTTAGATATGAACAGAGCCTCAGACCGCTGTTCCTTGCTGGAATTTCAAAGAAAGTGTGCGCTGCGTGAAACAGTTTTTGCATCTCCCCCACCATAGCACAATACACACAGCTCAACCAGGAGCCAAACAGTGTGTCTGTACAGTGATCGCTTCAAAACCGCCAGCCAAACCGATCTGCAAATATACATTTCAGGTGACCAGTTCTTCAGCTTTATGCAGGAAGGAGATTAAGATTAACAGAGGATGTTTAGCCCAGAGCTAACATTCCACTTTTTTTTAACATTACTTTAGAACAGGGAAATAATAGGTTATGGTTGAGCGGACAGCGGAGATGCAGAAATGTTTGCACCACAGGCTTATAAGAGGATCCGGTTTCCATACTCTCTACCTGGAGAAGACACACCTCCAGATATACACGAGGAGAAGACACACCTCCAGATATACACGAGGAGAAGACACACCTCCAGATATACACGAGGAGAAGACACACCTCCAGATATACACGAGGAGAAGACACACCTCCAGATATACACGAGGAGAAGACACACCTCCAGATATACACGAGGAGAAGACACACCTCCAGATATACACGAGGAGAAGACACACCTCCAGATATACACGAGGAGAAGACACACCTCCAGATATACACGAGGAGAAGACACACCTCCAGATATACACGAGGAGAAGACACACCTCCAGATATACACGAGGAGAAGACACACCTCCAGATATACACGAGGAGAAGACACACCTCCAGATATACACGAGGAGAAGACACACCTCCAGATATACAGGAGGAGAAGACACACCTCCAGATATACAGGAGGAGAAGACACACCTCCAGATATACAGGAGGAGAAGACACACCTCCAGATATACAGGAGGAGAAGACACACCTCCAGATATACAGGAGGAGAAGACACACCGCCAGATATACAGGAGGAGACACACCGCCAGATATACAGGAGGAGACACACCTCCAGATATACAGGAGAAGACACACCTCCAGATATACAGGAGAAGACACACCTCCAGATATACAGGAGAAGACACACCTCCAGATATACAGGAGAAGACACACCTCCAGATATACAGGAGAAGACACCTCCAGATATACAGGAGAAGACACACCTCCAGATATACAGGAGAAGACACACCTCCAGATATACAGGAGAAGACACACCTCCAGATATACAGGAGAAGACACACCTCCAGATATACAGGAGAAGACACACCTCCAGATATACAGGAGAAGACACCTCCAGATATACAGGAGAAGCCATACCTCCAGATATACAGGAGAAGACACACCTCCAGATATACAGGAGAAGACACACCTCCAGATATACAGGAGAAGACACCTCCAGATATACAGGAGAAGCCATACCTCCAGATATACAGGAGAAGACACCCTGCCAGATATACAGGAGGAGACATACTGCCAGATATACAGGAGGAGACATACCTCCAGATATACAGGAGAAGGCACACCTCCAGATATACAGGAGAAGAAGAAACAAATATGCTGAAAAACAGCAGACAACAACTTCCTATATGCTCTAAAAGAGGAGCAGCAGCACAATAACCTTACAAGAGAACCAGAGATGTATATTACCATATAGATCAGTGCTAATGATATACAGTGGTAGATATAAGTCAGACTGAATGCTCAGTCGGGATTTTATCAGGGCTGTTAACAGGCAGGCTGAGCAGTGCAGAATGAAACAGAGCAGAGTAGGTGTTTTCTCTAATGTTCCCACTGATCTATATGGTAAAATACATGAGGGTGCTTCATCTCTCGTTCCCTTTAAAGAAAAAAACATTTCTTTGTTACAACTGATACAAATCCTGCAAAAAAAATCTGCAGTGTGTCTACTTCCTGCTTTCATGGAAGCAGACAGTTAACATCCTGTGCTTACACATTACTGCTCTGCAGAGGCAGCCAGCTCACAGACCAAATTACAGTTGTGATTAGTCACAGATGAAGGGGAATTAGACAGGCTAAACTCTCTAAACAGGGTGCATTTCTCTCTGCTTTCCTTCTGTCCTGTGCAAGAGTTCAGGTCCACCTGAAAGGGAACCTAAACTGAGAAGGACATGGATTTTTCCTTTTAAAGTAATACCAGTTTCCTGACTCTCCTGCTGATCCTGTGTCTCTAATACTTTTAGCCACAGCCCCTGAACAAGCATGCAGATCAGGTGCTCTGACTGAAGTCAGACTGGATTAGCTGCATGCTTATTTCGGGTGTGTGATTCAGCCACTACTGCAGCCAAAGAGATCAGCAGGACTGCCAGGCAACTGGTATTGTTTAAAAGGAAACACCCATATCCCTCTCAGTTAAGGTTCCCTTTAAGGGGTTAAAAGAGAGAGTTGGAATACAAGCCAGTGATACGTAGTGTGATCGGATATCTGCATTGGCTCAGCATACCTTCTCTATGGAGCTGATGGTGACGCCGGCTGCACAGGACACGACCATATGACGGTCCTCGATGTCAGAGCCAATCTCATCCAGCACGAAAGGGATGATGGGAGGTTTGACGGCCAGAAAGAGGACATCACTGTTCTTCACGGTATCCTTGTTGCTGGTGGTAAAATTTATGCCCAGTTTCTAAAAATATAACGAAATTAAGAAAAAAAAAAAAAAATCATGTTTTCTTTAACTACAGTCTGATTCTAAACAGGGGTTGCTGTACTGCATCCAATGATAACTGTACCTGTGCAAGTACTTTGAAAAAGTGCACTGGACCCACCATCCTTTTTTTCCTCCCTGGTCACCTTTTCTCAATCCCGCTTAGAAGATTTCTCTCGATCCTCTCCCCTCCTCTGGAACACCCTCCCTCAACACATCCGCCACTCACCCACACTTACCCTTAGGTGCAAGCTGAAAACACCTCTTCAGGCAGGCATACTCTCCTAACTCGGACACTTCAGCCACTGACCACTATTTATACCATCTTATACAGAGATTCCCAACCGTCATATCCCTTAACCCTTTAGACTGTAATGCCTGGTACACAACATGCAATTTCGTGTCGAATTGATAATTTCGACAGGTTAGATCCGTTTCCGGAATGTTTTTCTGATCAACTTTGTACAGAAGTGATTGGCAAAATATCAATCAGAAAAACGATCAGGAATCAGAATCCTGTCAGAAATGATCCGATTTGGTCCGAAATCTGATGGGAAATTGCATGGTGTGTGCCAGGCATAAGAGCTTTTGGCCAGAGCTCCCTTTCCCTTTTGTCTCACAACGTTGTGAAGTTTGTGTACAAACCTCCCACCCCTGTGTAAAAATAGGTCGTTGATTTGTTTGCTGCATCCCCACCACTGTCTTGGTGGAGACCTGTCCTGGTACTCCACTGTTGTCTTGTATTGTTATACCCTGCATGCTGTTGTACAGCGCCACAGAAGATGTTGGTGCTATATAAATTAACAACAATAATAATTTGGTCCCAGTGCCCGGGTACCACCCCATATGCCCTGTGGGTGGGGTCTACACTGGTAACTGGCCTTCCAAAGTGATTGCCATAGGTGGCTGTGATGTATGAAGTCACAGCCCTGCTTTCTTAAATACATTAAAAACACACCTGAGGTGAGAGGGATATGAACATTGCCCTGTTTATTTCCTTTTAAGCAACGCACGTTACCTGGCTGCCCTGCTGATCCTCTGCCTCTAATACTTTTAGCCAGAGACCCTGAACAAGCATGCAGCAGATTAGATGTTTCTAACTGAAGTGTGACTAAATTAGCTGCATGCTTGTTTCAGGTGTGTGATTCAGACACTACCAATGCCAATGAGATCAGCAGGGATGCCAGGCAACTGGTATTGTTTAATAGGAAATGGCCGCCACCATATCCCTCTTACTTCAGGTGTTCTTTAAAAAAGGTAGTATCAAGCATAAATGGACATGGGGGGGGGAAATTCCAAAGAATGGAGGGCAGCCCTAGAGAAGTCTTAAAGCCATGCACAGGAATACGTTCTGAGGGCTGGTGCACACCGATCGCCTTTTTCAGCGTTTCTGCAGCCGCTTGCGGCTGCGGATACGCTTGGTCAATGTATCTCAATGGGCTGGTGCACACCAGAACGGGAGGCGTTATGCAGAAACGGATACTCCCGGGCTGCTGCAGATTTTGGATTGCGGAGGCGTTTCTGCCTCCAATGTAAAGTATAGGAAAAATCGCAAACCGCTCTGAAAAAACGGCAGTTCAGAGCGGTTTTGCAGGTGTTTTTGTTACAGAAGCTGTTCAGTAACAGCATTACTGTAACAATATCTGAAATCTACTACACCAAAAACGCTTCACAAAACCGCAAAATGCTAGCTGAAACACTACAGAAAAATAAGAAAAAAAAAAAAAAAAAAAAAAAAGTTTCAAAATCTGCTAGCATTTTGCGGATCTGCTAGCGGTTTTTGGTGTGCACCGGGCCTCAGTGAGGAAATCTGACATGTAGGGTGGACTTACCCTTTTCCATATTAAAGTAAACCTGAACTGAATATAGACTTATGGGGTAACTACTGTAACTGTATATTTAGTAGTTATGGTAAATGGAACTTTCCTGGACTCTAGAATATTCTTATTTTCAGTTTAAGGGCTGAAATTATAAACGTGAACTGTAAACAACAGCCATGACAGAGACCTAAAATCTGGTTCATTTAGCTCCCACACAGAGAAATAATGATACAGTCTAGTCTCTGTTATCCAGCACGGATGAGGATCGGCTGATGCTGGATAAGATAAGTGTGTGTTTCCTGTTTGTTTAAGTCTCAATGAAAAAAATCGGACTAGCTAATACAGTACTACACCCCACTCCATATACATATCATGAACTCTGTATGAAATGCTAAAATACAGTAATTGTAAGTATTTTTTTTTTTAACAAATCATTTTTTATTTTTTTTAAAACAAGAACCATCACAGGGTACACAAGAAGGGAAAGAGAAACATACATAGTATAAACTACCATGCTCCCACATGTGGGAAATTATAACAGCATTATTATACATATGTTACATTCTTCCAATAACCCAGGTAATAAGTACCAAACACTCATAGTTTCCCCTTTTTGGGGTGCATTACTAGGATATTTCACATGCAGGTACCGTCATATCTACAAGGAGCCGACCATGGTTTAGGAGTAACACATGAATATACATTGGGGGCACAGTAAACAGAAGAGGGTTAAAGAAGGGGAGGAAGAAGGAAGAAGAGGGAAAAAAGAGGAAGAAAACGAACGACTCTGGGCCCACCTCCCGGCCACACCTCAGGTAGCCGCAAGTAGTCCTGCTCAGTATCTGTAAAAGATCAGGAGGATATGTATCTTACCCGTTCACCTCGTTCGAGCCTGTGGTTTGTACATTATCAAGGTGTCCAAATTTTGTAGAATCTTTGTGGGCAGTTACGGTTTTTATATGTTAATTGGTATAGTGGGAGGGCTCAATTAACGGTACGCTTCCACATACTTAGGGAGGGAGCGGCATCTCCCTTCCAAACTCTTAGGATCTCTTTGCGCGCGTAGAAGCAGAGAATACGAATTAGGTATTGTACGTACTTGTTGCATGAGGGTTCTTCAAATACTCCTAACAACGCTAGCTTGGGTGTGCGATCAAAGTGTGCCTCTGTTATTTCATTTATAGTCGCGAATATATCTGTCCAAAATATCTGTATTTTGTCACAGCTCCAGAACATGTGGTAGAAAGTACCATTCTCGGCAGAGCACTTCTGGCAGAGCGGATCATTATTATCACAAATATTGTGCATCCGGACAGGAGTTAAGTATGTTCTGTGGAGAAATTTAACTTGGATTAACCTGTCCCTAGCTGAGATTGGAAGTTTTACAAAATCCTCCAGGACATCTTCCCAATCTGTATTATCTAGTCCTGGAATGTCGATGTTCCATTTTTCTTGGCAGCAAAGGATTTTTTCGCCATTTTTGGATAAGAGGGCTGAGTATAGCACTGATAAGGGTTTATCTAGGTGTGCTGTGAGAAGAGTATTCTCAAGAGTATGTACACCCAACGTTGGGGCTCCGCCAGAGTACTGCGCCGAGAACGCATGTCTTAGCTGTAGGTATCGAAAAAACATCTTATTTGTTAAGGAGTACATTTGTTTCATCTCGTTAAATGTTAGGGCTGGTTCAGACGGGCGTTTTTCTGGCATTAAACGCAGCGTTTCAAACGCAGCGTTTTTTGGGATCTACTGCCATCCCATGCAAGTGAATGGGAGCGTTTAGAGCTGGCTTTTGCAGGCTTTCATGAAAGCCTGGCAGTAGATCCCAGCGTTGCGTCTAGTCTCAAAAGCAACATGCTGCTTTCAGAGGCAGTAAACGCCAGGAAACAATAGCAGAGACCAGAATTGCTAGCCTTGAACGCTTTTCAAAAGCTTTCAAAAGCTAGCTTTTAAACGCTGGCGTTTAAACGCTGGCGTTTGAACGCAATGCCAAGCAAAAGTTCAGCAGACGCCCGTCTGAACCAGCCCTTAGGAGCGACCCGTCTTTTATAATATGTTGTAGATGTTTAATTCCCGCCCTGGCCCAAATCACAGGCTCTGGTAATTGTGGAAAGTGTGGAAGATTAGGATTATCCCAGATAGGAGTATATGGAGACACACTTCCATCCACACCCAAAAACTTAATTGCATCAGACCACACCCTGCACACCGTCTGCATCGGGATCGTACATCTTTCGTCGTTTGTGGTGCCTCTATATATTAGGAGGGTAAGCCTTGCACAGGATCCCAGGCATGCCGCCTCCACCACTACCGCAGGATTATAGCTGTCTTGGCCAAGCCACCATCTAACTGTGACTAATACTGCAGCATAGTAATATAGGTGCATATTGGGAAGGGCCAGGCCACCTTGATCTATGGGCAGTTGTAGAGTGCTAAGGGCAATTTTAGGGGTCTGGCCTGTCCATATGAAGGTTGAGATTAAGGAATGTAAATTTTTAAAGAATTTTTTAGTAAGAGTAATAGGCATGTGTCGGAGAACGTATAGAAATTTTGGTAAGAAGATCATTTTAAAGATGTTAATTTTCCCAATGAGCGAGAGCAGTAGGTGCTTCCATGCCTGGGATTTTTTCCGGAAGGACTCCACTACTGGCTTGATATTAAGAGTGTAATAGTCAGATATAGAGTTTGTCACCCCTATGCCTAAATATTTGAATTCAGAGACCCATTGCAACTGACTAAAGGAGGTATTAGGTCGAGATTTGTTCAGTGGCATGATGACAGACTTATCCTGGTTAACTCTAAGGCCCGAAAACAAGCCAAATGTGGTGATTATTTCCAAGGCCCTGGCTAAGGAATGCTCGGGATCATTTAGGTAGAGTAAGGTATCATCTGCATGAAGTGAGATCCTTTCTTCAATGTTTCCCACAGAGATTCCCAGAATTTGATCTGAGCTTCGTATAAGAATGGCCATAGGCTCAATGGCCAAAGCGAAGAGATAGGGGGAAAGTGGACACCCCTGACGGGTACCACGATGTAATCGGAACGAGTCTGATATAGTATTTCCTGTTCGGATTTTAGCCTTGGGAGCAGAGTACAAGGCCTGAACCCATTTATTAAATTTAATGCCAAAGCCGTATCCATTCAGGGTCTCCCATAAGTAGGGCCATTCCACCGAATCAAAGGCCTTCTCGGTGTCCAGCGAGGCAACAATCCTACATTCGGACACCGAGGAGGATAAGGATATGTTGGTAAAAAGCCTGCGCAGATTTATATCTGTGCCTTTGTTGGGCATAAAGCCAGATTGATCGCTATGTATTAAGGAAGTTATTATTAGTTTAATTCTATTAGCAAGTATTTTGGCTAGAATCTTGGCATCTGTGTTGAGTAGTGAAATTGGTCTATACGACCCACATCGGGTTGGATCCTTCCCTGGCTTCAGAATCAGTACTATGATTGCTTCCGAGAAGGAGGCAGGCAAGGGATGACCCTCCAGAACGTTATTAAATAAGGAGCATAATTTGGAAGCTAATATGTCAGCATAGCACTGATAAAACTCTGAGGGTAGGCCGTCTGAGCCAGGAGTTTTACTGGGTTTGAGGTCAGCTATTGCTGCTTGAACCTCTTCGATAGAGATTGTTTTGTCGAGGGTGGTTTTGTCTTGTTCCGACAGGGAGGGAATGTCGATATTAGTCAGGTATACATTTAGTTCCTCTTGAGAGTAATGAGCCTTGGAAGAGTATAGCATTTTGTAGAAGGTCGTAAAGGCCTCATTTATCTGTTCTGGATTGATCTGAAGAAGGTTATTATGATCAAGGATTACCGGGATAGCAGTGGGAATACCGGTGTCTTTGGACAGCCAAGCCAGCAACTTACGATTTTTATCCCCAAACTCAAAAATACGCTGCGTTTGATGTAGCAGGGCACTTTTGGTTAGCGATATTTGAGCAAGTCTCCATTGTCTGACTAGTTGTTGCCAGGACCTCCATGTTTCAGAAGTATTTAATTGTATAAAGACTTTTTCAGCTTCCTTGGCCTGTATCTCCAGGTTTAGGATATGCGCTCTAGAATTAGCTTTGTAGGCCTTAAGTTCTGTCATGTACTGACCCCTGACAACCGCTTTCCCTGCATCCCAAACGATTGGATCTGATGTGGAGCCTGCATTTATATCCCAATAGTTACGCATGGCATGTGAGATTTGGGGCTGGATAAGGGGCTCGTTAATGTAAAACCTAGATATTCTCCACAGTCTATCTTTGGGTTTAGAGGAAACAGTCAGTGTAAGTAAGATGGGGGCATGGTCAGATATACCTGATGGTAGAATATCAATACCCTGAACCTGGGACAGTATAGGAGGAGTGGCAAAGGCCAGGTCAATACGAGACATGGAGTGGTGTGCTGATGAGAAACAGGTATATGCTTTCTCCAAAGGATGTTTCCATCTCCACAGATCATGTAAATGATTCCCTTCAGCCCATAGTTTCAAGTCACTACCATCCCTGGTAGAGCTACTAGTTCTGTCCAGCGAGGAGTCCATGGTTAGGTTAAAATCACCCATTATGATAAGTCTGTCACCATGCCACCTGGAGGATTTAGTCATAATATCATAGAGAATTTGTTTATTTACTGGTGGTGGTATATACACTCCCGCAAGTATATAGTCAAGACCATAAAGTTCAAAGTTAAGTAAAACAAACCGTCCCTGGTCATCACAGTATGGGTCTAGTATTCGCAGTGGAACAGACTTATGGATAAGTATAGAGACTCCTCTGGAATATGAGGAGTATGTAGAGTGATAATACTGTGAGACCCATGAACGCTTAAGTGACATGATCTTATTACCTATCAGGTGTGTTTCAAGTAGAATGCATACATGTGGAGTGTACCGTTTAAGATAATTGAAGAATTGTAAGTATTTTAAAGGGAAGGTTCAAGCAAAATAAAAAAATGAGTTTCACTTACCTGGGGCTTCTACCAGCCCCATGCAGCCATCCTGTGCCCTTGCAGTCACTCACTGCTGCTCCAGTCCCCCGCCTCCAGCTAGTTCTGCTTCTACCAGCCCCATGCAGCCATCCTGTGCCCTCGTAGTCACTCACTGCTGTTTCAGTCCCCCGCTGGCAGCTTGCTGACCTCGGAGGACGGCGGGTCGCATTGCGTACATTTTTACGCATTCCCGCTAGTGCAGGAACATTAACACATATATTTTTACGCGTTACTGGTTCAATGCATAAATTTTTACGCATTGAACCAGTAATGCGTAAAAATGTATGTGTTAATGTTCCTGCACTAGCGGGAATGCGTAAAAATGTACGCAATGCGACCCGCCGACCTCCGAGGTCGGCAAGCTGCCAGCGGTGGACTGGAGCAGCAGTGAGTGACTACGAGGGCACAGGATGACTGCATGGGGCTGGTAGAAGCCCCAGGTAAGTGAAACTCATTTTTTTATTTTGCTTGGACCTTCCCTTTAAACATGGGGGAGTCATGGAACCCAGTCTTAAACCACAGCAGAGTCCACAAAGAGCCTTAGAAATTGCCCTTCACCACTGTGAGGACTGCCGGCGATTTGTGCTGGTTGGTTGAGACTGCTGGTCAGTTGAGTTCCGGATAATGGGGGCTCTACTGTATTTAGAACGTTTCAACATTATCCTGTCATCAGGAGCGTTTGTTCAGCCAGTTGCAAGTGTTTTGGTTTCTAATTAATTTTCAGGAGAGCTGACATTGCAATGGAAAAAAAAAAAACCCAAATAGACAGGGGCGTAACTAGAAATCACCGGGCCCCCCTGCAAAAATTTGGATTGGGTCCCCCCTCCCAGGGCTTGCTCAGGGCCGTTCTGGGGGGCAGGAGGGGGTCACAGCATGAGAGGAGAGCATGGCCACCCTCCCCTCGGGCTCTCCCCTAGCACTCCCCCTTTCAGCATCAATCAGTGGCAGCAGGAACATATACCTCCATCCACCGCAGAGGTCCGATCTCTAAGTGCCTCATGCTACTTCCTGTTTAAACAGGAAGTAGCATCAGACTCTTAGAGAGCGGAACCTCCGGCGTGGTTTCCTGCCTGCCGCTACTGATTGATGCTGGAGGGGTTAAGCTGAGGTGAGAGTCCGAAGTGAGGGGGGGGGGGGGGGGGGGGGGACTCGGGGGAGTGTCCCCCCCTTCCCGCTGATGTGTGGCCATGCTCTCCCCTCGTGCTGCGACCCCTCCTGCCACCCAAAACGACCCTGAGTGGACCCCCCCCCCCCCGCGGATGCGGACTTGCAGACCCTATTGTTACGCCACTGCAAATAGACAAAGACAAGTTCTAAGTGGAATACTACACATACCCATTTTTATCTCATGTCACATATCAGAAAGATTTAACTTTATTTAGGATTTCCTTTATCCATTAGCTGCTAAAAAAAAATAAAAAAAAAAATATGGCGTTTTAAAAACAAACCATTTCCATGGGTGTGCTTACCTTTTCACAAGAGCGTCTTTGTGACACGCGCTGATGATCGGACATTACATAACTGAGTAAGACGTGGGTAATCTGGGAAACTTGTACTTTGTGCAGACAGTAATAACTGCTGACCTGACCTGCACTGCCTCCCTATCTCCTCCATTTACTTCCCCAATAAAGGGATTAGCCTGGAAATGACCCTGTCTGGAGATTAGTCACTTTATCACTTGGCTTCAGAAAGAAAATTCTTAGAAATGCAGACTGTTTGCCAAAAAGAAATCTGACAGTTTAAGAAGGTAAGGCGGTAAGGCTACAGCTCACCCTCCCATACAGGACAATTGAGGCGACATGATGAGATAGAGATGTGTATGTACTATGTACAGTTCCAAGCACACAAATACCTAGGCTGTGTTCCTTTTTTCTCTTTCTCTTTTTGGAAAAAAAAAAAAAAAAGTATGCCGTGTGTACGCGCCTTTAAACATCATGTATGCAAGTGAAAGTTTCTGGCTGGGTCAGAACCGGGTCAGGCTACAGTATAGCATAACCCTCACTGATAAGTAATCAGTCATAAAACACTTTCCTTAGCTTCTGAGAGCAGGAAAAAGATAAAAAGGGTCAATAAGTCACAGATTTGAGCTCTGGCATACTTCAATGAAGGTGTCATTGAGCAGAGACAATGAAACTGTAAAAACTTAAAAACTAGATTGAAATATAAAATAAAACTGTATGGTATCTATAAAAGTTTATTTTCACCTCGGGTGTCCTAAAAAGTGAAGGACCGAGGTGAATAAAACTCAAAAATCTACTTACCTGGGGCTTACTCCAGCCCCTGGCAGCCGTCCTGTGCCCTCGAGGCAACTCCATTCCCCACTGGTGGGCCGGGTTCCCCTCTGGTAAAAAATGCCTACTGCACTTCAGCGTGCAGCTCACAAAGTCGCGCTGACGTCATCCCGAATGTACTGCGCAGGCGAAGTATTTTTGCGCATGACAGTCTGGATAATGTCCGTGCGACGCACAGTAGTGCAGTAAATGTCAACCTGGGGAGGTGGGCATTTGCACCAGAGGGGACCGGGAGCTGAAGCAAGGGCACAGGACGGCTTCCAGGGGCTGGGGGAAGCCCCTGGTAAGTAGATTTTTGCTTTTTAATCACCTCGGACCTTCCCTTTAAGGAACATTGCAAAAATGTAAGCAATCCTTAATGGCATCTAAGAACCTAACACCACCCAACCCCCCCCCCCCCCCTCCTAGATACTAACTTAGGTAGAGGGATCTTCCAGAGGCTTTCAGCGTACTCCTCGCCCCTACCTGGGACCCTCTGGAAGTTCACAGCTGCACTGGCCTGCATGCACATTCGGCCCATGCTGTACCCACGCTAGTACAGCCACGCCTGCACAATAGCACTGAGCCCCTCCTGCTAACGCAGGCGCAGTACTGCCACGCCGTCAGGATACACTATTAAGGCCTCTTTCACAGTGCGATGTTAAAGAGACTCCGTAACAAAAATTGCATCCTGTTTTTTATCATCCTACAAGTTCCAAAAGCTATTCTAATGTGTTCTGGCTTACTGCAGCACTTTCTACTATAACAGTCTCTGTAATAAATCAATGTATCTTTCCCCTGTCAGACTTGTCGGCCTGTGTCTGGAAGGCTGCCAAGTTCTTCAGTGTTGTGGTTGTGTGATGAATCTCCCCCCTCTAGGCCCCTCTGCACACTGCCTGTGTGTTATTTAGATTATGGCAGATTCTCTCTTATCTTTTACAAGCTGGATAAATTGTCCTCTGAGCTGGCTGGGCTTTCACATACTGAGGAATTACAGACAAGGGCAAAGCTGTTTGCAGGAAGAAACAAGCAGCCTGACACTTCAGTGCATGAGAGCAGAAGGGGGAAATAAACACACAATGATCTCTTGAGATACAAAAGGAAGGGTGTATACAGCCTGCTTGTGTATGGATGTATTTTCTATGTGTGGACATGCTGTACATCAACCTACTTCCTGTTTTGGTGGCCATTTTGTTTGTTTATAAACAAACTTTTTAAAACTGTTTTTAACCACTTTTAATGCGGCGAGGAGCGGCGAAATTGTGTCAGAGGGTAATAGGAGATGTCCCCTAACGCACTGGTATGTTTACTTTTGTGCGATTTTAACAATACAGATTCTCTTTAAAGTTGCACGTTAGAAAATGTTTTAACGTGGACTAACGCACAGCAATATTAAGTCTGTGCGACATTCACAGTGCACACGTTGCGTTGTGTGTAACGTAGCAATACTTAGAGAGTGCTGCATGCCGTGTGTTTAGCAATAAATCTGCTGCGTTGTGTGTGTTGCACATGCTCAGTAATGTGTTTTTTGTTGTTGTTAATGTAGCGCATGCGCCGTTTTCGTTTCATCACTGTGCGACGAAAACGGCGCACCAAACGCAGGGCTAAAGAATGTACTATAACGTCCAAGTTAGTCTTTCAATGCGTTGCATTAGGGGCACGTTATGCGACCTTAACGTCGCATCAAACGCACCGTCCCACTGTGAAAGAGGCCTTAGACTTGTGTTGCGCATAGAAACCATGTAGATATTATTGTTCAGGTCTGCTTTTAAAGGGGAACTGAAGAGAGAGGTATATGGAGGCTGTCATGTTTATTTCCTTTTAATCAATACCAGTTGCCTGGCAGCCCTGCTGGTCTGTTTCTCTGCAGTAGTATCTGATTAAAACCAGAAACAAGCATGCAGCTAGTCTTGTCAGATCAGACTTATAAGTCTGAACCACTGAAACACCTGATCTGCTGCATGCTTGTTCAGGGGCTATGGCTAATAGTATTAGAGGCAGAGGATCAGCAGGGCTGCCAGGCAACTGGTATTGTCTAAAAGGAAATAAACATGACAGCCTCCATATACCTCTCTCTTCAGTTCACCTTTAAGTTTTAAAATGTATGGAAAGTAACCAAAGATAAAATCAGCATAGTCTCCACCCCGCACACAAGATATAATTAACAAGAGTAGCGAGAGGGATTGTCTGACCTGCTCTCTCAGCAGCTATGCAAGCTGTAGTTTTGTGTCAGCCAGCACAGCATAAGAGAGGTTTGCAGCACAAACAACAATTTCATCATCTTAAACAAGGACACACAAACGATTGCTGGGGTTTAGCCTGGCCATACCGAAACAGGACAGTTATGTGGCTGGTAATACCCTCATTTTTTTGTATATCTTACCCTTAGTCCAGACACAGTGAGCAGGTCTGTGTCCGGGGAGCTTGCTGTGATCTTATGTGCCGCCAACACACCTGCAAGCAGAAGACAGAATATCCATTACAAACTTGCAGATTCTAAATTTACGTTTATCTTAAAAAATAAAATAAAAAACCATTATGCCCATTTAGTTATCAAAAATGTCGTTGCCATTCAAATTTTCAGCATGCAGCAATTTTCTAAAAATCACCAGAAGTTCCAGTGTCCCTTCTATGCCACAGTAAACGGTTTGGAATACAGATATCGAAGTGTTAAAATCGAAATTGGGCGTGTGTATGTGCCCTAATGCCTGGTACACACAATGAGATTCTCTGACAGATTTACTGCCAGATCGATTATTTCCAACACGTCCGATCGATTTCCCGATCAATTATCCAGAGACGTGCACGGAAAAATTGATCGGAAATAAGACCGGACATGTTGGAAATCAATCTGACAGTAAATCTGCCAGAAAATCTCATCAATTGTGCCAGGCATAAAAAATGCCCATAACGATTCAATTTCCCAAACAATTGACCATTCAATCAGATTGTTGAGATCGATTTCAAATGATTGTTCATGCCTATCAACGGAGAGGAAAACGATAAGCAATTGTTCTGAAATTCAGGATAGATGGTACGATTGATAGAGTGAATTGTTTGTCATCAAATCGGCAGCAGTTTCAATCAATTATTACTCTGAAAAAGGCATTGCACATGGCGTGCAGGAGAAAGCTGCCAAATCTAAAAATCACAGAAAAACGCCAATGTGCCATTCCCGACCAGGTCATTTAAATCACTGGCCAGTGCAGCAGTGCAGGTTTTACCACATGTAGCAAAACATGTGCAAATCCAACAAGTGTCCCTCCCGTCAACTGCCTGCTGTGCGATTGGTTCCTGTGGCTGCAAAATTAAGGTGCCCATACATCAGAGGATTTATGGGCAATGCCACCAATAGACAAGTCTCTCTCTGACTGAGGAGAGATCTGTTACTTGCCCATACACTGCAGGCGGATTCCATAGGCCAATGGTGCATTCACTTTTTAATGTGTAAAAACGCTGATAAAGTTGCACTTACATCAGTGTAGTGGTAACAAGTGTGTCTAAGGCCTTCTTTTTTTAGGCGCTCCAAGCTCTGCACCTTGGCTACCCAGACACTGCTTTATTCGATCTGAGGAAGCGGACTGTGCTTCGCGAAACGAGTTACCATTTTCATGTCTGATTATTAAAATTGTATTTCTTATATTGGCATTGCCCCTTCTTAGAGCCGCCACGTCACCAGAAGAAGGCGTGGTTAAGTGCCGAAACATGTAGTGACGTCAGATGGCATCAAGTGACAAACTCCCGCCCACAGACCGTCCCTCACGGCGTGACATCGCATCTCCGACCTCTGGCCAAGCTCGGATGCTGTGAGAGGACTAGCTGGTGGCTTTAGACACGCTTGTTACCACTACACTGATGTAAGTGCAACTTTATCAGCGTTTTTACATATTAAAAAGTAAATGCACCATTGGAGCGCACCCTTTTCTTTTGTTTTCACTTCAGACTACTGGCACCACCCAGTAACGGGAGCAGCTCCTGGAGAAAAGGACTTTATCATCATCATCATTATTATTAAAGGGCCATAACAGTGGTTACTAAGCGCAAGGTTATAGCTATCTGACTCCATAGGCCAATTCCTCATCAATTTCAGCATGAAATCTCTCGGGAATTGGCCTTGTGGCTCTGCATCCGCTGCCTCGTCAGCCCAACGCTGCTCCCCAATGTAAAATGCCCCCAAATGCAGCATTCCTTTACCTGTCCGTGCCCACCGCTAGCTTTATCTGTAATCTACATCCACGCGCCCCATGTGGTTGCCAGGGTAATGGGGGCGTGTGTGACATCGCACACGCCCACCTATATGCCGGGAACCACATGGGGGGCTTGTGTATGCAGTTTGTGGATGGAGTCTGGCACCAGCGGCGCACATGGACAGGTAAAGTATACTGCACCACGCAGGAACATCACAGAGGATATCACTTGCCGTTACTACCGCGCACCCGATCGACCACCACAGCCCGGAATCTTGCAGCATGTTTGATTGATACATGCAACATCATCATCGATCGGATTATCAAATTGGATGGTCGAATGCTGGTCAAGTCAAGAGATGTATGGCCATCTGTACTCTTTGCATCACTGTAATAAGGAGTTTGGTAATCTTCAGGTAGGAAGACCACAGTTTGCATGACCCTCCCACCCAGAAACAACCTACCTGCCGCAGTGAACCCCCTCACCAGGGCATAAGTCAGCTGACCGGCTCCTATGAATCCAACGCTCATGGTGGCTGCTGGTCGGGGCGTACAGCACAAATGCGGAAGCAGGGAACAGCGGACAATACAGGCGGCTGAAAGAAAAGATGATGCATAGTCAGAGCACAATAAATTGTTAGGCTAAAGGTAGCCAGGTAACATATTCAGTGGTACTACTTCTGCCTACCACGCATGAGGTTGTGAGTTTCGACTCCCGCCTCCACCCACTGGCTTAACCCATGGCTGGATTCTAGCTCCAGTCGTGGGCTTGACCTATATCTCAGATTGCCATGGCTGGAGCTGTGATGTTTACGTGTGGCCAAAGGCGTACACCTCCTTGTGGGGTGAGATGGTATAACCTACTCCTCCTGGCCTAATTTTCATGTCGCATGACTTGAACAAGAATACGCTTCATCTTGTAAAAAAATAAATACATTCTCAAAAATTATTTGCTGCAGTTTGTGTACCACAGGAAGTCAGGGTAACTAGTTACTGAGATGCAAAGTGGTCACAGAAACTATGGAGGGGGAAAGCAGTGTCTGCACTAGTTATGGTGGGAGAAGGGAGGGATTAAGGTAGGTGTACTTGTTATAGGGGAATGGTGGCCACACACAAAGGGAACTTGAACTGAGAGGGATATGGAGACTGACATATTTCCTTGTAAACAATGCAGATTCCCTGGCTGTCCTGCTGATCATCTGCCGCAGATCCTGAACAAGCATGCAGATTAGAGGTTTTTAAATGAAGCATGACTGGATTAGCTGCATATTTGTTCCAGGTGTGGGCATCAAGCACTACTGCAGCCAAAAATATCAGCAGGAAAGCCAGGTAACTGGTATGGTTTAAAAGGAAATAAATATGGCAGCTTCCAGTTTAGTTAAGCTTTAAGGGAAGGGGGGGAGGGGGGGGGAGCTGGTCAAGGTGTCTGCATTTATGACCCCAGTATCAAAGGGACAGGGGTGGGGGGGAGGGGTGACGTAAGGAGACAGTTCCCATCAAAGTTTCACTGAAGGGTATTGAGGCCCATTCAAACTAGGGACCACAAAATACTAGCAAAATTGCTAGAGTTTTGCGGCGGCCATTTTTTCCCCGATATAAAACGTATTTTTAGTGTACATTTTCGCAATTCTTGAGCGTTCCACTTTTTTTAACATTGTAATCGCGATCGCTCTAAAATCACGCAGAAGCGATACATTCACCGCAAATTGCTGACGATCGCGGCAGTTAAATCACTGCCATATACTTATTATGACACTTGCATTTTTAAAAAGTGCTAGCGATCGCCAGCCATTCGGCAATCAGCGGTAAACGGCTGCTAACTGCCCCGGTTTGAATGGGCCCTTATAGCTTGTAGTTGTCTACTGCCTGGTACACGCCATGCGATTTCCTGCCAGATAAACGGGTTGAATCGATTATTCTCGACAAGTACAATCTGATTTCTGTTTTTCTGACCATATAGAAGTGATTAGAAAATGTATCTGAAAAAACGACTGGAAATCAGATCAGACCTGACAGAAATAATCGTTTAGACCAGTCTATCAGACACAAAATTGCTTTGCGTGCACCAGGCGTCAGTGCCAAAATCCCCAGAATCAACTGACTTCATTTGCTGCCAAATCTATCCTACTCCCTGACAGCTCCGGCTGTAATGAGATAATATTAATGTAATTTGCTTCACCTGTAAGTGGCGTTAATGTTGTCGCTGATTGTTGTAGACTGCAGACATTAAAAATGGCCTTTTTCCCTCATCATTCACCTGCAGGAGTGCACACGCGGGTCCTGCCCTGTCTCACACAAGGTACACGCCACACGCACGCCCACAGCACATGGACACCGCCAGAAACCCTCACACAGCACTTTCCAGGCAAGTGCAGCTGAGGTCAGTAATCTAAATGATGGCTATAGACCTCATCTGCCAGCAGACAGGAATGCAGCCAGCTCCTGTCACAGAGAATATACGTTGTGCCTATCCCTTGGAGGCACATACCAGCCAACAATGAAAGGTTTCGCACTTAGAGCAGAACTGTAATTACACAAGAAGGCACAGTTGTGTTTACAAGTCACCAGCATAAATCTAAACTGGACCCTCTACCTGATGTCCAGAGCTGGTCACTGAGGCCTAGCCCTCTAATCCCCACTGGTAGTTGTAGTGATGTTATGTCTTGTCTAAACACAACATGAGGTACACGTCAGATGGGGCTTCTGACGGCCAAAGCTGTGAATGCTGCCAATAAGGACAGGCAATGTTGTCAGGAAATGATCAGTACCGTGAGACTGAAAGAGGAGGGTGGTGGTTTCAGGTGCTGCTTCCTGTGCAAGACAGCATCTAGAGCAGGGGTGTCAACTCAAATACAAAGTGGGACGGAATTGTACACTGGGACCAAATCGCGGGCCAACCTCAATGTCTACTGGCCACCTTCCTCCCTTATAAAGTTCCTGGTGTATCGTGGTCCTCCCTCCTAGTTTAAGTAGTCCTTCATAGTAGAAGTTTGATGGGGTTGCCCAATGTTCATACCCCTCCCCTTGGTGTCCCTCTCACAAGGGTCATAAAACTAGTGCAGCCATCGTGATCTTTACACCCATAACAAGTGTAGCTGCAAAACTCCTGATCTGAAGTATAGTCCCCTGCATCGGAGGAAGGGAAGGTTAGTAGTTTGGGCCAGGGCTGTGGAGTTGGAGTCGAGGGGTCAGATTTGGAGCAATTTTGGGTACCTGAAGTTGGAGGTTTCATAAACTGAGGAGTCGTATGATTTTTGTACCAAATCCACAGCCCTGGTTGGGGCCTCCTTACAACTCTAGGCCCCCCTGCGATCGCAAGGGCTGATCCCTTCTAGTTACACCCCTGCCCCCCACCTCCTCGGACCCTATGCAGAGTATTAGGGCTTTTTCATAAATTCAGCTGCTCTCTTGCAGCAGTCCGATGCTCAGTAAAGGACAGACGGCATCACCATGAAGTCACTTCTAAGCGTAGCCGCAGCCATGCTCAGACGTGACTTGCCACGGTTCTCTGCTGCTGGGTAATGCCACCACGTTTCAAGCACTGACACAGATGCCGTTACAACGGCTGGCATTCGGCTGTATTTTAATTGCAGATGAACGCCGTTTGTGGGCGGCAGACGGGACACTGAACTGCCTGACAAGCGAGCAGTCTAGCCTCCCATCGGAAAGAGGCCTTAGCGCAGTGCTCTGACACTCCACTCTGCAGCCAGAGCACTCCCTCCTCTGTGCTGCCACCATCTCCCGATGCCCGCAGTGTGCCTGCTGATGTACATGGCCAGGTCACACGGATACTAGGGGCATCAGGAGAGGATGGCAGCACACAGCGAGCAACGATAATGGGGAATCTGGTCCTCAGCCCCACTGCATACATTCCATTGCACCCTCGCTACGCTTCCAACTGATCAGCAGAAAAAATTCCAGTCCGATCGGGAATGTCGGTCGCTTTTTGCTAGTAATTAATCAACGTTACGATTGGCTGCAACAGTCTTCAGCAGTGATCAAATTTGCTGAGTACTGTCTCATACTGTATAGTCACCCTAATGGTGGGCATACATCAGGCAACTTGGCAGCCGATCGACTATCCAATTTATAATCGAACTGGATGGAAAATCGGTGCCGCCAAGAGAATGCCTGATCGCCGAAGCCATGTATGGACTGGGCATGCTGCGAGATGCGTACCTGATCGAGCATGTTGGCCTTACATCTTGCAGCATGCCCAATCGATACATGGCATTGCCGATCGGACATGCTGCAAGACGTAGGACCTCTATCATGTGCGCGCCCCGATGCAGTAAACTATACCTGACTGTCGCTGGCTCCGTCCACAATCTGCAAACGCGTGACGTCACACACACGCCAACATATACGCCGGCAACCACGTGTGGCACATGTATGCGGGCATCACAACATTTTATATTAGGGGGTACAACACAGGGAGCAGCGTTCACCCTGAAATCAATCAGGAATCAGCCTGCAGTTTATGGGCAATGCAACAGGTCTCGCTCCGATCAGAGGGAAATCGGTCTCTTGGTCGATCTGCCCATACATTGTCTGAAGTATAGGAACCTTAATACCTAGTACACACCATAGAATTTTCTGTTAAGCCCCCTCTACACCATGCAATTCCACATGCGACCAATCGAATTCAATTGGATCGATTAAATCCGATATGTCCGATCAGGATTCGATCGGTAGTGTGGTCGATTTTGCATTGATAACTATGCAAAATCAACCACACTAGCGATCGAATCGCTATCAAATCCCGATTGGACATGTCAGATTTAATCAATCCAATCAAATTTGATGCGGAATTGCATGGTGTAGAGGGGGCTTCAGATTATTTTTTGTAGAGACTGGTCATTATCTTTGGTGCATTGCCTTCTGGTTATCTCCTGCTGAGTAGAACTATGTCTAATTGCTAGGCACAGTGATCTGCAAACTTGGCACTCCAGCTGTAAGGAACTACAATTCCCACAATGCATTGCGGGAGTCTGAAAGCTACAGTCATGATTCATAAATGCAAATGCATTGTGGGACTTGTAGTTCCTTAACAGCTGGAGAGCCAAATTTGCAGATCACTGGCTAGGCTGATAGATGGTTAGATAGATAATCTCCAACATGTTGGAAATGATCTATCTGGCAGGTAAATTAACCTCCTTGCCGGTTATCCCGAGCTGAGCTCGGGGTAACCCGCGCAGGAGGATTGCTCAGGCCCCGCTGGGCCGATTTTCAAAATTTTTTTTTGTTATTGCACGCAGCTAGCACTTTGCTAGCTGCGTGCAGAACTCGATCGCTGCCGTTCGCTGCTACCTGCTGCGCCCCCCTCCCTCTGACCCCTTGCGCAGCCTGGCCAATCAGTGCTAGGCAGCACTGAAGGGTGGATCGGGACTCCCTCTGATGTCACGACGTCAGTGACGTCATTGCGATAGTAGCCACGGCGACGGGGGAAGCCATGCAGGAAATCCCGTTCTGAACGGGGATTTCCTGCTTGCGCAGATCGCCAGAGGCGATCGGAGTGGGGGGGGGGGGGGGGGGGGGTTGCTACTCAGCGGCTATCATGTAGCTAGCGCTAGGCTAGCTACATGATTTAAAAAAAATAAAAATAAAGTGCTGTGCTGCCCCCTTGCCGCAATAATTGGAACGGCAAGGGGGTTAATGCTGGGAATACACGGTTCGTTTTTTGAGCCATTTAGATGGCTCTAAAGATTATTTCCGACACATCCGATCTCCCGCCCAATCGTTTCGCCGCTCGATTCCGCATTGAACACAATAGAAAAAGATAAGAAAAACGAGCGGAAGATTAGAGAATCGCCTGCGGAATTGAGCGGGGAATCTATCGAGCGGGAGAATCGAGCGGCAAAATCGAGCGGGAGAATCGAGCCGTGTATGCCCAGCATTACAGAAAATATAACAGAAAATTGAATGGTGTGTACTTAGCATTAGGTCTATAGGCCAATCTGCCAACTACACTACAAAAGGGAATTAGCGTTGTTAAGGGGCCCATACACCTAACTATTTTCCCACCGATATACAGCAGATTCGATCACTGTGATCCAATCTGCTGTGAAATCGTTGCGCAAACACTGACAGAACGATCAATTTCCGTCCAAAATCAATCGTTCCTATCGTTCCGTCCGTGTGGAAGATTTTTCTCGATCGCCGGCGGGTCGAGAGTGTATCGACAGCTCCATTCGAATGCCCGATGCAATACATTACCTGTTCTGGACAGCGCGACTCCACCGGTCTCCGCTGTCTTCTTCTCCGCTCCGGACACCGGGGCTGCAGCTTCACTGAACTTCCTGTCCCGGGCAGGAAGTTTAAACAGTAGAGCGCCTTTTACTGTTTAAACTTCCCCTGGACAGGAAGTTCAGTGGAGCCTTAGCCTTGGAGCCCGGAGCAGAGAAGAAGACGGCTGAGACCGGGGTAGTCGCGCCAGCCGGAACAGGTAATGTATAGCTGGAGGGGGGCGGCAGCAGTAGCTGCACAGTTTGTGATCGGTTTCAGGCTGAAATCGATTCACAATCTGTTTGCAGTAAAGGCAGCCATACGATCCCTCTCTGATCAGATTCGTTCAGAGAGGGATCTATCTGTTGGTCAAATCTGATGGCAAATCGACCAGTGTATGACAGTGCTTGTCCTTTGATCTATATAAAAGTTTCCCTACTTTCTAAGCCAAAGTTACTACATATGACAGTGACGGTGTTCCAACATTTTAGCACACCCGACAGAATAGCATACAAATGCTACTGAGCATGTGCAAAGTCATGCAGGGCATGCATTAACCCCATAATACCCATCAGCAGCATTAACCTTTTCAACCCCAGTTAGCTGCCTGTGTGCTGATGTGCAATCTCCACTATCCAAGTGGACATAGAGTTAGAATAAAAAGTTGTCCGAGCGAAGCGAGGACCGAGCCCGCAGCCCAGCGAGCGAAGCGAGCGGGCAAGGGGACACTGATTCTACTAACAAGGGGTATATCACTTTAAATGTATGCTGTTTTGTCAATGTATGCTACTTAATTGGAACAACGGGCATCCTACATCATCTCTGACGTCACATGCCGAGATTTCTGCATTTCACTAATGAGTGAACTGTAAGACCCCAAAGTGGGAGCTGCCTCGTGACGTCATGAGCAGGCAGGCGTGACGTCACTGCCGCCTGTACAACAGCCCAGGCTGGCAGTGATGTGGCTGATGTAACACATGTGACACGTGTCCTCTCCCTCCAGCACGTTACCTCCCGGCTCTTCCTCTCTGCTCTTCTCCCTCTGCCGGGCGGACTCCTGTCTCCTCTGCTGCTGCTCTCGCCCCGCCGCGATGCTGCTGACAGCGGATTACCGGGAGAACCGAACAAGCCCCGCCCACTCCGCAACAAGGAAGCCGCTCATTAGAATAATCCTCTTACTTTCCCCCTAGCTCGGCGAGCCCGCCCCCTGGCGACAGATAAAGCCGCGCCCCCTGCCTCTCATAGGACAGCTAGTCTGGATGTCATACAACCCCGCCCTTTAGGTTCTGTCAGCCTGGCTCCCTACCACGCCCACCTGTATTTGTTAACACGCCCCCTAACATTTCCACGCAGGCCGCGTGGCTCGCTGGCCACACCCTCTACTAGAGATGGGAAGTTCGGATCTTTTCAATGATCCGGATGATTCGAATCGGATCATTGAAGAGATCCGGATCTTTGATTCGAATCTCGGATCATTTTACTACCGGAAACATTCGGGATGAAATGAACAGCAGGACAGGTCTGTGGACAGGAGAAGGGGAGGGAGTGGACACACAGAGAAGGGGAGAAGATGGACAGAGGGCAGGGAGTGGACAGAGAAGGGAGGAGGGACGAGCAGAGAGCAGAAATGTTTGCACTAATACCCACATGCGGCAATCATATGCTTTACATATATTTCACCTATATGCTCATCTGTACACTTTGAAAGAAAAGGTCGCACAGTGAAAGCAGGGCAGTTTCTAGGCTAAATTTCACCCAGTTCGAGAGTCAAAAAAAACGCCCCCCCCTTCCCCAAAATCAAAGCTGCTAAGTGAAATCATGTCAAAAGGCTTCTTGAAACCAACTCACCATTTTTATTTATTTTTTTATTTTTTTTCACTACCCCTCTTCCATGGGCTTGCTCCTGGCTGGCTTTGGCTTCCTGCGAGTCTGCTAGTCTCTGGACTGACTCAGGCTGAGAGGCTCTGCGAGTGCGACGCAGTCACACACTGCGTATTTATGGCTGCATGCGGCCACCCTACTCTTGCTCGCTGTCGTCGGCTCCTCCCCCAGCCCAGCCCAAGCGTGAGGTGGGCTGCCTGTATCTTTCCCGTTGCGCCGCGCAGCCTGCCAGTGTTGCCAACCTTTCACGTTATTTTTTACTGACAAATACCTAAAAAATTACTGACAAAAGATTTTTACTGACAAAATGTCTCCACTAAATGCACATAAGAGACAGCGTTTCACCAGTAAATACAGTATATGTAGCCAGGGGTATATGTGCCAAGTATATGTAGCCAGGGGTATATGTGCCAAGTATATGTACCAAGTACATGTAGCCAGGTGTATATGTGCCAAGTATATGTAGCCAGGTGTATATGTGCCAAGTATATGTAGCCAGGTGTATATGTGCCAAGTATATGTAGCCAGGTGTATATGTGCCAAGTATATGTAGCCAGGTGTATATGTGCCCAGACTTATGTAGCCAGGTGTATATGTGCCCATATTGTGTAGCCAGCAGTCTGTCAGAGTCGACCATCTGACTTTTTAGCCCAGGGCAAAAAGAGCGCCCCCCTCCCTTCCCCCCCCCCTCCCCCTCCCCCTCGTCAGAAAGAGAGAGCCTGGCAGTGCAGTACATAGACTGCCTGCCTACTTACCATGTTGTCCAACTCTGGAGTCTGACTGGATGATCGGTGGGGGTCTGGAGGTGCTAGCGGGCAGCATCAGAACACCGGCAGCAAGGGCAAGGCTGGCTGGCTGGGCTGGGCACACACACTACTAGCAGGCGCAGCAGTGGCAGCGAGGAGCCCGAGTGGCCAAAAAGACTCCACTTCCGCCACACAGGAAACGTCCGTGACAGGAATAGCGCGGCCGCTCCTGTCACGTGACGTCAGAACGCAGGAGCGCTGGCCGCCCAGAATGATCTAGCTAGTAAGCTAGCTAGGAAGCCGGTGATCGATTCGCGCTGGTGCGCACAGCGGCACAGCTCCTCCTGCCTCTCGCTGCACCGGCTCCTAGGAGCAGCCAGGAGCCAGCAGCAGTGCCGGGCCGAGGCAGAGGCTGGAGAGGCTCCAGCCTCAGGGCGCAGTGTAGGAGGGGCGCACATTTCATTCAGCTGTCATTCCCAATTGTGTTTGAAGCAGAAAGAAATAAGAAAAGGGGATACATGGCAGTGACTGCAAGCCAAATAACTAGAGATTAAGGTGTTGGGGAGGTTGTGGGCCCTGTGGCCCTCTTAGTCTAATAGCAATCAGTGTGTGACGGCTGGGGTGGGAGGGATGGGGGGGGCGCACTTTGGTGTCTCAGCCTTGGGTGCTGAAGGACCTTGTCCCGCCTCTGGCCAGCAGTGACGTCACATGATCACATCCTTCTGCCTGGCGCCCCCCCAATTTGTCTTTTAGCTGCGCCCCGTTCAGCAGAACCGGCTGAACGGGGCTAGAAACGGCCCTGAGTGAAAGAAAGCATTCCCAGAAGATAAGTGCAGCTGTTTAGTGCCGAGTGCAGGAGGATTATATTGCCTTTCAATCACACTGTCTGCAAAGTTACTGAGCTGTGCTGAGCCAAAAGCTTCCAATGTGATCACTGTGCACAACTACGGAACAGACAGTCTATAATGGGCAGCACATTGCAGCCAGTATGTGTGCTCTACACATATCTGGCAGTGGCACCCATGTCTCCTCTCTCTCATCTACCTGCTGTCCCTGCAAGGCTTCCTCCCCTCCAACAGAGCGATCCATCTCAGCTCTGCTTCCAGGACCCCGCTGCCCGCTGAGAGGGGGCGTGTCGCTCCTGGCCCCGCCCCTTTTGCTATCCGAATCACTCATTTTGATGATTCGGATGATCGACTCATAAAATAGATTCGGATCAAAGATCCGAATCGTTCATGATCCGGACAACACTACCCTCTACCAGTACTTTCACTACACCGAAGTCCTGAGGGCAGGAGAGGCGACTCCGCCCATTAAAGCGACTGTAATGACCTCATATTTCTTCCCCAGCAGCTTCGTGGCGCTTTATTTTATCTCTTCTTTCAAACTTGGACAGGTGATTATATGACTGGTTTTTTAACATACTCCCTTAGGCTCACTGCACACTGCAAATCCGTTTTGTTCCCTGAACGCAATCAACAAAAAACGGAGGAAAAAACGCAGCATGCAGTAACGATTAAGGGCCCGTTTCCACTAGCGCGAATTCGCATGCAGACAACGCATGCGGATTCGCATAAGCAATAGAAGTGGATGGGACTGTTTCCACTTGTCAGTTTTCATTTGCGTTTTTATGTGCAGGATTTTTCTGCACGGTAGACCCTGCAGAATTCGCCTGCGTGTGGAATGCAGGCGAATCGCAGGCAATGTATTTAATAGGGAAATCGCATGCGTTTTTTGCATGCGTTTTTTCCCGCGATTTCGCGTGCGATTTCGCATTGAAAGTAATGTAAATTGACACAGGCAGTGACATGGTTAAAATCGCATATACCTTGCCTATGCGAAATCGCATGCGAAATCGCGGCAAAAAACGCATGCGGAATCGCATCCGCATGCGATTTTGTCAGCGGTGATATGTGGCGATTCCGCACCGCACTAGTGGAAACGGGCCCTAAAGGGAATGTCCAAGCAAAATAAAAAAAATGAGTTTCACTTACCTGGGGCTTCTACCAGCCCCATGCAGCCATCCTGTGCCCTCGTAGTCACTCACTGCTGCTCCGGTCCCACGCTGGCAGCTTGGGACGCATTGCGTACATTTTTACGCATTCCCGCTAGTGCAGGAACATTAACACATACATTTTTACGCAGAGTGACTACGAGGGCACAGGATGGCTGCATGGGGCTGGTAGAAGCCCCAGGTAAGTGAAACTAATTTTTTTATTTTGCTTGAACCTTCCCTTTAAGAATCGGATGTAAAAAAACGATTACAAATCAGAGTCGCGTGCAGGGAGCCTTAAGGCTCTTTTCCACTATGAATCGCGATCGCAATCGCGTTTCAATTTCCACCATGCGATTGAGCTACTATACTCATTATAGTATAGCTCAATTGCATCCAAAACGCGGCAGGACGACAATCGCGTTTTGACCAAAATCGCAGTCAGATCGCACTAATGTAAATTGCTGCTTCAGTTTCCATTAGTTTTATGTACCTTGCGATTTGCGATCAGATTCAAATTGCAAATCGCAGGGTAGTGGAAAAGGGCCTTTACTGAGCTAGTGCCACATTGCTTAGGTCTAGAGGGTGTTGCTAGGACCTTAAGAGGTCCGGGGCACTTTTGGGCACTCTACTTGTAAAATGGGTGTGGCCACACAGCAGAATGTGGGTGTGGTCATGAGTGGAGCCAAATTTACATGAACTTAAAGGACAACTAAAGTGAGAGGAATATGTAGGCTGCCATGTGTCTTTCCTTTTAGGCTGGTTTCACAGTGGGGCGTTACAGGTGCACGTTAGAGCAGGCTGTAACGCACCGCACAGCAATGAAAAATCAATGGGCTGTTCACAGTGCCCACGTTGCGTTACATTGTAACGCTGCGCCATAAGACAACGTACTGCATGCAGTACTTTACAGACTGCTTGCACATGCTCAGTGAAGTTGGGGAGGAGCGGAGAGCGGCCGGGCACATGGCTAATTAATATTCACTGCACGGTGTGACGTGTGCAGTGTTTACTTCCTGGAGCGGCCGCTCTGTGCAGCGATTGGCCGGCGGGACCACGTGATGCCGCATACGTCCAAGAGTACGCATCACGGACGCCAGAGTGAGCTGCACAACGCGGCTCACTCCGACGTCCACACCAGAGAGCACCAGGCGTTGCGTTTGGGGCACGTTATGCGACCATAACGTCCCCTAAAACGCAATGTCCTGGTGTGAAACCAGCCTTAAACAATACCAGTTGCCTGGCTGTCCTGTATATATACAGAAACAAGCATGCAGCTACTGTTGTCAGATGTGACAATACTGTCAGGAACACCTGATCTGCTGCATGCTTGTTCAGGGGCTATGGCTAAATGTATTAGAGGCAAAGGATCTGCAGGATAGCCAGGCAACTGGTATTGCTTAAAAGGAAACAAATATGGCAGCCTCCACATACTTCTCACTACAATTGTCCTTTAACAGTGGTCAAAGTAGGCCTGCCCAGCAAAATGCTGGATGAAGCCCCCCCTCTCCGTTAATTAAAAAAAAAGAATGCAGCATATCACATAAATAGGCAGTGTCATTTACACATGACTAGGCAGAGTTACCTGGCTTCTGTGCTGGCTGGTCTGGCTTTCTGCTGGGTGGGCTGGCCAGGTTGTCTGGTATTCCCCCCATAGCATTCCCCGACCTTCTAGTGGACCCCTCCTAAGGGCCTCCCTCCCATTGAAGCACCACAACTCTCAGCATGCCCCCATAGAAGAACCACAGCTTCCTGCATGCTGCCATAAAGGCATCACAGCGCCCAGCATTGCACCACAGCAGGGGCGCCTCTAGCCATTTTGTCACTCCAGGCGAGAAAACCTGTGGCGCTTCCAAACACTCCCCACCCCCGAAGAATGCACACAGGGGGACATAGGGAGGCACAGAGGGACAGAAGGAGGCACGAAGGTCAGAAGAAGTCAAAAAAGGGGACAGAAGGAGGCGCACAGGGGGACAGAATGAGACACAAAGAAGGACAGAAGGAGGTACAAAGAGAGGCAGCGGGAGGTACAGGGGGAGAGAAGAAGGCATGAGGGATAGAAGGAGGCACACAGGCAACAGAAGGAGGCACAAAATGGGGCAGAAGGAGGCACAATGGGGCACAGATGGAGGCAGAGGTGGCACAGGGGGACTGAAGGAGGCACAAAGGGAGACAGGAGGCAGACATGGCACAATGGACTGAAGGAGGCACAAGGAGACAGAAGGAGGCACAAAAGGAACAGACAGAGGCACAAATGGGGAAAAAAGGATGCACAAGGCACAGAGGGACACAGTAGCAGCTGCCTGCAACTTACGCTAAGCAGATGCAGCAGAAGCAAGTAATAGAATACCTGTGGGGGTGGGGGCTTCTTTCGGGGGGCGGGGCTTAATGGAGCAACATGGCGCCCCCAGGACCAATGGCACTCCAGGCAATGGCCTGTACTACCTATGCCTAAAGGCTCCCCTCCGGCTGCGGATACGCTAGGGTAATGTATTTCAATGGGGTGGGTCACATCAGAGCGGGAGGCGTTTTGCTGAAACGCATACTCCCAGTCTGAGGCATTTTTTGGATTGCAGAGGCGTTTCTGCCTCCAATGTTAAGTATGGGAAATACGCAAACCGCTCTGAAACACGCCAGTTCAGAGCGGTTTTGCAGTCGTTTTTGTTACAGTAGCTGTTTAGTAACAGCTTTACTGTAACAATACATGCAATCTACTACACCAAAACCGCTACACAAAACCGCAAAACGCTAGCTGAAACGCTACAGAAAAAGAAGAAAAAGCGTTTCAAAATCTGCTGGCATTGTGCGGATCTGCTAGCGTGTTTTGGTGTGCACCAGGCCTCATTGATGATATTTATCATTTCCCTGATTAAAAACAAAAGTTTACTTTCTTAAAACAGAAAGAATGTGCGATAATTCAGGTTGGAGTGAGCTTGAGATGTCTCCCAGAGCATCACTGCTGAATATATGCAAATTAACCATTGTACCCTTAGAAGCTAAACACACCTCCAGAACCACTGGAATGCAATGATGTGTCAGCTTGTTAATGTGTACAGAGCCATTATAATCCAACATGCATACAGACTGTTTCGGATTGTTTGATTCTCATCAGTGCATGGCATGGATTCATCTGGCTCTATGGAGTAGGGCTTGTAAACCGAGAGGTACAGACTAACCAGCAAGCTCATGGTGACCCAGAACTGATTGGAGTGTGTGAGGGGCTACAATGGTCCTAAAAGCCCCCTTACTAAAATACTATGGAAAATAAAAGTTTGCTTTCTGATTAAAAAAAAATTAAATGTGAAAAATAAAATGCTACACATTCTTTTTACATGTCAAAATATTTTTTTTCTCGTCTTTGAAAATGAAAGAATCCCGGCACAGGGCACATGCCCATTCCACACATTCCCGGGGGTTCTGCCTTCAGGGATGGGCAGCTGTCAGAGGGGAGGCAGATGTCAGTCTGTGTGTGTCAGTATAATTCCCTCTACAGACAGAGCAGCAGCCAGACAGCACAACATGCCAGTGACATCACATGACAATCAATCTTCCCCCTCCCTCCCTCCCTCCCTCCTTCTTGTATCATTTTAGTTCTAGTTATACACATTCCACAGGTCAATTCATTCCCTTTTGTTTTTTCTTTCCAGGCAAAGTTGAAATTCCAGCCATGGTTTTGTACACGAGGTGTTGAAGAAGAAATACAGAGAATTTATGTGTATGCGGTAAGCTGTCATTGCGTATTTAGGGCTCGTTTCACTAAACCGTGATAATTAAAATATCACACCTTATCAAAGTAAACACGCCTTATCAAAGTTATCACACCTTATCAAAGTTAACATGCCTTATCAGAGTAGCATAGGGAGCTATATAAATACATGATAATAATAATAATAATAATAATATGGTAGGACAGTAGACTATGACTATGGTAGGATTAGAGTGTGAGCTCCTCTGAGGACAGTCAGTGACATGACTATGTACTCTGTAATGTGCTGCAGGAGATGTCAGGGCTATATAAATACATGATAATAATAAGGTAGGACATTAGACTATGGTAGGATTAGAGTGTGAGCTCCTCTGAGGACAGTCAGTGACATGACTATGTACTCTGTAATGTGCTGCAGGAGAGGTCAGTGCTATATGAATACATAATAATAATATGGTAGGACATTAGACTATGACTATGGTAGGATTAGATTGTGAGCTCCTCTGAGGACAGTCAGTGACATGACTATGTGCTCTATACAGTGCTGCAGAAGATGTCAGTGCTATAGTAAATTCTGTATAATAAAACTGCTGTGTCCTCTGTCCCTGTTTCAGTGCGTTTGGCATACTGTGCGTGCGCGGCGCGCGGGCGTACTTGGGACAGCAGAGATAGGGTGCAGGGGGCGGGCACATGCGTGCGGGCTTGTGAGCGCAGCAATTGGGGGGAGAGAGGCAGTGCGGGGGGTCGCGGCCAATGCCTAGCACTCATTTTTAAACGGGTGGGCTTTCATCTAGTACACCTGGCACTATAGTACATAATAATATGACAGGGAAATCTCTGTACAGCACAACGGAATATGTTGGTTCTTTATAAATTAATAATAATAATAATAGGGAAACCAGATTATGACTATGGTAGGGATTAGATTGCAAGCTCCTCTGAGGACAATCAATAAATATATAAACTCTAGCTAGAAGCCAGGCTTACAGATTAACATTTTTGATACTTTTCAGTCAGGATTCAGGAAAAGGCACAGCACTGAAATGGCATTAGTCCGAGTAATGAATGATCTACTTACTGCAAGGGACAAGGGTGATTGCTCAGTTCTGATTCTTCTTGACTTGTCTGCAGCATTTGATACTGACAAGACAAGACAAATAACATTTATATCGCGCTTTTCTCCTGGCGGACTCAAAGCGCCAGGGCAGCAGCCACTAGGACGCACTCGGTAGGCAGTAGCAGTGTTAGGGAGACTTGCCAAAGGTCTCCTACTGAATAGGTGCTGGCTTACTGAACAGGCAGAGCCGAGATTCGAACCCAGGTCTCCTGTGTCAGAGGCGGAGCCCTTCACCATTACACCATCCAGCCACCGCTGTGGATACTATAGATCATGAAATACTAATCCAGCGACTGAAGAATTACTGTGGCCTAAGGGGTACTGTTCTTATCTGGTTTCAGACCTTCCTATCTGGCAGGACACAGCAAGTATGTCTGGGCACACACTACTCTAATCCAGTGCCACTTGCCTATGGAGTTCCACAGGGTTCTGCACTATCACCATTACTCTTTGCGGTCTACATGCTCCCACTGGGCAAAATAATCCAGAACTATGGCCTAGGATACCATTGTTATGCAGATGACACACAACTGTATCTGTCCTTCAAGCCTGGCACCCAAGACCCATCAGCATCCATAAATGTGTGTCTAGTGGTTTTACTTTATTGGATGAACATCAGCTGGCTGAGGCTGAACTCTGACAAAACAGAGGTGTTGGTGGTAGGTGGTCCACACATGATGGATAAAGTTTAAAACGCACACCACCTCAAACTAGCAATTGGGGGAGATACCGTACAGTATAAAGACTGTGCGAAACCTTGGGGTGATCCTGGATGGAAATCTAAAACTCTGACAGCAGATATCAGCTGTCGTCAAGTCTTCCTTCTTCCATCTAAGAAATATAGCGAAAATCCTTATCCCAGCTGAAGACCTACCTGCCCTGGTTCAAGCATTTGTATCCTCCCACCTAGACTACTGCAAGCCCTGTTCATCGGATCTACAGATAAGGTTATGCGCCCTTTACAGCTAGTACAGAATGCTGCAGCCAGACTCCTAGCCAATGCCCCCCTGCAGCTCACACATCACCCCAGTACTGCAAACTCTTCACTGGTTACCAGTAAAATGGAGAATCAGTTTTAAGATCTGCCTGCTGACATTCAAGGCTCTACACCACATGGGACCCAAATACATAGCGGATCTATTGGAACTTTATGCCCCTCCACGCACCCTCCGCTCTGCCAACAAGATGAACCTGATTATTCCCAGGATACACTTAACATTTGGTGCTCGGGCCTTTTCCTATGCAGCCCCTACTCTATGGAACTCACTTCCACAATCAGTACGAGAGGCTCCTTCTCTGGACAGCTTTAAAAAAAGGCTAAAAACTCACCTCTTTTCCCTAGCCTTTGAGCCGGCATAGTGCAGGTCACAGCGCTTTGAGTCCCCAGGGAGAAAAGCGCTATAAAAATATTATTGTTATTGTTGTTAACTCTCTGAATTATTTTAATCTGAAGGACCGGATTGGGCCATCTTGAGACAGTTTGATCATACTGACCATGGTTACATGTCTGTCATCTGTGGCCAGCTTCTGTCTCTGTATGCATGGATGGAAGATTACTGGATGTACACTTGCAGATTCCAGGCATAGTTCAGAGTTTTCCCATGAGAGGGAGTCAGCTGGTGGCATGACACATGGCACTATACGTCCTCTGCAGCTCATGCCAGGGCCTCGGGGTGCGACACAGACAGGACTAGCCATCATCTATGCGGGTATATATTTAGTGGATAGCACTCCACATTTCACATTCCACAGATAGCTGAAATATTTCTACAATATTCCCTTTCCAGGCCACTCATGATAGTTCCTGGTGTCCACCACTCATTTTACACATAAAGCTGATGGTGGTTTGCAGTTGCTGTTTGTAGGAAGCTGAAAAAATAAACAGCAAAGCATTGCAAATATCTGCAAGTGGTAGAATTCTAGAATAGAGGAATTTTTTGTAATGTCCACTAGGGCTGCAGCTGTTACTTACGGATACAGGTCAGCAAGTGATAGAAAGGCTCAGTTTTTTGTTTTTTTTTATTAATCGATACTTTAAAGGACACAACACAAGGTGACATGATGAGATAGACATGTGTATGTACAGTGCCAAGCACACAAGTAACTATGCTGTATTCCTTTTTTCTTTCTCTGCCTGAAAGCGTTAAAAATCAGGTATGCAAGTGACAGTTTCTGTCGGGACTGGGATTGGGACTGGGTAGGCTATAACGTAACCCTCACTGATAAGGAATTATAGCCATGAAATACTTTCCTGGCAGAAAACAGCTTCTGAGAGCAGGAAAGAGATAGGGTCAAGTAGTTCATAGATTCTAGCTCTGGCATACTTCAATGAATCTGCTATTGAGCAGAGACCATGAAACTGTAAAAACATAAAAAGTAAATTTAAAAGTAAAATAACACTGTGGGATATCAAAACAAAAAAGTAATTTTCAGGAGAAAGAGGATAGCAGCATAGGGGGCGATATACTGGCTGGGAACGCGAACAATCACTCGCGTTCCCATGCCTGTTGGCCGGTGACGGCCAAACCGGAAGTGTTCGCCTGCGGGTCCTGGACCATCGGAGCGGGGCTGCGAGGGCACCAATCGGCTGCAGGTAGCTGAGGGAAGCCCCAGGTGAGTTTATCAAATTTTTTTTTGCGTGGCTTTAGGTTCACTTTAAAGAACAACGGAGATGGGATGGGGGGGGGGGTGAAAGTTGAAATTGACTTACCTGGGGCTTCTTCCATTGCCCTGTGGTCTGTTTGGTCCCTTCCTGATCCCCTCTGTTGTGGCATTGTCCCCATTCAAAAGCTTGCTGACTATTCTGGTTGCGGGCCACTAGGCTTACATAGTCCCGCCTCCTCGATAGTGCTTCTGTGGCTGAGAACATTTTGCGCTTGCACAGTAAAGGACTACGCATGCACAGAACGCTTTACTACAGAAGCACGAATGAGGAGGTGCGCTGGAAGGACCATGCATGCGCAGTAGCCGGCGACTGAAATAGTCTGCAAGCACTGAAAGGGAGACAGCAACATAACGAGGGGATTTGCATGTGCAATCGCAGGCAGCCTGGTGACTTCAGTAGGCTGTCATCTCACATCTGAATCCGTGTGTGAGAAAATGAAACAAATCAACCCAAGTAACAACAGGACCACTGTAGTGAGAGGGATATGGAGGCTGCCATATTTATTTACTTTTAAGCAGTTGCCTGGCTATCCTGCTGATCCTCTGCCTCTAATACTTTTAGTCATATACTCTGAGGCCTGGTGCACACCAAAAAACCGCTAGCAGATCCGCAAAACACTAGCGGTTTTTGAAGCGTTTTTTTCTAATTATTATGAAGCGTTTTGCGGCTTTGTGTAGCATTTTTAACAGATATTGTTACAGTAAAGCTGTTACTGAACAGCTACTGTAACAAAAATGCCTGGAAAACCGCTTTGATTTGCTGTTTTATCAAACGTTTTTCCTATACTTAACATTGGAGGCAGAAACGCCTGCGAAATCCAAAAAATGCAGCAGCCCGGGAGTATGCGTTTCTGCAAAACGCCTCCCGCTCTGGTGTGCACCAGCCCATTGAAATACATTACCCAAGCGTTTCCACATCAGCAAGCGGTTCTAAAAACGCTACCAAAACCGCTCGGTGTGCACTAGGCCTGAACAAGCATGAAGCAGATAAGATGTTTCTGACATTGTCAGATTTGACAAAATTAGCTGCATGCTTGTTTCTGGTGTTATTCAGACATTACTGCAGCCAAATAGACCAGTGGGGCTGCCAGGCAACTGGTATTGTTTAAAAGGAAATACATATGGCAGCCACCATATTCTGCTCACTTCCATTGTCCTTTAAACAATTGCACAGCCTCTCTGCTTGTATTCTATTGGTTAAAACTGCAATAAACTGTGCAGTCACCTATTAACCTGCAGCTCGATGAAAATATACATCCTGATCAGAAAATACACTTTTCACATTAGATGACTTCATATTGTGTACTTTATCATACTCACAGTTCTTTATTTGCTCGGGATTTTAAAAGGAGCCCGAGGTGTGCGAGACCTATGGAGGCTGCCATATAGATTTCCTTTTTAAAAATACCAGTTGCCGGGCAGTGCTTCTGATCTTTCTGGTCAATAGGATCTAAATCACACACCTGAAACAAGCATGCAGCTAATTTTGTCAGATTTCTGCTACATGCTTGTTTGGGTCTATGGGGTAAAGCAGGGGTGCCCACACTTTTTTTGACTCGCGAACTACTTTGAAAATTACCGAGCTCGAGAGATCTACCAACATATAAAATATCAAAGTATAGGGGCTCCCAATACAGGTAGCCAGGCATAGGAGCTGCTAGTATAGGTAATAATAATAATAATAATACCCCGTATAGGTAGCTAGGCATAGGTGACTCCAGTATAGGTTAGAAAAGTATAAGTATCCCCAGTATAGGTAGCTAAGCATAGGTGCCCCCCATATAGGTAGCTAGACATAGGTGACCCCAGTATAGGTTAGCAAAGTGTAAGTTCCCCCAGTATTGGTAGCCAGGCATAGGTGCCCCCCATATAGGTAGCCAGGCATAAGCTGCCCCGTATAGGTAGCTAGACATAGGTCACCCCGGTATAGGTTAGAAAAGTATAAGTGTCCCCAGTATAGGTAGCTAAGCATAGGTGCCCCCCATATAGGTAGCTAGGCATAGGTGACCCTAGTATAGGTAGCTAAGCATAGGTGCCCCCCATATAGGTAGCTAGACATAGGTGACCCTAGTATAGGTTAGCAAAGTGTAAGTGCCCCCAAATAGGTAGCTAAGCATAGGTGCCCTCCATATAGGTAGCTAGACATAGGTGACCCCAGTATAGGTTAGCTAGGCATAGGTGCCCCCCCATATAGGTAGCCAGGCACAAGCTGCCTCCCGTATAGGTAGCTAGGCATAGGTGACCCCAGTATAGGTTAGCAAAGTATGTGTCCCCAGTATAGGTAGCCAGGCTAGTTGCTCCCAGTATAGGTAGCCAGGCATAGCTGCCCCCCATATAGGTAGCTAGGCATAGGTGAACCCAGTATAGGTTAGCGAAGTATAAGTGTCCCCAGTATAGGTAGCTAAGCATAGGTGCCCCCTCCCCATATAAGTAGCTAAGCATAGGAGCGTGCGACGTACCATATTAAAATGCCGACTGCGATCTACTCAGCAGTCCTTCCGCAATCTACTGGTAGATTGTGATCAACGCAGTGGGCACCCCTGATGTAAAGTATTAGAGGCAAAGGATCAGCTAGGCAATGTGTTTTATTTAAAAGGAAACAAACATGTCATCAGCCTCCTTATCCCTCTCACCTCGGGTTCCCTTTAAAAAAGATTTCACTAGCAATCCTCGTGGAAACAGAAGTGAGCAGTCACTTATGTGAAAGATATAATATGTGATGACTGTGCGCCACGTTTGTCACCTTCCTGAAGTGACCCTGCTTACTTCTGCTCAGCAGCAGAACAAATGTCACCGCTGCTGCTGGTTATTGCAGGTCCACGTGGCTCTCCTGACCTTTTCACAGAGTCTGCTGCTGACTCACAGGCCAGAGGAGCAGAGGCAGAACTATAAAGCCACAAAGCACTGGCTGGGGTGACAGAGTAAAGGTGGCCATTCATTTAAGTGAACCTCCAGACTAAAAATCTACTCAGCAGAACTGAAAAGGCTTGGTGTTATCAGAACTTTGTTTTTCTTACCCCAGACCTCATTTTTAGGTGCACAGAAGAAAACTGCCCGGGCATTTTTCTGCTGATTCTGTGCTAAGCATGATGGGATTTCTGATGTTGTTCTCCTTCTGCTGATTTGGCGCAAATTTGTTTTTTTTTTTTTAAATGTTGAATTTGCGATTTGAAGCCTAGGGCACGCAGCTGGGAGGGGTGATCAGGAGGACACAGGACAGTTGGAACTGTCTCATGCTCCATGTCACCTCGTTTCAACCAAAAAGATGGCTGCCCCCATGATATCACAAACATTTGCCTGTTCTTTTAAAATAGGGTGGGTAAGAGACTATATTACCTATTGGTGATGCTCAAATCTGGATCCGGGAGATACCCGGATAGTTGCTATCCGGATATCTCCCAGTAAACCTGGGTGGGGTGTCAAGCTTTCCTGTCTGACGTCTTCTTCGTTCGTCCCTGGCGCCTCCCACGATGCGGTCCACGCGCATCACGTGACTAAAAACACTTCCTCCTTCAACCTGGAAGGAGGAAGTGTTTGTAGTCACGTGACCGCCGCGTGGAGCGCATCGTGGGAGGCGCCAGGGACGGACGAAGATGTCAGACAGGTAAGCTTGACACCCCACCCAGGTTTACTGGGAGATATCCGGATAGCAACTATCCGGGTATCTCCTGGATCCGGATTTGAGCATCACTGTTACCTATCTATTTTAATTAACATAACTAATTTAACTTAATGACAGCATGTTTGTGTAGGCTAAAGTTCCTCTTTAACCCCCCTAGCGTTCAATTTCTGCAGGATTTCTGTGCAAAAAAGTGGTTCAATAGATTTTCGTGAAATTTATGCTTGCAACTTACTAAAATCCATCAGTATCCATTTGAGTATAATATAAGCTTCAAAACAAAATCATGGCAAAAAATTAAATTCAATTTTTTAATTACAAATAGAAAAATCCTCCTCAAATATGGATGAAGAAATAAATCTACAGATGCAGAAATAAATACCGTACAGCAGGGGTCTCAAACTCGCGGCCCGTGGGCCATTTGCGGCCCTCGATACAATATTTTCTGGCCCTCGCCTTCCTTATAGTTCGCTTCAGTGCTCCCAAGTGATCCGCCGCATCCCGCCGCCAAACGAGGGCTGCAGAGCCCCCAAATCGCCCGGGGGCAATCCGCCGGCATTTCCTGGAAGGGGCAGAGCTTTCAGCTTCAGCTCTGCCCCTCCTGACGTCAATCGCCGCCTCTCCCCGCCCCTCTCTGTGAAGGACGAGTGAGAGGGGCGGGCAGAGGCGGCGATGCGCTGCGATTGTGAAATTCCTTATGCGGCCCAGCCTCCTCCTGACTTTGCCTCCTGTGGCCCCCCCATGTAAATTGAGTTTGAGACACCTGCCGTACAGTGTTTACCTAAAACATCTCCCTTGTGTGATACAACAACTAAGGGCTCATTTCCACTATCGCGAATTCACATGCGTTTTTCGCATGCAAATTCGCATAGCAATACAAGTGAATGGGACTGTTTCCACTTGTCAGGATTCCTTTGCGTTTTTCTGTGCAGAAAAAATTCAGATGGCAGAGCCATCAGAATTTGCATACCGCATACCGCTATGCGAATCGCATTCAATGTATTTAATAGGAAATTCACATGCGGTTTGGGTATGCGAATTCGCAAAGAAACAATGGAAACTGCCATGGTTAAATTCACATACATCGTCATCCATGCGAATTCGCATGCGACTTCGCATGAAAATTCGCATACTTTTTACCGCGGCGATTCGCACCGCACAAGTGGAAATGCAGCCTAAGGGCCAGTTCACACGCACACTTGCACGTCATTTATCGCCGTTTATGGAAAAGCAGAATTTTGATCTTTATTTTTTCCACAGCAGGGTCTGGTCGTTCTGGGGTCCTTTAGCACCGCACTACTGTGTCCCCCTGCGGGATAAAAAAATGACGATCGCTGGGAATCGCCGCTGAAAGTCGACAAATGCTTTTCTGCACGCTTGCAGAAAAGCATTTGGACGAGACTCTGGGCAGGTGATTGAGACATCCACCTGAACCAGCCTTAAAGAGAAACTCCGACCAAGAATTGAACTTTATCCCAATCAGTAGCTGATACCCCCTTTTACATGAGAAATCTATTCCTTTTCACGAACAGACCATCAGGGGGCGCTGTATGACTGATATTGTGGTGTAACCCCTCCCACAAAGAAATTCTGAGTACGTACTCTTGGCAGTTTCCTGTCTGTGAACCCTGTTGCATTGTGGGAAATAGCTTTTTACAGCTGTTCCCAACTGCCAAAACAGCAAGCAGCAGCTACATCACTTGCCAGTAGTAACAATGTCACCATGTGATAAATGTCAGGATATAAATCAGGGATTTAAAATATTTTACAATGGGCAAACACTGAGTAAATCATTTATACATAATTATTGTAAAAATGAAGCACTTTTTTATTACATTATTTTCACTGGAGTTCCTTTTTAAAGGTCCATACACACGCTGGTCTGAACTCTGAGTGGTGCACCATAATGACTGCCATGGCGGAGGTGGTCATTATGGTCAGACCAGCGTGACTACATCAGGCGCACAACAATTGCATGAAGATCCGGCGTGTTCGATTTTTAGCAATGCTCGAGCTCAGCACAATAACATTGTTCTCGCTGCTCGCACCACCAGAAACGGCTCCATTACGCGCTCATCATTTCTCCACTCCCCCCGCATAGCAAAAGACGCATCGTGTGCAAAGGCTGATGACACTTCTGTACAGGATTGTTAGTGCATTGTCGCCTTTGGCTGATGACGCCTCTGTTGCGATGCGCGGGGGGCGAAGGGACAATAAGCACATCTGATTTAGCGGCTTCCAGTGGGTGGGGAGGTGCCTAGAACAATGCCGTTGGGTCATGCTTAGGCATAGCTAAAGGTCCAACATGCTAGATCTTTAGGGATCGTCATTGGGCCACTGTACACACTCTGGTCTGCTGCACAACTCTTAGCTATGGTAGTCGTAATGGTCCGTCATGGCCGAGTTCAGACCAGTGTGGCAATCAGTGTCATTTTCTATAAAATATACAGTATGGTATTAGATTCCATAGTTTGAATTTTCTGTAATGCTGTAAAACTGTATTTATTTTGTGATAGAATATGTAATAATAATAATATGTAATATGCTGTAATTCTGTAAGTTTGAATTTTCTGTAATGCTGTAATATGTATTATTTAATATAATATGTAATATGCTGTAATTCTGTAAGTTTAAATCCTCCAGTAATGCTGTAATATGTGCCTACTGCCAGTAGGTGGTGCACATACACTATTTTAACTCTTTCAAGGCCTGTTTTCAGCGTAGAAGAACCTAGCTCGTCAATACCACTTGTAGAAAGTTTTGTAGCAACGAGTCAGGCTCCTCTTTACCACCAGGGAGGTTAACGATACAATCCCCTTGAGCGATCGATCATGCAATTTGATTGTTATAATTAATCGTTCGCCCTCTAACAGGGGAAACTACTAACTAATCAGTTAGCAGAACCTGAAGTAATAGGTATATGAAGGCTGACATACTTAATTTTTAACAATACCAGTTGCCTTGCAGTCCAGCAGCTCCTCTGCCTCTAATATATTTAGACCCCTTTCACAGTGGGACAGTACATTTGATGCGACGTTAAAGTTGCACAACGTGCCCCTAACGCAGCGCATGTAGGTCATGAAATTGGACGTTATTTTGCACTGCGTTATGTGTCTCTTAGTGCACCGTTTTCGTTACATACTGATGGAACGAAAACAGCACATGCGTTACATTAAAAAAACTAAAAAACATTACTGCGCATGTGCAACGCACACAACGCAGCAAATGTATTGCTAAACGCACAGCATGCAGCACTTTCTAAATATTGCTACACGTTACACACAACACAACGTGTGCACTGTGAATGTCGCACAGACTTTGTATTGCTGTGCGTTAGTCTGCGTTGGAACATTTTCTAACGTGCGACTTTAACGTCCCGCTGTGAAAGAGGCCTTAGCCATAGACCCTGAACAAGCATGCAGATCAGGTGCTTTGACTGAAGTCTGCTGGATTAGCTGCATGCTTGTTTCAGGTGTGCGATTCAGATACTACTGCAGCCAAATCGATTAGCAGGGCTGCCAGGCAACTGGTATTTTTAAAAGGAAATAAATAAATATGGCAGCCTCCATATCCCTCTCACTTCAGATTTGTGTGTATGTCAAACTGTATTTTTCAGTTCAGGTTTGCTTAAAAAGGAACCCGAGGTGTAAGACCTATGGAAGCTGCCATCTTTATTTCCTTTTAAACAACACCAGTTGCCTGGCAGCCCTGCTAATCTTTTTGGTCAGTAGGGTCTAAATCACATACCTGAAACAAGCATGCAGCTAATCTTGTCACAGACAGGTGATCTGCTTCAGCAGGACAGCCAGGCAATGTGCGTTCTTTAAAGGATACCCGAAGTGACAGGTGACATGATGATATAGACATCGGAATGTACAGTGCCTAGCACTCAAATATTTATGCTGTGTTCCTTTTTTACTTTCTCTGCCTGAAAGAGTTAAATATCAGGTATGTAAGTGGCTGACTCAGTCCTGACTCACAGACAGGAAGTGACTACAGTGTGACCCTCACTGATAAGAAACTCCCCTTTTTACCTCTTTCTTGATCTCAGATGCCATTTTCTGCAAGGAGAGTGTTTTATAGTTTGAATTTCTTATCAGTGAGGGTCACACTGTAGTCAGTTCCTGTCTGAGTCAGGACTGAGTCGGCCACTTACATACCTGATATTTAACTCTTTCAGGCAGAGAAAGAAAAAAAAAAGGCACACAGAATAGTTTAGTGTGCTTGGCACTGTACATACCCATGTCTATCTCATCATGTCACACGTCACTTCGGGTATCCTTTAAGCAATACCATGTGCCGGCAGCCCTGCTGAGCCATTTGCCTGCAGTAGTGTCTGAATCACACCAGAAACAAGCATGCAGCTAATCTTGTCAGATCTGACAAAAACATGTCAGCCCCCATATCCTTCTCATCTCGGGCTCCCTTTAATGATTACCACTATTCAAAGAACATAAAAGTTGTGGTCATTACCACAGTCACTGGAGGATCAATAATGGGGTCCTTGGTGCCATTGCTACCTCTGGATGCCTTATTGCTACATCACTAACCCAGGCAGCTGCAATTCATACAAAAAAATATTTATTTTATGTTTTCATGTTAAAGTCCAATCCAAGTGTGAAAGCTAAACAACAAACGCAGCAAAATTGAACAACACTCCACCAGCAAGTCTGATAAATATAAAGGATTACACAGTATTCCAACAGCAATAATTAATGTCAGTGGTCCCAGAGTCCTCATCGCTAGTCCGTCCATCGCATTAGCGCTGAGCCACAAACCTCAGTCTCTGTGTGTACACCAAGTCCGCGATATACAGCGCCAGGTTGATATGGGTGAAGATAGTGACCACTAGCTGACTGTCCCACGGGCAGCGGCCCCAAGAGCAGCGGGCTGGTCTGCTCGGCGAGCCGTATTTCGAATCGAAGCAGAACACCGGCCATATAACCGAAGCACTCATGTACATCAGTATCGCCACTACCGTGTAGATCACAACAAAGCGTTCGAAGGGGCAGCGCAGTGTTACCGTCCGGCCAGTGATGTTCAGACCGATCACGATCACCGTCACGGCAAAGCAGAAGCTGTAGATGGCCACGCACCACTGAGTGGCTATGTACCTCTTGTATTGACTCTCCGTGGCCAAGGCGCCAAAGATCACGCATGCCACAAACGCCTGGACCACTTTGAGAAGGCCTGACGCTGTTGCCATGTAGCTGCAGGCTATGCCAGGCCGGGCACGGGTCAAGAACACCTCAACGGCATAGACCAAAAACAAAAACCCTGCGCAGATGCTGACCGCCAACCTGTGGTTCCTGGTGATGCATTCGGTGGACGAACAGTTCAGTGTGACAAAGTAGAGAGGGTAGATGACACAGGCTGTGAGGGTCATCAGCGAAGCCAGCATGGCAAACGTCGCGGTAAAGTTGCCCCAGGAGAGGTTGCGGAGGCAGGACTGGAGGCGCGTCAAGTCGCAGATGACGATGAGGGTGGTGATGGCGAAACAGAAGCACCACACGAAGACGCAGAACGTCCCATAGGCTGCGCCGTATCCAGCCCTGTGGAGGACCAAACTGAAGGTGGTACAGCCAAGCAGCAATTGCAATAATCGAACAACGCCAACTTTGGACCACACCGCCTGGACATTGAGATAAGGTCCTCCAGAATTATCCATACTCTGATGCTGAGGTGGGAATCAGCTGAAGGCTGGAGATCTCACAGCTTGACGACTTCTTTGCTCCTCTACCAGTTCTTGTGTCTGGCTGCTCCGATAACCTCCAGGATGATTGTGTGACAGAGAAGAGATCCTCAGAGTATGTTCTGAGTATAAATAGGAGGCAGTATTTATAGTGTTGGACGACGTTCAGGACCAGCCCTGCCATGGGATGAGATGGGTTGCCTTACAGACACACATTCCAAAAGGCCCACCTGTCACAGTTTGCAAATACCTTGATCTGGATAATGATCTCAGACTGTCATACTTTAGAACACACAAGCCCTACGCTACACATTATACAAATTAGAGATTGCCACTCAATATCCTTCTGTTTAAAAAAATCAAAGATAATATAGCCCCCTCTTGTAAATAAAGATATTATTTTAGGACACTTTAGGTTTGCCAGAAGTTTTTAACTTCAAAACTTGTATGCTAGGTGTTCTGACAGATATTCCATGTAGCCGGAGAGAAGCCACACTCATTCAGATTCTGTTCTATTATGTAAGAAAATCTCTGGTCCTGCAATGGAAACATAATAGGGTGCCTAGTCTGCATGACTGGAAGAGACTGGTAAACCAAGCCTTACCCCTCTATAAATTAACATATCAATCAAGGCATCAACCCCGTAAATTTGACAAAATCTGGTCCAAGTGGGTCGACTCCTTAGACACAATCATCTCCAATCTAGATATTACTGTCTCAGTTCAAGATACTGCCTTATAGATGTCAATATACTCAGATTTATTATATACCAGGAGTTTCCCGCCTGTAGAGTTGGGCCGAACGGTTCGCCTGCGAACGGTTCCATGCGAACTTCCGTGGTTCGCGTTCGCGTCCCGCAGGCGAACCTTTGCGGAAGTTCGGTTCGCCCCATAATGCACATGGAGGGTCAACTTTGACCCTCTACATCACAGTCAGCAGGCCCAGTGTAGCCAATTAGGCTACACTATCCCCTGGAGCCCCACCCCCCTTATATAAGGCAGGCAGCGGCGGACATTACGGTCACTCGTGTGCCTGCATTAGTGAGAGTAGGGCGAGCTGCTGCAGACTGTCTCTCATAGGGAAAGATTAGTTAGGCTTAGCTTGTTCCTGGCTGCATACCTGTTCTGTGAACCCACCACTGCATACCTGTACTGTGAACCCACCACTGCATACCTGTTCAGTGAACCCACCACTGCATACCTGTTCTGTGAACCCACCACTGCATACCTGTACTGTGAACCCACCACTGCATACCTGTTCAGTGAACCCACCACTGCATACCTGTACTGTGAACCCACCACTGCATACCTGTTCAGTGAACCCACCACTGCATACCTGTTCAGTGAACCCACCACTGCATACCTGTTCAGTGAACCCACCACTGCATACCTGTTCAGTGAACCCACCACTGCATACCTGTTCAGTGAACCCACCACTGCATACCTGTTCAGTGAACCTGCCACTGCATACCTGTTCTGTGAACCCACCACTGCATACCTGTTCTGTGAACCCACCACTGCATACCTGTTCTGTGAACCCACCACTGCATACCTGTTCAGTGAACGCGCAACTGCATACCTGTTGTGTTCAGTGAACCTGCCACTGCATACCTGTTCTGTTCAGTGGACCCGCCACTGTATACCTGTTCTGTGAACCCACCACTGCATACCTGTTCTGTGAACCCACCACTGCATACCTGTTCTGTGAACCCACCACTGCATACCTGTTCAGTGAACGCGCAACTGCATACCTGTTGTGTTCAGTGAACCTGCCACTGCATACCTGTTCTGTTCAGTGGACCCGCCACTGTATACCTGTTCAGTGAACCTGCCACTGCATACCTGTTCTGTGAACCCGCCACTGCATACTTGTTCTGTTCAGTGGACCCGCCACTGTATACCTGTTCTGTTCAGTGAACCCGCCACTGTATACCTGTTCAGTGAACCCGCCACTGCATACCTGTTCTGTTCAGTGAACCTGCCACTGCATACCTGTTCTGTGAACCCGCCACTGTATACCTGTACTGTTCAGTGAACCCACCACTGCATACCTGTTCTGTTCAGTGGACCCGCTACTGTATACCTGTTCTGTTCAGTGAACCCGCCACTGTATACCTGTACTGTTCAGTGAACCCGCCACTGCGTACCTGTTGTGTTCAGTGAACCTGCCACTGCATACCTGTTCTGTGAACCCACCACTGCATACCTGTTCTGTTCAGTGGACCCCCCACTGTATACCTGTTCTGTTCAGTGAACCCGCCACTGTATACCTGTTCAGTGAACCCGCCACTGCATACCTGTTCTGTTCAGTGAACCTGCCACTGCATACCTGTTCTGTGAACCTGCCACTGTATACCTGTACTGTTCAGTGAACCCGCCACTGCATACCTGTTCTGTTCAGTGGACCCTCTACTGTATACCTGTTCTGTTCAGTGAACCCGCCACTGTATACCTGTACTGTTCAGTGAACCCGCCACTGCATACCTGTTCTGTTCAGTGGACCCGCTACTGTATACCTGTTCTGTTCAGTGAACCCGCCACTGAATACCTGTTCTGTTCAGTGAACCCGCCACTGAATACCTGTTCTGTTCAGTGAACCCGCCACTGCATACCTGTTGTGTTCAGTGAACCCGCCACTGCATACCTGTTCTGTTCAATGGACCCGCTACTGTATACCTGTTCTGTTCAGTGAACCCGCTACTGTATACCTGTTCTGTTCAGTGAACCCGCTACTGTATACCTGTTCTGTTCAGTGAACCCGCCACTGCATACCTGTTGTGTTCAGTGAACCCGCCACTGTATACCTGTACTGTTCAGTGAACCCGCCACTGCATACCTGTTGTGTTCAGTGAACCCGCCACTGTATACCTGTTCTGTTTAGTGGACCCGCTACTGTATACCTGTTCTGTTCAGTGAACCCGCCACTGCATACCTGTTGTGTTCAGTGAACCCGCCACTGTATACCTGTACTGTTAGTGAACCCGCCACTGCATACCTGTTGTGTTCAGTGAACCCGCCACTGTATACCTGTTCTGTTCAGTGGACCCGCTACTGTATACCTTTTCTGTTCAGTGAACCCGCCACTGCATACCTGTTGTGTTCAGTGAACCCGCCACTGTATACCTGTACTGTTCAGTGAACCCGCCACTGCATACCTGTTGTGTTCAGTGAACCCGCCACTGTATACCTGTTCTGTTCAGTGGACCTGCTACTGTATATCTGTTCAGTGAACCCGCCACTGCATACCTGTTGTGTTCAGTGAACCTGCCACTGTATACCTGTACTGTTCAGTGAACCCGCCACTGCATACCTGTTGTGTTCAGTGAACCCGCCACTGCATACCTGTTCTGTTCAGTGAACCTGCCACTGCATACCTGTTGTGTTCAGTGAACCCGCCACTGCATACCTGTACTGTTCAGTGAACCCGCCACTGCATACCTGTTGTGTTCAGTGAACCCGCCACTGCATACCTGTTCTGTTCAGTGAACCTGCCACTGCATACCTGTACTGTTCAGTGAACCCGCCACTGCATACCTGTTCTGTTCAGTGAACCTGCCACTGCATACCTGTTCTGTGAACCCACCACTGTATACCTGTTCTGTTCAGTGAACCCGCCACTGTATACCTGTTCTGTTCAGTGGACCCGCTACTGTATACCGGTTCTGTTCAGTGAACCTGCCACTGCATACCTGTTCAGTGAACCCGCCACTGTATACCTGTTCTGTTCAGTGAACCCACCGCATCAGTGCGCATACCTGTGCAGTTAAGTGAACCCACCTACCTACGTGAGTGCACGCAGTGTGATATACCACTCCGTGCATACCCGATATGGACAAAACAGGTAGAGGAAGAGGTAGTGCCAGAGCCAGAGGAAGGCCACCCGGCAGGTCTGCGCGAGGTTGTGTAAATGTAATTTCGTGTGGACCTGGCCCACAGTACAGTGCTCGGAAGAAGGCACGTCCCATCACCTCCCAAGATTGTCAGGACGTGGTTGAGTATTTAGCGACACAGAACACCTCATCTTGCTTAGCCACCAGCGCTACTACTAGCACCACTTCCGCTGCATTTGACACTTCGCAAGAATTATTTAGTGTTGAAATCACTGATGCACAGCCATTGTTGTTACAGCCAGATGAATTTTCACCAGCATATATGTCTGAGTTACGCGGCAACACTATGGATGTAACGTGTAAGGAGGATGAAGGACCTACTGATGGTGCATGTTTGGATTTGTCTGAGGCAAGCGAAGCTGGGCAGGATGATTACGATGATGACGATGATAGGGATCCTCTGTATGTTCCCAATAGAGGAGATGAAGAGGGGGACAGTTCAGAGGGGGAGTCAGAGAGGAGGAGGAGGAGAGAAGTTGCTGAAAGAAGCTGGGGCAGCTCTTCGTCAGAAACAGCTGGTGGCAGTGTCCGGCACCATGTATCGCCACCTATGTACAGCCAGCCAACTTGCCCTTCAGCATCAGCTGCTGAGGTCCCCATAGTGCCCACATCCCAGGGTGGCTCAGCGGTGTGGAAATTTTTTAATGTGTGTGCCTCAGATCGGACCAAAGCCATCTGTTCGCTCTGCCAACAAAAATTGAGCCGTGGAAAGGCCAACACTCACGTAGGGACAAGTGCCTTACGAAGGCACCTGGAGAAAAGGCACAAACAGCAATGGGATGAGCAAAAGCAGCAGCAGCACACAAAAAAAAAGTCACCCTTCTTCTCCTCTTCCTCCTTCAGGTGCATCATCTGCTTCTGCCACTTTCTCCCTTTCACCTTCACAGGCACCCTCCTCCACTCCGCCTCTGCCCTTGAGCGCTTCCTGCTCCTCTGCCCACAGCAGCAGTCAGGTGTCCGTGAAGGAAATGTTTGAGCGGAAGAAGCCAATTTCGGCCAGTCACCCCCTTGCCCGGCGTCTGACAGCTGGCGTGGCGGAACTGTTAGCTCGCCAGCTGTTACCATACCGGCTGGTGGACTCTGAGGCCTTCCGTAAATTTGTGGCCATCGGAACACCGCAGTGGAAGATGCCAGGCCGCACTTATTTTTCGAGAAAGGCCATTCCCCAACTGAGAGGCAAGTGGTGTCATCTCTTGCGAAGAGCGTTGGGTCAAGGGTACACCTGACCATGGATGCCTGGTCTGCCAAGCACGGGCAGGGCCGCTACATTACGTACACAGCCCATTGGGTCAACCTGGTGGTGAACGATGGCAAGCAGGGCGCAGCGGACCAAATTGTGACACCTCCACGGCTTGCAGGCAGGCCTCCTGCCACCTCCTCTCCTCCTGCTACATGCTCTTCGCTGTCCTCCTCCTCCTTGGCTGAGTGGCAGTTCTCCTCTCCAGCTACACAGCCCCAGCTCCGCAGGGCCTATGCTGCATGCCAGGTACGACGGTGTCACGCCATCTTAGACATGTCTTGTCTCAAAGCGGAGAGTCACACTGGAGCAGCTCTATTGGCTGCTCTTAAGAAACAGGTGGATGAGTGGCTGACCCCGCACCACCTGGAGATAGGCAACGTGGTGTGCGACAACGGCAGCAATCTGCTTGCCGCTTTGCATATGGGGAAGCTGACACACATACCCTGCATGGCACATGTCATGAATCTAGTTGTTCAAAGATTTGTGGCAAAGTACCCGATTTAGCGGATGTCCTGAAGCAGGCCAGGAAGTTCTGTGGGCATTTGAGGCGGTCTTACACAGCCATGGCACGCTTTGCGGAAATTCAGCGGAAAAACAACATGCCGGTGAGACGCCTCATTTGCGATAGCCCGACTCGCTGGAATTCGACCCTGCTCATGTTCTCCCGCCTGCTAGAACAGAAGAAAGCCGTCACCCAGTACCTCTACAACTACAGTAGAATGAAACAGTCTGGGAAGATGGGGATGTTCTGGCCGGACAACTGGACACTGATGAAAAATGCATGCAGGCTCATGCGGCCGTTTGAGGAGGTGACCAACCTGGTGAGCCGCAGTGAGGGCACCATCAGCGACTTAATTCCCTATGCTTACTTCTTGGAGCGTGCTGTGCGTAGAGTGGCGGATGAAGCTGCGAATGAGCGTGAGCAGGAACCGTTACGGCAGGAACAGGCATGGGACCAATTTTCATCAGACCCAGCTGTTTCCTCAAAACCTGCGGCAGCACAGAGGCAGGAGGAGGAGGAAGAAGAGAAGTCGTGTGCAGAAGACGAGTCAGACTCAGAGGATGATGAGCAAGGTGTTTCTTTGGGGGAGGAGGAGGAGGAGGGGACGGCGGCAGGAGAACAACCGCAGCAGGCGTCGCAGGGGGCTTGTGCTGCTCAACCTTCCCGTGGTATTGTTTGCGGCTGGGGGGAGGAGGTTGACTTATGTGACGTCACTGAGGAAGAGCAAGAGGAGATGGAGGGTACTGGATCCGACTTTGTGCAGATGTCGTCTTTTATGCTGTCCTGCCTGTTGAGGGACCCCCATATAAAAAACCTCAAGGGGAATGAGCTGTACTGGGTGGCCACACTACTAGACCCTCGGTACAGGCACAAAGTGGCGGACCTGTTACCTACTCACCTGAAGGTGGAAAGGATGCAGCACATGCAGAACCAGCTGTCAACTATGCTTTACAATGCCTTTAAGGGTGATGTGACAGCACAACGCCAGCAAGGTACCACTGCCACTAATCCTCCTCCCGTGTCCACGCAGTCAAAGACAGGATGCTCCAGCGATCTCATGGTGATGTCGGACATGCGGACGTTTTTTTAGTCCAACGCCTCGCCGTAGCCCTTCCGGATCCACCCTCCACCAACGCCTGGAACGGCAGGTAGCCGACTACCTGGCCTTAAGTGTGGATGTAGACACTGCTGTGAACAGCGATGAGGAACCCTTGAACTACTGGGTGCGCAGGCTTGACCTGTGGCCAGAGCTGTCCCAATTTGCCATCCAACTTCTCTCCTGCCCTGCCGCAAGCGTCCTGTCAGAAAGGACCTTCAGCGCAGCTGGAGGCATTGTCACTGAGAAGAGAAGTCGTCTAAGTCACAAAAGTGTTAAGTACCTCACCTTTATCAAAATGAATGAGGCATGGATCCCGGAGGGCTGCTGCTCGCCCCAAGACTAAGTCAGTCCCCGCACACACAGCATCTCTGCCTGCACGCCATGTGACTGGCTGCCTGGCCTGCCCCAAGAAGACTAAGTCGCTCCCAGTCCCTCCACACAGCATGTCTGCCTGCAGGCCGCTTGACTACCTTCTCCGCCACCACCAACAGGGTCCGGGACTCCAGGCGGATTGCTGAATTTTTTAGGCCGCTGCTAGCAGCGGCCGCTGTAATAATTTTTCTGGTGCGTGTACATGACTGCCTAATTTTTCTGGCTGCACTGCGGGCAGCTGCAACAACAAAAGAAAAGGCATGTACATGCGCCCATTCCCCTTCGTGATCATTACCTTGCCGTGGTGAAGGGGCTTGCGTATCACAATGAAGCAATGACCGGCGCCTAGATGAGTGTCTCGGGGGGGCACACAAAAGATAATAAGGTCGTTGCTTCATTGTGGTCAGACCAAATTTGATCAGCTGGACAGTCACTGTTCTGTCATTCAGCTACATCAGCCAGGCGACCATATGGGCTGTAAAGCCACCAAAACCTGCACTCTCGCCATGGTGCGCACCAGTCCAGCACGGCTGTCACTACACAAACAGCTGTTTGCGGTGCGTTACACGGGGAGTTTGGTGTGTCAGTGTGAAGCAGTGCCTTAATTACACTCCCTGATTGATGAATACACATGCAAGATGTTTTAAAGCACTTTAGGCCTGTCATTTAGCATTCAATGTGATTTCTGCCCTTAACCTTCCTGGCGGTAAGCCCGAACTGAGTTCGGGCTATGCCGCCGGAAGGCACCGCTCAGGCCCCGCTGGGCCGATTTGCATAATTTTTTTTTTGCTGCACGCAGCTAGCACTTTGCTAGCTGCGTGCAGTGCCCGATCGCCGCCGCTACCCGCCGATCCGCCGCAATTCCTCTCGCCGCGGCCGCCCCCCCCCAGACCCCGTGCGCTGCCTGGCCAATCAGTGCCAGGCAGCGCTATGGGGCAGATCGGAGTCCCCTCTGACGTCACGACGTCGATGACGTCATCCCGCCCGTCGCCATGGCGACGGGGGAAGCCCTCCAGGAGATCCCGTTCTTTGAACGGGATCTCCGGATCTCCGATCGCCGGCGGCGATCGGAGGGGCTGGGGGGATGCCGCTGAGCAGCGGCTATCATGTAGCGAGACTTTGTCTCGCTACATGAAAAAAAAAAAAAAAAATTTAAAAAAAAAGATTTGCTGCCCCCTGGCGATTTTTTTGCAAACCGCCAGGAGGGTTAAAACGCTGCTTTGCGTCAAATCCAGATTTTTCACGGGGACTTTTGGCGTGTATCCCACTCCGCCATGCCCCCCTCCAGGTGTTAGACCCCTTGAAACATCTTTTCCATCACTTTTGTGGCCAGCATAATTTTTTTTTTCAAAGTTCGCATCCCCATTGAAGCCTATTGCGGTTCGCGAACTTTAACGCGAACCGAACGTTCCGCGAAAGTTCGCGAACCCGGTTCGCGAACCTAAAATCGGAGGTTCGGCCCAACTCTACCCGCCTGTATTCCGCTGAATCAAACTTTGCATATTATGCTACATGTTTTTGTATTCTCCTTGATCATACACTGATGTCAGGTTCTGTACTGATTAAAGGGAAGGTTCAGGGAGGGTGGGGAAAAAATAAAAATCAATTTCCACTTACCTGGGGCTTCCTCCAGCCCGTAGCAGGCAGGAGGTGCCCTCGCCGCCGCTCCGCAGGCTCCCGGTGGCCGACCTGGCCAGGCTACAGCCCGGCGGACGTCCGATGACGTCAGAGCACCGGCGTGGGACGCAGAAGTACAAGGACTTGGAGCGCAGAAGAGCTCGACCTGGCAGCCGGCCTGGCCAGGTCGGGTCGGCCACCGGGAGCCTGCGGAGCGGGCACCTCCTGCCTGCCACGGGCTGGAGGAAGCCCCAGGTAAGTGGAAATTGATTTTTATTTTTTCCCCACCCTCCCTGAACCTTCCCTTTAATTATCAGAATCAGAATCAGAATCAGAATTTATTTTCGCCAAGTACAACGGTGGATTGTACCCGGAATTGGTTTTGGCGCATACAGGGTCGTCGAGGAAAAAGAAAAAAAAAAAAAACAGGAATAGCATACGGTTACACATAGACATGGGACAAGCATACATAGGACAACATTACAGCTTGTGTGTACAGATAAGCAGAGAACAGCATCGCATACAGTTAAGCATGGTACATACATATAAACAATAAAGCAACGATAAAAAGCAAAAACAGAGCATTACAGCATACACATACAGTTAAACGTAATACAACCATAGCAAAAACATACACTAATAGCAGGAACAGAAAAGAGTGGGACTGGAGGAGCAGCCTGAGAGCTGATATGAGCGCTGCCATTTTCGGCACTGGACGCTACACAGCGACACGCTCCCAACAAGACAGGTGCTACCAATTGTCCACGAAAGTAGAGAGAAGGATGTGAAAGCTGAGGGGTATCTTGATGGAGGCGGACAGCAGAGTTCACTCGGGCCAGGTTGCCCGAGGAGTAGCGCTCCTGATTTCAAGTCCGCACGGCTGGTAATGAGGATGCAGACACAGTGACACAGTGGGGGCCCCGTGGGGCACCTTTGCTGGGCCGCAGTGGTGTTGGACGTGGGGCCAGGGGGCACATTTGCTGGACGAGGGGAGCAGTGGTGGCGGACGTGGGGCCCCCAGTGGTGGTGGACGTGGGGCCGGGGGCCACCCCGGCTGGGCAGCAGTGGTGGTGGACGTGGGGGCCAGGGGCAGCAGTGGTGGGCAGGCCAGGAGGTTTACCTCGATGGTGGCACTGATGCCCAGATGCAGCAGCCGGCTCCACTGGGAGGGGGGCAGCATCACCTCCTCTGGGGCAGCATCAGGCCCTCCATTGACGCGGTGGTGGTATGGATCCAGGCAGCCCAGAGCGCTCCGAGGTTGATAGGGCATGCAGAGTGGATCCAGGCCACTGCTGCATGAGAAGGCTGTCGGCAGCGATGAAGATCCGGAGCTGGCTGGAGCTGGCTGCAAAAACGGGCAGCAATGGGGAGAGATCCGGAGATGGCTGCAGCTGGCTGCAGCTCGGGCGGAGAGAAATCCGGGTCCTCCATGGCAAATCCCCGCAGGCCGCATCGAGCAGCATGCCTCAGTCTTCCCTGCGGCGGTGAGAGAGCGGAGGCCAGATCCGGACACAGCACAGCCAGAGCACGTGGGTGCGATCAGCTGAGCGCCTGATCAGCTGGCCGCCCGCCGCCAGGCCTGCGCGTCTCCACGTGTTCCTCCGTCAAGGCCCCCCAGGCTGTGTGCCAGTGTTGGAGCTGCCGGCGTACGCAGCGGTGATGGAGCTGCCGGCGAGTGGCCGGCGATTAGCAGCCGTGACCTCGCCACTTCACCATTCCCCTCAGAGGGAAAGAAAGAGCAGGAGAGGACCTCAAGGGGCGAAAAGGAGAGAAAGGACCGGAGCCCTGTGGCCGCGGCGTCCTGTTACGGCGCCATCTTGGAATCTCGATGTAGACTAAAACTAAAATTATGATACTGTCACTTTTGTCAGTTAACTAAGTCTGGAACTTAACCCACTATGGTTACATTTTTATGTTTTGTTTTTGTTTGTCTATGCTCCCTTTGGGAGCTGTTTGTATGTTTAAAAATTTTCAATAAAAAAAATCTTATAAAAAAAAAAGATTATTTTAGGATTGTCCAGATATAAACTACTTTGCCTTTATTAACTACAAAAGACAAATCTCCCTCTGATCGAATCTGACTCGAGAGAGATCGGTCAGCTGTCCATGCACCGCAGGCCGATTCCTGATCGATTTCAGCATGAAGTCTCTCGGGAATTGACCGAATCCACCACTATCTCCATAGTGTATAAATGTGCCCCCCTTGTGTGTGCATTTATATATTACCTGTCCTGTGTCACCCACCGCACAGTGCCCGTCTTCCGCTTTCCGCTTCCTCCGTTTGTGCTGCAACGCCGCAGGCATTTAGCGCAGCACATGCTATATGCCGGTCAACCACTTGCATCCATCCCTGCACCAGAAGAGCCAGCAATCTACTGCTATCCCATGCACATACAATCGTATAGCAAACTGATCAGTGTGATTAAACCATCACATCACTCTATAAACTTAGAGCTAAACCTAACTGCTTAAAATCACTTTCTGGTCATTAATCGTTTCATTGATATAATTATCTAAAGAAAAGTGCATAAGTGGGTGTCTGATCACATGGTAGATTGTCACATAATCAATTTTGGTTGAAAAAAAGTCTACAGTGTGGGCATAATTATAGCATTCAGTATATCCAGCAAAAAGTTAGGACTATACATTTGAGTGGTTAGGTATATACGGTACTAGTGCTTGGAAGAACAAAGAGAAATCGAGAGCCCAATATGGTGTAGTATTGTTAAGTTGGTTGTGGTTTAAAGCAAAATATTTAGAAATACTCACAAACATGGGTTACCCATAGGCAACCACTTCAAGTGCAGGTGGGGAGTATTAGAACCTGACCCCACTCAGGTTTTTAAGAGGTCGCTCTCTGTAGATAGGAAACAGGGTAGCACCCCTCCACCGAGGGTGGAATCAAGATTTCAGCAAGGCTTGGTGTACAGAGGCGCCAGAGTAGAATAAAAAGGTTTAAAAAACGTCTAAAAGAGGGGGATGGTCAGGTGGACTTACTTCCCTCAAAAATATAGAACTCAATTGAGTCACAATATATCAATACAAAAAACGTTTTATTTAACTCCACTTAGTGCAACGCGTTTCGCAGGTGTGGTCCTGCTTCATCAGGCAAACAGGAGTGTAACTCAATGGGTCTAGATGCAGAAGTGAGCGCCTCTGTGTTCATCTTTTCATCTCTGTGTGCATCTTTTAGACGGTTTTTAAACATTTTTATTCTACTCTGGCGCCTCTGTACACCAAGCCTTGCTGAAATATACGGTACTAGAGAGACTGAGGGTTAGGCATATCCAGGAGGTGGTTAGGAATATGCCGAGGTGGCTGGGGTTAGGAACTTGTAGAAGAAGGTTAGGTTTAGCTACATCTAAGAGAACGTTAGGGGTATATTCTATAGGTGGTTCGGGCCATCCAAAAGTTTCACAGGGGGGCCCAGAGATTTATAGTTACGCCCCTGCCTCCACTATATTCTTAAATTACCACTATCGCGAAAATCATAGAATTTTTAATGCATGTAAATACACAAATATGAAGTACACTTCTTTAAAAGTAAAATGAGACGTAAATAACTTTTCTCCTATGTTGCTGTCATTTACAGCAGGTAATAGAAATCTGACAGAAGTGACAGGTTTTGGACTAGCCCATCTCCACATGGGGGATTCTCAGGGTTTTTCGTTATTTTCAATAACACTTCGTGAATGCCAGTTGCTGTGTCCAACTGCCAAAAGTGTATGATGAGCAGGAAGGCTGGCTAGCATCTTTGTGTAAATTCTTTTCAAGGAGTGTTTTTATGAAAAATAAAGGCCCTGTTGAGAATCCCCCATGAGGCGATGGACTAGCCCAAAGCCTGTCAGCTCTGTCAGATTTCTACTACCTACTGTAAGTGACAGCAACATAGAAAAGCAATTTATGGCTCATTTTACTCTGCAATAAACATACTTATTTGTATGTGTGTTTACATGAATTTTACATTTTGCAATAGTGGTCCTTTAACCTTCTTGTTCTGCACAGCCATAACTATCTCTGGGGAGATTAAGCAGTACAGTACTCGGAGGCGCCCTTTAAGTATGCACAATTTTGACCGTATAATACGGATTCACAAGGTAACTGTGTAAATCCTACCTTGAATGATGAATTTCAAACAGATATATGATTAAATAGTTTATTTAGCACTCGGACAACGCGTTTCGCGACCGTAAAGTCGCTTCCTCAGGTCAAATAATCGTGCTATATGGAGAGCGGAGTATCCTGGGCGCCGTCTCTAGTATCTCTGGGGAGTCCCTATTTCTAACCTTTTCCTAGATGTGCCTATCCCTAACCCTCAGCATGTGCCTAATCCTAACCGCCTCTGTAGTATACCAAACCTTCTGCATGTGTGTAGTCCTAACCACCTGCTGGATGGGATTGGCCTTGTCCAGGATAAAGTTAGAGATAGGCACATTCCAAAGGCACTTTGGGATTGGCATAACAAGGAAAAAAGTTAAAGTGCACCTAAACAGAGGGTTATGGAGGTTTCCTTTTAAACAATACCAGTTGCCTGGCAGTCCTGCTGATCTCTTTGGCTGCAGTAGTGGCTGAATCACACACCTGAAACAGGCATGCAGCTAATCCAGTCTGACTTCAATCAGAGCACCTGATCTGCTGCATGTTGAGGGGCTGTGGCTGAAAGCATTAGAGACTCAGCTGGATCAGCAGGAGAATCAGGCATCTGGTTTTATTTTAAAAGGAAAAGTCCTTATCCTTCTCAGTTTAGGTTCCTTTTAAAGTTACATACCCACAAACAGCTCCTGTACTCTGTTTTATTGTGACTATGACTATGTACTCAGCTATGTACTGTAAATGTGTAATATCTTGTAGAGTAACGTTTCTCACGTCTATTAGGCCTCACTTACACTTTTTGCTGAAAAACTGATGTGTATTAAGGTTCCACAGCCAGCCATTGTGAAAAAGCTTTGCAGCCGGGCGGTATGGACGAGCTCAGCTCGTCCATCACTGCCGGAGGCTGCCGCTCAGGCCCTGCTGGGCCGATTTTCATCAAATAAAGAGCAGCACACGCAGCCGGCACTTTGCCAGCCGCGTGTGCTGCCCGATCGCCGCCGCTCTGCGGCGATCCGCCGCGAGCAGCGGCGAAAGAGGGTCCTCCCAGCCGCCTGAGCCCAGCGTAGCCGGAACAAAAAGTTCCGGCCAGCGCTAAGGGCTGGATCGGAGGCGGCTGACGTCCATGACGTCACTCCGCTCGTCGCTATGACGACGATGTAAGCAAAACAAGGAAGGCCGCTCATTGCGGCCTTCCTTGTTTATTCTGGGCGCCGGAGGCGATCGGAAGAACGCCTCCGGAGCGCCCTCTAGTGGGCTTTGCATGAAATAATTTTTTTTTTTTAATTTAAAAAAAAACCCTCCCGCAGCCGCCCTGGCGATCTTAATAGAACGCCAGGGTGGTTAAACCGCATACAAACATGGTAGACGATGTTAGAGTTGGGCATGATCCATAAGGATTCATAACCTTCTGTTCATAACCTTCTGGATCATACCCAACTCTAACCTCTACCATACTCTCTGGTAGAAGTTATCCAGCCACAATGAGAAGCCTTTATTTCATACAGGGTTGCTGAATAAATTCACTGGACTGTTCTCTGTGCTCGTTTAGCTAGATCAGAGTGTGTTAGCAGCAGCAGCGAGTCAGGGCATGTGAGCTGTGCCTTGGCAGTACATTGCCCTGTGTAAGCATAGGCTTAACCCCTTTAATACTTTACTATTTTTTTTTCTTATGATCTCCATAAATAACATTTTCCCCTAAAGATCATCATTCTGTGCCTAATTTTTTTTATGGGGGGGGGGATCTGAGTTTTTAGTCCCACTTTCAGGTACGTAAACATGACTGACCACTGTTAGGAAACAAAAGCTCCCCAATGACAATGCAAGGAACAAATGACCTCTGACACAACGTAAATATCTACACAACTATGGTCTGCAGATGGGATTGTGGGTGGAAGCTTAAAACTGAGCATCCAGAAGTCCACGCCAGAAGGTGTCCAATAGAAAACAAAACACAGGTATTGGACTATATGATAAACAATTGTTCTATCAACGAACACATTATTGTCCGAAGGAATCCACGGATGGATCGGTCTGCATGAATGATAATCGTTTGTTAGTGTGAGCTTATCCACAGCTGGGAGCTCAGCCAAAGAGAACTTCAACTGGCTGGAGTCAAATAGGTTTAGACAAGACAAGACGGAGAACATTTATTTTGCACTTTTCTCCTGACAGACTCAAAGCGCCAGAGCTGCAGTCACAGTATTTGTGAGGTGGCTTACTGAACAGGACGTGCCGAGGTTCAAACGCAGGTCTCCTGTGTCAGAGCCTTAACCAGTAGTATATTGGTTTAGAGGCATCCTTCGCTGCAACGCAACTGTCCACTACTGAGGTAAGCATCTTTTTACTTTTACAACGTAAAATTAGAAGGGAAGGAGGCACCCAAAAACATATCTAAAAACCTTTTTAAAAAAAGGTAGGAAATTAAGTTACATTAGTTAGGTTAATTAAAATATTGTAGATAGGCAATATACTCTTACCTACACAGTTTTAAAAGAACAGGCAAAATGTTTGTGATTTCATGGGGGCAGCCATCTTTTTGGTTGAAAGGAGGCAACAGGGAGCATGAGACACAGTTCTAACTGTCCTGTGTCCTGATCACCCCTCCCAGTTGCAAGGCAACAAAAACACCAACATCAGAAATCCCATCATGCTTTGCACAGTATCAGGTGAAAAATTTCTGGGCAGGTTTGATGGGGCGGAGCTTGGCTTCTGTGTAGCCAAAAATGAGACTTGGATAAGAAAAATAAAGTTCTGATGCTGTGAAACTTAAAGAAACACCAAGCCTTTTCAGTGGTGCCGAGTAGATTTTTAGTCTGGAGGTTCACTTTAAGAATTAAGCATTATTGGCGTTTCAATTAAAACAAATCATTTTTATTCCAAAGAATGCATTTCATGGGTAACAAACTGCTTCCTCAGATCAATGTACAGTGGTTCTGAAGTGAGTGTCGCATGGCTTGGAGCACCTGTTTAAATCTGAAGGGAAGAAGGCGCCTCATAAATATAAAATATCTAGAGTTTTAGTCTCCTTGGGCAGATATAGAAAGGGTTAAAACGCAATTGCCTAAACTACAATCCACTCCAATACTTTTTTGGGAGGGGGTCATCCTGTGCCCGCGCTATCCTTATGGGAACCTCCAGCGAGCAGCAGCGACCCCCTCAAAGCTAGCTAGCCACACACCTTCTCATCACATCCCCACGCTTGGCAATGTTCTGTGAAAGCACAGTATGGGAAAATTGCTACTGCGCATGCACAGAGCGCTCCCAATGAAGGGTGTGCATGGCTTGTGGCTGCGCATGCACAGAGCGCTCCCAATGAAGGGTGTGCATGGCTTGTGGCTGCGCATGCACAGAGCGCTCCCAATGAAGGGTGTGCATGGCTTGTGGCTGCGCATGCACAGAGCGCTCCCAATGAAGGGTGTGCATGGCTTGTGGCTGCGCATGCACAGAGCGCTCCCAATGAAGGGCGTGCATGGCTTGTGGCTGCGCATGCACAGCGCGCTCCCAATGAAGGGCGTGCATGGCTTGTGGCTGCGCATGCACAGCGCGCTCCCAATGAAGGGTGTGCATGGCTTGTGGCTGCGCATGCACAGAGCGCTCCCAATGAAGGGTGTGCATGGCTTGTGGCTGCGCATGCACAGAGCGCTCCCAATGAAGGGTGTGCATGGCTTGTGGCTGCGCATGCACAGAGCGCTCCCAATGAAGGGCGTGCATGGCTTGTGGCTGCGCATGCACAGAGCGCTCCCAATGAAGGGCGTGCATGGCTTGTGGCTGCGCATGCACAGCGCGCTCCCAATGAAGGGTGTGCATGGCTTGTGGCTGCGCATGCACAGCGCGCTCCCAATGAAGGGCGTGCATGGCTTGTGGCTGCGCATGCACAGAGCGCTCCCAATGAAGGTCGTGCATGGCTTGTGGCTGCGCATGCACAGCGCGCTCCCAATGAAGGGTGTGCATGGCTTGTGGCTGCGCATGCGCAGAGCGCTCCCTATGAAGGTCGTGCATGGCTTGTGGCTGCGCATGCACAGCGCGCTCCCAATGAAGGGTGTGCATGGCTTGTGGCTGCGCATGCAGAGCGCTCCCAATGAAGGGTGTGCATGGCTTGTGGCTGCGCATGCACAGAGCGCTCCCAATGAAGGGTGTGCATGGCTTGTGGCTGCGCATGCACAGAGCGCTCCCAATGAAGGGTGTGCATGGCTTGTGGCTGCGCATGCACAGTAGCCGTATTAGCCTCCAGCTTTCAGGGGGTCGTCGCTGCTCGCTAGAGTCACGGAAGGACGGTGCGGGAACAGAATGACTTCAAGAGGCTGCAACAAGCTCCAGGTAAGTTCAACTGGTTTTGACAGGCTTAAAGGAGAACTGTAGGGAGAGGTATATAGAGGCTGCCAAATTGATTTCCTTTTAAGCAATACCAGTTGCCTGCTTATCCTGCTGGCCCCTTTGCCTCGAATACTTTTAGCCATAAGCCCTGAACAAGCATGCAGCAGATCAGGGGTTTCTGGCATTTGTCAGATCTGACAAGATTAGCTGCATGCTTGTTTCTGTTGTTTCTGAAGGCTGATAGATCAGCAGGACTGCCAGGTAACTGGTATTGCTTAAAAGGAAATCAATATGGCAGCCTCCATATACCTCTCACTACAGTTGCCCTTTACGTATCCCTTTAAAGAGGAACGGTCGCAAAAATCTTAAAAAATTTAAAAACCCATACAAATAAGAAGTAAGTTTCTTCCAGAGTAAAATGAGCCATACATTAATTTTGCCGTCACTTACAGTAAGTAGTAGAAATCTGACAATACCGACAGGTTTTGGGTTAGTCCATCTCTTCATGGGGGATTCTCAGCATGGCCTTTATTTTTTGTATACATTTTTTTCAGGGAGTGTCTTTATAAAGATGCTGGCCAGCCTCCCTGCTCGCGGTACACTTTTTTGGCAGTTGGACGGAGCAACTGCCATTCACGAAGTGCATTTTGAAAATAAAGAATCCCTGTGAACCCCCCATAAGGAGATGGGCTAGTCCAAAACCTGTGGGTTCTGTCAGATTTCTACTACTTACTGTGACCACAACATAGGAGAAAAGTAGTTTATGGCTCATTTTACTCTGTCGCGAAAAACTTAAAAGTTAAAATATATCTAAATATATACAGTTAAGTACATTTTTTTCCCAGAGGTCCTTTAAAGAGACACTGTAACATCAAAAAGATCCCCTGGGGGGTACTCACCTCGGGTGGGGGAAGCCTCCGGATCCTAATGAGGCTTCCCACGCCGTCCTCTGTCCCACGGGGGTCTCGCTGCAGCCCTCCGAACAGCCGGCGACTGTGCCGACTGTCAGTTCAATATTTACCTTTGCTGGCTCCAGCGGGGGCGCTGTGGCGACTTTCGGCACGGAAATACCCGATCTCCGTCGGGTCCGATCTACTGCGCAGGCGCCGGAAACTTGCGCCTGCGCAGTAGAGCAGACCCGACGGAGTTCGGGTATTTCCGCCAGGAAGGTAAATATTACGTCACCGCTGCACGGAGGGCTGCAGCGAGACCCCTGACGGATGGAGGACGGCGTGGGAAGCCTCATTAGGATCCGGAGGCTTCCCCCACCCGAGGTGAGTACCCCCCAGGGGCCGTTTTGTCGTTACAGTTCCTCTTTAAGGAAGGTGAGTAGTTGGGGGCCCCGTACAGTCCTGGGCCCCTCTGTGGCTGCATTACCATCTACAACCCCCACCAAAGACGTGGGGGGGGGGGTAACTTACCGTATTAGGTCTTCAGGAAAATAGTAATCACTTTATGAAAGATGCAATTCACTGAATGAAAGAATGACAGAGGCAGGAAAGCGAGTTGTCATTTTTGTATTTAATGAGGGAATAGTTTCCATGATACAGGACATGCAGCAACTATTTACATCTGTACACAGGACAGCTCCTCTGCCCTCATTCATAAATAGGATTTACAGACTCCAATAAATAACATGGCTCCCCCAGGAATGAGGTTTGTTGGCTTGGTTTTATAAAAAATATATCTTACAAAAAAGTACCTAAAATGATCATCTTCTATCTAGAGCTCTCACCGACTAAAAATACAAAACAAACAACAAAAGTTCACTATACAAAAGGGCACTTCCTGGTTACAACACAGACCTTTTATTTACCGAAGCAAAGGGCACTTGGCCTTAAAGTGTAACTGCAGTGAGATGCATGCAGAGCAAGTATTCTCGGCACGGGCTTAGGATGTATTTGTATTGCAAGTTTCAGCTTAAAGAGAACCAGTAAGGAAAATAATTGCCTCTGTGGGTACTTACCTCGGGAGGGGGAAGCCTTTGGACCCTAATGAAGTTTCCCCCGTCCTGTATAGCCCTAATCTATCACTGGCTCCCCCCAAAAATCCACCAGCAAGCTTGTTGGCGCAGCGCGGGGTTATATTTACCTTTGGGATCCAGCGCAGTACCATCTTCCCCCTCAAGCTCTGGTGGAAATAACCGAGCCCGATTTGGGTCCAGTACTGCGCCTGTGCAGTAGAGCGGACCCGATCAGGCTCTGCCATTTCCGCCAGAGCCAGAGGGGAAAGATTGTACTGCACCTGCAATGGAACGCAAAGGTCAGTATTGCCGTATGCTGCTGTCCCAGCGATGGATCCGAGCTGCACAGGAAGAGGGTGGGGCGAGCCTCATTAGGAACCAGAGGCTCCCCCCGCCTTTTTATTTTCTTACAGATTCCCTTTAAAGAGGCACTGTAGTGACACCGTAGAATACAATACATTATTCAGGATACCCACTTTTACTGGTTTCAGCATCAGAAATACTTCCTATATCCATCGTATATATTGCTGCATAACATGTAGCCCCCCCCTCCCCTTCCTCCCCCATGAGCATTATGGGATACAAGGTATAATTTTTACTGCATTTGAAATTCTCTGAAACAAACATTCCACGTAGCTGCAACTGCCAGGACTAAAGGGGTCTCCACCTGTGAGACATTTTACCCTGGTTTACAAACACTGGCTAAAAAAAGTATTAAAAAGGTTGATTTTTTTTTTTTATTATGTTATTTTCTCTTCAGTTATTCTTTAAGTTTCAACGTTTTAAAAATTAGACTGAAAAAAAACCCAAAAACTAAATCCTCCAAGCAGAGTCTTATATATTACCTGTTCCCAGTGGCAATGCAGGTAGTCTTCACTTCCTCAAAGTAAAGAGCGGTTCCATGTAAAAGCTTATAGCCAATGTTTCGGAACCACACAGGGCTCCATCATGGCAAGATTTGCTCGGAGGCAAAAGTCTGTCGCTGCAAATCGGCTATTGTGCTCAACATCCTGCTGTTGCTGCCCGCTGAGAACACATCGCTGGATGCGAGTGCTTAGAGTCTGACTCCCACCTCCTTAACCATTTCAGCGCCCGGATGTGATGCCCACGTCCAGGCGGCTGCTCTGCTGCCGTGCTTCAGCGATCGCACCCCCGTGCTGTCCCCCGGTAGCCCTGGGATCAGTGAATGGGAACATGGTTCCCGATCACCAATCCGTGTCCCCAACAGAAAAACCGAAGCGCTCTTACAAGAGGCTTCAGTCTTTCTACAAATAAAATTTTCCGCATCCTCCTTGTGCTTCCGATTAGCGAGAAGCACAAGGAGAAAAAAAAAACCTCAAGGTGGCCAAATAGTTGATTTTTAATGTTATTATATGTGTAAATTGTAATGTAAAAAGTATGTAGATTTAGTTTTACTATTTCTCACACCAAAATATTACCCAAATAAAATTAATGGAAGAAAAGAATGGTGTCATAACCGAGACAAAGGGGCAAATAAAATACATAGGTTATGGTAGCGTGGATTATTTTAAAGCTATAATAGCCGAAAACTGAGAAATAATGCATTTTAACAGGATTAATAAGAAAAAAAAATGGAAATTCATTTATAAAAAAATACTGCTTAGCAAAATGTACCACCCAAAGAAAGCCTAATTAGTGGCAGAAAAAACAAGATATAGATCAATAAATTGTGTTAAGAAGTGATAAAGTTATTAGCGAATGAATGGGAGGTGAAAATTGCTCTGATGCATAAGGTGAAAAATCCCCGTGGGCTGAAATGGTTAATAGGAGCTAATTTGCAGCGACAGACAGATTGTTGACTCCAAGCAAATCTTGCCTCGATAAAGGGGCCCCTACATGCAGGGGTGTAGCAATAGCCCTGCAAGGGATGCAGCAGCAGGGGGGCCCAGAAGCCGCAGGGGCTAGAAGTCTCTTTTCCCTGTCCTGAGAGACGGACAACTAAGGAAACAGAGAGAAATGGCTTTCTGCTCTCTGCATAATTGTTCTAATGACTACAAAACTTTGTATGATTGCTTATCAGTGGCTGAGCAGATGCAGACAAAGATTTGTAGACAGTCCCTATGCGGTGTGCAACAGGCTCTTGTGTACAGTGCCCCGCTCCCTCCACCCCCTCCCTGCAGAGCCAGTTCTGCTCCATCAGAGGTGGACAGAGTGAGTGTAATAAGCAGAGGCTGGGAGCACACTAGTCTGTTGGTTTTCTGTATGCGATTTCTGTACACCACGTGTGTCTGTATATGTGAAAACATGTAGGTTGTATCACACAAGCTAATGTAATTGATAGACAGCAGTGAAGCACTGCACACATTTTCTCCTTTTATCTGCATGGGGAAAGCACATTCAAGTGTGCACTGGCCAATTGAATAACACTGGTACTCAGTTTACCAGTGCAGAAAGCAAAGAGGGGGGGCATCCAAAGTGTCACGGGGGGGGGGGGGGGGGTTCTAGTTACGCCCCAACGTACATGGCTCTGAACCGTGAGCTATAAGCTTTTACATGGAACCATTTTTTCCTCGATTGTGCCAGCTCTTTACTTTGCTGAATACTGCATAGAGGGCATCATCCCTCTTTCCCGGGTTGGATCCTTTAGTGTGTACGAGACTACACTACAAATGTTAGTTTTCGCTTCCTCTCTGGTGTACAAGGGCCGTGCAGCCAGCCAATCATATTCAGTCCCATGTCACGTGAGAGGGATGGAAACCGCACTGTGACTGACTGGGTGCAAACTGAACAGAAGTGAAGAGGACCTGTATCGCCACCGTAATGTAGTGGAGGGGGCACTAGTAAAAGAATAGGTGGAGTCTTGGGGGGGGGGGGGGGGTAGTTGTCAGTTCATCAGCCAGTGATTTTTAGCCATGCTTTCGCCTCCATCTCACACTAGCTCTGCCGTATGGCATGATGGACTATCACTAAATGGCAACCAGGAGCTGCCTTCGCTGCTCCAGACCTGGGTGTCTGTTTTTATACTGCATATATTTTTTAATATTAACTGGCCATCTTTACTGCCTACTGACTGCTGGATCACTGAGACAAAGCTGCCACATGGATGGAAATGGAAGGACACAGGGGGTGCATCAGCCAGGTGAGTGCTCCGGCCAGGTGAGTGCTCCGCTGTGAGTACTCTGCAGAGGCCGCTTTTAAAAAGCTATGGCGGTGGTGGCTGTAATGGTTAAGGGCTCTGCCTTTGACACCGGAGACCAGGGTTCGAATCTTGGCTCTGCCTGTTTAGTAAGCCAGCACCTATTCAGTAGGAGACCTTGGGCAAGTCTCCCTAACACTGCTACTGCACTATAGAGCATGCCCTAGTGGCTGCAGCTCTGGCGCTGTGAGTCCGCCAGGAGAAAAGCGCGATATAAAATGTTCTGTGTTTGAGTCCTGAAGGGGGGGCGGGAGGGGGGGGGACTGAGGTGGAGTTGTCCACCAACGATCCTTTGCCATGCTCCTGACCCTTTTCACACTAGCTCTGCCATATGGCATGCACTATAACTAAATGGCAACAAGGAACTTACTTCCCTGCGCCAGACCTGGATTTCTGTATAGATTTATATTAACTGGCCACATGCTGCTGGATCTCTGTGTGTTTCCACCATTGTGGCATCTGTCTCAGATGGAAGTGCGCCAGTCGGACAGGTGGAGACCTAGAGGCGGGGTCTGTCAGCTGGCCATTGCTCTACCACTGCACTCCCACCCTTTGCGAACTAACTCTGCAATTTGGCACATGCCATCCCTAAAGGTAAACCAGCTGCCTCCTTCAGTGGGCTATGGCACATACAGATACTGAACAGGGGCACTGCAAGCTTGCCAGGTAATAGTGGTAGAGGACTCACAGCAGAGCAGCCTCACCACTCACCTGTCCGGTGAGTGTCCTGTATTCCTTCATCTCCATACACCGGTGCCTGTTCTCCATGGCATGTTAGGCTAGTGAATCCTATCAGAGGACTATAAAGGGTTATAAACTGCATACAACCAACGCTGATCCAGAATACCAAGTTATGGACTTGCACAGCGATGACTCTGCAATACAACTTCTGTACGACCGCCCCAATGGATCTGGACTAAGCACTTGGCAAAACTGAGAGCCCAAAACTGGAGGAGGACAGGTCAAGCATGAAGCCCTGGTATAGAAATCACACTAGCTCTGCAGTAAGGCACATGCCATCACTAAACCACAACCAGCATGAACAGATACTGAACGGGGGAACTGCAGGCTCGCCAGCCCATATCTCAGACTACTGCTTGCTGCTCCATGTGACAAACAAACTGCTCACCCTCAGCCACTCCATTCCTCCTCAGTCAGGACAGCAGTACCCCCTCCTCCCTTCTGCTGTGCAAGTCAAATGAAACACTGCTGCTCTCCTACCTCCCCCCTCACTCACTGCCAGACTCCTCACACAGCACAACAAGCTGCTTTTCCCCAATGATGACCTCTTCTCCTACTTCGCTGGCTGCATGCTGTAAGTATAAACATGCTGCCCCTGTACTTTCTGCACCTGATGCAAATGTTTCACCTTGCTTCATGAGGGAACCGGCCCTGATTAATTGGCTACACAGTTGACGGGCAGATGGAGACGGGAGGACAAAGGAGGGAAGGCACTGGACAGGCAAATGAGCTCCACAGTGAGCACGCGGCTGGGGCCCCAGGTGATCTTTAATAAAAATGTAGCTGAGACCTGGGGGTCTTTCAGTTGGCCTGTGGATCTACCATCACACCCCATCCACTTTCAAAATAGCTCTGCAGTATGCCACGCACCAACACTAAATGGCAATTAACTAATAGTTGCCTGAAATCATCATGTTTTGATGGTTTTGTACAGCTTTTTTGATGGTTTTGTACAGTTTTATGACTATCTGCCATAGTTGCCTTCTGCCACCAGCATAGTCAATCAGTACAGTTCTCTAGCATGCTCGGTTGCTACTGGTCTAGGGGGGGGGGGGGGGGGCAGGGAGGAGGTCATACCATTATGGCAACCCCAAGCCTGACTCTAGCAAAAATCCCACATACTGTATATACTCATGTATAAGCCTGATTTTTTCAGCACTAAAAATTTGCTAAAATGTTACCCCTAGTTTATATGTGAGTCAGTGGTGCAGGTTTCGTAGGGATTGTATACTACAGATCCTGCTATTGCTAGCTGGCTCCCTGCTGTGTCCATGGCCCCCCATTCCCTGCAACCTGCTGCGCAAAACTACCTGAGGCCCCTGGCTTGTTAAACAGAGTGCGCAGCAGGGTGTCATCGGTGCAATGATCGTGGATTCTTCCTGTGTGGCAATTGGTGTGTCACATCTACGATGCCATCTAGTGGCATCTTAACACAGCTGTATCATCCTTGGGGCACATCTAGCTATGAGGGGGGGGGGGGGGGGTTGCTTGTACTGGGGGTACATCTGGCTACTGTGGAGGGGGCTATACATGAATCAATTTTTAGTTTAAAGGGATACTGTAGGGGGGGTCGGGGGAAGATGAGTTGAACTTACCCGGGGCTTCTAATGGTCCCCCGCAGACATCCTGTGTTGGCGCAGACACTCACTGATGCTCCGGCCCCGCCTCCGGTTCACTTCCGGAATTTCTGACTTTAAAGTCAGAAAACCACTGCGCCTGCGTTGCCGTGTCCTCGATCCCGCTGATGTCATCAAGAGCGCACAGCGCAGGCCCAGTATGGTCTGTGTCTGCGCAGTACACTCCTGGTGACATCAGCGGGAGCGAGGACACGGGCGTGCAGGCGCAGTGGTTTTCAGACTTTAAAGTCAGAAATTCCAGAAGTGAACCGGAGGCGGGGCCGGAGCATTGGTGAGTGGCTGCGCAGGCACAGGGTGTCTGCGGGGGACCATTAGAAGCCCCGGGTAAGTTCAGCTCATTTTCCCCCGACCCCCCTACAGTATCCCTTTAAGGGAAAAGTGGATACTTCGGCTTATATCTGGTACTTGCCTCAAAAGGCTTCACATGCTTTCTTCCAGTCTTCCACCGTTGCCCGAGACCTTCTGGACCATCAGGGCAGTGCTCCTCTTCTAGTACGAGTTTGGCTGTACCTGCATAGTAGCCTTTCCGGCTTACCGCACAGGCACAGTACAGCAGCCCTTGAGCTTGAAGAAGTCTCTGGGGAGGGGGGTCTGCAAGCGGAAGTGAGGAACTGGATGGTGCTGTGGGAAGCAGCTATAGGGGGGGAACTTTCCTCTTCCTCGGCAAGTATGTGATTTTTACTCGGCACAGGTACAGACAAATGTTCTGGGTTGTAAGTGTGTATGGGCTTTTTGTTGAGGGGCCTTCTGCTTCACTTCCTGTTCTAAAGGATTCTTCCCAAAATGAAAACCCTGTGGGCTGCAGTTACACTTTAAGAATAAGAGGAACATTACTAGGAGATTCTAATACCCCTGTGTGGGATTAGATGTGCTTCTGGTGGTTAGATATGCTCAGTGCTGCCTCTTCGCGTTGACCCTCAAATGCCCAATCCTCATCAGAACATCAAAAGTGTTCCTCAAAAACTCCCATAGATCTGGCCATGCTTGGCAACACAGATCTAAGAACACTAGGATTGTTCCTTTAAGAATATTGTAGCTTAGGTGTACTGATCCTTTAAAATGTTCTCTTAGACACTTCAGTTCCTTCCTGTTAAGAGCCCCTCCCCCCCATAAATATCTCCCCCCCTCTTTTCCGTTTCTCTGTTGGTGGCACTCTTGCCTGTAACTAGCTGCTCAGCACCCCCAGCAGCTTGCTGGGCTCCATGCCTTGCTGGCTGGCCATCTTCTGGACATCAAAGCCGAGATGCATCAGGAATTGCACCACGCTCATCTCTTGGCCCGTGTAGTGGTCTCGGATGGAAGGGCAGGTGGGGTTACACTGCGGCCAGGAACAGCTGTCCATCAGGTGGAAGGGGCACCCCTTTAGGGGAGTCTTGCTGTTCTTGTTGGTTTCTTGCAGGCTGCGGTCCCAGCAGTGCAGGGCACGGGGGAGGGAAGTGCCGCGGACCTGGACTTCTGTCCAATGACTGTAAAGATAGAGATACATGAGAGTTAAAGGGGAACTCTGGGTGTCCATATATAATATATTCTGTACACATTCCTACTAGGAATGCTTAAAGGGGAACTTCAGCATAAACCAACATACTGTCATTGAGTTACATTAGTTATGTTAATTTAAATAGATGGGTAATATAATCTCTTACCCACCCTGTTTTAAAACAGGCAAATGTTTGATTTCATTGGGCAGACATCTTTTTGGTTGAAAGGTGGTGACAGGGAGAGTGAGACAGTTCCAACTGTCCTGTGTCCTGATCACCCCTCCCAGTTGTTAGGCAAAGAGAACAACATCAGAAATCCGATCATGCTTTGCACAGCGTCAGGGGAAAAATGCCTGGGCAGAATTGATGGGGCGGAGCTTAGCTATTGTGCAGCTAAAAATTAGGCTTGGGTAAGAAAAAGTTCTGATGCTGTAAAACTGTTAAAGAAACACCAAGCCTTTTCAGTGCTGATGAGTAGATTTCTAGTCTGGAGGCTCGCTTTAATGAGATAGAAGGATTTGGATGGGAGGCTTGGATTTTGGCCCATTTTGTGAACTGCGACACCATCCTGATTCTGCATTTATTAAAAACAACCCCTCTGCGGGGGCTTTTTATGGCAGTAAAACTGAGAACTAAAAAGCAGGATGTCACAACACATAACCAGTACTAAAGTGAACCCGATTTGATAGATATGGAGGCTGCCATATTTAGTTCCTTTTAAACAATACCAGTTGCCTGGTAGTCCTGCTGGTCTATTTGGCTGCAGTAGTGTCTGAATAACACCAGAAACAAGCATGCAGCAAATTGTCAGATCTGACAATGTCAGATACACCTGATCTAATGCATGCTTGTTCAGGGTCCATGGCTAATAATATTAGAGGCAGCGGATCAGCAGCACAGCCAGGTAACTAGTATTTCTTAAAAGGAAGTAAATCTGGCAACCTCCAGATCACTCACCTCAGGCTTACTTTAAGTAGCCAGTTCCTCTAATCACTCCGGTAGCCAGGCACTTTAAGACCGCCACAACGGTGACTTCGGTCGATGCTGACAAAACCGCAGTCTTCCGCATACATAGGACCATTAGAAGAAGCGATTTCGATCACACACACACTTTTGCATTTGTGTTGCATTTTTCACAGCATGTGCCTTTTCAAATCTATTGCCTTAGTCGGGGCCACGTGTGCCTTTTAGCACACTGAAAACGTGCATCCAGCACCGGAAACTGCATACAAGCCACATACATCTAATAATGCATACCAGGCATAAGGAAAGACTCAAAATACTAGGCCTTGATTCGTAATACATCAGTGCCCTCTGCTGGTAGATCAGCAGTTGTGCAATTTCAGAAAACCAAGAATTCCTCAAGATAGAGAACATGCACCAGTATTTGTAGCCTGGAATGGGTACTGCAGAAGAAGTATGCATGATCATTTCTGTCTCCTACTCTAATGCTAGGTACACACAATGAGATCTTCTGGCAGATTTATTGCCAGATCGATTTCCAGCATGTCCGGTCTGATATCCGATCGATTTTCCATAGAAGTGACCGGAAAATTGGAAATCAGATCGGACAAGCTGGAAATAATCGATCTGGCAGTAAATCTGACAGAAGATGTGTGTACCCAGCATTAGGCAGAACATGAAACCATAGCGATTTCTCGTAATGTGCACATGCATTTGGCAGATTTCTGACTCCCGCAATTTTGAATTTTGACTCGGAATTCCAACATGTGAATTCCAAGTTCTGCAAAATGACATGCAATTTTTTAGCCATCCCTACTACATTTAACTGGAGGAAAAAAACAAAACAACCCCCCCCCCCCCCCCCCCCGAACAAACAGGGCATACCCAGCCTGGAATAGCTCTTGTCCACAGCCGGGAGCGGGGGCCAGACGATGGGGACCCCTGTGTGGGTTTGTGAACGCGAGGAAAATCCTGAGGATTCTAGCTATGCACCTAAAGCCCTGTACACACGGTAGATTAATTTAGCCGATAAAGCCCTCATCTGCCGATAATCCAGTGTGTGCGCAGCAGCCCCCAACCAGCAACCGCCACTCGGCCAGCAATTCACCAGGCGAATCAACTTGGCCAAGCAAGTGACACTCTCCCACCATGTAATGTAATCTTTACTGGTTCTAAACTTTTTGCTGCCTGAGGCAAGCGTCCCCAAATTGGAATGATCGCAGTAACCGACAAGTTGCACCTCAGGTTATAGCTACGGGGAGCCCCCTAAAAAATACCTTTAGTATAGGTTGGCCAGGCACACCCTGGCCCCCGGGCGCAGGTTGGCCAGGCACACCTGGCCCCCGGGCGCAGGTTGGCCAGGCACACCTGGCCCCCGGGCGCAGGTTGGCCAGGCACACCTGGCCCCCGGGCGCAGGTTGGCCAGGCACACCTGGCCCCCGGGCGCAGGTTGGCCAGGCACACCTGGCCCCCGGGCGCAGGTTGGCCAGGCACACCTGGCCCCCGGGCGCAGGTTGGCCAGGCACACCTGGCCCCCGGGCGCAGGTTGGCCAGGCACACCTGGCCCCCGGGCGCAGGTTGGCCAGGCACACCTGGCCCCCGGGCGCAGGTTGGCCAGGCACACCTGGCCCCCGGGCGCAGGTTGGCCAGGCACACCTGGCCCCCGGGCGCAGGTTGGCCAGGCACACCTGGCCCCCGGGCGCAGGTTGGCCAGGCACACCTGGCCCCCGTATAGGTTGGCCAGGCACACCTGGCCCCCGTATAGGTTGGCCAGGCACACCTGGCCCCCGTATAGGTTGGCCAGGCACACTTGCCCCAGTATAGGTTGGCCAGGCACACTTGCCCCAGTATAGGTTGGCCAGGCACACTTGCCCCAGTATAGGTTGGCCAGGCACTCTCTTCACGTCCTGTTTCTGTCCCCAGACTTCTGCCACCTGAGGAAGTCTCCTCACTTGGCATCATTAGCTGACCGGCCTGGTCATAATGACATAGTCACCCTGCAAAGCAAGTGAACACATTCAGAGGACCGACAAAGCAAACTGTACAGCCTCAGCGCAGTGAGGTCACCCCAATGATCAGGTTATCAGGGGACATCAAGCGTGTGCATGGCCCTTAAATCCTGCACTACAAGCCCATACATGCCTAAGGTGGCCAATAACGTCCACCTCAGCAGAGTCAGGCATTAGTACAGTGACCCTCAACCCGCGAGCGATCCTCCCGGTGGATCAATCCACCCCCCAATGGCCGACCGCATTGTCTGCGCTGCTCCCCCGCGCCACATCATGCAAGCACTGCCCTGTCATCCCTCTGTGCCCCCCCCCCCCCCCCCCCGCCTTAGCTACAGAACAAGTCGGCTACACAGCTGACATGCTAGCTGTACAGGCCGGCGATGATACCCAAAGGGGATTGGGTCGTGCTCCGTGACGTGTACACACCTTATGTTGGACCATTGTATGACCATCTTTGCATAGTTCACCCCCTTAGACAAGCACATCTGGCCCATTGTGTGTTGTGTGGACAGAACAGCTCCACCTGTGTATGAATGCTGTGGACAGCGTACACACTACAGCCTCATTCTGTACATTGTCTACAGCAACCATTCAATGCCTCCCCCCCCCCCCCCCCGATGTGTGTGTCCACTGAGCCATTCCACAGGTGTTCAAATTTACACCACCAAGAATCCTGGAAACAATAGAGACAGTGTGGTGACAGAGTGCCCTGAAATACAACGGCCAGAACAAGCACAGCTGGTACCTGGGGGACATTATAAAACTGAAACAGCACTTTATGGAAAGGACTTTCCCAGGAAGTAATAGGTGTAATGTCCTAGAAGGTGACATAGTAGAAACTATACAAATTAAAGGAATGGGGGCTTGGGTAGCCAAATATACTGCTCTGGACTGTTCCCCACCCCCAAAATCAGTCATTTGACTTTAGAATTCTCACTGTAGCACCTACTTAAAGAGAAACCGTGACCAAGAATTGAAGTTCATCCCAATCAGTAACCGATACCCCCGTTCCTATGAGAAATCTGTTCCTTTTCACAAAACTTATCATATGGCTCTGTATGGCTGATATTGTGGTGAACCCCTCCCACAGGGAACTGAGGACCATTGTTCTGGCAGTTTCCTGTCTGTCTGTGAACCTCGTTGCATTGTGGGAAATAACTGTTAAGAGCCGTTTCCAACTGGCAAAAAAGCAAGCAGCAGCTACTTGCCATGACGTCACCTGCCAGCAGTAAAAAGGTCACCATGTGATAAATGTCAGAATGTAAATCAGGGAGAAGAAAGATTTTACAATGGGCAAACACTGACTAAATCATTTATACATAATGCAATTTAAAAAAGTGCTTCATTTTTACAATATTTTCACTGGACTTCCTCTAAGTCTGCAATCATACCAATGCTAGTTTTCTGACCTCCTCCCATTCCCAAACTGTACAGGCAGGTCAGTCCTGGCCCAGCAGGGTATTCCTGTTCTACATAGAGGGAAGGAAGGAGGATGAACTACACAACCAATTATGAGCTTTTCACTTCAGTGTCTCTAACACAATAGCACATTGCTCTGCTCAGTCTTCACCTCGCTCTCCTCACTTCCCCTCCTACTCTGACTGCTGTTAGTGTAAACACACGGTACAAACATGCTGCCCCTGTAATCTCTACGCCTGATGCAAGTGTTTCACCTTGCTTCATGACAGAACCGGCTCGGTGTCCCTGACTTGAAAACAAACACCTGACTTATGCTGGGCATACACGGCTCGATTTTGCCGCTCAATTGATTCCCTGCTGGTTTCCGGGGGAGATTCTCTTATCTTCCGCTCGTTTTTCTTATCTTTTTCCTTTGTGTTCAATGCGGAGACGAGCGTGGAAACGATCGGGCGGGAGATTGGACGTGTCGGAAATGATCTATCGAGCCATCTAAATGGCTCAGAATCGAGCCGTGTATTCCCAGCATTAGGAATGACTGCTGATACAAACACAGACTGAAGTGTGAAATTTGATTCTATAGGTAAGAGTAAAAATTTTTTTTTTTTAAAAGACCTTGTAGTTAGATTTAAAAAACAAAAAAACACCACCACCAAATCAACAATTTTCTCAATGTAAAAATGTCATTTTGCTGCGGTACACCATACTAGGGTATATAGAGAGTTCAGCATACACACTGTAAAACAAACTAGTGATCCAGCTTTAGAAGGTTGCATCGGCGCTCCGGTCAGAGAATGGGCGTGGCCACACGGCGCAAGATGCCTCGCCTTTGCGGAGTACCACAGAGCCGCTTGGGTTCTGCATTCTCCCACCAGGCCTGGGCAGCTCCAATCTACTGCAAAGGCAGCCTGCGCAGTGCGGTTGCACTGGGTCATGAATGGGAGCGCAGTTATGAGCTTCCCGAGGGTCCCTGCACTGGACTGGTGGTCTAGAGGAGGGGTGTATGAAGACTCTGGAGGGGGCTTCCTTCTACAGAGGTAAATATGTGACTTTTTAAAGGACACCCGAGGTGAAAATAAACTAATGAAATAAACAACTATCCATCCTCCTCCTAAAAAGGACTTAAATATAAAACTGTGGAATATCTTAATCTACTTTTCAAGTTTTTACTGTTTTATTGTTTTTTTCTCAATGACACATTCATTGAAGTATGCAAGAGCTAAAAATCTATGAGCTATTGACCATTTTTATCTCTTTCCTGCTCTCGGAAGCCATTTTCTGCTAGGAAAGTGTTTTATAGTTGGAATTTTTTATCAGTGAGGGTCAGACTGTAGTCACTTCCTGTCTGAGTCAGGACTGAGGCTGCATTTCCACTTGTGCGGTGCGAATCGCCGCAGAAAAAATGCGAAATTCGCATGCGGGTCCATGCGAATTTTCATGCGAATTCGCACACGAATTCGCTTGGATGATGATGCATGCGAATTTAACCATGGCAGTGCTGGTGTGCTTTTCCATTGTTTCTATGCGAATTCGCTTGAAAATTCGCATACCCAAACCTCATGCGAATTTCCTATTAAATACATTGTATGCGATTTGCATAGCGGTATGCGGCATGCGAATTCTGATGGCTCTGCCATGCGAATTTTTTCTGCACAGAAAAACGCAAAGGAATCCTGACAAGTGGAAACATTCCCATTCACTTGTATTGCTATGCGAATTTGCATGCGAAAAACGCATGCGAATTCGCGATAGTGGAAATGAGCCTTGAGTCAGCCACTTACATACCTGATATTTAACTCTTTCAGGCAGAGAAAAAAAAAAATCTGAATTCTTTTCAAATCTATTTTTCTCAAAAACTACAAGATATTTTTTAGCTTGTTCTTTCATTTCTTTACATATGGCCAGCTGCATCCATGTGCTGTTTAAATTCGCAATCCGTTTTAAATCAGAGTTTAGGGTTGAGCATAGTTTGCATTAGTTTTGAATTCAAGGTGTGGATTTAAGCCTCTAGGGGCGCTGCACACCTCTGTTAGTAGTTTGTTTCAGTTGCAGCAGATTAGGTGCGCTGCCAGTTTCTCCCTGTTGCATCTTCCAATTAGTGCAACTGAATACAACTTGGATTCAAGTGGTTTTTATTATTGCTAGAGTTCCAACTTCAGCATAGCTTCATAAAACATAGGATCAGTTAACCTGTCCATTTGTCTGTTGCAGAAAACTGTCCATTGTGTGTAGTGTGAACCTGGCCTATACGGTATAGGTAGCTTTAGAGATGAGAAAGGCATAACTGTTTAGGGTAGCCATACATCTAGCAATGATGGGCAGATTCAACCAAGAGACAAATTTCTCTGATTAGATAGATCTGTCAAGCTACCCCCATACATCACAGGCCGATTCCCGATCTATTTCAACATGAAATCTCCCAGGAACAGCCGCATCTGTGTATACCGCTAATGGAAGAGCAGGGGATTCTGAAGACTGATGGGCACCCCGGTGTGGGCGACACAGAACAGGTAATGTATAAATGCCAAAAACGGGGGGCACATTTACACAGTAGGGGCAGCGCCGGGGGTTTTGTCGCATTCGCCGCTCGTCCAGATATCACTCGCCGCTACCACTGCACACGCGATTGACCACAATAGCCTGACACCTCGCAGCATGTCCGATCGATACATGCAACCAATTTCAGCCTGAAATTGGTTGCATCGGTCGATTGGGCATGCACTTGGCGGCACAGATTTTCAGCCAAATTTGATTTTACAAAATCAGGTGGTTGATTGGCTGCAAAGCTGAGTCATCTATGGCCACCTTTATTCGTTCTGAATTGTATGGTCATTTTAGAAGCAGTTCTCAACTTCTGTAGAAAGTAGGAAGATCGATGTGTCTTACCCTCTTGTGATGATCTCGTGAGACAGGCAGGCAGGAGCAAAGCTCGCCCTAAAGAGAGAGAACATAGTCAGCATCACATATTCCAGCAGCAACCTCATATGCCCAGCCAGGTCCAGACACGCACCCCACATCTTTCAGTGTGTTCCTCAACTCGCGGCCCAAGTTCTGAATATAATTCCACTGGTTTTCCTGCACCGGCTGACCACTCAAGTGCACATTGTCCACCGTCAGCTGAGCTTCATCGAAGAGCCACTGGACCACAAATACTGGACCTGGAAGAGAAACGATTGTCTTAGAGGGGATGGAGTCCATGAGATGGCAATCACTGGTTCAAAAGGTGGCATATTACCAGCAGCTGGACTTTGGTTTTCAGGATACATTCATGCAGTGTCGGACTGGGAGATGGGAAAGCTGGGGAAATCCACTTGCTGGCCAAGCAGCAGTAATTAGGTGTTGCTGCTCACAGTGAAGACTTGCTGCAGGTTTCTATTGGGAGTGATAACCCAGGGTTACTGCTGCTTGGCCAGCAGGTGGATTTGCTCAGTTTTTCCAGCTCCCAGTCCGACACTGCATTCATGGACCTTCACGTTTAACCCTCTAGGTTATGAATATTGGGAGTAGCAAAAGTATAAAACGGAGGCCCATAAGGATCTTAACTTACTACATCTAATGTGTGCCAGAAATGCACCCTAACTAATCCCTCCTTTCTGCACCTTATATGGCAATGTCCCCCGATCGCAGATTTCTGGTAGCACGTTACAGGCTTCCTCCATGACGTAAGACCCACCAGTTTCCATAGATATTAAATCTCACAGAATAAGTCATCCCCAAGATTGACGAGACCGGTTTACTAGAAACCTTATTTGCTGCAAAACAGTGCATCACCTTCAGGTGGTTGTCACTCGTTCTTCCTACATTACAGGTCTGGAAGACTGGGGTTAGAAGTTACCTTCCATACAAGTTAAAAAACCGAAGAGAGATCAAGAAATGATGGCTACGCACCTTGTAATCCGTTCATGTATAAAACTAACAATGTGATAGGCTAAAGGAGGTTTTCTCACAATGCAACAAGTTTGAAAGAAAGGACACTGTCAGGGCCATGGCAATGCCATCACCATGGGAGGAGTTTCACCTCAACATCGGATCAGACATTATGATCATTCTTTTTACAAAAGGTAAAATAATAAATTGTAGCGGATTAGGAGGAAGTTCAGTTTTGCGTTGAAGTTCCTCTTAACGTACCCAACTAGATGGCTCCATCTGCCATGCTATGACCCTCCTGCATCACAGTCTGTTTCTGGAGGTCTGAATCAAGATGGATCTAAATTTACTAGTCTATATAGGAAAATCTTAGTACTCTCCAACAATGTGATGCCAGCCTGGCCAAGTCACTTTGATCCTCGGGCATCCCTTCTGTAATTGCAGATGCGTGCAACCATGAGACCCTTCTATTTGCGAGGTTTTAAACTAAGCCCCATCTGTTAGACAGCACGACAAAGTTACATTTTTTTGTGCACACATTGCAATTCCCCCTTCAAACCAGGTTTACTGGTTATAAATAGAGCATTTCCTCATCTTTTCTCTTTATAGTTCTCAGTCACTTTAGGTACATCAGTAAAGATCTGCCATTGGTCCTATTTAAGGAGTTTTATAGGTCGGTAGTAAACACAGAAGATCTGTCATCCTTGCCACATGAAAGATATATTTAACAACACTGGAGTTCAAAGACAGATAAATATAGAAAGACATGATGTGGTACAGATGTCCAGCAGCTGTAGGGGGTACAGAAGCTACCCAGTCTCGCCCGAAACTTACATCTGGAGTCCTGTCCAGCCACCACATGCCCCAGCCAACAGCAGCTCCTTCCAATCAATCACCGAAAGCTCAAACAGACCCAATTATTAAAGACACTGGCCAGTCTGAGGAGATGAATTTGGCTGTCAAAGGTTTTTTTGACCGAGATGGAGGTCTCTACAGGAACCTTTTATCTTCTGTACCCATGAAAACAGGGCACCAAGCAAGTACTTAGGCAAACCTGATTGGCCACCCTGATCTAGGTTCGTTCCAGAGCTTGCAGTTGGTGCCAGAAGTTCTAGAGTTGCACTTGAACTTTGTCAGCGCTGCAGTGGCCAATAAGAAGTTTACCTCTAAAAAAGGTCCACCCCCCAAAACCAACCACCCTCAAACCATACACTTCTGTTTATGACCAAATAGGAATCTGACCTAAACTTCAAACCGGATTATGAAATGCGGTTTGGTTGTGTTGAAACCCTAGCCAAGGGTAGTTTATGTAGCCTCCACATTGAGGTCTCCCTTGAGTCTCTTGCACCAAATCCAACACCTCATAGACTCCATATTATAAACTCCTCGGTTTCGGAAAGCTGGTTCAGAGGTTGTACTAGCAGAGGAACTCTCCTCCACTTATGACATGTCGAAGGGTTACTACCTCCTGGAACAAAGTAGCACAACTAATCTCTTAAATGCTTGAATGTAAGGGCCTTAGAGATCCCTGGTCCCTTCTACTAGATTGTAAAACTGAGTTTAAATTCACACGGTCATTTAAATGTTGGTTTTGCTTCATGTCCATTACCAGCGAAGCAAAGGGTGACAACTGGCAAATGACAGACACCGGGATTCACTGGTAAAATTCATGCAGACGCTGGGCCTCAATGGGGGATCAGTGTCGCTTTTTTAAGCAGACTTTTGTAGCGAGTTTGACCATTTGACATCATCAAGGGTTACTTTGTGCAGGGCGCTTGGCTGTCAATGTAATGCATGGGGTGGTAATGAGTTAACCTTCACTGTAGTAGGACTCACATGACGGGGTGGTAGTTTAGCCACTTGAGTACCAGCGGTCTCTGCCTCCTTAAAGAGAACCAGAGACGAAGCAGCCTCATGTATTTTACTATATACAGGTATATCTGTAGGAACATTAGAGATAACACCTACCCTGCTGTCAGTTTCATTCTTCACTGCTCCGCTTGCTTCCTTACAGCCCTGATAAAATCCCCGACTGAGTATTCAGTCTGGCTTTGCTCAGGAATTATTATAGCCGAGTCTGTCTTCTCAAGCCGACCCCCTTCTGGCTCTGCTATAATGACTCAGCTATAATGATTCCTGAGCAAAGCCAGACTGAACGCTCAGTCGGGGATTTTATCAGGGCTGATAAGAAGCAGGCTGCGCAGTGAAGGATGAAAGAGCAGGGTAGGCGTTTTCTCTAATGTTCCCACTGATATATATGGCAAAATACATGAGGGTGCTTAGTCTCTGGTTCACTTTAAAGAAAACCTGTAATGAAGAAAATCTCCCCTGGGGAGTACTCACCACGGGCAGGGGGGGTGGGGGGAGCCTCCGGATCCTATTGAGGCTTCCCCCATCCTCGGTCCCACGGTGGATGTAAAATATTTACCTCCCCGTGCTCCAGCATAGGCGCAGTATCGACTCTCCGCATGGAGATAGGCGAAAAAATAGCCGATCTCCGTCGGGCCGCTCTACTGCGTAGGTGCAAGTCTCCTGCGCAGTAGAGCAGACCCGACGGAGATCAGCTATTTCCGCCTATCTCCGTACTGAGAGCCGCAACAGCGCCCCCGCTGGAGCCAGGAGAGGTAAATAAATCAGCGCTTGTCAGGCTTGTCGGGGAGGATTCAGGGACACTTCGGGGGAGCCAGCGCTGGACTGCCTGCAGCTACAGGGGAGGGGGAAGCCTCATTGGGACCCTGAGGCTTCCCCTCCCAAGGTGAGTACCCCCCAGAGGAACTTTGTTTTGCTACAGGTTCTCTTTAAGGACCAGAGACCGCTGGTACCAGAAATGGCGGAATACTGACGGATAATGAGGAATCACCGCAATAGCAGTCACCGCCGCACGTCGGCAACATGGGCCACCCACTCTGCCGTCTCTATGACAGCAGAGTTCCTGTGAGCCGGTCAGGAGCCGCTTTCATTGGCTCCAGACCCGGTCTTTCAATGTAAGCCAATGGGAGCTGCTTACATTGATAGACACGGTCAGGAGCCAATGAAATCTGCTCCTGACCCGCTCACAAGGCTCTGCCGTCAGGTACAGGCAGAGCCATTGAGCTGCGGCGAGATAAGTCGGGATTAAAGGGGCGAGATCAACAGGAGAGCGCTGAAACCAGCAGATGCCCTACCAGCCAGGTAACCACCAAAACAGGGCGTTGATTTCAATTAGCTTGGTCCTAAAGTAGTTAGTGTGAGGGGCTATAGGAACAGGGCTCAGCTATAATATAGCCTAACTGAGGGTTAGTTGATAAGGCAACAGGGAGGCATGTTAGAATGAAGCAGAGAAGAGGTTAAGGTTAGGTGTAGAACAGAGATGGATGAAGGTGTAACGGGCCCTAAGCAAGAAGTAAATTTGGTGCCACCTTGTGGTCCTTTTGGTAAGGTAAAATGCAAAGAAGGTGGAAAGTGGACCCCTTGACACTTGCTAGGCCCCTGGCACCTGCCTAGTCTGCCTGGTAGCTGATCCTACTTTTGTGGAGAACCGAGGAGGAGAGGTTCGTGCTGGGCGGAGAACGGAGGAGGAGAGGTTCGTGCTGGGCGGAGAACGGAGGAGGAGAGGTTCGTGCTGGGCGGAGAACGGAGGAGGAGAGGTTCGTGCTGGGCGGAGAACGGAGGAGGAGAGGTTCGTGCTGGGCGGAGAACGGAGGAGGAGAGGTTCGTGCTGGGCGGAGAACGGAGGAGGAGAGGTTCGTGCTGGGCGGAGAACGGAGGAGGAGAGGTTCGTGCTGGGCGGAGAACGGAGGAGGAGAGGTTCGTGCTGGGCGGAGAACGGAGGAGGAGAGGTTCGTGCTGGGCGGAGAACGGAGGAGGAGAGGTTCGTGCTGGGCGGAGAACGGAGGAGGAGAGGTTCGTGCTGGGCGGAGAACGGAGGAGGAGAGGTTCGTGCTGGGCGGAGAACGGAGGAGGAGAGGTTCGTGCTGGGCGGAGAACGGAGGAGGAGAGGTTCGTGCTGGGCGGAGAACGGAGGAGGAGAGGTTCGTGCTGGGCGGAGAACGGAGGAGGAGAGGTTCGTGCTGGGCGGAGAACGGAGGAGGAGAGGTTCGTGCTGGGCGGAGAACGGAGGAGGAGAGGTTCGTGCTGGGCGGAGAACGGAGGAGGAGAGGTTCGTGCTGGGCGGAGAACGGAGGAGGAGAGGTTCGTGCTGGGCGGAGAACGGAGGAGGAGAGGTTCGTGCTGGGCGGAGAACGGAGGAGGAGAGGTTCGTGCTGGGCGGAGAACGGAGGAGGAGAGGTTCGTGCTGGGTGGAGAACGGAGGAGAGGTTCGTGCTGGGTGGAGAACGGAGGAGAGGTTCGTGTTACAAGGGGGAGATTAGTGGAAGGAGGGAATTGAGAATGGCCAGATATTACAGATAGTTATCGGTATCTCACACCCAAACTCACCAATGACCATAAAATGTAACCCTATTACAGGTGTATTGCACTGACAGATTTGTGCCATCACTGTTCCCCCTCTATAGGGGCAGCAGTTCATCAGGTACAGGCAATTCTGTATAATACTCACTCCTAAGGGTCGGGTAGATCTTGTAGCCGAAGAAGCAATTCCACTCTTCTCCCTCTTTAAACTGCTGCTTACACCTTTCTGGGACAACCCCATTCCAATACCTGAAAACAGAAGACTGGATTAACCATCGCAGAGCACAGTGACACTGAGTGTCCTCAGAGGAGCTCACAATATAATCCGTCACTAACTGTCCTCAGAGGAGCTTACAATCTAATCCCCAACATAGTCATAGTCTAATGTCCTACCATATTATTATATATTCATTATATAGCACTGACATCTTCTGCAGCACTGTACAGAGTACATGATCATGTCACTGACTGTCCTCATAGGAGCTCACAATCTAACACTACCTTAGCTGTAGTGTAACGTCCTACCATATTATAAGACAGGGAAGACTTTGCAGATAGTGTCTCAGGTATGGAGTGAACCGGTCATTCTAGTGATGCAAGTGCTGACTAGGTCACCATGTTGATGATGCCAATTTACATTAGCTCTACGGGTTTTACTGGGTAGAAAGACACAAGTGGTCATCTAACCCATGGTCTAGAAACCATAAAAAAACTACCGCTGCTTAAGAGGTAAGAACTATCATTAAGGCTAGGTTCACAGTGCTCAGCTGCGTTGCAGAAAAATTCTGCATGTCAACTTACTGCCCATACAATGCTATAGGGCCGTTCACAGTAATCGATCGCGTTATTCTAACTTGCTGCATGCAGGCTTTGCATTAAAGTTTGTCCAGTCTCAAGTGCAGTATACACACACACACACACACACACACACACACACACAGCAACTGACCACTGTGAATCCAGCCTCAAAAGAGGGGGGGGGGGGGATGTAAACTACTTTTTCAGCTCCTGAACTATGCAATCAGCATTATGGAGGCCAATGTGTATTGTGGTGATGTGATTTCATAGGCTTAGTCCTTGTTCCCCTTTGCCCTTACTTTGTTCCTCGTTGAATGGCCTCTGTAGGGGCACAGGTGATGATATCTGTGCAGTCCGTCGTCCTGTACTGTTGGTTGTCAAGAAACCAGCCAGAGTCCGATAGGCCTCGAACCTGTATCCCGGGATACCCCAGTTCCTCCAGCTGCTCCGCCACAAGGTCCACGTTGAGAAGAACCCCAGTTCCACCAGCACTACAGCAACAAACGTATACAAATATTTCATAAGGAATATTCCTGAAGGCCAACTGTCCAATCTCAATTAATAAAAAAAAACAAAAACAAAAGGCTATTTAGCCGTTACCCTTAACTGGCCAACCAGAGCCATATTTGGTCCAAGTCAGCTTTATATATTTTTAAGACACACCCCTTCAGTTTGTAGTTAAAGAGAAACAGAGATGAAGCACCCTCATGTATTTTATTACATTTATCAGTGGGAATATGACAGTAAACACCTACCCTGCTTTTAGTTTCATTGTTATCTGCTTAGTCTATTAGCAACTGTGATAAGAATCCACCGACAATTCAGTCGAGGTTTGACCTGGAATCATTATAGCTGAGTCACTCTTCTGTGGAGTCCTTTCAAGCCCAAGCCTTCCCCCTCCTGGCTTAGATCTTCTGCTTTGCATACTGAGAGCTGTTATGACTGGGAGGGGCTGCTGCTCCTGAGAGAGAAGCTCTGTGGCTGTAATATGATCCCTGTGTGCACTAGATTCTCATAGGAATGAAACTGCAGTTATTATCAGTGACACTTCCTACAGGCAGATCATACAAAAATGAAAGCACACAGATGAAAGGCTGCATTTAGCCCAGATAGCAGCATAGTCTCATATAGCCTAGACAGCACATCCAGAACAACTCATATAACCCGGAAGGAGAAGGGATATGAGCCGGCGGCCATATTTGATTTTTCCTGGAGCAATAATGGATAAAAAACACTCAAAAAGGCACACCAGAGCGGCAAAATTATCAGGTAGAGCATTTATTCTTTACAAGCTATCAACTGATATGTTTATTTTGTGTGAAACGTTCATCTCTGGTTCCCTTTAAGGTGCAAGTGAAGGTCTTTATTTGGTCAGAATCCCATCCTGTATCTCAACTACAAATCCTGCCCCTGAAAAAATCCATACCAGCTCACCTGCTTCCAGCCAGCAGAAGAATTTTAGCGGTGTCCAGACCCTTCCCCAACAACTCCTTCACCACCTCCTGTATGATGAGCGACCCCATGAAAGCATATTCATCTGGGATAAACAGGGGGGGAAAAAACAAAAAAAACAAATACACAAGTTACAGCATGTCTACTTCAAACAGGATAAAGATAAAAAAAACAAAAAAGCAAAACAAACAACTCAACAGAACATATGCAAACCCATCGGTCGTAGCTTGAGGACCTTACATCGACACAAACGACTGATCAAACACGCAGTTTGTTCAGCTTGGAACAGGACCTATCAATAGCGTTGAGCTCAAATATTTAGTGAAGTAATTTTTGCATTGCAAAAAATATTTTAAATATTCTTGAAACCATTGTATTTTTGCAATATGGCCATTGAAAGCGACAAAAACTCAAAAACACCAATCACTTGCAAAGGTAATGGCCAGATTTTAAAATTTCTTGCCAATATGAAAACCCGGAACCAACTTCCTTTCACTCCCATAATTCTATGCAATACTATTGACCCCGGAACCTCATCACCATCAGCCAATCAGACAACACCCTGAATATTTCTGCCAATGTATTCAAAATTGTGCCACTTCTGCAAAAATATGTCCAGAATGTTAAAGGGAACCTTACAAAAGTTTCACTTACCTGGGGCCTCTACCAGCCCCCTGCAGGAAGCTACCACGGACATTAATGTACATTTTTATGCATTATAAGTGCAACCTGCAACGCATACATTTTTACGCGTTGCTTATACAACATGTAAAAATGTACTTGTTAATGTCCACGGTAGCTTCCTGCACCAGCGGGAATGCGTGCAACGTTGTGGCCTTCTGACTCAGAGTCGGCAAAAACGAAACTAGCTGGTAGCAGGGGCCCGGAGGAGCCGTGAGTGACAGAGGGCACAGGATGGCTGCAGGGGCCTGGTAGATGCCCCAGGTAAGGTTTTTTTTGGAGTTAAGGTTCCCTTCAACATTCATGGAATTTTCCTCAGACCTTGCAAAATGGTTGTCTATTATATTCGTGAACATTTTTGAAAAATTTTGGCGTTTATGTGCCATCATTGCAAGTCAAATTCAATAGCTGAAAATTTTCTCACTTAAAGCGGATCCGAGATGAAAAACTATCTATAACAAGTAACTTGTCTATATAATCTTGTCTAAAGTTTAGAGATAGTTTACACAGCAAATCTAGCTACAGACAGCTTCAATAGAAAATGATCATTTCTTCCTGTGATACAATGACAGCAGCCATGTGGTTTGTAAACATTATGGTGGATACACACCATGCGTTTCCGCGTTCGATGCGTCCGTCGATACGCATCGATTCGATTATTTCCGACATGTCCTATTCAAGCTTTGATGGATCGTTAGGTCGATTTGCCATACTTTACATGGCAATCGACCTAAAAATCATCGAAATTCGTTCGGAAATAATCGAATCGACGCATATCGACGGACGCATTCGACGTAGAAACGCATGGTGTGTATCCAGCATTACACAGAGGCAAGCTTATCTGCATCTTGAGCAAAAAACCTAATCCCCTCTCCTCCTCCCCTCTGCCTCTGAAATCAATGGCTAGTAACACCTCCCCCTCCTCCTGCCCAGACTGAACTCCCATGAGCCCTTGCTACTGCCAAGGCTCTCTGAAAACCTGTGGGCGTGGTTTATTTAGTTTATAGGGAATTAGAGTATTAAAACAAAAACAAGTATTTGGCTTGAGGAATGCCCTATAAACAATAGGAAAGGAACACAATTATGCAATGAGTAAAAGTTCCTCGGATCCACTGTAACCACTTCCGGACGGTTATTCCTGCTAGGACAGATTTCATTTAGAACGGACCCGCCGCTACCGCTAGGACAGCAGAGATCTGTGAGCTGCTCAGGAGCAGATTTCATTAAATCCTGACCCCTTGATCACTGCGAGCCAATCTCAATCGCTCACATGGATCACAGACTCAGATGCCAATGAAATCAGCTCTTGACCAGATCACAAGGCTCTGCTGTCATAGCGACAGAAGGGCGAGTGAGGTTCCGAAACGGGAGAGCAGCGCTATCGTCAGTAGTGGCGGAACGTTAGTAGACCCAGTTTTTCATACTGGTTGTCTCTGGTCCATAAAGGACCAGAGACTGCGGATACCAAAGTGGTAAGAAATAAATAAATAATTACTTTTTTCAGACTTGGGTGTTGCTCCACTCCACACATCACTAGAACAATAAGGGATGAATCTGCAGAGAGGAGAGAATGGTTACAGCCAGTTTTCAGCACAACCACTGGTCTAAATACGGAATAACTATCATGAATGTAATATGGTAGGCCGGACACAGGCAATACTTACACCATATTGGCGTTCCACCAATGTGGATTCTCCTCAGGTTGGGTGGACAGAATCCCTGAAGCTGAAATATGAAATGAAGCTTGACACAAACATGTATGGTAAAGGGGAGGAGTACAGGCATGACATGAGGGTGACGCTATCGAGCAAGACGGGTTCTCACATGAGAAAAACAGTAGGAGTTGTGGTAAAGTCTGTAGCCCAGGAAGAAGAGGTGCATTATGGGTAGGAAGGTGACTGAACACACAAAGGGATGGCTACTTAGACATTGCCTGCTCACTCACCAGTTTTTGTGGCTGGCCAGCCTTTCGAACTCATGAGTCTCCGCATGGTGTCATAACGCAGGTCGCAGTTCTCCCGGCTGATGCAGTACCAGCCACCTGACAGTAGAGGGTGACAGACAAGCATGAAATGAAACAGTTGAACAAAATACAACAGATGAAAAGCCCTTTTTCACTAGGCACAGATCCGAAGAGAAGATTAAAACAAGTTTTCCCAATGTTCAGAAAAATTGCAGGTGCGCCGTGATGAACACAGTAATGGCAGTGCCGCTTTTCCACTGCAGTTATTGCACACATTGTGATTTTTACCGAAGCACAATGCACTGCTTGCTGTAGTCTTTGTGCAACTGCACTTATGCACTTTCGCCTGACAGCATCACCCACTCCCATGCACGCCTCCAGGACTTCTAGAGCTGCTCCAACACTATGGAACTTCCTACCTTCACCTATTCAGGCAGCCCCCTCCTTCAACATCTTCAAGAAAGCCCTCAAAACTCACCTTTTCATTCTGGCCTATCACCCCTCACTAGTGCTCTAAACCTGCAGCTGAACTCTGGTCCCCTACCTTTCCCTCTAGATTGTAAGCCTTTTGGGCAGGGTCCTCCTTTTGTGTCCTACCTGTTCATGCACCTCCATTACCGTACACCCATCCTATGGATCTGAGTGAACTTGACTGGCCTAGTACTCATAATGTGCTGTGTGATCTGGTTTTCTTGTATTCCTGTATTGTTGTATTGCTGTATGTCACCCCTAAATATTGTCTGTAACCTAAACGAATGTCCAGCGCTGCGTAATATGTTGGCGCTTTATAAATACAATAAATAAAATGAAAAGTATAACCCACAGGAGCACACACAAATCATGGTAATTTGCGATTTCCCCATGCGGCTTGAAGCCCTGCCCCCTCATCTTCCAAAAAGTATTGTGTCACACATATAAACAATTGTATGAACAACAATTCAATGCATGGGGAAAAAAAAAAAACAAAAAAACATTTTTTAAATGACAACTGAAGAGAGAGGTATACAGAGGCTGCCATATTTTATTTCCTTTTAAAGCAATACCAGTTGCCTGGCAGTCCTGCTGATCCTCTGCCTCTAATACTATTAGCCATAGCCCCTGAACAAGCATGCAGCAGATCAGGTGCTTGAACAACACCAGAAACAAGCATGCAGCTAATCTCGATTAAAATAAAATGTATTTCAATCTCCCGGGCATTATGACCATTTCCAGATTTAGGGTCGAAAAGCTGTGCAATTTTTTTTACATGCTTGCAGGACCCCCCCCCCCCCCCCACATTTTGGAAGAGTTAAATGATTGATCTCAAAAAAGAAGCCAGAAGAAAATTAAAGCACCAAAATTGGGACCCTCTCCCATCCCCCCCTTCCCCCTACCTTTACCCACCATTGTATATCCAAAATTGGGTTGATGTACGTCAAACCCAGAGTTGGCCATTATCCTACTGTATGTGGTCTCCTGGTTAGAAGAAAGGGTACAGTTCTGATCAGTTTTCTATAATGCCTGAAGAAGAAACTTAACATTTCGAAAGCTTGCCATAAACCAGGGTCAGTCAAAGGTGTTAACAGAATCAGCGTTTGTTGGTTTTAGGTCTGCATTTCTGACAAGAGACCTGGGTTAGAATCTCAGCTCTTCCTGTTCACTTTAAAATGCGATCGCGTTTCAATTTCCACCATGCGATTGTGATTGCGACTGAGCTACTATACTCATAGTAAAGCTCAATCTCATCCAAAAGGCGGCAGGACAATTGCGTTTTGACCAGAATCTCATCGTACTAATGGAAATTGCTGCTGCAGTTGTACCTTGCGATTAGAATCAAATTGCAGTGTAGTGGAAAAAGGCCCTTTAAAAACGTTCTATGACTTAGGACATCATAATCCAGGGAAGGCTTAAAGTGAAACGGTGAATAGGCAGAATAAAATCTGAGTACACCAGAGGAACAGCTTTCATGTAGACAGCGGATTGTTGGCAAGCACAATGGCACCCGTATAAGTGGTTACAGCTCAGGCCTCGCCAAAGCCGGTCTTCACCTCTGACCTGAGGTCACGCCAACATGTCACTCATTCAAGTCTTCAAGGACGTGTTTTGGAAGCGAATGATGTTCTTACAACTCCCTACCACAAGCCTAGTGTTTATTTTCTCTTCCCTCACTTGGGCAGAGGGCCCAAAACATCCAGCCATGAAGAGGAAAAAAAAAAAGCAAAGCTACCATGATAAAAGTAAAACTCTTACCTTCCAAGAAGAGAAGCCACCGGCGACTGCCTTTGGACTCTTTCAGATAGTAACTAGAAAGTAAACAGAAGAGGAGACTTAGTGTGCGGTGGTCAGAAGGCAGGCGGGCGGATGGACAGCTATCAAAGGGAAGATTCTGGAATCTGGAACATGCGGCGGCTCTCACATTCTTTTTCACTGTAGATATGGAGCGAATGCACAGAGAGGGGCACATCTACAGCACACTGAATAAACTTGGCAGTGCTAGGACCGATTTCTGGCCAAATCTGAACAATTCATAACAAAAGCATTCCCTTCCTGCCATGGATAAAAGAATGCCTCTTCCGAGCTTAAAGGATACCCGAAGTGACATGTGACATGATGAGATAGACACGGGTATGTACAGTGCCTAGCACACAAATAACTATGCTGTGTTCCTTTTTCTCGCTCTCTTTCTCTGCCTGAAAGGGTTAAATATCAGGTATGCAAGTGGCTGACTCAGTCCCGACTCAGACAGGAAGTGACTACAGTGTGACCCTCACTGATGAGTCAGGACTGAGTCAGCCATTTACATACCTGATATTTAACTCTTTCAGGCAGAGAAAGAAAAAAAGGAACACAGCATAGTTATTTGTGTGCTAGGCACTGTACATACCCATGTCTATCTCATCATGTTACATGTCACCTCGGGTATCCTTTAAAGTTCTTTATGAGTTGCATAGTCGCGGGTGACTAGATGCGTTTTTTTGGCAGTGATCACACAGTACCTGTTAGTTCACCGCAGAGCTGTCAGCGAAGGAGGTTGGCAGGTGCAGTCAAGAGTTTAAAGAGGAGCTGTAACCGAGGATTGAACTTCACCCCAATCAGTAGCCGATACCTCCTTCCTATGAGAAATCTATTCCTTTTCACAAGCGGATCAGGGGGGTCTGTATGGCTGCTATTGTGGTGAAACCCCTCCCAGTGTGATGTCATGACCATGGTCCTGGCAGTTTGCTGTCTGAGCCTTGTTGCATTGTGGGAAATAGCAGTTGTTTCCAACTGCCAAGCAACCAGTCTCTCCCTCTGTGCATATGTATATCAATTACAAATCAACCCTTTAGGCCATCGCATTGTTAGGGGGTGTGGTTATAGCTAATGGCAGTTGGTGCTCTCTAGTTTTTTCCCATGTCTGCCAGTAGTAAAGCTGCTGACATGCAGGCTCATTGTGGATCAAACAATATGATCGAATTTCCTGATCTCTATTTAACATCTCACTTTGCAATGTATGGATTTATTTTTCTTTTAGCTAGAGTTCCTCTTTAACCATCCCCATGCCCGAAATAGCATCAATCCTCTGCCCTCCCCATCCCATCACTCACTACCCTCACCCTAACATTCACTTACCCCTCACTCAACCGATGTGGCAGATTGGCTACATGTTGTAGTTTGCTAGGAGCCAAATTATGCAGTGACTTCTTATGCCAGCATGATTCGGGTTAACCACAAACAGCAGTAAAAATGCAATTTTGGCAAAACGCTTTCAATTTCACACAGCTCAAGTGATACTCCTCTCACCTATCCCACCACCAACCATCCCAGCCACATAACAGCCAGTGTAAGACTTGGGCCGCTCTTCACCCACAGCATGCTTTAGTGTGGAAGCCATTTAAGATTTGACCTCATGGGCTTAAAATTCAATTGTAATGAGAGATGTATATGAAGGCTGCAATATTCATTTCCTTTTAAGCAATACCAGTTGCCTGGCTGTCCTGCGGATCCTCTGCCTCTAATACTTTTAGCCATACACCCTGAACAAGCATGCAGCATATCAGTGGTTTCTGACAATATTGTAAGAAATGACAAGAATAGCTGCAGGTTTGTTTCAGGTGTGTGATTCAGACACTACTGCAGCCAGATAGATCAACAGGGCTGCCAGGAAACTAGTATTGTTTAAAAGGAAACACCCATATCCCTCTCAGTTAAAGGTTCCCTTTAATAAAGAAAGGTTTTTCTTTAAAAGTTATGCTGTTGCGCATCTGCTAGAGTAGAGAGGAAGCTCTGAGTTCAGATCAGCTTTAAAGACCCAGCAGGACGGATTGTGTAATGGTATCAGGACACATGCTTGATTCTTGCCCGAGACGTCACCCATCGATCCTCTCAGCCAAAAGTGATGTAGCATGTGTATAAGGCTTTACACCAGCCCCGCCCTACAACCCAATTGGCTTACCACCTTTTCCATTTTGTATTGGGGCGTGGCAGCTCCATCCCTTCCATGGCATTTTTCCAGGTTGGCAGCAGCTAGGACCACACTGCCAGTGCTGGTTGCCATTGTCCTAGCTACTATAAGCAAACACTAGGAGGTATGTATGTGCCACTTACTGCAAGTCTATGGGCGCCAGGACTTCCACAGGCAGCGGTGATGCTGGCCTAGGTCATGCACTAGGGAGGGAGGCCGCACATCCCAAGTATAAAAGGTTTATGGAGCATAAATCCATGTTACTTTAGACAGTGGCGTAGCTAAGGAGCTGTGGGCCCCGATGCAAGCTTTACATTGGGCCCCCCAAGCACTCTATACCTAGCAATTGATACGGCGCTCCAGAACCTGCCAATGGCAACTACAGTGTCAGAGGTGCAAGAAGGGGATGGGGAACAGTGTGTTAGTGATTACTACTATTCAAAGTATCTATAGAAGTTATTATGAGCACAAGACCAATAGAGCGCTAATACTGTAGTTGAGGGAGGGCCCTCCGGGGCCCCTCTGGCCCAAGGGCCCCGATGCGGTTGCTACCTCTGCACCTCCTATTGCTACACCCCTGTCTTTAGAATTTTAGAGGTACAAACAATTTGTACATAGAGAAATATTGGTTCAGCACTATGGACAGCGCATAAAATGCCAATTACCATTCTTATTCAAGGCCAGTCCTGGAATTTGTTCTACATCTCCCTAACAGCTGTCTCCCATCAAGTCCTCACACTATGCTACTGGTTCCTTAAAGTGAACCTCCGGACTAAAAATCTACTCAGCAGAACTGAAAAGGCTTGGTATTTAACAGTTTCACAGCATCAGAACTTTGTTTTTTCTTACCAAAGCATTTTTAGCTGCATTTTTAGCTAAGCTCCACCCATCAAACAAAAAAGCCCAGGCCGTCTTTCCCTGATGCTGTGCAGAGCATGATGGGATTTCCTATGTTATTCATGTTGCCTAGCAACTGGGAGAGGTGCTCAGGACACAGGACAGTTGGAACTGTGTCTCATGCTCCCTGTCACCTCCTTTCAACCAAAGAGATTGCTGCCATCATGAAATGAAACATTTGCCTGTTCTTTTAAAACAGGGTGGGTAAGATTAGATTACCCATCTATTTTAATGAACATAACTAATGTAACTTAATGACCGAATGTTTGTTTAGGCTGAAGTTACTCTAACTTCTAGAACATTTCTGAATGCCTGATGAAGCAGGATTGCACCTGCGAAACATGTACCATGGAGTAGTCATTTTTTTTTTTTTATCTAAAACTGACAATTTTGTGTATCGGGGAGGTAAGTCCACCACCTTTTTATATTCTTTTTTTTTTTTAAAGTTGTTTTTCTCGGTTTGGTGCCTCTGTACCGGTTTACAATGTTACTTCTAAAGTTATGATCATTCAGCCAATCAAATTAACTTCCTACTGTTTTTGATTGGACCAATTTCAGGCTGCATAAAATCTCCGCCCAGTTTGTATGCAGGCAGAACCAACAGCAATACAGATCCAGTAAAAAACAACTGGGTACAAGCCCACTTTCAATGGTCCCTCCACCAAAATGTTATCAGTTAACCAACAGCTTTACATAACTGCTGGTAAATGGAGGACTATTTGGCAGCAGCCATGAGCAGAAATGTGCATATTAAAGCGGACCTCCAGTGTGCATTACCTATTTAAGAGTTCCTCCTCGGGCCTATAAAATTTATAGTTACCAGCTGGGTCTTGTTGAGAATGAGGTTCCGTACACACATCCAATTTTAATCTGCAGATGACTGGCCAATTCTACCATTTTCTTGTAGTAAGGGAGCATACCTACACAATCTGTTCATAGTTTTTCAAAATCTGTTGGCGCTCATACTACATGGCGGTGGTAAAATTGGCCAGTGATCTGCAGATTAAAATTGGATGTGTGTACAGATCTTTAGTCCCAGAGCTCTGTGCCAGCCAGCTTCTGCGGTGTAGCCCCTCCCATCTGATGAAAAATCACGGCCTCTTTTCTCTGTTAACTAGGGAAAAAAAAAAAAAAAAAAAAAAAAAAAACCTATGGCTACTCGTCAGACAGAGCTCTGGGACTAGTTATCAAGGAGAAGAAAGGCATGGAATTATTGGTGTACGGAACCAATTGAATAGGTAATATACACTCCAAGTCTGCTTTAAGCCACATTTTTCCTCATCCACCTTTTTCGTAGATCTATGAAGTAGCCCAGCATCAACATATTAGATTTATCCAACTATGAGGTTTCAGGCTGCCTGCTTCAGCCAAGGGGGAGGGCCCCAGAGGAGCCATCTCCAGCAAAGAGAAGGAAGGCCCTTAGACCGCCATCTCCAGCAAAAGGAAGACCCCAGAACTTCCCACTGCAATCTTAAAGACATAAAATTAATGAACACAGATGCTGGAAACTCAAGGGCAGATACTTCTCCCAGTGGGTTGCCCAGGAATAGGGCAGCATATGAGGTCAATTAGCATCTATCCAAAGAAGAAATCGAAGCTGTAGATGGACTGACCCTTGTACATCTCCACTGAGGACCTCTTGCATACTCCCACCACACCCAGTTAAGACTTACCCAGCTGGACTCCCGTCGTTGCAGGTGATGGACTGGTTGTGCAAGAGGTGCAGCTTCATCTCCTCATCCAGGCGTTGGGCCGAGCAGGGGTACAGCGACTGTGCCAGGTTCTTGATCTGAGCCATGAAATTGTCCATGTTCCCCTCCACAGCGGTAAAGTCCAACGGGAAACTCTCCCCACCCCCATCTGTCCGCTCCCTACTGCTGGGCACCAGCTGCTGCCCCCGTCTCCTCAAGCTCTTCCTGCTCCCTGCAGGGACCACACTCAGCAGGAGCAACAGAGTAACGCACATCCCTCCGGCCATGCCAGGCACCCAGTGCCACCCTGTGGGAGAGAACAACATGCCGTTAATTATAAGGTGACCAATGAGACACAAGCAGCAGCAACGCAACCCAAGCAACTACAGGTTTAAAGGAACCCCAATGTGAGAAACCTATGGAGGCTGCCATATTTCTTTTAAACAATTGCCTGGCTGTCATGCTGATCCTTTAATACTTTTAAGTCCCATCTATGCGTTACGATTCTTTGTGCGATTCGATTACGATTCTATTTGCGATCCGATTAAATACGACATGTCCGATCGGAATTCGATCCAATTCCATTTGCCATGGTTTTGCAATGGCAAATCGAATCCTGATCAGATATGTGGGATTTAATCTGGTCGTAAATAGAATCATAATCGAATTGCACAGAGAATCGTATCGTGTAGCTTGGGCTTAACTGTTTGCCGACCGCGTCATACCTACGGGCGTGGCCGCGGCGGCAGCCCCAGGACCAGCTAAAGCCGATTGGCGTAAAGTCCTGGAGCAGCAGTTTGCAGGAGATCGCGCACAGGCTGCGCGCACATCTGCATGGTGGGCAGAGCTCCGCCTTCGCCGCTCAAAAGACTGTTGCACGGCGAAACCGCCGTGTATTTACATGTACAGCGCTGCGATCTGCAGCAGCGCTGTACTGGGGACAGCCGTGTGACAGGGCTGTCCCCCTGGGGGACAAGAGAGTGATCGGCTCTCATAGGCAGAAGCCTATGACAGCCGATTGCCGTGATTGGCTGGCTGGGGGGGGGGGATTTGGCAAATTTAAAGAAAAAAAATAAACAGGGGGACGATCAGACCACACCAGCAAGGCCTTAAAGCTGCAGTGGCCAATTAAGCAGGAAATACCCTGGTCACTAGGGGGGGTTAACACCATGGTCCTCAAGAGGTTAAGCCATAGACCTGAACAAGCATGTAGATCAGAGGATTCTGACAAAAATCTGACAAGACTAGCTGCATGCTTGTTTTAGGCGCGTGATTCAGACACTACTGACCAGAAAGATCAGCAGGATAGCCAGGCAACTGGTATTGTTTAAAAGCAAATAAATACAGCGTGGCAGCCACTGTATGCCTCTCACTTTGGATGCCTTTTAAAGCGGACCTGAACTCAGAACTCCTCTGTTCTAAAAGATACAAAACAGCATAATAACCTTAAAGAGAAACTCCAACCAAGAATTGAACTTTTTCCCAATCAGTAGCTGATACCCCATTTTACATGAGAAAGACAATGATTTTCACAAACAGACCATCAGGGGGCGCTGTGTGACTGATTTTGTGCTGAAATCCCTCCCACAAGAGGCTCTGGTACCTTAGGGTACTCTGGGCAAACTGCCACAATGTAACAATGCTCACAGACAGGAAATGGCTGTTTACAGCTGTCTGCAAGGCCAGAACAGCTAGAAACAGCTTACATAACCTGCCCACAGTAAAAATGTCACCATGTAATACATGTCAGAATGTGAATCTGGGAGAGGAAAGATTTTACAATGAGCAAACACTGCCTAAATCATTTATACATAATTATGGTAAAAATGAAGCACTTTTTTTACTACATTATTTTCACTGGAGTTCCTCTTTAACACAGTCATGTGACACAGGGAAGGATCGAATTACAACTAGTGATTAGACACAAATGTGGGGGAATTACACGGGTTAACTCTTCAGTTACATACAGGGTGCATTTCTGTTATGTTTTCCTTGCGTCCTGTGCAAGAGTTCACATCCACTTTAGATACAATAGATAGTCTTTTCCGCATACTCCCCACCCTTATAGTCAAGAGTCAAGCCTCATCCATGCACTAGATCAGTGATGGCTAACCTTGGCACTCCAGCTGTGACAAAACTACAAATCCCATCATGCCTCTGCCTTCCCGAGTTATGCTTAGACCTGTCAGTGTATTGCAATGCCTCATGGGACTTGTAGTTCCACCTCAGCTGGAGTGCCAAGGTTAGCCATCACTGCACTACATAATCCTTGGCCCAAGGTGGCTGTTCTGAGCAGCCTCTGTTGGGAACCTAGATTACAGTGGTTTGCAAAAGTATTCGGCCGACTTGAAGTTTTCCACATTTTGTCACATTACTGCCACAAACATCAATTTTTATTGGAATTCCATGTGAAAGACCAATACAATGTGGTGTACACGTGGGAAGTGGAATGAAAATCATACATGATTCCAAACATTTTTTTACAAATAAATAACTGCAAAGTGGGGTGTGCGTAATTATTCGGCCCCCTTTGGTCTGAGTGCAGTCAGTTGCCCATAGACATTGCCTGATGAGTGCTAATGACTAAATAGAGTGCACCTGTGTGTAATCTAATGTCAGTACAAATATAGCTTCTCTGTGAGGGCCTCAGAGGTTGTCTAAGAGAATATTGGGAGCAACAACACCGTGAAGTCCAAAGAACACACCAGGCAGGGCAGGGATAAAGTTATTGAGAAAATTTAAAGCAGGCTTAGGCTACAAAAAAGATTTCCAAAGCCTTGAACATCCCACGGAGCACTTTTCAAGCAATCATTCAGAAATGGAAGGAGTATGGCACAACTGTAAACCTACCAAGACAAGGCCGTCCACCTAAACTCACAGGCCGAACAAGGAGAGCGCTGATCAGAAATGCAGTCAAGAGGCCCATGGTGACTCTGGACGAGCTGCAGAGATCTACAGCTCAGGTGGGGGAATCTGTCCATAGGACAACTATTAGTCATGCACTGCACAAAGTTGGCCTTTATGGAAGAGTGACAAGAAGAAAGCCATTGTTAACAGAAAAGCACAAGAAGTCCCGTTTCCTGTGTCCCCCACATGGCTTGTGGCAAACTGCAAACATGTGAAGAAGGTGCTCTAGTCAGATGGAACTTTTTGGCCAAAATGTGAAATGCTATGTGTGGCAGAAAAGTAACACTGCACATCACACTGAACACACCATCCCCACTGTCAAATATGGTGCTGGCAGTATCATGCTCGGGGGGTGCATCTCTTCAGCAGGGACAGGGAAGCTGGTCAGAGGTGATGGGAAGATGGATGGAGCCAAATACAGGGCATTCTTGGAAGAAAACCTCTTGGAGACTGCAAAAGACTTGAGACTGGGGCGGAGGTTCACCTTCCAGCAGGACAATGACCCTAAACATAAAGCCAGGGCAACAATGGAATGGTTTAAAACAAAACATATCCATGTGTTAGAATGGCCCAGTCAAAGTCCAGATCTAAATCCAATCGAGAATCTGTGGCAAGATCTGAAAACTGCTGTTCACAAACGCTGTCCATCTAATCTGACTGAGCTGGAGCGGTTTTGCAAAGAAGAATGGGCAAGGATTTCAGTCTCTAGATGTGCAAAGCTGGTAGAGACATACCCTAAAAGACTGGCAGCTGTAATTGCAGCAAAAGGTTGTTCTACAAAGTATTGACTCAGGGGGCTGAATAATTACGCACACCCCACTTTGCAGTTATTTGTAAAAAATGTTTGGAGTCATGTATGATTTTCGTTCCACTTCTCACATGTACACCACTTTGTATTGGTCTTTCACCTGGAATTCCAATAATATTGATTCACGTTTGTGGCAGTAATGTGACAAAATGGAGAACTTCAAGGGAGCCGAATACTTTTGCAAACCACTGTATGGTCTTTCGATGCCAGGAGGAGCGAGATCTTCCCACCATAGTTTGTGGCTTTGCTCTCACCCGCATTGGGAGCTTTGGGCATTGAACTACCCTTGGACAGTTCCCACACCTAAATGCAAACAACGCCAAACAATTACAGTGCTTAAGAGTCTCAAAAAGTATCATGAGCATTTATCTGACCATCTCTAATGGCTTCATTGCATTTTTTATGCACAAATAGTTTTAGGAATGACAAAATGTAACGTTCTAAGCCTATAGTACATTGATGCCATTATGCATGTTGGCCAGAAGTGACAGCCCTCCGCAGGGAGCGTCTGCTTTGGATTCCAGCCGTGTAAACCGCAGTCGCTGGTCAGGTTACGGCAGTTCATGTTGCAGGTCACAGGCCTCTGTAGCAGCAGAGCATTATACCAGGTTAGCCTCTATAGACAGAACATGCTTGTTCACAGCTAGAGTTCATGGAGATCACAGGAACGTCAGGAACATAAAGCGTTCTGAGGAACCAAAAACAAGCAACACTACAGAGTTCACAAAAATAAGCAACCCACCTCATGCTGTGGGAGAAACCAACAAAGGCTTCTTTGGGGCCGCTCTGCCCTGAATGCCCCTGTTCTTAAAGGGAACCAAGCACCATTTTTCTTTCCTGCGGTTTCTCCCGGTTTCTAATAGCTATATGAGCAGCCATGTTCCCATCTCCCCTTATTTATCTAGTGGCAGGTGCGAAGATAGCATGTGTGACTTCACTAAACTCTTTGAAGCACAGTGTGCCATCTCCCAACCCCCTGCTGATTAACAATTGTGTGCTCTCTGCTAATGTGTGCAATGAAAGAATTACACCAGCCCTTATCTGCCCAAATGTCTGTGGATCGGGCCCTGCAGGCTGAGGAAGTAGGGTAATAAAAGCCTCTGCTAAACTTTTAAAATGGGGCAAAAAAAAAAAAAAAAAAAAAAAAAAAAAAAAAAAAACCCTGCTTGGTCCTCTAAAGTAAACCCTAACTGTGTTTGACTTACACCCATCATACTTACCTCCCGCTTAGTCTATTCAATCTTTTGCCTCTGTTTGTGCTCTAGGATATGTATAGATGTGCAGCTCAACCAACACCAGACCACTCCTACACGTATATAGTAAACATCGGTAAGTATGACTCAGAGTGACTGGGTTAGAAAATTAGGTAAAGAAAAGCAGAACCCATCTGCACCCAGATCTCACTTTAATGAGTCATAAACACAAGAATATGGATAAAAATTGGCATTTATTAATACAATTAAAAAGATTAATATTATTCATACAAATTGTAGGTGATCTGATTGTCTGGACAGCTAGGGGAGAAAAAGTGTATCAATATGCAGCGGTAATTATACAGTAATGCAACATATATTCCAAACTGAAAAAGAGAGCACTTTCAATTTTTTAAGGAAGCCCATAAGGCTAAAATGTCCTACAGTATAGGGATGCTAGGATGCAGAGAGATGATATGATAGCAACAGGAGTTATCACAAAGTTCCTGACCAAAAACAGGTAACAGATGATGCTGTGGCATTCCTGTCCACAGGCAGAAGAGTATGTAATAGCAATGATCAATAGGCATAGAATAATAATTATATATAAAGTCAGCGCAGGTCTATAGTAATACAGCTTTCATCATTTTTTGGTATACAGGATCTTCGAACAAAAGGGTAAAGAAGCAAGGCTTACCAGATTCCAACAACCCACATTATAAGGTTGTAAACGAATTTGATAGGTGGTCCGCAGAACTTTCAAATGGTGTCGTTTCACCAGCGATGTCGCCTTCTGCCTTGGCGCTGACACTTGTTTTTTATAGAAGAATAATTGCCTGCTACTGGTCAGGAATTCTATGCCTATTGATCATTGCTATCACATACTCTTCTGCCTGTGGACAGGAATGCCACAGCATCATCTGTTACCTGTTTTTGGTCAGGAACTTTGTGATAACTCCTGTTGCTATCATCTCTCTGCATCCTAGCATCATTGAAGTGAGATCTGGGTGCAGATGGGTTCTGCTTTTCTTTTCCTGTGCTCTAGGATAGATGAAATTGGCAGACTCCATGACAGCCTTCAGATCAGTGCTGCTTGAACCTGTAACATCGCCCACTTGAGCACAGACTGGTACAAGACCAAGGGGGATGGCGCATGTGGAGAAGGCCTGCAAGGCCTTCAGCTTCCAGAGAGACAAGAATGACTCGATCTAGCAACGATCCCTTCCAGTTCTGGCTAGAAGAAGATGGCTTAGCAGCAGTGCTGCATGCATTCTGTAGTAAATAAGATAAGTAGCACAACACACGGTGGCACAGATGGTGTTGTGATCACGCATGTTTCCATTGTGCGGACATTGTGTTTGACAGTGTGTACAAGGCCTTAAGGATACCCGAAGTGACGTGACATGAGATAGACGTGTATGTACAGTGCCAAGCACACAAACAACATTGCTTTCCTCTCTGCCTGAAAGAGTTAAATATCAGGTATGTAAGTGGCTGACTCAGTCCTGACTCAGACAGGAAGTGACTACAGTGTGACCTTCACTGATAAGAAATTCCAACTATAAAACGCTTTCCTAGCAGAAAATGGCTTCTGAGAGCAGGAAACAGATAAAAAGGTTCAACAGTTCATAGCTTTTAGCTCTGGCAATACTTCAATGAATGTGTCATTGAGAAAACACAAAAAACAGTTAAATCTTTTTAAGGCTTTAAACATAAAATGAAACTGTGGAATATCTTCAAAAGTCATTTTTAGGAGAAGGGAGATTGAAATAAACGATTGTTTCTTTTGTTTATTTTCACTTTGGGTGTCCTTTAATGCTAAGGATCCTTTTAGGCCTCTTACACTATACACTAAGACTGGTACATTTTAACTAAAACTAAAAACGCCTAGAATTTGAAAACATGGACATTACCTTGCACATCAGTTGTCCATTCAGTTATAATGGACAGCAACTGATTTAGTGCAAAAAAGAACCCTTACACTACACAAGCTGCTGTCCGTTCTTAACTGAAAGGATAACTTTCGTGTACAAGGTAATGTCCATTACTTGCTATGGCTCAGTTCACATTGTATGCATTTTAACTGACAGCTTTTTCACAATGCACTGCTATGGAAACTTAATACACATCAGTTTTTCAGCGCATAGTGTAAAGGAGGCCTAACAGACGTGACAAACGTTGCTCTACAGATATAATGCTTTTACAGTACAGTACATAGCTGAGTACATAGTCAGGTCATGGATGCTCAGGAGTGCACAATGAAATCTCTACCACAGCAGTCAAATGTCCCCATCAGAGCCAAAGTACGTACATTAAGTACAGGAGCAGTTTGTGGGTCTGGGATCTCTGCGCGGAGCCGCTGGCCCGAAGTCCCCGCCGGTGCAGAGACCGACCTCACGAGGTCATCCTGCACTGCGCAAGCACCGCTGTCAATCAAGTCAACGTTGTCCGGAGTGTACTGCGGCTGCGCAGCTGTTGCTGGCGGCCGAATTATAACGTTTTAAAAAGTAACTTCAGCTCAGTCTTCTGACGGCGCAGAAGTTACTCCGTGTGGCTGCTATAGCCGCAATACCTATTACAGCCTATGGTAGCGCCAGCTGCGCCCAAATCTTCAGCGCTCTAACATGCTTGTGTCGTGGATATCTGGTGAGCGCATTGATTGCGCATGCTGGTGACGGACACGCTCAGCCTATGATTGCACATGTGCTCACCGGTGGGGTGGCGGGGAGAGCTACGGTGTATGAAGTACTACAGGATGTTAGGATTTTTCTTTTAGCCTGAGGAGCGCTGGAAGTTTGGACACAATGAAGGCAATGCATTGCTGGAGTGGGAGCTGTGGCTGCAGTGTGCGCTGGTTAAGGGCTCCGCCTCTGACACAAGAGACCAGGGTACGAATCTCAGCTGCTCCTGTTCAGTAAGCCAGCACCTATTCAGTAGGAAACCTTGGGCAAGACTCCCTCACACTACTACTACCTATAGAGCGTGCCCTAGTGGCTGCAGCTCTGGCGCCACCCCAATGTTATGTGTTTGATGTGGACTCTTGGAAGATAACCAGTAAAACCTGAACTCCGAACTTTGCTCTAAAAACAGATAAACAGCATAATTTACTTTTTTTAAAAACAAAAACACAATTTCTTTGAAGATTTATTGCAGGATTTGTAACAGTTAACCCTATGGAGGCAGACATAGGGTTAATATCCTGTGTTTACAAATTAGCTGCTCTGTCATGGCAGCCAGCTGACAGAGGGGAGAGAAAATTACAAGTTTTGATTAGCCACATATTGGGTGGGGGAAGGGGGGGGGGTTTAATAGATAGACTAAACCCTCTAAATACATACAGGGTGCATTTCTCTATGGTTTCCATACAGTGGTTTTAAACTGGTGATTAACTGTTGAGCGCCAACAACTTGAGCGCCAACAACTTTGTTAATACAAATTATACAAAACTATCAGAACAGATGTGGGAAAGGAGAAAACCAAAAGACCAGAGGAAACCCATATAGCGCAGGGAAACAAAACCTCACATTTATGATGTTGGATTCAGAAACACAGCACAGATGCAAATATAAAGGCATCCATACACAAGGCCTTGATCAAGCTGAAAGCGTTTCCCATTGCGGGCTGCAGCCAATCACCATTGTGGAAAAGCTGCAATTCGACAAACACCACAGACGCCATCTTGAGTGCACAGGATTGATTATCGCATTCAAAGCCTGTTGAACACGCGGGTCTGAAAGCAGTGAAATCAGGAGAGGTGGCTCAACTGTAAATTCACATCTTAAAAAGGAAACCTTAACTGAGAGGGATATGGATGTTTCCTTTTAAACAATACCAGTTGCCTGGCAGTACTGCTGATCTCTTTGGCTGCAGTAGTGGCTGAATCACACACCTGAAACAAGTATGCAGCTAATCTAGTCCGACTTCAGTCAGAGCACCTGATCTGCATGCTTATTGAGGGGCTGTGGCTAAAAGTATTAGAGACACGGGATCAGGAGGACAGCCAGGTAACTGGTATTATTTTAAAAGGAAGAATCCATTTCCTTCTCAGTTTAGGTTCCCTTTAAAGGTCATGTGACATAATGAGATAGACGTGTATGTACAGGGCCAAACACAGATAATTAGCTGGTGTTCTTTTTTCCTTCCTCTGCCTGAAAGAGTTAAACATCCGGTATGCAAGTGACAGTTCTGTCTAGGATGGACTATAGCGCAACCCTTAGTGATAAGGAATAGCAGCCATGAAACACTTTCCTGGCAGTAAATGGCTTCTGAGAGCAGGAAAGAGATAAAAGCGGTCAATAGCTCATAGATTTTCTCTCTGGCATACTTCAATTCATGTGTCATTGAGAACAGGTCATGGAACAGTAAAAATGTAAAAAGTAGATTTGAATGTAAAATAAAAACCATTGGATAGCTAAAGTCATTTTTAGAAGGAGGATTGATACAATTGTTTATCTCAGTTTATGTTCACCTCGGATGTCCTTTAAGGGCCCGTTCACACTTAAAATCGCAGAACGCCGGCGATTACCGCCGGCGTTTTGCGGGAGTGATTTTCCCGCGATTAGCGCGGAAAAATCACTGGACACTGCAGCGGTTTTGGAGCGATCGCGATTAGCGTGCTATACACGCTAATCACGATCGCAAATCGCGGAACGCTCGTCGCCGGCAAACCGCTGCATGCAGCACGGTTGCGGTTATCGCTAACCGCAACCGCGGCAGTGAGAACACTGCCACTCGCCACATTGTGTAGCGGTTCTTGCAGAACCGATAGCGGTTTGCCGTGAGCGGGAATCATGCGATTCCGGCTCAGGTGTGAATGGGCCCTTAGAGGAACTGTGGTGAAAACAACAATGAATGAAGAAGAAGAAAAAAAAAAAAAAAAAAAAAAAAAAAAAAAAAAAAAAAAAAAGGAGAGAAGCCAGGAGGACCTCGCCACCTACGTTGAGCTGGAAGAAGCCCCAGGTAAGTGTATTCTTAATTTCACGCACTGCTCGGAGTCCCTTTAAAAGGACATCTGAGGTGAAAATAAACTGATAAGAAAAATCTATCCTTCTCCTAAAAATGACTTAGATATCCTACAGCTGTATTTTACATTTAAATCTAGATTTTAAAATGTTTAACTGTTTCATGGTCTCTGCTCAATGACACCTTCATTGAAGTAGGTCAGAGCTCAAATCTATGAATTGACCCTTTTTATCTCTTTCCTGTTCTCAGAAGCAATTTACTAACAGGAAAGTGTTTTATGGCTGTAGTGAGGGTTATGCTATAGTCTGACCTAGTCCAACCCGGTCCCGACACAGACAGAAACTGTCACTAACATACTTGATGTTTAACTCTTTCAGGCATGGAAAGAACAAACAAGGAACTCAGCATAGTTTGTGTGGTTGGCACCGTTGTCCTTTAAGCAAGGGATTGGATAGTAGGTGAGGGGAAGCTGTGTATTGGACAGTAGGTGAGGGGAAGCTGTGTATTGGACAGTAGGTGAGGGGAAGCTGTGTATTGGACAGTAGGTGAGGGGAAGCTGTGTATGAGATGGAAGTGTCCTAGGTAGGAGAGTATGCTTGCCTGAAGAGGTGAGTTTTCAGATTGCACATAAGAGTAAGGGCCCGTTTCCACTATAGCGTTGCGGAATCGCCGGCGAATCACCGCAGGCAAAACGCATGCGGGTGAGATTCCGCATGCGTTTTTGCCGCGATTTCGCATAGGTTAGGGTGATGCGATTTTAACTATGTCACTGCCTGTGTGAATTAACATGGGTACCTATGCGAAATCGCATGCGAATTCGCGGCAAAAAACGCATGGGGAAAAGGCATGCGATTTCCCTATTAAATACATTGCGTGCGATTCGCCTGCATTCCACACGCAGGCGAATTCTGAGGGCCCTAGCGTGCAGATTTTTTCTGCACAGAAAAACGGACAAGTGGAAACAGTCCCATCCACTTGTACTGGCTATGCGAATTCGCATGCGGGCAACGCATGCGAATTCGTGATAGTGGAAACGGGCCCTCAGTGTGGGTGAGTCGCGAATATTTTCAGGGAAGGTGTTTCAGAGGAGGGGAGAGGATCGAGAAAAGTCTTGTAAGCGGGAGCGAAGAGGTGACCAGAGAGGAAGACCATTGCATGTAGGAGTAGAGCAGAGATTGCAAAGGGGGAAGGGGGTTAAGCTATATGTACAGCGGCAGCCATGTGTGAGGACGGAGCTGGCAGCAGACATGGACAGGTAAAAGTATACTGCACATTTGACATGGGGGGGGGGGGAAGAAACATGCCAGGGGGGGGGGGGGGGGGAGAAACATGACAGCACTGGGCGTTTCATCGCTCATCCCAATATCGCTTGTCATCACCACGCACCCGATCGGCCACGACAGCCTGACATTTTGCAGCATGTCCTATCTACATACATGGCCCAAAATTGGTCGCATCATCGATTGGGCATACAGATATTAATCATTTTAAATTTAGTTATTGAATCGGATGGTTGATCGCTCACCAAGTCGATAGATGAAGGGCCAACTATAGTGTATGGCAGTGTGCGCGCGCGCTTGTGGGGGTTGGGTAAGTCAGTTCAAATAATCGGTAATATTACCAATATTTAAACCTAAACGGCATCATATGATGCCCAGATATGTACTCTGCAGTTCAGCCTCCTGCAAGAGGCCAGATTGGTCTACATTCAGCCTTCTCCATGAACCCTCCAATATTCCACAGGCCCTGAGCAGTGAGGGAATTACACGTGCCTGGATGTCAGGCCCGGCAACATTAAAAGCTTGGTGTACTGTAAATGACCAACAGTTGTCGGCAGCGCAGATGAAAGAGTCTGGAAGAGACGCTTGTGCAGATCAGTTCCTGTGACATCCGCAGACACTACGCAGAGTAATGATGAGGTAGAGAGAGCAGCACCAGGCTTTGAAGTCTCAGCCAACTCCTCAGACAAGAAAGTCAACAAGCGGGGCTGGGATATGGCGGATATATATGGCAAAGCAGCTTAAGTTTACCCATTACTTATTCAGGAGACTGAAGCACCGTTCAAATGCGTGCGGTGGGATAATAATTCACCTAAAGCCTCTCAATGGGGGCCCAGACTGGGATCTAGGACTTAAACACCCCCCCCGTTTGAGACATTCTATGCACAGGGTTGGTTAGAAAGCTCCTTCTAGCACCAAAATGCTTCCCCAGTCCTCTGTAGCATCAGTTAATCTAGTAACATGTAAGGGCCGTTTCCACTACAGCGAATCTGCACGCAGGATTCGCACAAGCAATAGAAGTGGATGGGCCCGCTTCCAATTGTGCGGGATTCTGTGCGGTTCGTCGTGCAGGGGGAAAAAAAATCTGCACGGCAGAGCCATCAGAATTCGCACGCCACACACGATTTGTCGGTAATGTAACTAAATAGGGAAACCGCAAGCATTTTAGTCTTGCGGTTTTCCCGGCGTTTCCGCGTGCATTTTCACTTAAAAACCCATGTCAATTCATTCCGGCATTGACATGGCTAAAATCGCGTTGTGCAAAAAGTGAGCGATTCCGTGTGAAAATCCGCATAGAAACGCCAACAAAACCGCAAGCGGATACATTGCTGCGATTCTCCAGTCGAAATCGCGCTGCAGTAGAAGAAACTGCTGGTGAAGTGGGTCTTGACCTGGTACCCTTTTAGGGCCCATTTCCTCCAGCAAATACTGCCCTGGCTGCAGAATGAAGTTTCTATAAAGGAAAGGGAGGGGGGGGGGGGTATGTAAGTGGCTGACTCAGTCCTGACTCAGACAGGAAGTGACTACAGTGTGACCCTCACTGATAAGAAATTCCAACTACGAAAAGGAGAGAGATAAAAATTGTCAATAGTTCAGAGATTTTAGCTCTGGCATACTTCAATGAATGTGTCATTGAGCAGAAACAAAACCGTTAAAAAAAAAAAAAAAAAAAAAGATTTAAACATAAAATGAAACTGTGGAATATCTTAAGTCGTTTTTAGGAGAAGGTAGATAAACTAATGAAATAAAACGATTGCATTTTCAATTCCGGTGTCCTTTAGTTCTTGCAAGTTATCTGAAGTAGAACTGAGTTCTTGCACAGGACAGAAGGAAAACAGAAATGCACCCTGTATGTATTTAGAGTGTTTAGCCTGAGCGTTTCCTCCTCACATGTGCCTAATCACTTGAGTTTAATTTGATCCCTCAGCTGCATCAGCTGGCTGCCTCAGCAGAGCAGCTAGTTTGTAAACACAAGATGTTATTTTTGCTTCCATGAAAGCAGGAAGTAGACACCCTGCAGATTTAGGGCAGTATTTATATCAGTTGTAACAAATATTTTTTTTTTCATAGGTCATTAATATGCTGTTGCTGATCTTTTAGAGGAGAGAGGAAGTTCTGAGTTTAGGTCCGCTTTAAAGGACAACTGTAGTGAGAGTGGTATGGAGGCTGTCATACTCACAGCATTTCCTTTTAAACAATACCAGTTGCCTGGCAGCCCTGCTGATCTATTTGGCTGCAGTAGTGTCTGAGTCACATCAGAAACAAACCTGCAGCTAATCTTGTCAGATGTGACAGTAATGTCAGAAACACCTGATCTGCTGCATGCTTGTTCAGGGGCTATGGCTAAAAATATTAGAGGCAGAGGATCATCAAGACAGCCAGGCAACTGGTATGACAGCCACGGCAGCCCCGGTTCCCCCATTATATTTGTAATGCTTATTAAAGAGGGGAGCTGTACATTATTCAGGGCGAGTTCCCTGGAGGTGAGAGGTCCAGGGCTTGCCCGCACTTCCCTCTAGGTATCACATGGTGGTTTGAGGGCCCCAGCTAGTGAGAGATCCTGGGGCCCCAGCTGTCGTGCGGACCAGTGTTTGGGATTACTCAATCACACAGCCTGCAGCTGCCAGAGGGGGTATTTGACTCTGTAGCAGCTTTCACTATTGAACATACAGCCACTCTGCCCACCTCCTCCCTACACTGCTCAACTAGCGCTTTGTGGCCAGCTCTGCAGCAACAGTTTCTTATCACTCTACTGTAGATGCAGATTTGGCCACAGCTAATTTACGGATTCCTGAAGAGGATATTTCCTTTTACACAATACCAGTTCCCTGGCTGTCCTGCTGATCTTTGGCTGCAGTAGTGTAAATCATACACCTGAAACAAGCATGCAGCTAATCCAGTCAGACTTCAGCCAACGCAACTGATCTGCAGGGTTTATGGCTAAAAGCGTAAGAGGCAGAAAAGAAGCAGCTCAGCCAGGCAATGTGTATGGTTTATAAGAAAATCAATACGTAGCGTGGGTAACCAGTCAGGCAATCGAGCATAATCACAGATCACCTGATCAGTCAGCTGGTTGAAAGAGCAAGACCACCATAATGATGAGGTGTTTATGTATTTGCCTGATCATTCTACCAATCACCATTATAGGACACTGGAGGTGAAACTAGACTAATGAAACAATTGTATCTATCCTTCTCCTAAAATGACTTAAGTAGATTTTAAATATAAAATAAAACTTAAGTTTTTACTGTTTTATTACTTTTGCTCAATGACACATTCATTGAAGTATGCCAGAGCTAAAATCTATGAACTATTGACCCTTTTTATCTCTTTCCTGCTCTCAGAAGCCATTTTCTGCTGGGAAAGGGTTTTATAGTTGGAATTTCTTATCGGTGAGGGTCACACTGTAATCTGACCCAGTCCTGACTCATACAGGAACTGCCACTTACATACCTGATTAAATCTTTCAGGCAGAGAAAGTAAAAAAGGAACACAGCATAGTTACTGTTGAGCTTGGCACTGTACATACACATTTCTATCTCATCACTTTACATGTCACCTCGGTATCCTTTAAGATCTGTAATGACCCAGAAGGGGTTTTCAAAACCCCACTTTTTTTAAATGCAGGTAGTTTTCTGGATCGCATTTTATTAGACTCTGACCCCTGGTCTCCTTTCACACTATATGCATTGTACTACACTCTCATCTTGCAGCTATGGGGCATCCAGTTCAAATCCCAGCCAGAGCACTATCTGTACAGAGTTTGTATGTTCTCCCAGTGTCTGTATTATGGGTTTCCTCCCATATCCCAAAAAACATACAGATAAGTTAGTGGTCTTCCCCCTAAATTGGCCCTACTATAATACGTACACTACACGATACATAGATAGAGACTTAGGACTCTGATAGGGATTGGATTGTGAGCAGGGACAGTTAAAAAGGTACTAGTAAAAAACAAACAAATTTTACTCACCTGTGGCTTTTACCAGCCCCATGCAGCTGTCCCGTGCCCTCGCAGATCGTTCTGTCCCCAGTCGCCAGGTACTTTCACTTCGCCAATAGGCCTGGCGACGCAAAGTCATCTGTGCGTACCCGTCCACAATAGCGCTATTGCAGATGAGAATGCGAAGAAGCAGACACGTGGCCAGCCCTGCGCAGTGAGCCCGTCAGCCGAATACGAAGCTAGCTGGCGGCGGGGGACAGGAGGATCCGAGTGTGACTGCGAGGCCATGGGACTGCTGCAGGGGGCTGGTAAAAGCCCCAGGTTAGTAAAACTGATTTTTTTAGGCTTAAGAATCCCTTTAAGGGCATATTCACAATGGGACAGTGCGGTTTAATGCAACATTAAAGTAGCAACGTATCTACGTTAAGGAGGTAACGCAATGCAAGCAGCGAGTTACCACAACGCAGCCCATAGGATTATCATTGCAGTGCGGTAAGCTGCGTTAGGCTTTATAACGCGGCACTGAACGTGACAAGACAATATATTCTATACATCGCTGCAGAAGATGTCGGTGCTATATAAATACCAAATAATAATAATAATACAATTTATTATTTTTCGATGCACCTCTGCATGCTGCTTTGCGGACAACGCTCAACGGAAAGCGCAGAAAACGGCGTCAGTTAATGTAACGCCTGTAGGGCCAAAACAATTCAGTTTCTCCTACAAGATAGATTATAAATACAATGCCTTTTCACCCACCAGCAAGCAAGTACTCAGAATCCTTTGGACAGTACTTTAACTTTTTGGTACTTTCTCAATTGCAGAGTGCTGAAAAGGTGATTTTAAAAACAGAAGATCAAAACTTTATCTCCTGGGAGAAAAACTTTAGGGAAAAAGTGAATTGGATCGGGCCCATAGTGTTAAAAGCGCCCAAGGGACAAGAATGGGCAAGTAGGGATGCTGCTCACAGGCTGCAATCCCCGATCTTCCTCATTCAGCTCATCCATGTCCCTTTCCATCCCTCTGCCTCTCCCCTCTCACATCATCTTCCTGCATCCCTCCTCTGCCTCTCCCCTCTCCTCCATCCTCCAGGACACGCCCCTTCCTCTTCTGCGGTTCTGGGTGTCGCCGCTCCGCTTTGATCTCTGCTTTTTTTGGCGTCCCATTTTCTCTCTGTAAACCGCAAGCAATGTCCACGGGGGGAGCGAGAGGGAAAGAGGAAAAGAAAATGAGGAATGGGTAAATACGGGCCTCTAGCCCTCGCTTCAGGTCAACAAAACCACTAATAAAATATTTAGGGGGGAAAAAAAAAAAAAAAAAAAAAAAAATTAATGTTACAGGAAAACCAGTCTGATAAAGATCTTTTTGAAGATAAAAAATAAAAATTTATAAATAAAAATGTTATCCCCAAACCCAAAGAGGACACTAGTCATACATCTTAAGTCTCATTGAAAGTGTCCTCAGATAACCGGTTCCCTTGGCACGCAACTCATTCGTTCCACAATAAATCTATACTTTAGAAACCCGATAACTGGTTGACGGATCTACTTATAGCGCATACACAAGCAATTTTGTTTGGCCAATCACTGACCAATTTTACCACCTCGACAGATTTTGACTTCTATGAAGAGATAGTGCAGGTAAGCCCTCATACTGCATGGAAGTGTTAAAGTGGCCAGCGATTGGCCAAAATTAGATGTGTAGCAAGCTTAACTCACGCAATGCTGCACGCTTTCTCACAGGCATCAATTTTTTTTTCCTGTAGAACTATGCTTTTGTTAGTAAGAATTGTGTTTCCATCCATGTATACTACCCACCATTGTGCCGCCATTATAAGACAGTTATGGTCACAAATGCACAAAAATCGTGCAGGCCGGCGATTGAGATTCAGGGAAAGATTTATCGCTTTAGTGGAAAACCAGCACTGTGATTTACCGGTTAATCGTGGTGCTGTTGATTTTCGTATTGTGCCCAGTGGAAAAAATCCCTGCGGCCGTGTTCACAGGGGAAATAAAAACAATTCTGTTAAGCAAAACGAATCCAAACAGAATCTATGCAAAGCAACAGGAACCGGTCACATCAGTCCGCTCAGAACGTATCAGGTTTGTTCTGTTCCTTCAAGTAGAATGCAAGTATGGTTAGCCTGCAATAATGCTGGACTGGCTGGATAAAAACAGATAGAGACGGAACCAATGCTAGTCAGGGCCGTATTTACCATAAGGCACTGTAGGCTCTAGCCTACAGGCTGCTGATAATGGAAAGGCGGCTCACTCCCGCCCCCTAGTGCCTCCCTCCCTCCCTATACAGAGTCCCAAGCAAAGCGTAAATGAGAGGTTTATCACCCAGCTCTTGGAATTCCTCTGACAAGACCTCCTTTCAGTTAGGACGCGCTACTTAAAGGACAACTGAAGTGAGAGCTATATGGAGGCTGCCATATTCATTTCCTTTTAAGCAATACCAGTTGCCTGGCAGCCCTGCTGATCCTCTGCCTCTAATACTTTTAGACAGACCCTGAACAAGCATGCAGCAGATCAGGTGCTTCTGACATTGTCAGATCTGACAAGACTAGCTGCATGCTTGTTTCTGGTGTGACTCAAACTCTACTGCAGCCAAATAGACCAGCAGGGCTGCCAGGCAACTGGTATTGTTTAAAAGGAAATAATAGCAGCTTCCATGTTCTTCTCACTTCAGTTGTCCTTTAATACGGACAGTACCTCTGGCTACCTAATACTAAGGGACACCTGTAGCTACCTATGACAAGCAAGGGAAGTAAGGGAGAAGTGACAGCCAGCATGTAGGTCCATGGAGGGCGGAGTCTAGGGTGCCAGGACATCTGTGCCTATAGGCTCCTGTGGTGTAAATCCAGACCCGATGCTAGCCAAGGAGGACAGACAGAGTCCATTCTCAATTCTCACTAGGCTGCCCGCCGCATGGGTTAACCTTTTCGCGTTCCACGGTTTTTGCAACTTAAAGAGACACTGAAGCGAGACTAAATCTCGCTTCAGGTCTTATATATAGCAGGGGCACGTGTGCCCCTGCTAAAACGCCGCTATCCCGCGGCTTAACGGGGGTCCCTTCACCCCCAACCCACCCCCCGCAAACCTGGGTCGGAAAAAGGTCGCTGGAGCTGAGCTTCCTGGAGGCAGGGCTAACGGCTGCAGCCCTGCCTCCAGTCGCGTCTATCAGACGCGCATCGCCGCCTCTCCCCCGCCCCTCTCAGTGAAGGAAGACTGAGAGGGGCGGGGGAAAGGCGGAGGTACGCGTCTGACAGACGCGCATGGGGCAGGGCTGCGGCGGTTAGCCCTGCCCCAACCAGGAAGCGCTCCCCCGCTGCTCGGAGGGGGTTTGGGGGGACAGGGACCCCCGTTAAGCCGCGCTATAGCGGCGTTTTAGCAGGGGCACGCATGCCCCTGCTAGCTATGAGGTCTGAAGCGAGATCTATTCTCGCTTCAGACTCTCTTTAAAGAGAACCCGAGGTGGGTTTGAAGAATATTATTTGCATACAGAGGCTGGATCTGCCTATACAGCCCAGCCTCTGTTGCTATCCCAAACCCCCCTAAGGTCCCCCTGCACTCTGCAATCCCTCATAGATCACAGCCATGCTGCTGACAAACAGCTTGTCAGAGCTGGCTGTGTTTATCTCTATAGTGTCAGTCTGCTGCTCTTCCCGCCTCCTGCAGAACTCCAGTCCCCGCCTGCATCCCTTCCCTCCCTGCTGATTGGAGGGAAGGGACGGGGGCAGGGAACGGAGCTATGCAGGAGGCGGGGGAGCAGCTGAGACTGACACTACAGATGTAAACACAGCCTCACAGCATGGCTGTGATTTATGAGGGATTGCAGAGTGCAGGGGGACCTTAGTGGGGTTTGGGATAGCAACAGAGGCTGGGCTGTATAGGCAGATCCAGCCTCTGTATGCAGATCACATTCTTTAACCACTTGAGGACCGCCCCCAGCCGATGGGCGGCGGCAAAGACCGGGCCCAAACGACCGCAATACGCCCATCGGCGGGGGCGGCTGCGGGAGTGTCTGTGCGGCGATCGCGTCATTCGTGACGCGATCAGCCGCCGGGGACTGGCTCCGCCCACCGTTCGTTGTAACCCGCCGGCCGTTCGGAAGCGCCGGCGGGTTACTAGCACCCGGATCGCCGCATGTAACAAGTATAATAGGCTTTGTAATGTATACAAAGCCTATTATACTGGCTGCCTCCTGCCCTGGTGGTCCCAGTGTCCGAGGGACCACCAGGGCAGGCTGCAGCCACCCTAGTCTGCACCCAAGCACACTGATTTCCCCCTCCCCTGCCCCCTGATCGCCCACAGCACCCCTCAGACCCCCCCCTGCCCACCCCCCAGACCACTGTTTGCACCCAGTCACCCCCCTAATCACCCATCAATCACTCCCTGTCACTATCTGTCAACGCTATTTTATTTTTAAGTCCCTAATCTGCCCCCTACTCCCTCCTGATCACCCCCCCACCCCTCAGATTCTCCCCAGACCCCCCCCCCCGTGTACTGTATGCATCTATCCCCCCTGATCACCTGTCAATCACCCGTCAATCACCCGTCAATCACCCGTCAATCACCCGTCAATCACCCGTCAATCACCCGTCAATCACCCGTCAATCACCCGTCAATCACCCGTCAATCACCCGTCAATCACCCCCTGTCACTGCCACCCATCAATCAGCCCCTAACCTGCCCCTTGCGGGCAATCTGATCACCCACCCACACCAATAGATCGCCCGCAGATCCGACATCAGATCACCTCCCAAATCCATTGTTTACATCTCTTATCTCCTCTAAACACCCACTAATTACCCATCAATCACCCCCTATCACCACCTGTCACTGTTACCCATCAGATTAGACCCTAATCTGCCCCTTGCGGGCACCCAATCACCCGCCCACACGCTCAGATTGCCCTCAGACCCCCCCTTATCAATTCGCCCGTGCAATATTTACATCTGTTATTCCCTGTAATAACCCACTGATCACCTGTCAATCACCCATCAATCACCCCCTGTCACTGCCACCCATCAATCACCCCCTGTCACTGCCACCCATCAATCAGCCCCTAACCTGCCCCTTGCGGGCAATCTGATCACCCACCCACACCAATAGATCGCCCGCAGATCCGACATCAGATCACCTCCCAAATCCATTGTTTACATCTCTTATCTCCTCTAAACACCCACTAATTACCCATCAATCACCCCCTATCACCACCTGTCACTGTTACCCATCAGATTAGACCCTAATCTGCCCCTTGCGGGCACCCAATCACCCGCCCACACGCTCAGATTGCCCTCAGACCCCCCCTTATCAATTCGCCCGTGCAATATTTACATCTGTTATTCCCTGTAATAACCCACTGATCACCTGTCAATCACCCATCAATCACCCCCTGTCACTGCCACCCATCAATCACCCCCTGTCACTGCCACCCATCAAACAGCCCCTAACCTGCCCCTTGCGGGCAATCTGATCACCCACCCACACCAATAGATCGCCCGCAGATCTTCTCTCCTCTAAACACCCACTAATTACCCATCAATCACCCCCTATCACCACCTGTCACTGTTACCCATCAGATTAGACCCTAATCTGCCCCTTGTGGGCACCCAATCACCCGCCCACACCTCAGAACGCCCTCAGACCCCAGCCCTGATCACCTCGCCAGTGCATTGCTTGCATCTATTTCCCCCCTCTAATCACACCTTGAGACACCCATCAATCACCTCCTGTCACCCCCTAGCACACCTACCCATCAGATCAGGCCCTAATTTGCCCCGTGTGGGCTCCTGATCACTCGGCCAAACCCTCAGATCCCCCTCAGACCCCCTTCCGATCACGTCCCCAGTGCATTTATTGCATCTATTTTCCCCTCTAACTGCCCCCTGAGACACCCATCAATCACCTCCTGTCACCCCCCTAGCACTCCTATCCATCAGATCAGGCCCAATACATCCTGTCATCTAAGAGGCCACCCTGCTTATGACCGCTTCCACAAAATTTGCCCCCTCATAGACCACCTGTCATCAAAATTTGCAGATGCTTATACCCCTGAACAGTCATTTTGAGAAATTTGGTTTCCAGACTACTCACAGTTTTGGGCCCGTAAAATGCCAGGGCAGTATAGGAACCCCACAAGTGACCCCATTTTAGAAAGAAGACACCCCAAGGTATTCTGTTAGGTGTATGATGAGTTCATAGAATATTTTATTTTTTGTCAAAAGTTAGAGGAAATTGGATTTTTATTGTTTTTTTCACAAAGTGTCATTTTTCACTAACTTGTGACAAAAAATAAAATCTTCTATGAACTCACCATACCCCTAACGGAATACCTTGGGGTGTCTTCTTTCTAAAATGGGGTCACTTGTGGGGTTCCTATACTGCCCTGGCATTTTAGGGGCCCTAAACCGTGAGGAGTAGTCTAGAATCCAAATGCCTCAAAATGACCTGTGAATAGGACGTTAGGCCCCTTAGCGCACCTAGGTTGCAAAAAAGTGTCACACATGTGGTATCGCCGTACTCAGAAGAAGTAGTATAATGTGTTTTGCGGTGTATTTTTATACATACCCATGCTGGGTGGGAGAAATCTCTCTGTAAATGGACAATTGTGTGTAAAAAAAATCAAATAATTGTCATTTACAGAGATATTTCTCCCACCCAGCATCTGTATGTGTAAAAATACACCCCAAAACACATTATACTACTTCTCCTGAGTACGGCGGTACCACATGTGTGGCACTTTTTTGCACCCTAAGTGCGCTAAGGGGCCCAAAGTCCAATGAGTACCTTTAGGATTTCACAGGTCATTTTGCGACATTTGGTTTCAAGACTACTCCTCACGGTTTAGGGCCCCTAAAATGCCAGGGCAGTATAGGAACCCCACAAATGACCCCATTTTAGAAAGAAGACACCCCAAGGTATTCCGTTAGGAGTATGGTGAGTTCATAGAAGATTTTATTTTTTGTCACAAGTTAGCGGAAAATGACACTTTGTGAAAAAAAACAATTAACATCAATTTCCGCTAACTTGTGACAAAAAAAAAAAATCTTCTATGAACTCACCATACTCCTAATGGAATACCTTGGGGTGTCTTCTTTCTAAAATGGGGTAATTTGTGGGGTTCCTATACTGTCCTGGCATTTTACGGGCCCTAAACCGTGAGGAGTAGTCTTGAAACCAAATGTCGCAAAATGACCTGTGAAATCCTAAAGGTACTCATTGGACTTTGGGCCCCTTAGCGCAGTTAGGGTGCAAAAAAGTGCCACACATGTGGTATTGCCGTACTCAGGAGAAGTAGTATAATGTGTTTTGGGGTGTATTTTTCCACATACCCATGCTGAGTGGGAGAAATATCTCTATAAATAGACAATTGTGTGTAAAAAAAATAAAAAAATTGTCATTTACGGAGATATTTCTCCCACCCAGCATGGGTATGTGTAAAAATACACCCCAAAACACATACTACTTTTCCTGAGTACGGCAATACCACATGTGTGGCACTTTTTTGCAGCCTAACTGCGCTAAGGGGCCCAAAGTCCAATGAGCATCTTTAGGCTTTACAGGGGTGCTTACAATTAGGCACCCCCCAAAATGCCAGGACAGTGAACACACCCCACAAATGACCCCATTTTGGAAAGTAGACACTTCAAGGTATTCAGAGAGGAGCATAGTGAGTCCGTGGCAGATTTCATTTTTTTTTTGTCGCAAGTTAGAAGAAATGGAAACTTTTTTTTTTGTTGTTGTCACAAAGTGTCATTTTCCGCTAACTTGTGACAAAAAATAAAATCTTCTATGAACTCACCATGCCTCTCACTGAATACTTTGGGATGTCTTCTTTCCAAAATGGGGTCATTTGGGGGGTATTTGGACTATCCTGGAATTTTAGCCCCTCATGAAACCTGACAGGTGCGCAGAAAAGTCAGAGATGCTTGAAAATGGGAAAATTCACTTTTGGCACCATAGTTTGTAAACGCTATAACTTTTACCCAATCCAATAAATATACACTGAATGGTTTTTTTTTTATCAAAGACATGTAGCAGAATAACTTTCGCGCTCAAATGTATAGGAAATTTTACTTTATTTGAAAAATGTCAGCACAGAAAGTTAAAAAAGTCATTTTTTTGACAAAATTCATGTCTTTGATGAATATAATAAAAAGTAAAACTCGCAGCAGCAATCAAATAGCATCAAAAGAAAGCTGTATTAGTGACAAGAAAAGGAGGTAAAATTCATTTAGGTGGTAGGTTGTATGACCGAGCATTAAACCGTGAAAGCTGCAGTGGTCTGAATGGAGAAAAAGGCTCTGGTCCTTAAGGGGCGAAAAGACTGTGGTCCTGAAGTGGTTAAACACACCTCGGGTTCTCTTTAAAGTTCCTGACTTTTTCATACTTTAGCTGTGTCATTTTGATACAGCATTAACTTTAATTACCGTATCTATGCCATCTTAGTGATACAGGTCTTGTTTCTTTCAGTACAATCTAGGCTTTCTTTGGGTACTGTATATACGCGAGTATAAACATAGGTTTTTGGGCCCAAAAAAGTAGCCCAAAAGTGGGGGTCTCGGTTTATACGCGAGTCATATACGCGAGTAACTAAAATACAACCCACCGCGAGCTCCCCCACAGGAAGAGTGGAGCGTGATTGTAAGCCGCTGTCGGGAGCAGAGCAGCATGTATTGTGAGCCGCTTGCAGTGTGTAATGTTCTGAGGAGGTGAGGCTGCATTGCCCTCACCTGCTGGTGTATTCCTGAGCTCTAGTGAGCCCCTTAATTTGTGTAGTATCATACTATTTTGACTATGAACACAGAACTTCATCTCAGCTCTAAAAGTTAAAGAGAACCAGAGATGAAGCATCCTCATGTATTTTATTACATTTATCAGTGGGAACATGACAGTAAACACCTACCCTGCTTTTAGTTTCATTGTTATCTGCTTAATTAGTCTATTAGCAACTGTGATAAGAATCCACCGACAGTCGAGGTTTGACCTGGAATCATTATAGCTGAGTCACTCTTCTGTGGAGTCCTTTCAAGCCCAAGCCTTCCCCCTCCTGGCTTAGATCTTCTGCTTTGCATACTGAGAGCTGTGATGACTGGGAGGGGCTGCTCCTGCTGAGAGAGAAGCTCTGTGGCTGTAATATGATCCCTGTGTGCTCTGTGTGCACTAGATTCTCATAGGAATGAATACGGAAAATTGATACTTACCTGACGGTAATTTTCCTTTCCCGTTGCTTACATATCGTCACACCTGGGTAATGTCCCGCCCACTTTACCCCATTAGGACCTTTGATATTATAAATTTACCTGCCTGTCCCGCCCCCCCTCAGTCTATGTAACCTCGGTTCACCGAAGCCCACAGAAGGGAGGGTCCGGTGTGACGATATGTAAGCAACGGGAAAGGAAAATTACCGTCAGGTAAGTATCAATTTTCCGTATTCCCTCTGCTTACATCTCGTCACACCTGGGAACTAACTAGGAAACAGAAGGGAGGGAAACATAATGCTGTGCAATAAACCAAACTTTACTTGAATATGGTACATGTGCTGACAATACAGTTTTTCCAAACAAAAGAGCAGATTGTGCAGTCATATCTACTTTATAATGTTTCATAAATGTATGAATAGTAGTCCAATTGGCGGCCTGGCAAATTTTTTCTGCCGGAACTTTGTTGCAGGCCGCCCAAGAGGTGGATATACTTCTAGTAGAGTGTGCCCGGATCTGTTCCGGTGGTACTAAGTTAAGTGTTCTATAGGCTAACTGAATAGACTTGACTAGCCAGGTGGCCAGAGTTCGCTTTGAGGCAGGTTGCCCCTTTCTGTAGCCATTAGGAATCACCCATAACCTGTCCGTTTCTCTAAATTGCTCTGTAGAGGCTAAATAGTCCTTTAGCGATTCCACCACATCTAAAGGATGCTTTAACTGTGTATGTTCTTGATAGAAGGCCGGTAGGGTCCAATCTTGATTTAGATGGTAGTCTGAGTTTACCTTTGGTAAGAACTGTTCTACCGGTCTAAGTACCACTCTGTCTGTAAACATTGTCAGGTAGGGCTCTCTGCAGCCTAGAGCCTGCAGCTCAGAGATCCTTCTGGCTGAGGCTATGGCCACCAGGAATAACGTCTTTAACGTTTTATTCCAAATGGAACAGGATTGTATAGGATGAAATGGCTCTCTAGAGAACACATCTAGCACAAGGGGTAGATCCCACTTTGGAAAAATGTTCTTTTTAGGTGGGTTGACATTGAATGCTCCCCTCATGAATCTTTTCAACAGAGCATGATGTGCCCAAGCCGTTCCAGTCAGTGCCGCTAGTGCAGAAATCTGAACTTTCAGAGTATGAAAAGCTAATCCCATCGTTAGACCCTTCTGTAAGAAATCCAGAATATGTTGAGGTTCCGGTTCCATATAATTAAAGTTGTTTGCTGTTGCAAAGTCTGCAAATCTGTTCCAAATCCTCTGGTAAGTGGCGTTGGTCGTAGGTTTTCTCGATTTCAGCATGGTGTCAATGACTTCCTCCGAACAACCAACCTCTCTCAGCCTTTTCCCTTCAACTTCCATGCATTCAACCGTAATCTGAGGGTTTGGATGATGTACCGCCCCCTGGTGTAGCAGATCTAGACTGTCCGGTAAGGGAAGTGGAGATCTCAACTTCATTTCCCACAGCAGGGGGAACCAGGGCCTCCTGGGCCAGAAAGGAACGATCGCTATAATAGTCACCGACTCTCTGAGTAATCTCGACAACACCTGGTGTATCATGGCAGTTGGCGGAAAGATATACCCTGTGTGAAAATCCCATGGGGCAGAAATCGCGTCTGTCGCCACTGCTCCTCTGCAATGGAATCTGGACACTTTGCGCACTTGGTGTTGTGTGGAGTGGCCATGAGATCGATCTCTGGAGTACCCAGTTGGTCGCATATCCACCTGAATACCTCCGTCGACAGACTCCATTCTTTGTGGTCGATCGTATGTCTGCTCAGGTAGTCTGCTGTCGTATTGAGAGGACCCGGAATGTAGATCGCTTTGAGATCCCATAGATTCTCCTCCGCGAAGTGGAGTATTGCTGCCGTCTCCTGCAGCAGTTGTAAGCTCCGAGTGCCCCCTTGCCGTCTGAGATAAGCTACCGCAGTTTGGTTGTCCATGCGCATTAGTACTGTTTTTCCCCGGATTAGGTGATGGAAATGAGTAAGGGCCCTGTAAGCTGCTCTTATTTCCAGGACATTCGCAGGGATGTGTTTCAGATCTTCCTCCCATCGACCCTGCGCTGTGTAACGATCGCAGTGTGCCCCCCATCCCGTTAGGCTGGCATCCGATGTAATCGTGATCGGTAACATGTGTTGGATTAAATGATAGCTGGACAGGTGCACACTGTCTTCCCACCATTGCAGACTGTTCGACATTAATGGTGTTAGCCTGATGCGTTGGGATAGGTTCCTCTTGTCCCACTGTTGTAGGAAGCCCCATTGAAATGGCCGGGTGTGCCAGAGTGCCCAACGGATCATGGGTATCGACGATGTCAATGTACCTATTAGACTTAGGCATTGAGATGCTGAAAGTGTTGATAATGAACGGGTCAGTCTGACTTTCGCGATCAATTGTTTCATTTTTTCTGGCGGGAGACTGAGAGAATTCTCCGTGGTGTTGAATAACGCTCCCAGAAATACCATAGTCTGTGTAGGTTCCAGCCTGCTCTTGTTGTAATTTATTTTCCAACCAAATCGTACTAATGAGTCTATGAGTATCTGTCTGTGTTGAAGTATTTCGTTGAGATCTTGAGACAGTAGCAACAGATCGTCCAAGTACTGGAAGATTCTCAGACCCTGAATCCGAAGTAGAGCTATCACTGCCAGAAGCACCTTGGTGAAAGTGCGGGGGGCTGTACAAATGCCGAAGGGTAGGCATGTAAACTGATAATGCTTTTCTGCAATTGCAAATCTGATGTATTTCTGGAAGTCTCGGTGTATCGGTATATGTAGGTACGCGTCTTCTAAGTCCAGAGAAAGCATCCAATCGGATACTCTGACTGATTGCGCGATGGTTTGAAGAGATTCCATCTTGAACCTTCCCAACTCTATGTGTTTGTTCAGATAGCGTAGATCCATCACCGGTCTCAGATCTCCCGTTTTCTTTGTTACGAAGAAGAGAGAAGAATAAAGTCCTTCTCCCTTTTGGCGTTCTGGAACTTGTGTAATTGCTTTCTTTAGAAGTAGCGTTTGTACATATTCCTCCAGGATCTGTAATCTGTCTCCTGCTACAGGGACCCGTGTCGGTACGAATTTGCTGTGCGGTGGTTTCTTGGAAAACCTCCAACGGTGGCCTTGACTTATGGTTTTTATCACCCAATGATTGTCTATTTCTTCCGCCCAGATCTGCTGGAACTGAGAAAGTCTGCCTCCGACCGGGCAGATCTGAGCGGGTAGAACGTCAAAAAGACTTTTGCTGCGACGACGTGGATGGTGTGGCCTTCTGCCTAGTCATCCTTTGTAGGCTAGACTGGGAGCTTTGCCAATTTCTTCGAAATTCTCTCCCAGGTCTGTAATTCTTTGCTGATCTAAATCTCTGTTGCTGAAACCTATTAGTCTGAATGTTAGGCTTTCTTGCTCGTCTATCCTGGGGAATCAACCCTGATTTACCCCCCGTGACTCTCATAATAGCTGTGTCCATTTCTTGTCCAAAAAGGTGCTCTCCGTCGTACGGGATCTTGCACCAATCTTGTCTTGAAGAAGGATCGGCCACCCATGCTTTGAGCCACAAAGCTCGTTTCGTTATCACAGAGGATGCCATTGATCTTGCCGAGCATCTTACCACATCTACTGCGGCCTCACCTATATAATCCGCTGACAACTTTAAGTCTTCCAGTGCTGACAAAATTGAATCCTTTTCCATATCAGCCTTGATTGCCTCTTCTATGTTCTCAGTCCAGACTCTAAGGGCCTTCGCCACCGAGGTCAATGCTATACCTGGTCTAGCCGCTCCTCCTGAACTAGTGTAAATTCTTTTCAGTTCATTGTCCATTCTACGTTCCATCACGTCCGTAAAGGTTACAGCGTTCTCTCTTGGAAGTGTGACTGGGCGAGCTAAACGCATCACCGATGCATCCACAATAGGAGGGTTATCCAATTTCTTGCAATCAGCCTCATGCATCGGGTACAGCTTGGACAACCGGTTGTGTAACGGCGGTCTTTTATCCAGTTTGGTCCACTCATCTCTCATAACCTCCGCAATCTCTTCCATAAGTGGTAACGGAGTGAACTTCTTAGTTAAGTGAGTGTAGTATTGTTTATGTTTTTTAGTGTCGATTTCCTTTTCCTCCTCGAGGTCTTCCCATTCCAGTGCTTCACGGACTGCGCGAACGAATGGTTCCACTAGCGCAAAATCAAACCCTACTGCTACCTGATCCGTTTCCTCTTCAGCAAAGGGTTGTAAGTTTTCCCCTGAGGTAGACGACTGGTTAGGCAGGGAAGCAATATAGCTCTTCATTGAGTCTTGAACGGCTTGCTTGATAAGTTCTGACACCTCAATTGGTGTTTGCTGTCTTTCAGCCGCCAGGTCGTTGAAGCATGCCCTGCAAACTTTCTTCCCGGGAAGAGTTTCTGCTCCACATGCCCAACAGCCTCTATCACGCCTTGATCTTGAGCTATGCCTTCTAGGTGACTTGCTTCTGGAACGATGGCGTCTGTATGATGAACTTCGCCTTTTAGACCGGGATCTTGACCTTGATCTTGAACTCTTCTTATCGTGTTTCCTAGGACTAAAAGAAACGAGGTTGTGATCAAATTGCGCTCTGTAGTTGCGGGCAAGAACCTACCTGCACCACCCCTACCTGTCGGCCCGACGCTGGTCTGGTTTAGGTGCGGCCGCAGTGTCCATAGGAACAGCCAAATCAGCTGTAAGGAAAGAAAAGATGGAAACTAAGAAACCATTACCTAACCAAATCGTTAGAAGAAGAACTGCAGTCAAAGTTTACTTACAGCCCGCAGGCTGACTATCCGCATCAGCAGCGCTCCCCTCCTCCATCCTGCTCCTCTGACAGTCAGCAAGATCTGGAGGGAGCGCTGGAGTTTTAAGCTGGGAGGTACTGGAGACCGCCCCCTAATTATGCCTGCCCTCTCAGCCGGATCCTTACGCTGAGAGCGGCGGCGCTGCACCGCCCACTGACTGTTCCTCCACCTAGCGGTGACGTCACCACCCGGAACACCACGGTCATTCGTGTGGAACGCACGCTAACTCCTTACAGCGTTCTCTCTTGGACCACATGCGCGCGCGCGCGTCCAGCAAAGAAGAGGGGGGAAGAAGAAAGAAAGAAGGACACTGTAGCGCAGCGTTCCGAACGCTAGGTAAATGCGTTTAGCATTTAATTTTTATGTGCATGCTGCGGCCATGGAGGCAATTTATACCTATCGACCTTGCAGATAGCAGCCCCCCACAGACCAGCAGACACGGGGGTACCCTTTTGGCCACTTTATAGCCTAATCGGGCATCACTGGCAGAGGCACCCAGTGGAAGCGCTGCAGGAAACAGCGGTAGGGGTGTAAAAAAAAAAATTCCATACCTTTAAAAAGGCAGCACAGCATGTAGGTCCCAGGGGCAAGGTGAAGCGAGGACAAAAAGACTGAGGGGGGCATGTAGGTCCCAGGGGCAAGGTGAAGCGAGGACAAAAAGACTGAGGGGGGGCGGGACAGGCAGGTAAATTTATAATATCAAAGGTCCTAATGGGGTAAAGTGGGCGGGACATTACCCAGGTGTGACGAGATGTAAGCAGAGGGAAACTGAAGTTATTATCAATGACACTTCCTACAGGCAGATCATACCAAAATGAAAGCACACAGATGAAAGGCTGCATAAGCCTAGATAGCAGCATAGTCTCATATAGCCTAGACAGCACATCTAGAACAACTCATATAACCTGGAAGGAGAAGGGATATGAGCCGGCGGCCATATTTGATTTTTCCTGGAGCAATAATGGATAAAAAAAAACACTAAAAAAGGCACACCAGAGCGGCAAAATTATCAGGTAGAGCATTTATTCTTTACAAGCTATCAACTAATATGTTTATTTTGTGTGAAACGTTCATCTCTGGTTCCCTTTAAGCAAAAGCATAATAACCCTTAAGGAAAAAATATTTCTTTTATAGCCAATACAAACCCTGCAATACATCTGCAGTGAGTCTACTTCCTGTTTCATAGTCCATTTATGGGGAAAAATTAGGCGTAAATGCAGAAAACAAATTTCTCATCACACGTCCCACAGCTATAACACATTTACAAATAAATTTGGCCCTTCCCGATATGATACCCCACATGCCACATTTTACTTCTAGCTGAGCATGTAGCAGACTGTTATCCCCAATCTGTGGGTCTGTGGCGATCGAATGCGTTCGCTATGGCGACAGTTCAGGGGCCAGATTTCTGTACAGATGCATCACTAGGCAACGGCAGAGCGTTACATCTGTAGAGCATTGGGGCCTGAAACGTTTGCCCTAGCGATTGCTACTGGCGGCAGTCATTAAACGTTTATATACAGGCATAGTTATTGCAGGGGTTAATAGGCTAAGTTTGGGTTAAAAATTAAACAGACCCCCCCCCCCCAAAAAAAAAACAAAAAAAAAAAACACTTTATTGGGCCCATGTCAATTTTTTTTTCTAACTTTATTGAATGATTGTTGCTAGCTAACACCAACAATCATTCATGTGACCCTGCGCGGGAGCGCACGCAGACGGCGGGAGTTAATGTAGGACGTAGATTCTACGTCCTGAAAGCTTACGCAGTTAAGTTAACCTGATGCCGTTGATTCAGGCCGTTGATTCAGGGTCCAAATACTGCTGCGGTCCAGAAACGCTGGTATACCGATCCCAAAGCCCCATCAGGCTACAATTGCTTTGCAATAGACCAGTAGGAATCATCCAACTCCTCAGTTTATGAAACCGACTCCAGGTACCCAAAATTGCTCCGACTCCTCGTCGCCGACTCCCCAGCCCTGGTGAACTCTGGTTCACGGAGTAGTGCATGAAAATCCAATGCTACTACAGCCCGATGCCTACCATCATTTCTTGTTCCTTCCTGCTACTCCAGGGGCACTTGGATGAACCATGTTGGCGTGTTTTGAATGGAGATGAAGACCACTTTGTAATAATCCTATATGAAAAGTTGTTACTTGTTATATAAATTCGGACTTCATGAAAACCTAGCACTCCTATACTGTGAACACTGATGGTAGGATTCCTGCTATAGCAGGGGTAGGGAACCTGTGGCTCTTGAAGTCTGCATCTGGCTCACAGTTTGGGGTTGATTCACTAAGCTGCACTACTCAAGCAGCGCAAGTAAAATTTTCAAAGTAGGCACGATACTGCTGTAGCATGCACTACTACGACCTTACTCGCACTACCCCAAAACTTACAGCTGCTCCTATTGACCCACTCTGGACCCGGTCAGGTCCAGAGACTTTGTAGGACGAGATCCCCGCACATTTATTGGCCCAATAGGCTGCCTGTCACTTAAGAGGCAGCCTATTGGGCCAAAGTGCGGGGATCTTGTCCTACAAAGTGAATCAACTCCAAGCCAGCTAGCTAATTGTACAAGCTGTTAGTCGGCATTTCTCCTCTCTAGCTCTTGGGGAAATTGCTGATGTTGCTGAAGATGTGTCTGACACTTCCGCTGCCCGGCAGATCAACTGTATACACATCACCATGGCAACAGGGACGTGAGCCCTCTGCTGCGCATGCACACTGTGCCAGTTTGAAACAATGTATGGCTCTCACAGAATTCCATTTTGAAATATGTGGCGTTTATGGCTCGCTCAGCCAAAAAGGTTCCAGACCCCTTTAATAAAGTATAGTATGGTAGTAATCACTGTATCGTGTAGTATATGAATCATAGTCTAGGGCCAATTTAAGGCTACTTTCACACCAAGACGTTGCGTTTTAGGGGACGTTATGGTCGCATAACGTGCCCCTAACGCAACGCCTGGTGCTCTTGGATGTGGACATCAGAGCCGCGTTGTGCAGCTCACTCTGGCGTCCGTGATGCTTACTCTTGGACGCATGCGGCATCACGTGGTCCCGCCAGCCAATCGCCGCACAGAGCGTCGCTCCAGGAAGTAAACACTGCACGTCACACCGTGCAGTGAATATTAATTAGCCATGTGGCTGGCCGAGGAGGAGGGAAGACCTCCTCCTCCAACACTACTGAGCATGTGCAAACAGTCTAACGCGGCATAGCCGCGCATAACGCACAGCATGCTGCACTTTGTTTGAACGTGCTGCGTTACAATGTAACGCAACGTGGGCACTGTAAACAGCCCATTGATTTTTCATTACTGTGAGTTGGGATGCGTTACAGGCTGCTCTAACATGCGCCTGTGACGTCTTACTGTGAAAGGGGGAAAACCAATTAACTTCTCTGTATGTTTTTGGGATGTGGGAGGAATCTGGAGTGCCCGGAGGAAACCCATGCAGATACATGAGAGAACATACAAACTCCTTGCAGATGACCTGGCTGGGATTCAAACCGGGGACCCAGCGCTGCAAGGCGAGAGCGCTAACCACAGCGCCACTGTGCAGAGCAATGATGGCAGGAATCATGCTGAAGTAGCAATGACAAGCCTCCCTGGTGCAGATGGTGATTGCCCATTGGTTCTTTGCAAACCAATTGGAGCCTGATGCTTCTAACAAATACATCCACCTGGTGGCTTGGTTTGGCCAGGTCGGCCACCGGGAGCCTGCGGAGCGGTGCCAAGGGCACCTCCTGCCTGCCACGGGCTGGAGGAAGACCCAGGTAAGTGGATTTCGTTTTATTTTTTTTAGTGTCCATGAACCTTCCCTTTAAAGGACTCCGAGGCCAAAATTTGCCCCCAAAATGTAAAAAAAAAAAAAAAAAAAAAAAAAAAAGAAGTTAACTACTTGCATGACTTTGTATGGCATGGAGGACGCCGTCCGCGCCCTCCGTGCCGTTCCGCCGGGTCCCGGCCTCAATATGACCCCGAATGGCTCCCGACCCCACGGCCAGGCTCTGCTGCCTGTATAAAGATGGCCGCCGGCCCTGGCTGCGCACTCCGCATGGCCGCTACTGCGGCTGCGCAGCACTAGGGCCAACCCCACGATCCACGCAACAGGAAACAGCCTGTTGCGTGGATCAGGGGGGTTGGCCCTAGTGCTGCGCATCCGCAGTAGTGGCCATGCGGAGTGCGCAGCCGCGGCCAGGGCCGGCGGCCATCTTTATACAGGCAGCAGAGCCCGACCCTGGCCGTGGGGTCGGGAGCCATTCAAGTTCATATTGAGAGGCGGGGACCCGGCGGAACGTCACGGAGGGCGCGGACGGCGTCCTCCGTGCCATACAAAGTCATGCAGGTAGTTTTTACATTTTGGAGGCAGATTTTGGCCTCAGAAGTCCTTTAAGCCTCATACACACGAGGCACCGTTGTAGCTGTACTGTTGCTAGCACACAGGAGACATGTGCGCAACAGTTCGGCGACAGCTCTGCCTGAGCGACAGCTGTCTACACGTCTCTGCCCAACAGGCGGAAGCTGTAGCCGAAGGTTCGGCCCCCTGCTGGAAGCTCTGTTAGTGTGTGGGTAGCTGTCGCTAGTCCGCACATACACACGCAGTACACTTGCGGACCAGCAACAGTTGGAGACAGAAGTTGCCGGCGATTTAACTTTTTAAATCGCACAGCAACTGCTGTCTCCGGCGACAGTTCGGGGTGCGCGCCTCATACACATGGGGCAACTGTCGCCCAGACATGTGCGTGCCACGTGTTTGTGGCGACAGTTGTGCCCCGTGTGTATGAGCCATAAATCAGCCCCAAGGGCTTGTGCACACCTAGGGAGTTTGTTTTTTTATTTTTAAACGCTGGCGACTTTGAAAATCACCCTTAAAAAGTGCTTTTGCAATGATTCCCTATGAAGAGTGTTCACATCTGCGCGTTTCGATTGCTTTCCGCTGGCCAAAGCACTGCCTGTACCATTTTCTGAGCGTTTTGGCTCAATGGAAGGTATAGGGAAATCATGAAAGCTCTTGAAAAAGCACTTTGTATAGCGATTTCCTGAGCACTTTTAAGAATACACACATTGTATTCTTTTCCGGGTTTAGCTTCTAAGGGCTCGTTTCCACTATCGCGAATCCGCATGCGTCCAACACATGCGGATTCGCACATGTAATGCAAGTGGATGGGCCTGTTTCCACTGCAGCGTTGAGGTGCGTTTTTTTCAGCGGTGAAAAAAAACGCACAAAACAGCTGCAGAATTCGCCTGCGAGTGGAATGCATGCGAATCGCCGCTAATCGCCTGCGGCTTATGTATGCGAATTCGCATGGAAATCAATGGAAATGCACACTGGCACTGCCATGGTTAAATTCGCATACAGAGTCATTCATGCGAATTCGCACGAAATTTCGCATACACCCGCATGCGAAATTAGCATCCGCATGCAAATTTTTACCGCAGCGATTCGCACCGCACAAGTGGAAACGGGCCCTAAGGGTAACAATGGTTAATTTGCAAGTATTCAGCAGTGATGCACTGGGAGACATCTCAAGCTCACTCCAACCTGAATTATCGCAAATTCTTTCTGTTTTAGGAAAGCAAACTGGTTTTTATTTTCCGGGTCAAAGAGTTAAAAACAAAAAAAAAAAACCAAGCACTGGCGATCAATGATGTGAACAAGACCTCAAGGCTGGTACTCCATGCAATCTTTCAGCAGATGGATGGGTTGATTTTTCTAGCAGGTCCCGTGTTCTCCCAATCAAGAACAGGGTCGATTTTGTGCCATACTGATCTGAAAATAGATCCAGTTCGATCTGCAGCAGATTGAACATGCTGGAAGCTAGCGCTCAGCCAGACTATCTGATGGGAAAATTGCACTTTGTGTACCAGCCTAATGTTGGGCATACACGGCTCATTTTATATTATCAATCGAGCCACTGGTGGCTTGATTGATAATATTCAACCTGTCCGATACCCCGCTGGATCGATTCTGCGCTTGATACCGGGGTGGGGGAGAAAACAATGGGAGCAAACGAAACGCTGATTAGCAGTGCCCGCGGGGACGAGCGGGAATCGATCCGTGCGCACGAGCGATTATGTGTCGGCATTGAGCCAGCTGGCTCGATACCGGCGCATTTCCGAGCCGTGTATGCCCAGCATAAGATCTGTGAGACCTTCTTCCAATTAGTAATGGATAGAAAGGGGTTTGTAAATTTTAGGCAGTCAGGGGCTCCCAGACCTCTCCAGTTTTGATAAGAGGAAAATTTCAGCATTTCGAGGTTATAAGTTTCACGTGAGCAGATGCTTTCGTTTAGAATTGCAACAGATACAACCCAGTCTTTTTCTGCGATAATACCTCCCCTTTCATCTACTTAACCCTCTCCCCCCCCCCCCCCCCCCCCCCCCAAGACCACAGGTGACAGGGAGGCCTGGAACCCACTACAAGTTGCAAATCACTATCGCAATCACTAGCGATTTCATGAGCTTTTTCCAGTTATTTTGTGTAGCGATTTTAAAATGTGTAAACTTTTTGCCAGCGATTGTGATAGCGATTTGCGTTTTTAATTCTGATGGGGTTTTTTTTTTGTTTTTTTTTACAGTTTGCAGTGATTCAAAAGTCAAACAAATCGCTATGTGCAGAGATTCATGAGTGCCATTTGCCAGCGCTTCAATACTTAGGAGTGCAAACGCTCCCAAAATACTGCATGTCCTGCGATAGCAATTTGCCTAATCGCAATCGCTCTAGTGGAATCTGTCCCATTTAAATTGGCAGAGAGTTTAGGGAAATTGCTAGTGATTGAAAGCAATCCCTAAATGCTTAAACAAAAAGACAACGCTCTAGTGGGTTCTAGGCCGGAGACTGCGAGTTATTCCATGGGGCTCTGCCGTAAACACACGATCCTCTCTCCCCTCGCCAGTTCTGCTCATATGGTGTCCTTGCTGTCGCCACATGGCATCCTGATGTTGTACAAGACCGCGTCCTCACCGACACTCCGTGTCACTCGCTCTGCCACACGTAATCCTTCTGGCTCCTTTACTGAACACACGTGGCACCCTCTGCACAACATCAAAGCACCCACATGGGATTGTTCAAAGCCTCTCAATTGCCACCACACCGCTGGCTGCCAGCTTGGGGGTTTCAGCGTACAATTTACAGGGTAGCTCGTCACACTCGAGAAGAAGAAGAAGTAGGTCATACTCCTAGTGCTCCAGTCTATCAAAAATAATCAACCCCCTTCAAATAAAAAACAAAACAAGAAAGCAGAACTTCCCTACACAAAGTCAAAAGCGGCACAGACAGCTTTAAAAAGGAATCTGAAGTGGGGAAGAAAAAAAAACAAAACAAAAAAAAAAAACACTTATGAGATGATACGTAGTGCAGCTAAGAAATAGACCATTATTTACCACAGATATGAGTCTCATTGTTTCCAGTACAGGAAGAGTAAGAAACTTCACTTGCTATCTATGCAAAAGAGCTCCTCTGAGCTCTCCGATTTATTCAGAGAGCAGTGCTATTTTCTGAAGCACTCATCTCAACATGTCTCTCACTTTTTAAAGAGAACCTGGACTGAAAATTAAAAGTCAAACTAAACAGAAACACGTCATACTTAACTCCTGTGTAGTCTACTTATTAATCCCCACCCCCCCATTCTCCTCTCCTGCGTCCCATTTGTCCACTGATCATTGGAATTCTCTGTCCTCCATTTTTAAAATGGCCATTACCCCATAACAGCTTCCTGGTCAGCACACTGTTAACTGTAATAGCGCCCACTTGAGCCATAGGGAAACGGACATTACCTTGCACATTCAGTTTTAACTGACAGCAACTGGTATATTTCAGTTCTGACAAAATCTGACAGGAGCTGACAGTGGCCTAAGTATGTAATGTTCATTTGCAGCTACGTCATGTGTTTATTTGAATTAATTGTACTCAGTTCAGGTTCCCTTTAGGCTTCCTTCACACTAAGACGTTGCGTTAGGTGCTACGTTAAGGTCGCATAACGTGCACCTAACGCAACGCATGGTGGCAGAGGACGTTAGCAAAGAGCCGCGGTAAGCGGCTCTTTGATGTGTCCGTGATGCGTACCATAGTACGCATGCGCTGGTGGAGACCACGTGAGCGGAACACTCCACATCACGTGGTCCCGCCAGTGATGTCAGCACAGTGCAGTGAATATTAATTAGCCATGTGGCTAATCACTGCGCCTGTGCAAGCAGGCTAATGCGGCAAAGTCGCTCTAACGCCGTAGCATGCTGCACTCCAAGATTGATGTGCAGCGTTACAATGTAACGCAACGTGGGCACTGTGAACAGGCCATGGCAGTTACATTGCTGTGCGGTGGGGCTGCGTTACAGGCTGCACTAACGTGCGCCTGTAACGTCCCACTGTGAAAGCAGCCTTAAAGGGAACCTGTACTGAGTAAAATTATATAAAATAAACACATGAGGTAACTTCAAATGAACAGTACATAGTTACCTTGCCATCAGTTCCTCTCAGAAGCTCACTATTTTCTTCTGACAATGATCCCTTCCAGTTCTGACAGTATTTTGTCAGAACTGAAATATATCAGTTGCTGTCAGTTATATATCAGTTGCTGTCAGTTACAGCTGAGAGGAGAACTGATGTGTCCATGTTTCCCTATGGCTCAAGTGGACGATGTTACAGTTTAACTGTGTGCTGACCAGGAAGCGGTTATGGGGTAATAGCCATTTTCAAAAAGGAGGACGGAGAATTCCATTGATAACAGTGGACAAACAGGATGCAGGAGAGGAGAAAGTGATTGAGGAGTAGACTACACAGCAGGTAAGTATGACTTGTGGTTATTTTGACTTAATTTTCAGTACAGGTTTTCTTTAAGGTTTTACTGCCAGGAAGTTCAAAGGGTCATTAACTCTGCTGTAGCCATTTAGTTGTAGTTTGTAAACTGCAAATATTAGAGAAAGATGCAATGTTATAGAAAAACAGCTATATAACAAACAACCGACTTCTACTAATGTTGTATTAACTATCCGTACTACACATACAGTTCAGCACAAGTTTGTTTTCGCTTCAATGTCACTTTAGGAAAAACTTACTAAAATAAGTGCTACTTACCGGGGGCTTCCTCCAGCCCCAAGCATGTCCCTCGCCGCAGCTCTCCCCGCAGCCATTCGCCGCAGCTCCGTCCCGGACCCCGGCGATGACGTCACGGCGACCTCCAGGTCGGCCTGTACTGCGCCTGCATGAGCGGCACTGTCAATCACCACCACGTGGGCTGTAGCGGACTGCGCAGGCTCAGAACTACTGCACAGTGCGCTCCGGCCCACATGGAGGTGATTGACAGCGCCACTCATGCAGGCGCAGTACAGAGCAACCTGGAGGTCACCCTGACGTCATCGCCGGGGACCGGGACGGAGCTGCGGTGAACTGCTGAAGGGAGAACTGCGGCGAGGGACATGCTGGGAGCTTGGGGCTGGAGGAAGCCCCGATAAGTAGCACTTATTTTAGTAAGTTTTCCCTGATGACTAAAAGCAAAACAGCTGGTAACATTTAAGCCTTTAAATATGGATGCTTTCTGCATTGTAAAAACCACAGTCTTACTAACCAAACCATAGCGGTCCTGCAAAACAAAACACTTTATTTTGCGAAGTTTTTAAAGAATCGCAAAAGAAAATATAAATAAATGTACATATCTCCCAGAGTAAATGCACCATGCTTTACCCTTTTCCTATGCTGCTGTCACTTACAGTAGGTAGCAAAAAAGCTGACAAGATTTTTGACTAATCCACCTCCTCATGGGGGATCTCTTGCACAGGACTGAAAGAAAAAAAACATACAGAAATGCACCCTGTATGTATTTAGAGAGTTTAGCCTATAAAATTCCTCCTAATCAGTGACTAATCACAAGTGTAATTCCATCTCCCGGCTGTGTCAGCACAGAGCAGCCAATTTGTAAACACAGGATGTTAGCCCTAGGTCTGCTTCCATGAAAGCAGGAAGTAGACACTGCAGACAGATGTTATTGCAGGATTTGTGTCAGCTGTAACAGATTTTTTTATTTTCTTCTTTAAAGCCCAATCTACACGATACGATTCTATTTACGATCCGAATAAATCCGACATGTCCGATCGGGATTAGGTTCAGGCCTGGTGCACACCAGGAGTTTTTCTGAGCGGTTTGAGTTTTTGAAACGTCCTGCTAATGTTATCCTATGTGTCTGTGCACACTGGAGCAATGAGGTTTTGTAAAAAAACAAACAAAATCATAGCATTACATTGGTAAGGGCTTTTGAAACCTCTAGCGTTTGGGGAGCTTTTCTGGTGTGTCTCAGCCCTCAATTAGATTTGCCATGGTTTTGCAATGGCGAATCGAATCCCGGATCGTAAATAGAATCGTAATCAAATCGTACAAGGAATCGTATCGTGTAATCGTACAAGGAATCGTATCGTGTAGATTGGGCTTATAAAAGATAAGCAACAGTATAATAATATCACACTACGTCTGGGGACAATTTTACTGCTGGTTTGTGAATATGCCACAGGCCTGGAACCCACTACAAATCGCTAATCGCAATTCCTAGAGTTTTGTATGCCATTCCATGAGCGATTGCGGTAGCGTTTTTAAGTAGTGTTATCTTTTTCCTAGCGATTGTGTAGCAATTAGCTTTTTTAAGTCTGATTGGTCCTTTCAATTAATTTTTTTCTACAGTGTGCAGTAATGTCAAACCGCTAGCAAGTTCACTCTGTGCAGTTTTTTGGTGAGCGATTATGCCAGCGTTTACATGCAGAAACGATAACCGTTAACGGCAACTGCGAAAAATGCTGCATGTCCTGTGTTTTGGTAATCACAATCGCTCCAGTGGAATTTGGCCCATCCATTAAAGAGACACTGAAGCGAAAAAAAAAATGTGATATAATTAATTGGTTGTGTACTATGAATAATTACTAGAAGATTAGCAGCAAAGAAAATATTCTCATTTTTATTTTCAGGTATATCATGTTTTTTCTAACATTGCATCACTCTATAATATGTGCAGATTACACAACACTCAGCATTCAAAATGAGTCTTTCAGAGCAGTCTGAACTAATGACCTCTCCTCTGCCAGAGGAAAAGTAAATAGTCCAGGAACAGTTGAGATAATAAAAGTCAGATAACAGCCCTCTCCACCACTTTGAAAGTCGTAGAGCTTAATGGCTTTTTTGCATAGAGATAACAACTGGAGTTTCTCAACTCTTCCTGTACTGGAAACTATTACACTGATGTATCTGATCTTAATGTTTTATTTCTTAGCTGTACTACACATACAAATCAGAATATCATAATTTATTTTATTTTTCGCTTCAGTGTCTCTTTAACATTAGCTGAGCGTTTAGGGAAATCGCTGGCGGTTTGAATCGCTCAGAAATTCGCTCTAGCAGGGGTCTCAAACTCGCGGCCCTCGATACAATATTTTGTGGCCCGCGCCGGCAAAAGCTTCCTTATAGTTTGCTTTAGTGCTCCCAAGTAATCCGCCACATCCCCGCCGCTAAACGAGGGCTGCAGAGCCCCCAAATCGCCCGGGGCAATCCGCCGGCATTTCCTGGAAGGGGCAGAGGCGGGAGCTGCTGATTGACTTTTTTTGGTGAAATCCTCATCCTGACTTTGCCTCCTGCGACCCCCAGGTGAATTGAGTTTGAGCCCACAGTGAGTTATTACTTTTTCATTTTCTTTTTTTAACCTCCTTGCCGGTTCAATTCCTCCGGCAAGGAGGCAGCGGAGGAGTTTTTTTTTTGTTTTTGTTTTTTTTTAATCATGTAGCGAGCCGAGGGCATCCCCCCACCCACTCCGATCGCCTTCGGCGATCAGGAGTATGCAGGAAATCCCGTTGAGAACGGGATTTCCTGCAGGGCTTCCCCGGTCGCCATGGCGACGGGGCGGGATGACGTCACCGACGACATGGACGTCGGGACGTCATGGGGAATCCCGATCCGCCCCTCAACGCTGCCTGGCACTAATTGGCCAGGCAGCGCAGGGGTGTCTGGGGGGGGGGGGGGGGGGGGGGGGGGGGGGACACGGCTCGGCGCATCGGCTGCGATCGGAAGTTACAAGCAGCTAGCAAAGTGCTAGCTGCTTGTAACAAAAAAAAATTATGCAAATCGGCCCAGCGGGGCCTGAGCAATCCTCCTGCGCAGGTTACCCCGAACTGAGTCCGGGATAACTGGCAAGGAGGTTAAGTTTTACTGAAGGATTGCCTTTTCCTATAGCAGTAATCATTCACTCTTTGAGCAGGTGTGTACATGTGCGCAATCACTGATGGCAAGTGCGTACACGCAGAAGTGGCCTTTAATGGAGGATGCCATTTTCACACCCAAGAATTCACAGGAGGAATTTTTAGAACGTGACAATCACATCCTGGAATTTTAAAGTGGCTTTGGATAACTGCTGAGGTCTTATATCTGAAATCCAGTAGCATTGTGGGTAACCCCAGATGTTCACTTAACCTCCCTGGCGTTCTGGGTAATGCGTATGCATTACCGTTTTTGTTAAAAAAAAAAATCCCTTGCTGTAGCTAGCGTATTGCTAGCTTGGGTGGCTTGGGTTGACAGCCCCTTTAGCGGTGCATTGCACATGTAGCTAGCAAAGTGCTAGCTACATGTTCTGGGAAAAAAAAAATAAAAAGTAAAAAAAGACCCTCCAGGGGCTGAGCAATCCTCCTTGGCGTACATGGGAGAGCTGGGCTCGTCCATACCGCCAAGGAGGTTAAAGAGGAACTCCAGTGAAAATGTAATAAAAAAGTGCTTCATTTTTACAATAATTATGTATAAATTATTGATTCAGTGTTTGCACATTGTAAAATGTTTCCTCTCCCTGATTTACATCCTGACATTTATCACACAGTGACATTTTTACTCCAGCAGGTGATGTCAGTGGAAGGAGATGCTTGCTTTTTTTTGGCAGTTGTAAACAGCCATTTCCAACAATGCAACGAGGTTCACAGACAGGAAAGTGCCAGGACCATGATTTCCTGTGGGAGGGGTTTCACCACAATATCAGCCATACAGACCCCCCTGATCAGTTTGTGAAAAGGAAAAGATTTCTCATGGGAAAGGGGCTATCTGCGACTGGGATGAAGTTCAATGCTTGGTCACGGTTTCTCTTTAAAGCTGAATTATCGCAAATACCTTCTGTTTAACCTCCTGAGCAGTATGGACGAGCTCAGCTCGTCCCATTACCGCCGGAGGGTGCCGCTCAAATAAAGCAGCTCACGCAGCCGGCACTTTGCCAGCCGCATGTGCTACCTGATCACCGCCGCTCTGCGGTCCCCCCAGTCGCCCGAGCCCTGCGCAGCCGGACCAATCAGTTCTGGCCAGCGCTAAGGGCTGGATCGGAGGCGGCTAACGTCCATGACGTCACTCCGCTCGTCGCTATGGCGACGAGGTAAGCGAAACAAGGAAGGCCGCTCATTGCGGCCTTCCTTGTTAATTCTGATCGCCGGAGGCGATCAGAATGACGCGTCAGGAGCGCCCTCTAGTGGGCTTTCATGCAGCCAACTTTCAGTTGGCGGCATGAATTTTTTTTTTTTTTTTTTTTTTTTTTTTTTTTAAAAACCCTCCCGCAGCCGCCCTGGCGATCTCAATAGAACGCCAGGGAGGTTAAAGAAAGAAAACTACACTGAGCATTGCTTTTTAGTCTCTTTTAGTCCCCCTATGCATTCCTAGTAGTTTTGGGTCACCCCCAGCTGCTTTGTTACTCTGTTTTATCTGAATATCTGCACAAGACTTGGGACAATAGAGTCCCGTACACATGCTCAGTTAATGGTGACCGGTGGGGATAGGGACCTGATCCCTTGGGTGTCATTGTAGGGCTGACATGGTACAAGAGCGTTGTCAGCGATGTGTTCTGTTGATTTGCATGGAGGTGGGGAGGGCACTACACACAGAAAAATGGGTGTGGTCACGGGTGGAGACAAATTTACATGAACTTGGTAATGGTGGGACAGTAGATTAGGACAGTGGTGGCGAACCTTTTGGAGGCCGAGTGCCCAAACTGCAACCCAAAAGTCACTTATCGCAAAGTGGCAACAACGATTTAAACTAATTACAAACGTTTTAACTCATACATGAACATTATGGAAAATCCAAGTTGAAAATAAACTGTGAAGATAAACAATTTCATCCATCCTACTCCTGAAAAAATGTATTTTTTTTTTTTTTAGAACCTCCCAGATTTTTCTGTTTTAACCGGTTCAGCGCCGCAGTCCGAAAATCTCATGCATCCGAGCAACGTTCACCTCCTATTCATTCGCCTATAACTTTATTGCTACTTATCACAATGAATTGATCTATATCTTGTTTTTTCCGCCACCAATTAGGCTTTCTTTGGGGGGTACATTTTGCTAAGAGCCACTTTACTGTAAATGCATTTTAACAGAAAGAATAAGAAAAAAAACGGAAAAAAAATCATTGTTTCTCAGTTTTTGGCCATTATAGTTTGAAATTAATATACGCTACCGTAATTAAAACGCATGTATTTTATTTGCCCATATGTCCCGGTTCTTACACCATTTAGGCTTCTTGCACACCAAGACGTTGCATTAGGTGGCACGTTAAGGTCGCATAACGTGCACCTAACACAACGTATGGTGCTGCAAGAGCCGACGGTAGAGTGAGCCGCGTTAGGCGGCTCGAGTCCTATAATGTCTCCCAGAGTGGCGCTGATTGGCCAGCGGGACCACGTGATGCGGAGCGAGACACTCCGCATCACGTGGTCCCGCCGGCCAATCAGCGCCCACCAGTGCAGTGAATATTAAGTAGCCATGTGCGCGGCTACTGTAGCTGGCTCTCCCCGCCTCCTCTCCGCCCCCCACTGCGCATGTGCAAACAGTCTAACGCGGCTATAGCCGCTCCAACGCCGTAGCATGCTGCACTTTGCACAGAACGTGCAGCGTTACATGTAACGCAACGTGGGCTGTGTGAACAGCCCACTTGTGTTACATTGCTGTGCGTTGGGGGAGCGTTACAGGCGCACTAACGTGCGCCTGTAACGTCTTGGTGTGCAAGCAGCCTTAAACGATGTCCCTATCACAATTTATGGTGCCGATATTTCATTTAGAAATAAAGGGGCATTTTTTCAATTTGCGTCCATCCCTATTTATAAGCTTATAATTTTAAATATTATAATAACATATTCTCTTGACATGCATAATTAAAGAGTTCAGACCCTTGGGTAACTATTTGTTGTTTTTTTTTTTTTTTTAATTGTACTTTTTTTTTTAAATAAAAAAAAGTGTATGTGGGTAATTTTTGGTGTGGGAGGGAAACTGCTAATTTTAAATGTAAAATTATATTTTTTTTTTAATCAAAAATGTATGTGGGTGCAGTTTACTATTTGGCCACAAGATGGCCACAGTGAAAAAAGTCCTGGATGCGAACGATCTCGCATCCAGGAACTAAAATGCTGGGGAAAAGTTTCCTGGGGGCAGAAATACCGCGCTCTCTGGAGAGAAAGCGTCTGTATTTCTGCGGGGAAGCTAGATCGGTGAATGGGAATTATTTTCCCATTCACTGATCAGGGGGCTAGCGGCGGGCGGCGGGTGTGCGCGCCCGATCGCGCACACCACGCAGGGAAAACAGCAGTGCCTATCTGGACGAGAAAACTCGTCCAGATAGGCCGAACTGGTTAAAAAGCTTAAAAAAAGTAAGTTTAATGCTAATGTCTCATATGAGGAGGATGCAGCTTTTCCCATAGTCTTGCAGTTAGCAATCATGTGACCCCCAACAAGACAAATTCAGCAGTCATGAGGCACATAAATAGACAGCATTTCACATAAATAGGCAGAATGCCCCCTCAATATGGTAGACACCTCTCACCTGGTAGGGGGCAAGGGGGAGCCCCAAGGTGAGGGAAGGGGTGGAAAGATATCCCCCCCTTCTCCGCCGCTGTGCAGAAATGCTCCCCCCTCAGTCGGGAGGGGGGGGTGCCCCAATTTGCCCGACGTGCGGTTGCCCATGGTCCAGACTTGTCCGTTGGAAGTTAAGCTGAGCGTGTCTTCGGCTAGCAAACAACCAGATGACCAACTGATAGATTGTTTGCTAGATCCAACCGGAGGATCAACCTGCCCAACTACCATGCAGGTTGGACTGTGTACAAGTCTTTTGAACAACTGTTTGAATGCAGACATGTTGTGCAGTTTGTCATTTACCGTGCACGCATAGGATTTAAGAGAATTGGTTGTTTAGTTCGTTGGTGTGTGTACGTCCTCGTCAGGTAAACTATTTGTGTGGTTGGTCATGTTGTGCATTAAAGTAAACCTTAATAAAAAACAAAAACAAGTTTCCCTGATGTGGGGCTTCCCTCAGGCCCCTGCGTCCACCTAGTCTCAAACCAATCCTCTGGTCCCCCAAAGCCAGCTAGTTTCATTTTCAATGATGCCGGGCCAGCGTGCCTGTGCTTCCCTGGTCATGCGCAAACTCGATTGCGCGCCTGCCGCCGTAGCTGTCCTGCGCAGGTGCAGTATATGTACGTGTAGCATGTGTACTGCACAGGACAGTCACGGTGGCGGGAGTGCGATAGAGTACGTGCAGGCGCACTGGCCTGGCAACTTCCCAGTTGCCAAAAGCGAAACAAGCTGCTTGCGGGGGAACAGAGGATCAGTTTGAGATGGCGTGGGCACAGGGCAAGTTATTTTAATTATTATTTAGTTAATGTTCACTTTAAAGTGGTCCTGAACTCTTGCACAGGACAGAAGGAAAACAGAGAATTGCTCCCTGTATGCATTTAGAGAGTTTGGCCTGTAATTTACCCTCATATCTGTGACTAAGCACAAGTTGTAATTTGATCTCTCCCTTGTGTCACATGACTGCCATGACAGAGATGGCAGATGAGCTCATTTAAAAGCACAGGATGTTAATATGTCTGCTTCCATGAATCAGGAAGTAGACACCGTGCCAATATTAGGATTTGTATCAGCTGTAACAAAAATATTTTTTGTTTAACCTCCCTGGCGGTAAGCACGCAGGAGGATTTCTCAGGGTCTGCTGGGGCGATTCGCCCCATTCAAAGTGCTGTGCGCGCAGCCAGCACTTTGCTAGCCGCGCGCACAGCTCGATCGCCGCCGCTCTGTGGCGATCGCCCGCACGCAGCGGCTGAAGAGCCCCCCCCCCCCCCCCGCCAGAGCCCTGCGCTGCCCGGATCAATGAGTTCCGGGCAGCGCTATGGGCTGGATCGAGTGCGCATGACGTCAGGACGTCGGCTGACGTCCATGATGTCATGCCGATCGTCGCCATGGCGACAGGAGAAGCCAAACAGGGGAACGCGTTATATACGCGTTCCCCTGTTTGCTATTGATGCCGGCGACTATTGCACTAGAGGGCCACATGCGCCCTCTAGTGGTGTTTCATGTAGCTACCACTCTGGTAGCTTTACATGAAGAAAAAAAAAATGTTTTTTGCCCATTTTCAAAAATAAATTAACCGCCAGGGAGGTTAAGGGCTCGTTTCCACTATAGCGAATCCGCATGCGGGCACTGCATGCGGATTCGCATACTTAATGTTAGTGGATGGGGCTGTTTCCACGTGTGCGGCGGCGTTTTTTGGGTGCGGGGAAAATTCGCATGCGGCAGGAATGTGGGCGAATCGCCGCTAATGTATTCAATAGGGAAATCGCATGCGGCTTTGTCATGCGGATTTCCCCGTGATTTCGCATGAAAGCCAATGGAACTTAACACAGGCAGTGACATGGTTAAATTCGCATGGCTCCTTGCCATGCGAAATCGCGGGTAAATCTGCATGCGGAAACGCAGCCGCATGCGATTTCTTCAGCGGTGGAATCCAGGCGATTCCGCACCGCTACAGTGGAAACGAACCCTAAGGCACACATAGCAGAAACACTAGTGTAGCGGGAAACATTGCGTTTATGCAACAAGGTTAGTGTTTGCATTAACTGCATTTGTACAGTATGCGTTTCGCAAACGCAGGTAGTGTTGGCTGCCAAAACGCACCTAATGAAAGTCTATGGTAACGCATATGCCTTGCGTTTTTCATGCGTTTGCAACTAAAGATCTGACAGGTTTCCACTTCCTGTTGTCTTACTAGTGATTTGCATATTTTTTTTATTTTAATACACATGCGTTTTACATTAGTGAACCACAATAAAACGCACACAAAACTCACCTGCGGAGGGGGTGGGGGGAGAATAAATTTTTTTTTTTTTTTTTTTTTTCCCCGCAAATCCACCATCCTAAAATGCTACTTTCACGCTATGTGATCCCAGCCTAATGCTGGGAATACACTGGTCGTTTCTGCCGTGCGTTTCTTCTCTCGATTGTTTTTTGCCGCTCAATTCTGCAGGTGATGCTCGTACTTTTCGCTTGTTTTTCTTATCTTTTTTTCCATTCACTTCTATCAGAAATCGAGCAGCGAAAGGGAGATCGGACATGTCGGAAATTATCTAAAGAACCATCTAATCACCTAAAAAAACGTGTATTCCCAGCATTATGGCCCATACTCACGGGCTACAATTGACGCCGTGAGTATGCGCCGTCGCACGGGTGCGCACCCTGAACTGTCGCCCGTCGCTGATGTCGCCAGGTGACTGGCGCGGTTAATCACCAATCGCCTGGCGACAGTCGCCGCAACCGTCGTGAGCACGCGGACTAGCGACAGCAACCTCCATTGAGGTATACGGAGCTTCCGGCGGGGGAGGGTGGGGAGGAGGAACGTCGGCGACAGCTTCCGTCGCGCCGCTGGTCCCTCTTCCGCGTGTGTATGTGGAGGGACGTGGCGAGAAGCTGTCACCGGCCTGTCGCCCACGTGTGCTGGCGCAAAAAGTTGCCCGTGAGTATGGGCCATTAAGGTTTGGACTGGCGTATGAGCCTATAGGTCCGTACACACGCCGGACTTTAGGCAACGACGGGTCCGTCGTTGCCTCCCGCTGGGTGGGCGTGCCAGCGACAGTCCGGCGTGTGTACGCTCTGTCGTCAGACTGATACGGCTGTTTCTGAGCGATCCGCCCGGATCGCTCAGAAACAGCCGTATCAGTCTGACGACAGAGCGTACACACGCCGGACTGTCGCTGGCACGCCCACCCAGCGGGAGGCAACGACGGACCCGTCGTTGCCTAAAGTCCGGCGTTTGTACGGACCTTTTAGTTGCTGCTAGCATGATGGAACTGCCTTATCTAATGTCAGTTAATTAGTGATAAGACACACAGATAAAACTGTCAAGTATAAAGACCAGCTTAGAATAGAAGATGCTGAAGGGGATTTGCAACAATAACAATGCGATTAGGAAAAAACAGGAAGAAACTCATTAGCAAGATTAAAAAGATTTGCCCAAAAAGGGATAGAGATAGCCATCTGTAATTCCTGGAGGTGGTGATTAGAGTTAAAGCAAACCTGTGTAAAGGGACAGAAAAAGAAAGCAAGAAAAACTATCCAGAGGCATTCCTCATCCTACTCAAGACCACCGATCCAGCACTGGACCCCTCTGAAGCCCCTTGACAAGGGTTGGTGGAAGCATGAATCTTTCCTCCCGACTTGAAGAAGCATGGGCACACTGCGGAGTAGCTCTGTGCTACAGTGCAGGTGTGAGACATCCTGGGCACTTGTTCATGGGAGGGGGAATTATCCCAGCGCTGATCGGTTAAGTCAAGAGGGACAGTATCCAGAGGCAAGTATCTGAATAAGGCACTTTTTTTCCCATACAGGTAAAATCTCACCTGTTGCCTTGCCTCTGGCTGCTGTGCCCCAGCCTTCAGAGCTAGACCTTCCACTGTGAAAGCTGCAGTGCCTGATCAGATGGAGCACAGCCAGACAGGCAAATCAGCCCCTCTTATGCAAAAACAGTGCTCACTCATCCTTATGCCTGCTCTACAGCATTCTAGGACCATGGATTATCAGACAGGCCTTCCCCAGTTTTGAACGCAGCATGCCTCCCACTCACAGTTCCCTGGTGTCTAGTGGTTCTCCCTCCCACCCCTACATACAGTTCCCTGGTGTCTAGTGGTTTCTTCCTCCTAATCACATTAAGCTTCTCGGGTGTCTAGTAGTTTCCCACCTCCCATTTCCCAATGCCTCCATGGCAGCACAATGGGTACAATACACACACACACACACACACACACACACACACACACACACACACACACACACACACACGGTAAGCAGCTGTGATTTTAAAAGCACTGCTGCGGCAGGGTCTCGCTGGTTGTCGTTCTGGACCCTCCACCTCGGTTGTGCCCAGGAGTCTTGTCTGTTGGGTAGGGAATACTCCTACTTCTGCTGCCTATCAATCTGGGTGGGCTGTAAATAGAAATCCTCTCTTCCTTTTCCCATTCTAGCTTGCTGCTGTCATTCAGCTGCCTCTATGGATGCCTCATTGCCTCCCACAGACCATCATTCTCCATCATGGTAAGGGGGTATCAGGTAGGTTCTTTTCAAGAATGCGGATGAAGTGCTTATATTCTATTCCTTCTTTGCTGTGTTTCAGCCCGACATGGAATAGAAATGGACGGTCTTTCCGCTCTGCCTCGCATGATTTCTACAGACGACGATCTAGAAGCAGATCACACAGAAGGTCAAGATCTCCTCTTTATCATAGAGAAACTCTGCTGGGCATGCGCAGATCCAGCAGCGCCTGGAAAACTTGTCTGCGCAAGAAACTTTCAGGGGCTTGGAAAAGAGCCTCCTGAGCCAGTTGATGTCACGGAGAGGATTCAGAAGGCAGTGCAGGAGTCAGTCAGCAGTTATATTGCTAGTTTACCGCCTCAGCCTATGTATATGCAAGAGCAGCCAGTCACATCAGTGGTAAAACCCATGTCCGAAGATCTTGATGTAGGATTTGATTTTGCCCTTATGGAGCCCTTTATTAAAGAGACTCCGTAACAAAAATTGCATCCTGTTTTTTATCATCCTACAAGTTCCAAAAGCTATTCTAATGTGTTCTGACTTACTGCAGCACTTTCTACTATCACCATCTCTGTAATAAATCAACTTATCTCTCTTGTCAGACTTGTCAGCCTGTGTCTGGAAGGCTGCCAAGTTCTTCAGTGTTGTGGTTCTGTGATGCATCTCCCCCTCCAGGCCCCTCTCTGCACACTGCCTGTGTATTATTTAGATTAGGACAGCTTCTCCCTTCTCTTTTATCTTTTACAAGCTGGATAAATCCTCCTCTGAGCTGGCTGGGCTTTCACATACTGAGGAATTACATACAGGAAGAGCTGTCTGCACTCTGCAGGAAGAAACAGCCTGACACTTCAGTGGAAGATAGCTGCAGGGGGACAGAAACACACAAATGATCTCTTGAGATTCAAAAGGAAGGGTGTATACAGCCTGCTTGTGTATGGATGTATTTTCTATGTGTGGACATACTGTACATCAACCTACTTCCTGTTTTGGTGGCCATTTTGTTTGTTTATAAACAAACTTTTTAAAACTGTTTTTTAACCACTTTTAATGCGGCGGGGAGCGGCGAAATTGTGACAGAGGGTAATAGGAGATGTCCCCTAACGCACTGGTATGTTTACTTTTGTGCGATTTTTAACAATACAGATTCTCTTTAAGGTGGTGAGGGAAGCCTTGGAATGGGAAGATACCGATGAAGATACGGATGAGGCAAAGAAGAAACCAAAAAAAAAAAAAAATTATAAACATCTGGAAAAAAACAAAGCTGACCTTTCCAATCATGGATGAGATTATGAATATCATCCAGGATGAATGGCAGAAAATAGAGAAAAAGCCTCCTTTAGGAAACAGACTCTCAAAGTTATGTCCGCTTCCATTAAACCAGACAAAACTTTTAGATACAGCTCCAAGTGTAGACGCATCAGTTGCAAGACTAGCGAAGCAAGTCACTTTGCCAATCGAAGATTCCATCTCCTTTGTGGGTTCGCTGGATCGTAAGATGGATCTGGATCTCAAAAGAGTCTATACATCCTCTGGCGGAGCTTGCAAACCAGCCATAGCCCTCACGGCTGTAGGCAAAGCAATCAGATCCTGGACAGAAGAGAGCAAGCTATTCTAGATGATATGGATAAAGAATCATTGTTACTGAAACTAGAAGATCTCAAGGTGTCGGCCAATTGTCAGAGAAGCAGCCATCGATGTAGTGCGTGGCACAGCAAGATCTATGCTATATTCGGTGACAACAAAAACCAAAATTAGCTTACCTGGTAATGCTGTTTTTAATAACCCTCCAGGACAGGTGCTACATATGAGATCTAGGCCCACCCCCAACAGGAAACACAAAGAACTAGCTCTCTATAAGTTCCACCTCTAATCTCTACCTGCCAGTCTGTTCCAATTAACTGTTCCGATAGAATACTTTAAACTTCCACATATTAATAACACTCTAACCATTTACTCCTTATTGGTCATGTTTACAACATATAGATAGTTATACGTTCATAAATTTAGGGTGGGTCACCTGTCCTGGAGGGTTATTAAAAAACAGCATTACCAGGTAAGCTAATTTTGGTTTTTTCAAATAACCCTCCAGGACAGGTGCTACATATGAGATGATATGCAATAAATAACACTAACCTTAGGGAGGGATCACAGCCTGAAGAACTTTTCTTCCAAAAGTCTGTTCTTCCGCTGCTAGTAGATCCAGTCTGTAGTGTCTGATGAAGGTGTTCACCGTCTTCCATGTCGCTGCCTTGCAGATATCGGTTGCTGTTGCTCCAGCTTTGTAGGCCCAGGAGGTTGCAACTGACCTAGCTGAGTGTGCTGTTATCTCTTTTGGACATGGAACTCCTTTAAGTTTATAAGCTTCATTAATACAGGCTTTAATCCATCTTGCTATAGATGCCTTGGACATGCCTTCACCCTTCGTTGCTCCCATAAAGTTAACAAATAGTGCTGTAGATTTCCAAAGGCTTTTACTCTATCTAGGTAAAAAAGTAAACATCTCCTAACATCTAACTTATGCCACCTCACTTCCCTAGGATCCGTGGCATTTTTGCAAAAGGATGGCAATATGATTTCCTGCATCCTATTGGATAGGGTAGCTACTTTTGGTAAGAATTCACTTGTTGTTTTCAAAACCACCCTGTCCTGGAGAACTAAACAAAATGGTTCAACCGAACTTAGAGCTTCCAGCTCACTTATCCTCCTTGCTGAGGTAATTGCTATCAAAAAAATTGTCTTCATTGTTAATAATCTTAACGAAATATCACTTAATGGTTCAAACTCATCACTCATTAACATATTCAAAACTAAAGTTAAGTCCCATCTGGGATACGAACATTTCTATACCGGCCTGGAGCGTTCTACTGATTTGAAAAATCTCACAACTAAAGGTTCTAAGGCTAACCGCCTATTACTAGGTGTTCCCCGGAACAGGAAACACAAAGAACTGGCAGGTAGAGATTAGAGGTGGAACTTATAGAGAGCTAGTTCTTTGTGTTTCCTGTTGGGGGCGGGCCTAGATCTCATATGTAGCACCTGTCCTGGAGAGTTATTTGAAAAAAGGGCGTTAAGGCTCAAATCTGTCATACTCACCAGCCGGGTCCCCTCCGTTGTTGCCGCGGGCACGTCCTTACACGCGCGGGCACGCTGGGACTTATAGTGCCTCATTGCTGTTATGGCACGCACGGCTTTGCGCGCATCGGGTTGCGAGCAAGGTTGTGCGCACTCTGCGCTGCATTAATCATTGGCGCCCATTGCCCTATTTAAAGAGGTCTGCCCTTTAGTCCTGTGCTGTTTGTTCATACAGCGTGTGCCTAGTGAACCTGTAGTTATTCTGATCGTATTTCCTGGTATGGACTCCTGGCTTGTGACCCCGACTACTCCCGTCTGATGCCCGTCTTGACCCTTGGCTTGTTCTACCGTAATGACGTCTGCGGCCTGCACTGATCTCCGGCCTGTTCCTGACAATCCTGATCTCCACCTGCCCTGACCTTGGCTTGTTCCTCGACCATGATCTTGCCTGTACCTGGCTCTCCACATCGAGACGTCACCTGTTCTCCAACCCACTGTGGGATTATCCTGAGCACAACCTGGTGGGCACAAGGCAGCGAAGTTCCACTTCCCCCTCCTGGGGTAGTGGTCCTGCTTCCCCCTCAAGGGGTCGTGGGTGAAGACCCGTGGTCACTTAGACTCTGCGCTTGGGTGGTCCACATAGTGGGGCGATCAACAGTTCCGGTTCCCGCACCTAACAAAATCTTGGTCAGCAGATCAGACTTCTCGCCAGTTATAGTGCAAAATTCCTTTTGATGGGAAAGCACTTTTTGGTGAAAAACTGGACTCTGTTATTAATAGAGTAACTGGTGGGAAGTCAGGTCTGCTACCTCAGGAAAAATGTCCTAGAAAGCAAACAAATCCTTCTCAGTCTAGAAATCAAAGTTCAAGATATAGAGATGCCAGATCCTATCGACCAGGACGTAATTATCGCACCAATTGGCGGCAGACTAAGATTCTTAAGCCATATTTGGAGACAACAGATAAAGTCAACGATAATAAGAACAGTCAGTTCGGGTCACTTTTGGACATTCAAGAAAATCCCTCCAGAAAACCACTTCAGATCTACAAGAATTCTGTCTACGCAGGAGAAAATAGACATTCTAACAAAGTACCTACAAGAACTTTTAGAAACAAGCTATTGTTCCGGTTCCTCCCATAGAGACATCACTGCTTAAACGCCAAGCTTTTCTTCATTCCAAAAAAGTGAGGCGATCTTCGTCCGGTTTTGGATCTAAAGAAGCCGAATTCTTGCATTCATCTCGAAAAAGTCAAGATGGAATCACTGAACACTTTATTAATGGCAGTAAAGCCTCACGACTTCATGCTGTGTATCGACTTGGAAGATGCGCATCTTTATGTCCCAATACAAAAAAAAAAACAAAAAAAAAAAACCTCAGAATTGCGGTAGGAGGACTGCATTTTCAGTTTGCTTGCCTTTCGGCATTTGCACAGCCCCTAGGACCTTTTCAAAGCTTCTCTTAGTTATTGCCATTGTAAGACTTGACAATATTCGAACACATCACTATTTAGATGTATTACTACTGGTGGATTCAGTCACAGAGTGTTTAAACTCAAGAAATTCTCCTAGACACTTTGATGAAGTTTGGATGGCTGATAAATTACACCAAACGTCATCTCCAGCCAACTCAGGATCTCCTCTATCTTGGCGCCAGATTTCTTACACGACAAAACGAAGTTTGTCTTCCGAAATCCCAATCATAAGGCAGAGGATTCTTCATCTACTTCTGTCATCACACGTCCAAGCAAGGTTTTGCCTAAAAATTTTTGGACCCATGTCCTCCACAATACCAATGTTCCCGTGGGCCCATTGGCACCTCAGGAGTGTTCAGAGAGGATTATTGGCTCAGTGGAATGGGGACAACTTACACCAGATAATAGCAGTAACCCCCCCCTCATGAAAAAGGATCTACGCTGGTGGATGAATGAGTCGAATCTAAGAAAAAGAATCTCAGTCGAGTCGTCCAATAGTAATCAACACAGATGCCAGCACAAGAGGCTGGGGTGCAGTATGCGGTTCATAGTACTGGAAGGAAAAACTTGGCCTCTTTACGAGACACTAGCCTGCAAACAAATTGGAGCTGAGTTTTGTGCTCTTCGTCCCTTTCAGCACCTGATAGTCAACAGACCTATCTTACTGAAAATGGACAACAAGACAGCAGTAGCTTATATCAGGAACCAGGGCGGATCGCACAGTCAATCTCTTATGGAGGAGGAGGAAAAAAAAAAAAAAAAAAAAAAAAACACACACCTTCACACTAGCAATAGCGAAGGTGGAGTCTGTCGGCAATTTATATCCCAGGGTCTTCAAACATTGTCTCGGACTACCTCAGCAGAACCAGGTGTCGAACAACGAGTGGGAATTGGAGGAGAACGCGGTCAGAACAATCTGTGCACATTGGCAACAACCGGAGTTGGACCTGATGGCGGCCAAAGCCAACAGAAAGTGTCAAAGATACTTCAGTAGATATCCAGAAAAGGAGTCAGAGGCATGCGATACCTTGACTGCACAAAGGACTTTCAAAGTTGCATATGTCTTTCCTCCACTTCCCCTCATAATGAGACTTCTCAAGAGATTGAGATCAGAGCTGGTGATCTTGATAGCGATCCTCCCGTGGTGGCCCAAAAGGCCTTGGTTTCCTATTCTCTATCAGATGGTGATGACAAAGCCACTTCCAATTCCAGTCAACAGGCCTCTCCTATCACAAGGCCCAGTGTTACATCCAAACCCCTCTCGCCTAAAAACGGATTGCGCGGAAATTGAGAGGAGGAAGTTGCAAGAGCTAGGCTGCAAAGATGCTGTGATTACCAAGTGCCAGAAAAACAAATTCGACTTATCACAAAATTTGGTACGCTTTTATAGAGTTTGCCACAAAACAGAACTTTGATCCGATGTTTCCCCCAATTCATCAAATCCTAGCTTTTCTACAGTCAGGTCTGGACAAAGGACTAGCCTTTAATTCCATTAAGGTCCAGGTATCGGCAATCTCCATTCTGGTCGTAGATGGGCTTTCAAGCCACTGATTAAAGAGTTCATTGCTGGAGTAATGAGCGTTAGTCCTCCTTCAAAATCTATTTTTCCTAAATGGGACCTGCCTCTAGTCTTATTAGACTATTTAACAGGTTCTCCTTTTGCGCCAATAGAATAGTGCTCGCTGTTGATTAATACTGAAGGTAGTTTTTCTTGTTGCAATTACCTCGGCAAGCAGAATTTTGGAGCTGCAGGCCTTAAGTCACCAAGAGCCTTACCTGACTTTTTACCAGGACAGAGTCCAGATTCGTCCAGTACAGGGATTCCTGCCGAAAGTAAAAATCATACTTACATAGTAATCAAGAGTGGTCTCTTCCTGTATTTAAATGAAGATGACTACTACTTTACATTCCTTGGATGTAGCAAAAAATCCTATATTGACGCCACGTAGGACATCAGGAAGTCAGAGAGACTATTTATAGTCCCAGCAGGCTATCGGAAAGGCGAAGCAGCCTCTTCAAGAACGATAGCCAATTGGTTAACAGAATGCCTACAGAGTAGTGAATAGAGAGCCCCCGAAGGAAATCAGGGCACATTCAACCAGAGGTGTTGCAGCCTCTAGGGCAGCTCGCGCAAACATCTCAGCAGCGAAGATAGGTCAATCATCTAATTGGAGTACCATTAATACTTTCATTAGACATCATCAAGTTGATACCTCTTGTTTAACTTCTGTAGAATTTGGAAGAGCAGTGTTCTCTTCCTATTCCTCTTCTGTTTAAGAATAATGGAGTTCATTAAATGCAAATTTGCTTTTACCTGCTCCAGTTGCCCCCCCTTCTATTTTTTTCCGAGTTAAATCCCGTTGTGCGGACATGGAGGCATTGGGAAAATGGAAAATTGTATACTCACCTAACAGTAATTTTGCTTTCCCGATGCATCCATGGCAGCACAAGGGACCCACCCTATGTTCGGTGAGGTACTAGTTACTATACAGGGATGGGAGGGTCAGTAAGTCTTTTATACTGTAACGATTGTGCAATTATTCCCGTGGTCAGCGCACAGGATGCACGCTGACACTGCGGAAATCCTCCACAAGCGTATAATCTGAGAGAACCCAGCAATGGTGCTATGCACCTGTAGAGGGGAATTCCTGCAGGCAAATGGAGCTGTGGAGTGCAGAGGAACAGATCCTCTGCACAGCCACAGATGCCAGATAGGAATTGTACGAGGGGAAGCGATGCAGGGCAAGATAGCCCTTAAAGAGAGAGCACAGAGACAGGGTGTAGGTGTGTCCACCAATCTAGTCGCCAGAGCGATGATGAATACACAACCGTGAAGACCAGGTGGGAAAGCAATCGCAAGAGATGGCGACTGCTAACAGCGACACAAGACTGAATAAGCACAGAGAAGGAATGTATGCATGTCCACCAATCTAGTCGCCAACCAGCGACGGTGAACACACAACAGCAGAAACAACGTAGGAACGCAATCGCAATAGTGGCGAATGCCAATAGTGACACAAGACAGAGTAAAGATTAAACACAGGAGCAGAGAGAAAGGCACAGCATATCATACAATGAGAAGGTCAACGAAAACAACAAATGCAATACCTAAATGCGGTCTTCGCACGTTAAGCGCAACAGAGAGACAAGCACGCCACCATGACTAACGAATGAACACAAATGAACAAATAGCAGGAACGCTTGCTAAACGGCTGCCTTACCGCAGACAACCGCAAGCGTTTGCTCCAGACAGACGAACGGAAAACAGGAATAGGTCAGATAAGATCCACCGCCCTTCCGCCAGAGCGAGTGCGATTCGGGTTCAGGGATAGGACAGGAAGGATCCACTGCTCTTTCCGCCAGAGCGAGTGTGAACCAAGTAGAGAAACAAAGCTAGCAGAATCCACTGCTCTTTTCCACCAGAGCAAGAGTGATCCGAGTACAGGAATAGGCCTAGCAGGATCCACTGCTCTTTCCGCCAGAGCGAGTGCAATCGCAAGGACAAGACAAGACAGGCAATAAACCTGACTGCCCTAGAAGGATTGCGTAGTGAAGTCCCCAGGAATTACTCTAAGATAATCTTTAGCAAACAATAGCAAGGCTGACACTCAAGGAGTGTTTTAGTGGTAACAAACCATCATGACCAGCAAAGGACTGTGGGATCACATGGTATTTATGCTGCAAGCCTTCAAAGGAGGCGGCTAGATAATTTGCATGACAAATGTATGCAAATTCCACAGCAGCAGAGCAGGTCTGAAACTTGCAAAGTGAAGACAGGTCTCTCTTCCAGAGACCCGCAGACCACAGACTTAAGGAATGGTCAAACAGCTGCCTGCCTGTGCAGCCAGCTGAGCGGATCATTACATATACATAATTGTGATGTGGGGTATTGGGGTGGGGCCAATACCCGTTGTGCTGCCATGGATGCATCGGGAAAGGAAAATTACCGTTAGGTGAGTATACAACTTTCCGTTATATAGCTGCCCTGGTGTTTAGAGTCACCCCCCCAAACATATAGCTAGATTCACAGGTGTTAAGTAGGTCCCCTCTGTCCTGTGCTCCCCCAGTATATTTGCAGAGTATATGGGCAGTGGTGGCAAGGCTTCTCACCTCAAGGTGTGCCAATGATTTGCTTTTACCCTCTCACTACTGCCCAGCATCTCGATCTCACAACGCAGGAGGAGAAGCAGGTGCTAGAGCAAGGAGTTGCAAGTTGACCTGAAATGCAATTAAGCTTTACTTACCTGGGGCATCTTCGAGCCCCTAGCAGTCATTTGTGCCCCTCGCCACAGCTCCGGTCCTCTCCTGGGTCCCACTGCCAGCCTCTAAAGGGTCATCAACCCGGCCGATTCACCATTTTCTGTGCAAGCCAACGTACTCATGTCACCAGGTGCATAGGGCGCCTGTGCAAAAGACACCGACCCTTTAGAGCCTGCCAGGAGGACCCAGAGAAGACTAGAGGTTTAGCGAGGGACACAAATGACTTCTAGGGGCTCAAAGAAGCCCCAGGTAAGTTAAGTGATTTGCAAGGTGTGGAGAGAAGACGAGGGGGAGAAAAAAAAAAAAAAAAAAAAAAAGCTTTAGAGGACAAACCACATTGAGAGAAGTAATTTTAAAATGATCCACAAAAAAAACAACGCGTTTCACAGGTACTGGACCGCTTCCTCAGTCAGCAGCAGTCGCAAGTATGGGCGCCTCTTTTTTAAAAATAGATTGGTTCCTCCTACACACCTTTTTAGCTATAGTCCAACCATTCGGGGTAGTATCTGAGTCCAACTACCTAAGGAGAGCGACCAACCAGCACCTGCCTAGCGGATCTGGGATACCGAAAAGGAACGCTTAATTCCCTATAAGCTCTGTCTGGAGTGCAGCCGACCCTTCTGAGTATAATTTACTAATCTACTTCATCTAACGATACTGCACCAATGGGCTCCTGGTCTCATTTCAGAACCATGGAGGTCGCATTCACAACCACCATGAAAACAAAAAAACCCTGCAGGCTTATGGGATTGTATAAACAGGAAGTGTAGTAAACTCAGGTCTTTCTTTGTTAAATAGTTTTCTTTGATGTACAAGCATTTTGTCAGCAAACAAAACAAGGCACACAAGTGGGGGACTAGCTGCTTCCATAGCAGCGTAACACTAACACCACATCCATCCTGAAGTGAGGGGGATATGGAGGCTGCCTCATTTCTTTACAAGAGACTCTTACTTCAAGAAGGTCCCCTCGGGGGTACTTACCTCGGGAGGGTGAAGCCTCTGGATCGTATCGAGGCTTCCCCGTCCTCCATCCCACAGTGGCTGCGCTGGGCCCCAGAAACCACAGCAGACAAGAAAAAAAAGTTGTCTGTGGTACAGTAGTGCCTGCAATATTTACCTTTCCCTGCAGAGGTGCAGTAGTGGCTCTGCTCGGGATCAGGTGGAAATAGCCCATCCCAGTCAGGTCCACTCTACTGCGCAGGCGAATTGTACCTGCGCAGTAGAGCGGATTAAACCAAGAGCTGCCATTTCCGTCTGACCCTGAGCAGAGAGCAGCTACTGCACCTGCGCCGGGAAAGGTAAATATTTACATGGCTGCCGTTCGGGTAGCACTAGCACTGCCACCGTGGGACAGGACGATGAGGGAGGCCTCAATAGGATGCAGAGGCTGCGCCCTACCGGAAGTACCCCTGAGGGGACTTTTTAAAGTTACAGGCCCTTTTTAAACAAGGCACATTCCCTGGCTGCCCCTGCTGATCCTCCAACTCACACGATGGGAATACACAATGGGCTTGATTCACAAAGCGGTGCTAACTGTTAGCACGCCTGTGACAATCCCCTTAGCACGTCTAAACGAGCTTTTCGCACACAAAAAAAAAAAAAAAAAAAACCTTTACGCGCGCACTTCACAGAGCGCTCCGCGCGAAGTGCCCATTAATGGGACTTAGCGCGCGCATAGTCCAATGCGCGCAGTACTTAGCGCACGATCTGATTGAGAAATCAGGTGCTAACCTACTTAGCACTCTGGTTAGCACGTCTAAAGACTTTAGACGTGCTAAGTAGGATAGCACCACTTTGTGAATCAAGCCCAGGGAGTTTATTCAGCAGATTTACTGGACAGTCTTTTCTCTGGAGGACTTCAGTTCACTTCTATGAATAAAATTGTTCAGAAAAAAAACGGTCAAAATCAGATCAGACCTGTTGGAAATTATTGAGCCATCTGTCGAAAAAAAAAAACAACTCAAAGGGCTGGTGCACACCAAAACCCGCTAGCAGATCCGCAAAACGCTAGCAGATTTTGAAACGCTTTTTCTTCTTTTTCTGCAGCGTTTCAGCTAGCGTTTTGCGGTTTTGTGTAGCGGTTTTGGTATAGTAGATTTCATGTATTGTTACAGTAAAGCTGTTACTGAACAGCTACTGTAACAAAAAACGCCTGGCAAACCGCTCTGAAGTGCCGTTTTTCAGAGCGGTTTGAGTTTTTCCTATACTTAACATTGAGGCAGAAACGCATCCGCAATCCAAAATCTGCAGCAGCCCGGGAGTATGCGTTTCTGCAAAACACCTCCCGCTCTGGTGTGCACCAGCCCATTGAAATACATTACCCTAGCGGATCCGCACCCGCAAGCGGATCGCAAACTGCAGCCGAACCGCTCTGGTGTGCACTAGGCCAAACTCACTATTCCCCACATCACTGTTAGCCAGGTATACTTGCCTGGGGCTTTGTCCAGCCCCCTGTAGTTTGTCTGCTCCCTGGCCACCCTCCTGGTCCCCTCCATCGCACCGCTTCAAGTCACATAACAGAGGTAAGAAGGGGGCAGGAGACACCTGGCACGCGGTGCCCCTACCAACACATACTTGCAATAGGATTTTACTTTGTAGGATAGAAGAGATAACATTGTTTCAACTCTTGCCATTTCTGGTACTGCAGATGCAATTGCACTTTGTGCCTTTAAATTTGCAGACAGACTTTCCCTGCAGACCATTTGTTGCCCTTACCCATCACATTCCCTTGTGTTAGTTTCTAACATGCAGGCAACAAACATGCAGTGTAGTCAGAACATCTCATCTGCATACTAGTGTATCAGTTGTAACAAAGATTATGATGTTGCTCATCTTTTACCACAGTGAGGGAGTTCTGAGTTCAGGTCCACAGCGCTACACTTCAGAGCTCATGCAGGATAAAGCTCAACACACCATGCAATCTTGGTTGTACAGATTTACCAAATCTATGTAGTATAAGGGCCAACAGATTGAAAATACCTTAATTGATTGGATAAGCTCTTATACTACATGAAAGTGGTAAGATTGAACAACCAAGATTGTATGGTGTGTGTTGAGCCTTAAAGAGACACTGAAGTGAAAAAAAAATTATGATATTATGATTTATATGTGTAGTACAGCTAAGAAATAAAACATTAAGATCAGATACATCAGTCTAATTGTTTCCAGTACAGGAAGAGTTAAGAAACTCCAGTTATCTCTATGCAAAAAAGCCATTAATTTCTACGACTTTCAAAAGTCGTGGAGAGGGCTGTCTTCTGACTTTTATTATTTCAACTGTTTACTTTTTCCCTGCCAGAGGAGAGGTCATTACTTCACAGACTGCTCTGAAAGACTCATTTTGAATGCTGAGTGTTGTGTAATCTGCACATATTATAGAATGATACAATGTTAGAAAAAACACTATATACCTGAAAATAAAAGTATGAGAATATTTTCTTTGCTGCTAATCTTCTAGTAATTATTCACAGTACACAACCAATTCATTATATCATTTTTTTTTTCGCTTCAGTGTCTCTTTAAGGTGCATACACACATCAGACCATAGTCTTTTGAAAATGAAAGATCAGACCAATTTTACCCCCTTCCATGTAGTATGAGAGCACATACCTTAAGGGCCCATTTCCACTTGTGCGGTGCGAATCGCCGTGGTAAAAATTCGCATGCGGGTGTATGTGAATTTTTATGCGTATTTGCATGGACGACGATGTATGCGAATTTCACCATGGCAGTGCTGGTGTGCTTTTCCATTGTTTCTATGCGAATTTGCATGAAGATTTGCATACCCAAACCTCATGCGAATTTCCTATTAAATACATTGTATGCGATTCGCATAGCGGTATGCGAATTCTGATGGCTCTGCCATGCGAATTTTTTCTGCACAGAAAAACGCAAAGGAATCCTGACAAGTGGAAACAGTCCCATTCACTTGTATTGCTATGTGAATTTGCATGCGGAAAAACGCATGCGAATTCGCGATAGTGGAAATGGACCCTCACAGTCTTTTCTATGGAGCTGAACTCCCCATCAGAAAAAAAAAAAATCTTTGCAAGATGCTGCACACACAGATGCTGTACAGACACAAAAGATCATTATCTGCAAAAGATCTGTTCCTGCCAAAGATCCGTTCCTGCAAATTGCATTCATAGTCTATGAGATCTGCAGATCCTCATACACACCTTGTTTAACTGACAATCATCTGCAGATCTGAAGATCCAACCTGGTGGATCTGATCTACAGATAATTGTCTGTTAAACAAGGTGTGTATGAGGATCTGCAGATCTCATAGACTATGAATGCAATTTGCAGGAATGGATTTTTGGCAGGAACAGATCTTTTGCAGATACTGATCTTTTGTGTCTGTACAGCATCTGTGTGTGCAGCATCTTGCAAAGATTTCTGTCTGATGGGGAGTTCAGCTCCATAGGATAGACTGTGTAGAGTATCGCTCTCATACTACATGGAAGGGGGTAAAATTGGTCTGTGATCTTTCATTTTCCAAAGACTATGGTCTTGCCTTAGATGCCTGCAGCTTGAAAACTGACCAAATGATTGGAACCAATGAAATCCAACCTTGGTTCCAATCTGGAACAATGCAGAATCATTAGCATCTCACGTGCCATCCCTGCTGCTTACCCTGCTCAAAGCGTCAGGCCACGGGAGGGAGGAAACATTCAGTAACTTGGGTAGAACAGCTTCAAGCAGAGCCAGGACAAGGTCCTCCATTAGACAAGGTTCTTTATTATTATAGCGCTGACATCTTCCGCAGCGCTGTACAGAGTATACTGTCTTGTCACTAACTGTCCCTTTAGGGAGGCGCCTTATTTGTGGCTACAAGCACTATTAGGCACTGCTATTTGGCCCGAAGAAGTGGCTATGCACTCACGAAACGCGTTGCCAGTGCAATAGAACTCTATTAATACGTGAATTTGTCTTCATTGATGGAAGCCACCTCACTTTTTTCATTTTATTTGTTTTAAAGCATTTTCTCTTCTCTGGGCGCCTCTTTCCCCTTTATCCTGTCCCTCAGGGGCTCACAATCTAATCCAAAGTCATAGGTCTATATTGTGTAGTATAGGTGTGTGTCTAGGGCCAATTAACTTATCGGTAGGTTTTTTGGATATGGGAGGAAACAGAGTACCCAGAGGAAACTCACACAGACACGGGGAGAACGTACAAACTACTTGCAGTTAGGGCCCTGGCTGGGATTCAAACAGAGGACCCAGCACTGCAAGGCAAGAGCACTAACCACTACGTAACGTGCTGCGATGAGATAGAGATACATCGCTGCCTCTATCGCCGGTACCGGGTCCCGTCACTTCCGCCGGACACAACCAGTCTTCCGCATGCACAGGGGCTCCCTCTGGCTCTGTATGCATGCGCAGTACGGAGGGAGCGCACTGCGCTTGCGTCGACTGGCCCAAATGACGGGACCCGGTACCGGCAGACAGAGGCAGCGGAGAAAGGCGGCGTGGGAGCGATCCAGGCTTATGGAGCTGGAGGAAGCCCCAGGTATGTATAAATCTATTTCTTAATCTCTGGTTCTCTTTAAAGGGAACCTAAATTGAGAGGGCCGTGGAGGTTTCCTTTTAAACAATACCAGTTGCATGGCAGTCCTGCTGATCTCTTTGGTTGCAGCAGTGGCTGAATCACACACCTGAAACAAGCATGCAGCTAATCGAGTCTGACTTCACTCAGAGCATCTGAGCTGCATGCTTGTTGAGGGGCTGTGGCTAAAGTATTAGAGACACAGGATCAGCAGGAAAGAGTCAGGCAACTGGTATTTTAAAAGGACAAATTCGTATCCTTCGAAGGTAAGGTTCCCTTTAAAATGGGAAATGCGAAGGAGGATCTTTTTTTTTTACTGTAGAAATATCACTAAAATCAAAACGTGGACAGTGCAATGCATAGGTTATGCAAGTAGAGCAAGTATTATTTACTTATATATGTGGTTGTTTTTTTTTCTGAGATAGTATGGCTGACAGCTCTTCAAAGCCAACATTCCCTTGTCCAACACTTACCTTTAAAAAAGGAGTACTGTAACAAAACAAAAAACAAAACCTTATCCAGGGCTTCTAATGGTCTCCCACAGACATCTTGTGCCCACGCTGCCACTCACCGATGCTCCAGTCCCCGCTTCACTTAAAGGGAAGGTTCAGGGAACTCTTGAAAAAAATAAAAATCCCTATCCACTTACCTGGGGCTTCCTCCAGCCCGCGGCAGTCAGGAGGTGCCCTCGCCGCCGCTCCAGAGGCTTCCGGTCGTCTTCGGTGGCCGACCCGACCTGGCCAGGCCGGCTGCCAGGTCGGGCTCTTCTGCGCTCCATGGCCGGGCTCTTCTGCGTCCCACGCGGGCGCGCTGACGTCATCGGACGTCCTCCGGGCTGTACTGCGCAGGCGCAGAACTACTGCGCCTGCGCAGTACAGCCCGGAGGACGTCCGATGACGTCAGCGCGCCCGAGTGGGACGCAGAAGAGCCCGACCTGGCAGCCGGCCTGGCCAGGTCGGCCACCGAAGACGACCGGAAGCCTCTGGAGCGGCGGCGAGGGCACCTCCTGACTGCCGCGGGCTGGAGGAAGCCCCAGGTAAGTGGATAGGGATTTTTATTTTTTTCAAGAGTTTCCTGAACCTTCCCTTTAAGCAATTTCCTACTTTAAAGTCGGAAAACCACTGTGCCTGCGTGGCCGTGCCCTCGCTTCTGCGGATGTCACCGGGAGTGTATTGCGCAGGCCCAGCATGGTCTGCGTAGTACGCTCCTGGTGACGTCAGAGAAGACGCAGCCGCGCAGGTGCAGTGGTTTTCCCGACTCTGAAGTCGGAAATTGCAGAAGTGAACCAGAGCATCGGTGAGTGGCTACACGGGAACAGGACGTCTGCGGGGGACCATTAGAAGCCCTGGGTACGTTCAAGTCTGTCTCCCCCTACAGTAGTCCTTTAACAACAACGCTCTAACCTTACAATATAGAGCAAATTATAACTAGCCATTCCCAACCACTTATGGAGGACAGAGGGTTAAGCTAAAGCTTCAGCTCTAGTGGCAGAATCATGCCAGCTTGTGCCTAGTTGTCAGTTATTGCAATGAATCATTCCATACTGTGCCTCTCCCCCTTATAATACGCTACTGAGTTACAAGAAGTGCCTGTTTTACATCCATTGTCGTGTTCTGAAGGAGGAGTCTGTTCTGCCAGGTAGAACGCAGCTGCTGCTCGACACTAACCAATCTGTCTCTTTGCCCATCCTCTGACTCCTTCAGATTGATGGGCCAGAATTAAATTCTGCACCAGATAAGAGCTTGTTGGCAGTGTTCCCGTTGCCATGCTCCCCTCCATGCATGAGCCCAGCCGCCCTGTGCATGCGCAAGTATGGTCCAAGATGCTCACGCATGCGCAGTATAGCTGCACTTCTACACAGACAGGTGTATGGCTATGAGGAAGAGCAGCGCTGGTGTAAGGACATGGGGAAGCCACTGGGTATGGAGGCAGGCTTTCCACTACTACAGGTTTGCTTGAATGCTACTGGAAGTGCCCAAAGTTGAAGCCACTGGCAAAAAGCTATGGGAGCTAATCGGATAATAATTTGCAGCACTTTACACAATCAAGTCACTGACTGTCCTCAGAGGAGCTCACAATCTATACCTACCATAGCCGAACGTACTATATTATTATTATTATTATTATTATTATTCACTGACATCTTTCACAGCGCTGTACAGAGTACATAGTCATGATGTCACTGACTGTCCTCAGAGCAGCTCACAGTCTAAATCCTACCATAGTCTAATGCCCTACCATATTATTATGTATTTATATAGCACTGGCATCTCCTACAGCACATTACAGAGTACAGTCATGTCACTGTGACTGTCCTTGCAGGAGCTCACAGTCTAATCTACCATAGTCAAAGTCAGATATCCCTACTATAAATCTAAACTACCTGTGGTGTTTATAACCAAACTTTTGATACTTATCTCAGGATAGGGAAGTCTCTGGATCCTCCTATGCGAGGCCATTCCACTTTCGTGACCCCCGAAGCTTGTGGGCGCACTACGCATGTGCACAATCAGGCTTTGGCGGAAAGAGATGAGCCCGATTGGGTCCAAGCTGTTATGCATGCGTAGTGGTGTAACTAAGGAGCTGGGGGGGGGGGGATGTACCTGGGGCTTCTTGCAGCGCTCTAGAGTCATCCCATCCTTCCGAGACCCTCCAGCCAGCAGCAGCGGCCCCCCCCCCCCTCAAAGCTGGCCGGGCCACGCGCCTCCTTACCACAGCACCATACAAGGCATGCGTCCAGAGCATGTGCAGTACAAGAAACTCACTACTACGCATGCGCAGAACATCAGGGTGCGCATGGCTCAAGGCCACACATGCGCAGTACATACCTCCCAACTTTGAGATGAGAAAAAAGGGACACTTAAGTCACGCCCATACCACAACCCTGGTCACACATACCATACAGATTTCATAAGGAAATGTTGCTTTATAATTCAAACTACACTGCTCCTTTCTATCCTGGTTCATTTTCCTTCCTATTAACATTTTAAAATGAGTAATATATCAATTTAAAGGATGGGAATAAAGTTGAGTCAAATACATTTTTGGGATAGCGATAGACACATATAGAAAGTGGGACCAAGTCCTGAAAGAGGGACAAATGAGGAGTAAAGAGGGACAGGGCTCCCAAAGAGGGACAGTTGGGAGCTATGGCAGTAGCTGTGACCGGCCAGCTTTCAGGGGGTTGCTGCTGCTTGCTGGATGGTCTCGGATGGACAGCGTGGGCACTGGATGACTCCAAGGTAAGTTAAACTGATCAGTATCAGCCTGTGGGAGGAAACTGGAGTGTCCAGAGGAACCACACACACACCAAACAAGAGAATATACAAACTCCATGCAGAGCGGGTCCAGGCTAAGGTCCAAACATAGGGCCCAGCACTCTCAACAGATCGACCTAGATTTTCCACCCTGCCAGATCGATTGAAATCGGCCGCAAATCTCTAGAATCAATCAATTGATGGCTGAAATCGACCAGTGTATGGGCCCCTTAAAATGCACGAGTGCCCTCCACTATACCACTGTGCTGACATGTTTGATTTGAAGAAATCAAGTACTTCTCCTTTAAATGAGCAGGCTAAGTAACTCCACAAGTGGATAATACTAAAAATTAGACAACAAAATACACCAAACTTGTAAACTCACAGCTTTGAGCACTAATAAAGAAAGGGGGACTTAGCAGGCACAATGAATGCAACACTTCCAGTGAGAAAGTCCCTGAAATACAATGCAAAACACCAAAATACAACCATCTACAGAGCAAATAAAACAAAAAGTACCGTATATACTGCAGATCAGTGTGCTCCAAAGTGCAATGAGCTGGCTGGCAAGTCTCCTAGGGCAGGTCTTCCAGTGATAATGGTTGTCCAGGGCAGGAATAGCACCACAGATGGGCAGGTGCTCTTCAAAGATGTCCTTCCAAAGCTGAAGTTGCACAAGTTTAACAACAAAAAGAATCCACTTAGCTTGAAAGTCCCATAGGAGCAGCTGTGAGGTTGGTGGAGATGCAGCGACTGCCAGGGGTCTAGGTGAGCCCACCACTGCACAGCCAGCTTATGAATGAAGCTACCTTTGAAGGACAGAGTGCAGTGGGAGGGAAGGAGATCTCATAAAGGGCAGGCTTGTCGGATTCCCCCCTCTCTCATGCTTTGATGATGTAGGGCAATGCTAGGAGCAGGCAGCCTGCAGTTAGTGCAATGCTAGGGGCAGGCAGCCTGAAGTTAGGCAATGCTTATTCACAGACAACCACAGTGCGATCCTCAGCTGCAGATCTTCAGATTTGGGACTTAAAAACTTGCCTTATAAAGGAGGAGGAGGGGGATTTAAATTAACCCCTTTCAGGGACCTCCCCCCTCCCGCAGGGATGGCCGCTTCCTCATTCATCAGGGCGAAGTCACTTAGGGGTCTTTTGCGGGCAAAATTGGGAAGTAATTTGAGAGCCGCTGCAAAAACAAACAAAAAACAACAACAAAAAGTTTCAAAGGGCTGAAGAAACTCCTGCAGTGCAGATTAGATCAGCGAGTCCCACATCCGTCCCAGCAGAGATTCCCATCAGGGGAGGAGGAGAGCTGGGAGAATCCTGGAGCAACATAGAGGGGGACACACAGTACTGCTGGGCTGAACCAGGGGGAAGGGGGGGGGGGGGGCATGGGGTATCATCACTGCTGGGCTGAACCAGGGGGAGGGGCATGGGGTATCATCACTGCTGGGCTGAACCAGGGGGGGGGGGGCATGGGGTATCATCACTGCTGGGCTGAACCAGGGGGAGGGGGGGAATGGGGTATCATCATTGCTGGGCTGATCCTGGGGGAGGGGTCATGGGGTATCATCACTGCTGGGCTGAACCAGGGGGAGGGGGGAATGGGGTATCATCACTGCTGGGCTAAACCTGGGGGAGGGGTCATGGGGTATCATCACTGCTGGGCTGAACCAGGGGGAGGGGGGAATGGGGTATCATCACTGCTGGGCTGAACCAGGGGGAGGAGGGGCATGGGGTATCATCACTGCTGGGCTGAACCACGGGGAGGGGAGGCATGGGTTATCATCACTGCTGGGCTGATCCAGGGGGAGGAGGGGCATGGGTTATCATCACTGCTGGGCTGATCCAGGGGGAGGGGGGGCATGGGGTATCATCACTGCTGGGCTAATCCAGGGGGAGGAGGGGCATGGGTTATCATCACTGCTGGGCTGATCCAGGGGGAGGCATGGGGTATCATCACTGCTGGGCTGAACCAGGGGGAGGGGGGGCATGGGGTATCATCACTGCTGAGCTGAATCTGGGGGAGAGTGGCGTGGGGTATCATCACTGCTGGGCTCAACCAGGAGGATGGGACGGGGCATGGGGTATCCTCACTGCTGGGCTGAACCAGGGGGAGGGAAGCATGGGGTATCATCACTGCTGGGCTGAACCACAGGGAGAGGTCATGGGGTATCAAATCACTGCTGGGCTTAACCTGGGGGAGGGGTCATGGGGTATCATCACTGCTGGGCTAAACCTAGGGGAGGGGTCATGGGGTATCATCACTGCTGGGCTGAACCTGGGGGAGGGGTCATGGGGTATCATCACTGCTGGGCTGAACGTGGAGGAGGGGTCATGGGGTATCATCACTGCTGGGCTGAACCAGGAGGAGGGGCATGGGGTATCATCCAGAGAGAGAAGGGGGGAATTGTCCAGATAGAGGAGCAGAATGGCCATCAACCAATGGGGGCATCATCCAGGAAGGGGGGCAGATTTACTCACCTAACCATAGATCGGGGAACCTCACAGCGACGCCTTCAGACAAATGAGGCTCCCCAATCCAACTTCCTGCCTGCGGGAACATGCAATGGCACACGACGGGCATGAATGAGAGTTCAAATGATCGCGGGAGTCATCTGAGATCTTAAAGGATACCCGAAGTGACATGTGACATGATGAGATAGACTTGTGTATGTACAGTGCCTAGCACACAAATAACTATGCTGTGTTCCTTTTTTTCTTTCTCTACCCTCACTGATATGAAATTCCAACTATAAAACACTTTCCTAGCAGAAAATGGCTTCTGAAAGCAAGAAAGAGATAAAAAGGAAAATTTCTTATCAGTGAGGGTCACTGTAGTCACTTCCTGTCTGAGTCAGGACTGAGTCAGCCACTTACATACCTGATATTTAATTCTTTCAGACAGAGAAAGAAAAAAAGGAACACAGCATAGTTATTTGTGTGCTAGGCACTGTACATACACATGTCTATCTCATCATGTCACATGTCACATCGGGTATCCTTTAAAGATCCGATCTATCGTGACGATCTTTGTCGCCGCGCATTGCAAAGCGTCTTTCGCCTAATCATTCTCTTGTACGCACCTCTCGAGATCGTGGAAACGATTGCTGATTGCTCAAAAAAATCTCTGGTTTCCCAATGTACTAGCCTACGAGTCAAACCAGCCTACGAGAATATGTAAAAGAAGTTAGGTTAGTGGTGTCCCAACACTGGAGCACCGGTCGTCAGCAGAATCACGAGGTGGGTACGAATCTTAAAGTGAACCAGAGACGAAGCACCCTCATGTATTTTACCATATATATCAGTGGGAACATTAGAGAAAATACCTACCTTGCTTTCTGTTTCATTCTTCTCTGCTAAATCTGCCTGTTATCAGCCCTGATAAAATCCCCAACTGAGCATTCAGTCTGGCTTCGCTCAGGAATCATTATAGCTGAGTCAGTCTTCTCTGATGTCTTTTCAAGCCCAAGCCCGCCCCCCTCTGGCTCTGCTATAATGACTCAGCAACAATGATTCCTGAGCAAAGACAGACTGAATGCTCAGTCAGGGATTTTATCAGGGCTGATAACAAGCAGGCTGAGCAGTGAAGGATGAAACAGAAAGCAAGGTAGGTGTTTTCTCTAATGTTCCCACCGATATATATGGTAAAATACATGAGGGTGCTTCATCTCTGGTTCACTTTAAAGTTGGATTGCGGAAGATGTTGGCACTATATAAATACTAAACAATAATAATAGCTGTAACGGGGGGCCTGGCGGTGAACTGAGAGAGGACTGGGAAGGCTGTAAGGGGTCCCTTTAAGCTTCTTGCTGGCTCTCCCGAGGTCTGACGTCTGGCACTTAGCTCCGCCCCCTAGCACAATGAGTCATCGGCGCTTCTCTAATAAGAGATAGAGAAGCACCTACTGTATGGCCTCTTGTGCCAGGGGGCGAGGCTACACCCCAGACGTAATCTTGTAGGAACCGGTAAGTATTTTAGAGACTGTTTACACAGGAAACCGGGGGGAGTAGCACAGACCCAGGGGCGGAGCTACCATGAACCCACTGGAATCACATGATTCAGACATCAAAATCTAGGAGTCTGTGTTTGGACAAACAGTTTGGGACACCTGGCACCTGCCTCCTCTCCTCTTTCCTGCCCGCCATCCTGGCAAACGCACTACCCTCCTCATCCACACATCCCCATCCTCATTTGACCGGTGGCACCTGCTGCCCTTCCCTATGACAGTGTTTCTCAACATTTTATTGGTATGTACCCCTTTTAAAACCCTGTACTCATCAAGTACCCCCTAGCATAGTAAACATTATCACAAGTACCCCTTGACAAATATATATTTAATTGTAGTACATGATAATTGGTTCTAAACATTTTCTAAGCATTTACGATTGCTTTTTATTAGCTAAAATACTAATTTGGTGTTGTTTAAAGAAGATTTGGCATGTTCTAAAACCCTAAATTTGTTATTCTTGGTTAAGTATATCAAGCCCGAGTACCCCCTGGAACCATCAGAAGTACCCCCTGGGGTACGCGTACCACACGTTGAGAACCTATGCCCTATGACATCATCCCATGCCACTTGATCAGTAGCAGTGACATCTGATAGGTTACTGCTACTGATAGAGTGCAGTGATTGGCCCAATGACAGTGCTGTGTGGTCTTGCCCGCGAGACCATCGGCACCAGTTAGCAAAACGATCATCAGGCGGCTGTGACTGGCCGTTCTGGTGCCAGTACCCCCACCCCCCCACCCCACCCCCCTCCTGATTGGTCACGTGCCAAAGCTTTCCCTTGGACTTGCCACGGTGATCTCTTGCCGGTCAAGATCTCTCACTGGCGCATCCTCCAAAGTTTGCTTCAGGCAGAAGAAAGTCTAGAACCAGCCCTGCTGGTGCACGGCTGTTTTTGGATATCCTACCATGCACAGGTCCATGAAAATGTAGCTGATGGACTGTCACTGAGACATTACGCAGCAGAAATGGAATGACCAGGTACTTAAAATGACCAAACCTTCTACAAAAGGCCGTCTTCCATTTATCCCCTTCCTGAATTCTTAGAAGATTGTAGACCCCATGGAGGTTCATCTTAGTAAAGATCTTAGCAGTTCTTAATTGCTGGAAAAGTTTAGGAAGTAAGTAACAGTTCTTTATATTAAGTCTCGCAGGGTCACAGTGTGTGGTCGTCCTTCAGGACAAAGAAGCTGACTGCCCCAGCGGGAAACATAGAAGGACAAAGAAAACCCCTTTCCAGGTTTTATCTATACAGTCTCTGAGGGTGGCCAGGTCTGCTACAGGCAGTGGATAAATTTGTCCAAAAGGTACCGTATCTTTGCCCCAGGCAGCAAGACAAGACAAGACAAATAACATTTATATTGCGCTTTTCTCCTTGCGGACTCAAAGCGCCAGAGCAGAGCAGCAGCCACTAGGGCGCGCTCTATTGGCAGTAGCAGTGTATAGGTCCATACTCACGGTAGACGGCTGTCGCCGCAACCGTGTGGCACACGCATGTTGCGGCGACAGTTCGCCCGTGTGTATGACGCGCGCGCCCCGAACCGTCGCCCGTCGGAGCTGTCGCCAGGCGATTGACATGTTCACCTCGCCGCAACTGTCGCTAATCCCGCATGTGTATGCGGGCTAGCGACAGCTACCCACACACAGCACACGGAGCTTCCGGCGGGGGGGAGGAACCTCGGCGACAGCTTCCGCCGCATCGCTAATCCCTCTGCTGCCGTGTGGATGCAGAGGGACTTGGCGACGAGCTGTCGCCGAAGTGTCGCGCACACGCTCCCGTGTGCAGCGACAGCTACAATTGTCCCCCCGTGAGTACTTAGCTTAAGGGAGACTTGCCAAAGGTCTCCTACTGAATTAGTGCTGGCTTACTGAACAGGCAGAGCCGAGATTCGAACCCAGGTCTCCTGTGTCAGAGGCGGAGCCCTTAACCATTACACCATCAGCCAACTGCTTGTCTGACAATCCAGCAGCATTGTCAGACAAACGTAAAGCTGAATATTCACCTGATGAAGGAAGATGGATTACAGCGATGTCCCACCACGATGAGCGCTAGTCGATCCATCTGCCTGCTGGTGTCTATGCACAACGTTACACAACGGGAGCGAACGGAAAGTCAAGCGATCGCGGTACTTTGTGCAGAGTCGACGCACGTTAGTAAACATTGTTAGCTGAACGTACGCCTGTACCCATGTCGCAAGGTCGTGGAAAAGACTATTTGTGGCTCAAAACAATCAACGGGCGTTGGGAAAATTGTCAGAAAATCGTGAGGTGTGTACGGCCCTTAAAGAAAACCTGTACTGAAAAAAAGTTCCCCCAGAGGGTACTCACCTTAGTAGGGAGAAGCCTCTGGACCCTATCGAGGCTTCCCCTGTCCTCCTGTGTCCCACGGCGGTCTCGCTGCAGCCCCCGGAACGCACAGGCGACAAATCCGACAGCCTGTTCAATATTTACCTTTCCAGCCTCCAGCGGGGGCGCTGTTGCGGCTCTTCTGACGGAGATAGGTGAAAATAGCCGATCTCCGTCGGGACCGATCTACTGCGCAGGCGACTTGCGCCTGCGCAGTAGAGCGTGCCATCGGAGATCGGCTATTTTCACCTATCTCCGTGGGAAGAGGGGATACTGCACCTGCGCTGGAGCCAAAAGGTAAATATTTACATCGCCGCCGCTCCGGGAGGACTTTCTCCACCGCTGTGGGACCGGGGAGGACGGGGGAAGCCTTAATAGGATCCGGAGGCTTCCCCCACCCGAGTACCCCCCAGGGGAGTTTTTTTCATTACAGATTTTCTTTAAATGCGATGGTGGAATGGCCAAACCACAAAACATTTATATTGCTCTTTTTTTCTGGCGGACTCAAAGCGCCAGTGCTGCAGCCATTCTGCAGCCATGCAGCCTACTCTGAAGGCAGTAGCAGTGTTAGAGAGTCTTGCCCAAGTTCTCCTACTGAATAGGTGCTGGCTTACTGGTCTGGAAAAGCCAAGATTCGAACCCTGGTCTCCCGTGTCAGAGGCAGAGCCCTTAACCAGCACACTATCGATGACAACCTTCTTGTCAAAAACATCCAGGTAGTCATGGTACACTGGTGGCATCAATTCTTTTTGCTCATTTTCCATTTAGAGATAGATTTGGGGAAGCATTATTGTTATTATGTTTTATTTATATACAGTAGCACCCCGGGGCCTAGCAATAGCCATAGCAGATGCAACGGGGCCCTGGAGCATAGGGGCCGGAGCATAGGGGCCCAGGTGGTACTTAATGTATTAACCATTAACTCTCTGGTGTTTCTCTACCCTCTGACTTTGTCTCAGTGCCCATGAACTGTGTGCAGTGTAAATTGCATGAGAATGGAAATTGCCCAATTAACTAATGCTGGGTACACACGGTAAGATTTTCCGTGCGATTTTGCGACCCGATCGTTTTTCCCGCAGGATTCCACACTCGATTCTGCGCTCGATTCTCTTAACTTCATTCGTTTTTCTGATCTTTTTCCATTCACCGCTATGAGAAATCGAGCGCGGAAACAATCGGGAGCAATATTGGACATGACGGATTTTATCTAGCGGATCCATCTATCGCACGGAAAATCGTACCATGTGTATTTATGCCTAATATCCAGAGGGTAGGAGCAGATGGCATTGCTTAAAGCGGTATTGTCACCATAAAAATCAAATTTCAACAGCAACTGGTCTGAGTGTATTAAGTTATAAAGATGCTAATCCTGCATTCAAAACTTTCAAAACGTTTTCTGCTGTTATGATTTGGAGTTATCATATACCTTAGGCCTCGTTCACATCAGGGCCGTTTCTGTGCGCTTTCCACAGCGCACTGCCCTGTGCGTTCAGCAAGGTATTGATTTTTCCATGTAACTAAATGTAGCTGGTTCACATCTATGCGCTGCGCTGAGCAGCGTTACAGAAACGTAGTGTTGCAGGCATTTCTGTGCGTTGAGCTGGAAAGCGCACAGCAATGCAAGTGAATGGGTCCGCTTTTTTAGCGCATAGAAGCGCGTACAAGCGCATAGAAGCGCATGCGTTTTTTACCCCTAATTGGAGAAAAAAATACATTTACATACAAAAACAAAGTTTTATTGACAACTGCTGCTGCTACAGTAAGCAAAACGTGCTTTAAAGAAGCGCAGCGCAACGCACAGAAACGCGGACTAAAGCGCGCACAAGCGCATGCGTTTTTTACCATGCGCTTTAACACGTTTTTCAGCGCAGCAGATGTGAACGAGGCCTTAGGAGCACTGGCTCTTTAGTAGTCGGTGCCAAAGAATTGCATGCTGGGCGTTCTTTTTATCTATAATATATTCCTCCTCTTCCCTTTATTTCCCTGTCTGCTGCTTATCTGAAACCTGATCCCCTACTCACTTGTATTTACAAGCAAGGCTGAGGTGACTCAGTGATTGGAGGAGACAAGAAAAAAAGTAAAGGGCAGAAATGACATCACGAGTTAGCCTTAACTGTGGGCAAAAGACATGGCCCCCACCAGGAACAGAATTCTCATCATTTACTATATAACATTCACTGAAATCAAAACGTGGACAGTACAATACATGTGTTATGTAAGTAGATCAAGTATTTATCTACTTATATATGTGTTTTTTTTCCCTGGAATAGTATGGCTGATCCTACTGCTTTAACCTGTTCAGCCTTCAGTCATTTTTCACCTTATGCATCCGAGCAATTTTCACCTCCCATTAATTCGCCAATAACTTTATTACTACTTATCACAATGAATTGATCTATATCTTGTTTTTTCCGCCACCAATTAGGCTTTCTTTGGGTGGTACATTTTACCAAGAATTATTATTTTCTAAATGCATTTTAATGGGCATATTAAGAAAGAAATGGAAAAAAATCATTATTTCTTAGTTTTCGGCCAGTATAGCTTTAAAATAATACATGCTACCATAATTAAAATCCACTTATTTTATTTGCCCATTTGTCCCAGTTATTACACCGTTTTCATTATGCAAATGTTCAAACAAATGCATTCACAGATTCACTCATCCAGGCACCACTGTTATCCCTACAGCTGAGTTAAAAGCCGGGGTCTTAGTTCACAAAGGAATGCATTTTCTTGCTTAGTCACCTTATGCTGGTGTCTGTGCATGGTGCGCATGGATACATTACGTTAGCTCCCTTGTGCGATTGGTATGATGCACTATCTGTCCCAGGAGAGGACGTCAGGATGTGTGCTCCTAATCCTTAGATGGGTTTGATGCAATGAATGTTTGCATGTCTGCACTATGCATGTTACAGGGCCAGAGTTAGGACACCTACGTTTACCTGGGTACTTCTGCGCAGTGTAGGTGACTAAGCAAGAGAATGCATTCTTATGTGAACTAAGAACCCGGCTTTTAACTTAGCTGTAGGGATAACAGTGGTGCCTGGATGAGTGAATCTGTGAATGAGTTTGTTTGAACATTTGCATGCGAGTGTGCGAAGGGTTACAGATTTATGCTGTTTCTGGCCACACCCCCTTCAGCACCTCCCTTTCCTTAATCACTTATTTAATGTCCTAACTAGAGACGATGTGCCTGGATATATGTGTTGTTTTCTTGTTACTGACCCCTGTGGCTAGGGTCTAATCCAGTGCACTCCCTCCTTCCCCTGCATGTGTTTTTGTCAGCATGCACACAGCTTATGCTGGTGTATGTGCATGGTGCGCATGGATACATTACGTTAGCTCCCTTGTGCGATTGGTAAGATGCGCTATCTGTCCCAGGAGAGGACGTCAGGATGTGTGTTCCTAATCCTTAGATAGGTTTGATGCAATGAATGTTTGCATGTCTGCACCAGGGCCGGCCTTTGACCTGAGCGACCGGTGCGATCGCTCAGGGCGCCGGCTTCCAGGGGGCGCTCCTGCCGCCTGTGTTTTAATTTGGAAGCTGCGCCCCGGCTGTGTCCGTCTCGCATAGCCCCCCCCCCCCTGCCGCTGCTGGGCAAACATGAATGATGCGGCCACCGTGATGGAGGGGGGAGCCGCGGGGAGGGCAGCCCGTCCTCTCCCTCCCTCCTCTCCGGGCGCTCTCCGTGCTCGTGCTCCCCCCTGCAGCAGAGAGAACAACTCACCTCCCTGGTTCCGATCGGCGGCGCCTCTCACTTGCCGCTGGTCTCCTCTTGTACATTGTCACTGATACACACTAAACTTCCTGCTTAACAGGAAGTTTAGTGTGCATCAGTAACTATGTACAAGAGGAGACCAGCGGCAAGTGAGACACCGTGAGAGGCGCGCGATCGGAACCAGGGCAGGGAGGTGAGTTGTTCTCTCTGGCTCTGCTGCAGTCTGCATCGGAGGGGGGAGCACGGAGGGTAGCCCGGAGAGGAAGGGAGGGCTGCCCTCCCCGCGGCTCCCCCTCCAGTATGAGGGGAGGGGGGGGGGCACCTACCTACCTACCTACCTACCTACCTAATCTATACTGGGGGGGCAGCTACCTATCTAATCTATACTGGGGGGCAGCTACCTATCTAATCTATACTGGGGGGCAGCTACCTATCTAATCTATACTGGGGGCACCTACCTATCTAATCTATACTGGGGGCACCTACCTATCTAACCTATACTGGGCAGGGGGGGGTCTACCTATCTAATCTATACTGGGGGCACCTACCTATCTAACCTATACTGGGGGGGAAGCTACCTATCTAATCTATACTGGGGGCACCTACCTATCTAACCTATACTGGGGGGGAAGCTACCTATCTAATCTATACTGGGGGCAGCTACCTATCTAACCTATACTGGGGGCAGCTACCTATCTATACTATACTGGGGGAACCTACCTATCTAACCTATACTGGGGGGGCAGCTACCTATCTAAACTATACTGGGGGCAGCTACCTATCTAACCTATACTGGGGGCAGCTACCTATCTATACTATACTGGGGGAACCTACCTATCTAACCTATACTGGGGGGGCAGCTACCTATCTAATCTATACTGGGGGCAGCTACCTATCTAAACTATACTGGGGGCAGCTACCTATCTAATCTATACTGGGGGCAGCTACCTATCTAAACTATACTGGGGGCAGCTACCTATCTAACCTATACTGGGGGGGCAGCTACCTATCTATACTATACTGGGGGAACCTACCTATCTAACCTATACTGGGGGGGCAGCTACCTATCTAACCTATACTGGGGGCAGCTACCTATCTAACCTATACTGGGGGGGGGGGCAGCTACCTATCTAATCTATACTGGGGGCAGCTACCTATCTAATCTATACTGGGGGCAGCTACCTATCTAAACTATACTGGGGGCAGCTACCTATCTAACCTATACTGGGGGCAGCTACCTATCTAACCTATACTGGGGGCAGCTACCTATCTAACCTATACTGGGGGCAGCTACCTATCTAACCTATACTGGGGGCAGCTACCTATCTAACCTATACTGGGGGCAGCTACCTATCTAACCTATACTGGGGGCAGCTACCTATCTAACCTATACTGGGGGCAGCTACCTATCTAATCTATACTGGGGGCAGCTACCTATCTAATCTATACTGGGGGCAGCTACCTATCTAAACTATACTGGGGGCAGCTACCTATCTAACCTATACTGGGGGCAGCTACCTATCTAACCTATACTGGGGGCAGCTACCTATCTAACCTATACTGGGGGCAGCTACCTATCTAACCTATACTAGGGGCAGCTACCTATCTAACCTATACTGGGGGCAGCTACCTATCTAACCTATACTGGGGGCAGCTACCTATCTAACCTATACTGGGGGCAGCTACCTATCTAATCTATACTGGGGGCAGCTACCTATCTAATCTATACTGGGGGCAGCTACCTATCTAATCTATACTGGGGGCAGCTACCTACCTAACCTATACTGTAGGCAGATCCCCCCCTTTAATGTATATAGGCTTAGGCTACTAGTCTTACAGTCGCAGATCTCCTTTTAGTGTATTTAGGCAGCAGATCCCCCCCCCCCCCATTAGTGTATGTGTGTGGTGCGCTCACACGCGAAGAGGATTAATTTGGGGGGGGGGGCACCAAAATCTGGTTACGCTCAGGGCGCTGTGAAACCTAAGGCCGGCCCTGGTCTGCACCATGCATGTTACAGGGCCAGAGTTAAGACACCTATGTTTACCTGGGTACTTCTGCGCAGTATAGGTGACTAAGCATAAGAATGCATTCTTCTGTGAACTAAGACCCCGGCTTTCAACTTAGCTGTAGGTATAACAGTGGTGCCTAGGTGAGTGAATCTGTGAATGCATTTGTTTAAACATTTGCATGCGAGAGTGCGAATGGTTAATAGATTTTTGCTGTTTTCTGGCCACACCCCCTTCAGCACCTCCCTTTCCTTAATAACTTATTTATTGTCCTAACTAGACTTGTTACTGACCCCTGTGGCTAGAGTTTTAATTTAGTGCACTCCCTCCTTCCCCTGTTTGTGTTTTTGGCCTCAATTCACTAAGCTTATCTCCTGTCTTTAATAATTTTTCTAGAGTTATCACCATGGTGATGAGGCATGGAGTATTCAGGAAACATTTTACCTCAGGCAAACCTAAAGTTAACTCTTCTGTCTTTAAGTTAACTCTTCAATCCTTAAAATAACTCCAGAATTCTAAAGTTAAAGACAGGCTGTTAATTAACTGCGCGTGAAAATAACTACAGAGGAGGTAACTTCACTACAGAGGAGGTAACTTAAGGAATGAAGAGATAAGATAACTCTCTCACTGCGTGTTGGCAAGTTTACTCTTGCCTTAGGGCTGGTTCAGACAGACGCTTGCGGAGCGTTTACCGCAAGCGTTCGGACCGTCACGGTAAACGCTCCCATTCAAGTGAATGGGAGCGTTTACACCGCGCTTTTGCGCGCTTTTACCCGAACGCCGCGTTCGGGTCCCGATTTTCGCGAGTGTTCGGGCTGCCCCTGGAAGCAACATGTAGCTTCCAGGGAGCGGCCAACCACGACGGCTAATGTTCCCCTATGGAAAAAAAAAACCGCGACCGCATCACGACGCGACCGAAGGCTACTGAAAGCCTGACCGCGCAGCCACCGCAACGCCCCCAGACGCGACGCTACGCAGACGTCCGTCTGAACCAGCACTTATTATCTCCAGCATGATCTTAGTGAATTGAGGCCATTGTCAGCATGCACACAGCTTATGTTGGTGTATGTGCATGGTGCGCATGGATACATTACGTTAGCTCCCTTGTGCGATTGGTAAGATGCACTATCTGTCCCAGGAGAGGACGTCAGGATGTGCACAGCTTATGCTGGTGTATGTGCATGGTGCGCATGGATACATTACGTTAGCTCCCTTGTGCGATTGGTAAGATGCACTATCTGTCCCAGGAGAGGACGTCAGGATGTGTGCTCCTAATCCTTAGATAGGTTTGATGCAATGAATGTTTGCATGTCTGCACTATGCATGTTACAGGGCAAGAGTTAGGACACCTACGTTTACCTGGGTACTTCTGCGCAGTGTAGGTGACTAAGCAAGAGAATGCATTCTTATGTGAACTAAGAACCCGGCTTTTAACTTAGCTGTAGGGATAACAGTGGTGCCTGGATGAGTGAATCTGTGAATGAGTTTGTTTGAACATTTGCATGCGAGTGTGCGAAGGGTTACAGATTTATGCTGTTTTCTGGCCACACCCCCTTCAGCACCTCCCTTTCCTTAATAACTTATTTATTGTCCTAACTAGACTTGTTACTGACCCCTGTGGCTAGAGTTTTAATTCAGTGCACTCCCTCCTTCCCCTGTTTGTGTTTTTGGCCTCAATTCACTAAGCTTATCTCCTGTCTTTAATAATGTTTCTAGAGTTATCACCATGGTGATGAGGCATGGAGTATTCAGGAAACATTTTACCTCAGGCAAACCTAAAGTTAACTCTTCTGTCTTTAAGTTAACTCTTCAATCCTTAAAATAACTCCAGAATTCTAAAGTTAAAGACAGGCTGTTAATTAACTGCGCGTGAAAATAACTACAGAGGAGGTAACTTCACTACAGAGGAGGTAACTTAAGGAATGAAGAGATAAGATAACTCTCTCACTGCGTGTTGGCAAGTTTACTCTTGCCTTAGGGCTGGTTCAGACAGACGCTTGCGGAGCGTTTACCGCAAGCGTTCGGACCGTCGCGGTAAACGCTCCCATTCAAGTGAATGGGAGCGTTTACACCGCGCTTTTGCGCGCTTTTACCCAAACGCAGCGTTCGGGTCCCGATTTTCGCGAGGGTTCGGGCTGCCCCTGGAAGCAACATGTAGCTTCCAGGGAGCGGCCAACCACGACGGCTAATGTTCCCCTATGGAAAAAAAAACCGCGACCGCATCACGACGCGACCGAAGGCTACTGAAAGCCTGACCGCGCAGCCGCCGCAACGCCCCCAGACACGACGCTATGCAGACGTCCGTCTGAACCAGCATTTATTATCTCCAGCATGATCTTAGTGAATTGAGGCCATTGTCAGCATGCACACAGCTTATGTTGGTGTATGTGCATGGTGCGCATGGATACATTACGTTAGCTCCCTTGTGCGATTGGTAAGATGCACTATCTGTCCCAGGAGAGGACGTCAGGATGTGCACAGCTTATGCTGGTGTATGTGCATGGTGCGCATGGATACATTACGTTAGCTCCCTTGTGCGATTGGTAAGATGCACTATCTGTCCCAGGAGAGGACGTCAGGATGTGTGCTCCTAATCCTTAGATAGGTTTGATGCAATGAATGTTTGCATGTCTGCACTATGCATGTTACAGGGCCAGAGTTAGGACACCTACGTTTACCTTTTCTGCGCAGTGTAGGTGACTAAGCAAGAGAATGCATTCTTCTGTGAACTAAGACCCCGGCTTTTAACTTAGCTGTAGGGATAACAGTGGTGCCTGGATGAGTGAATCTGTGAATGCATTTGTTTGAACATTTGCATGCGAGTGTGCAAAGGGTTAATGTTTTTTTCTAATACAAGCCGTCGGTCTTTCTAACGGGGACTTAAATCAATGAATGGAACTGCGTTCCTATTCATCGATATCCGGGCTAACGGCGGCGGCATAGGAGTGCGCGGGCGCGCGCATGATCGGCCGCAGGAGCACGTAGCAGCGCAGCAGCAGCCTCTTGGACGTAGCAGCTACTTCCAAAAAGCTAAAGTAGTTAAAGAGAAACCATAACCAAGAATTGAACTTCATCCCAATCAGTAGCTGATACCCCCGTTTACATGAGAAATCTATTCCTTTCATCACATAGATCATAAGGGGGCTCTGTATGGTTGATTTTGTGGTAAAATCCCTCCCACAGTGTGATGTCAGGACAATGGTCCTGGCAGTTTCCTGTCTGTGAACCTCATTGCATTGTGGGAAATAGCTGTTTACTGCTGTTTACAACTGCCAAAAACGCAAGCAGGATCTCCTTCCAGTGACAACACCTGCCAGCAGTAAAAATGTCACCATGTGATAAATGTCAGAATGTAAATCAGGGAGAGGAAAGATTTTACAATGGGCAAACACTGACTAAATCATTTATACATAATAATTGTAAAAATGAAGCACTTGTTTATTGCATTATTTTCACCGGAGTTCCTCTTTAAGTTATCCCCCTATACATTCCTAGTAGTTTGAGTCACCTTGAGCTGCTTGGTTACTCTTTAAGTAAGAAGAGGGAAGCCCCTGAATCCTGTCGAGGCTTCCCACTGTGACCTCCGGGCCTCACCAGCTGCTGCCCGGAACCAGTGGCAGCTCCAGCTTCAAGTTTTGGGGAGACACAAAGGTCCCAATTGGGTGGTCAAAATCGATGTTTGTATGGCAAGCATTTTAGATTTTTTGCTTAAAGAGACTCTGAAGTGAGATGAAAAATGGCTTTTTAGCTTATATTCTACATGGGCATGTTTGCCCCAGCTAAAATGCCGCTATCCCGCGGCTGAACGAGGGGTCTTTACCCCCCAAATCCCCCCCTGCAAAATCCACGACCAACTTGGTCATAGATTTTGCTGGTCATGGAGGTAGAGCTTTCGGCTATAGCTCTGCCTCTCAGCGTGTCTCTCAGCGGCGGATCTCCTCCTCTCCCCGCCCCTCTCAGTGAAGGAAGACTGAGAGGGGTGGGAAGAGGCGGCAATCAGCGCTGATAGACGCGCTGAGAGGAAGAGCTATAGCCATTAGCCCTGCCTCAACAAGAAGCGCTCCCCGGACACCATGGAGGGGATTTGGGGGGTAAAGACCCCTCGTTCTGCTGCGGGATAGCAGCGTTTTAGAAGGGGCAAACATGCCCATGTAGAATATAAGCTAAAAAGCCATTTTTCAACTCACTTCAGACTCTCTTTAACTCAGGTGATAATATTAATGCTAACTAGTAACCAAATGTAAATATCACAAACAGAACTCAGATTGAAGAAAAGTTACCTACAGATGTACTTGGTTAGTTGGTTGGCATGCTAGGACCGGGGGATTTTCCAGTGATCGGTGCTGCGTGGGCTCTCCAGCCCGCAACACCAATCAGGTATGTGGCAGGGCGATCAGACTTCCCCCCTTTTTTCCCCACTAGGGGGATGTCCTGCTGGTGGGGTCTGATCGCCGCCGGCTATTATTGATTTGCGGGGGAGGCTCCTCAAAGCCCCCCTCCACAGCGTTTTCCGCCCTCTCCTAAGTTCCCTCCCTCTCCCTCTGTGCTGCGCAAGACGGATATCCATCCTGCGCCTCTTAGGATAGGCTTCTGCCTATCAGATGCCGGCGATCCCCGGCCAATCAGAGGCCGGGGATTGCCGATCTGCCTTACGGCGCTGCTGCGCAGCAGCGCCGTATGGTGTAAACAGCGGGGTGAACTGGCATGGAAAGTTTCCATGCTATACCACTAACGACCCGCCGACACCTATCGGCGTTAGGCGGTCATTAAGTGGTTAATCCTTACTTGCTAACAAGCTGCTACTGCGGGGACAGATCACAATCGGATGTTGGCGTTATCTGCATTACTATGCACTGCAGATCCCATTCACTACAGTGAATGGAATCTGTGCTGCGATTCCCGACAATGCGCATATGATGGGAACAGTAGAAGGGCTGTCTATGCCCTTATACCGTTCTTGCGCGTCGCACACTATACATGCTGCCAAAATGTGCACAGCAGCGCGCATAGTCTGAACGAGCCCTAAGCTTTCAGCCTTTAACACCTTTTTTATCATTCAGGACATTTCTATAGCACATGAAAAATGCATGCCGACAATCTGTTTCATTATTAACCACTTAAGCCCGAAGGGTTGACATTTTTTTACATCCGAGCAACTTTCACCTCCCATTCATTTGCCAATATCTTTATCACTACTCATCACAATGAATTGATCTATATCTTGTTTTTTCCGCCACCAATTAGGCTTTCTGTGGGTGATACATTTTGCTAAGAGCCACTTTACTGTAAATGCATTTTAACAGGAACAATAAGAAAAAAACGGAAAAAATTCATTATTTCTCAGTTTTCAGCCATTATAGTTTTAAAATAATACATGCCTCCATAATGAAAACTCACGTATTGTATTTGCCCATATGCCCCGGGTATTACACCATTAAAATTATGTTCCTATCACAATGTATGGCGACAATATTTTATTTGGAAATAAAGGTGCATTTTTTCAATTTGCGTCCATCACTATTTAGAAGCCCATAATTTATTAAATCATATAGATATACTCCTTTGACATGCATATTTAAAAAGTTCAGACCCTTAGGTAACTATTTGTGTTTTTTTTTTTTTTTTTATTATTGTAATTTTTTTTTTTTTTTTAATTTAAACTTGTATGTGGGTATTTTTTGGTGTGGGAGGTAAACAGGGAATTGTAAATGTTTGTAAATGTATTTTATTCAGGTGTAAGTGTTTTTGGTGTAGTTAGCTATTTGGCCACAAGATGGCCACAATCAAAAAGTCCTGGGAGCGATCGATCTCGCTCCCAGGCAGAAGAAAGAAGACCAGAGCTCAGAGGGGGGGGGGGTCCGATCAGCGAAAGGGATTTATAATCCCTTTCACTGATCGGTGGGCTAGTGGCCAGCAGCGGGGGCGCGCACGGAGGGGGGCCCGCAGGAGAGCGCGCGACCCGCGGGAGTGCGCGCAGCCTAACTGGACGAAAATTTTCGTCCAGTTAGGCTTAAGTGGTTAAAATAAACTTTCATTTTACCTTGTATTTTACATTCAAAGTAGATTAATTACCCTGTTTCAGCAGGGCTGCCCAGCCGTCCACAGCCGTAGAGCTTTCAGGTTCCTAATTGTTTTATTGGGCTAATTACCAAGAGGTAAACAACGCTATTAGCCAACAAAGGGGGTTAGTAATTAGGACTGTTTCTTCAAAGACCTAGTTTGTGTCAATGTGTCAAGATAGCATCTCTGACTTCTGTAAATAAGGAATGTGAGAAGGGGAGGGGGAACATGGCAGCTTCTATGCCAGGAGAAATTCCATTGAAAGAGAATGTGCTCAGTTCCCTTTAAGCCTCCTTCAGACTCTATCCCTGTTGACTGACAATGCTAGAACATGCAATCAAAAGGAGATAAAGAGTTTTTTTTTTTTTTTTGCAAATCGAAGTGTCATTCAGATACATTAAAGGGACACTGTAGGGGGGGGGTCAGGGGAAAATGAGTTGAAGTTACCCGGGGCTTCTAACGGTTCCCTGCAGGCATCCTTTGCCCGTGCAGCCACTCACCGATGCTCTGGCCCCGCCTCCGGTTCACTTCTGGAATTTCAGACTTTAAAGTCTGAAAACCACTGTGTCTGCGTTGCCAGGTCCTCGCTCCCGCTGATGTCACCAGCAGCGTACTACGCAGGCCCAGTATGGTCTGTCCCTGCGCCGTGCGCTCCTGGTGATATCAGTGGGAGTGAGGACAAGGCAACGCAGGCGCAGTGGTTTTCAGACTTTAAAGTCTGAAATTCCAGGAGGGCCACTCAGGGGGATTCTGGTGGGGGGGGAAGGGGGGGGAGGGCTGTGCCCCAGTGTAGTGCAATTCATGCCAAAGTTTGAATCCACGCTCCTCTTTGTGAGCGAATAGTTCCGGCGCACTACGCAGACTCGTGCACGGCAGGGAGTACGGCCATGATAACATATCCAGCAAGCTCTTGTCAAATATGTTTCAGGGGTCCGCACACAACAACAGTGAGGGCCAGGAGGACGTAGGGAGCCTCTTCTTAGGTAAGCATCTTTTTTTTCCTATGCACCGGGCACGCTTTAAAGAGGGACTCTAGTGAAAATAACATAATGAATACAATTGCTTATTATTTACAATATTCATTGAGGGCTGGAACCCACAGGAGCGCTTTTGGCAGCGTTTTGGCAGCACTGCGATACGCTAGCAGTTTGCCAAAACGCTGGGCTAATGTTAATGGATGGGGCAACTTCCACAGGAGCGTTTGCGTTTCTCAGAAACGCAAACGCAGGACGTGCAGCATTTTGGGAGCGTTAGCGCTTCAATGTAAAGTATTGAACCGCTAGCGGAAACGCTCAGCAAAACCTAAACTGAGCGGTTTTGCTAGCGTTTTGCGGTTCAGCACACTGTCTGGGCTAGTGCACACCAAAAACCGCTAGCAGATCCGCAAAATGCTAGCAGATTTTAAACGCTTTATCTTATTTTTCTGTAGCGTTTCAGCTAGCATTTTGCGGTTTTGTGAAGCGTTTTTGGTGTAGTAGATTTCATGTATTGTTACAGTAAAGCTGTTACTGAACAACTACTGTAACAAAAAACGCCTGGCAAACCGCTCTGAAGTGCCGTTTTTCAGAGCGGTTTGCGTTTTTCCTATACTTAACATTGAGGCAGAAACGCATCCGCAATCCAAAATCTGCAGCAGCCCGGGAGTTTGCGTTTCTGCAAAACGCCTCCCGCTCTGGTGTGCACCAGCCCATTGAAATACATTACCCAAGCGTATTCGCAGCCGCAAGCGGATCGCAAACCGCAGCAGAACCGCTCTGGTGTGCACTAGGCCTACCAAAATGAAAAATAATTCACAGGACCAATCAGGATAAAAACGCAAAACGCAAAACGCTAGGCACCCGCTGGGGAAAAAAATACAATGTTGCAAAACACGACCAAAAACGCGCATGAATCCGCTTGCAAACCGCTCAGACAAAACGCTAGCGGTTGCGTTTTGCGTTTGCGGTTTTCAGTGGGTTCCAGGCCTATAAGATTATTTAGTCAGGCCTGGTGCATACCAAAAACCGCTAGCAGATCCGCAAAATGCTAGCAGATTTTGAAACGCTTTTTCTTATTTTTCTGCAGCGTTTCAGCTAGCGTTTTGCGGTTTTGTGTAGCGGTTTTGGTATAGTAGATTTCATGTATTGTTACAGTAAAGCTGTTACTGAACAGCTACTGTAACAAAAAACGCCTGGCAAACCGCTCTGAAGTGCCTTTTTTCAGAGCGGTTTGCGGTTTTCCTATACTTAACATTGAGGCAGAAACGCATCCGCAATCCAAAATCTGCAGCAGCCCGGGAGTATGCGTTTCTGCAAAACGCCTCCCGCTCTGGTGTGCACCAGCCCATTGAAATACATTACCCTAGCGGATCCGCACCCGCAAGCAGATCGCAAACCGCAGCAGAAACGCTCCGGTGTGCACTAGGCCTCAGTGTTTGCCCATTTGTAAAATCTTTCCTCTCCCTGATTTACATTCTGAAATGTCTCAAAGGTTCTGCAAGGTACCATACATGGTACAATTTTATCATTTTTTTTTCAAAATTAAATATTTTTTTTCGGTTATTCTTTTAAATCGAATATAAAGATTTTTCCAGCATGTCCGATCGGATTTTTTATTGAAAAAACGGGATAAACTATTCTATTTTCTTGATTGAAAAAAATATTCTTTTAAACTTTCATTCCATTCGATCGTTTTGGTCGAATAAACAGGAAAATTGAATGTATTATTGTACAATGTATGGACACCTTTACTGAGAGTTCTATGCACAGATACAGAGGGAGATACTGCTTGCACTGCAATTGGAACAAAACGTTATTTTCCACAATGCAACGAGTTTCACAGACAGCAAACTGTCAGGACCAGGGTCATGACATCACACTGTGGGAGGGGTTTCACCACAATATCAGCCATACAGAGCCTCCTGATGATCTATTAGAGAAAAGGAAAAGATTTCTCAGGGGAAAGGGGGTATCAGCTACTGATTGGAATAAAGTTAGTTCCATAGTTAAAGTTCCTCTTAAAGTTCTGCTTTAACTATCAGGGAAAGTGATAGTGTGGGCTTTGAAAGCAGCTAAATATCAGCTGAAATTGCCTCTAGGTAAGCCTGCAGACTGGAAAACACTTTAGCAGGAAGCAATGTGACGGGAGCCTGTCTAGCCGCAGACGCGCGTCTGTTTATCGCTGTACCTTATGTGAAAATCATCATGCAAATTGTCCCGGAATGCCGGAGTTATTTGTGTTCCGATTTGGCTAAATCTCCCATTGTCTGGATTCCTGGAACAACCGGCCCATTATGCAAAAAACATATATATCCCTGACCTTCGCAGCGCTGCACTTTGCATGTCTGGTTTTGATTTGGAGGTTAAACCTGAGATATGACAAAGATTGGAAGATACACAGGCTGACCTGCACTAGGGGGAACCCGAATCCCTCAAAAATGGTGTACGCAATCGGGGAAAGGGACATTATCAAACATCCTACAAACATTTATCAATGCTGTTCAAGACTTTTATTTTAAAGCAATCCCTTACTGAGCATGTGCAGTCGGGCTCGTGCAGCTACTGTGCGGCCACACTGCAGGAAGAGGAGCTGCGCGACCCCGTTATGCAGGGTCGGACTGGGCCACAGTAGTACAGTTTTTTCTCTCGGTGGGCCCCGCCTCCACGTCTCTGGTGGGCCCCCCCTCCTTGTCTGACAGCTCCAATTGCTGCCTGCAGCACAAAAATTCTCTTCTCAGTGCTGTAATCACTCATGCTGAGAGCAGTGGCGTAGCTAAGGAGCTATAGGCCTCGATGCAAATTTTACAATGGGGCCCCCCAAGCACTCTATACATAACAAATGATATGACGCACCAAAACCTGCCAATGGCAACTACAGTGTCAGAGGTGCAAGAAAAGGATGTAAAATAGCTTGTTAATGATTACCACTGTTCAAAGTATCTATAGAAGTGATTATTATGAGCAAAGGACCAATAGAGAGGTAATACTGTAGTTGAGGGAGGCCCAAGGGCCCCGATGCGGTCTCAACCTCTGCAAAGTAGGGCATTACTTTATATTGAAGGAGGGGACTCTATGCAAAGTTTTGCTGGGCAGCAGTGTCTCTGAATTACAATGCTGCTAAGATCATGTACATTTGGCCCTGTCCATAATACATCATGACCACACCCACCTTCGGGTGCATGGTCACACCTTTTTCCCCCCGCAATCATGGGATGTGTGGGCCCCAGATTGAAATTTCTTTGGTGGGCCCCCAGTGTCCCAGTCCGACCCTGCCGTTATGATTAGTAACAATGCCCTGTCGCTAATCTTCCGGGGCGGTGCGCTCAGCGACGGGGGACACCAGAGCAGGGAGGGAAGCCTCAAAAGGATCCTGAGGCTTCCCTCTCTTTAGGTAAGTATGTAATATTTTACCCGAGCTTCGGCTCGTGTACAATTTTACCACCTAAGTGGTTTGAGATGTTATATCTAAGTCCCACAGGACTTCAGTTCATGCTCAGGGACGTAGATATTCACCTATTGCGCGGTTACTTGTCGCCGCCCCCGTTAGAGGGGAGATGAGTTACTCTAGGTCCTCAGGTCAATGATTGCCAGCATCAATGAGATACCGCGATCATTTGTAACTTCCGAAGTAAAATGTCCCCTTATTACTTACTGTTAGCGTATGTATAGTATGCTAATAGGAGATAATGCGCAATGACATCTTGGGCTCGATTCACAAAGCGGTGCTAACCCAGTTAGAGACTTTAGGCGTGATAACCATTGCACCACGCTGGTGAAAACACAGTTTAGGCGTGATAAGTTTAGGTGTGATAAGTTTAGGTGTGATAAGTTTAGGCATGATAAGTTTAGATAAGTTTAGATTGCACCACGCTGGTGAAAACACAGTTTAGGCGTGATAAGTTTAGGTGTGATAAGTTTAGGTGTGATAAGTTTAGGCATGATAAGTTTAGATAAGTTTAGATCGCTTACAAAGTCCCGCACGCAAAGCAGCGCCATTAAACTCTATGCACAGTGCACCAGACTTTGCTAGCGCAAAACTTTTGATCAGCTGTGCACTGCGGTGCTAACGCAGTTAGTGCTTAAACTTATCATGCCTAAACTTATCACACCTAAACTTATCACACCTAATCTTATCACACCTAAACTTATCACGCCTAAACTTTTAGGCGTGATAAAGGGCTTTTCACCAGGGTGCTAACTGTTAGCACCGCTTTGTGAATCAGGCCCCTTGTGGCCAAATAGTAAAATTACACCTACATTCATTTAGTTTAATAAAAAGACCCATATATACATTTAAAATTAAGCCCATACCTCCCACCGTTTCCCATAGTCACCTAAATAAATTGCATGCATATAAAAAAAATGAAAAAAAGAAAAATGCATAAATAGTTACCTTAGGGACTGAACTTTTTTGATATGTATGTCAAAAGGGTATATGAATGTCATTTATAAAATTATGGGCTTGTAATTAGTGATGGACGCAATGTTGAAAAAATGCACCTTTATTTAAAAATAAAATACTGTCACCATACATTGTACTAGGGAAATATTGTAAACGTTTAAATAACTCGTGACAAATGGGCAAATAAAATGTGTGGGTTTTAATTACAATATCGTGTATTATTTTAAAAATATAATGGCCGAAAACTGAGAAATAATTATTTCCAATGTTTTCCTGTTAAAATGCATTTAGGTTAAAATAATTCTTAGCAAAATGTACCACCCAAAGAAAGCCTAATTGGTGGCGAAAAAAAACAAGATATAGATCGTTTCATTGTGATAAGTAGTAATAAAGTTATGAATGAGAGGAGTGCTGACAGGTGAAAATTGCTCTGGTACAGAAGGGGAAAAACCCCTCAGTAGTGAGATGGTTAATGTTATTAGAAATATATATATAGAATGCTCAGAAACAGGGCTTGTTCTAAACACAATGGGGCCCTGGGCAAGTATTAAATGGGCTCCCCCCAAAAGCGACCTTAGGTAGCCCCTTTGTTGCTTCCCGGAAGCACACAGACTGATGGAGGAGCATACTGGCCAGACAGGTGGGATCGATCGGCTGCCAATACTCTGCCGGGGCTCTGGGAGACAACTATACACTTCAGAATCACCTTTATCCGTTGAGTATACCAAATGACATACCAGGAACTGTTTTTGGTGCACATGTTGATGGCAGTTTTACATAAGACACCGACATAGCATAGACAGCATGAGAAATGTTCATGAAACAGAAATAAGAAGCATTCATTCAGAGCAAAGGGGACAGGGGTTGGGTGTCACAATACTGTCCAGGGATTAGCGCGGCGCCGTCGGGCTGACCTGTCGGGGGTGGAGACCCGTAGGAGTACCACCTGGGGGAAGAAGGCGTTTTTGCGCCTAGTGGTTCTGGAGGGAGTGGCTCTGATCGTCCCGATGGGAGGAGCAGAGGAGCATACCAGATGAGGGAGGAGCAGAGGATGGATTTCACAGTAGCTCACGTGGGATACCAAATTTTTATCAGTTGGCACAAAAAGAATAACCGCTGCTATGCTTTCTTCTGAATGTTAGAAGAAGGCGCCCTGATATGAGGAGATTTGGGTGGGGGGGTCCCGTCTGCTGGATATTGGGGCTCTGGGCAATTGCCTCTATAAAAGTGCTTATCCTGGACAGAAATGAACACTTTCCTGCAGAGTCTTGGAGAGGCGGCCTTCTTACCGTGCACCTGAGATGGAGGAACAAGACTCTTATGGCCCGTACTCACGGGCTGCAAATGTTGCCTGTCGCCAGCACACGTGAGCATGTGGGCGACAGGCCGGCGACAGCTCCTCGCCAGGTCCCTCCGCGTACACACGCGGAAGAGGGACCAGCGGCGAGGCGGAAGCTGTCGCCGACGTTCCTCCTGCCTCCGCCGGAAGCTCCATATACTTTAATGGAGGTTGCTGTCGCTAGTCCGCGTACTCACGCGTACTAGCGACAGTTGCGGCGGAGGTGCGGCGGCGACTGTCGCCATGCGATCGAAACTTTCAATCGCATGGCGACATGAGCGACGGGCGACAGTTCGGGGTGCGCGCGCGTGCAACGGCCCATACTCACGGGCGACCTGTCGCCGCAACACGCGCGCGCCGCGTGTTGAGGCGTCAAAAGTCCCTCGTGAGTATGGGCCATTACTTACCTGGAGCTTCTTCCAGCATCCGTGGTCTGTCAGATTCCTAGGGTTCCCTCTGTTGTGCTGCTGCAGCAAAAGTTTGCAACTGGCTGAATGTAAAGAATAGTATTTACCATGTGTCACGGACGGTTGCGGGGACGCAGGCGCGTCCTGGAACCGCCCGTGAAGAAAAGAACGATCGCACTCGATTCCTGCATCAATTGCGCCTCAGATCAATAGAACCAAGATTTGACGTGTAGTATCCCTATGCCTAGGAACAGCTGGGGGATCTGTCTTAGCTGAAGTGACAGCCTGGGGGGAAGGTGTTAATTAGCTTGGACATATTCCCTGTGGAAGGCACAATTTCCCTTTTGGTTCTGGGAACCAGGTGACACTTAGCTGATCTCATGGAGATGTTAATTAACCAAAGGATGCCTAGGTGCAGCCAAGCAGGCTACAAATCCACGGGAGGTCTTGACACTTTGCTCCCTAGTAAAGATCAAAGGAAAGTCAGCTGTTAGCAGCTAGAACACAACCTCAGTCTCATGGCATAATCCATAACTTCCCAGATCTGTCATATTTCTGGGGTTCCTGAGATGGCAGCTTCGCCAAACGTGGGGGAAGTGTAGCATGAGCCCCGGTGCTGGTTCTGAGGAAGTTTCAGAACATTCTGAGGTAAGGACTGCCAGTTAGGCAGTTTGAAAATGCCCTGATGATACCACAGGGGTCCCACCCCTCATGTCTGGTATCAGGGCGCTGGGTAAATCGAGACAGACCTGAAAATGTTAATAAATCTGCCCTGACCTGTACGGTTCTGTGAGATAGAGCCCATATATGGGTAGATATGATTTCTAGCCCCAGTACAAGGGGAGGGCTCATCTCATCTTTGAAGGGGGTGTATGGCTCCCCGCCCTCACTCCCTCCTACTGAAGCAGGGGCATAAGAATGGCTGAGGACCCAAACTCAGTGTCCTCCACACTGAACCATCTTGAGGATATGCTGGCATCCACCTGGTCTGAACTCTGAACTCTGGACTTTGAAACCAAGAACTTTATGATTCTTCCCACAATAAGGACATCTTTCCAGGAACTAAGTATTTTTCTCCCTTCTTTTATTTTTCATACTGGCTATTACTGTTTTAATAATTGTTGATTTTAATAATTGTCTGTATATATTAATTATTTATATTGCTGTGAATAAAAGACTTCCTCCAAGTCATTCACTGTTTCGCTACCCTGCTTATCAGCACACACAGAAATGATCCCGGGTCTCTGAAGATACGCTACTGTTTGTTTGTTGTTGGCTAGACAGAATATCGTGTGTTTAACCGTTTTATCCGCAGGATTAGTCAGTCAGTTAGTGGGCCCCACGGTCCCATGATAACCGCGGTGGTGGCAGTTTACTCTGAACCAGTGGATGAAGTGGTAATCACCCGTGTCTCACAGGCTTCCTTCTGAGTTGTCTGCGGCTAATTCTTAACGGTTCCTGCGCATTGACTGCGACCAGAGTTCGCACGATCTGTGCGCTGGCACCGTTTAGAAGGCTAAGTGCGGTCAGCCACTAGGGCTCCTGTGACAGTGTTAGGCAGCGGTTGGGACCTGTGTTGTGCTGAAAGTATCTACGATAGCGCTAGCGCTATCGAGAAACGAACTAATTCGTTGGTGTAGCTGGAAGGCAATATATTTTTTATATATACAGAGAGACTGTGTAGCCAGTACCCCTCCCCAAAAGTTTTATTTTATTTGGCGTGAAAATGTCCGGGAACTACAAGAAAATGTGCCTGGCGGACCTGCAAAATCTTTGCCAAGAGAGAGGCATTGATGTCGGCCGCAAGAAACAAGGGGACCTGGTAACGGAATTGTTTCAATGGGATACCCAGCAACTGCAGGAGCTGGATGTGTCTGCTGAGGTAGTCACTGACCCATCTGACTCAAGGCAAGGGGAACCAGAGACTGAGACTCCTGACCGTACAGAGGTTGTGCATCCTGAGGGCCCTGCATCAACAGTTACGCAGGAGAATGTCAGTGTGGACCCCAATCCCAGAGTTTCTGAAAGTACTCGCCTGGAACCGGCCAGTACTGGACTGTCCGTTTGTACTGATCCGCTAATGCAGCAGGCATTACAAAAGCTGATGGAGACTGACCTGGACAAGTACCTGCAGTACATGCGTGAGGAACGCCAATCTGCAGAACGCAAGGCTGCTGCTGCTGCTGCAGAACGCCACGCGGAGAGGGATGCCGCTGAGCGGGAACGCCAACGACAGCATGAGCTAAACATGGCAAAAGTGCAACAGGCCAGCCGGAGTTCACCGCCCAGCCTCCCTGCTGAAGGAGCTGCACCACCCGTAAGTGCAAAGTTTAAATTTGCTAATATTGAAAAAGACACAGACATTGACTTGTTTTTGCGGTCTTTTGAAAAAGCATGCCGTCAGTATCGTCTGTCCCAAGACCAGTGGGCCAGACATCTGACACCTTTGCTGCGCTACAAAGCGCTTGATGCCTTCGCAGAATTGCCTGCGGAGAAGGATAATGATTATGCTGCTATAAAAGACGCTATCATTACTAAGTACCAGCTGACGCCAGAAGCCTATCGGAAAAAGTTCAGGGCCTGGCAGAAAAAGTCTTCTGATTCGTACCGAGATGTGGTCAGCAGCTTGCTCACCACACTCCGCCAGTGGACACTAGGCCTCACCAAAGGGTCTTATGATGTCCTGGAGGACTTGATAGTCCTGGAACAATTTCGGAACATTTGCCCTGCTGATGTACGCCAGTTTGTGCTAGAACGCAGGCCGGCTTCAGCAACTGTCGCTGCAGACCTTGCTGAGACTTTTGCAACTACCCGGGTGGCTGATACCCGCAGGACTGTCCCATCCAGCTGGAGAGGAGGTCAGCCCAATACCTCGGCAGACCCTCCTGCCCCTGTGAGCCGTCCGCCACAGAGGCCACCCAGCGCAGCTGCTGCACCCAGGCCTGCAGCGCCTGGAGAGGTCACCTGTCACTACTGCCGCCAGCCCGGACACATGAAATTCGACTGTCCGGAGCGGAGACAGACACCACCAGCACCTGGATCATCTGCATCACCTGTACCTCACCCACAGCAGAGGCAACCCGCCAGCGAACCACAGCCTGGATCATCAGATTTTGTCCTGTTTGCCCGCGGAAAGGAAATCCGCGACCGAACCGACCAGCAGCAACTTGTTAGAGTGAACGGCAAAGTTGTCACCGGATTCCGAGACACCGGAGCTGACATCACGTTAGTTCACTCACACCTTGTACCAAAGGAGAGCATCAGCTCCAGCCGATCCCTTGCCCTTACTGGAGTAGAGGGCACCCTTTTCCACATAGCCCACGCAAAAGTGAAGCTGGATTGGGGAGTGGGAGGAGTCCAAGAACGGGTTGTTGGGGTTATGAAGGATCTCCCAGTCCCTGTGTTGCTAGGGACTGATTTGGGCAAGCTTGTGTCCTACTATGAACCTGCCACGACCGCCTTGTCGCTCACGGAAGGAGACGGACTCTCCACCCACCACCAGGTACTTTATACACTTGGGGGAGCACCAGGGGGAGGTGGGTTGAATGTGCCCAGTTCAAGGGTACCAGGTTCAATAGTGCCTGCTTCAAAGGCACCTGAGTTTGATGTACAGACTGTCTGTTGTGATGATGCTGTAGCTGTACCTGAGTTTACTGTACAACCTGTCTGTAATGAAAAAATGTCTATACCTGTCAATGTCATTACTGCATGCAATGATGATTTGAGTAATGTCCGTCTGTGCCATTCTGACAGTGTACCTGTGCTAGCAGTACCGCGCAGCTGCACTGCTCAGAACCCGAGCTCAGAACAGGTGGAGGGGGTTCCGGCCTCCTCCCCCTCCTCTGACCGCAGGGATGAGACCTTTCAGCCGCTGGCCTCGTGTGACATGAGCCAGTTGGCTGAAACTGACAGCGCCATATTCTCAGCCGCACTACAAAGTGACCCAAGCCTGGAGGTATTCAGGCAGCAAGCCGCTGAGCCCCTCGCAGACGGGGCCGCTTTCAAGGTGTACTGGGAAGGTGGGAGACTGTACAGTGAGTCTGTACAGCCCCCTACAGGTAGATCCCACGCGAATACCAAGTGGCTTGTGGTCCCGAGTGCGTTCAGGGGACATGTGCTGAAATCCGCACATGGTAATCCTCTGACAGGGCACTCGGGTCTCCGCAAGACACTCGCCGGTATTCGGAACCAGTTTTATTGGCCCCGGATGAACAGGGATGTAGCAAACTACTGCAGGGCATGTGCCGTCTGTCAGGAGCTGGGAAGGTCCAGGGATTCCCGCGGGGTTCCCTTAGGTCCACAGCCACTCAGCAGGGGAACCCTGCGTAGGCTGGCTGTTGACCTAACCAACCCACTGCCCGTTGTCAGCAGTCCCGGCAGACACCACGTCCGACTGCAGTGGCGCAAACGCCCTGTCCAGAACGGTCCATGTTGGGTCAACCCTGAGGGTAGCAGACCGCGACCGGTCCAGGGGAACCGAGCCACAGGCTCCAATAGGTTTTCCCGCCGTACCGGCAACTCGAGGCCCGTCAGCCAGGTTAGCGGCGCCGCCACACATCGTGCGGATGAGTGGCTAAGCCACGGACAAGGGGGAGGGCTGTCACGGACGGTTGCGGGGACGCAGGCGCGTCCTGGAACCGCCCGTGAAGAAAAGAACGATCGCACTCGATTCCTGCATCGATTGCGCCTCAGATCAATAGAACCAAGATTTGACGTGTAGTATCCCTATGCCTAGGAACAGCTGGGGGATCTGTCTTAGCTGAAGTGACAGCCTGGGGGGAAGGTGTTAATTAGCTTGGACATATTCCCTGTGGAAGGCACAATTTCCCTTTTGGTTCTGGGAACCAGGTGACACTTAGCTGATCTCATGGAGATGTTAATTAACCAAAGGATGCCTAGGTGCAGCCAAGCAGGCTACGGATCCACGGGAGGTCTTGACACTTTGCTCCCTAGTAAAGATCAAAGGAAAGTCAGCTGTTAGCAGCTAGAACACAACCTCAGTCTCATGGCATAATCCATAACTTCCCAGATCTGTCATATTTCTGGGGTTCCTGAGATGGCAGCTTCGCCAAACGTGGGGGAAGTGTAGCATGAGCCCCGGTGCTGGTTCTGAGGAAGTTTCAGAACATTCTGAGGTAAGGACTGCCAGTTAGGCAGTTTGAAAATGCCCTGATGATACCACAGGGGTCCCACCCCTCATGTCTGGTATCAGGGCGCTGGGTAAATCGAGACAGACCTGAAAATGTTAATAAATCTGCCCTGACCTGTACGGTTCTGTGAGATAGAGCCCATATATGGGTAGATATGATTTCTAGCCCCAGTACAAGGGGAGGGCTCATCTCATCTTTGAAGGGGGTGTATGGCTCCCCGCCCTCACTCCCTCCTACTGAAGCAGGGGCATAAGAATGGCTGAGGACCCAAACTCAGTGTCCTCCACACTGAACCATCTTGCACTCATCAGATGCCAGCTTGAGGATATGCTGGCATCCACCTGGTCTGAACTCTGAACTCTGGACTTTGAAACCAAGAACTTTATGATTCTTCCCACAATAAGGACATCTTTCCAGGAACTAAGTATTTTTCTCCCTTCTTTTATTTTTCATACTGGCTATTACTGTTTTAATAATTGTTGATTTTAATAATTGTCTGTATATATTAATTATTTATATTGCTGTGAATAAAAGACTTCCTCCAAGTCATTCACTGTTTCGCTACCCTGCTTATCAGCACACACAGAAATGATCCCGGGTCTCTGAAGATACGCTACTGTTTGTTTGTTGTTGGCTAGACAGAATATCGTGTGTTTAACCGTTTTATCCGCAGGATTAGTCAGTCAGTTAGTGGGCCCCACGGTCCCATGATAACCGCGGTGGTGGCAGTTTACTCTGAACCAGTGGGTGAAGTGGTAATCACCCGTGTCTCACAGGCTTCCTTCTGAGTTGTCTGCGGCTAATTCTTAACGGTTCCTGCGCATTGACTGCGACCAGAGTTCGCACGATCTGTGCGCTGGCACCGTTTAGAAGGCTAAGTGCGGTCAGCCACTAGGGCTACTGTGACACCATGGTGCCAGGCTTCAGACACAGGAAAATATGTTATAGGCACAGTATGCTTATTGTGAGGGTGCCAGACCATGGATTTTTTTAAAAAAAGAGTTTAAAGGGGCACTATGGTGAAAAATTTTAAAATTTAAAATAGGTGCAAACATAAACAAATAAGAACTACATTTTTTTTCCAGAGTAAAATGAGCCATAATTTACTTTTCTCCTGTGTTGCTGTCACTTACAGTAGATAGTAGAAATCTGACAGAAGCGACAGGTTTTGGACTAGTCCATCTCTTCATGGGGGGAATCTCAGGGATTTATTTATTTTCAAAAGCACTTAATGAATGGCAGTTGCTCTGCCAAAAAACTGTGTAGGGAGCAGGGAGGCTGGCCAGCCTCATTGTTTAAATCCTTTTTAGAGAATATCTTTATGAAGAATAAAAGCCTTGCTGAGAATCCCCTATGAAGAATGGACTAATCCAAAACCTGTAACTTCTGTCAGATTTCTACTACCTACTGTAAGTGGCAGCAACATAGGAGAGAAGTCATGTATGGCTCATTTTACTCTGGAAAAAATGTACTTCTTATTTGTCTGTGTTTGCACATATTTTACATTTTACAATTTTTCACCAGAGTGACACATCTGTGCTTGTTGAAAATAAAAAAAATCCACTTACCTGGGGCTTCCTCCAGCCCCTGCCAGCCGTCCTGTGCCAACGCCGCAGCTCCGCTCACTGCCAGTGGCCCGGGGTCCCCTCCGGTGCAGGATGTCCACTGCGCCTGCGCGAGCAGCTCTCAGAGTCGCAATTACATCATCCAGACTGTACTGTGCAGGCACAGATGTTCACAATCTAATGTCCCTGCAGCAGTCTAGGGCCAATGTTTTGGGGATGCAGTTTCACCTTTCATACTGCTTTTTTGGGGGATTTAGTAGGAAACCAAAGCACCCTGAGGAAACTCTGCAGACACGGATCAGTTCATTTCGGCGCGCGGCTCTGAGAGCAGCTATGCTATGATGCGCGCCCCACGTAGCGGTAATTTGGTGCTCAGGCGGCTGCCAGAGCCCTGTATTTAACGCCACCTCGGAGTTTAGCGGCAGTGGGGAAAGCCGCCATTCGGCTCTCCCCGTGCTGAACTGAGCGGCGCCAACATAAAATGCACCCCTGCAGACATAAGGAATCTATACTAATGTTACAAGAAGAATTGGTCAATAAGATGCTAATTATTTGGAGTTGATGCAATTTAGATTTTTTTTTTTTTTGCAGCTATGAAATTCAACCAATGAAATGTGTAAAAAAAGTAACATAAAGTTGACATCAACCTGAGATTATTATAGCATATCACTGACCATCTGGCAAGATGAGAGAGTATAGTAGAGTACATGCTGCTCTCTTCCTCTCCCCGCAGCCGCAGTACTGCATGTCCAGCTAAATATCAGTCTGTTATAACAGGTCAACTGGTTCCCTCCCAAATGTCGTTTTACGTTTAGTACACACCCATTTAAAGAGACCCTGGAGGGGATGGCCCAATCCACGAGAGGAGGGTATATAATCTGGAGGTGTGTCAAATTTTAGCAGCTATGATTGAGAACCAGTCTGGTTCGAAACATGTCAGTTGTATGATGTGGTGATTTGGATACGTCCATAATAAAATTATTTGTCTTTTATGGACATTGTGCGGACCTTCCCTTGTTTGACATTTAAAGAGACACTGAAGCGAAAAAAAAATTATGATATTATGATTTGTATGTGTAGTACAGCTAAGAAATAAAACATTAAGATCAGATAAATCAGTCTAATTGTTTCCAGTACAGGAAGATTTAAGAAACTCCAGCTGTGAGGCCCGGTTCACACTTGCGGTTCTCTGCCAAACGGACCAGATGACCTGACTGGATCCGGACCGGATCCGGATCGGAACCGTACGGTTCTGATCCGGATCCGATCCGGATCCGGTCAGGTTGCATCAGGTGTTCATCAGGATGCGATCCGGATCCGTTTGGCAAAAGTTAGTACAAACCAAATAAAATGTTGGGGTCTGGGAGGTCAGCAGAAGGGGGACCTGTGGAATCAGGCCCTCCGCTGTTTAGCACTCACCTCCACCTCCGACATGCTGCCAACATCTCCAGCTCGTTTAAAGCCACTGCTGATCCACTCCAAAATGCTTGCCCATGTGTCCCCATCCAAAATCCCCGCTACAATACGCATAGGAAGTGGGGTAGAACATCCGGATTTTTAGCCAGTGTGTTGTGCGCTCTCCGGTTCTCATTGCTTTGTATTGGCCGGATGGTGCAGTCCGGCTCCGCCCCGGATACGGCTGCCAGAGGAGCCGGACCAAAAAATAGCGCATGTTGGGTCTTATGCCGGAGTCCGGATCCGGTCCGGATCCGGTTCGGACGAAACGGACGCATGTGAACGCACGCATAGGCTTTCATTGCTATGCCGTGCGTCCGTTCCGTCCGTCCCGCATGCGGTCCGGCTCCGGCATGGCGATTCCGGACGGCGCCCGCTAATGTGAACCGGGCCTTATCTCTATACAAAAAAGCCATTAAGCTCTACGACTTTCAAAGTCGTGGAGAGGGCTATTTTCTGACTTTTATTATCTCAACTGTTAGTTAATTTCTTACTTTTCCTCTGCTAGAGGAGAGGTCATCAGTTCACAGACTGCTCTGAAAGAATCATTTTGAATGCAGAGTGTTGTGTAATCTGCACATATTATAGAATGATGCAATGTTAGAAAAAACCTATACCTGAAAATAAAAAATATGAGAATATTTTCTTTGCTGCTAATCTTCTAGTAATTATTCATAGTACACAACCAATTCATTATATCATATTTTTTTTTTTTCGCTTCAGTGTCTCTTTAATAATGGTAACTTATGATCATTATTGACCTTAGGAACAAGCTCTGTACAGATAGGCTGTTTGGGTAAGTGGTGTGTTCTGCTGTATGAAGAGGGGAGGGGGGAGAACTCACTAATGGCATCATGGAGAGTTCCTTCCTTTGAAGTCCCAGAATTAACAACAGGTGGCAGGTATCTGCCTGGACAAAGCACTACAGGGGAGACCAGCGATACTGTACACAAAGTAGACTTGGAGCACAGAGGCGCCTGGTGCATCCCTGACCCTAGGCTGTTTATACTCCTTTTTATTGCCTGAAGAAGCAGGATTATACCTGTGAAACCCATTGCAGCACTTTGTAGAGTATCTAATAAATTTATGTCATTTTGAAATTGACAGTTTATGTGTCTACTTTAAAGCGGAATATAACCCTGCATTTCAACTTTGCTCTAAAATATTATTTACAGCATATTATATTCAAAAAGTATTTTTTTTTACTAGACCAGCATTGGAAGGGTTAAACACAGAGGTTTCAAGTTCCGTGGAGAGATATGCAGAAGTTCAGATTGCTACATTCTATTTAGTTAGATGTATCTATTGATAAATGTTACACACTCTTTGGCTGTCCTCCAAGCTCCTTCTCAGTCATAGAGAGTGAGTCACATTCAACACTTAGATACATTTATGTAAACAAAATGTATCTATTTCAGCTTCGGATACGTCTGCAGAAATCTCCAGGAACTTTAAAGAGGATCTGTAACATCAAAAGATCCCCTGGGGGGGTACTCACCTCGGGTGGGGGAAGCCTCCGGATCCTAATGAGGCTTCCCACGCCGTCCTCTGTCCCACGGGGGTCTCGCTGCAGCCCTCCGTACAAGATGACGTCATTATTTACCTTCCCGGCTCCTGCGCAGGCGCTCTGACGGCTGTCGGCTCCGAACTACACGGAAATACCCGATCGCCGTCGGGTCTGCTCTACTGCGCAGGCGCAAGTTTCCGGCGCCTGCGCAGTAGAGCGGACCCGACTGAGATCGGGTATTTCCGTGTAGTTCCGAGCGGAAAGCAGCCACAGCGCCCCTGCTGGAGCCAGCAAAGGTAAATATTGATTTTACAGTCGGGTCTGTCGCCGGCTGTTCGGAGGGCTGCAGCGAGACCCCCGTGGGACAGAGGACGGCGTGGGAAGCCTCATTAGGATCCGGAGGCTTCCCCCACCCGAGGTGAGTACCCCCCAGGGGATGTTTTTGAGGTTACAGAGTCTCTTTAAAGCCCTGTGTAACCCTTCCAATGCTGGTCTAGTAAAAAAAAATGCTGGTTGCATATAATATACTGTAAATAATGTTTTAGAGCAAAGTTGAAATGCAGGATTATATTCCGCTTTAAGGAGGTAAGTCCAACACTGCCTTCCAAGCGATTTTTAACAATTTTAGCTCATTTTTACTCTTTTGCCGCCTCTGTTTATTACATTGAACAAAGTAAACCTGAGATAATTTGAAGGCCACCATCCAGCTGGGTCGTGGACAACTGCGCATTGCGCGGTACCGGCCGCACGCACCACCCCATCACGCCCCCATAACAGTTCTGCATAAGTGCAGTTGCAGGCTTCATTAACTGCGCATGCGTTGCACTCTCCAGGCTACAGGAGCGCGATCCAGTGGTGCGCATGGCTGGGACCGCGCATGCGCTGGGGCTGACAGCTGTGCAGCTGAGGAGACCGAAAAGATGGCGAGGGGACAGATGGATTATAAGGGGCTAGGAAAATCCTTTTATCCTATCCTCACAGGTACACTTTAAAGGGGACCACTAATGATACAATTTCCAGATCGTTTATGAACAATTTTTCATATGAACGATCTAAATTATAAGTTTGGGACCACTAATGGACAAAAATCACCTAACCAATCTGAACGGATTAATGAAATAGATTCGAATTTCGGATCAATTTCATTAATCTGATCGGATTGTTAGGTGATTTTGTCCATTAGTGGTCCCAAACTATTATTTCCGATCGTTCATACGATGAATCGTTCATAAACGATTATTCAGGAAATTGTATAGTTAGTGCCCACCTTAAAGCGGACCCAAACCAAACATTTTTTTAATTCAAAATATTTAGTTGCACCACTCTGACACATACAAATATAAATAAACACTTCTTCAAGCCTATGAGCATTTCAGTGCATGCTTGTCACCCTTCTCTTTGCATAACTAGGGTTATACAGGTGGCAGCCATTAGCAATTCCTCCTTTGCCAGACACCTGCTACTACTCCAGTCTGCCGGATACTGTCCCGGCAATATGAAAGGAAGAGAGCGGTTTCTCCAATAAATGTAAAATATTATATATTTTGTCATCATGCAGCTGAAAAAAGGCTGCTATTTATTATTATAATTTAGAAAATAGATTTTATTTCTGAAATCTTGTATTTTTAATTTGGGTCCACTTTAAGGCTTGGTTCAGATGTGATGGCTGTCAGCGCCTTTTCTGCTACTGAGATGTTCAGCATTGGTTACTGGCGTTTTGTCATCACACTGCACTTGGAGACCATAGGGGGACACGGAGGTGCATCAACGCAGTCGTCTTGGATGCTGCTACATGCAGACAACGGGATCATGGCTGTATTTGTACTCTTTAGTGCCCAAGGCCACTGTTAGCAGCAGCCCCCTTCAGTATAGATAGCCAGATGACCCCCCCCCCCTTCCCAGTATAGATAGCCAGATGACCCCTCCACTTCCCAGTATAGATAGCCAGATAACCCCCCCCCCCTAGTATAGGTAGTCAGATGACCCTTTCCTCTCCCCCCAGTATAGGTAGCCCACGTTGACCCTTTCCCATCCCTCCAGTATAGGTAGCCCATTGACCCTTCCCCCTCCCTCCAGTATAGGTAGCCCATTGACTAGAGATGTAGCGAACGGTTCGCCGGCGAACGGTTCCAGGCGAACATTGGGGGTTCTCGTTCGCCTGCGCCAGGCAAACCTTTGCGGAAGTTCGATTCGCCCCATAATGCACTATGAGGGTCAACTTTGACCCTCTGCATCACAGTCAGCAGGCACATTGTAGCCATTCAGGCTACAGTAAGCCCTGGAGCCCCACCCCCCCTTATATAAGGCAGGGTCCGGCGGCCATTACACTCACTCGTGTGCCTGCTATTAGACAGACTAGGGCGAGCTGCTGCAGACTTGTTCTTCTAGGGACAGATTAGTTAGGTTCTTGGCTACTTAGTTTGCTCCTGGCTGATTGTTATTGCTTTTATAGCACCCCTCAATAGCTCTTGTCAGAGCTCATCCTGTACTTTATTTTTTTTACTTTGTCAAACTGACACTTTTGTTGCATGCACAGCCTTGCTAATTGATAGTGTGTGTGCCACTGCCAGCAGCCCAGCACATTCAGTGACTGACTGCCTGTGTGTGTGACAGGGAGCTGCACATTGTACTACCCAGTACTGCATATACCCCCAGTACCTGTTGTGTTTACTTAACCCACCTCATCACTGCATATACCTAGCTTTGTGTTGAGTGAACCCAGCTCACTGCATCCTACTACTACCTGTTGTGTTTACTTAACCCACCTCATCACTGCACATAACTACCTGTAGTGTTGAGTGAACCCAGCTCACTGCATATACCTACTACCTGTTGTGTTTACTTAACCCACCTCATCACTGCACATAACTACCTGTTGTGTTGAGTGAACCCAGCTCACTGTATATACCTACTACCTGTTGTGTTGAGTGAACCAAGCTCACTGCATATACCTACTACCTGTTGTGTTGAGTGAACCCAGCTCACTGCATATACCTACTACCTGTTGTGTTTACTTAACCCGTTGCTCAGGCTCCACACCGGATTCAAACCCCTCATTCCCCGGCCATTACCCGGGGTCACAATGGCAGACTTGCCCGCCTCCACAGGATTCTCATTGTAGCGGTACTGAACAAGTACACAGCAAGTAGAAAATGTAATTTAAAAACAAAACGTAAGCTTTCTAACAATGCCATGGAAAGTTGATAAGGCAGTCAGACATTACCTGACATCACTGAGTGAGGAAGAGCAATCTCGCCATGGTGCGCACCAGTCCAGCATGGCCGTCACTACACAAACAGCTGTTTGCGGTGCGTTACACAGTGAGTTTGGTGTGTCAGTGTGAAGCAGTACTCTAATTACACTCCCTGATTGATGTATACACATGCAAGATGTTTGAAAGCACGTTAGGCCTGCAATTTAGCATTCAATGTGATTTCTGCCCTTAAAACGCTGCTTTGCGTCACATCCGGATTTTTCCCCGGGACTTTTGGCATGTATCCCACTCCGCCATGCCCCCCTCCAGGTGTTAGACCCCTTGAAACATCTTTTCCATCACTTTTGTGGCCAGCATAATTTTTTCTATTTTTCAAAGTTCGCCTCCCCATTGAAGTCTACTGCGGTTCGCGAACTTTTCCGCGAACCGAACCTTCTGCGGAAGTTCGCGAACCCGGTTCGCGAACCGAAAATCGGCGGTTCGCGACATCTCTACCATTGACCTTTCCTCCTCCCTCCAGTATAGGTTGCCCATTGACCCTTCCCCCTCCCTCCAGTATAGGTAGCCCATTGAACCTTCCCTCTCCCTCCAGTATAGGTACCCCGTTGAGCCTTCCCTCCAGTATAGGTAGCCAGATGACCTTTCCTCCATGCTCCTCCAGTTTAGATAGCCTGATGACCCTCCACTCTCTCCAGTATAGGTATCCTGATGACCCCTCCCCCCCTTTCCTCTTGTATAAGAAGACAGATGACGCTTCTCCCCCTTCCGTATAGAAAGCCTGATGACCCCCCCCCTTCCTCCTATATAGGTAGTGTTATGATCGCTTCTGCAGCGTTTACTGCTGACTGCAGTGGTATTGCAAACCAAGCAGTTCTAATGTCATTACATGCATTTGCTTGCATAGTTTGGTTTGCACTTAAACTGGTTGCTGATTCCATCTGCAGTCGCTCTGAAGTTGATGACAGTTTAATATGCTTTTGTGTAAACAAACATTGTCTGCTGCAGTGGAGGGGCGGTCCCTTTCCTGCAGGCTGCATATCATTGTCTGCCTTTTCCTGCTATCAGCCTGTGATTAATTACCATTCACTTGTGTGGGAATCTGCAGGTCTGCTCCCATTGGATGACCTCAGTATAAAGAACTGCTTCCTGCAATGCCTCATGGGCTATCATAGTCTCAGATTGTATCTGTTACTCTGCTCGTGCCCCACCTCGTTCCTGGTCCGTGTGGACTGCGCTGACTCCTGCGAAGGGGTCAGCGAGTCCTCCTAGTTCTGCTCTTGTTCTAGAAGTTGCTACTTGCTTGTCTTGTGTCATATATTGGTTCATCGTCAATATATACGCATACTTGCGCATTTTGTTATTTTCCTTGTATTTGTGTTACGTTGATATATCAGTGTCGCTGATGTATACGTACACGAACTGTTTGTTTCCTGTGTTCAGTTGGTCAGTTTTCCAGCACGTTTTGGTAGTTTGCGCGTACCGTGAACACCCGTGCTGAGCTAGTTATCCTGTTCCTGGTCCTGTTTGTGGATTGCGTTCATCTCTGCGAAGAGATAGCGAATCCTTCTGAGTCCTGTTCCCTGTATTACTCCAGTCCTAGTCAGCGTTCCTGCTTGTGTCGTGTATCGGTTCATTGCCGATGTATACATATGTTAGTCAGACCTTACAAAGGGTTTCATTGATAGCTGTAATTGTAATACGCTAGGAAAACATACTTATTGTATGTTTATCTGTGTTACGTTCATCTGTCTCGATCCTGCTGTTTTCTGGCTGTCCTGTCCTGTCTTTGTGAGGCACGCCATCGCCGCAACGCATTGGCTGCCTCATTCCAGTCTGTCTGGTTTTGGACGCTTGCTGTCGCTAAGTAGCCGCTAGCTAGCAAGCGTTCATTCTGTCTACTTGTTCTGATCTCCTCAGTCCTGGTTTATGCGCTCAGCGCTACTTTGCGCTGAGACGTTATTACGAAAGTGTTGTTTGTGGCTGTTCGGATCTGCACCGGCTCTGTGCGCCACAATCTCCTATTGGAGTCAGTCCTCTCCTCCACTAAACTAGGGATAGCCTGTTTCCTGGTGCTAGTGTGTGTACCTCCTTCACGTCAGCTTATGTGTTGTATGCTGACTGTGGAGATTACACCTCCAAGCGTGACAGGTAGCCAGGTGACCCTTCCCTCCTCTTCCCCCTAGGATAGCCTGCTGCCCTATCGCCCTTGATCCTGTGGTGCCCTAGGCCATGGAATATGTGGCCCTGGCTTAAATCCGGCCCTGAACGGGATCTACCGTGGCATTTATTCAAACACCGGAAAAATCTGTACCCATACTTTACACTTTCACACCTTTGAATGGGCAGTGGCTGATCACTTTGAAATATTGCTTTGAACCAGCTCTTATATCAGGAACATTTTCTTCCAGAAGATGAAAAATCAAAATTGTATACATAGCTTTAGATTATGGAAGGCAAATATTATGAGCTCCTTTGAGGGAAAGTCGCTAACATGACTATATACTTTGCAAAGTGCTGCAGAAGATGTGAGTGCTAGATAAACAAATAATCTAGTAATACTATGATAGGACATTAGACTATGGTAGGATTAGATTGTGAGCTCCTCTGAGGACAGTCAGTGACTTGACTATGTACTCTGTAAAGTGCTACAGAAGATGTCAGTGCTATATAAATACATAATAATAATAATAATAATATGATAGGGACATTAGACTATGACTGTGGTAGGATTAGAGTGTGAGCTCCTCTGAGGACAGTCAGTGACATGACTATGTACTATGTAAAGTACCACAGAAGATGTCAGTGCTATATAAATACATAATAATAATATGATAGGGACATTAGACTATGACTATGGTAAGATTAGAGTGTGAGCTCCTCTGAGGACAGTCAGTGACATGTAATATGGTACACCTGGCTGTGCAGTAATAAGGCACACCTGGCTGTGCAGTAACAAGGCACACCTGTCTGTGCAGTAATAAGGCACACCTGGCTGTGTAGTAATAAGGCACACCTGGCTGCGCAGTAATAAGGCACACCTGGCTGTGTAGTAATAAGGCACACCTGGCTGTGCAGGAATAAGGCACACCTGGCTGTGCAGGAATAAGGCACACCTGGCTGTGCAGTAATTAAGCACACCTGGCTGTGCAGTAGCAAGGCACACCTGGCTGTGCAGTAACAAGGCACACCTGGCTGTGTAGTAATAAGGCAAAGCTGGCTGTGTAGTAATAAGGCACACCTGGCTGTGCAGTGATAAGGCACACCTGGCTGTGCAGTAATAAGGCACACCTGGCTGTGCAGTAGCAAGGCACACCTGGCTGTGCAGTGATAAGGCACACCTGGCTGTGCAGTAATAAGGCACACCTGGCTGTGCAGTAACAAGGCACACCTGGCTGTGCAGTAATAAGGCACACCTGGCTGTGCAGTAGCAAGGCACACCTGGCTGTGCAGGAATAAGGCACACCTGGCTGTGCAGTAATAAGGCACACCTGGCTGTGCAGTAATAAGGCACACCTGGCTGTGCAGTAACAAGGCACACCTGGCTGTGCAGTAATAAGGCACACCTGGCTGTGCAGTAGCAAGGCACACCTGGCTGTGCAGTAACAAGGCACACCTGGCTGTGTAGTAATAAGGCACACCTGGCTGTGTAGTAATAAGGCACACCTGGCTGTGCAGTAATAAGGCACACCTGGCTGTGCAGTAATAAGGCACACCTGGCTGTGCAGTGATAAGGCACACCTGGCTGTGTAGTGATAAGGCACACCTGGCTGTGTAGTGATATGGCACACCTGGCTGTGTAGTAATAAGGCACACCTGGCTGTGTAGTAATAAGGCACACCTGGCTGTGCAGTGATAAGGCGCACCTGGCTGTGCAGTGATAAGGCGCACCTGGCTGTGTAGTAATAAGGCGCACCTGGCTGTGCAGTGATAAGGCGCACCTGGCTGTGCAGTGATAAGGCGCACCTGGCTGAGCAGTAACAAGGCACACCTGGCTGTGCAGTAATAAGGCACACCTGGCTGTGCAGTAGCAAGGCACACCTGGCTGTGCAGTAACAAGGCACACCTGGCTGTGTAGTAATAAGGCACACCTGGCTGTGTAGTAATAAGGCACACCTGGCTGTGCAGTAACAAGGCACACCTGGCTGTGCAGTAATAAGGCACACCTGGCTGTGCAGTAGCAAGGCACACCTGGCTGTGCAGGAATAAGGCACACCTGGCTGTGCAGTAATAAGGCACACCTGGCTGTGCAGTAATAAGGCACACCTGGCTGTGCAGTAACAAGGCACACCTGGCTGTGCAGTAACAAGGCACACCTGGCTGTGCAGTAACAAGGCACACCTGGCTGTGCAGTAGCAAGGCACACCTGGCTGTGCAGTAACATGGCACACCTGGCTGTGTAGTAATAAGGCACACCTGGCTGTGTAGTAATAAGGCACACCTGGCTGTGCAGTGATAAGGCGCACCTGGCTGTGCAGTGATAAGGCGCACCTGGCTGTGCAGTAATAAGGCGCACCTGGCTGTGCAGTGATAAGGCGCACCTGGCTGTGCAGTGATAAGGCGCACCTGGCTGTGCAGTGATAAGGCGCACCTGGCTGTGCAGTGATAAGGCACACCTGGCTGTGCAGGAATAAGGCACACCTGGCTGTGCAGTAATAAGGCACACCTGGCTGTGCAGTAATAAGGCACACCTGGCTGTGCAGTAATAAGGCACACCTGGCTGTGCAGTAATAAGGCACACCTGGCTGTGTAGTGATAAGGCACACCTGGCTGTGTAGTGATAAGGCACACCTGGCTGTGCAGGAATAAGGCACACCTGGCTGTGCAGTAATAAGGCACACCTGGCTGCGCAGTAATAAGGCACACCTGGCTGTGTAGTAATAAGGCACACCTGGCTGTGCAGTGATAAGGCACACCTGGCTGTGCAGTGATAAGGCACACCTGGCTGTGCAGTAATAAGGCACACCTGGCTGTGCAGTAATAAGGCACACCTGGCTGTGTAGTAATAAGGCACACCTGGCTGTGTAGTAATAAGGCACACCTGGCTGTGCAGTGATAAGGCACACCTGGCTGTGCAGTGATAAGGCACACCTGGCTGTGCAGGAATAAGGCACACCTGGCTGTGCAGTAATAAGGCACACCTGGCTGTGCAGTAATAAGGCACACCTGGCTGTGCAGTAATAAGGCACACCTGGCTGTGTAGTCATAAGGCACACCTGGCTGTGCAGTAATAAGGCACACCTGGCTGTGCAGCAGTAATAAGGCACACCTGGCTGTGCAGTAATAAGGCACACCTGGCTGCGTAGTCATAAGGCACACCTGGCTGTGCGGTAATAAGGTACACCTGGCTGTGCGGTAATAAGGCACACCTGGCTGCGTAGTCATAAGGCACACCTGGCTGTGCGGTAATAAGGCACACCTGGCTGTGCGGTAATAAGGCACACCTGGCTGTGCGGTAATAAGGCACACCTGGCTGTGCAGGAATAAGGCACACCTGGCTGTGCAGTAATAAGCTCCTCCAGTTTAGATAGCCTGATGACCCTCCACTCTCTCCAGTATAGGTATCCTGATGACCCCTCCCCCCCTTTCCTCTTGTATAAGAAGACAGATGACGCTTCTCCCCCTTCCGTATAGAAAGCCTGATGACCCCCCCCCTTCCTCCTATATAGGTAGCCAGGTGACCCTTCCCTCCTCTTCCCCCTAGGATAGCCTGCTGCCCTCTCGCCCTTGATCCTGTGGTGCCCTAGGCCATGGAATATGTGGCCCTGGCCTAAATCCGGCCCTGAACGGGATCTACCGTGGCATTTATTCAAACACCGGAAAAATCTGTACCCATACTTTACACTTTCACACCTTTGAATGGGCAGTGGCTGATCACTTTGAAATATTGCTTTGAACCAGCTCTTATATCAGGAACATTTTCTTCCAGAAGATGAAAAATCAAAATTGTATACATAGCTTTAGATTATGGAAGGCAAATATTATGAGCTCCTTTGAGGGAAAGTCGCTAACATGACTATATACTTTGCAAAGTGCTGCAGAAGATGTGAGTGCTAGATAAACAAATAATCTAGTAATACTATGATAGGACATTAGACTATGGTAGGATTAGATTGTGAGCTCCTCTGAGGACAGTCAGTGACTTGACTATGTACTCTGTAAAGTGCTACAGAAGATGTCAGTGCTATATAAATACATAATAATAATAATAATATGATAGGGACATTAGACTATGACTGTGGTAGGATTAGAGTGTGAGCTCCTCTGAGGACAGTCAGTGACATGACTATGTACTATGTAAAGTACCACAGAAGATGTCAGTGCTATATAAATACATAATAATAATATGATAGGGACATTAGACTATGACTATGGTAAGATTAGAGTGTGAGCTCCTCTGAGGACAGTCAGTGACATGTAATATGGTACACCTGGCTGTGCAGTAATAAGGCACACCTGGCTGTGCAGTAACAAGGCACACCTGGCTGTGCAGTAATAAGGCACACCTGGCTGTGTAGTAATAAGGCACACCTGGCTGCGCAGTAATAAGGCACACCTGGCTGTGCAGGAATAAGGCACACCTGGCTGTGCAGGAATAAGGCACACCTGGCTGTGCAGTAATTAAGCACACCTGGCTGTGCAGTAGCAAGGCACACCTGGCTGTGCAGTAACAAGGCACACCTGGCTGTGTAGTAATAAGGCAAAGCTGGCTGTGTAGTAATAAGGCACACCTGGCTGTGCAGTGATAAGGCACACCTGGCTGTGCAGTAATAAGGCACACCTGGCTGTGCAGTAGCAAGGCACACCTGGCTGTGCAGTGATAAGGCACACCTGGCTGTGCAGTAATAAGGCACACCTGGCTGTGCAGTAACAAGGCACACCTGGCTGTGCAGTAATAAGGCACACCTGGCTGTGCAGTAGCAAGGCACACCTGGCTGTGCAGGAATAAGGCACACCTGGCTGTGCAGTAATAAGGCACACCTGGCTGTGTAGTAATAAGGCACACCTGGCTGTGCAGTAACAAGGCACACCTGGCTGTGCAGTAATAAGGCACACCTGGCTGTGCAGTAGCAAGGCACACCTGGCTGTGCAGTAACAAGGCACACCTGGCTGTGTAGTAATAAGGCACACCTGGCTGTGCAGTAATAAGGCACACCTGGCTGTGTAGTAATAAGGCACACCTGGCTGTGCAGTGATAAGGCGCACCTGGCTGTGCAGTGATAAGGCGCACCTGGCTGTGTAGTAATAAGGCGCACCTGGCTGTGCAGTGATAAGGCGCACCTGGCTGTGCAGTGATAAGGCGCACCTGGCTGTGCAGTAACAAGGCACACCTGGCTGTGCAGTAGCAAGGCACACCTGGCTGTGCAGTAACAAGGCACACCTGGCTGTGCAGTAATAAGGCACACCTGGCTGTGCAGTAATAAGGCACACCTGGCTGTGCAGTAATAAGGCACACCTGGCTGTGCAGTAACAAGGCACACCTGGCTGTGCAGTAATAAGGCACACCTGGCTGTGCAGTAGCAAGGCACACCTGGCTGTGCAGGAATAAGGCACACCTGGCTGTGCAGTAATAAGGCACACCTGGCTGTGCAGTAACAAGGCACACCTGGCTGTGCAGTAACAAGGCACACCTGGCTGTGCAGTAGCAAGGCACACCTGGCTGTGCAGTAACATGGCACACCTGGCTGTGTAGTAATAAGGCACACCTGGCTGTGTAGTAATAAGGCACACCTGGCTGTGCAGTGATAAGGCGCACCTGGCTGTGCAGTGATAAGGCGCACCTGGCTGTGCAGTGATAAGGCGCACCTGGCTGTGCAGTGATAAGGCGCACCTGGCTGTGCAGTGATAAGGCGCACCTGGCTGTGCAGTGATAAGGCGCACCTGGCTGTGCAGTGATAAGGCGCACCTGGCTGTGCAGGGATAAGGCACACCTGGCTGTGCAGTAATAAGGCACACCTGGCTATGCAGTAATAAGGCACACCTGGCTGTGCAGTAATAAGGCACACCTGGCTGTGCAGTGATAAGGCACACCTGGCTGTGTAGTGATAAGGCACACCTGGCTGTGCAGGAATAAGGCACACCTGGCTGTGCAGTAATAAGGCACACCTGGCTGCGCAGTAATAAGGCACACCTGGCTGCGCAGTAATAAGGCACACCTGGCTGTGCAGTGATAAGGCACACCTGGCTGTGCAGTGATAAGGCACACCTGGCTGTGCAGTAATAAGGCACACCTGGCTGTGCAGTAATAAGGCACACCTGGCTGTGTAGTAATAAGGCACACCTGGCTGTGCGGTAATAAGGCACACCTGGCTGCGCAGTAATAAGGCACACCTGGCTGTGTAGTAATAAGGCACACCTGGCTGTGCGGTAATAAGGCACACCTGGCTGTGCGGTAATAAGGCACACCTGGCTGTGCGGTAATAAGGTACACCTGGCTGTGCGGTAATAAGGTACACCTGACTATATGGGCAGTGGGCACAGCGTGTCTGTGGATTGTTAGGGGGCGGGGCTTCTTCTGGCATCACACACCGCCAGGCGCTGCTCTCTCCGCTCAGTTTTGTCCGCCTGTCGCTGTTTCAATAAAGCTGATTGAAAGTTTCCGCAGCGTCAGGAATCATGGCGGCCAGCGGGGCCGGTGTGACGGTGTTGGCCCCCAATGGGAGGCGGCACACCTGGCTGTGTAGTAATAAGGCACACCTGGCTGTGCAGTGATAAGGCACACCTGGCTGTGCAGTGATAAGGCACACCTGGCTGTGCAGGAATAAGGCACACCTGGCTGTGCAGTAATAAGGCACACCTGGCTGTGCAGTAATAAGGCACACCTGGCTGTGCAGTAATAAGGCACACCTGGCTGTGTAGTCATAAGGCACACCTGGCTGTGCAGTAATAAGGCACACCTGGCTGTGCAGCAGTAATAAGGCACACCTGGCTGTGCAGTAATAAGGCACACCTGGCTGCGTAGTCATAAGGCACACCTGGCTGTGCGGTAATAAGGTACACCTGGCTGTGCGGTAATAAGGCACACCTGGCTGCGTAGTCATAAGGCACACCTGGCTGTGCGGTAATAAGGCACACCTGGCTGTGCGGTAATAAGGCACACCTGGCTGTGCGGTAATAAGGCACACCTGGCTGTGCAGGAATAAGGCACACCTGGCTGTGCAGTAATAAGCTCCTCCAGTTTAGATAGCCTGATGACCCTCCACTCTCTCCAGTATAGGTATCCTGATGACCCCTCCCCCCCTTTCCTCTTGTATAAGAAGACAGATGACGCTTCTCCCCCTTCCGTATAGAAAGCCTGATGACCCCCCCCCTTCCTCCTATATAGGTAGCCAGGTGACCCTTCCCTCCTCTTCCCCCTAGGATAGCCTGCTGCCCTCTCGCCCTTGATCCTGTGGTGCCCTAGGCCATGGAATATGTGGCCCTGGCCTAAATCCGGCCCTGAACGGGATCTACCGTGGCATTTATTCAAACACCGGAAAAATCTGTACCCATACTTTACACTTTCACACCTTTGAATGGGCAGTGGCTGATCACTTTGAAATATTGCTTTGAACCAGCTCTTATATCAGGAACATTTTCTTCCAGAAGATGAAAAATCAAAATTGTATACATAGCTTTAGATTATGGAAGGCAAATATTATGAGCTCCTTTGAGGGAAAGTCGCTAACATGACTATATACTTTGCAAAGTGCTGCAGAAGATGTGAGTGCTAGATAAACAAATAATCTAGTAATACTATGATAGGACATTAGACTATGGTAGGATTAGATTGTGAGCTCCTCTGAGGACAGTCAGTGACTTGACTATGTACTCTGTAAAGTGCTACAGAAGATGTCAGTGCTATATAAATACATAATAATAATAATAATATGATAGGGACATTAGACTATGACTGTGGTAGGATTAGAGTGTGAGCTCCTCTGAGGACAGTCAGTGACATGACTATGTACTATGTAAAGTACCACAGAAGATGTCAGTGCTATATAAATACATAATAATAATATGATAGGGACATTAGACTATGACTATGGTAAGATTAGAGTGTGAGCTCCTCTGAGGACAGTCAGTGACATGTAATATGGTACACCTGGCTGTGCAGTAATAAGGCACACCTGGCTGTGCAGTAACAAGGCACACCTGGCTGTGCAGTAATAAGGCACACCTGGCTGTGTAGTAATAAGGCACACCTGGCTGCGCAGTAATAAGGCACACCTGGCTGTGCAGGAATAAGGCACACCTGGCTGTGCAGGAATAAGGCACACCTGGCTGTGCAGTAATTAAGCACACCTGGCTGTGCAGTAGCAAGGCACACCTGGCTGTGCAGTAACAAGGCACACCTGGCTGTGTAGTAATAAGGCAAAGCTGGCTGTGTAGTAATAAGGCACACCTGGCTGTGCAGTGATAAGGCACACCTGGCTGTGCAGTAATAAGGCACACCTGGCTGTGCAGTAGCAAGGCACACCTGGCTGTGCAGTGATAAGGCACACCTGGCTGTGCAGTAATAAGGCACACCTGGCTGTGCAGTAACAAGGCACACCTGGCTGTGCAGTAATAAGGCACACCTGGCTGTGCAGTAGCAAGGCACACCTGGCTGTGCAGGAATAAGGCACACCTGGCTGTGCAGTAATAAGGCACACCTGGCTGTGTAGTAATAAGGCACACCTGGCTGTGCAGTAACAAGGCACACCTGGCTGTGCAGTAATAAGGCACACCTGGCTGTGCAGTAGCAAGGCACACCTGGCTGTGCAGTAACAAGGCACACCTGGCTGTGTAGTAATAAGGCACACCTGGCTGTGCAGTAATAAGGCACACCTGGCTGTGTAGTAATAAGGCACACCTGGCTGTGCAGTGATAAGGCGCACCTGGCTGTGCAGTGATAAGGCGCACCTGGCTGTGTAGTAATAAGGCGCACCTGGCTGTGCAGTGATAAGGCGCACCTGGCTGTGCAGTGATAAGGCGCACCTGGCTGTGCAGTAACAAGGCACACCTGGCTGTGCAGTAGCAAGGCACACCTGGCTGTGCAGTAACAAGGCACACCTGGCTGTGCAGTAATAAGGCACACCTGGCTGTGCAGTAATAAGGCACACCTGGCTGTGCAGTAATAAGGCACACCTGGCTGTGCAGTAACAAGGCACACCTGGCTGTGCAGTAATAAGGCACACCTGGCTGTGCAGTAGCAAGGCACACCTGGCTGTGCAGGAATAAGGCACACCTGGCTGTGCAGTAATAAGGCACACCTGGCTGTGCAGTAACAAGGCACACCTGGCTGTGCAGTAACAAGGCACACCTGGCTGTGCAGTAGCAAGGCACACCTGGCTGTGCAGTAACATGGCACACCTGGCTGTGTAGTAATAAGGCACACCTGGCTGTGTAGTAATAAGGCACACCTGGCTGTGCAGTGATAAGGCGCACCTGGCTGTGCAGTGATAAGGCGCACCTGGCTGTGCAGTGATAAGGCGCACCTGGCTGTGCAGTGATAAGGCGCACCTGGCTGTGCAGTGATAAGGCGCACCTGGCTGTGCAGTGATAAGGCGCACCTGGCTGTGCAGTGATAAGGCGCACCTGGCTGTGCAGGGATAAGGCACACCTGGCTGTGCAGTAATAAGGCACACCTGGCTATGCAGTAATAAGGCACACCTGGCTGTGCAGTAATAAGGCACACCTGGCTGTGCAGTGATAAGGCACACCTGGCTGTGTAGTGATAAGGCACACCTGGCTGTGCAGGAATAAGGCACACCTGGCTGTGCAGTAATAAGGCACACCTGGCTGCGCAGTAATAAGGCACACCTGGCTGCGCAGTAATAAGGCACACCTGGCTGTGCAGTGATAAGGCACACCTGGCTGTGCAGTGATAAGGCACACCTGGCTGTGCAGTAATAAGGCACACCTGGCTGTGCAGTAATAAGGCACACCTGGCTGTGTAGTAATAAGGCACACCTGGCTGTGCGGTAATAAGGCACACCTGGCTGCGCAGTAATAAGGCACACCTGGCTGTGTAGTAATAAGGCACACCTGGCTGTGCGGTAATAAGGCACACCTGGCTGTGCGGTAATAAGGCACACCTGGCTGTGCGGTAATAAGGTACACCTGGCTGTGCGGTAATAAGGTACACCTGACTATATGGGCAGTGGGCACAGCGTGTCTGTGGATTGTTAGGGGGCGGGGCTTCTTCTGGCATCACACACCGCCAGGCGCTGCTCTCTCCGCTCAGTTTTGTCCGCCTGTCGCTGTTTCAATAAAGCTGATTGAAAGTTTCCGCAGCGTCAGGAATCATGGCGGCCAGCGGGGCCGGTGTGACGGTGTTGGCCCCCAATGGGAGGCGGCAGACGGTGAAGGTGACGGCGGGGACCCCTCTGCTGCAGGTGATGGACAGGGGGGCGGGGAATTGTCTCTTCATGAGAAAAGCACCTCTGCCTGGAGACCGCTCCATGATAGCACTACTCCTGCGGCTAGGGGGAGGCACACTCTTCTGTCAGCCCTGCTCTGCGGCACAGTGTATCTGCTTGCCAGGAATCCTCCTTCACCTAATGACTGCTCACGAACAATGATGGGGCCAGAGGCTATACAGTGACATTGGCCCACCCCCTGCTGATTGCCTGTTTGTTTTGTGTGATGCTTTCCTGGAGGTTGGGGGTCAAGGCCCCCTTGACGCTTGACAGGCCCTAGGCACATGCTTAGTCGTATGGTGGTCGGGGGAAAATTAGTTGAACTTACCTGAGGCGTCTAATGGTCCCCCGCAGACATCCTGTGCCCGCACAGCCACTCACCGATGCTCCGGTGCTCCAACACTTTATCCTACACGTCGAAATAACCTACATCCCATAGACTTTTACTATCCCTTCCCCTCCCCCAACCCCAACCCTAACCCTAACCCTCCTGCTATACGTTTGATAGTGGATGTAGGCAAATTCGACGTGTAGGTTATCACGTCGGAACACCGGCCCCGCCTCCGGTTCACTTCTGGAATTTCAGACTTTAAAGTCTAAAGACCACTGCGTCTGCATTGCCGTGTCCTCGCTCCCGCTGATGTCACCAGGAGCGTATTGCGCAGGCACAGACCATACTGGGCTTGTGCTATACACTCCTGGTGACATCAGCGGGAGCGAGGACATGGCTACGCAGGTGCAGTGGTTTTCAGACTGAGATTCCAGAAGTAAACCGGAGGCAGGGCCAGAGTATTGGTGAGTGGCTGCGCAGGCATAGGATGGCTGCGGGGGACCATTATGCTGGATACACACGTTGAGATTTGCCGTTCGATTCCCGGGATCGAATCGATTATTTCCAACATGCTCGATTCGGATTTCGATCGTTTCTGCCGTCGATTTGGCATACTTAACATGCAAATTGACAGCAGAAACGATCGAAATCCGAATCGAGCATGTTGGAATTAATCGATTCGATCCGTTTGATCCCGGGAATCGAACAGGAAATCTCAACGTGTGTATCCAGCATTAGAAGCCCGGGTAAGTTCAACTAATTTTCCCCCAATCCCGTACAGTATTCCATTAAAGTACACCTGTAGTGATAGTTGCGTATGTGTGTGTACAGGAGAGCCTCTGGATGCTCCAGGGGCTTCCTTGATATCCAAGACCATTCTCTTGCACTTCATCTTTACGGCTGCACTGCACAGGCGCCAGTAGGATATGCACCCGTGCATGAGCACAGAGCCACTTGTGCATAAGGAGCTATTGGCACAGGTGTGGGTACCTGCGAGAAGCAGACAGTTTGGGTGCCACTATTGAGTATCTATTGAGTATAATGTTTATTGGCGGCAGCTTGTTGCGAAGACATAAATTTGGGCGCACAGAAAAGTTAGTGTCTACAGAAGTAGATAGTGGATACAGCACACTTGGTACAGGTGTTAGGTGTACGGGGGGTGGGTTATTGCTAGGCATAGGTGGGGTAGCTTAGGGTTAGGCGTAGGTGGGGAGTTAGTGCTAAGCATAGGTGGGTAGGTTAGTGTTAGGTTGAGGCGGGGGTTAGTGATAGGTGAGGGGAAAGGAGTAGGTTAGATGTAGGGGGGCTGCAGTTAGTGGTAGATGCGGGGTTAGGGGTAGGACAGTGTTAGGTCTACATGGGGGTTAGTGCTAGGCATAGGTTTGGGGGAGTGTTAGTGTTAGGTTGAGGCGGGGCTTAGTGATAGGTGAGGGGATAGGAGTAGGTTAGATGTAGGTGGGGCTGCGGTTAGGGGTAGGACAGTGTTAGGTCTACAGAGGGGTTAGTGCTAGGCATAGGTGTGGGGGAGTGTTAGGTTGAGGCGGGGCTTAGTGATAGGTGAGGGGATAGGAGTAGGTTAGATGTAGGGGGGGGCTGCAGTTAGTGGTAGGTGGGGTGTTAGGGGTAGGACAGTGTTAGGTCTACATGGGGGTTAGTGCTAGGCATAGGTGTGGGGGAGTTTTAGTGTTAGGCATAGGTTGGTATTATGGGTAGGTTGGTGTAAGGTCGGGGTGGGAGGTTGAGGGTTAGTGTTAGGCATAGGAAGGGATAGGTTATTGTAGGTTATTTAAGCACTTGAAAAAGACCTTTGTGTCAAAATGTTGTGCTCTGCACTGTGGTATCATAATAAACAGGCCAAGTGGCCGCTAAATCCAGGTTGAGACCCAGTTTTTTTCTGTCTGCATGTCGAAGTCACCCTGTGGTGGGTAAGGGTTTTGACTGGTTGACTCCCTGGTGCTATAATTATAGGGTTGTAGTGTTGAGCTATTTACACTGTTATTGTAAGAGGAGGGTCAGGTAAAGTTATAGTATCAGTAAAATTACCGATATTCTACTATTGGTGTTATCCAGCGCTCAATAGTAGAGTATCAGTAATATTAGTATCTCCGAAAGGAGAAATATCTGTCCAGTGGGTGAACAGATCTCAATTAAAATGTACTCAGTAGTGTGGAGGACCCTATCGTGGAAACTTTGGATAAGTTCATATTGCTGTCGGGTGTTCTGTTGAGATGTTTCTCTGGATACTGTCCTTTTCACAGGAACTAGAATAGTGCAAAGGGGCTACTCAGAGTTGGAATCTGTTCACACTGTGTGTGAAATCGAACCGCGTGTATTTTGGTGATTGCAAGGGCACTGTTATTAACAACAACAACAACAAATAACATTTGTAAAGCACTTTTCTCCCGTAGGACTCAAAGCGCATAAGCATGGCTCAGACCATTGTGGTACAGAGGAAGAATTTTATAAATCTGGAAATGCCAGGCTAAACAGGTGGCTTTTCAGTCTGGATTTGAATAGCTCCAGGGATGGTGCTGTCTTTACTGGGTGTGGCAGGGAGTTCCAAAGAGTAGGGGCAGCATGACAGAAGGCTCTATCTCCAGATTTTTTGAGGTGCACTCTGGGAGTGACCAAGTTTATAGAACTTGCTGATCTGAGGTTGTGAGAGATGTGGTGCAGCTTTAGCAGGTCCTTCATGTATCCAGGGCCCAGATTGTGCAGGGATTTGAATGTCAGCAGTACATTAAGGCTGGGTCCACTCTTTCTTCCACATAAAGCGTCAGCGTTTTTTTCTATAGATCATTTTCCGCATTTAGGGCTTGTTCACACTATGGGCTTGATTCACTAAAACTCATATCATGGCCGTTTTCACGCGCATTTTTGCGTGCGATCGGGAATTTTCATGCGCAATCGTGAAAAATCGTGTTTTTGTGAAATTCGTGATCACGTGAAAATGCGAGTGAAAAACGACCGTGATAGGAGTTATCACGGTTTAGTGACTGCAGCCCAATGCGTATTTTTTTCTTAAGCGCTGGTGATTTTAGAAATCCCCTAAAAGCGCTTGTGCAATGATTTCCTATGAGAGTGTTCACAGCTGAGCGGTTCAATTCCGATCCGCTTACCAGAGCGCTGCCTGTAGCATTTTCTGAGCATTTTTGGTCAATGGAAGGTGTAGGGAAATCGCTAAGCGCTTTGTATAGCGATTTCCTGAGTGCTTTTAAGAATAAATACAGAGGGCCTGATTCACAAAGCGGTGTAAAGTGTTTGCACGCCTGTAAAAAGCCCTTTATCACACCTAAACTCAGTTTAGGCGTGATAAAATGAAACGTGCGCAAAATTCCAGCGCGTAAAGTCTTGCGTGCGCAATCGCGCGGCGCACGGGGCAGTACGTGCGATGCGCCCATTAATCCCTATGGGCGCTGTGCGTGGAATTGCGCGATTGCGCGCAGGACTTTGCGCGATAAAGAGCACAAAGTGGTGCTAACTCAGCGGTGCAAAGGTTATCACGCCTAAAGTCCTTTAGGCGTGATAACTGAGTTATCACCACTTTGTGAATCAGGCCCATTGTATTTATTCTTTTCCGGGTCAAAGAGATCACTTCCTGACTTGCATTAGGAAGTGAAAATCTCAATCGCTAATCAAAAGCGCTTACGCAATATCGCTCAACGCTCAGAAAATGCCGGGAATTGCTTGAAAAAATTGTGCACAAAAGCACTAAGCCCTTGCGATCATGCTTGCGATTTATAATGTGAACATAGCCTAAGTGTGCATTTTAATGTGAGCGTCGCTTGCCGGCAGTCTGTGGGAATTGCACATGGTGTGTTATTGTAAGTGGCAGGGCTGCAACACTTTCAAATGCATGAGAACCACACAAATGAAATGTACACATCCTGTAAGGAAGCATTACATGCAATTTCGCATTGCTGAGTGTGAATGTGGTGCAATGCAATTTTAACCTAGTCACAGAAGTACTGCATGGAACGTTTTCTTTCATTTGCAATTAAGTTAAATCAATGGCTTGTATGCATTGCTATACAATTTTTACATTTTTCTTTTTGCGATCTTCTATGTAAAATTCTCCTAGTGGAGATGGGAGGTCAAGCCCTACACAGCGCACTCAGGAGGAGGTAATCTAGTCCATCATGGGCCTATTCAAATAATTTATGTCTGGGTTCAGGGGAAAAACAAAACAGTGTTCCACGTGAACCTGTTTTGACTCCACTATGGAGACCGACATTGTTTCCTCCTCATTGAAATGTTAAAGGACACCCGAGGTGACAATATACTGATTAGATAAACAATTGCATCTATCATCCTCCTCCTAGAAATGACTTTTATAGATATCCCACAGTTTTATTTTATATTTAAGGTCGCATTCACAGTGGGACGTTGCGTTTTAATGCTACGTTAACGTCGCAGCGTGTCTATGTTAAGAGGTAACGCACTGCAAGCAGTGAGTTACCACAGCACAACATTTTTCAACGCGACTTTAACGTCGCACTGTGAATGGCAGATAGGATTAGCATTGCGGTAAGCTGCGTTATAAGACTTTATAACGCATGACCATAACGTCTCACTGCAGTGTTCTCCCCAGAATTTTTTCTAGCCGGGTGGCATGAAAAAGTAGCCGGGTGGGGCGAGATGAGAGAATGCAGGGCCGGTGCTTCTGTGTGCAACTCTGATTACAGAATAGGAGGAGGTGAGCCGATAACAGCCGGGTGCTCACCAAAACTAGCCGGGTGGAGCACCCGCCTAAAAGAGCCTGGGGAGAATACTGCACTGTGAATGCGAGCTTAATCTACTTTTTAAGTTTTTACTGTTGTTTCTGCTCAATGACACATTCACTGAAGTATGCCAGAGCTAAAAATCTATGAACCATTGATTATTTTAACTCTTTCCTGCTCCGAGAAACCATTTCCAGCAAGGAAAGTGTTTTATAATTGTAATTTCTTATCAGTGAGGGTCACACCTTAGTCTGACTCAGACAGGAACTGCCACTTACATACCTGATGTTTAAAGGGGAACTGAAGTGAGAGGGATATGGAGGCTGCCATGTTTATTTCCTTATAAGCAATACCAGTTGCCTGGCAGCCCTGCTGATCCTCTGCCTCTAATACTATTAGCCATAGCCCCTGAACAAGCATGCAGCAGATCAGGCGTTTCAGACTTTAAAGTCAGATCTGACAAGACTAGCTGCATGCTTGTTTCTGGTTTTATTCAGACACTAATGCAGAGAAATAGACCAGCAGGGCTGCCAGGCCACTGGTATTGATTAAAAGGAAATAAATATGGCAGCCTCTGTATACCTCTCTCTTCAGTTCCCCTTTAATTCTTTGAGGCAGAGAAAAAACAAACAAACAAATAAAAGCCCCACAGCATAGTTATTTGTGTGCTTGGCACTGTACATACACATCTATCTCGTCATGTCACATGTCACTTTGGGTATCCTTTAATTTATTGTTGTGATGGCCACTAGAGTTTCTAGTGTGCACACGAGGGAGTATGTGGATCAGATGGTCTGCTGTAACCATTTGGTCATATTAGTGTAGGCTCATTAACATGGAGAGCGTGGCCCTTAAGGCAAATTTCCATCGCTCTGCTGCAAAGCTGCAGACAATCGCTAAGCCTTGCCATGCACAGATATAGGGAATCCTTGTAAAATTCTGCACATTCTTCCGGATTCTGGTGTAGTGGAAATAGGCAGGTGTTTGTGTTGTCAGTTCACAGCTATCTCAGGCTGCTGCACAGGTGTCATCACCACTGCTTATGTTTGGTCACAGTGTTTGCCTTGCAGTGCAGATACTGGGGGGGGAAGATTCTGTGAAGATAGTAGAGGTGCGTACACACATGCGACTATAGTCGTTTGAAACGATCGTTCCCCGATCGTTTCAAACGACGATCGTTTAAAAAAAGCAGCCAACGACCATTAAGTCTAACGACGGACAAGCTAGATCGTTAAAAACAAATGATCTAGCTTGGCGGATTTTTTCCAACGACGATCGTTTGTAAAAGTAGTACATCGTTGGAAAACGGTGGTTCGTACTAGGCTTGACATGCGCATTTCGCTATTTCTCCATGGAACTTTTCATTTTTATGCGCAGGCGCAATAGTTGCTTTACGTGATGTAACGTTCGTTCTAACGATCAGTTCGTTACACGCTTTTAAACACTAACTTTACTTAGGTCGTTCTTTCGTCAATTAAAAGTTCGTTCGTCGTTCACCACGAACGATCGTTGTCCCAAGTGTGTACCTAGCTTTAGAAATGCATGGGGCTTGAGTCACAAAACCGTGATAACTCAAATATCGCACCTTATCACAGTTAACACGCCTTATCAGAGTAGCACAGCGAGCGCTATGAACTTATGCCTGCTAATTGGCAATGATGAGCGCTCCACTCGTCCTGCCCTGAGCCCCTGCGGGTTCTTAGTGCTCGTTATGCTACTCTGATAAGGCATGTTAACTGTGATAAGGTGTGATATCTTTGATAAGGTGTGATATTTGAGTTATCAGTTTAGTGAATCAAGCCCCTTGAGTGACTGTTTTGTGTGTTGAGATTTTTATCACCTTTGCCACACTGTTGTCACTTTTTCAACTGCCTGTATGTACCTGATCATTAAAGGTGTCCACACATCAGACCATGTATGGGCAGATCGACCAAGAGACAGATCTCTCTCTGAGCAGTGTTCTCCCCAGAAATGTTTTCCAGCCGGGTGGCATGAAATAGTAGCCGGGTGGGGCGAGATGAGAGAATGCAGGGCCAGTGCTTCTGTGTGCAACTCTGCTTACAGAATAGGAGGAGGTGAGCTGATGACAGCCGGGTGGTCACCAAAACTAGCCGGGTGGAGCACTCGGCTAAAAGAGCCTGGGGAGAACCCTGGAGAGAGATCTATTGTCTGTACTTCCACCTCAGGCCGATTCCCAATCGATTTCAGCTTGAAGTCTCTCGGGAATCAGCCTTGTGATTTATAATCAGTATTTGATTTATAATGTTTCCAGGCATAAGCCGCCATAATACAGTTCAAACTGATACTTGTAGTATTCATTCATCAAATTGTTGTCTTTATTTGCTCATCTAACACAGTAACCAAGCTGCTCGGGGTGGCCCAAACCACTAGGAATGTTTTAGGGGCATAAAAGAGACGGAAAAGCCCTCCTACTAATAAGCAATGCTTGGTAATAAATTGGTCCCAGTCACTTCTCCATCAGGGGTTTTATTGTTGTGTTTTGGTTTGTGTCTGTATGATTAATGGGCACTCATCCCCTTTTCTTCCTGCTAGCAGTCACTAATCCGCTCTTTCAGATGAGTTGCCCATCAGCAATGTTTGACGCGTGCTTTGTGGGTTTTCCATTGCAGGTGCTGGAAGAGGTCTGCAAGAAACAGAATTTCAATCCCAGGGAGTACAACCTCAAGTGAGTACAATCTGCATTATATGCTCATCTCGCATCTCAGTGCCCGGATCTTCTCCTGAATACAGACTGTGTGCAACTTGTATAAAGTCAGGGCTGTGGAGTCGGAGCAATTTTGGGCACCCGGAGTCTGAGTTGGAGTCGTGGTTTCATAAACTGAGGATTCGGATGATTTTTGTACAAAATCCACAGCCCTGTTAAGTATTAGACTAAGGAGTCGGAGTCGAGGAGTCGGAGCCATTTTGGGTACCCGGAGTTGGAGTCGGAGTCGTGAAGATTTTTGTACCGACTCCACAGCCCTGTATAAAGTCTCCCACATTTCGGTGCTGCATCTTGGAACTTTCTGTTTTTGCTGTGAATGATCGATATATTTCCCAGCTCTATTGCAATTGTAGGCAAACAATTCATCTTGGCACTTAGAAATTTTTGCTGCGAGTGGTCAGTATATTTCCCAACAGGTAAAATTGTAATTGTATTAAATAAAGAATAGACAAGCACCATATAATTTCCATATTACATAAGTAATCAATCTAGGCATATACTTGAGGCAGGGAACACACTTGTCTTTCAGTTTTCTGCGCGCGTTTTCCTGCATACTTTTTCTGCACACCAAGTGTGTTTCCATGCAGGAAAACGCGCGCGTTTTTTCACAGCAGCTGATGTAATTGATAGAGAAAACTGACATAATGTGCAGAATCAGGATGCAGAATGTCAGTTTTTTTTCTGCGTGCGAACAACATATTAAGTGTGGACTAGCCCATTGATTAACATGAGTTCTCAGTTTTTCTGTGCAGAAAACGTGTACGAAAACTGCCAAGTGTTTTCCCTGCCTCAAGGTGGGAGGTATAGGCCTGATAGGCCTGGTGCACACCAGAGGAGTTTTTCTGAGCGTTTTGAGTTTTTGAAACCTCCTGCTAATGTTATCCTATGTGCTGCTCGCAGCATCAGCGGTTTTAGACATACCTTCTGCACGAGTCCGATGTCTGCCAGCTTGTGTGCACGGCATACTTCCTGGTTCCTGTATGTCACATGACATACTCACGGGCACAGAGGCGTATCTAGAGGGGTGCAGGCAGGGCTCATGCCATGGGCGCCACAGCACCATGGGCGCCATGCCTGCCCCTCATGCCTCCCCATCACTCAGACCTCCAATCAGATTCTTACTGTTATCTGGGGAACATGGCTACTTAACCATGTAGGGAGCACTTAGCTTAGTGTTAGAACAGAGGACAAAGAGGGAGTAAGAAGACATTTCCCAGAAAGTAACTTCAGCAGTACCTTGAGCAAAAAAACACAGTCAATCATAACACCTGTACATGAGAGAATTGAAAGGATGCTACTTTCAGTGGGGATGGGGGGGGGGGGGGGGCACAATTTCAGTGTTTGCCATAGGCTCTATATTACCCAGATACACCCCTGCACGGGCACAGAGAAGAGAGACCCAGAGCGGGTACAGATAAATGGCACACAGACACAAAGGGGCAAAAAGAGACACAGAGGGTGCACAAAGATAGATGGGGACAGAGAGGCACAGAGGGGAACAATGCTTGATTTGAAGGTAATCGTGAATTGAATGGAAATCGCGATTTTTGGACAGAAAACGCTCAATGCAATTTTTTTCCTAAAATCGCTCAGGCCTACTCCCCACCCCCTCCCTAATATCTAGCTTAACACCAACCAGTGCAAAAATACTACCCTCTCCTCCAAGCCTACCATCATCGCTCACTTTCCCCAGTGCTAAATACATTTCCCCCTCCAAAGTTGACAACATTCCCGTTACCCGGTGCTAAATGTAATTCTCCTGACACCTAACCATAGCCAAGTATTTTATGTTGGCGCCGGTCGCTGGGTGGTACCCTGTGATGGTCGCACGTGGCCACGCCATGAGTGTGACTTTTCCTCAAAGGAAATCGATTCCGGACGTTGGCAGATCGGGGGAGTTTAGTTCTCCCAGATGCCTATCTTCTGATTAGTCTGACCTGCCGAGAATCATGGCAATCCATATTCATGAATTTCATAGCTCTTGGCAGGTGGTTCCCGGAAAGATTTTACACGTGCGTCACGCGGACATGTGTTTTTTCAAGTCTGATGTACAGAAAATTCCTGCCCGCCTAATCAGTTACTAAGGTCTGTTACTGCCATTTGTAGCCGACAGTTCAATGAGTTATTTTCCACTTTTTGAAAACGAACCCACCTAGTTTTCAAGGCTGAAGATTAAAACCCCTGCTATGTAAGAACTTTATACGCAAAACTCAATTCCAGAAGCTGTTTTCACTTCTCCCTTCAAATGAAAAATACAGCTGTGGTGGCTAATATCATTTTTTATTTTTTTTTTTATTGCGGGGTGGGGGCTTACAAAGTTACAAATGATTTCATCTTGATTTCCTTAAAGCGGGACGAAACTCAAAATCAATTTTTTTGCACGTTATTAAGCACAGTAAAAAAAGAATAAGAAACGGTATAAGACCGATCTGATGCGATTTGAAGGCATGTTTATACTTCACTGAGGCTAACTAATAACATTATTGCCGGTTTCAGGACAAATCAGATTAACTTGTAATTACCGTATATACTCGAATATAAGCCGGCCCGCGTATAAGCTGAGATACACACTTTTATCTCAGAAACCAGGAAAAAGTGATTGACTCGCGTATAAGCCCCTATCCAGTATAGCTCCTTCCACAATAGCCAGATGTGCCCCCAGTGCAAGTCAGCCCCCCTCCCTATAGCCAGATGTGCCCCAAGGATGATAGAGCTGTGTCTTAAGATGCCACTAGATGGCGTCATAGATATGAGACAGAGATTGTCACACAGGAAGAATCCACGATCATTGCACACCGCTGACACGTTACCTGCACACTCTGCTCCACAAGCCAGGGGACACAGGTAGTCTTGAGCAGCGCACTCTGCACACCATGTTGCAGGGGATGGGGGCACGGACACAGCAGGGAGCCAGCTGGCAAGAGCAGGATCACTAGTGCACGATCCTTACACTCCTCTGCCAGTAACAACCTGCTCCACCATCCATTCTGCTCCACTGACTCACATATAAGCCGAGGGGGTAACTTTTCAGCACATTAGGCTTATACGCGAGTGTACACAGTAAGTAATTACTGAGCCAGTAAAGGAGAGACAAATGTCTGCTTCCCCCACCTGGGTACAGCAGAAACGTTAAGGTTCATGCACACATGCGACAGCTCATCATACACATGTTGTAAATGTAAACAATAATCCTCACAACGGATGTGACAACATGGATTGGGGGTTTTGAGCTGAGAATTCTCGCTGGAGTTACCTTTGCACTTTGTTGTCAGCAATAGTCATATGATCTGTCGTTCAGTGGATGTTTCTTATGACTTTAGTCTGGTGTGTGTATAGCTTTAGAAGCCCACTTTAAAGGGAACCTAAACTGAGAGGGATATGGATGTTTCCTTTTAAACAATACCAGTTGCCTGGCAGTCCTGCTTATCTATGTGGCCTCAGTAGTGTTTGCATCACACACCTGAAACAAGCATGCAGCATTCCAGTCTGACTTCAGTCAGAGCACCTAATCTGCATGCTTGTTCAGGGGCTGTGGCTAAACGTATAGAGACACAGGATCAGCAGGAGAGTCAGGCAACCGGTATTATTTTAGATGGAAAAATCCATATCCTTCTCAGTTTAGGTTCCCTTTAAAGAGGAACTGTAGTAAAAATAACGGAATAATTGCGCTTTTTTTTTTTTTCTCCTACAATATTAACGTATAGATTATTTAGTCAGTGTTTTGTCCATTGTAAAATCTTTCCTCCTTTCTACATTCTGAAATTTACCACAGATGGCGACCTCTTTAGTCCTGTCAGATGCAGCTGTACGGAATGTTTGTTTGTTAGAATTTCAAAGCCAGAGAATATAATGCCTAGTCTCCCATAATGCTCTTGGAGGAGAATTCCACAGAGCTAAGCAGCCTAGGCTAAACATCACTGGGAAAGCAGGGCTACATATCGATATTCAGCAATATACAGTATAAAGTGTTTCAGATGCTGAAACCAAGATAATTGCTACAAAAGTAGGCATCTTGAATAATTTTCTGCATTTCTGCTATATGTCACTACAGGTCCTCTTTTTAAAGTGGGCCTGAACTCAGAATGTCCTCTCTGCTCTAAAAATAAATACGCAACAGCATAATACACTTTAAGGAAAACATTTCTTTCTTACAGCTGATAGAAATTCTGCAATAACTTTGCAGTGTGTTTATTTCCTGTTTTCATGGAAGCAGACAGAGGGTTAACCTCCTGTGTTTACAAATCAGCTGCTCTGCAATGGCAGAGTAGGTTCCTGAGCTGACACAGCTAAGGGATCAAATTACAGTGGTGATTAGCCACAGATGAGGGGTGATTAGACAGGCTAAACTCTCTAAATACATACAGGGTGTATTTCTCTGTTTTCCTTCAGTCCTGTGCAAGAGTTCAGGTCCTCTTTAACACGCATGAATATTGTGTATAAGAGACATAAGATGACAGCCATATTGTAATAAGAAATGGCTTGGAGGGGAGGGTATGGAATATCAGTTCTGGGCACCACATTACAGGAAAGATATATTGCAGTTTTAGAGCAGGTGCAGGGACGAGCTACAAAATTGATACGCTTACCCAGAAAGGTTAGATAAAATGGGTTTATTTAGTCTTGAGAAAAGACGCCTTAGAGGAGATCTAATTAACATGTATAAATACATCAGAGGGCAATATAATAGCTTGGCGGATGAGCTTTTTGTCCCTAGGCCTTCTCAAAGGACTAGAGGACACGATCTGCGCATGGAGGAATAACATTTTAGCCATTTATTTAGGAAATGGTCCTTTACAGTAAGAGTGATTAAGATGTGGAATGCATTGCCACAGTAAGTAGTTATGGCAAACTCTATACCTGCAGTTAAAGCGGGCTTAGATGTTTTCTTTGCATTGAAAGACATCCATGGCTACAATTACTAGGTAATGCCTAATGATGTTGATCCAGGGATTTTATCTGATTGCCATCTGGAGTCGGGAAGGAATTTTTCCCTTTTGGGGCTAATTGGACCATGCCTTGTAAGGGTTTTTTCGCCTTCCTCTGGATCAACAGGGATATGTGAGGGAGCAGGCTGGTGTTGTACTTTGTTCTCTGGTTGAACTCGATGGACATACCGGTATGTCTTTTTTCAACCAAAATAACTATGTAACTATGGTATTGCTGTTAGTTATGAAATAGTTTCCTTGTGTCTCAGGTTTCAGAGGACAGTGCTGGATCTCTCTCTGCAGTGGCGATTCGCTAACCTCCCCAACAATGCCAAGCTGGAGATGGTGAGCCGCTCCACACAGCGGGCCGAAGCAGAGACTGCGGTGAGTCCCAGTCTCCGGAGGGGGGGGGGGGGGGGAGGCTGGGGGTTAATGTGCACAGTGTGCTGACAACTGTTTGTAGGATTATCACGGGGCTCCTCTGGAAAGTGCCCACCCCTGCTGAGGGTCCTCCCCTAGCATCGTTCATGCTCCATGGAAAGTGCCCACCCCTGCTGAGGGTCCTCCCCTAGCATCGTTCATGCTCCATGGAAAGTGCTCACCCACGCTGAGGGGCCTTCCCCAGCATCGTTCATGCTCCATGGAAAGTGCCCACCCCCGCTGAGGGTCCTCCCCTAGCATCGTTCATGCTCCATGGAAAGTGCTCACCCACGCTGAGGGGCCTTCCCCAGCATCGTTCATGCTCCATGGAAAGTGCCCACCCCCGCTGAGGGGCCTTCCCCAGCATCGCGCATGCAACGCTCCACACAGCGGGCCGAAGCAGAGACTGTGGTGAGTCCCGGTCTCCAGGAGGGGGAGGGGGGAGGCTGGGGGTTAATGTGCACAGTGTGCTGACAACTGTTTGTAGGATTATCACGGGGCTCCTCTGGAAAGTGCCCACCCCTGCTGAGGGTCCTCCCCTAGCATCGTTCATGCTCCATGGAAAGTGCCCACCCCTGCTGAGGGTCCTCCCCTAGCATCGTTCATGCTCCATGGAAAGTGCTCACCCACGCTGAGGGGCCTTCCCCAGCATCGTTCATGCTCCATGGAAAGTGCCCACCCCCGCTGAGGGTCCTCCCCTAGCATCGTTCATGCTCCATGGAAAGTGCCCACCCCCGCTGAGGGTCCTCCCCTAGCATCGTTCATGCTCCATGGAAAGTGCTCACCCACGCTGAGGGGCCTTCCCCAGCATCGTTCATGCTCCATGGAAAGTGCCCACCCCCGCTGAGGGGCCTTCCCCAGCATCGCGCATGCAACGCTCCACACAGCGGGCCGAAGCAGAGACTGTGGTGAGTCCCGGTCTCCAGGAGGGGGAGGGGGGAGGCTGGGGGTTAATGTGCACAGTGTGCTGACAACTGTTTGTAGGATTATCACGGGGCTCCTCTGGAAAGTGTCCACCCCCGCTGAGGGTCCTCCCCTAGCATCGTTCATGCTCCATGGAAAGTGCTCACCCCCGCTGAGGGACCTTCCCCAGCATCGTTCATGCTCCATGGAAAGTGCCCACCCCACTGAGGGACCTTCCCCAGCATCGTTCATGCTCCGTGGAAAGTGCCCACCCCCGCTGAGGGACCTTCCCCAGCATCGTTCATGCTCCGTGGAAAGTGCCCACCCCACTGAGGGACCTTCCCCAGCATCGTTCATGCTCCATGGAAAGTGCCCACCCCACTGAGGGACCTTCCCCAGCATCGTTCATGCTCCGTGGAAAGTGCCCACCCCCGCTGAGGGACCTTCCCCAGCATCGTTCATGCTCCGTGGAAAGTGCCCACCCCCGCTGAGGGACCTTCCCCAGCATCGTTCATGCTCCATGGAAAGTGCCCACCCCACTGAGGGACCTTCCCCAGCATCGTTCATGCTCCATGGAAAGTGCCCACCCCACTGAGGGACCTTCCCCAGCATCGTTCATGCTCCATGGAAAGTGCTCACCCCCGCTGAGTGTCCTTCCCCAGCATCGCGCATGCTCCATGGAAAGTGCCCACCCCCACTGAGGGACCTTCCCCAGCATTGTTCATGCTCCGTGGATAGCGCCCACCCCCGCTGAGGGACCCTCCCCCGCATCGTTCATGCTCCATGGAAAGTGCCCACCCCCGTTGAGGGACCTTCTCCAGCATCGTTCATGCTCCATGGAAAGTGCCCACCCCCGCTGAGTGTCCTTCCCCAGCATCGTTCACGCTCCCCAGCATCGCGCATGCTCCGTGGAAAGTGCCCACCTCTGCTGAGGGACCTTCCCCAACATCATTCATGCTCCATGGAAAGTGCTCACCCCCGCTGAGGGGCCTTCCCCAGCATCGTTCATGCTCCATGGAAAGTGCTCACCCCCGCTGAGGGACCTTCCCCAGCATCGCTCATGCTCCATGGAAAGTGCCCACCCCCACTGAGGGACCTTCCCCAGCATCAGCATCGTTCATGCTCTGTGGAAAGTGCCCACCCCCGCTGAGGGACCTTCTCCAGCATCGTTCATGCTCCATGGAAAGTGCCCACCCCCGCTGAGTGTCCTTCCCCAGCATCGTTCATGCTCCATGGAAAGTGCCCACCCCCGCTGAGGGACCTTCTCCAGCATCGCTCATGCTCCATGGAAAGTGCCCACCCCCACTGAGGGACCTACCCCAGCATCGTTAATGCTCCATGGAAAGTGCCCACCCCCGCTGAGTGTCCTTCCCCAGCATTGTTCACGCTCCCCAGCATCGCGCATGCTCCATGGAAAGTGCTCACCCCCGCTGAGGGACCTTCCCCAGCATCGCGCATGCTCCATGGAAAGTGCCCACCCCTGCTGAGGGACCTTCCCCAGCATCACTCATGCTTCATGGAAAGTGCCCACCCCCACTGAGGGCCCTTCCCCAGCATCGCTCATGCTTTATGGAAAGTGCCCACCCCCACTGAGGGACCTTCCCCAGCATCGTTCATGCTCCGTGGAAAGTGCCCACCCCCGCTGAGGGACCCTCTCTTGCATCGTTCATGCTCCATGGAAAGTGCTCACCCCCGCTGAGTGTCCTTCCCTAGCATCGCGCATGCTCCATGGAAAGTGCCCACCCCCGCTGAGGGGCCTTCCCCAGCATCATTCATGCTCCGTGGAAACTGCTCACCCCCGCTGAGGGACCTTCCCCAGCATCGTTCATGCTCCATGGAAAGTGCCCACCCCCGCTGAGGGACCTTACCCAGCATCGTTCATGCTCCATGGAAAGTGCCCACCCCCACTGAGGGACCTTCCCCAGCATCGTTCATGCTCCATGGAAAGTGCCCACCCCCACTGAGGGACCTTCCCCAGCATCGTTCATGCTCCATGGAAAGTGCCCACCCCCGCTGAGGGGCCTTCCCCAGCATCGTTCATGCTCCATGGAAAGTGCTCACCCCCACTGAGGGACCTTACCCAGGATCAGCATCGTTCATGCTCTGTGGAAAGTGCCCACCCCCGCTGAGGGACCTTCTCCAGCATCGTTCATGCTCCATGGAAAGTGCCCACCCCCGCTGAAGGACCTTCTCCAGCATCGTTCATGCTCCATGGAAAGTGCCCACCCTCGCTGAGGGACCTTCTCCAGCATCGCTCATACTCCATGGAAAGTGCCCACCCCCGCTGAGGGACCTTCCTCAGCATCATTCATGCTCCGTGGAAAGTGCCCACCCCCGCTGAGGGACCTTCCCCAGCATCATTCATGCTCCGTGGAAAGTGCTCACCCCCGCTGAGTGTCCTTCCCCAGCATCGTTCACGCTCCCCAGCATCGCGCATGCTCCATAGAAAGTGCCCACCCCCGCTGAGGGACCTTCCTCAGCATCATTCATGCTCCGTGGAAAGTGCCCACCCCCGCTGAGGAACCTTTTCTAGCATCATTCATGCTCCGTGGAAAGTGCTCACCCCCGCTGAGTGTCCTTCCCCAGCATCGTTCATGCTCCCCAGCATCGCTCATGCTCCATGGAAAGTGCCCACCCCCGCTGAGGGACCTTCCTCAGCATCATTTATGCTCCGTGGAAAGTGCCCACCCCCGCTGAGGGACCTTCCTCAGCATCATTCATGCTCCGTGGAGAGTGCCCACCCCCGCTGAGGGGCCTTCCCCAGCATCGTTCATGCTCCATGGAAAGTGCTCACCCCCGCTGAGGGACCTTCCCCAGCATCATTCATGCTCCATGGAAAGTGCCCAACCCCCGCTGAGGGACCTTCCCCAGCATCGCTCATGCTCCATGGAAAGTGCCCAACCCCTGCTGAGGGACGTTTCCCAGCATCATTCATGCTCCATGGAAAGTGCCCAACCCCTGCTGAGGGACCTTCCCCAACATCATTCATGCTCCATGGAAAGTGCCCACCCCCGCTGAGGGGCCTTCCCCAGCATCGTTCATGCTCCATGGAAAGTGCTCACCCCCGCTGAGGGACCTTCCCCAGCATCGCTCATGCTCCATGGAAAGTGCCCACCCCCACTGAGGGACCTTCCCCAGCATCAGCATCGTTCATGCTCTGTGGAAAGTGCCCACCCCCGCTGAGGGACCTTCTCCAGCATCGTTCACGCTCCCCAGCATCGCGCATGCTCCATAGAAAGTGCCCACCCCCGCTGAGGGACCTTCCTCAGCATCATTCATGCTCCGTGGAAAGTGCCCACCCCCGCTGAGAAACCTTTTCTAGCATCATTCATGCTCCGTGGAAAGTGCTCACCCCCGCTGAGTGTCCTTCCCCAGCATCGTTCATGCTCCCCAGCATCGCTCATGCTCCATGGAAAGTGCCCACCCCCGCTGAGGGACCTTCCTCAGCATCATTTATGCTCCGTGGAAAGTGCCCACCCCCGCTGAGGGACCTTCCTCAGCATCATTCATGCTCCGTGGAGAGTGCCCACCCCCGCTGAGGGGCCTTCCCCAGCATCGTTCATGCTCCCTGGAAAGTGCTCACCCCCGCTGAGGGACCTTCCCCAGCATCATTCATGCTCCATGGAAAGTGCCCAACCCCCGCTGAGGGACCTTCCCCAGCATCGCTCATGCTCCATGGAAAGTGCCCAACCCCTGCTGAGGGACGTTTCCCAGCATCATTCATGCTCCATGGAAAGTGCCCAACCCCTGCTGAGGGACCTTCCCCAGCATCGTTCATGCTCCATGGAAAGTGCTCACCCCCGCTGAGGGACCTTCCCCAGCATCGCTCATGCTCCATGGAAAGTGCCCACCCCCACTGAGGGACCTTCCCCAGCATCAGCATCGTTCATGCTCTGTGGAAAGTGCCCACCCCCGCTGAGGGACCTTCTCCAGCATCGTTCATGCTCCATGGAAAGTGCCCACCCCCGCTGAGTGTCCTTCCCCAGCATCGTTCATGCTCCATGGAAAGTGCCCACCCCCGCTGAGGGACCTTCTCCAGCATCGCTCATGCTCCATGGAAAGTGCCCACCCCCACTGAGGGACCTACCCCAGCATCGTTCATGCTCCATGGAAAGTGCCCACCCCCGCTGAGTGTCCTTCCCCAGCATTGTTCACGCTCTCCAGCATCGCGCATGCTCCATGGAAAGTGCTCACCCCCGCTGAGGGACCTTCCCCAGCATCGTTCATGCTCCATGGAAAGTGCCCACCCCCACTGAGGGACCTTCCCCAGCATCGCGCATGCTCCATGGAAAGTGCCCACCCCTGCTGAGGGACCTTCCCCAGCATCGCTCATGCTTCATGGAAAGTGCCCACCCCCACTGAGGGCCCTTCCCCAGCATCGCTCATGCTCTATGGAAAGTGCCCACCCCCACTGAGGGACCTTCCCCAGCATCGTTCATGCTCCGTGGAAAGTGCCCACCCCCGCTGAGGGACCCTCTCTTGCATCGCTCATGCTCCATGGAAAGTGCCCACCCCCACTGAGGGACCTACCCCAGCATCGTTCATGCTCCATGGAAAGTGCTCACCCCCGCTGAGTGTCCTTCCCCAGCATCGCGCATGCTCCATGGAAAGTGCCCACCCCCGCTGAGGGGCCTTCCCCAGCATCATTCATGCTCCGTGGAAACTGCTCACCCCCGCTGAGGGACCTTCCCCAGCATCGTTCATGCTCCATAGAAAGTGCCCACCCCCACTGAGGGACCTTCCCCAGCATCGTTCATGCTCCATGGAAAGTGCCCACCCCCACTGAGGGACCTTCCCCAGCATCGTTCATGCTCCATGGAAAGTGCCCACCCCCACTGAGGGACCTTCCCCAGCATCGTTCATGCTCCATGGAAAGTGCCCACCCCCACTGAGGGACCTTACCCAGCATCAGCATCGTTCATGCTCTGTGGAAAGTGCCCACCCCCGCTGAGGGACCTTCTCCAGCATCATTCATGCTCCATGGAAAGTGCCCACCCCCGCTGAGGGACCTTCTCCAGCATCGTTCATGCTCCATGAAAAGTGCCCACCCCCGCTGAAGGACCTTCTCCAGCATCGTTCATGCTTCATGGAAAGTGCCCACCCCCGCTGAGGGACCTTCTCCAGCATCGCTCATACTCCATGGAAAGTGCCCACCCCCGCTGAGGGTCCTTCCTCAGCATCATTCATGCTCCGTGGAAAGTGCCCACCCCCGCTGAGGGACCTTCCCCAGCATCATTCATGCTCTGGAAAGTGCTCACCCCCGCTGAGTGTCCTTCCCCAGCATCGTTCACGCTCCCCAGCATCGCGCATGCTCCATAGAAAGTGCCCACCCCCGCTGAGGGACCTTCCTCAGCATCATTCATGCTCCGTGGAAAGTGCCCACCCCCGCTGAGGAACCTTTTCTAGCATCATTCATGCTCCGTGGAAAGTGCTCACCCCCGCTGAGTGTCCTTCCCCAGCATCGTTCATGCTCCCCAGCATCGCTCATGCTCCATGGAAATTGCCCACCCCCGCTGAGGGACCTTCCTCAGCATCATTCATGCTCCATGGAAAGTGCCCAACCCCTGCTGAGGGACCTTTCCCAGCATCGTTCATTCTCTATGGAAAGTGCTCACCCCGCTGAGAGACCTTCCCCAGCATCGGTCATGGTCAGTGGAAAGTGCCCACCCCCGCTGAGGGACCTTCTCCAGCATCGTTCATGCTCCATGGAAAGTGCCCACCCCCACTGAGGGACCTTCTCCAGCATCGCTCATGCTCCATGGAAAGTGCTCACCCCCGCTGAGGGACCTTCCCCAGCATCGCTCATGCTCCATGGAAAGTGCCCACCCCTGCTGAGGGACCTTCCTCAGCATCATTTATGCTCCGTGGAGAGTGCCCACCCCCGCTGAGGGGCCTTCCCCAGCATCGTTCATGCTCCATGGAAAGTGCTCACCCCCGCTGAGGGACCTTCCCCAGCATCATTCATGCTCCATGGAAAGTGCCCAACCCCCGCTGAGGGACCTTTCCCAGCATCGCTCATGCTCCATGGAAAGTGCCCAACCCCTGCTGAGGGACGTTTCCCAGCATCATTCATGCTCCATGGAAAGTGCCCAACCCCTGCTGAGGGACCTTTCCCAGCATCGTTCATTCTCTATGGAAAGTGCTCACCCCGCTGAGAGACCTTCCCCAGCATCGGTCATGGTCAGTGGAAAGTGCCCACCCCCGCTGAGGGACCTTTCCCAGCATCGTTCATGCTCCATGGAAAGTGCCCACCCCCGCTGAGGGACCTTCCTCAGCATCATTCATGCTCCGTGGAAAGTGCCCACCCCCGCTGAGGGACCTTCCTCAGCATCATTCATGCTCCGTGGAGAGTGCCCACCCCCGCTGAGGGGCCTTCCCCAGCATCGTTCATGCTCCATGGAAAGTGCCCAACCCCTGCTGAGGGACCTTTCCCAGCATCATTCATGCTCCATGGAAAGTGCCCAACCCCTGCTGAGGGACCTTCCCCAGCATCGTTCATGCTCCATGGAAAGTGCCCAACCCCTGCTGAGGGACCTTTCCCAGCATCGTTCATTCTCTATGGAAAGTGCTCACCCCGCTGAGAGACCTTCCCCAGCATCGGTCATGGTCAGTGGAAAGTGCCCACCCCCGCTGAGGGACCTTCTCCAGCATCGTTCATGCTCCATGGAAAGTGCCCACCCCCACTGAGGGACCTTCTCCAGCATCGCTCATGCTCCATGGAAAGTGCCCACCCCCGCTGAGGAACCTTCCCCAGCATCGCGCAGGCTCCATGGAAAGTGCCCACCCCCGCTGAGGGACCTTCCCCAGCATCGGTCATGGTCAGTAGAAAGTGCCCACCCCCGCTGAGGGACCTTTCCCAGCATCGTTCATGCTCCATGGAAAGTGCTCACCCCGCTGAGGGACCTTCCCCAGCATCGGTGATGCTCCATGGAAAGTCCCCACCCCCGCTGAGGCACTTTCCCCAGCATCGTTCATGGTCAGTGGAAAGTGCCCACCCCCGCTAAGTGTCCTTCCCCAGCATCGGTCATGCTCCATGGAAAGTGCCCACCCCCGCTGAGGCACCATCCCCAGCATCGTTCATGCTCCATGGAAAGTGCCCACCCCCGCTGAAAGAACTGTACAGCGTAGCAAGCTCAGGGAACAAAGGGGGACATTTATTTAGGGCTCGTTCGGACTATACGCGCTGCCGTGCGCATTTTGGCAGCGCGTATAGTGTGCGATGCGCAAGAACGGTAGAAGGGCATAGACAGCCCTTCTACCATTCTCATCATATGTGCTGTGCAGCAGCGCAATTGCGCTGGCGCCTGCTGCATGCATTTTTGGGAATCGCAGATCCCATTCATTGTAATGAATGGGATCTGCAGCGCAGCGCATAGTAGCGCAGATGGAGTGCGATCGGACGTGTTGCGTTCCGATCGCACAGCCATCTGCGCTAAATGATGTGAACAAGGCCTAAGAGTGTCTGAGAAATCCGTGCAGAACTGTCTCAGGCATCCTGACAAATCACTAGTGCAGTTTCCTTTTTAAGCTGTTCTTAAAGGACCAATGTCTTGAAAAGCTCAGCTCGGGATTACCGCCAGCGGGGTTAAACTCTTCTTAATCTGTGGCAGTTTAGGGATGGATTTGCACTTTTCTTAACTGTAGTGCAGCTCTAGAAATTCACGCAAAACTACATCTATTAAGTAGAATTTAAAGAGAACCCGAGGTGTGTTTAAAGAATGTTATCTGCATACAGAGGCTGGATCTGCCTATACAGCCCAGCTTCTGTTGCTATCCCAAACCCCACTAAGGTCCCCCTGCACTCTGCAATCCCTCATAAATCGCAGCCATGCTGTGAGGCTGTGTTTACATCTGTAGTGTCAGTCTCAGCTGCTCCCCCGCCTCCTGCATAGCTCCGGTCCCTGCCCTTGTCCCTTCCCTCCAATCAGCAGGGAGGGAAGGGATGCAGGCGGGGACTGGAGTTCTGCAGGAGGCGGGGAGAGCAGCAGACTGACACTATAGAGATAAACACAGCCAGCTCTGACAAGCTGTTTGTCAGCAGCGTGGCTGTGATTTATGAGGGATTGCAGAGTGCAGGGGGACCTTGGGGGGGGTTTGGGATAGCAACAAAGGCTGGGCTGTATAGGCAGATCCAGCAGCTGTATGCAGATAATATTCTTCAAACCCACCTCGGGTTCTCTTTAAGAAGTTTCTTAATATCATGCAGAACAGTTCCCCCTGCTGGTTAGTACAGTTTAAGAAGAAAATCTGGCCCACACGCTGCAACTTCCTGCGAGCTGATTGGTAGATGTGAGTTATATGTACAGTGTATAGGTGGGCCATCAGTAACATGCTTTGTGCCGCTCTGTGTTCCTGTGCAGAAAGTTCGGGTGGCCCTGCAGCTGGAGGATGGAGCCAGGTTACAGGATGAGTTTTTATGCAGCCAGACCTTCTGGGATGTTTTGGTCCACTTTCCACAAATCAAGTGAGTTCTAACAAAATTTGATTAATAAAACCTTATATATTATAATGTTACAATAACAGGCGGGGCTTGAACAGCTCAGAGAACTCCGGCGGTACTTAACCTCCCTGGGGGTAATCCCAAGCTACGCTCGGGCTAGCAGGTATTTTTACTCACCTCCCAGGGGATCCAGACATCGGTAGCCGTTCTCCTTCCTGCCCTCGAGGCTCTGAACCACTCTGTGGAGAGATCAATGATGACTATCTCACCAGAGTTACAGCGCCACCCGGAGGCCGAAGGTAAAATTGCAGCGCTGGAGCCCAGGAAGGTGAGTGAGAGCTTAGACTGCTGCAGCCATTTTGGCGACTTGATTTTTTTTTTCTTGATTTTGGGGTCTGAACCGTTTTTTTTTTAAAAAGACCCAAAAATCCGCAAATAAATATACCGCCGAGAGGGGGTTAAAGTGGCTATACATCAGGAAACTTGGCGGCTGATCGACTATCTAATTCAATTATTATAATCGAATGCCAAGTGCATGCGTGATTGACGATGTGACCAATTCTGGCCTGAAATTGGTCGCACAAATTGGCTGGATGTGCTGAAAGATGTAGGGCTGACTGCGAGCGCTATCAGGACGAGTGATGAACGCTACGAAACCCCCAACAATGTCCCTTCTAATGTTCAATGTGAACCATCATCCAATCGGAGAAATCCCAAATACATAGCATTAGTAAGGAGGCTTTTTGGCCTCTTTGTAACCCCTTACACACGCTCCCAGAGTTCTGGTTCATTATTCTATCTTTCGTTGTGTACGTAGCTTGATAGATGCTGTTGTGGCAGCTCTCCAGCAGATGCCACAGAGATGCAAGGTGGAAGACCTCATGCGATGCCATCACCAGACCTTCAGGGAGGTTTAAACTTAAAGTACTATTTGGAGGCTTCCTTAAAGAGAATCTTTATTGTTAAAATCGCTCAAAAGTAAACATACCAGTGCGTTAGGGGACATCTCCTATTACCCTCTGTCACAATTTCGCCGCTCCTCGCCGCATTAAAAGTGGTTAAAAAACAGTTTTAAAAAGTTTGTTTGTAAACAAACAAAATGGCCACCAAAACAGGAAGTAGGTTGATGTACAGTATGTCCACACATAGAAAATACATCCATACACAAGCAGGCTGTATACAGCCTTCCTTTTGAATCTCAAGAGATCATTTGTGTGTTTCTTTCCCCCATGCACTGAAGTTTCAGGCTGCTCTTTTCTTCCTGCAAACAGCTTTGCCCTTGTTTGTAATTCCTCAGTATGTGAAAGCCCAGCCAGCTCAGAGGACGATTTATCCAGCTTGTAAAAGATAAGAGAGAAGAGAGAAGCTGCTCTAATCTAAATAACACACAGGCAGTGTGCAGAGAGGGGCCTGGAAGGGTGAGTTCATAGCAGAACCACAACACTGAAGAACTTGGCAGCCTTCCAGACACAGGCCGACAAGTCTGACAGGGGAAAGATACGTTGATTTATTACAGAGACTGTGATAGTAGAACGTGCTGCAGTAAGCCAGAACACATTAGAATAGCTTTTGGAACTTGTAGGATGATAAAAAACAGGATGCAATTTTTGTTACGGAGTCTCTTTAATATAAAATACTTAAAAGCTGTTTACAAAGTAGAGGCAGTGTTGGGCTTTCCTCTCCAGAAGAATCAAGTCCGTGTTGACTGGGAAAAAGGTTTCTATACAAGCACTTAGAGACTCTGAAGCCTCTTAACATTCATCTTTTTATTTAACAATCCCCATCTACACTATCGCCCTATCTAAAATGCCGCTATCCCGCGGCAGAACGCTGTGTTTAACCTCCCCTCCCCCCAAACACCGGGGCAAAAATCCTTTTTTCTGGTCGCAGATTTTGTTGCCCGGGGAGGCAGAGCTTTGAGCTGTAGCTCTGCCTCCATTCGCGTCAATCAGCACTAATCGACGCCTCTCCCCCGCCCCTCTCAGTGAAAGAAGACTGAGAGGGGCGGGAGAGGGGGCGATCAGCGCCGATTGACAGGAGTAGAGGCAGAGCTACAGCCCAAAGCTCTGCCTCTACTAGGAAGCGCTCCCCCAACATTGCCCCGGGGATTTGGGGGGGGGGTTAACACATTATGCCGCGGGATAGCTGCGTTTTAGATAGGGTGATAGTGTAGAAGGGGATTGTTAAATAAATAAAGAGGAATTTTAAGGGGCTTCAGACTCTCTTTAAAATGTACAATGCGTTTCGCTGCATCTTGTCTGCTTCTTCAGGTCAATCTGACAGTAGTGGCTTACAACTCGGTTAAGGAGCGTGTGCGCCCCAATCAGGGATGTTTCAATCATCTGATCTGACTGCAGTGCATTAATATTTGTTTGGCTGCTGTGTCTTATATCATCATTTCTTATTACGCAGTCTAATAGCGTATTCAGTTTAAAAAAACAAGTGAGGTGCGACACCGCTGGCTGCCCTTCGCGCTCACGATGTGATGCCGTCTGCTTTTCAGGTTTACAATTGTTTGTGTTTTTCAGGGCGTGTCTGGACGAGGTCCCTCCTGGAAGCGTTGCTGTTTGCATTTATATGCGAGATGAGGTAAGACTATCTGCTGAGCGGAGAAGACGGGAATCCAGACAGCTCATTAATGATTCACCGTTTCCATCACTCTCAGCTCGTACCTCCTGTGTCCTCTCCAGTAACCCGCGTATTAGGGCGGATGCAGAGACCACCACCCATTCCCTTTCATGTGGCCATAAAAGATCACCTTTAGGAGGGCCTGGAAAAGAACACAAGTGACTTCACTAGAGATGTCAGGGTGTTATGTAACGGCACAAAAAAATGTTTTCCAGCAGCCTTAAAGAGGAACTCCAGTGAAAATAATGTAATAAAAAAAAAGTGCTACATTTTTACAATAATTATGTATAAATGATTTAGTCAGTGTTTGCCCATTGTAAAATCTTTCCTCTCCCCGATTTACATTCTGACATTTATCACATGGTGACATTTTTACTGCTGGCGGGTGATGTCACTGAAAGGAGATGCTGCTTGCTTTTTTTGGCAGTTGGAAACCGCTGTAAACAGCTATTTCCCACAATGTAACGAGGTTCACAGACAGGAAACTGCCAGGACCATGGTCCTCACAGTTTCCTGTGGGAGGGGTTTCACCACAATATCAGCCATACAGAGCCCCCTGATGATCTATGTGATGAAAGGTAAATATTTCTCGTGTAAAAGGGGGTATCAGCTACTGATTGGGATGAAGTTCAATTCTTGGTTACGGTTTCTCTTTAAAGCAAACCTGAACCGAAAAATAAAAGTCCAAATAAACCTACACAGGTCATACTTGCCTCCAATGTAGTCTACTCCTCAATCCCTTTCTCCTCTCCTGCGTCTTGTTTGTCCACTGTGATCAGTGGATTTCTCCGTCCTTCATTGTAAAAATGGCCATTACCACTTCCTGGGCAGCACACTGTTTAAACTGTAATATCGCCATATAAACATGGACATTGCTCATCGGTTTTCAGTTTCAGTTATAACTGACAGGCCTCGTTCACGTTACACGCGGCAACGTGTGCAGGAGGCAGAAATGCAAGACATCAGAAGTGCATAGACTGCACTGTCTCATGCTCACATTGCATGCGTGGCGGACCAATGCGGTCCACGAACGCATGCTGCAAGCATTTTTTGCCCAAGCGCATGTCTGTCAGCCACACAACGCATGCAAATGCAGATGGCGTGCATTCGTACGCATTGCGGTTCCGATCACACGGCCATCTACATTGGTAATGTGAATGGTGCCTAACTGATATATAACTGACAGCAACTGGTATATTTCAGTTCTGACAAAATCTTGTCTGAACTGGAAGGGATTGTAAGAAGAAAATAGTGAGCTTCTGAGAGGAACTGGCGGGGAGGTTAGTATGTAATCTTCATTTGCGGCTACGTCATGTGTTTATTTTAAATACTTTTACTCGGTTCAGGTTTCCTTTAAAGGGCAACTGAAGTCACTCCATGGAAATCTCTGAAAAAAAAGTCTAACCTCTGCTTTGAACTGAAATGTGAAAATAAATCTGCCACTTGCATGATATATTTCAAAAATCACATTGAAAAAGTTATGAGTAGTCAGCATCACTGCTTGTACATAATATACAGGGCGGTGGGAGGGGCAGGACTGACATCATGTCTTGCTGGTGGAAAGCTCCCTGTAGGCGTACAGGTGAAAAGCCGGGGGAAAACTTGGTTGCAGGGTAAAGGTGTGTGTGTGTGTGTGCGTGCGTGCGTGCGTGCGTGCGTGCGTGGCCCTGTTCCCAAATTTCCCCACCGCCTTTCACAGTGTGCTCCACCACAGCTGTAATTCACATTGCTGCCTATGGCGGTGCACAAATTTACCGGTTCATCTAGCAGTACCTTTTCATGGACTGCAAAGAGGGTGTCGGTCTTGGTTCAACATCTGCACAGTACAAGTGACACTAAACGGTAGTGGGCATATCTGGTGAGGGGCCCTCCCTTGATGGACTCCAGTACCTGAAGATAAAACAGAAAAAAAACAGGAGTGCTCATATACTGTAGTATTTATAGAACAGTGGGATAAGCAAGCAGAGTGCTACTTACAAAGGTGGGTTGCTAATAGTGACCACAATGAAAGAGGTCTACAAATCGCATAAGCTGTACAGGTTCTATCACAATTTATTAATCAGGCTTGGGCACTTTTCCCTATAAGGCACTCACACAGGTGATAGCAAAAATTCAGTTTTGGGGTATCCAGGAAGCGTAGAGAGCCAACTAAATCCAAGCTGTACATGGAGAAAAAACAACAACAAAGATATGTTTGCTCTATCCAGGTTCACCTGTCTATATGCTGGCTGCCTAATTGAAATGGCATAGCAAAATAGCATCCCTTTGCCAGAATACGCAGGGTCTAAAACCAACTTACCAAATCCCTGCAGGAGTTGGTGCACGCAAAGTCCACTGCTTCTCAACAGGGGTGTTGCGTGTAGGCCTCCTATGCCCCCAGGACTGGCCAGAGCCTAGGGGGGACCATCTGCGCGGATCCCCAAAGGAAAGACTATTTGCAATTTGCATATTGCCCTTGGTTGCAAGATGATGCATGTCCTGGGCGGGACCACACCATAATGTGAGGCAGTGGGGAGGGAAGGCGCAGACAGGCCCCTCAAGTGCTGCCACCACTGGGGGTACCACCCTTTCCCCCAAAAAGGGAAAGAATTGCAACTGCCCATGGAGAAAAAATTAGTTTTGGGGTATCCCGGAAGTGTAGAGAGCCAACTACTGTAAATCTAAGCTGTACTGTTAATTATAGGTGGATTTTTAATTTCTTCAGTCCATAGATAGCTGCTTATGCTAGATGCCTGTCATCTGCCAGAATCCACATTTTAATCATCTCTTATCTCTCAGGTGATTGGGGAAACATCATTGAAGCAAACAACCCTTCAGTCTTTGGGACTCACATGTGGAAGTGCCATAGTCAGGTAGGCGAGATGGAGTTGACCTTCTTTATAAGACTTTTCACTGAGTACGTTGCCAACACAGCCATTCAGATTTCCTTACATGCAAAATCTGATTGGTGACTATGTAGCCCATGTTTCTTGCCTTGGACACTTTGATAACTGAGATCTTCCATTCCACTTTTGTTAGCAGTTTCTAATTCTCATACAATTTTTTTTTTCAAGGTTCGTAGTGCGGAAATGTGACACACCTCAAAGCAGACCGCCTTCAACAGTGCGGGAGGGTGCAGAACGACACTTGGATATTAACCCCAAGACAGAGTCTCGAGGTCCTTCAACAGAAGAAGTAAAGTCTGTTGTAAGCCAGGAAGCAAGGACATCTTTAGACACAACAAAAGGAGAATCTACAGTAAAAGCAGCTTCTTTAGAGCTTACTGCAAAAGACAACCTTCCTACAGAATCTGCATCTGTTGAGGCTATAAAACGAGAAGTCTCCATAGAAGTTCCAAGTTCTGAAACCACAAAGCAAGAACCTTCTGAAGCCACAAATAGAGAACCTTCTAAGGTGACAAAGATTGAGTCCTCACCGGAAGCTGCACCTACAGAATGGACTTCCTCTGTACAGAGAGTACAGCCCAGCATGGACAGTGTCAGGCCAAAGTCTTCATCATCACAATTAGCACAACCCCCTTCTGTACCGCAAGCGACTGCCTTTATCCCATTCCAAGGAGGAGGCCATCGACTTGGAGGTGCCAATGTCCCTGGGACTTCATTTGAAGCCGATTTTCAATGTGCCACCGGTCATGAGCCTTTCCAAAGTCCAGAACATTCCAAGCCAAAGAAATCGAAGACTGACCAAGAAGATGATTGGTCAAAGGTGAGAAAGTCACTAAGAGTACAACCATAGTCAGCCTGCTAACAGGTCTCCTTCCCAGAGAAGCAGCTCTATGGTCACATTGTGTTCTTTTTACAGAAGAATACAGCATTAGTAGTTTTTAACCTTATTTTTAGCCCCACTTAGTTCTTATTTTACTTATTTCACTAATATTTACTGCACACAAATGTTATCATAGCTGAACTGACCGACTTGAGATGGGATTAGAATAGCTCTGATATGTCACTGCTGTGTTTCTATCAGGTCATCAATGAGATGCTAATGATTTCGTATTGCATGCAGATTTAATTGACGTAGTAGCACAGTGGCGTAGCGCATAGCACTTTTGCAGGATTCCTGTCGGTCCGCACATGCGCCCCGCGACGCCCCGCACTTCATTGTTTAGGTTTACTGCGTCGCTCCAAGGACGTGTATTGCTGCATGATCAATGCGGTAGCCACGGATCATGCGGCAACACTGCAGGCTGTGCGTCGGGAGTGCGGTGGGATTAACACTTCCAGTGCACGGCAGTAAGTGTAAAAGGCCCCATTCACTTGCATTGCTGCGGTAAAACAGGGTAGCGCAACGCACACTTGCAATTCAAGTGTAAAAGGGTCCTCAAGGGGTGTACATATACCATATTTTTTGGACTATAAGACACACCTAGGTTTAGAGGACAAAAAAGATATACTAAGACATAAGCGATAAAGAGGAAAAAAAATATATACTAAACCTGATGCAACCATGGTGAAAGGGCATATTGTGGATTATACCCCCTTTGTACCTCTTGTGTCACCCTGTGTCCTCCTCTTTCCCCCCTTGTGTCCCCCATATGTCTGCCTATGTCTTCATTGTGTTCTCTTCTATGCCCCTTTGTGTCCTTCTCTATGTCCCTTTGTGTTTCCCTGTGCCCTCCATTTTTCCCCGTGTCTTCCTGTGTCCTCCGTTTGCCCCCCATATGTCCGCCTATGTCCTCATTGTGTCCTCTTCTATGTCCCTTTGTGTTTCCCTGTGTCCTCCGTTTGTCCCCGTGTCTCCCTTGTGTCCTCCGTTTGCCCCCTTGTGTCCTCCTATGCATGGGCACAGTACAGGGAGTCCCTGCATTTGGGCTATAAGACGCAGCTTTCGCCACTTTTGGGTAGAAAAAGTGAGTCTTATAGTCCAAAAAATACAGTATGTGCGCCGCCATTGAGTTGGGTGCAGGGTAAGACAAATTAAGTCTCGCCCTGCTGTCGCTCACATTTCCAGCGGCATTAAATTCTATTCCCCCACCGAGTCGTAGCAACTCGGAGGGAGATGTAATTTGAGGTCCGCCGATTGCCTGAACCCCGAAATACCCCTGCGTACTATTGCATTACCATACCTCCCCAACTTTTGAAGATGTGAAAGAGGGACACTTAAGCCACGCCCCCTGTGTGGCCTTTAGCCACACCCCTGCTTTTGCAGGAGGGTGACAATGGGAGCAAAGAGTTTGTGGAGGAGGGTGCCAGTTGGTGGGAGAGGATGACACTGGGTGGAAAGAGGTGGGTGCCAGTGGGTGGGGGAGGAAGGAGCCAGTGGGTAGGAGGAGGGTGATAGTGGAAAGTGGAGGGTGCCAGTGGGCAGGGAGGAGGATGCCACTTGGTAGACGGAGGGTGCCAGTGGGTGGGGAAGAAAGGTGCCAGTGGGTAGGAGGAGGGGGTCAGTGGGTAGGAGGAAGGTGCCACTGGGTGGGGAAGAAAGTGCTAGTGGGTAGGGGTGTTAGTGGTGGGGAAGTGGGTGCCCGTAGGTGGGGAGGAGGGTGCCACTGGGTGGGGGAGAAAGGTGTCAGTGGGTGGGGAGGAGGGTGACACTGGTTGGGGAGGAGGGTGTCAGTGGGTAGAGAGGAGGGTGACACTGGGTGGGGAGGAGGGTGCCAGTGGGTGGGGAAGAAGGTGCTAGTGGGTAGGGGGGTTGTCAGTGGAGGGGGGAGAATGCCCTTGGGTGAGGAGGAGGGGGCCACTGGTTGGGGAGGAAGGTGCCCGTGTGTGGGGAGGAGATTGCCCTGGGCAGAGAAGAGATGAAAGAAATGATCGAGGAACCAGCCGCGTCAATAAGGGATGCAGGAGCCGGCTTCATTCCTCGCTCCCTCCCTCTCTCAGAATGCCCACCTACTGTGAATGCGTGTCCCCCTGTATGCAGCGTTTGGGCAGCGGAGCGGGCAGTCATCTTACCGTTGATCCACGCGTAACGGCAACTGGAGTCTCTGCTTCCTGTTTACTATGACGTCACAGGAAGCAGATTGAAGATGGATGCCGGTACGCATCGATCAACGGTAAGATGACTGCCCGCTCTGCTGCGCAAACTCTGCATACAGGGGGAGACACATTCACAGTAGGTGGGCATTCAGAGGGAGGGAGCGAGGAATGAAGCCGGCTCCCGCATCTCATTGGCGTGGCTGGCGCCTCGATCATTTCTCCACAAGGGATACAAGGGGGGGAACCCGGGATAGCCCCCCCAAATCGAGTTAGTCCCGACTAATCCGGGAGGGTTGGGGGGCATGCATTACTGCTATTGCGGCACCTGTTTTCGGTGCCTTGTGCTGAAACTGCCTGCTTTGCTCAAGGGACCTTGTCAAATAGATTACTATATCATCAGTTTACTGTACTATATCAGGATTGGTCATACATTGTATATTCATACAGCCACATGGTTGGAATCCGGGGACTGAGATTACTATATCAGGATTGGTCATACATTGTATATTCATACAGCCACATGGTTGGAATCCGGGGACTGAGATTACTATAGCCAGGTTTACTATATCAGAGAAATTCGACTGTAATAATAATGGAATGCAAATTATATGCAGCTTTCAATGCACCAGATACATTTCCTGATAGTCATTGGCCCAGTTCCAAGTTGCATACAATTTGCAGTAAGATCTGCATGAGTTTTGGAGTTATTAGCATGTTATCGACCATCTCTAGTTGCTGATTTTTATAGAAGCTCTATTGAATTTGTAATTGTACGGAGGTGCTGGCTCTTGTAAGGAATGTGTGCTGTAGAATCCTCCAGATGCTGGCAGAGCTCCTTCTAGAATAGCCACACACTCTCATACCCTCTTTCCTTGAAATTAAAGGGACTCTGTAACAAAAAAAAAAGTCCCCCCCCCCTCCCCCCCCCTTTTGGCCTAACCTCGGGAGGGGGAAGCCTTATGCTGCGTACACACTGGCGACTACGGTCGTTTGAAACAGCTAATTAACGATCGTTCCGCCGACAATCGGGAAAAAAACTTTACCCAACGATCATTAACACGAACGACATCGGGAAGATGGAAATATCCAACCTGACGGATCGCATCTACCGACAATCGTTACAAAACTATAGTGTGTACAGACATCGGCCGAGAACGATCGTTACAAGGGCCAATGCGTTGAATTCTGCCCAGCTTCCGTACTTCCTTTGTAGCGCGGCCCGTAAAGATTGCTACATTGCTCATTTCAATTAAACTTTCAAGTTAAAGAGACTCTGTAACATGAAAAACCTCCCCTGGGGGGTACTCACCTCGGGTGGGGGAAGCCTCGGGATCCTAATGAGGCTTCCCACGCCGTCCTCTGTCCCACGGGGCTCTCGCCGCAGCCCTCCGAACAGCCGGCGACTGTGCCGACTGTCAGTTCAATATTTACTTTTGCTGGCTCCAGCGGGGGCGCTGTGGCGACTTTTGGCACGGAAATAGACGGAAATACCCGATCTCCGTCGGGTCCGCTCTACTGCGCAGGCGCCGGAAACTTGCGCCTGCGCAGTAGAGCAGACCCAACGGCGATCGGGTATTTCCGCCTACTTCGGCGCCGACAGCCATCAGAGCGCCTGCGCAGGAGCCAGGAAGGTAAATATTGCGTCACCGCTGTACGGAGGGCTACAGCGATACCCCCGAGGGACGCAGGACGGCGTGGGAAGCCTCATTAGGATCCTGAGGCTTCCCCCACCCGAGGTGAGTACCCCCCAGGGGCCGTTTTGTCGTTACAGTTCCTCTTTAACAATCCTATATTTGTACCTATTGTAACTCCATGTCAGTGTTTTTTTTTTTTTTTTTTTTTTATTTTATATAAATATGTACGCAACATTTCCTTCTGATCGTTCTTTTCTGCGAGAACTATCGTTAAAATGTGTATGATGATCGCTGCATCCCATCGCTGCATTCCAATCTTTCCAATATTGTTTGTCTGGTAACCATCGTTCCTTGCAAACGATAGTTATCGCAAGTGTGTACGTAGCATTAGAGTCCCAATGAGGTTTCCCCCCTCCCTGTAGCTGCAGGCAATCCAGCTCGACAAGCTACATTTATTTACCTTCCCTGGCTCCAGCGGGGGCGCTGTTGTGGCTTTCAGCACGGAGATGGGCAAAATTAGCCGATCTCCGTCGGTTCTGCTCTACTACGCAGGCGCAAGAGACTTGCACAGTAGAGCGGACCGACAGCGATCGGCTGTTTCCACTTAACTCCGAGCGGAGAGCCAATACTGCGCTGGAGCCAGGAAGGTAAATATTTACATCCCCGCTGTTCCAGGAGCTTTTTCGCCGCCGCAGCGGGACACAGGAGGACGGGGGAAGCCTTGATAGGATCCGGAGGCTTCCCCCACCCGAGGTGAGTACCCCCAAGGGGAACTTTTTTTTCTCGTTACAGGTTTTCTTTAAGACATCCCTAGAGGGAATTTTAAGCATGCTCGAAATATAAGCCCTACCCCAAAAGAAAGGCTTAGCAACTGTAAGGGGAAAAAGGTATGGCAACTTGTGTTATTACTGGAGCTGAAGTTCTTGCGGGTGGGACCAGACTCCATCTTTGGGCCAATCCCTGCACTTGCTGCTACTCAGTGAGTGGCCCAGTAACACAGCCATGGTCTAGGAGATCAGCTGCTCCAGCAGAAACAAGTTGCTGTACTTCCTAATAGGCTGAAGATCAGGAGCTCAGCGCCATGTAGCTGGGAGTAAGAGCAGGATGCAGGAAAACACAGCAGTTGCTATGCCACCCAAACTACAAATATGAATTGTTTAAACCTGCCTATAAAAACTCTGATTTACCCAGGCTGTGGTAAATCAAAAGTTCATGTAACATAGTCTAAAAGTGAGAGGAATACAAAGGCTGTCCTCTTCATTCTCTAATTAATAAACCGCACCAGGGCCCTTATTCAATTCACTTTTTATTCTAAGTTTTCTCCTAGGAGATACAGTAATTTTTCTTCTTCTGTTTAAAATAACTTAAAATAATAGTGGAAAGAACAAAGTGTGCAATCGGAAATGCCTTTTTATAGCTTTGGATAAATTGTTTTATATAGGACGACGTATATGCGAATAGGGGGTAGTCCATGTTCAGCTTTTGCCCTAAAACCTGTGTCCTTTTTATTTGCTATTTCTCTAAGGGTAAGCCTTGATCATCCACTGGCCAGCGAGCAGAACAATAGGCTTAAAGGGACCCCGAGCAGTCAATAAAAAATGAAATTGGTACTTACTTGGGGCTTCCTCCAGCCCACCGTAGACCGCGAGGTCCCCTGGCGTACTCCTGGCTCCTCTCCCGATGCTGCTGGCGGCTCCGTTACCAGTGACTTTCGCACACAGCACATGTACGGTTATCTAATTCTGAATCGCGCATGCGCAGGACTGTCACACCGGCTGGGATGGCGCGTTGCGGCCGGTGTGATGAGTCGTACCATGCCCATCCAGGAACTGTACTGCCGACATTCAGCCCGAAAGTAGCCGGTAATGGACCTGCCAGCGGGACCGGAAGAGGAGCCAGGAGGATGCTGGGGGACCTCGCTGCCTACGGTGGGCTGGAGGAAGCACCAGGTAAGTACCAGTTTCATTTTTATTGACTGTTCAGGGTCCCTCTAAAGGATACCTGTCATCGAAACATAAATACTGTGTTAAATCTGTACCAGATTGCTCCCTGATCTTAAATGCAATTATCCTGCATTGCTGATTCTGCTCTTGTGAAGGAACCAGATCCTACAGCTTCCTATTGTTTACATATACTTCTCCACTGTGGCTTGTATACAATGTGTTGCTATAATATCTGCAGTCAGACAGCAACCCTCGTCTCAGTTTCTATAAAGTCTCCACCCCTGCTCATCTCTGTGTGAAAGCCTTATTCGCTTATCTGTAGTCAGATTTGATAGTTGTTTTGTCAAAATAATTTCCTGTTCCTATCTTTGCTCAGGAGCAGATGGGCGTTTACAGGAGCAGGAAGTACAGAGCAATGATCACACCTGATGAGCAAGTCATGTCAGTAAAGCTGTCACACAGGGGAGCGGATATGCAAGAGCTGGTGTACAGTGTGCACAGTATACAGTACAGACAGGAAGGACTCTATGCAACTTTCAGATATGCAAGGGCTGGTGTACAGTATACAGTACAGACAGGAAGGACTGCACTGAGCAATGATCACACCAGATCTACAGGTCATGTCAGTAAAGCTGTCACACAGGGATGCAGATCTGCAAGAGCTGGTGTACAGTGTGCACAGTATACAGTACAGATAGGAAAGACTGCACAGAGCAATGATCACACCAGATCTACAAGTCATGTCCGTAAAGCTGTCACACAGAGATGCAGATATGCAAGGGCTGGTGTACAGTGTGCACAGTATACAGTACAGACAGGAAGGACTGCACAGAGCAATGATCACACCAGATCTACAAGTCATGTCAGTAAAGCTGTCACACAGGGATGCAGATATGCAAGGGCTGGTGTACAGTGTGCACAGTACGCAGGCTGCTGCACAGGGAAAGGGTTTGTAAATAAGACTGCCAGGGGTCATCTGTCTTCAGTAGAGTAAAATATATTGTGGTTCAGCCTGTTTTTGATGCTTGGTTTTCCAGCCAATAGACAGAGAGACCGCTGTGTGCCATATGGATCTGGACCAGAACATCTACGCCAATACCCAGGAGCTGCCCGATGACTTTTTTGAGATCACGGTGGATGACGTGAGACGGAGATTTGCTGAACTCAGGAAGGAAAGGTAATAACGAGGAGGCCATGCGTGGCAGCCACGTCGCCGTGTCCTGTGTGTGTGTCTGCTGCCGTGGGTGGGCGTCTGAATGTTTTGTACATACTCGATGGGGTAATGCAGAGGTGAAGAGCGTGAGGTATGGTCCAGCAGCTGTAATCCAATCCTAGAAGCAGAGAGAGGTCACAGGGGGGAGGATCATTGATGATATGAATTGATCTATTTAATATTTCTAATGTATGTGTTATTTTTTTAATACATAATTTACATGACCCAACAATAGTTTCTTCCAGTCTACTTTGATTCAGTTATATAACTCTTTAGGGTGAAGCGGGTCATTTTAGTGCATGCACTGCACCGCGTTGCGCCTGACTTTGGTGCAGCCATAGACATAATGTCCATGGCCACGCAAGGGTAATTCAAGGATCCCCCGGACCCCAAATTACTTCTCCCTCAGAGTTCCTACGACTTGGAGGGGGAAATAGCAATTACCGCCGCTGGGCACCCCCTGCTCCAAAAATGCATATTGGTGTGTAAACTCCCTCCCCCCCAAGCATTTTGGAAATCCAGGGATTATTTTCTCTGGCTTTGGAATTCTGCGAAATGAACATTCAGAAACCATGCACCTGGCAGGACTAAAGCTGTTGCCATTTGTGATACATTTCAGAGTGTAAATCAGGGAGAGGAAAGATTTCACAATGGGCAAACACTGACTAAATAATTTATAAATCATAGTAAACTAAGCAATTGTATTAATTATGCTATTTTCACTACTGTTCCTCTTTCAGTGTCCTTTGTTAAAGGGAACCTTAACTGAGAGTGATATGGATACCAGTTGCTTGTCAGTCCTGCTGATCTCTTTGGCTGCACTTGTGGCTGAATCACACACCTGAAACAAGCATACAGCTAATCCATGCACACCTGATCTGCATGCTTGTTGAGGGGCTGTGGCTGAAAGTATTGGCAACACAGGATCAGCAGGAGAGTCAGGCAACTGGTATTGTTTCAAAAGGAAAAATCCATTTCCTTCTCAGTTTAGGTTCCCTTTAAGGGCTCATTCACACTTACTGTATTTTTCGGCTTATAAGACGCTCCGGAATATAAAACGCACCTAGGTTTAGAGGGTAAAATCCAGGGGTAAAAAAAATATATATACTAAGCCTGGTGCTAGTCCCTGAGCGTCTTGTAGATCTCCCCCAATTATTGTGTACCCAGTGTGTCCCCTTCCGTCTCCAGTGTCCACCCCCCGTGTGTCTCCTGCTCCCCTGAGTATAATTAGCAGTATCGGCAGAGTGTCTCGCCTAATCCATGGCTCCAGCGGTGATCGCAGACCTCTTCTCTCCCGCACTGCTCCCGTAGTGCCGGCTTCTGCTGATGACGCGATCACTAGGGGAGCAGTGCGGGAGAGAAGAGGTCTGTGATAGCCGCAGGAGCCATGGATAAGGTGAGACACGCTGCCGATACTGCTAATTATACACAGGAGAAACAAGGCAGGGGGGGAGCCAGAAACACATGGGGGGACAATACAGGAAGTCCTCGATGTCGCGGTGGGTCGGTGGTTGTATTGGCATGCATTCGTAAGTCGGGGACTCCCTGTAATCTGCATATAAGATGCAGGAACTTGTTCTCTACATCTTTTTGGGGAAAAATTGCATCTTATATCCCGAAAAATACAGTATGTGCATTGCTGTCCATTATAACACACCGCACACAGTGCCTGTAATGCAGGTAGCATGAGTCTTATTCACCTTTATGCTACCACTCACACTACAGTGTGCATTCCTGTGCGCTGCATTAGAATGTATTTTTTCAATGCATGAAAGCCCCCGACGTATGCGTTTTAGCACGTCGTGACGCGTGCTTCCCTGCCTTGCAATACATGCATAAAAATCGCGTTCATGCATGGGATGCCCAGTGTGAATGAACCCTTAATAAAATGAATAAGACAGGGAGAGGCTATGACTTGCCTGTAATCTCTCTCTTGTATCTGCTCAGACAGCGGCTGGAAGAAGCTCCGCTGATAACGAAAGCTCTGCGGGAAACGCAAATGAAGGAGAAGATGGAGAGGTACCCGAAGGTAAGGAATCTGACCCTGACACATCCCAGGCTTGTGAAATCCCTGCTGTTTACATTCTTTATCTGAAGACTGTGTGAGGAAATTGGCAGGACGCTGCTGTGGATTATCCCGCAGAACAAGTGTGGGAGGATAATGCAGAGAGCAGCGCAGGAAGTCAGCTGGGAAGCCTTTGATTTGGAAGGCCGAGGCTCTGCTCTGGCTGTCATGAAGCTGGCTTGGCTGAGGTGGGGGGGATTCTGGGACTCGCCAGCCTGGAACAGAGGAGCAGGCCGCAGCCTGAACTGCGCAGGAATGCCTTTCAGAATCAGACGTGCTCTGCTGGAATATGGGAATGTTTCAGGACTTAAAGGGAAACGCCATATTTACTAGAAAGTTGCCTTAAAATGTACCCGAGGTGACATGTGATAGGAGATAAACGTGTATATGTACAGAGCAAAACCGATTAATAACCAGGCTGTATTACTTGCTTTATTTTGCTGCTTGGAATAGTTTAATTTCTAGGCATGAAAGTGACAGCTTCTGTCTTGTCAGAAATATAGTGAACATCACTGATAAGCAAATTACAGAATAGTTGCCGTGGCAGAATATAACTTCCGAGGGCAGGGCGAGATGAAATACATGAACTATTGACCTTCTTTTCTAACTCTGGGACACTTAATAGGCTGCCACTCATTAGAAGACCTTAAAACATTCAACCTACTTTATAAGTGTTTAAATATAACCCCCCCCCCCCCCCCTTAAAAAAAAAAAATTAAATACAAAAAAAAACACTTTTAGGAGTAGGAAGATAAATATAAAGGTTTATCTCATCAGCTTATTTTCACCTTGGGTTACCTGTAGTGGGGCAAAGAAGTCATATTCACCTAAGAGGTTAGGCTCAGGATCCCATAGAGCCTTCCTGGTCCTCTCTGCTCCCCCCCCCCCCCCGTTCCACTACCACCCCCTGTTGCAGCATAAGCAGTTAAAATCTAACAGAACTGACAGGTTTTGGACTTGTCCATCTCCTTATGGGGGATTCTTGGGGTTTTCTTTGTTTTCAGAAGCATTTCCTGAACGACCGTTACCAAGTCTAATTTCCAAAATAGTGTGCAAGTGAGTAGGGAGGCTGGCTGGTTTCTTATTATTTTGGCAGTTAGACTGATGTTTAGGAAGTGCTTTATAAAAACAAAGAAAACCCTAAGAATCCCACAGGAGGAGATGGACTAGTCCTAAACCTGACGGTTCTGTCAGATTTTACCTGCTTACTTTTTTTTCGCTGGAGTGGTCCTTTTAATGTCCAAGAAGCCTTCTGGTCTGAGTATTTCCCAAGACGAGCAAGCGTAAATCCGTACTGAAGCTTGCCCGAGGAGGAGGAGAAGATGCAGCTGGTGGCAAATTTTGAACGGGAGTATATTGGGGTAACGAGGAGACTGTGAAAGCACTGTGAAGATTCTATAGGATCCAGAGCCTTCCATCTCCATAGGTGAGTATCTAACTTAAAGTGATTTTCTTCACTTCACTTCAAGTTTGAGAAGCTCGGGTTCAAAACTATCACCATTTAGAGAGTGAAGCCTCCGAAACCTAACGAGGCTTCCATCGGTTATTCCAAGCCCTCCGTTGCTGACTGCGTGGCCCCCCTTTTCATCAGAGCCATGCAGTTCCTCTTCCTGGGTGAAGTGCGTGCAATGGCCACGCGAGCCCATGCGCAGGAGCACGTTGCCCACACGGGCAGGCTCAGTCGGCCATTGCGCGCACTTCAACCAGGAACAGGAACTGCGCGGTCCCAATGTGATTAGCGACAATGCTATAGTCGATAATCTTCCGGGGGGACCGCGCTCAGCGATGGGGGACCACAGAAGAGCGAAGGAAGCCTCAATAGGATTCTGAGGCTTCCCTCTCTTAAAGGGACTCCGAGCACCTCTCATGGGCATGCCTTTAAAGAGACTCCGACCAGAACTGTAAAGTATTTAAACATGCATACCGTTCTGTAGCTTGTGCTCTCCTCTTTTATTTGATGCCTGAATTGCCATTCTACACCAAATAGTTTTTGTTCAATTTAAAAATCGCTGCTGCCATCTTGGCTATGTTATAAGTTCTGGGTCACCCCTGTCTTCTCTGTTAGAGAAGTGCATCACTGAATGAAGCAGGAAGAGAAAGTGACACACATGGCCATTGCAAGAGGCTCCTCCAGAGGGGTCCTAGCTTTGTTAGCTAGGTTCTAACTTTGTTGGAAGTCGTCTGCCTTAAAGAGGAGCTGTTAGCTATAGGGATTTAGAGAAAAAAAAAACATATCAGTAGCTAAATATTGGCTTTTCTTGCATTACATATGCATTTCACTGTCCACGTTTGGATTTCACAGAATTTTCATATAGTATTTACAGAGATTGATGCTCCTGACAGCTCATGGCAGGTTCCATGTTTGTCTGTCTTCTATGAAGCCAATTGTGATGTAATACCCTCCCTTACCTTGCTTCCTGATGTTTAGACTCACAAAAAAGATCAGGATCAAAGATCCTAATGGTTCATGATCTGGACAACACTACTGTGCAGTGAATATTAAGTAGCCATGTGGCTAGGAACAATAGCGGACTCATGCAGTATACGCTAACAACATGTGCCCTGTGATTTTTCAGTACTGTGAGTTAGGCTGCTGTAGCATGAGCCTGTAACTTCCCACTGTGAAAGCAGCCTTAGGGCAGGATAGGGAAATGAAGGGGATGACCCAAGGTACTGCAGTGGGGAGAAGAAGCCGCCCCAGAATGCTTTGCAGTATCTGTTATGCGTCCTGCCGGCCTCCTTAGGAGCTTGGGAATAACAGCCTTGCTGTTCAGCAAACCTCAAAGTAAGAGAGATTTTTAACTTCAGTATTGCCTTTTTGGCTTCCTTCTAAATTGTTTAACACAGGAGAATAGAGATTTAAATTAGCTTTTGCAGCCTGACAGTTACTCTTTAAAGGCATGCCCATGAATGGTGCCCGGAGTCCCTTTAAGATAAGTAACTCATTTTGTGTACCTGAGCTTTGGCTCGGGTACACTTTTTAAAGAGGCACTGAAACGACATATACCGTAGTAGAATGTAATACATTATTCAGGATACCAAATTTTATATTAGTTTCAGCTTCAGAAACACTTCCTATATCTATCTATCTATCTATCTATCTATATCAATCTATCTCTGTATATTGGTATGTAACCGCGCCCTCCCAGTGATGTTTTGACCTGGAGGAACCTCGCCACGATGAAAGGGTCTAGTACAGAATGCCTTTGCATGAAAATCATTTTGGAAGCAAGCATTCTCCATTAAAGGCCCATACACACATCGGATTTCCGCGAACGACGGGTCGTTTGCACGGCCCGTCGTTCGGCCGCTAAATCGGGCGTGTGTACAGACTGTCGTTCGCTTGATAAGGGTGAGTTTGCGGATCGCTCAAACTCACCCTTATCAAGCGAACGACAGTCTGTACACACGCCCGATTTAGCGGCCGAACGACGGGGCGTGCAAACGACCCGTCGTTCGCGGAAATCCGACGTGTGTATGGGCCTTAATGCACTGAATGCAGATTAATTCAACTGCATGCTAATTTCATGCAAGTTGTTTTTATCATTACTAGAGTTCCTGCTTGTTGGGAGTTTCTGTGTGCAGAGGGTAATCACTATTTGTATGTAAATTGACCACTCCCCTCAGCACCTCCCTTTCCCATTTAATTCATGGGCTCTCAATAGGATGAGCCCAGCTTCCCATGCTTGTGTGTAGATTCTTGGCAGTGATGGCTCTGACCTGCTGCTTCCGCCAAGTTTAGTCTAGCATAAATACAAGGCTCAAATCTAAGCAAAGGGAGAGGGAGAAATGCAGAGGGAACAAAAACAGATGAGGGGAATAAGGTTCTCCCGATACAATACGTCACACTGCTCCTATCCCACCAGGACAGGCTGAAGGTAAGCACAGACAGGCTGGAAGTAACCATAGACATTTGTACAGGATGAGGTCAGGGTAGGCTGAAGGTAAGCAGAGACATTTGTACAGGATGAGGTCAGGGTAGGCTGAAGGTAAGCAGACATTTGTACAGTATGAGATCAGGCTGAAGGTAGGGAGAGACATTTGTACAGGATGAGGTCAGGGTAGGCTGAAGGTAAGCAGAGACATTTGTACAGGATGAGGGCAGGATAGGCTGAAGGTAAGCAGAGACATTTGTACAGGATGAGGTCAGGCTAGGCTGAAGGTAAGCAGAGACATTTGTACAGGATGAGGTCAGGCTGAAGGTAGGGAGAGACATTTGTACAGGATGAGGTCAGGGTAGGCTGAAGGTAAGCAGAGACATTTGTACAGGATGAGGTCAGGGTAGGCTGAAGGTAAGCAGAGACATTTGTACAGGATGAGATCAGGCTGAAGGTAGGGAGAGACATTTTGTACAGGATGAGGTCAGGGTAGGCTGAAGGTAAGCAGAGACATTTGTACAGGATGAGGGCAGGATAGGCTGAAGGTAAGTAGAGACATTTGTACAGGAAGAGGTCAGGCTGGAGGCAAGCAGAGACATTTGTACAGGATGAGGTCCGGCTGAATGTAGGGAGAGACATTTGTACAGGATGAGGTCAGGCCGAAGGTAGGGAGAGACATTTGTACAGGATGAGGTCAGGGTAGGCTGGAGGCATGCAGAGACATTAGTACAGGATGAGGTCAATGTAGGCTGAAGGTAAGCAGAGACATTTGTACAGGATGAGGTCAGGGTAGGCTGAAGGTAAGCAGAAACATTTGTACAGGATGAGGTCAGGGTAGGATAAAGGTAAGCAGAGACATTTGTATAGGATGAGGTCAGGCTGAAGGTAAGCAGAGACATTTGTACAGGATGAGGTCAGGCTAGGCTGAAGGTAAGCAGAGACATTTGTACAGGATGAGATCAGGCTGAAGGTAGGGAGAGACATTTGTACAGGATGAGGTCAGGGTAGGCTGAAGGTAGGGAGAGACATTTGTACAGGGTGAGGTCAGGATAGGCTGAAGGTAAGCAGAGACATTTGTACAGGATGAGATCAGGCTGAAGGTAAGCAGAGACGTTTGTACAGGATGAGGTCAGGCTGAAGGTAAGCAGAGCCATATGTACAGGATGAGGTCATGGTAGGCTGAAGGTAAGCAGAGACATTTGTACAGGAAGAGGTCAGGCCAGGTTGAAGGTTAGCAGATACATATGTACAGGATGAGGTCAGGCTGAAGGTAAGCAGATAAATTTGTACATAAGGTCATGGTAGGCTGAAGGTAAGCAGAGACATTTTAAAGGAAGAGGTCATGCCAGGCTGAAGGTAAGCAGAGACCTTTGTAAAGGATGAGGCCAGGCTGAAGCTAAGCAGAGACATTTGTGCAGGAAGAGGTCAGGCTAGGTTGAAGGTAAGCAGAGACATTTGTACAGGAAGAGGTCAGGCTAGGTTGAAGGTAAGCAGAGACATTTGTACAGGATGAGGTCAGGGTAGGCTGAAGGAAAGAAGTTAAGGTTGGGGAGTTATTCATAGAGCACAGCAGACTGCTTTGTTGTTCACGATTATTGTTCTGTTGAGGAATAGATATGGCTGTTCTATAGAGCAGGGGTCCCCAACCTTTTTAAGCCCGGGGCCCACTATCCTGACCAAACTTTTCTCTGGGGCCCCCTGGGGGAAGGGGGGGCGTGGTTAGTGGCGGCGGCAGCACCCCATCTTTTCCCTGATTTTGAGTGTAGTGTATATACTGTAGGCAGGCCCAGATTTACATCACAAGAGCCTTTAGGCACAGATGTCCTGGCACCTTAGACTTCGCCCTCCATGAATCTACAAACCCCCACCGAACCGCATGGAAAAAATGTGCTGGCTGTCCTCCCTTACTTCCCTTGCCCGTCATAGGTAACTACAAGTGTCTCTTAGCATTAGGTAGCCAGAGGTACCCTCAGTGTTAGGTAGCTAGAGGTGCCCCCAACTGAAGGGGGATCTCATCAGTGGAATGCAGAAAGTTACACTGTCATTTACACATTTACATTGGGACTCTGCACAGGGAAGGTGGCACTCAAGGAGGGGAGTGAACCGCCTTTCCATCATCAGGCGCCTGTAGGCACTTGCCTACAGTGCCTTATGGTAAATACGGCCCTGACTGTAGGTAAGTAGGTATCTAGGTATAGTTGCCCCCAGTATAGGTAGCTAACACAGTTGCCCCTGTATAAGGACTATAGTTGCCTCAGTATAGTTAGTTAGGTAGTATAGTTACCCCAATATAGTTAGTATAGTTACCACAGTATAGCTAGTACAGTTACCACAGTATAGCAAGTATAGTTACCCCAGTATAGCAAGTACAGTTACCACAGTATAGCAAGTACAGTTACCACAGTATAGCAAGTACAGTTACCACAGTATAGCAAGTACAGTTAGCCCAGTATAGCAAGTACAGTTAGCCCAGTATAGCAAGTACAGTTAGCCCAGTGTAGCAAGTACAGTTAGCCCAGTATAGCAAGTACAGTTAGCCCAGTGTAGCAAGTACAGTTAGCCCAGTGTAGCAAGTACAGTTAGCCCAGTGTAGCAAGTACAGTTAGCCCAGTGTAGCAAGTACAGTTAGCCCAGTGTAGCAAGTACAGTTACCACAGTATAGCAAGTACAGTTACCACAGTATAGCAAGTACAGTTACCACAGTATAGCAAGTACAGTTAGCCCAGTATAGCAAGTACAGTTAGCCCAGTATAGCAAGTACAGTTAGCCCAGTGTAGCAAGTACAGTTAGCCCAGTGTAGCCAGTACAGTTAGCCCAGTGTAGCCAGTACAGTTAGCCCAGTATAGCAAGTACAGTTAGCCCAGTGTAGCAAGTACAGTTAGCCCAGTGTAGCAAGTACAGTTAGCCCAGTGTAGCAAGTACAGTTAGCCCAGTGTAGCCAGTACAGTTAGCCCAGTAGTTACCCCAGTATAGCTGCCCCAGTGTAGCTAGCAGAGGTGCCCTCTCCCCCCCCGCGGCCGCCGCTCCTGTTACCTTATGAGCGGGCGTCCGCTTCCTTCCTTATATCCCTCCAGCCTCGGCTCTCCTCTTCGCAGCATGTCGTATTACAATTACAGCAGCGCTTCCTGCACGGCTGCTGTAAGGAGGAAAGGAGGTGGGGTAGCGGCTTCCTGTAGCGGCGATACGCATCACCGTTACTATGGGAACCGCTGTCCCGGCTCCCTTGGCTCCTTACAGCAGCCGTGCAGGAAGCGCTGCTGTAATACGACAGGCTGCGAAGAGGAGAGCCGCGGCTGGAGGAATAGAAGGAAGGAAGCAGCGGCCGCGGGGGGATAGGGAGAAGCCGCGGCCCCCCAGAAATCTGCCCAAGGACCCCCAGGGGGCCGCGGCCCCCAGGTTGGGGACCCATGCTATAGAGGGAATGGGAAGGTGACTGGATTACATAAGGTTCACCTTTTTATGTTGATAGTAATATACATCCCTGATCAGAGTGTACTGTATTTTTCGCTTTATATTAAGGATGCTCTCCAAACAACCATTGCTTGTGTTGCATGGAAATCTATACAGTATATTGTATGTATATTCTGTTATATGGGAGAAAGTCATAGGGTCCTATTTCTTTGTATATATTTTTTTTTACAGTTTTTCTCTACTGTATTAACCCCCTTGGCGGTATGAAAAATAGCGCCAGGGGGCAGCGCAGCAGTTTTTTTTAAATTTTTTTTTTTTTAAATCATGTAGCGAGCCCAGGGCTCGCTACATGATAGCCGCTGCTCAGCGGCATCCCCCCAGCCCCGCCGATCGCCTCCGGCGATAGGCGATCAGGAAATCCCGTTCAAAGAACGGGATTTCCTGGAGGGCTTCCCCCGTCGCCATGGCGACGGGGCGGAATGACGTCAGCGACGTCGGGACGTCATTGGGAGACCCGATCCACCCCTTGGCGCTGCCTGGCACTAATTGGCCAGGCAGCGCAGGGGTCGGGGGGGGGGGGGGAGGGGGGGGCGCGCGCGCCGCACCGGATAGCGGCGATCGGGCGCGCGGCGGCGGCGATCGGGGTGCTGGCGCAGCTAGCAAAGTGCTAGCTGCGTCCAGCAAAAAAAAAATTATGTAAATCGGCCCAGCAGGGCCTGAGCGGCACCCTCCGGCGGCTTACCCCGTGTCACACACGGGGTTACCGCCAAGGAGGTTAATGTTAAAACTGTGTCCCTCAATAAAGGTTCTTTTTGAAAAGTATTTTCTGGCAGATTATAAACCATTAAAGGAGAGTTTCAGGCTAAACAAACATACTGTCATTAAAGGAATACTATCGATTCACATATTTTTCCAATTGACACAGGAATTGTTTGGGAAGTGCTGCTAAGTACTGGTGTATACATTTTAGTAGCAACCTCTTTGTTTACTGTTATCAAAATACATTCAAACTTTACTGATGCCAAAACTGACCTCTGACTGAGCCATGAGGAGAGGGGAAATTCCCCTCACACTTGATCAGTTAACTCTATGTGTAGCTCTGTGTGTGACAGAGAGAACAGCTGCAGCTCCTGTGTCCTGTGTTTCTGACTGACATGACTGAAGAGAGCAGAGGAAATGTAACTAATTGTCACAGCTTTTCATACTGTTTTTTTTCCTTTCTGAGAGTCCTCTGTAGTCTGATATGCAACTCTGGCTGTGCATTGTAGCAGACACCCCTTCTGCAATTGATTTTTCCCAATATAGCTAAATACTACCCTCAATAAATTACAGCTTTTGCCTCTGATATTTAACATGAAAAGTAGGAAAATGTTTACACAGCTACTTAGACATTATTTGCACACTGTAATTTTAGAACACTTGGGTATCGATAGTATTCCTTTAAGTTACATTAGTTATGTTAATTTAAATAGATGGGTAATATACTCTCTTACCCACCCTGTTTTAAAAGAACAGGCAAATGTTTGTGATTTATGGGGCCAGCCATCTTTGTCCTGGGGGCAGCCATGTTTTTGGTTGAAAGGAGGTGACAGGGAGCATGAGACACAGTTCCAACTGTCCTGTGTCCTGGTCACCCCTCCCTGCTTTGCACGCTAGGCTTCAAATCTCAAATTAAAAATAAATTGCACCAAAACAGCAGAACGAGAACAACGTCATCAGAAATCCCATCATGCTTTGCACAGCATCAGGGGAAAATGTCTGGGCAGTGTTGTTCTGCGCAGCTAAAAATGAGGCTTGGGTAAGAAAAACAAAGTTCTGATGCAGTGAAACTGTTAAAGTGTAACTGTCGGGCTTAAAAAAAATTTCAATTCTTAATTTTTATCTGGTAAACAAGTAAGTAATAAGAATGCTAACCAGGCAATCCAAAAGTTAAAATCTCTATTACTTTTCTCTTTTTTTTATAAATGATCATTCCCCAGTTTACCTGACTCTTATTTGGTACTTTGCCACACAAAAGAAGTTGCAGGGCATGCTGGGTTGTCTTTTTTTTTTTTTTTTTCCCTCAGACATAACTTATGTACAGTAGAAAAAAAGGACAACCCAGCATGCCCTGCGACTTCCTTTTGTGCGGCAACGTACCAAGTCAAGTAAACTGGGGAATAATAATTTATAAACAAGAAAAGTAAGAGATTTTAACTTTTGGATTGCCTGGTTACCATCCTTATTACTTGTTTACCAGATAAAAATAAAAAATTGATTTTTTATTTTTTTTGCCTAACAGTTACACTTTAAAGAAACACCAAGCCTTTTCAGTGCTGCTGAGTAGATTTTTAGTCTGGAGGTTCACTTTAAGTATTTACCTGTTTTGTTTTTTTTCCAGTCTCTCTAAAAAGTTAAGGCAATTCATTAATCTCGTTTTCCTAATGCCTTCCCTCCAGCGGGGGAAATTGACCGGAGAGCTGTAAGTTCCTGGGGAATTATTGATCCCTTGATCAGTAAGCAGCTTGTGTGCAGAGACACAGGCAGCAGGCTATAGCTGCGGCTTTCCATTCATGATAGGCGTTTGATTTCCAGCGACGGCCGGTGTACACACAGCATTTGTGCCACTGGACCCGGGGGCAGCCCCGACATCTCTGCAGCCTCTCTGAGCTCCGGCCAGCATGTGAGGAAAGATCTACAATGATGTGTGTAAAAGGCAAATGCTGGAAATATGTTCCGGAGATGGAATGACTCTCAAACAGCCCTGAAAGCCCGGCAGTGTTGGTGCACAATCGCAGCAGTCACATGTCTGTAAAGGGACACATCCAGAGATGTCATATCATAAGTTCTACTATTTCCAGCACATGGAGGGTGGATTATGGGGGGAGGGGATTGTAGCTAATCTGCCTTATTGTTGCCAATTCATTTTGTTTCCTGAAGCTCAGTCTATAGAAGTTGTACACTGAATGGTCTACTCTACACCACAGGTGTCAAACTCTGCTCTTCAAGAGCCATATCCATGCCAGTGTTTACAATGGGCTGATGAATGGACAAATGTACTTGATGACCACACCTTTCCTGATTCAGTGCCAGCAATTAATTTAACTACTTCCAGACCACAAGGCTCTGTTGTCTTAAAGGAACACTATATCGCAAAAATCCTAAAATTTTAAATATATGTAAACGCATAAAAATAAGTATGTTTCTTCCAGAGTAAAATGAGCCATAAATTACTTTTCTCCTATGTTGCTGTCATTTACAGTAGGTAGTAGAAATCTGACAGAACTGACCGGTTTTGGGCTAGTCTTATCTCTCCATAGGGGATTCTTAACATGGCTTTTATTCATTATAAAGACATTCTCTAAAAAAAGATTTATACAGAGATGCTGACCAGCCTCCCTGCTCACTGTACACCTTTTTGGCAGTTGGACGAAGCAACTGCCATTCACTAAGTGCTTTTGAAAATAAAGAAAACCCTGGGAACCCCCCAATGGGAAGATGGGCTAGTCCAAAATCTTTCGGTAATGTCACATTACTACTAGTTACTGTATGTGACAGCAACATAGGACAAAATTAATGTATGGCTCATTTTACTCTGGAAGAAACGTACTTCTTATCTGTATGTGTTTACATGTATTTTAAAGCTTTAAGATTTTCACGATAGTGGTCCTTTAAGGACCAGAGCCTTTTTTTTCATGCAGCCGGTCTGTGATTGGCTAACAGTGATCACAGTGATCGCCTGGTAAGAAGCCAATGAAAGTGGCTCCTTACCAATAGGAGGAAGCTCGGCTGTCATATGACTGGGGGCACCTATATGTGGCTACCTGTACTGGCTGCACCTATACCTGGCTACCTGTACTGGGGTCACCTATACCTGGCTACCTGTACTGGGGGCACCTATACCTGCCTACCTGTACTGGGGGCACCTATACCCAGCTACCTGTACTGGGGGCACCTATACCTGCCTACCTGTACTGGGGGCACCTATACCTGCCTACCTGTACTGGGGGCACCTATACCTGCCTACCTGTACTGGGGGCACCTATACCTGCCTACCTGTACTGGGGGCACCTATACCTGCCTACCTGTACTGGGGGCACCTATACCCAGCTACCTGTACTGGGGGCACCTATACCTGGCTACCTATACTGGAGAGCACCTATACCTGGCTACCTGTACTGGGGGCACCTATACCTGGCTACCTGTACTGGGGGCACCTATACCTGGCTACCTGTACTGGGGGCACCTATACCTGGCTACCTGTACTGGGGGCACCTATACCCAGCTACCTATACTGGATACACCTATATCTGGCTACCTGTACTGGCTGTACCTATACCTGGCTACCTGTACTGGGGGCACCTATACCCAGCTACCTATACTGGATACACCTATACCTGGCTACCTGTACTGGGGGCACCTATACCTGGCTACCTGTACTGGGGGCACCTATACCTGGCTACCTGTACTGGGGCACCTATACCCAGCTACCTATACTGGATACACCTATATCTGGCTACCTGTACTGGCTGCACCTATACCGGGGGCACCTATACCTGGCTACCTGTACTGGGGGCACCTATACCTAGCTACCTATACTGGATACACCTATATCTGGCTACCTGTACTGGGGGCACCTATACCTGGCTACCTGTACTGGCTGCACCTATACCTGGCTACCTGTAATGGTGTAATGGGAGCACCTATACCGAGCTACCTATACTGGATACACCTATATCTAGCTACCTGTACTGGCGGCATCTATCCCAGGAAATTCATACAGTATCTGGTATTGTTGCATTTAGCAGAATCAGGGCTTTTACAAACCGTAACATTTTTGTCAGTAAATGTAATTCTTTGGAAAAAAAAAAAGCACAACAGAAAAATATAAAAAAAATTTTTTTTTTTCATTTTTATTTTTTTTTTTTTTTTTACATATTTCACTCAAAAATTTTATCTCCAGAAAAAGCACATTGTTTGTGTTCAAACCCAATTCATCACGGAAAAAAAATATATAATATGTCCTATTTCATGTAGGTTTTCTTGTCAAAAATTCTAAGTAAACCTAATGCGTGTAAATTGTCTAAAAACTGCTTGGCAGTAGAGGTTCTCGTTTAGGACAAATTGACTGGCAGGGAAAGGGTTAACCAGTGGTTGTGTTAATAATCCAGGCATTTGCTAGCCCAAGCTTCTGCCTCCTGGGTGAAGCTAATTAGCCAGTAAGGATTTTTTTTTCTTTCTGATCATTATCTGTTAGCATCAACAGGGAGTACTGCTGAGAGAGGTCATATTAAATACCATGCAACCATACCAACCGTTACGTACAAAGCGACGTACTACAGGGCCTCTTTAAATTCTGCTCAGGTGGATGAAAGTTACAGAGAATGTTTGTGTTAAGGTTGTTTTTGGTTCTGTTTTGACCTTTTCCAGCCTTGTGTAGAGAGGAAAATCGACACATGACCGCGCTCACGACATTCTAATTCTGCTTCTTCCAGGAGATATGAAAGCGGCCCTGTAATCCAGACAAATGACTGTTTCCACTCCACAATCCCTTTCATCTTCCCTCGCTGGAACCTTTTGTATTTACGTTCTGTTTTTCCTGTAATTCCCAATGTCGTTACTGCTAAACTGGGAAAGGCGTGCCGTCATGTTAAATGTAAAGCCGAAAGGGGGGGGGGGGGGGGGGTTACAGAAGGGGCTTCACATCTCCTGGGTATTTCTGGGTCTCTGTAATTAGGAATGATACTTGTTTTGTTGCTAAATCCGCTTGCATTGGCTTTCAGACAGCCTGCTGTGACCTGTGGTCTTAAAAGGTTTTATTGGTACTAAGAGGCTCACTGAGTCGCCCCGACGCCATCTGGACTGTCCTGCGCAGGCTCAGAACTACTACGCCTGCGCAGTACAGTTCGGATGACATCAGCGTGACTCTGAGAGCCGCTTGCACAGGCGCAGTGGATCTCTTGCGCCGGAGGGGACCCCGGGCCACCAGCGGGGAGCGGAGCTGCGGCAAGGGCACAGGACGTCTGGCAGGGGCTGGGGGAAGCCCCAGGTAAGTGGATTTTTTTTATTTTTAATCTCGGATGTGTCCTTTAAGTGAGAGGTATATGATGACTGCCATATTTTATTTCCTTATAAACAATACCAGTTGCCTGGCAGTCCTGCTAATCTCTTTGGCTGCAGTATTGTCTGAATCCTACACCTGAAATAATCCAGGCCAGTCAGACTTCAGTTAGAGCACCTGATCTGCTGCATGCTTGTTCAGGGTCTTTGGCTAAAAGTATGAGTGGCAGAGGATCAGCAGGACAGCCAGGCAATGTGCATTGTGCAAAAGGAAATAAATATGGCAGCCTCCATATCCCTCTCACTTCAGGTGTGCTTTCAATCATCACAGATGTGTTTTTTTTTCTTAAAGGACACCTGAGGCGAAAATAAACTAATAAAATAAATGATTATATCTATCTTCCTTCTCCTAAAGATGACTTTTTAAGATATTCCACAGTTTTATTTCATGTTTAAATCTACTTTTTAAGTTTTTTTTTTTTTTAACTAATTTGTTTTTGCTCACTGACACATTCATTGAAGTATGCCAGAGCTAAAATCTATGAACTATTGACCCTTTTTATCTCTTTTCTGCTCTCATAAGCCATTTTCTGCTAGGAAAGGGTTTTATAGTTGGAATTTCTTACCAGTGAGGGTCACACTGTAGTCACTTCCTGTCTGAGTCAGGACTGAGTCAGCCACTTACATACCTGAAATTTAACTCTTTCAAGCAGAGAAAGAAAAAAAGGAACACAGCCTAGTTATTTGTGTGCTAGGCACTGTACATACCCATGTATAGCTCATCATGTCACATGTCACCTCGGTTATCCTTTAAAAGACAGGGGTCTGTGCACCGGATTTCAAACTTGATTGACGCTGGAGTGCTATCTGCTCAATACAGTCTCAGAGCAAATTAAGTAGAAAAAGTAGCTAAGCACATCCAGTCTAAATCTCTTGGTTTATTAGAAAATATTAAAGTTCCACGCATACTTCGCAAGGCACAAAAACATGGAGAGAGGGTAGGCATGTTTAAGAGTCTACAGCCGTTTCGCATCAAAATCTGGGGTGCTTCATCAGGACATCAGCCTCCCCCCCCCCCCCCCCCCCCCCCCCAGTTAGTATCCCCCTTTTACATAATCCACTTACCAAATGCAGACACACTAGGACGCTGGCCCCGCATGCCGGGCACCACCATCAATGACTTCCGGGACGTTCCAACAGGCAGAAACCGGAAGCTGTCACTATCTACAGGCGACAAATCAGGAGGCAGGGAACCTGGCGGCCGGAGCCTCCCGCTCTAGTGTGTCTGCATTTGGTAAGTGGATTACAGGTACTCCCCGACTTACGACCGCCCAACTTACGAATGACCCGCCGATACGCACGCCATAGATTCTGTGTTTCCATGGGAACAAGTAAAAAAAAAAATTCAAATTGGACTTGTAGTTTTTGAGAAAAAACGATTTTAAAAAATTCAAAGAAAAAATGGCTTTTAAACTTGTATAAGCAGGTACAGAGAACAGAGGTGACACAGAGGGGGACACTGGAGGCACAGGGGGGGCACATAGGAGGTACAGGGGGCAGAGATGGCACAATGATCCGACTTAAGAACAGATTCAGGTTAAGAATGAACCTACAGTCCCCATCTCGTTCGCTAACCGGGGACTACCTGTATGTATAAGGGGAATACTAACTGGGGGCGCTCAATGTCCTGATGAAGCACCCCAGATTTGGATGTGAAACGGCTGTAGACTCTGAAACATGCCTACCCTCTCTCCATGTTTTTGTGCCTGGCGAAGTATGCGTGGAACTTTAATATTTTATAATAAACCAAGAGTTTTAGACTGGATGTGCTTAGCTACAGATTTAGGCCTCAATTCACTAACATCATGCTGGAGATAATAAGACAAGTGGTAACTTACCACCACACAGTGAGAGAGTTAACTTATCTCTTCATTCCTTAAGTTACCTCCTCTGTAGTTATTTTCACAAGCAGGTAATTAACAGCCTGTCTTTAACTTTAGAATTCTGGAGTTATTTTAAAGGGGTTCTGTGGGGGTTGTGGAAGAGAAAAACGGACACTTACCTTGGGCTTCTATCAGCCCCGTGCAGCGGTAATGTCCCACGCCGTCCTCCTCCCATCTGCCGTTCTCCGCCGCCGGCCCTGGTCTAAGGGGCATGGGATCCAACTGCGGCTGCGCTAGAGTGGCCGCGCACCCGCTCGCTTCCGCCTGCGTCATCGGAAGCTTACTGCGCAAGCGCAGTACAAGGCTCCATTGTACTGCGCCTGCGCAGTAAGCCTCAGATGACGCGAGCGGAGGAACGGCAACGCGCATTATTCGTCTGTATGTCAGACGAATAATAGCCCGGTGCCGGCTGCGGGGAACGGTGGATGGGAGCAGGACGTCGTGGGACATTACCGCTGCATGGGGCTCATAGAAGCCCAAGGTAAGTGGCAGTTTTTCTCTTCCACAACCCCCACAGAACCCCTTTTAAAGAGAACCCGAGGTGGGTTTGAAGAATATTATCTGCATACAGAGGCTGGATCTGCCTATACAGCCCAGCCTCTGTTGCTATCCCAAACCCCCCTAAGGTCCCCCTGCACTCTGCAATCCCTCATAAATCACAGCCACGCTGCTGACAAACAGCTTGTCAGAGCTGGCTGTGTTGATCTCTATAGTGTCAGTCTGCTGCTCTCCCCACCTCCTGCAGAACTCCAGTCCCCGCCTGCATCCCTTCCCTCCCTGCTGATTGGAGGGAAGGGACAGGGGCAGGGACCGGAGCTATGCAGGAGGCGGGGAAGCAGCTGAGACTGACACTACAGATGTAAACACAACCTCACAGCAAGGCTGTGATTTATGAGGGATTGCAGAGTACAGGGGGACTTTAGTGGGGTTTAGGATAGCAACAGAGGCTGGGCTGTATAGGCAGATCCAGCCTCTGTATGCAGATAACATTCTTTAAACACACCTCGGGTTCTCTTTAAAGAGAACCCGAGGTGGGAATTACTTTTACTATTGGGGCACAGAGGCTGGTTGTGCGCACTAAGACCAGCCTCTGTTGCCCCATCGTGTGCCTCCATGTCCCCCCTGCTCGCCGCTATACCCCCCGCATTGCTGGCTGTGTCGCCAGCTCAATGTTTACCTTGCGCTGTCAGTCAGCGCCGCTCCCCCGCCTCCTCCGCATCGGCGCCACCCGCCGCGTCACTTCCCTCCTATCAGCCGGAGGGAAGGGACACGGGCGGGTGCGCCGATGCGGAGGAGGCAGGGGAGCAGCGCTGACTGACAGCGCAAGGTAAACATTGAGCTGGCGACACGCTGCGTGTCGCCAGCAATGCGGGGGGTATAGCGGCGAGCAGGGGGGACATGGAGACACACGATGGGGCAACAGAGGCTGGTCTTAGTGCGCACAACCAGCCTCTGTGCCCCAATAGTAAAAGTAATTCCCACCTCGGGTTCTCTTTAAGGTTTGAAAAGTTAATTTAAAGACAGAAGAGTTAACTTAGGTTTGTATGACGTAAAATGTTTCCTGAATACTACATGCCTCATCACCATGGTGATAACTTTAGAAACTTTATTAAAGACAGAAGATAAGCTTAGTGAATTGAGGTCTTAGTCTAGCAATTATGATCACATAACTTTCCCCCCCTGTACACATCACTATAAACCTGGTCCTACAGGAGAAAAGCACTTTACAAATGTTTTGTTGTTGTCGTCTCCTTATGTCCAGCCCCAGTGGCGATAAGAGCAGTAGCCTGGTTCACATTAGCGTTCGCTGTCTGGATTCGCCTAATCGGATCTGGACCGCATACTGTACAAACGGAACGTACGTTCCGCATAGCAATGCAAAGTCTATGCGGACGTTCACATGCGTCCCTTCCGTACAGAACAGAGCCGGACTCCGGACACTTTTCCAACATGCGCTATTTTTCGGGTCCGGTCATCCGGCCCACGCACCCGGGCCGGATCCTGACCCACCACATGCGGCCATGCTGTGCAATGAGAAACGGATGTTTCTCATCACACTGGCAATAGGACCGGATGCTTCCAGCACCAGTCCTATGCCACTTGGGGGGCCCGGACTACACGCCGGTATCCCCCATGCTTGCGGTGCCTTTCTGGCACTGCAAAGTATCTAGTTCCGGCTACTTTATTGTAGCCAGAACTGATACATTCCGGATCTGCAACTGGTGGCAACTTGTGGCCACCGCAGAGACCCGTATGGTCTCTTTGCGGGACCCGGACACTTGCGGACTTGAACCGCAAGTTTGACTGGGGCCTTAGTCCAGGAATATAGCCGGTCATCTGGGTAAGGGCATTCTATGCACGCAAAGTAAATAAAAATTAATTTGCGAGTTTTCCATTCATCTGTCCCCTCTCCCATTTACAGCTCTTATGTAACTCCTCTGATCTCCTTGTTTTCATTTGAACCAAATAAAAGACTTTGAGCAATGTGAAACCAATTACATGTTTATAGCTCGCAGCTCGAGGAATGTTCATCCTCATTTTCTGCTGATAAGACTCATCGGAGCCCATGAGTACGTCCGCTACAATGGCTGTTTAGTCCGGCTTCCTGATCGAGCCTAAAATCTGTCATTTATGTGAAGCGGGCTAACCACATGAGAAGTTCAGCGGAGAATCCCGTGATTTTCATCCTTTTAGATGTGCACCTGTGAGATTGCAAGGGAGAGATTAATAATTCCGAGTTGATCTAACTTTATGTAAATTCATGGCGTACATGCAAAATAGAGGGGGAGGGGCAACAACTACACTGTGAGCTGAAGCCACGCCTTGCTGCTAGAGCATACATGTCAAACTCCAGCCTGCGGTCCAAATCTGGCCCTCAGAGCCATTACATTAGCCCCCCAAGTGGTTTCCCCACTTTGCATTATGTTTGTTCCACTCTAGACCACCAGGGAAGTTATATTGGGGGTGAAGCCCTAGATCACCAGGAAACCTTATGAGGAAGTAGGGGAAAGCACTAAACACTAGTGCATTGTATAGGGGACGGTGGGGGCCACTAGACACCAGGGAACTGTATCGGGGATGGTGGGGGCCACTAGACACCAGGGAACTGTATCGGGGATGGTGGGGGCCACTAGACACCAGGGAACTGTATCTGGGACAGTGGGGGCCACTAGACACCAGGGAACTGTATCGGGGACGGTGGGGGTCACTAGACACCAGGGAACTGTATCGGGGAGGGAGGAGGACCACTAGACACCAGGGAACTGTATCGGGGAGGGCGGAGACCACTAGACACCAGGGAACTGTATCGGGGAGGGTGGAGACCACTAGACACCAGGGAACTGTATCGGGGAGGGTGGAGACCACTAGACACCAGGGAACTGTATCGGGGAGGGTGGAGACCACTAGACACCAGGGAACTGTATCGGGGAGGGTGGAGACCACTAGACACCAGGGAACTGTATCGGGGAGGGTGGGGGCCACTAGACAACAGGGAACTGTATAGGGGAAGGTGGAGGCCACTAGACACCAGGGAACTGTATAGGGGAAGGTGGAGGCCACTAGACACCAGGGAACTGTATCAGGGAAGGTGGAGGCCACTAGACACCAGGGAACTGTATCGGGGAGGGAGGAGAATCACTAGACACCGGGGAACTGTATAGGGGTTGGAGGGAGGCCATTAGACACCAGAGAACTTGGGAGGAAGGTGGCCAGTAGACATTGAGGTTGGCCCGCGAATAGGTCCCAGGGTTCAATTTCGGCTCACTTTGTATTTGAGTTTGACAACTCTGTGCTAGACTGTCAGTTTGTAGTAAGGAGGCGTGTCTTCAGTCTGATTGGGAGCAGAGAGTGAGCAGGCAGCTAAAGATCGCTGAGGAGAAGAGGAAAATCTGTGAATTGGGGAATCCGGTTTTCTTTTAAAAAGCTACAGTGTTCTTAGGAAACTTTTTTTTTTTAAAGAATTGATTTATCGTAAATTAAAGAGGAACTTTTTTTTTTTTTTCTTCCCATATCCATTTTTAAATAAAGTCATTTCTTGCCCATTGTAAAATCTTTCCTCAGCCTGATTTACTGTATATTATGACATTTATCTCAGGTGCAGTTCTGCAGAATTTTTGTTTCTGAAAATTTCCGAAGTCAGTACAAAATATACCTGATCCCCCAGAATGTTCTGCAGGGCGGAGAATCATGCATAGCTAAACAGCTTAAGCTGTGACATCACTGGGAGGGTGGGGCTAGAGACCAATATACAGCAATCTCACTAATATTATAAATGCAAAAGTTTGGATGTTTGTTACTCAATCACGCAACAATAACAATGGCTTGACGGAATTGAATGAAGTTTGGCACACACGTAATGCATTACCTGGAATAACATATAGGATACATTTTATCCCCATAACTGAAAAGTGGGTGGAGACAAATACACATTTCACTGGGAAAATGTAAACTGCAGGCCTTCTTAGGCTCCCTGCACACTGCATGCAATTCCGATTCCGATTTTTTTATCGGTTTTTACATCCGATTCCGACTTTTAATCGTTACTGCATGCTGCGTTTTTCACTCCATTTTTCTGTTGATTGCATTCAGGGAAAATCTGAATTTCAAATCGGAATCTGAAACGAAATCGGAAAACGGATTTGCAGTGTGCAGGGAGCCTATCACTGTTAATGGCAGGGTTCTCAAACTTTGCACAGTTGGTCACTGAGTGACTGGGATTAATATTCTGAAAAGTGGGTGGAGCCTACAAAAGCCAATCAAAATTCAACTATTGATTTTCAAGGGAAATATGTAATTGCTGCCATTCTTGCACTGTTAATGGCACAAGCCTCAAACCTGGTACAGTTGGTCATTGAGTGACTGGGGTTCAAATTCAGAAAAGGAGGTGGAGCCACAAACCACCAATCAGATTTGTTTCATTTCATTGCAAATGATTGAAGCCAAAGCTCACAAACTTGGTCATTGAGTGTTTGTGTGTTAGGGTTAGAAAAAGTGGGCGGGCGCCAACACCAGCCAAATGCATACCCGGGCAACGCTGGGCAATCAGCTAGTATATAGATACAGGAAGTGTTTCTGATGCTTAAACCAGGAAAATTTCTGTAAACTTGTGTATCCTGCATAATTTACTGCATTCTACTATATGCCACTACAGGTCCTCTTTAAGCATGACTGAGCATTTAAAAGGATTCAGGGCTATGCAAACATCGACCATTTTGATGCCTAGAATAATGTGAGAATTTTTTGGGGGGCAGACGATCTGTGTGTACAAGATCTGACTTTTAAAGCAGGTCTCTGGTGATTATTAATCTGAGGTTGTGTTTTTATGCTCGGTACACACCTCCAATTTTGATTGTCCAATTTTACCTCCATGTAGTATAATGACCAACAGTTTTTTGAATACTATGAGCAGGCTGAGCAGGTAAGCAAATTGGTCATTCAAAATTGGATGTGTGTACCAGGCTTAACTGGCAAATTGTGTATGCTATGTCCCCCGAGTCTAGTTTTAACCGGGCTCCAGCATGTAGCCCCGCCTCCTTGAAGAAAAAAGAGCTTCAACACGCCTGTATCTCCAGCACTGGATAGGTCATGGCCATTTTCTTCAAGGGGCTGGAAACTGGCTGATATAGGGTTCTGGTGACACGATACGTCATTTGCTGGTATAACTCCTAACTCAACCTGAATAGAGGATTGAGTAGTTTTACATAGTCAACAGAGTTGTGCCTTAAAGGGAACCTAAACTGAGAAGAATATAGATTTTTCCTTTTAAAATAATACCAGTTGCCTGACTCTCCTGCTGAGCCTGTGTCTCTAATACTTTTAGCCACAGCCCCTGAACAAGCATGCAGATCAGGTGCTCTGACTGAAGTCAGACTGGATTAGCTGCATGCTTGTTTCAGGTGTGTGATTCAACCACCACTGTAGCCAAAGAGATCAGCAGGACTGCCAGGCAACTGGTATGGTTTAAAATGAAACATCCATATCCCTCTCAGTTAAGGTCCCCTTTAAATGGATGCCTAGGAGTCCAGCCCCCTGCCTGTCCTCCCCTTTCTGTAGGACAGAACATGCTGTCGCTGAGCCCACTGAGTGCAATGCCATCATGTTGTCTATCTGTGCAGGCTGCTGAGTTCTTGCTTCCCCTCTCCAGAGGACAGCACAGGTTACTTGCTGAGCCCAGCATATGTGACTGTCTGTGAACGCAGACTGCTGTTTGATTGGGTCTCCCTCTTCTTGCAGGTTGTACTTCGAGTTCTCTTCCCAGACCGCTACATGCTGCAAGGATTTTTCAGAGTGACAGAAACCCGTATGTCTTTTTTTTTTTTAATCCTTTGTCTATGACCTTTCTTGTTCCTTAGTTGTTTAGTCTATTGAGTGGTCATTTTTCTTTTCTTTTTGCAGTGGGATCAGTGAAGGAATTTGTACGAAGCCACCTAGCTGAGCCGGAGACCCCATTTTATCTCTGTACGTTATTTTATATAATGCATGTGCCGTGTATTGTAAATAATAATTACAATTATTGTAAGCTCTGTCGGCTGCTTTATCAGGAAGCTCTATAGCAGTGAGTCTGCTCAAGCCCGCCCCCTCTCTGCCTGTGTTCTCCCTATGTGTGAGAGCAGTCTGCTCGAGTTCACCCCCCTCTCCGCATATGTTCTCCCTATCTGTGAGAGCAGTCTGCTCAAGCTTGCCCCCCTCTCTGCCTGTGTTCTCCCCATCTGTGAGAGCAGTCTGCTCAAGCTTGCCCCCTCTCTGCCTGTGTTCTCCCTATGTGTGAGAGCAGTCTGCTCAAGCCCTCCCCCTCTCTGCCTGTGTTCTCCCCATCTGTGAGAGCAGTCTGCTCAATTTTGCCCCTCTCTGCCTGTGTTCTGCCCATCTGTGAGAGCAGTCTGCTAAAGCCCGCCCCCCTCTCTGCCTGTGTTCTCCATATCTGTGCACAGAACGGCATCACAGAGAGCAGTGCCTGTGTAGAGTAATGCTGGGTACACACAATGCGATTTCCCGCTCGATCCGCGGGATCGATCGATTATTTCCGACATGTTCGATCTGGTTTCTATTGATACAGCAGTCGATTTTGCATACTTAACCCAATCGAATATGTCGGAAATGATCGATCCAGCTTGGTAAACCTAGATTTATTTATCTACCCAGATAAGTGTCCTAGCCTGAGTTACACACTTCTCTCTCCCCATCTGAGCCTGGAACATATAGGGACACTACCCTACTGCTCTGATGACTGTACACACATCCAGAAGCAGACAGCGGCCATATTGGATTTTAGACAGGATAAAAATGAAAAATTAAGATTGAAATGACCACAGGAGAGCAGCATAAATTACAGGAATAGCCTGTGTTTGGCTTACACTTTCGGGGGATATGTTTATTTTAAAAGTACCTGCTCATATCGGGTTTCCTTTAATTACTGTGTTTCAACATTAATACAGAGTTTATGGTAAGTATACAGTGTGGAGTACAGCACTGTTTTTGTTTGTTTTTTTTAGCTAGGCCTATTTTTAACATTGACTCTTTAAAGAGAACCCGAGGTGGGTTTGAAGAATATTATCTGCATACAGAGGCTGGATCTGCCTATACAGCCCAGCCTCTGTTGCTATCCCAAACCCCCCTAAGGTCCCCCTGCACTCTGCAATCCCTCATAAATCGCAGCCACGCTGCTGACAAACAGCTTGTCAGAGCTGGCTGTGTTTATCTCTATAGTGTCAGTCTGCTGCTCTCCCCGCCTCCTGCAGAACTCCAGTCCCCGCCTGCATCCCTTCTCTCCCTGCTGATTGGAGGGAAAGGACAGGGGCAGGGACCGGAGTTTTGCAGGAGGCGGGGGAGCAGCTGAGACTGACACTGCAGATGTAAACACAGCCTCACAGCACGGCTGTGATTTATGAGGGATTGCAGAGTGCAGGGGGACCTTAGGGGGGTTTGGGATAGCAACAGAGGCTGGGCTGTATAGGCAGATCCAGCCTCTGTATGCAGATAACATTCTTTAAACACACCTCGGGTTCTCTTTAACCAACCAGAAACGACTCTTATCCAGCATCAGCCAATCCCTGTTGGTGACGGATGATGGGAGTTTTACTGTGGTGGGGTACATAAAAATACAAACATAATACAGAAATGGTAGACCATGTAATTGACCAGTCTTTCTTAACCAGGGATCCTTGAGCACTTTCAGGAGTTCCCTGGATATTTTACCCTTTGAGATGAGCTGCCTCAGCTGGCGGGTTGAGAAAGTTTTAAAATTACGTCCCTAGCTTCTCTGTGTCCTCTTCACTCATTTTCTGCCCATCCTGAATTCTAGCTTCCCTGCTTATTCATCACTGGTGCAATGGCCATGTGACTGTTACGACACATTATTTGATGATAAATAAATGTGGTTCGCTAGATCTAAGGATGTGTGTACTGAGTGTTTCAGAGGTACTGGCTCTGCCTGTGAAGCATGAGATCATGAGTTAGACTACTGGGTCAGGGTAGTTAATGCAAATTTTATGCAGATTGATACAGTGCTAATCTCAAGTGGTGGTAGAACTGCATTTGTCTGGCCCATTTCGAAGCTGCATACAGTTAGCATTAAAGCAAACCTGAGACATAAAAAGAAAAAGTGACATACTTACCTTGGTAGAGGAAAGCCAAAGCCACATACTTACCTTGGTAGAGGAAAGCATCTGAATCCTCCAGAGATTTCCCCATCTCCTGTTGCTGTGCCAGTGCTGGTGACCCCCAACTTCCCCCCCCCCCTTCCTTCCAGAGGCTCGGCTACGCTCCCATAAGGGAATAGGATGACATGGAGCTGCCGCTCGGGCTCGCCGATAAAAAGGGCGAGCCTGTTCATCACTGTGATACTGCGCAGGCATGAGTCATGTGCGCAGTGCGGCCATGCTCCATTGACGAGGGCATTGGGGCGCCCAGCACTGGAACAGCCAAATGGAGGGAGACCCAGAAAGGCTCTGAAACAGTGATAGGGAACCTATGGCTTGGGAGCCAGATGTGGCTCTTTCGATGGCTGCATCTGTCTTACAGACAAATCAGTAGGGGTTGATTCACTAAGCTGCACTGCTCAAGCAAATTAGGCAAGATACTGCTGTAGCATGTACTACTAACGTACTCACACTTCACCCAAAACTAACAGCTGTTCCAATTGACCCACTCTGGACCCTGTCAGGTCAAGTGACTTTGTAAGAGGAGATCCCCGCACTTTGGCCGAGTAGGCTGTCTGGCACTTTACAAGCAGCCTATGGGGCCAAAGTGCGGGGATCTCATCCTACAAAGTGATTTAACCCCCAAGTCAGCTAGCTAATTGTACAAGCTGTTAGTCTGTATTTCTCCTGTCTGGCTCTCGGGGAAATTGCTGATGTTGCTGAAACCCAAGAGAAGCTGAAGATGTCTGACACTTCCGCTGCCCGGCGGATCACCAGTTTAAAGCCTATTGTATGGCTCTCACGGAAATACATTTTAAAATATGTGGCGTTTATGACTCTCTCAACCAAAAAGGTTCCTGACCCCTGATCTGAAGGATCCTGAGGCTTCCATCTACTTAGGTAAGCACCCAACTGGGCACATTTTTCCTTCAGGTACAGCTTTTAAAATTACGCGCAAGCGAGTATTATTAGTACCTCATTGACCATCTCTGTCTGTCGCTATGGTAACTGCACTTTTTTTTCCCAATGAAGTACAGACTGCCCAGAAAGGATGTCACCTGAGTCATTGTATATAGGTTGTAACACGTGGTGTTCTGTCTTCCTGCAGTTATCACACCCCCTCGCACGGAGCTGAAGGATGAATCGCAAAACCTTTTCGAGGTAAAAGACATTTTAAAAAAATCTTCAATCAGAGCAATGTTCAGAAATAAAAAGTATCACTAAATTCTATTGCCATCATATAATAACCATCATTTATCCTCTAGTGGTGCCTGACATCCTTTTGCACCAGAAAACGTCATTTAATATTTAATGGTGATACCTGCTAGTGGATGTAGGAATGACATCGGTATTATACACCATTTCTGCCAAAGTAAATTATGTAAAGAAGCCAAGTGATAGAATGTGTAAATGATTAATATATGGTAGATCTAGCACAAATTGGAATGAGCACTTAGTAGACTGTGTTTCACTTTGCTCAGAAGCTTATCAGTTACATTGCTTACTGATTGCTATAGAGAGGACTCTGCGCTGTGGTTTGTACACATGTCACCTGTCAGGGCCTGTACAGATGCGTGTCTGCTATGCTGCTGATGGTGCGTTCTGTTGCTATGCGGGGGGGGGGGGGCAGAGGGACGACGGAGCAGCGCGTGTGATGTCACATGGGGGAGTGGCACAGCCGATGCAATTGACCTTCGCAGGGGTGCGTTGATCCGCTGCTCAGATTGCTCGCAGGCTGGGGGTCAAGGGTCAGCAGCTGCTGTGCACACGCCTATCTGCTGCCTTAGTCAGTGTGTACAGGCCTATAAAGGGCACCTGAGGTGAGAGGGATATGGAGGCTGCCATATTCATTTCCTTTTAAACAATACAAGTTGCCTGGCAGTCCTCCTGATCCTCTGCCTCTAATGCTGGATTTCGATCGTTTCTGCCGTCGATTTGCATGTTAAGTATGCCAAATCGACGGCAGAAACGATCGAAATCCGAATCGAGCATGTTGGAAATAATCGATTCGATCCGTTCGATCCCGGGAATCGAACGGGAAATCTCAACGTGTGTATCCAGCATAATACTTTCAGCCATAGACCTTGAACAAGCATGCAGCAGATCAAATACTCTGATTCAGGATTTACTGGATTAGCCATATGTTTGTTCCACGGTTTTGACTCACACTACTTATGCCAGAAATTCAACAGCGCTGCCAGGCAACTGGCATTGTTTACAAGGAAATAAATATGGCATCCTACATACCCCTCTCTCACCTCAGGTTCCCTTTTAAAGAGAACCCGAGGCAGGTGCTAAAGAAAAAGATATACTTAAAGTGAACCTCCAGACTAAAAATCTACTCAGCAGCACTGAAAAGGCTTTGTTTCTCTTATACAAGCCTCATTTTTAGCTGCACAGAAGAAAACTGCCCGGGCATTTTTCCCCTGATGCTGTGCAAAGCATGATGGGATTTCTGATTTTGTTGTTCTCGTTCTGCTGTTTTGGTGCAATTTTTTTTTCTTACATTTTGAATTTGACATTTGAAGCCTAGCATGTGCAGCTGGGAGGGGTGATCAGGACACAGGACAGTTGGAACTGTGTCTCCTCTCCTTGTCACCTCCTTTCAACCAAAAAGATGGCAGCCCCCATGACAAAGATGGCAGCCCCCATGACAAAGATGGCAGCCCCCATGCATCACAAACATTTGCCTGTTCTTTTAAAACTGGGTGGGTAAAAATTTTTTATATTATCTATTCTAATTAACATAACTAATGTAACTTAATGACAGTATGTTTGTTTAGGCTGAAGTTCCCCTTTAACTAAGAAGAGGGAAATCTTTCGAACCTCCAGAGGCTTCCTGTGTCCTCTTGAAGACCACTGCCACTGCCAGAGACCCGCTGGAAGTTTGCGACCACAAGCTCTTGTGAGATATGTTCCGGGGGTCTGCCCGCAGCAGTGGCGGGGGCGAGGACATGGGAAACCTCCGAAGGGTCCAGAAGCTTCTTCCTTCGTAGGTGAATATCTGTCTTAATCGTTGGCAATGAGCTACATACACACTCTATCTTGAACTTGGCTGTGACGGGTGATAATGACCGTGTCTGCCAGGAGTCTAGTGTTTGTACACTGGCCCCCGAACCCCACGCAACCCCCTGGAGGTTAATAATGCATCTGTACAGCCCTAGCCCTGCACGGTCATCTGCGGGATCAATTCCCGATCCCTTCTGGGCGACATGTCTCATACCTACGTGGATTCACCCTGTGCAGGATTCTATGACTGCAAGTAGAGAGAACATTAGTTTTCCTCACTGAAAAGCTTTTTGGGTAGTTTTCCATTAGCCAGGCGCATTCACTAGGTGGCGTTAATTACTATTCCCCCTGCAGGCCGCCATGGATAGTAGGGAAAGATGTAATTCTGGTGGAGTTTTATCGCCACCTAATGGATGCGCCGTCTAATGGAAAAGTACCGCTTTTTGAATGAACTTGATGATGTAACCATGCAATGGCATCTCCCAGTGTTTCTGTATCCTGAAACTGGGGGGGAAGGGGGAGGGCTTGTGATTTTTACACAGATGACATTACTCAGGGACAAATGTAAGAAGAATACCTATTTGGCAGTACCGAGTAGGGAAAGCAGTTTTCATTGCACGTTATGTCGGACTGTAATTATAAAGTGCGCCTAATCATTGGATTTTGAGTAGCAGTATTACATGGAGACCACTTCTGGATGCAAAGTCTGGCTTCACAAAAGCATGAGTCTGGATAGTTTAATGATGTTTCTTTATTCTTATATTTCTATTCATATAAACTTAGGGCGGACCTGAACTCAAAACGTCTTTTGCTCTAAACGATAATAAACAGCATAATAACCTTTTAAAGAAAAATATTTCTTTGTTACAGCTGATATAGATCATGCAATAAATATGCAGACATAGGGTTAACATCCTGTGTTTGCAAATTAGCTGCTCTGCATAGTCACAGATGAGGGGGAATTAGACAGGCTAAATACGGACAGGAGATATATATTATACACAGTACAGACCAAAAGTTTGGACACACCTTCTCATTCAAAGAGTTTTCTTTATTTTCATGACTATGACTAAACTAGCTAACTGTGGCCCCCAAGTCCCCCGGCACCGGTCTGACCCCCCCGATGGCCTCCGGCAACACTCACCCGTCCGCTATCCCGCAAGAGCTTCCCAATTCGCTTCACTCGTCGCTATGGCGGAGGATCTAATTCGCTATGGGGAGGATCGGAACTGCGCATGACGTCATGACGTCCAGGACGTCATGTGTGACGTGGACATGACGTTCTGGACGTCATGCGCAGTTCCGATTCTCCCCATAGCGAAGCCGGGTGCTGATTGTGATGCTGCGCCATCGCGGGATCCCTGGGGGGTATGTATAGCGGAGAAGATTGGCGGCGATCAGAGGGGACCGGAGGCACTTGGGGGACATGGTTAGCTAGTGAATCGCTAGCTTAACCACATACAACTATTTTTATTTTAAAAAAATGCTCCCGGGGCCATGCGATCCCCTGCGGCGGCTAGCCCGACACTGTGTCAGGCTTACCGCCAGGGAGGTTAAGATTTGAAAATGACGCCTCTGGTTCTCTGCCTCTGACACAGGAGACCTGGGTTTAAACTTGCCTCTTCGAATTTCAGTAAGCCAGCACCTATTCAGTAGGATTTCTTGGGCAAGACTCCTAACACTGCTACTGCTTACTGAGCGCGCTCTAGTGGCTGCCTCACAAGCGCTTTGAGTCCGACAGGAGAAAGGCGCTATACATTACTGGAGTTTTTAATATTATTTTGAAGTTTTGTTTTTTGCACATTTAAAATGAGCATAGCGGTTTTTAGCAAAAGGGCTTTTAAGTCCCCATCAGTCCTTTACAAAACCCTAGTTGTTCAGGTACATCATTATTAACTAGGTACGTGAATGATAAGTGCATCCCTCTGGCCCGCTGCTGTGAGGATCCTGTTGATGATGGTGATGATCTGCATGTTCTTGAGGTCTTCCCTGATCTTCCAGGCAGGTCTGGCTGCTCCTCCAGCTCTTCAGAGAGGTTTGTTTTCAGTAGGACACAGCTGCTCAGGTCTCCTCATCCTCCTACAGTAGTAACCTGAGCCCCCCAGGCTTAGTGTGCTCAGCCCCGGCCCAGGTTCCTGGGAGGAGAGGGGGGGCTTTGAGCTTTTGGCAGCTTGTGAAGGGGTCTTTCTTCTCCGTAACGCTCAGCCAGCGGAGCCTCTCCTGCTTCCTACTTTCATCTTGCTGGCCGCTCTGTTATTCTTGGCCGCTTTTCCATGACTGCTGTTCCTAATAGAGAGGCGCTTCCACTGAACCTTGAACCACTCCATAAAAGTGTCACCGGAGGAGGGCGGTCCTTCCCCAGGGCCCACAGGGCAATAAGACGTATCCTGTGGGTTGGAAGGCTGTGTACGTTGGGGGGGGGGGGGGGGGGGAGGAGGGTACTTAGATCTCCAGGAGGAAGGGCAGACGGCAGCCAAGGCGTAACTGACACAAGACTTCAATCCTCTCATCCCTGGATGTTTGTTTTCCTCTTGGTTGGATACCTTATCGGTCTCTTTAGATCTTCTAATGGGAAACAAAACAGACATATCATCCCCCCCCCTACACTGTATATATTTTTGTTTTCACTAACTTAAATTCAAAAGAGAGCCAGCAATTATCAGATTGGCACCAGGGCCGACTCCACAAAGACTGGGGCCTTAGGCAAACACTGAGTACTCTATCCATCACTCAGCCTGTTGCAGCATAGCCCTTTTCCACTGGCAGCTTCCCCATCCGAAAAATCAGATTGGAAGCGATTTCCAGAGTTTTCCAAAATCGCCAGGGCTTCATGAGTATCGCTTTAATTATATCGTCCCTTTTTCATTGGTGTGGTCCCGGCCGATTCTAGAATTATCTACCCCCCTCCCCCCCATTTGGAATGATCGCCCAGCACCCCACAATTTACTCTACTTCATTTAATGTTCTCACATGACATTCTGCAGTCTGTGGCAAACAAACTGCTCACCCTCAGCCACTCCATTCCTCCTCAGTCAGTACAGCAGTGCCACCTCCTCCCTTCTGCTGTGCGAGTCAAATGAAACACTGCTGAACGCCTGCCTCTCCCCTCCTCACTCACTGTCAGACTTCTCACACAGCACAACAAGCTGCTTTTCCCCAATGATGACCTCTTCACCTCACTCTCCTCTCACTTCCTCTCCTACTCTGACTGCATGCTGTTAGTGCAAACACAGTACTAACATGCTGCCCTGTGATCTTTGCGCCTGATGAAAATGTTTCACCTTGCCTCATGATAGAACCGGCCCTGGGTGTGGTATGAGTGAATGGTAAAGTTCTTATTTATTGTGTATTGTTCATTACTGATAAGTTAACCTATATTATAACTTATCCTATTTTAATATTGATATCGGATGATATCTGCTGCTCTCCTACTTGGAGTATAAATTAGTAGTTGACCTAAGCCCGTTTTAAAAACGAGCTCTAGGTCTCTTCACGCTGCCAGTCAGTGCGCGCGTGCACCCGAAATTGGTCGCTTTGTCGATAGCACCTGCTGCAAGATGTCGGGCCAAAGTTTGTTGGTCGGGTGTGCGGCGGGACCAGCGTGCATTTTCCCGATTATCGACTCAAGTATCCGCCTCCTCGCCGATGTGCCCTGCAGTGCCGAAGTGTATACATTACCTGTCCATGGCCTCCGCTTGTCCCTCGCTGCTCCGGGAGCATTCTCCTCTTCCGCATACACGCACGCCCCACGTGGTTTCCTGGTAAGGGAGCACGTGTGACGTCACACACGCACGCCCCTACTAAAAGACCACATGGGGTGTGCGTGTATGCGGAAGAGGAGAATGCGCCCGGATGGCAGCGGGAGACAAGTGGAGGCCACGGACAGGTAATGTCTACTGGCATTAGGGGGGCACAGCAGCGAGGCAGCGCACAGGGCCGATCCCGGATCGATTTAAGCATGAAATTCATCGGGAATCGGCCTGTGGTGTTTGGGCAGCTGACAGATCTCGCTCTTAGATTCAATAAGGAGATTTGTCTCTTGGTCTAATCTGCCCATACATCACTAGATTACTATTGCTTTTAAAAATAAAGAAAACCCTGAGAACCCCCCCTACGAGAAGATGGGCTGGTCCAAAACCTGTCGGTTCTGTCAGATTTCTACTACCTACTGTAAGTGTCAGAAACATAGGAGAAAAGTAATTTATGGCTCATTTTACTCTGGAAAAAATGTACTTCTTATTGGCATGTGTTTTAAATTTTAATATTTTTGCGACCGTTCCTCTTTAAGGATTACCGCTATGCAATGCACATATAAAGGTGTTTATTACCAACATAGCATCAATGCAAAAGCTAATAAGATGGATGAAGGGCCCATAGTGGGCCCCTCTGGTCTTTTAGCCCGGTGCGGTCACCCCCTGTTGCTACGCCACTGATTGCTTTCCAATACAAGAGATGGGAGCGCTGCAAAATCTCTTTTCAAAAGCAATTTTGCAGCAACTTTGTGGGCGATTTTTTTCTTGTTTAAAATAAGGTTTTAACTACCTGCCGGGTGTCCGCCGGCTTGCGGTGCGTAGGCCTGTCGCCTTCCACAGAAGGTCATCAGCACTTCTCTGTTTGGAGGTAAAGAAGTGCCGATGACCTTTCATGCTATGTGCTGGAAGGACGGACCACAGAAGACCCGGAATGTACTTCAAACTTTAACACAGGATACAAAAACCAAAACACACATCTCAAGCGCTGTACAATCGCTGGCAGTAGATTGTACAGCACTTCCAATCGCACCACCAATGTTGCCAGAAAATGCTCCACAAAGCACTTGTGCTCTGTGACCGACCCCTGGCCTCGGTGAGTTAAAGAGGAACTTTTAACCCAGGATTGAACTTTATCCGAATCAGTAGCTGATACCCCCTTTCCCACGAGAAATCTTTTCCTTTTGTCCAATAGATCATCGAGGGGAGTCTGTATGGCTGATATTGTGGTGAAACCCCACCCACAGTGTGATGTCATGACCCTGGTCCTGACAGTTTGCTGTCTGTGAACCTCGTTGCATTGTGGGAAATCAAGGCTTTTTCCAACTGCCAAGCAAGCAATCAATAACTACCTCTGTCTCACTAACGAACATTCCGTACAAATAAGCAATTGTTGAAAACGGAAGTGCCAGATAAAGATAAAATAGTTCAAAACCATTTAAAAAGGGGGAGGTAGTGTGGTGGACTTTTACACTTAATCAGTTGCTCTCAGTTAAAACTGAAAGAAAACTGATTTTCAAAGTAATGCCCATGTTTTCCTATGGCACTGTTCACACTATATGCATTTTAACTGAAATCTTTTTCACAATGCACTTCTAGGGAAAAAACGCACACTAATGCGTACCAACTTATTAAAGGGAACCAGAGACGAAGCATAGCTAAAAAAATGGAAAAAGATTTTATACATACCTTGGGCTTCCTCCAGCCCCATAAGCCTGGATCGCTCCCACGGCGCCATCCTCCGCTGCCTCTATCGCCTGTACCGGGTCCCGTCACTTCCGCCGGACGCGACCAGTTCTACGCATGCGCAGGGGCTCCCTCCGGCTTTGTACGCATGCACCTGCGCAGTACGGAGGGAGCGCACTGCGCTTGCGTCGACTGGCCGGAGTTACGAGACCCGGTTCAGAGGCAGCGGAGGATGGTAGCGTGGGAGCGATCCAGGCTTTATGGAGCTGGAGGAAGCTCCAGGTATGTATAAATCTATTTCTTCTACGTCTCTGGTTCTTTTTAATTGTAAACGGGCCCTTACCTCCCACAAGTAGACACACGATCTGTTATTCACTGAAAGATATCTTTATTCAAATAGACTCCAGAGTGATAGCAACGCGTTTCAGGGGTTACATCCCGCTTCATCAGGCAGTATATGGAGCTTTTCAAAGATCCAGACCAGGTATGGGACCTGGTCTGGATCTTTACCAGCTCCATATACTGCCTGATGAAGCGGGATGTAACCCATGAAACGCTTTGCTATCACTCTGGAGTCTATTTGAATAAAGATACCTTTCAGTGAATAACAGATCCTGTGTCTACTTGTGGGAGGTAAGTCCACCACTACCTCCTGTTTACATTTTTTAAAAACCATTTTATCCTTATCTGGCGCCCCCATTTTGAACAATCGTTTATTCTGAGTGTCCACCCTTCGTGGAGGGGTGTTGCCCCCCCCTTTCTTCTACATAAAGCAACATTTTTAACCTGAGTGGGGTTGGGTCTAATCTCCCCTCCTGCCTACTGAGTGGTTACCAGAGGTAACCCACCTTTGTGATTATATTCTCATATATTTACTTTTCTGACCAATTGGTTTGACATACTGCACTATTGGGGCTCTCGATCTGCTTTGTTTCTCCAAGAACAATCCGTACAGATCACCTGGCAGGACTAAAGAGGTTTTACAATCCGCAAACACTGACTAAATAATCTGTAAGGCTATGTTCACATTATAAATTGCCAGCACTACTTCAAGCGCTGAGCAATTTCTAGCGATTTTTTTTTTTAAATCGCCTTTCCCTACGCTTTCTAATCGCTTTTGCAGAGCCCTTCGTCTTTTTACTTCCTGACGTCAGTCAAGATGGGAACTCTTTCACCCAGAAATTAGTAAATACAGTGTGTCTATTCATAGAAGCGCTGGGGAAATCGCTATACAAAGCACTTCTTCAAGCAATTTGTGATTTCCCTATACCTTCCATTATAGCCAAATCGCCTCGAAAATGGTGCAGGCAGCGCTCTAGTGAGCAGATCGCAATCGAAGCGCTTACATGTGAGCACTCTCATAGGGAATCATTGCACAAACGCTCATAACGCTCATCGTGTGAATAAGCCCTAAATAAGTATTGTAAAAAATAAGCCATTTTATTCATCATGTTCTTTTCACTACAATTCCTCTTTAAGGCTGTTTATAGGTAGACATCAGGTCCCCGTTACCGCCGTGCGGATCATCGTCGCTCCCAGCGCTGCCTTATTAAAGTCCACCGTGTCTCCGCTGCCCCGTCTGTCATCTGGAGACACCCGCGTGTCTCTCCTCTTCACAGGATGCTCTTGTCAAATCTTAATAGTTCTTTTTTTAAGAAACAAAAAATCATTAAAATGCTTTGAGTCATGTGAAGGTCTCCCTTGGATTCCCCCATAATTACAGCTCTGATGAGCGTGGACGCCTGCGATCCCGTGCTCTGGTTCCTCTCCGCCGTTTCGCTGGTGGTTCCTTCCTGTCTGGAGGGCTTTTGATCTGTGCTGTGTGAAGCCATCGCTCAAGCCTTTAACGTCATTTCAAAGCTGGCTCACCCCCCCCCCCCCCCCCTCTCTTTTTCTGATCCTTGGATGTGTCTCGCAATGTTTGCTTTTTCTGGGCTCTGCCACTCATCCTCGCTGGTGCTTTGAAGTGCTCTCTGCTCTCATTGATCTTTCAACATCAAAAAACCAAACAGACCTGTGGCACTTCAATCACTTCCCATCCTGCGTGGAAAAAATGCCTCGCATGCCACCAGCTCCTCGCCCCGCCACAGCTCACGGACACTTGATTGTATTATTGTTCTAGTACATCAGAGCTGTTTACATCTGCAGAAACAAACATATATCTGCTGACAGATCTACAGACTACTGCCGCCCCGCTGACTTCTCTTTTTTTTTTTTTTTAACTCCAGGTTTTTTTTTTTAGTTTACCATAGCTTGAAAGGGTTTGAAACCTCTTTTGGGGTTTACATTGCTGTCTGTGTATCTGTTGGGGTGATATGCACACCTCCTGTCTTTGAAACTTCCACAGACCTCTTGATTTTAAATAAGAACTTAAAGGGGCACTATGGCGAAAAATTGTAAAATTGAAAATATGTGCAAATCTAGACAAATAAGAAGTATGTATTTTCCAGAGTAAAAGGAGCCATAAATTACTTTTCTCCTATGTTGCTGTCACTTACAGTAGGTAGTAGAAATCTGACAGAAGCGACAGGTTTTGGATTAGTCCATCTCTTCATAGGGGATTCTCAGCAAGGCTTTTATTCTTTATAAAGATATTCCCTAAAAAGGATTTAAACAACGATGCTGGCCAGCTTCCCTGCTCGCTACACAGTTTTTTGGCAGTTGGACAGAGGAACTGCCATTCACTAAGTGCTTTTGAAAATAAATAAATCCCTGAGAATCCCCCGTGAAGAGATGGACTAGTCCAAAACCTGTCGCTTCTGTCAGATTTCTACTACCTACTGTAAGTGACAGCAACATAGGAGAAAACTAATTTATGGCCCATTTTACTGTGGAAAAAAATGTACTTTTATTTGTATATGTTTGCACATATTTTAAATTTTACAATTTTTCGCCATAGTGCCCCTTTAAAGAGAATCTGTATTGTTAAAATCGCACAAAAGTAAACATACCAGTGCGTTAGGGGACATCTCCTATTACCCTCTGTCACAATTTTGCCGCTCCCCGCCGCATTAAAAGTGGTTAAAAACAGTTTTAAAAAGTTTGTTTATAAACCAACAAAATGGCCACCAAAACAGGAAGTAGGTTGATGTACAGTATGTCCACACATAGAAAATACATCCATACACAAGCAGGCTGTATACAGCATTCCTTTTGAATCTCAAGAGATCATTTGTGTGTTTCTTTCTCCCTGCATCTCTCATGCACTTAAGTTTCAGGCTGCTCTTTTCTTCCTGCAAACAGCTTTGCCCTTGTCTGTAATTCCTCACTATGTGAAAGCCCAGCCAGCTCAGAGGACGATTTATCCAGCTTGTAAAAGATAAGAGAAGAGAGAAGCTGCCCTAATCTAAATAATACACAGGCAGTGTGCATAGAGGGGCCTGGAAGGGGGAGTTCATAGCAGAACCACAACACTGAAGAACTTGGCAGCCTTCCAGACACAGGCCGACAAGTCTGACAGGGGAAAGATACATTGATTTATTACAGAGACTGTGATAGTAGAAAGTGCTGCAGTAAGCCAGAACACATTAGAATAGCTTTTGGAACTTGTAGGATGATAAAAAACAGGATGCAATTTTTGTTACGGAGTCTCTTTAAACCCAGGATTGAACTTTATTTCCAATTGGCAGCCAATACCTCCTTTCCCATGAGAGATATTTACCTTTCCTTGAATACATCATCAGGCACCCTCCGTATGGCTGATATTGTGGTGAAACCCCTCCCACAGTGTGATGTCAGGGCCATGGCTCTAACCGTTTCCGGTCTGTGAACCTCATTGCATTGTGGGGAAATAACGGTTGTTTCCAGCTGCCAAGCAAGCAGTATATCTCTCTGTGCATAGAACTCTCAGCAAGCGAATATTCCGTACAGATCACCTAACAACTAAAGATGCTACCACCAGTGATACATTTCAGAATGTAAATCAGGGAGAGGAAAGATTTTACAGTCGGCAAACATTGACTAAATATTTTGATAATAAGTGATTATGGTAAAATAGAAGCAATTTTATCTGTGTTGGCTAAGGGGGACAGGGGACGCAAGTAAACTGGGAAGCACGCAGCAGCCAGAGTGTAGGATTACGATAGGTCCATTGTAGATATCCTAGTTGGTACACCTGAGTAGGTACTGTTGAGGTCTATTTGCAACCTTGCATTGGGAACATTGACCCCTGGTGACATCTTTTCAGTGCACGGTGTAGTCTGTAGGAAAGCTTTTGTTGCTGATATTTTGGGGTGACAGTACGCGTGAGATGGTGAAAGGTAAGGGTAGGTTAATGCTAAGTGTTGGGTGAGCAGAGGTTAGTGCTGGGCATCAGGTGATGCTAGGAGGGTGCAAGTAGGAAGTAATAGATGTTTGGTAAGGTTAGGTCATTGTTGTACATCAGTTGAGGGTAGAGAAATAGATGTTGCCAAGTGTAGGCCAATGTTGAGCATTAGTTGAGGATAAGAATGTTAGGTTAGTGTTGGGCATCAGGACAGGGTAAGAAGTGATGGATATTGGATCAGGATAGGTTAGTGTTGGGCATTAGTTGAGGTTAAAGAGAATCTGTATTGTTAAAATCGCACAAAAGTAAACATACCAGTGCGTTAGGGGACATCTCCTATTACCCTCTGTCACAATTTCGCCGCTCCTCGCCGCATTAAAAGTGGTTAAAAACAGTTTTAAAAAGTTTGTTTATAAACAAACAAAATGGCCACCAAAACAGGAAGTAGGTTGATGTACAGTATGTCCACACATAGAAAATACATCCATACACAAGCATGCTGTATACACCCTTTCTTTTGAATCTCAAGAGATCATTTGTGTGTTTCTTTCCCCCTGCAGCTATCTTCCACTGAAGTGTCAGGCTGTTTCTTCCTGCAGAGTGCAGACAGCTCTGCCTGTATGTAATTCCTCAGTATGTGAAAGCCCAGCCAGCTCAGTGGAGGATTTATCCAGCTTGTAAAAGATAATAGAGCAGAGAGAAGCTGCTCTAATCTAAATAATACACAGGCAGTGTGCAGAGAGGGGCCTGGATGGGGGAGATGCATCACAGAACCACAACACTGAAGAACTTGGCAGCCTTCCAGACACAGGCCTGACAAGTCTGACAAGAGAGAGATAAGTTGATTTATTACAGAGACTGTGACAGTAGAAAGTGCTGCAGTAAGCCAGAACACATTAGAATAGCTTTTGGAACTTGTAGGATGATAAAAAACAGGATGCAATTTTTGTTACGGAGTCTCTTTAAAGAAGTATTAGACATCAGAAGAAGGTAGGTTAGCTTTGCACAAGTATAGGTTAATATTGGGAATCAGTTCAAGGATATGTTAGAATCCGGTACTATAGGTACTATTAAAGGGAACCAGAGACGAAGCACCCTTATGTATTTTACCATATAGATCAGTGGGAACATTAGAGAAAACACCTACCTTGCTTTCTGTTTCATTCTGCACTGCACAGCTTGTTTCTAATCAGCCCTGATAAAATCCCCAACTGAGCATTCAGTCTGGCTTTGTTCAGGAATATTTATAGCTCAGTCTGTGTTCTCTCATGTCTTTTCAAGTCCAAGCCTGCCCCCTGCTGGCTCTGCTCAGGAATCATTATAGCTGAGTCATTATAGCAAAGCCAGACTGAATGCTCAGTCTGGGATTTTATCAGGTCTGAAGAGAAACAAGCTGTGAAGTGCAGAATGAAACAGAGAGCAGGGTAGGCGTTTTTTCTAATGTTCCCACTGATATATATGGTAAAATACATGAGGGTGCTTCGTCTCTGGTTCCCTTTAAGCTCTGGATTAGGGTCGGATAAGGTTAGGCTTCAGTAGAAGCTAATCAGTTCCCCACCGCTGATGCACATTCTATGCCCCTAGGAAAAGCAGTAAAAAAATAAATACGGCATTTAAAAGAAAATACATAGGGACTCAGCTTTTAATATGTTTATTATGAGTTTATATTCCTGTTATTTTTGCAAATAAGAGCTTGTAACTACTGATAAACTGTAAACAAACACAAAATGAAAAAAATGCACCCAATAAAATATTGTCACCATACATTGTACTAGGGACACCATTTAATAATGATAATAATAAATAACCAGGACCAATGGGCAGATTGTTAGAAATAATGACTTCATTTAGTTTTCTTCTTCTTTCCTTTAAAATGTATAGGAAGTAAAATAACAATATTAATGTGATTCTTAGCAAAAAGTACCACCCAAAGAAAGTATAGTTTGTCCTGCAAAAAAATAAAATAAAAAAGCTATAGATCATTAAGGTGTGATAAGTTGCTATAAAGTTATTGGCAAATAAATAGGAGGAACCTGAAATGTTAACATTGCTCTGCTTTTTAAAGAGACTCCGTAACAAAAATTGCATCCTGTTTTTTATCATCCTACAAGTTCCAAAAGCTATTCTAATGTGTTCTGGCTAACTGCAGCACTTTCTACTATGACAGTCTCTGTAATAAATCAATGTATCTTTCCCCTATCAGACTTGTCGGCCTGTGTCTGGAAGGCTGCCAAGTTCTTCAGTGTTGTGGTTCTGCTATGAACTCCCCCTTCCAGGCCCCTCTATGCACACTGCCTGTGTATTATTTAGATAAGAGAGAAGAGAGAAGCTGCTCTAATTAGCTGGATAAATCGTCCTCTGAGCTGGCTGGGCTTTCACATACTGAAGAATTACAAACAAGGGCAAAGCTGTTTGCAGGAAGAAAAGAGCAGCCTGAAACTTCAGTGCATGGGGGAAAGAAACACACAAATGATCTCTTGAGATTCAAAAGGAATGCTGTATACAGCCTGCTTATGTATGGATGTATTTTCTATGTGTGGACATACTGTACATCAACCTACTTCCTGTTTTGGTGGCCATTTTGTTTGTTTACAAACAAACTTTTTAAAACCGTTTTTAACCACTTTTAATGCGGAGAGGAGCGGCGAAATTGTGACAGAGGGTAATAGGCGATGTCCCCTAACGCACTGGTATGTTTACTTTTGAGCGATTTTAACAATACAGATTCTCTTTAAAGAGAATCTGTATTGTTAAAATCGCACAAAAGTAAACATACCAGTGCGTTAGGGGACATCTCCTATTACCCTCTGACACAATTTCGCCGCTCCTCGCCGCATTAAAAGTGGTTAAAAACAGTTTTAAAAAGTTTGTTTATAAACAAACAAAATGGCCACCAAAACAGGAAGTAGGTTGATGTACAGTATGTCCACACATAGAAAATACATCCATACACAAGCAGGCTGTATACACCCTTCCTTTTGAATCTCAAGAGATCATTTGTGTGTTTCTTTTCCCCCTGCATCTCTCATGCACTGAAGTTTCAGGCTGCTTGTTTCTTCATGCAAACAGCTTTGCCCTTGTCTGTAATTCTTCAGTATGTGAAAGCCCAGCCAGCTCAGAGGACGATTTATCCAGCTTGTAAAAGATAAGAGAGAAGAGAGAAGCTGCTCTAATCCTAAATAACACACAGGCAGTGTGCATACAGGGGCCTGGAAGGGGGAGTTCATAGCAGAACCACAACACTGAAGAACTTGGCAGCCTTCCAGACACAGGCTGACAAGTCTGACAAGAGAGAGATAAGTTGATTTATTACAGAGATGGTGATAGTAGAACGTGCTGCAGTAAGCCAGAACACATTAGAATAGCTTTTTGAACTTGTAGGATGATAAAAAACAGAATGCAATTTTTGTTACGGAGTCTCTTTAAGGGAAAATAACATGTGGTAGGGAAGAAGTTAATGTAGTATTTGGCTTTAGTTGAGGGTAGGATAATGTTTATCCACGTGATTCGCGCGGTGGAGCGCACAAGAAGCCAACCCGGGACCCGACCTGGCGAGGTCGGGTTCTGCAGCGGAGAAGACCGGGAGTCACTGGAGCTGCGGCGAGGGCACAGGACGACTGCCACGGGCTGGAGGAAGCCCCAGGTAAGTGGATCTTTTTTTTTTCGTAGCTTGGATGTGTCCTTTAAGGGTAGGTTGGTGTTGGGCATCTTTTCCAGAATTGAAAGTGAAAGGTAGGTTAGAGGTAGTTGCTGGGTGAGGGTAGGTGATGGATTAGATTTAGTTTAGCGGTAGGTGTCAGGTTAGGGTAGGTTACAGTAACTGTAAGCTAGAGTTGGGAATACGGAAGGTTTGAGTAAGTCAGGTGTTAGCGAAGTGTTGGGTGTCAGGAGAGACTAGGTTAGTGTTAGGAATCAGGTGGAGATAGATTATTGTTCGGTGTCTGGTGATAGTTTTCCTGCAGCTGCTCAGATTGTTCGTTAATCACTGATTGCTGTAGATAAGACCAAGCAAACCCAGAACAGAGTTTTTCTGAGCACGATTCATTGGCTGTAATGAGAAGAGATGATTTTCATGCCTAAAGGGCTTTTTGAATTATAACTTGTTGACATAGCCTATTTATGCAATGGCATCTCCCAGTATTGTTGCGCTGTGACCTAGGGGAAACTTGGGATTTAGTAATTTTGTTTTACCCCAATGACATTGTAGGGCAAATATCTGGGCACTGAAGGGTAGGAAACGTGTTTTTTTTTTTATTTTTATTTTTATTATATGCTATGCCAGATTGTAATTCCCCTTTAATGCAAGAAAAAAAACAAAAAACAAAAATAAAAGGGCCAGTGTTATACCAGAGTATAGCGTTGTGGTGAGATGCTCCACCCCCTCACATCGCACCGTAACGCCAGAAAATAAATTCATGCGACCCTGTGGCAGGTTGCGCCAACAGGGTGATATGCATAGCTCCTCCCCCCGCACGCCGCTTGCATGCCCTTTGCCGCGCCTCGTCCAGCAACTGGACATAAAGTATGTCACTGGGATTCCCAGCTTCGTATTTGCGTTGTTGCGCGCATGCACGTCGCACCTCCGCCAGCAAATTAAGAATGTCTGGGTTGTACAGTGACTTCAATACATTCCACCGCTGCTGCTTGTCTGCGGAAGTCTGACAGTAATGTGCTGTTGACTTTGTGGCGCGTCGGCGGCGAATCGGATACTTCCGACGGACTCTTATAGTGTACTGGGCCCCATACACTTCTCTGTTGCGGTACCCTGCATGCAGAAAGCGTACCGCAACGCAAAAAAAGGTGTAAGTGTAAAAGGGGCCTCATGGTCGCCAAATAACACATACTGGTCACCCAAATACATCATAAGCATAAAAAGAAAACAAAGGTGTCATGTGAATCATCACATAGACTAGATAATAATACTTAAAGTGATACCAAAGCGAAAAAAAAGTATGATATAATGACTTGTATGTGTAGTACGGATAATTAACCACTTAAAGACAACTGGATGAATATATTTGTCCAGTGTATTTGTGAAGAGGGCACCACCAGGTTGTTACTAAATGAGGCACATGTGGTATCATTTTAACTGTGACGAGTTGTAGAATACATTTTGGTGTGTCTAAAAGCTGTGACCCACTTCACATGAAAAATAGGTAGGGACAAACTCCATCAAACATAAAAACTCATTTTCAGAATTGTGATCAAACTTGGGAAAGTTTTAGCAAAACTACAAGAGACATATGTGGTAACATTTTAACCGTGATAGGTAGTAGCATAGAGTTTAAAGAGTTTTAGTGTTGAGGCCCATGTCTCCTGTATTCTTTTTAGTCACAAACTGAATGAAAAGCAATTACATTTTCGCATATTCTGTACCAGAATAAAAGACTTGTAAAATGAAAACAAAGTGACAGAATATAAAAGAAAAAACAAAGTGACAGAATATAAAAGAAAAACCATATATTGTTACCTTAGGAAGCTGGCTTTTTAAATATGTATGCCATGAGGGTATATTATTATTATTTTTGCAAATAAGCTCTTGTAATCATCAATAGTGTACAAAGAGAAAGCAAAAAACAGAAAAAAGATACCTTTATGTCCAAGTACAATATTGTCACCATACATTGTGCTAAGAACATAATCTATATGTTGCAATAACCAGGCTGGATGGGCAAATACAATTAATGGGTTTAACTCCTATTCAGCACTGTTTAATGTAAAGCTATAATGGATGTAATTGGAGAAATAGTTTGTCTTTTCAATGTTTCCCTTATTTTCGCTTTAAAATACTTAGAAAATAAGGGGATTACTAAACAAACTTAAAACACACTAAAAGCCTAATTTGTCCTGAAAAAAACAATATAAAGATCATCTAGGTGTGATAAGTAGTAATCAAGTTATTGGCGAATAATTGGGATCAGCGCCTATATGTGACTATTGCTCTCGGGCTGAAGTGGTTAATAGAACATTAGTAGCAAAGAAAAGTTTTTCATATTTTTTTTCAGTTATATAGCTATTTTTATAACATTACATCATTGACCTCGATTCATAAAGCATTACCTTATGTGGTAATGCTGAAAACAGCAGACTTTCCCGAGCACTTAGCAAAGTGTCAATTCATAAAGGCTGTTACCGCATGAAAAGCTGACATTACCGACCAGGGAGATAAATTACCGACTTGGCTGTAGTTACCTCCAACACATGTCAGTAAATTGTCAGCAAATGTCAATTCATAAAGCCTGCAACAAGCGGTAAGCCTGACGGTAGTTACCGACACCTCTGGTGAGACATTAACAAGTTACCAAAACCTCTGATGAATGCAAAGTGCAGAGAGCCGAAGTCTGTTTGAGTCATCTGTGCAGAGAACCAGACAGCCGTCTGTGTGAGTCATTTGTGCGAGTTATTTGTGCAGGCAGGGAAAGTCTGTGCGAGTCATTTGTCTGCGTCATTTGTGCAGGCAGGGAAAGTCTGTGCGAGTCATCTGTCTGCGTCATTTGTGCAGGCAGGGAAAGTCTGTGCGAGTCATCTGTCTGCGTCATTTGTGCAGGCAGGGGAAGTCTGTGCGAGTCATCTGTCTGCGTCATTTGTGCAGGCAGGGGAAGTCTGTGCGAGTCATCTGTCTGAGTCATTTGTGCAGGCAGGGGAAGTCTGTGCGAGTCATCTGTCTGCGTCATTTGTGCAGGCAGGGGAAGTCTGTGCGAGTCATCTGTCTGCGTCATTTGTGTAGGCAGGGGAGGTCTGTGAGAGTCATCTGTCTGTGTCATTTGTGCAGGCAGGGGAAGTCTGTGCGAGTCATCTGTCTGCGTCATTTGTGCAGGCAGGGAAAGTCTGTGCGAGTCATCTGTCTGCGTCATTTGTGCAGGCAGGGGAAGTCTGTGCGAGTCATCTGTCTGCGTGATTTGTGCAGGCAGGGGAAGTCTGTGTGAGTCATCTGTCTGCGTCATTTGTGCAGGCAGGGGAAGTCTGTGCGAGTCATCTGTCTGCGTCATTTGTGCAGGCAGGGGAAGTCTGTGCGAGTCATCTGTCTGAGTCATTTGTGCAGGCAGGGAAAGTCTGTGCGAGTCATCTGTCTGCGTCATTTGTGCAGGCAGGGGAAGTCTGTGCGAGTCATCTGTCTGCGTCATTTGTGCAGGCAGGGGAAGTCTGTGCGAGTCATCTGTCTGAGTCATTTGTGCAGGCAGGGGAAGTCTGTGCGAGTCATCTCTCTGCGTCATTTGTGCAGGCAGGGGAAGTCTGTGCGAGTCATCTGTCTGCGTCATTTGTGCAGGCAGGGGAAGTCTGTGCGAGTCATCTGTCTGCGTCATTTCTGCAAGTCATTTGTGCCGGGCAAAAGAGAGAATCGCCACACTGCTCTACTCTACCGCTCAATGGGCTGTGGTAATTTACCGACCTCCAAAGGCAGCTGGGGAAATCTTTATGAATTAGCACACAGACCGGGAGAATACCGAGTGCAGTATTTTCCCGACAAGATTTTTTTTTTTATCGCACTGCTTTTTATGAATCGAGGCCATTCTGTCATATTTGCAATTACAAACAACACTCTGTATTTTAAACTATGAAACAGAGCAGAGCTAATCCTTTGAACTCCCCTGCAGCAAAAACTTTTATGAAGCTGTTTTCACTGTTTCTTTGATGTAAAAAGTGCTCCAGAAAATTGGACTATCTCAGACCCAACTTTTCTGCATAAATAACTGACGTTTTAACTCTTCCAGTACTGGAAACAATGAGACTCTTTCCATTGCTACTAATATTCTAATTCTTAGCTGTACTACACATACGATTCATTATAAAAATAAGTTTATTTTCACTTCATATTCTCTTTAATTGGATTAGGTGATAGATCTACTATATCCATTTTTGTAAGTATTATTTGTAGTCCTATTCAGGCATTTCTTGATGTTGCCCAGCTATACAGCAAATACTAATTGATTACTGCTCACTGAGGTTTTGGACTATGGGTGGATGTTTTTTCTTTATTTGCAACAATGCAATCATCTCATGTATGTGTGTGTAAGTGTACTTTCTATTTCCTCCTCCCTCCCCTATTTTCTCTATAAATAGCTATAGTTATACTTTCCTGTGGCTATCGGACTAAAAGTGGTTAGATGCTGGCAGATTGCCACCCGATTACACCAAAAGATAGATCAATCTCTTTTTTTTTTTTTTTTTGCCTTTTTTATTGTTTTTAAACAACACAATAATATAAGAGCTAGCATTAATATAAGAGCTAGCATTAATATAGATCCATCTTTTATCGAAATCTTATCAGATACAGATTACTACTGCCACACATGGTTCCCATTCATTGATCTAAGTCCCTGGCAGAAAAAACAGGTCTTTATGCACAAAAAAATGTTTCCCGTCCTCTTTATGGTTCCTGTAACCGAGAGCGTTCCCTTCCAAGAAAAAAAAAAAATTCACTGTGGTCATCATGTGGCTAAATAGTAAAAATACACCCACATACATTTTTTTAAAGTAAATAAACATATATTATTACATTTAAAATTACCCAAATAAAATTTTTAAGTAAAAAAAAAATGTACAATAAAAAAAAAAACATAAATAGTTACCTAAGGGTCTGAACTTTTTTTAATATGCATGTCAAGAGAGTATATTACTATGATTTTTTTTAAATTATAAGCTTGTAAATAGCGATGGACGCAAATTGATAAAATGCACCTTTATTTCCAAATAAAATATTGGCGCCATAAATTGTGATAGGGACATAATTTAAACAGTGTAATAACCAGGACAAATGGGAAAATAAAATACATGGGTTTTAATTACGGTAGCATGTATTCATTTCAAACTATAATGGCCAAAAACTGAGAAATATTTTTTTTTTCAATTTATTTCTTAATCTTCCTCTTAAAATGGATTTAGAATAAAATAATTGTTAGCAAAATGTCCCACCCAAGGAAAGCCTAATTGGAGTGGTTAAGGTGCCCATACTGGGCAGATCGACCAAGAGACAGACCTCTCTCTGAGTAGACAGAGACCTGTTGCATTGCCCATGCACTGCAGGCTGATTCCTAACCTCTCAGGAATCGGCCTTGTGACACCGCATCCACTACCTTGCCGACTTTTCTGCATCTTCCCCAAGTGTAACATGGTGCCCTGTGCGTGAAGACTTTACCTGTCGTCGTGGAAGACGCTCACAGGTAAAGTATTCCCAGCATGGGACACCGGGGGGGGAAAGGCACATTTTTACACTAGGGGGGAAAGCACCAGGGGTTCTGTCGCGTTTGTCACACATCCGGATATCACATGCCGTTACCACCATGCATCGGATCGAGCATGTCGACCCTACATCTTGCAGTATGTCCTACTGATTTTACAATGGGCAAACACTGCCTAAATCATTTATAAGGAATTATTGTAAACATTAAAGTGAACCTCTGGACTAAAAATCTACTCAGCAGAACTGAAAAGGCTTGGTGTTTCTTTAACAGTTTCACAGCACCAGAACTTTGTTTTTCTTACCAAAGCATCATTTTTAGCTGCATGTTTAGCTAAGCTCCACCCATCAAAAAAAACTGCCCGGGCTTTTTTTCCCTGATGCTGTGTAAAGCATGATGGGATTTCCTATGTTGTTGTTCACGTTGCCTAGCAACTAGGAGGGGTGATCAGCACACAGGACAGTTGGAACTGTGTCTCATGCTCCCTGTCACCTCCTTTCAACCAAAAAGATGGCTGCCCTCATGAAATCAAACATTTGCCTGTTCTTTTAAAACAGGGTGGGTAAGAGATTATATTACCTATCTATTTTAATTAACATAACTAATGTAACTTAAAGGGAACCAGAGATGAACGTTTCACACAAAATAAACATATCAGTTGATAGCTTGTAAAGAATAAATGCTCTACCTGATAATTTCGCCGCTCTGGTGTGCTTTTTTAGTGCTTTTTATCCATTATTGCTCCAGGAAAAATCAAATATGGCCGCCGGCTCATATCCCTTCTCCTTCCGGGTTATCAGTTGTTCTGGATGTGCTGTGTAGGCTATATGAGACTATGCTGTTATCTAGGCTAAATGCAGCCTTTCATCTATGTGCTTTCATTTTGGTATGATGTACAGCTGCCTGTAGGAAGTGTCTCTCATAGGAATGAAACTGCCGTTATTATCAGTATCTAGTGCACACAGAGCACACAGGGATCATATTACAGCCACAGAGCTTCTCTCTCAGGAGCAGCAGCCTCTCCCATATCCTCACAGCTCTCAGTATGCAAAGCAGGAAATCTAAGCCAGGAGAGGGGAAGGCTTGGGCTTGAAAAGACTCCACAGAAGAGTGACTCAGCTATAATGATTCCAGGTCAAACCTCGACTGAATAGTCGATGGATTCTTATCACAGTTGCTAATAGACTAATTAAGCAGATAACAATGAAACTAAAAGCAGGGTAGGTGTTTACTGTCATGTTCCCACTGATAAATGTAATAAAATACATGAGGGTGCTTCATCTCTGGTTCTCTTTAATGACAGTATGTTTGTTTAGGCTGAAATTCCTCTTTAAGCATTTTTTTTCCATTACGTTATTTTCACTGCAGAAGCTCTGGTAAAAAAGAGATATTTACTTAAACAGAGGGAAGCCTCCAGATTCTAGTGAGGCTTCTCTCTGCAATCTGATGTCCCCCTTTATTCAGCGCCGCCCCCCCCCCCCTCCACATCGGGGCCGCGCTGCTTTCTTGTTACGCGTGCAGCTCTGCAGTAGCCATGCATGCGCAGTGGCACAGAGCGGTTCGTATACGAGCGGCCCTGGCTTACTGCACATGCACAGGCATGATTGCGCGGCTACTGCGCTGACGTGCTGATGGAAGAGAAGGTGCGCGGTTCGGGTACACTTACATAGGGATCAGATATAATCCCCTTACATCTAAAGGTTTGTACACACATCCAACAAAGTGCACAACCAACACCACGACAAACTGTTTACATGACTTGTATTTTCCATGCACAAACCAACTGAATGACCAACCCATTAACATACTGCGTGCAAACGAAACAACTGACTGCAACACATAGCTGCATGCAAAAGAATTCTGCATGGTCTTTGTGTGTGTGTGACCCTGATGTTACACAGGACAGAATTACAGTGGAACTGAACCTGCATTGCTTCCACTTCACGTTCATTTTACAGAATAGAGAACTGATACTAAGGGGAAGCCAATGGTACCTTAAAAATGCATACTTGGTTCCTGTTACGATATCTCCCTGGGTTACAGGCTGGAGCTTATGATAGTAATTTGGTGCTGACCGTGGCATGCGTCTGTGTCATAACCCATGCCCTGTAGCCTGCCGAGGCATTTAAATTCCTTCCCATCTATTCCAGTCATCGGCGTGCCAATCCTAAGGGCGGAGACTTGGGAATCTTATAGCATCATCCCTTGCATGATCCTCTGGAGGAGATCCTAAATCATCAGCTGGCCACTTCTTAAAAGTAAGCCTGGAACCTCCAGCCCCCTGCAGTGCGTGGGTTCCATTGGTGTCCTCCCAGCTCACTCCAATGTCCTACTGTCAGCCCTGGTAGTCGAAGACTACGTCGCACACACGGCCCTCCTTGGTTGCGCTTCCATGGCTGGAAGCGGTCTGTGCCTGCGCAGTTAATTAAGGCTTGTAATGCGCAGTAGTCCCTGACTGGCTCATATAGGGACTTTATCTGGGCTGCCAGAAGTAAAATGGAAGGGGCCAGGAAGACACTTTGGTAGGCTGGAGGATGCCCCAGGTAAGTAAAAATCCTTTTTGTCTTCTTATTTCCACCCTTTGTTCTCTTCTGTATATTCTCTTTCACTGACTTCACCTAAACCTCTTCCCTTTCACTGACTTCACCTCATCTCTTCTTCTTTCCACCCTTCATTCTCTTCTGCATCTTTTCTTCCATGGACTACCCCTTTCCTCTTCTTCTTCCTACCCTTTCTCTTCTGCATCTTATCTTCTATTGACCTCACCTAATTTTCCTCTTTACCTCCTTCATTCTCTTCTGTATCTTCTCTTCCACTGACCTCACCTAATCTCTTCTTCTTTCCAACCTTAAAGAGAATCTGTACTCTCAAATTCTTACAATAAAAAGCATACCATTCTATTCATTATGATCTCCTGGGCCCCTCTTTTCCATTTCCGCCGCAATCCTGGCTTTTAATCGCCAGTTTTAGGCAGTGTTTGCAAACAAGAAACATGGCCGCTAACCAGGAAGTGGTGTGTGTGTGTGTGTGTGTGTGTGTGTGTGTGTGTGTGTGTGTGTGTGTGTGTACGTACAGTGGTGTGAGAAACTATTTGCCCCCTTCCTGATTTTTGCATGTTTGTCACACTTAAATGTTTCTGCTCATCAAAAACCGTTAACTATTAGTCAAAGATAACATAATTGAACACAAAATGCAGTTTTAAATGATGGTTTTTATTATTTAGTGAGGAAAAAAACTCAAAATCTACATGGCTCTGTGTGAAAAAGTGATTGCCCCCCTTGTTAAAAAATAACTTAAAGGTAGTTTATTACACCTGAGTTCAATTTCTGTAGTCACCCCCAGGCCTGATTACTGCCACACCTGTTTCAATCAAGAAATCACTTAAATAGGAGCTATCTGACACAGAGAAGTAGACCAAAAGCACCTCAAAAGCTAGACATCATGCCAAGATCCAAAGAAATTCAGGAACAAATGAGAACAAAAGTACTGTAATTGAAATCTATCAGTCTGGTAAAGGTTATAAAGCCATTTCTAAAGCGTTGGGACTCCAGTAAACCACAGTGAGAGCCATTATCCACAAATGGTAAACACATGGAACAGTGATGAACCTTCCCAGGAGTGGCCGGCCGACCAAAATTACCCCAAGAGCGCAGAGAAAACTCATCCGAGAGGCCACAAAAGACCCCAGGACAACATCTAAAGAACTGCAGGCCTCACTTACCTCAATTAAGGTCAGTGTTCACGACTCCACCATAAGAAAGAGACTGGGCAAAAACGGCCTGCATGGAAGATATCCAAGGCGCAAACCACTTTTAAGCAAAAAGAACATTAAGGCTCGTCTCAATTTTGCTAAAAAAACATCTCGATTGCCAAGACTTTTGGGAAAATACCTTGTGGACCGACCAGACAAAAGTTGAACTTTTTGGAAGGTGCGTGTCCCGTTACATCTGGCGTAGAAGTAACACAGCATTTCAGCAGAAGAACATCATACCAACAGTAAAATATGGTGGTGGTAGTGTGATGGTCTGGGGTTGGTTTGCTGCTTCAGGACCTGGAAGGCATGCTGTGATAGATGGAACCATGAATTCTACTGTCTGCCAAAAAATCCTGAAGGAGAATGTCCGGCCATCTGTTCGTCAACTCAAGCTGAAGTGAACTTGGGTGCTGCAGCAGGACAATGACTCAAAACACACCAGCAAATTCACCTCTGAATGGCTGAAGAAAAACAAAATGAAGACTTTGGAGAGGCCTAGTCAAAGTCCTGACCTGAATCCTATTGAGATGTTGTGGCATAAACTTAAAAAGGCGGTTCATGCTAGAAAACCCTCAAATAAAGCTGAATTACAACAATTCTGCAAAGATGAGTGGGCCAAAATTCCTCCAGAGCGCTGTAAAAGACTCGTTGCAAGTTATCACAAATGCTTGATTGCAATTATTGCTGCTAAGGGTGGCCCAACCAGTTATTAGGTTCAGGGGGCAATTTCTTTTTCACACAGGGCCATGTAGGTTTTGAGGTTTTTTTCTCACTAAATGATAAAAAACATAATTTAAAACTGCATTTTGTGTTCAATTATGTTATCTTTGACTAACAGTTAATGGTTTTTGATGAGCAGAAACATTTAAGTGTGACAAACATGCAAAAGAATAAGAAATCAGGAAGGGGGCAAATAGTTTTTCACACCACTGTATACCCTCTTTCCCTGAAAATAAGACTTACCCTGAAAATAAGCCCTAGCTGGAATTTTGCGCATGCTTCAAATATAAGCCCTGCCCCAAAAATAAGCCCTAGCGGGAGTTAAAGTGGAGGAAGAGGCAGCCAGTAAGTGGGGACACAGTGGTGCAGTGCCAATCGGGCACTGATCCTGTCACCCCAGCACCCAGCAAGGTTTTCAGTTGTGCAGGGAAGACAGGACAGGTGCCTGATCAGTACAGTAGCATTACTTTCAAATCCATGAACATCACAGTACAAAGGAACAGGAAATGTTCTGCTGAGAGACTCTTCCTAATAGAAATATAAGACATCCCCTGAAAATAAGCCCTAGCACATCTTTTAGAGCAAAAATTAATATAATACACTGTCTTATTTTCGGGGAAAGACGATATACACACACACGCACGCACGCACGCACGCACGCACGCACGCACGCACGCACGCACGCACGCACACACACACACACACACACACACACACACACACACACACACACACACACACACACACACACACACACATATATATATACATTGTATATTATCATGTTACAGTGTTCTAGTTTTTATTACATAGTGAATTATTTGCACTCCAGTCTGGATTTCTCACAGTTCTCTTCTTCTTCGTCTTCTTTTTCTTCTTCTCCTCCTCCTCCTCCTCCCCCCCTCCTCCTCCTCCCCTCACATTCCTCCCACCTTCCTTCAGCATGCTGTCAGTTTTACATTTCCTTTTAGGCTATGTGATTTTAATTCTTTATGCAAATTAAAATGTGTTCCATTACCAGGCACTATCTCTTACTTTAAAGGGGCGCTATGGCGAAAAATTGTAAAATTTAAAATATGTCCAAACATACAAATAGGAAGTACATTTTTTTCCAGGTTAAAATGAGCCATAAATTACTTTTCTCCTATGTTGCTATCACTTACAGTAGGTAGTAGAAATCTGACAGAAGTGACAGGTTTTGAACTAGTCCATCTCTTCATAGGGGATTCTCAGGGATTTATTTATTTTCAAAAGCACTTAGTGAATGGCAGTTGCTCTGTCCAACTGCCAAAACTGTGTAGGGAGCAGGGAGGCTGGCCAGCATCATTGTCTAAATTATTTTTAGGGAATATCTTTATAAAGAATAAAAGCCTTGCTGAGAATCCCCTATGAAGAGATGGACAAATCCAAAACCTGTTGGTTCTGTCAGATTTCTACTGCCTACTGTAAGTGACAGCAACATAGGAGAAAAGTCATTTATGGCTAATTTTACTATGGAAAAAACGTACTTCTTATTTGTTTGTTTGCACGTATTTTAAATTTTACAATTTTTCAGCCTTGTGCCCCTTTAAGGGCCTGAGCCCGCTGATGCAGTTGTGTCCACTTTTCAGTTACACATCAATGTTACAGATGCTGAAAAGCGGAGAGAAGCGGACACAACTGCGTCAGTGGGCTCAGGCCCTCACTGTATGTTTAAAGAGGAACTCCAGCCTAAACAAACATACTGTCATTAAGTTACATTAGTTATGTTAATTAAAACAGATAGGCAATATAATCTCTTACCTACCCTGTTTTAAAAGAACAGGCAAATGTTTGATTTCATGATGGCAGCCATCTTTTTGGTTGAAAGGAGGTGACAGGGAGCACGAGACACAGTTCCAACTGTCCTGTGTCTTTAGCACCTCTCCCAGTTGCTAGGCAATGTGAATAACAACATAGGAAATCCCATCATGCTCTGCACAGCATCAGGGAAAAAAAGCCTGGGCTTTTTTTCTTTGATGGGTGGAGCTTAGCTAAATATTCAGCTAAAAATGATGCTTTGGTAGTGAAAACAAAGTTCTGATGCTGTGAAACTGTTAAAGAAACGCCAAGCCTTTTCAGTTCTGCTGAGTAGATTTTTAGTCCGGAGGTTCACTATAATATTTCTAGTATAACAGTTTCAGTATTTCTGTGTTTGGAACCAGAATTTGAACAGGCTAATATGCTGAAGTTCCCCTTCCTATGCAATTAGCAAAATCATCTGGCTGCAAAGAACCCTTCCTGTGCTGATGATGGACGCGGAAACATACTCAGCTAATGTCCATTTGTTGTAAGCAAGCCACACAGTGGTCGGTAAAGCCTGGTACTCGCATCCAATTGTGATTGACCAATTGAAACTGTCACAAAGCATGAGGGCCAACAGATTTTGAATACTATTATCAGATTGTGTAGGTAAACGATCATACTACATGGAGGTGGTACAATTGGCCAATTGCTGACAAAGTTGAAGGTGTGTGCCAAGCTTAACAGCTGAGCCAGCAAGCGGTTGATCACTGCCTGATCGGAAGTCGATTGGGTACTAGTGATTGATGTTCCGCCTTGCCCTTAACAATCAAATTTCAGCAGAAACCCCATTGAAAATAAGCTGAACCGGTGCTCCGAGAAATGGGTTAAGGTAATGGGGCTGTGGGCATAGTGACCATGCTGATCTCCCCTGCTTTGCACCTGGTGTTTTTGGTTATGTAAGGTGGTGGGGCTCAGAGTCTGTGGCAGGGAAGCTGCTGAATAACTCGACACTAGGCACATGCCTATGTTGCCTTGTGAATGGTCAGGCTGTGGCTATCTCTGCGAGCTTTATTCCACTAGATGCAGAACAAAGCTACAATGCATGAAGTCCCCCAACACACCTTGAATGGGGCAGATCTGATCAAAGTGATAAAATCTGCCAAATATAATGACCTGTTTGTGGCCACCTTAAAGAGCACCTGAAGTGAGAGGGATGTAGAGGCTGGCATATTTATTTCCTTTTAAACAAGGCACATTGCCTGGCTTTCCTACTGATCCTCTGCCTCTAATACTTTTAGTCATAGACCCCGAACAAGCATGCAGATCAGATGTTTGTCTGAAACCTAACTACATTTGCTGTGTGCTTCAGATACTACTGCAGTAAGGAATATCAGCAGGACTGCCAAGTAACTGGTATTGTTTAACCACTTGGGTCTATCTGGACGGATGTATCCGATCAGATCGCCTGCCCTGCTGCCGATGAGGCGGGCACGCGATCATGCGTGCTCCCGCTGCCTTCTGTTAGCCCAGAGATCAATGAATGGGAACACAGTTCCATCATTGATCGAAGTCTCCTTATGAAAGACTGACACCGTCAGCGAGACGGCTCCGTCTTTCATAAATCCCCTTCTGCCCCATCCACGCTTTACTTCCGCTTGCTCCCATTCATTCGATAACTTTTACTACTTATCACACCTAAATGATCCATATATTGTTTTTTTCAAGACAAATTAGGCTTTTAGTGTGTGAAAATTTTGTTTAATAATTACCTTATTTTCTATGCATTTTAAAAGGAAATTGAGGTAAAAAAAAAAAGAAAAAACACACTATTTCTCCTTTACATCCATTATAACTTTACAATAAACAGAGCTAACTAGAAGTTAAACCCACAAATTGTATTTGCTTATCCATTCTGGTTATTGAAACATTTGGTTATTGCAACATTTAGATTATGTCCCTAACACAATCTATGGTGACAATATTGTATTTGTTTTTTTGTTTCTCCTTGTACACTATCAATAATTATGAGTCCTTATTTGCAAAAATAATAGTAATATACCCTCATGGCATACATATTTAAGAGTTCCTAAGGTAACAATACATGTTTTTTCTCTTCTATTCTATCACTTTGTTTTCATTTTACAAGTCTTTTATTTTGGTACAGAATATTTATTTATTTATTTATTGTATTTATAAAGCGCCAACATATTACGCAGCACTGGACATGAATATATGAAATTGTAATTACTTTTGATTCAGTATGTGACTAAAAAGAATACACAAGACATGGGCCTCAACCCTAAAACGCTCTAAACGCTATTCTACAACTTATCCGGGTTAAACTGTTACCACATATGTCTCTTGTAGTTTTGCTAAGACTTTGCCAAGTTTGATCATAAGTTTAAAAATTACTTTGTTGGATTAAGTTTGTCCCTACCAATTTTTTATGTGACGTGGGTCCTAGCTTTAAGACACACCAAAATGTATTCTACAACTCCTCAGGATTAAAATACTACATGAGCCTCATTTAGTAAAAAAAAAACTTATGGTGCACTTTCCACAACTACACTGGACAAATATATCCGTCCAATTAAGCTTAAGTGGTTAAAGCTAAACACAGATGCTGGTGAAGTGCTGCACAAAATAATCTCTTGTGATTGCCATAGTGGACCGTTTACTCGTGATCCGCACAGATGTGATGTCAGATCCTGCTGATTAATCTACGCTGTCCTATGGAAAGGGGAGGGGGAACAGGAAGTACACATTAGCGTTTAGCCGAGTATTTAATCGGGGGGGGGGGGGGATTGGGGAGGAGGAGTGGGAAACCTTTACTCATATAATATTGTCACCCAAGACAATCCACAAATGTTGATTAAATTCTATCACGTGAATAGAACTTTATGCTAGGCACACACTGAGATTTTCTGGCAGATTTTATTTATTTATTGAATTTATAAAACCCCAACATATTACGCAGCGCTGGACATTAGTTTAGGTTACAGACAATATTTAGGGGTGACATACAGCAATACAGGAATACAAGAAAAACCAGATCACACAGCACAGTATGAGTACAAGGTAATATGCTTTGTCAGTCATTGGATGGGAGCATGGAGATTAGGCAAGTTAGGTTCACTCAGATGCATAGAGCATGGGTGTACAGTAATGGAGGCGCATGATCAGGTAGGACACAATAGGAGGAGGACCCTGCCCAAAGGCTTACAATCTAGAGGGAGAGGTAGGGACACAAAAGGTAGGGGACCAGAGTTCAGGTGCGGGTTTAGAGCACTTGTGAGGGGTAGTAGGCCAGAGTGAAAAGGTGAGTTTTGAGGGCCTTCTTGAAGATGTTGAAGGAGGGGGCTGACCTAATGGGTGGAGGTAGGGAGTTCCATAGTGTTGGAGCAGCTCTTGAGAAGTCCTAGAGGCGTGCATGGGATTGGGTGATGTGGGGGCGGTCAGGCGAAGTTCATTATTGGAAGAGCGGAGTGAGCGGCTAGGTGTGTACCTCTGAATAAGATCGGAAATGTAGGTTGGACAGGTTTTGTGGACAGATTTGTAGGTCAAACACAATATCTTAAATCTGATTCTGGACTGGATAGGAAGCCAGTGGAGGGATTCACGGAGGGGAGCCGCCCTGGTGGAGCGATGGGAGGAGTGGATAATTCTGGCTGCCGCATTCATGATGGACTGCAGCGGGGCTATATGGGTCATAAGGAGACCAGACAGAAGAGCATTGCAGTAGTCAAGCCGGAAAATTATGAGGGCATGGATGAGGAGTTTGGTGGTGGCAGAGGTCAGATCGATTATTTCTAACATGTCCGATCTGATTTCCGAACGATTTCCAATGGGAGTGAATCGAAATCGATCGGAAATCAGATCGGACATGTTGGAAATAATCGATCTGACAGTAAATCTGCCAGAAAATCTCACAGTGTGTACCTTGCATAATGCAATACCCTCTGGATGAAAACCAGGATCCTTTGCCAGTTCTGAATATTTACCATAGATTTACTTCTACACGTGGATGCTGAAAGCTCTGCTACCCTTTAAGCCATTCTACCTCCCATCTCCCCCATTTAACCATTTATCGTTCCACTTTTCCCTGCCGCGACTTTATCCTCTGTGCGCCTGGCTCAATGTCGCTCTGCTGTCTCTGTGCTCCCCTTGCTGGCTGCATGTTCGGCCCATTCCTCCCTGCATTGAATTCTTCATGACCCTCAGGGCCTTTTTTCCGCTCGCTAGGCTTTGAAGTGTTTGCCCGGAGATTGACTGACAAGGAAGTTTTTTAGCAGCGGCACCAGGGGGAACGGACAAGGGGTGGGGGGGAGTGGGGGAAAGAAAGGGCACCGGCTTTGAACTAAAGATCTTTGAGTTTGGGAGATGCTGGATTCAGTTATCTCCTTCACTATGTTAATTATTCACCACGATAATTGGGGGGGGAACACTAAAGAGGGGAGAGGAGGTTATTAAAAAATTCCAGCACTAACACGCTACACAAACCTCATTTTTCCAGAGCGCATAAAAGAAAGACTGTGTTTAAAAAGGGGGCTAGTGTGTTTTCAGGGAGGGAGAGAGAGAGGGGCCCTGTCTAAGCCGTTTCGCTTTTTTGTTGTTTTTTTTTTTTCTTTCTTTTTTTTCCTCTAAATAGTGAAATCTGTACAGATGAAACATCAAAGTCCTGGCTGGTGTCCTCTCCCCGAGTTTTGACCATGTCTGGTACTCCGTAATTAAACTCTACGGAAAGCTGTCTTTTGTTTTCTCGATGGCATGCAACCTTACACAATACAGAGTGAGGGAAGAAAATAGCGAATGTTAAAAGCCCCCCCACCAAAGAGACCGCTGTCCCGTTTTCAAGGGCTGCTCTCATCTGACCCGTTAGCGCCGGCCGCAGCGTCAGCGGTGACCAGCGTAATTAGCGCAGCCTTTGAGCTGCGGGCCAAGTATACCCCTTATTACTGTGAGAGACAGAGGTTAGGGCTCGATGATTAAAAGACTGATGTAATGGACGGTTTTAAATGAAGGTTGGTTCCAAACGATCTGCCGCTGGATCGAATTGGGTGAAAAGCGAGATCTAATCCTTATGTAATGGAAGAACCTTAAAGGAAAAAAAAGCACTGCACAAATCGTCCTGGCACTAACTGTAAAGATGCAACTGCTGCAACACTACAAGGCAACCATTGTTATGCTAATCGTTCTATTGTCTGGGCTCATTGGGTAGCTGTCTAGTCTAAATGCTCATAAGTGTGAACTTATTTGGTCAAAAGAAAAAAAAATTCTGTATGATGGGGACTGTCGGCTTCCACGGTGGGAATTCTGTAAATTGCATTACATGCACAACTGATATTGCTTAAAGAGAATCTGTATTGTTAAAATCGCACAAAAGTAAACATACCAGTGCGTTAGGGGACATCTCCTACTACCCTCTGACACAATTTCGCCGCTCCTCGCCGCATTAAAAGTGGTTAAAAACAGTTTTAAAAAGTTTGTTTATAAACAAACAAAATGGCCACCAAAACAGGAAGTAGGTTGATGTACAGTATGTCCACACATAGAAAATACATTCATACACAAGCAGGCTGTATACACCCTTCCTTTTGAATCTCAAGAGATCATTTGTGTGTTTCTTTCCCCCTGCAGTTCTCATGCACTGAAGTTTCAGGCTGCTTGTTTCTTCCTGCAAACAGCTTTGCCCTTGTCTGTAATTCTTCAGTATGTGAAAGCCCAGCCAGCTCAGAGGACGATTTATCCAGCTTGTAAAAGATAAGAGAGAAGAGAGAAGCTGCTCTAATCCTAAATAACACACAGGCAGTGTGCATAGAGGGGCCTGGAAGGGGGAGTTCATAGCAGAACCACAACACTGAAGAACTTGGCAGCCTTCCAGACACAGGCCGACAAGTCTGACAGGGGAAAGATACATTGATTTATTACAGAAACAGTGATAGCAGAAAGTGCTGCAGTAAGCCAGAACACATTAGAATAGCTTTTTGAACTTGTAGGATGATAAAAAACAGGATGCAATTTTTGTTACGGAGTCTCTTTAATGACCGCTGCAGATACTAAATGACTATCTGTGTCTCTTCTGCTCTTCTGCCAGACTCTAGGTTAACATAAGAGGGGCACAACAGTGTTAGACAGTCATGCAGTGCTGTCAACTTTACAGAGACTCGATAGGGAAAGAGAGCTGTAGCTCTGCAAACAAATGTTGAATGAAGTTTTTAAGGAGAACTCACTCATAGCTGCAATTTTGCAGCACTTCCTGAGTTTAGGTACATTTTATTATTCAGGTTCCCCCACATTGCCTCTATGCCCAGTCTAGCTAAATGAGCACTTTTGCATCACAAAATCTGAGCCAGGGCGCACTATCTGCATGGAGTTATTATTTTATTTTTATTAGCTGCTTGTGTAGCCCTCTGTCCCTCTAAAGGCTCATACACACGGGGTACGGCCGTCGCCGCAACCACGTGGCACGCGCGTGTTGCGGCGACGGTTCGTCCGTGTGTATGACGCGCGCGCCCCGAACCGTCGCCCGTCGGAGCTGTCGCCAGGCGATTGACATGTTCAATCGCCGGCTACAGTCGTCGCCGCAACCTCGCCGGAACTGTCGCTAGCCCCGCATGTGTATGCGGGCTAGCGACAGCTACCCACACACACCACACGGAGCTTCCGGCGGGGGGGAGGAAACTCGGCGACAGCTTCCGCCGCATCGCTAATCCCTCTGCTGCCGTGTGGATGCAGAGGGATTTGGCGACGAGCTGTCGCCGAACTGCCGCCGAACTGTCGCGCACACGCTCCCGTGTGCGGCGACAGCTACAATTGTACCCCCGTGGGTACTTAGCTTAATGGTCACTATCACATCCACGGCTGGCCACACTTCAAAGGTCCCATGTCTGAATCTTGCTCCTGGCCTCAGTGCATGCTGGCAGTTGTATGCAGCAATGCATGCCTGGAGCTGTAGTCTGTAGATGTGCATGCCTCTTGCACTGGGGAAGATGTGCATACTACCAGAGCTGGATTAAGGCTAAATGGGGCCCTAAAGCAAAGTAACTGATTTAGAATGGGAAGATGCAGCTGCTGTGTGCACAGTAACATGCCGGACACACCGGGGCAGCCACTCTACTGGTTGCTATGAGCAACAGCCCGCTTTCCTCTGCGGGTGCACAATGCAGGGAATAGCAGCGCCAACATGCAGAGGGAGAGATGAATGGCCGGGACGTTGTCACTCGGGGCACCCCTGTAAAGACTGCGCCAGATATCACAGACAGCAGCAGCACTTTCCCACTGCATCTCCAGCCTGGCAATAACAGAAAGCTCTGGACACCGCCAACCCGGAAGCCGCCCCCCAGACAGAATTACATAACCCCCCCCACCAAACAACCAATTTCCTCCCAAACTAGACAGCCACCATGCAGCCTCCAACCCCGTGAATACGGTAGTCTTGCAGAGAAGGGCAGCTGCAGCGGGGGAGAATGACAGCACCAGATGACTCACATTCACCTATTGCGATCCAAGCAATAAAGGTCCCGTCATCCGAAGCCCATCAGTCTACTATAGAGTGCCGCTGCTCTGTTACTACTTCCTACTTCCTGTCTGATCTGTGAATCAGGAAGTTCAGAGCAAGCAGCAGCACCGTAGAGGAGACAGATGGGTTTCGAATGATGGGACCTCTATCGCTTGTATCACGGATAGGTGAGTGGACGTCTATCATCTGCTGCTATCATTCTTGCTGCAGCTGTGGCTTTTGGTGGGAAGGGAGGGAGGAGCGGGCAGCAGCAGAGCGCACAGTAGCAGGAGAGGGACCCAGGAGGAGAGCCCGGCTCTGAAGACGGTCAGCAGCGGGCGGCGTCCTTTGACAGGATGGCGAGGGCTGGATTATGTGCTGATGGGGCCCCTTTGACTCTGAATGGGGCCCCAAGTGACTGCTTCTGTTTCCTGGTCGGTAATCCGGCCCTGAGCTCCTAGCATGCATTGCAGCTGGAAGCGAGCTTCAGATGCGGTCCTTTGAAGTGTGGCCAGCTGCAGACAAGATGGCGGCCATCACAGGTTGGGGGGGGGGGCTAGACAAGCAGCCCTCCCCCTATAGGTAACCAGTCATGCTCGGTGTTAAAAACCTCCCTTATGGGGGAGGTTCAACGTCAAGTTTTTTTTTTTTTTTTTTTTTTTACTCGACTTCCTTTATTGGCTGCCTCAGCTGGGGGGGGGGGGGGGGGGGGGTGTCTAGAGCATGGCTTTTCAACCCTGTCCTCAAGTACCACCAACAGTGCATGTTTTGCAGAAAACCACAAACCTGCACAGGTGAGGTAATTAGTGTCTCAGCAGAGCTGATTAGCTACCTCTGTGGATTTCCACAAAACATGCACTGTTGGTGGTACTTGAGGACAGGGTTGAAAAGCCCTGCTCTAGTGTGTGTTCAGTTATGGCATGTACACACTTGAAAGATAAATGAAAGATCTTAGACCAATTTTACCACCTTCCATGTAGTATGAGAGCCATACTCTACACAGTCTATTCTATTTAGCTGAACTCCACATCAGATAAAAACCTTTGCAAGATGCTGTACACATTCAAAAGATCCGTTCCTGCAAAATGCATTCATAGTCTATGAGATCTGCAGATCATCATACACACCTTGTTTAACGGACATTCATCTGCAGATCAGATCCACCAGGATGGATCTTCAGATCTGCAGATGATTGTCTGATCTGCAGATGAATGTCAGTTAGGGCTCGTTTCCACTATCGCGAATCTGCATGCGTCCAACGCATGCAGATCCGCACATGTAATACAAGTGGATGGGCCTGTTTCCACTGTAGCGTTGTTGAGGTGCGTTTTTTTCAGCGTGAAAAAAACGCACAAAAGAGCCAACGATTTCGCCTGCGTCGGGAATCCGTGCGAATCGCCGCTAATGTATTTAATAGTAAAAACGCATGCGTTTGTTACATGCGTTTTTACCCGCGATTTCGCGTGCGATTTCGCACCTTTTTCAATTTTATTTAGCCCTGGCAGTGTCATGGTTAATTTCGCATGGCACCCTGCCATGCGAAATCGCGGGTAAAAACGCATGTGGAAACGCATCCGCATGCGTTTTTACAAGCGTCGGAATGCGGCCGAAATCGCGTCGCAACAGTGGGAACGAGCCCTAAAACAAGGCGTGTATGAGGATCTGCAGATCTAATAGACTATGAATGCATTTTTTTTTAAACTCTGTAAAATAGCATTTTGCTGCAGTACACTATGCTATATAGCGACCACTTCAGAGTAATTTGTGTATTACAGTCATCCCTAGGAAGATGGGGCAGAGGTGGTAAATTGTAAAGGTACCAAAAAGTAGGTGAAAAGTGTTTTGCTTGCTAGTGGTTTAAAAGGAAAAAAAACTAACTGACAAAAAGTGAATTGAATAAGGCTGTGGGAATTTAGAAAAGATGACTGTTCATAGTAATTCATACGTGACCTATATGTCTCTTCTCCTTTTCTCAGGCCCAGCTGTTTCCCGCTGCCGTCATTCATTTCGGATCACAGCAGAACCGGGGTAAGCCCACCATCCCACTTGTGGCCAAACTGTGCAGGTTCCTTATGGTATCCAAGTAATCTGACCACCTTCTATACTGGCTGACTGCCCGTAATACTGATCCTCTGCCCATTAGGCTTATTTCACGGGGATGTTTTAGTGCAGGATTTCTCATCTCAGTACTAAAGTTCTCCCAACAGTGCATGTTTTACAGAAAACCGCAATCATGCACAGGTGGGGTAATTAATAATAATATTTGTATAGCGCTTTTCTCCTGTCGGACTCAAAGCGCTCAAGAGCTGCAGCCACTGGGACGTGCTCAAGGGGCCACCCTGCAGTGTTAGGGAGTCTTGCCCAAGGACTCTTTACTGAATAAGTACTGACCCTAGCCAGGATTAGTGTCTCAGCAGAGCTGCCCCAGTATAGGTAGCAGGTATAGTTGCCCCAGTATAGGTAGTAAGTATAATTGCCTCCATAATATAGGTAGCAGTATTAGGTGCCACTGCTAGGAGGGGGGGGGGGGCGATATCCTCTCTCCCTCCACATGAGCCTCCATCCTGTGCCCCCCCCCCTCCCCCTCATGGCTGGTGCGTTGTGTAATTACTCACCCGATGTTGGCATGTTGGCTCCATGCGGTGTCTCCGCTGGCAGCAGGCTCCTCTCCCGATCTCTGTATGACGTGTGATTACTACGCGTCATACAGTGGAACAGGAAGTAGAGAGGAGGGAGCTGCCGGCGGGTAACATGCGGCATGGAGCGAGCGATCGGGTGAGTAATTACACAACGCACCGCTCCAGCCATGCAGGGAGGAAGAGGAGGGGAATGATGTCAGCGCCCCCTCCCCACTGCTTCCTGCGGGAGAAAATGCCAAGTAAGGTACTAGGTACGTTTCTGGCAGTTAGAGCCTTTCCTAATCCAACATACCTAGTATGTGCTTGGCAGGAGAAGGGTTAAAGAAAAACATTTCTTTGTTACAGCTGATACAACTCCTGCAATAAATCTGCAGTGTGTCTGCTTCCTGCTTTGATGGAAGCAGACATAAGGTTTACATCCTGTGTTTATAAATTAGCTGCTCTGCCTAGGCAGCCAGCCGACACAGCTGAGGGATCAAATTACAACTTGTGATTAGTCACAGGTGAGGGGGAATTAGACAGGCTAAACTCTCTAAATACATACAGGGTGCATTTCTCTGTTTTCCTTGTGTCCTGTGCAAGAGTTCAGGTCCAGTTTACTTGCCTCTGTGGATTTCTACAAACCATGCACTGTTGGGGTTACTTGGGGACTTGGTTCAGAAATCCTGTTTTAGAGGGCAGTAACTGTGGGCACTTTAGCCAATCGAAAACCTCTGGCCCAAATCTTTATAGGCTGATTGATTGCGCTCCTGATTGAACCTGCATGCAAAGTTTGGGAACTGCCTGTGTTTAGAGCGAGTGGGTTTATAGGTGCCGTCTCCTGCTCACGGTCCCTGTTTTTAGAGGATTTGGCCTGTAAACTGCTTGTGTGTATTCAGACTTTCTCCATCCCTAGCGTGGAAGACCTAAGTAGACCTGGTGCTCTAAATTTCCCTGGCTTCTTGCTCACCTGTGCCAGGGAAGTAAGTACTGAAGCCAGAGGATCACCACAATCACTAGGACAGCTAGGCAACTAGCATTTTTTTTTCTTTATAGAAAGGCAGCAATGGAAGACTCCACATAATCTATCATGAGCAGTGACCACATGCGGATACCCGAAATGACATGTGACATGATGAGCTAGACATGTGTATGTACAGTGCCTAGCACACAAATAACTGTGCTGTGTTCCTTTTTTACTTTCTCTGCCTGAAAGAGTTAAATATCAGATATGTAAGTGACAGTTTCTGGCTGAGACAGGACCGGGTCAGATTATAGTGTTACCCTCACTGATAAGGAATTAAAGCCATAAGACACTTTCCTGATAGAAAATGGCTTCTAAGAGCAGAAAAGAGATAAAAAGGGAAAATAGTTGCATAGATTTTAACTCTGACATACTTCAATGAATGTCTGATTTCAAGAAGAAAGCAAAGAGCATGCACGCGTGACACAGTGGAACGCGTGACCAAGCGTCGCATAGACGCGAAACGGCCGTCGCCTCCCCACTCTTAGCCGGGCACCCACCTCCAGCACCAGCCACCGAAGGTTTCTTTGCCGGTCACGTAAGAGATGTCTGACAAGCATACTTTATGCCATACTGTATCGATATGAAATGCCTGCACGAATTTACAGATTGTCTTCACTGCCATTAAACAACACTATTTAGACGGAAGGTGCATGCTCTTTGCTTTCTTCTTGGAATCAGATATTGATGTGAGTTTCTTCTTTGATGAGCTGTGCACACGTCTGAGTGGCAGAATTTGGCAAATCTAACAGCAAGCATATACGGTATCTGAGGACGCTGGAAAGTCTGTTTTGCTATGTGATTACACTTTGTTGCTCTTTGAGGTTTCCAATTGATGGGATGTGCCATACACACACCTTTTTCTCCTTCTTGAAGTGATACTTCAATGAATGTGTCATTGAGAACATGCCATGAAACAGTAAAAACGTAAAAATTAGATTTAAAATAAAACTGTGGGATAGCTAAAACATCATTTTTAGGAGGAGGAGGATAGCTACAACTCTGATGTCCTTTAACCACCCTGGCGTTCTATTAAGATCGCCAGGGCGGCTGCGGGAGGGTTTTTTTTAAATAAAAAAAAAACTATTTCATGCAGCCAACTGAAAGTTGGTTGCATGAAAGCCCACTAGATGGCTCTCCGGAGGCGTTCTTCCGATCGCCTCCGGCGCCCAGAATAAACAAGGAAGGCCGCAATGAGCAGCCTTCCGTGTTTGGCTTCTCCTGTCGCCATGGCGACGAGCGGAGTGACGTCATGGACGTCAGCCGACGTCCTGACGTCAGACGCCTCCGATCCAGCCCTTAGCGCTGGCCGGAACTATTTGTTCCGGCTGCGCAGGGCTCAGGCGGCTGGGGGGACCCTCTTTCGCCGCTGCTCGCGGCGGATCGCCGCAGAGCGGCGGCGATCGGGCAGCACATGCGGCTGGCAAAGTGCCGGCTGCGTGTGCTGCTCTTTATTTCAGCAAAATCGGCCCAGCAGGGCCTGAGCGGCAGCCATCGGCGGTGATGGACGAGCAGAGCTCGTCCTTACCGCTAAGATGGTTAAGTGTGTCTAATAAAAACCTAATCATGAAATGTATTAGTATTAGTTGCTCCTTTCCCCCACCACCTTTAAGATACTGGAATTTCACCTCCAGTGGTAGTTTGTGGTTATACTGATAACCTCATTCCTCTCACCCACTTGCAACCAAGTTGCCCTTTAAGGTTATTTATGCTGTTGTGTATCTTTTAGAGCAGAGAGGAAGTTCTGAGTTCAGGTCCTCTTTAAATGTGAAGCAATGTTTCTCGCGTGGAGCCTTCTGTGAGAGAAATAAGGTGTCTCAGAGGGCAACTGAAGCAAGAGGGATATGCAGGCTGCCATATTTATTTCCTTTTTAACAATGCACATTGCCTGGCTGTCCTGCTGATCCTCTGCCTCTAATACTTTTAATCATAGCCCCTGAACAAGCATACAGCAGATCTGGTGTTTCTGTCATTGTCCGATCTGACAAGATTAGCTGCATGCTGGTTTCTGGTGTTATTCAGATACTACTGCAGAGAAATAGATCAGCAGGGCTGCCAGGCAACTGGTATTGTTTAAAAGGAAATAAATATGGCAGCCTCCATATTCTTCTCACTTCAGTTCCCCTTTAAGTCTCACTTCAAAGTGTGTTTGTCGTACGGAGTCACTACATGTGTTTGCCATGTGCCCGGGACCACACTGGTGTTTTGTAATAGCAATTTAGGCTTCTTCCCTGAGACACGCCAGTGAGTTCATTGCTGCCTACAATTGTTTACGTAGAAATCGCTCGTGACCGACTTCAGAAAAAAAGCTCAGCGAGCAGCCAGACGCGAGCTCTTATTTATAGAGGCGACCGTCCCAAACTGGCGGATCTGTGACTGACGCGGCCGCCAGCCCAGCTATGAGCGTCCGCTGGTATCTGAGCGGCGGGACTCTTACTGACGTCTTCTGACATAGTTAACATTAAAGGAGAATTCCACAACGTTGTAAAATGTGTCGGCCAAGTGATGTCACTTGCTGCTCTTTATTTTTATAGCCAACCTGTGAGGCGAAACCAACCCATAAAAACCTTCTGTGTGCTGCTATCTTATAACTGCTTCAGGTTTGGCTTCAGTGCTGTTTTTCTTTTTTTTCTTAAAGAGCAATTCCAGCCTAAACAGATACTGTCATTAAGTTACATTAGTTATGTTATATAATCTCTTACCCACACTGTTTTAACAGAACAGGCAAATATTTGATTTCATGAGGGCAGCCATCTTTTTGGTTGAAAGGAGGTGACAGGGAGCATGAGACACAGTTCCAACTGTCCTGTGACCTGAGCACCTCTCCCAGTTGCTAGACAACGTGAATAACAACATAGGAAATCCCATCATGCTCTGCACAGCATCAGGGAAAAAAAGCCTGGGCTTTCTTTCTTTGATGGGTGAAGCTTAGCTAAAAATGCAGCTAAAAATGATGCTTTGGTAAGAAAAACAAAGTTCTGATGCTGTGAAACTGTTAAAGAAACACCAAGCCTTTTCAGTGCTGCTGAGTAGATTTTTAGTCCGGAGGTTCACTTAAACCACTTCAACCCTCAGTGTATTTTCCCCTTATGGACCAGAGCAATTTTCACATTTTAGCGCTCCTCCCATTCATTTGCCAATAACTTTACCACTTCTTATTACAACAAAATGATCTGTATCTCTTTTTTTTCCACCACCAATTAGGCTTTCTTTGGGGTGTACCTTTTGCTAAGAACTATTTTTTTCTAAATGCATTTTAACACGAATATTAAGAAAAAAAATCGAAAAAAACATTTTCTCAGTTTTCAGCCATTATAGTTTTAAAATACATGTTACCATACACCCACGTATTTTATTTGCTCATTTGTCCCAGTTATTACTCCATTTAAATTATGTCCCTATAACAATGTATGGCGTCAATATTTTATTTGGAAATAAAGGTGCATTTTTTTTAGTTTTGCGTCCATCGCTATTTACAAGATTATAATTTAAAAAAATAACAGTAATATACCCTCTTGACATACATATTAAAAAAGTTCAGTCCCTAAGGTAACTATTTATGGTTTTTTTTAATTGTAATTTTCTATTTCGAAATGCAAAAGTTTTATTTGGGCATTTATGGCAGAGTGTGGGAGGTAAGGGGTTAATTTTAAATTATATGTAGGACTCTTTATTAAAGTAAATGAATGTAGGTGTAATTTTACTATTTGGCCACAAGATGTCATCATTTATTAGCTTCCTGCACGTGCTTTTAGTACACAAACAGGAACTAATACGTGTAAGTGTAACTTACAGTGTTTACAAATGACTGCAGGCATCTAATTGATGCTGTGATAATTGACACGGGAAGTAGAACAATGGCTGGGAACCGTGTTTCCCGTTCATTGATCTCCAGGCTAACATGCAGCAGCGAGAATGAGCACATTAGAGCGCGCACAGCAGCGATTGTGGCAGATTTACGAATATCTACTCCCCTGAGGCTTAGATGAAGTTTTTAGGGGATTAGATAGACTGTACAGTAAACATTAAAGGGAACCAGAGAGGATGAAGAAAAGCTTTTATACATACCTGGGGCTTCCTCCAGCCCCATACGCACGGATCGCTCCCACGCTGACTGGGATCGCTCCCACGCTGACTGGATCCGCCGGTACCGGGTCCGGTCATTGCCGCGAGTCGGCTGGCGGACGCGGCCAATTCTCCGCCTCACAGAGGGCTCCCTCCATACAGGTACGCGTGTGGCTGCTTACTGCGCAGCCGCATGCGTACGGGTATGGAGGAAGCCCCTGTGATGCGGGCAATTGGCCGCGTCCGCCGGAAGTGACGGGCCCGGTACCGGCGGATCCAGGAAGCGGAGGATGGCGGCGTGGGAGCGATCCAGGCTTATGGGGCTGGAAGAAGCCCCAGGTATGTATAAAATCTTTTTTCTATTTTAGCGAAGCATTCCTCTCTGGTTCCCTTTAAGTGGTTTTTAAATTGCCTTTTGTACAGAACGAGACTTTAACCCGCCCCCTCTGCTCTCATTTGCAAATGACTCCCTTTGGCTGGCTATCACCATGTCATGTGATACCAGTGACAGGATTAGCGGGCACCTGTCTTCAGCTAAAGCAGGGTCTGAACTCAGAACTTCCTCTCTGCTCTAAAAGATGAGCAATAGCATAATAATCTGTAAAGAAAAACATTCCTTTGTTACAGCTGATACAAATCCTGCAATAACTCTATAGTGTGTCTACTTCCTGCTTTCATGGAAGCAGACATTAGGTTTACATCCTATGTTTACAGATTAGCTGCTCTGCCACAGCTGAAGAGATCAAATTACAGTTGTGATTAGTCACAGATGTGGGAGAATTAGATAAGCAAAACAATATAAAAACATACAGGGTGCATTTCTCTTTGTTTTCCTTCTGTGCAGGAGATCGGGTCCACATTAACTAAAGCTATATATATCTGCAAGATATCTGTGAAAATAATGTAAAAAAAAAACAAAAAAAAACCAACCAACAAAAAGCAGACACAACACGACTGTACATTCAGTCTATTTATTAACGAACTCCAGATAAAACAAAGCAACGCGTTTCAAGGGTCAGCGCCCGCTTCCTCAGGCAATAGAAAAAGGAGTTACAACATCTAGCAAAACAAACAACACTCCTTGCCGAGGTGCCGAGTGTTGTTTGTTTTGCTAGATGCTGTAACTCCTTTTTCTATTGCCTGAGGAAGCGGGCGCTGACCCGTGAAACGCGTTGCTTTGTTTTATTTGGAGTTCGTTAATAAATAGACTGAATGTACAGTCGTGTTGTGTCTGCTTGGAGGAGGTAAGTCCACCACTACCTCCTCCTAATTACCAAATTTTTGGCTTTTAAGCTTTAAAACCCCTTTTATCCTTTTGGTGCCTCTGTTCTCTCCTATATAATATTGTATTTACCCTGGGTGGAGGGTTGCGACCCTTTCTACTATCTACAGAGAGCGACTTCCTATTCCTGAGTGGGGTCAGGATAATCTCCACACCTGCCTTTACAGTGGTTGCCTATTGGTGACTCGTTGCCTATTGGTGACTCGTTCTTCCCCTCGGCAGTCAGTCTCCTTAACTCTCTCCACATTCTACCAGCAAAGCAAGCCCCAACGAGCGGTGATGCCGGCTGAACTATGGCTGACCAGTCAACCAGCCCATAAGACTAACTATTAGACATCTCAGTGACACACTGGGAATGTGGTGTATATTACAATGTATTGTCAGTGCAGTTTCTAGGCTAAAATGCACCCAGGGCGAGGGTGTAAAAATTGCGCCCCCCCCCCCTCCGCGAGCAAGGTATGGGTGCCCGCAGTATAGGTAGTTGCACTTAGTATAGGTCCCCCCAGTATAGGTAGCCAAGAATAAGTACCCCAGTATAGGTAGCCAGGCATAGGTGAGCCAGTATAGTTGCCCCCGCTATAGGTTAGCCAGGTAGGTGCCTCCAGTATAGGTAGCCAGTATAGTTGCCCCCAGTATAGGTTAGATAGGCAGGCGCCCCCGGTATAAGTTAGATAGGTAGGTGCCCCAGTACAGGTTATTTAGGTAGGTGCCTACAATATAGGTAGCCAGTATAGTGGCCACCTGTATAGGCTAGCTAGGTAGGTGCCCCCAATACAGGTTAAATAAGTGCCCCCAGTATAGGTTAGATAGGTAGCTGCCCCCCAGTGTAGGTTAGATTAGGTAGCTGCCTCCCAGTGTAGGTTAGATAGGTAGCTGCCCCCCAGTGTAGGTTAGATAGGTAGCTGCCCCCCAGCGTAGGTTAGATTAGGTAGGTGCCCCCCCCAGCGTAGGTTAGATTAGGTAGGTGCCCCCCCAGTATAGATTAGATAGGTAGTTTCCCCCCAGTGTAGGTTAGATAGGTAGCTGCCCCCCAGTGTAGGTTAGATAGGTAGCTGCCCCCCAGTGAAGGTTAGATAGGTAGCTGCCCCCCAGTGTAGGTTAGATTAGGTAGGTGCCCCCCAGTGTAGGTTAGATTAGGTAGGTGCCCCCCAGTGTAGGTTAGATTAGGTAGGTGCCCCCCCAGTGTAGGTTATATTAGGTAGGTGCCCCCCAGTATAGGTTAGATTAGGTAGGTGCCCCCCAGTGTATGTTAGATTAGGTAGGTGCCCCCCAGTGTATGTTAGATTAGGTAGGTGCCCCCCAGCGTAGGTTAGATTAGGTAGGTGCCCCCCAGTATAGGTTAGATAGGTAGCTGTCCCCCAGTATAGGTTAGATTAGGTAGCTGCCCCCCAGTGTATGTTAGATTAGGTAGCTGCCCCCCAGTATAGGTTAGATTAGGTAGGTGCCCCCCAGCGTAGGTTAGATTAGGTAGCTGCCCCCCAGTGTAGGTTAGATTAGGTAGGTGCCCCCCAGTGTAGGTTATATTAGGTAGGTGCCCCCCAGTATAGGTTAGATTAGGTTGTTGCCCCCCCAGTGTATGTTAGATTAGGTAGGTGCCCCCCAGTGTATGTTAGATTAGGTAGGTGCTCCCCAGCGTAGGTTAGATTAGGTAGGTGCCCCCCAGTATAGGTTAGATTAGGTAGGTGCCCCCCAGTGTAGGTTAGATTAGGTAGGTGCCCCCCAGTGTAGGTTAGATTAGGTAGGTGCCCCCCCAGTGTAGGTTAGATTAGGTAGCTGCCCCCCACGTAGGTTAGATTAGGTAGGTGCCCCCCAGTATAGGTTAGATTAGGTAGGTGCCCCCCAGTATAGGTTAGATTAGGTAGCTGCCCCCCAGTATAGGTTAGATTAGGTAGCTGCCCCCCAGTGTATGTTAGATTAGGTAGCTGCCCCCCAGTATAGGTTAGATTAGGTAGGTGCCCCCCAGCGTAGGTTAGATTAAGTAGCTGCCCCCAGCGTAGGTTAGATTAGGTAGGTGGCCCCAGGATAGGTTAGATAGCTAGCTGTCCCCTATAGTGGAGGGGGGAGCCGGAGCCGCGGGGAGGGCAGCCCGACCTCTCCCTCCCTCTCCCGGGCGCCCTCCGTGCTCCCCCCTCAGATGCAGAGCGAGCAGCCGGGAAGCGCTGTTTGCAACTCACCTGCCTGGCTCCAAGCGCTGCTCTCTCGCCGCTGGTCTGTCTCTCTTCTCTCTGCATACATGCTGATACACGCGGCTTCCGGCTAAACAGGAAGCCGCGTGTATCAGTACGCACAGAGAGAGGAGACAGACCAGCGGCGAGAGAGCAGCGCTTGGAGCCAGGCAGGTGAGTTGCAAACAGCGCTTCCCGGCTGCTCGCTCTGCATCTGAGGGGGGAGCACGGAGGGCGCCCGGGAGAGGGAGGGAGAGGTCGGGCTGTCCCCCCCGCGGCTCCGGCTCCCCCCTCCATTATAGCGCCCCCCTCCTAACAGCGCCCCGGGCGGCGGCACGCCCCGCATGGGGGTAGAAACAGCCCTGTGTATTGTTAACCTGATTTGCCTGTTGTTCACTGCTGTCTCTCTCTATGTACTCTTCCTGAGCTTTTTGTACTGTGCCAAAAACAATTCCGGGCATGACCCTTCATGCTTGACGAGATAAACTTCTGATTCTGAGTATAACAACTATTACTCTTTGTCATTATCCCCTTTGTTAATACATACTACACTATTGGGGCTCTTGCTGTTCCTCTGTTTAAACCAACAAAAAAACATTTTTATTCATTACAATATTCATTTATAAAATATTGAGTCAGTGACCTCTTGTCAGAAGACAGGAAGTGAAACCTCTGCGGCGGTAATTCAGGCAGCAGTAAAGACCTAACAGACCTACCAATTCTCTCACACTTTATAATTTACTGGAGTCACATTATATGTTTACTAAAATCTCTGCTCTTCTTTTCCCACTTTACAGATCATTATTTGCAGCAGAAGCTCCTAAGTGATCCAATGGCTCCCTCTCAAGCGGACGCATTAGTCGCCAGGTAACACAGCTGACGATGGAAGCCATTTTTAATGTACTTATTATCTGAACAAGGCAGCAGGCGGAGGCGGCCATTACATTTATCAAGCATAAAGGACCAGCACAGCAAAAAATGTTGACTAAATATGGTTTAAATTCACTTAGACATGTTCAGTGAAAAATATCGGGTTGGTAAAATACCGCATTCAATATTTTGAACTCCTCCCCCCTCCCCCCCAATTTACTAAGATTTTCACATACCCTTCCATACACCGATATCAGACGCCTCAACAGACTTAAATCTAGAGTGTGTACATAGCTTAAGTCTGAATTTTATAAGTGAACTACAGGGATCCTTTAAAGGACAAACAATCCCAGGACAAGTTGTGGAGAAGCTTGTCCCCCCATCCCCACCCCTACACACATTTTGTATATATTAATTGTAATCAATAAAGTTTAATTTACAGGACGCCTAAAGTGACAGGGATGTGGAGGCTGCCTTATTTCCTTTTTTTAAACAATCCCAGTTGCCTGGCGTCCTGCTGACCTTTCATGCATCAGTAGCATCTGTATAACAAATGCAACAAGCAGCAAATCCAGTCAGACTTCAGTCAGAGCACCTGATCTGATGCATGCTGGTTCAGGGTCTGTGGCTAAAAGTATAAGAGGCATATAATCAGCAGCACAGCCGGGCAATGTGCTTTGTTTAAAGGGAAATAAATATGGCAGACTCCATATCCCTCTCACGTCAGTTGTCCCGTAAATAAAACTATGATTATTACATACAAAATATGTAAAAAAAAATGCTGGCATTTCTCTTTTAAAGCTATATAGACTATAGGCAGAACACTCTGTTAATTCTGCAGTAAATGCATAAAAAGTGTCCTATTCATCTGATTTGTGTTACACACTAATATGGTAATGCCAATATACTTTGTGAAAGGCTCACCTGAGGGACCAATTCATAAAAAAGCTTCTCCTCAACTTGTCCAGGCATTGTTTCATACTGTTCTCTCTCCTCACTGCTAGTAAGAATGCCCTTCCCCCTAGATGAGGCCAGGTATTGGATGGCTCCCCAGGCTTCACTGTTCACACTGTGATGACAGCATGGCATGATTTGCTTTGAAGTGAGACAGATATGGAAGCTGACATATTTATTTCCTTTTAAACAATGCACATAGCCTGGCTGTGCTTCCGATCCGCTGCCTCTAAGGCCCCGTTCACACTGCACGCGTTTCCAGCCGCGTTTTGGAAACGCGTGCAGGTGGCCGACACGCACGACATCAGACATTGCATAGAGTGCAATGTCTGATGTTCACACTGCATGCGTTCCGGACCTGTGCCGTCCGGGAACGCATGCTGCACGCATTTTTTGTAAAAACGCGTGGCTGTCCCATTGACTTTTCGGAGATGGGATCAGCCACGCAACGCATACAAACGCAGATGGCGTGCGTTCGCATGCGTTGCGTTCCGCATGCCTGGCCATCCGCGTTTGTGATGTGAACGGGGCCTTAAACTTTCAGCCATAGACTCTGAACAAGCGTGCAAATCAGGTGCTCTGATTTAAAGGGGAACTGAAGTAAGAGGTATACAGAGGCTGTCATATTTATTTCCTTTTAATCAATACCAGTTGCCTGGCAGCCCTGCTGGTCTATTTCTCTGCAGTAGTATCTGAATAACACCAGAAACAAGCATGCAGCTAGTCTTGTCAGATCTGACTTCAAATTATGAAACACCTGATCTGCTGCATGCTTGTTCAGGGGCTATGGCTAATAGTATTAGAGGCAGAGGATCAGCAGGGCTGCCAGGCAACTGGTATTGCTTAAAAGGAAATAAACATGGCAGCCTCCATATACCTCTCTCTTCAGTTCCCCTTTAAAGAAAAACCGTGACCAAGAATTGAACTTCATCCCAATCAGTAGCTGATCCCTCCTTTCCCATGAGACATCTCTTCTTTTTCTCAAACCAAACGGATCATCAGGGGGCTCTGTATGGCTGATATTGTGGTGAAACCCCTCCCACAGGAAACGGTGTGGACTATGGTCCTGGCAGTTTCCTGTCTGTGAACCTCTTTGCATTGTGGGAAATAACAGCTGTTTCCAACTGCCAAAAAAGCAAGCAGCATCTCCTTCCACTGACATCACCTGTGAGCAGTAAAAATGTCACCATGTGATAAATGTCAGAATGTAAATCAGGGAGAGGAACGATTTTACAATGGGCAAACACTTACTAAATCATTTATACATAATTATTGTAAGAATTAAGCACTTTTTTTTATTACTTTATTTTCACTGGAGTTCCTCTTTAAGTCTGACTGGATTAGCTACATGCTTGTTTTTGGTGTGTGAATCAGACACTACTGCAGCAAAAGAGATCAGCAGGGTTGCCAGGCAACTAGTATTGATTAAAAGAAAATAAATATGGTAGCTTCCATATACGTCTCACTTCAGGTGTCCTTTAACCATTATAAATATGTATAACTAGCAATAGGACATTGTTTACTTTTATGAAGTCCAAACTCTGGCAGTCTTGATGTTAGTTTGCTTCTTCTTTACCATTGACAGAGCGATGCCACGCGCCCCAGCCCCATCTACCTCCACCCCTCCAGCTGTGGAGCCCCTGGCAGAGGTGCCACGCAGAGCTCCAGACAACTACGAGGAGGAAGCTGGCATCTCTGATTCCCATCAGCAGGTTCAGAGGGATCACGGCAAAGTACCCAAATGGCTGAAACTGCCAGGTAATTGTTTTTCTTAGCGCCAACATCCCCCATAGCGCTGTACATGATACAAAACAAATATTGGGGAGCATGGGTGCATGAGAGGTTCAGAACTCCAGCAATAGAAATACAGACATTGTTGATGTGTGGTTAGAGACATCACCAATATTGGTACATGTTCATATGATAAATTACAGCAAAATAAGAAACACTAGGAGGGGGTCTCTGCCCTTGTGAGCTTACAATCTAGAGGGTAGTGGGCTGGAGACATCAAGGAAGGAGACACAGGTTAGCGGATGAGGCAGTGAACCTTCCGTGCTACCTGTAGCAAATTACAGGCTTGTCTGAACAGGGGTGTTTTGAGAGAACATTTGAAGGTTTACAGGCTCGGAGCATGAAGGACAAGCTGGGGGGAGCGCTCCAAAGGAGAGGTGATGCTCGTGAGAAGTCCTGGGTGCGGGAGTGAGAGGAGGGGACCAAGCTAGAGGGCAAGAGGGTCTCCTGGGAGGAGTAAAGGTTCCGGGTGGGGAGGTATCTGGAGATTAGTGAAGAAATGCAAGGTAGTGACAACTTTACGTAGAGCTTTGTATGATAGAGTGAGGAGTTTAAACTGGATCCTTTGGGTAATAGGCAGCCAATGGAGAGATTGGCAGAGAGGGGCTGTGCCAGAGGAGTGGGAGGAGAGGTGGATGAGACTAGCAGCAGAGTTCAGTAGAGACTGGAGACGTGCCAGTAAGACTAGACCCTCTGTCATTTGTACATATTACACAAGGCACAGGCTGCAGGGAGTACAGCCACATGGTCACTGCTATCCCTTGTGTCTTCCTACAGGAAAAAAATGAGAAATGTCCCTGCGTCCTTGGGAGGCCCCTGCTGTGACTCTGAGCGCTGCGTTTGGACTGTGGTTACTGGGGAAGGGTTACCTGTGAAGAGGTCTCGCCATCTCCTTTATGGATGAATTCTCACACAAGTGACTTCCATGCCAGGAATGTTTACCTTGACTGCTTCAGCTGCACTGAAGGTGCTGAGTAAACTGACAGGTGTTTGTTGTTTATTAAACTAGACCGCTAATGATGCTAATGATGTGCTGTCCTTCACCTTTCAACTGGAAATGAGAAGCTAACGTTTGTACAGCGCTTTTCTCCTGTGGGCCTAAAGCTATGGAGGGCTGCAGCCAGGGGCGTAACTAGAAATCATTGGGCCTTCCTGCAAAACTTTGGATGGCTCCCCCTACCCCCTGCACACGGAATAGGGAAAGTCTACAAATCTTTGACTACAAAACTTTGTATGGTTCATCATCAGTGGCTGAGCAGATGCAGTCATTAGAACAATTGTACAGAGAGCAGAAAGGGGGGTATGCTTGGTAAACTGCCCTGGTAGGCATTGTGGTGTGGCAGGGAGTTCTGCCCAATGTGTCCTTACTGGTTCCATTTAGGCTTTAGCAAGGGCTCAAGCCCAGGTCTCTTATGCCAAAGGTGGAGCCCTTAAAAGAATATTGAGATGAGGGAGAATTCATACATACCTGGGGCTTCCTCCAGCTCCCTTTAGACTTTTGGCTCACTTGCTGTCTCCTCCTGGGCTGCCTCAATCCTCAAATAGGGTCCTCTGAAATTTCTCCAGTCGGGCATGTACCGCACATGCTCAGCCGCGCACATCCACTGTGCTTCCATCGCCGGGAGTGTACAATGTACTACTGCGCAGGTGCAGAATTCTCCCAGCAATAGGAGCGCAATGGGGCAAACACGAACTGCGCAGGCGCCAACTGGCCCCGACTGGAGAAATTTCAGAGGGCGCTAGCGGAGGATTGAGGCAGGCTGAAAGGACGGTGAGAAGGCCAAAGGTATGTATGAATGTTCCCCCTCAACCCCATCTGCACACAATTGAAATATATAATACAGTTTTTCCCCAATCGCAACCTTCGGTCCTGCAGCATTTTTCTTGCGATTGACTTCCCATACAAAGTATAGAATTGCAGATAACTCCCAGAACACTGATCTGGCTGTTCATATTTTTTTTTTTTAACTGACCATTTTGTTTTCTGTCCTGTTCTGATCTGCAATTGCGCAATACACCCGTTGAGAAACACTTTTCTAGCTCCTTATCTAGTGTGTGTACCTTGCTGAAGATTGGTGGGGCAGGGAAGGAGAAATAAGACTCCAAAATTCCTGATGGGCGTTTCTCTACAAGATATATGGAAGCTGTTGAAATTGCTGATTGCCGGCTTTGAAGTCCACCATTGCCATCAGATACAGGGCTGTGGAGTCGGAGTTGCAGTCGAGGAGTCGGAGCCATTTTGGGTACCTGGAGTCGGAGGTTTCATAAACTGAGGAGTCAATCAGATGATTTTTGTACCGACTCCACAGCCCTGATCAGGTGTCCCTATCCTGTCTAAAGGTGCCCATTAACAGTACAATTTGTCCACCAATTGCGATGTTTCGATACAATTTTAATGATTGACTTGTATAGAAAATTTGCTGTTTACGAAGGCAATCAATAAGGAATGATTTTTTGGTCAATTGCTAAATAGGATAAAATCGATCCAAAAGTTGAATTTTATGATCTCATTTGGAGAAAGAATCTTCAGTAAATGTAAGCAATCGATAATTACCTTTCTTCTGATTGTTTTCGATTGTAAAAAATCGCATCAAAGGATTGCATTTAGAGAATGGCACCGTTAATGGGCACCTTTTAAGCCTGGTACTCGCATCCAATTTGCCACCTCCATATAGTATGGAAGCCAACAGATTTTGAATGCTATGGGGACCTCTCATCCTGGCTTCCTTCGGTTGACAGGAAATTACCTCACTGTTTACAGTCGCCAGCATGGACTGGAGCGGCACCTGGTCCCATTGGCCAGGCCTCTGCGTCAAGCCATCCCAGGTAGGGAGTCCAGTTTAGTTTTTGGACACGCTCTTGAGAACACAACACCGGATTGAAGTACTTTCAGTACAGTTCCACCAAGTGATTTAGAGGGGATTAAAGGTTGAGGAACCGGCGCATTAGCCATTGAAGTGGCGTTTGTGAAAGGAAGTGGGCGCCTTGAATATTCCCCTGACTTCGGGTTTCCTTTCACGCTGTCAGAGCACGAGCCTGACATTAAGCTCGGTGAGGAGACTCTTGTCTACCACACCGCTAACCTTCTATAAGTGGAAAAAATAACTGAACGGCTGCACATGTCCTTTCCCGGAGTTGTTTTCTGCTGCGGATAACGATCCAGAGTGATGCCTCGGCCGGCACAGCGCGGCCCTGTGCTGCCGACGCAGGAGACTACTTAATATGTCCAGGACCGCTTTGAAGTCCTCCACTTGGCTCTGATCTCTTTCCACTTCTGCGTATTGACTTTGCTAATTACTCATCCTCCGACAACAAGGAACTCCCGGCTGAAAAGGTCCTTTTCTACCTCCAGCTAGTCTGCGCTCCCCGTTTCCTCCACCCTGTGCTTTCCTTGGCCGGGGATTTTCCTGGGTTGAGATTGTCCTTTGTTGGCACGGCTTTCCCGGTGAGGTTGCGTCTGAGCCACACTTGCGATGCCGGGCCTGATGAATTTTGCGGGGCCTGATTTGTTTTTATTTGCGTCACTTTTGTAACTACAAAGTTTTGCTTTCATTTATCGCTTCAAAGTGGAGCTCAACCTTTCCACTTCGAGGTAAAAAAGTGTTGTTACTTATCCATATATAAATATATATATTTTAAAGAGGACCTGTGGTTCTTAAAGATCCTTAAGGTTGCATTCACAGTGGGACGTTATGGTGGGACAGTCTTATAACGCAGCTTACCGCACTGCAATGCTAATCCTATGGGCCGTTCACAGTGCGACGTTAAAGTCGCGTTACAAAATGTTGCGTTGTGGTAGCTCGCTGCTTGCAGTGCGTTACCTCTTAATCTCCCTGGCGGTCTATTAGAAACCGCCAGGGTGCAGCTCAGCACCATTTGTTAATTTTTTTTTTAAATCCTACATGATAGCCGCTGTACAGCGACATCCCCCCGCCCGCTTCGATCGCCTCCGGCGATCTTTGATCAGGAAATCCTGTTCAGGAAGGGGCCAAATAGTTTTTCACACCACTGTATATTCAGCAGGGGCATGTTTGCTATCCTGCGACATAACGAGGGTTCTTTACCCCCCCCCCCAAATTCCCCACCCCCCCTGCAAAATCCACGACTTTCTTGGTCGTAGATTTTGCTGCTCCTAGAGGCAGGGCTAACAGCTGCAGCCCTGCCTCACACGCGTCTGTCAGCGGCGGATATCCGCCTCTCCCCCGCCCCTCTCAGCGAAGGAAGACAGAGGGGCGGGGGAGAGGCGGAGATCCGCCGCTGATAGACCTGTGGAGAGGCAGAGCTGCAGCTCATAGCCCTGCCTCACACGGAAGCGCTCCCCGGAGGTAGCAGGGGGGATTTGGGGGGTAAAGACCTCTCGTTATGCCGCGGGATAGCGGCGTTTTAGCAGGGGCAAATATGCCCCTGCTGAATATATGCTAAAAAGCCATTTTTATTCTGGCTTCAGACTCTCTCTTTAAGGCTTGGTTCAGACATAAATCTGTACATTTCTGGTCCAGTCCAGTCCTATCCTGTCATTTTGCTTCAGTTTACCAGTTTTACCTGACAGGACTGGAAATGTACACCTATTATGTGTGAACCCAGCCTTACCCTCCAATTTTCAGTGTACGGGAAGAGTACACTCGGCATGAACAGCACAGGTTTGGGTGAACAAGCTAAATCACATAAAGCTACATGATGGATGGCTTTGTAAGCAGTTAAAATAAACCTTTGTCCATATAGTTATCATCTGATGTGTACACAGCTTCAGAGCGCTATCAACAGATTGTGTAAGTATGCTACATACTACATGGAGGAGGTAAAATTGGTCAGTGATTTTTACAATCAAAATTGTATGTATGTACTAGACTTAACTACAGCATACATACAGTGCTGCCTAAAATTATTCATACCCCTGGCAAATTTTGACTTGAAGTTACTTTTATTCAACCAGCAAGTAATTTTTTGGGTGGGAAGTGACTTACGGTAGGTGTCTCCCAAAAGGTAAGACGATGTACAGGAGGCATTATTGTGGAAAAAAAAACATTTCTCAGCTTTCATTTATATTTGAGCAAAAAGTGTCCAGTCCAAAATGATTCATACCCTTCTCAATAATCCATATTCCTTGCTTTTACTGAGGGTTAACACGGTACAACACTCTACTGCTTCTACAATAATCAATAGAAAAGCCTCTATTGGCTATTACAGCAATCAAACGCTTCCTATAATTGCAGACCAGCTTTTTGCATGTCTCTGCAGGTATTTTTGCCCCATTTATCTTTAGTGATGAGTTTCAAATCTTTCAGGTTGGAGGGTCTTCTTGCCATCAATTGCCAGATTCTCAATTGGATTCAAGTCTGTTCACTTAAACAATGAACGCAGCAGCCGTTAGTCATTAAAGGTATTACCTAAACAACTTTTATATGTCTTTAGGTTCTCTCCATGACTTACGCCTGGTACTCGCTATCAATTATGATTGGCCAAGCACTGGCCAATTTTACCACCTCTGTAGTATGAGGGAGTTACCGACACAATCTTCTCATAGTATTCAGCTCTCGGTGGTGGGCAAATTGACCAGTGATTGACCAATCAAAATTGGATGTGTGTATGCACCCTAACACTGAACCAACCCCCTAATTAGGGAATCTATTGAAAATCGATGTCTTGTTTGTGTGGTTTGAATTGTTTTTTCCTCATCAGGTGACAATCTAAAAGTGTATGGCCAGCTTTGAGCCTGGTACTCGCTTTCAAGTATGATTGGACAATCGCTGACCAATTTAACCACCTTTATGTAGTATGAGGGCCAGCAGATATTATATATTATGAGCAGGTTGTCTAGGTAACCCCTCCTACTACATGGAGGTGATAAAATTGGTCAGTGATTGGCCAATCATAATTGAAAGTGTGTACCAGGCTTTACTGTGCTTGTGGGCACCTGAGGTTTAATTCAGACCCTGCTACCTACCCATATATAAACTAAACTGACAATAAGTACAGGTGCTTCTGCTGGAACTCACAAATATGCCTGAGGGCCCGTTCTCACTGGGGCGATTAGCAGGTGATTCCCGCTAATCGCCGAAGTGCTAGCGCTTTTTAATGCTGACTTATAAAAACGTCCTGCTAGAGCCTCCTAATTGCTCCAGGACGTTTTTATAAGTCAGACAGAGCTGCTGCTGCTGTGCGCGTGCATGCTCCCGCGGGTGCACGTGTATCCCCATGCACGTGAAAATTGTAAGGGGGGGGGGAAAAAAACACCAAAAAAAAAAAATACACCTTGATTTCCAAACGATATATTGTCACCATACTTTGTACTAGGGACATAATTAAAATCTTGTGATAACCAGGACAAATAGGCAGATAAAATGTGTGGGTTTTATGCACAGTAGCAGTGTTTATATTAAAACCATAGGGGATGAAATTGGAGAAATCGTGTATTTTTTCATTTTTTCCTTGTATTTCCCTTTAAAATACATAGAAAATAAAGTAATTACTGAAAACAAATATCAACCCCAAAAAGCCCAATTCGTGGTGAAAAAAACAAGATATAGATCATTTCATTGTGATAAGTAGTGATGAAGCTATTGGCAAATGAAAGGGATGAGTACTGAAAGGTGAAAATCGCTCTTGTCCGTTAAGGTAAAAACCGCCTTGGGGTGAAGTGGCTAAAGTGTTAGCACAATACCAACCTAATGGCAGTGATCTCACTGCTGCGATTGCTGCTGACCGCAGATGATTCGCAAACAGCGGCAATTGCAAAATGCAGTGTATGCAGCATTTTACCGTGATGTAATAGTGATTGCGATACAGTGCTTAAAAAGCACGAATGGCTATCACTCAAAAATCGCAAGCATGTACAGTGATTTTACCTCACTAATCTCGGTGAAATCACCTGCACAAAACGTCGACGCTAAGCTCTAGCATTTTGCGTTTCCCAGTTTGAATGGGCCCTAATGATGTGTTTGTGCTACAAAACAGCCTGTGGATTGTGTCTGCACGGCCCGTACCCCAGGCATGTGGAAAGTTCATCATTGTGCTCCAGTCTTCCTGCTCTGGTGACAGTGACCGCTCCCGTCCCTCCAAACAAGGCCTAACATCAACTGAGGAGCATCAAAGCAACACATGTCTTTGTCTGTGGTCACTGGATGTTTTCACTTCATGCCTAATGACTTCCAAATGCCTGAAGCAGAGAAGGGGGTGGGGGTGCCCTGGAAGTCACAGTGTAGGCTCTGCTATGAGCTTGCAGAACATCGTTCGCCGGGCCTTTGGAGAAGGATGGAGTGTGGAGAAGACTAAGGGCGAGTTATAGAGGCAGAAAACTGTAACCAGCCTTTGGAATCTCGCTGGACAAAGCGGAGTCACTGAGTCTGACAGCCTGGGCCTGTTTTCGGAAGTTATTTCTCAAGACACTCATGAAAATGTCCCCCCCCCCCCCTTCCTCGTTTCCCAATTTACTCAATAAAGTCCTTTGAAGGATGGCCAGATTTGTAAACGATGAGCAGCATGTTCTCGCAGATGAGATAAGGAATTTGTGGTCCAGCGGTGGATTCCTCAGCCGGGGATTGAATTCATGTGGCGGGGTTGGGCCTTTCTGTGCTCGTGTCACAAACGTGAGCTGTGGGGACAGCCAGTGCCACACAAGGAAAAGGATTTGTATTCAGTCAACGATTAGTACAGGATAGACTGTGAGTGCTAAGTAATGATAAGCAGATTTGGTAGCGCAATATGGGATTTGGGACTGCTGTTTTTCTGGACAGACTGCTTTACATAACTAACAGCAAACCTGGTCTTATAGACCACCACCTCCTCAGCTGTGGACAGTTAACCATCAGAATCCACAAAATTAGTAGGCCCCTCTCGGGTGCTATGGTTGAGGTGACTCCTCCCAGGAAACAGTTCTCCAATCACAGCACCCTCTACAACATTAAGCACTATAATTGGCCGAATAGTATGGGCTAGTAATTAGTACAACCTATCTGAAACCTAAAGCTTAGCCTAGCTGTGCTGTCATCGTATTGTACTGGAGAACAGTTGAAACAGCAACCAATCACCAACATTACCGGAACTCCACAATGAGGCTTCCCAGTGGGTCACCTCAACCATACTAGCAACCCCTCTTGGATTCAGGCTCCTCGCTTGGTTCTGGTGGTGCAGTACTAGCTGTAGCGCCCCCCCCCCCCCTCACACACACACCCTTGATAAGGGGCCTGCATGGGGGTGGAGGTGAAATGTAGGTCCTCCTCAGACCCATCCAATGGAGAGTCTACTTTCCCTAACCGTCAGCGGAAGAGTTTCCGCGGCTGTTATTGAACTGATAAGAAAGCACACTTTTTTTCGGGATTGGAGTTAATGGATGGACAGGTGTACTTACAATTCTAGGAAGTTGTTGCTTTTCTGTAAGTTTTGTAAGATTCTGTTTTTTTTACATTTTTATTGAACAGTAGTCACAATATTGCTGAAACTTCATGGCAACTACAGCTAATGGAAAGATGATACTATTTACTGGTCATCTTTATAAAACTTAGAGTAAAATTGGCCAAAACGTCTACTTCAGATTTGTGTCTTACCTCTGAAAAGATGTTATCTCAACTTTGCAACCTTTTTTCTGTGACAAGGCTAGAGTCTGAAGAAGGCCTACCAACCTAATGGCTAAAGGCTAGTAGTACACACGTCCAACAAAGCACACGACCAACACAATGACATAACTACACCCCCACCAGTTGCAACCATAACTGTAGATAACACCCCAATAACCTCAACCACTTAGGCCCGATGCTTGGGGGTTATACTTGACTCAGAGCTCTCCTTTAAACCTCACATTGCCTCATTAACCACCACCTGCTATTTCCAGCTCAAAAATATATTCCGTATCTGTCCCTTCCTCACACAAGAGGCCACCAAAATGCTTGTTCATGCCTTAAAGAGGAACTGTAACGACAAAACGGCCCCTGGGGGGTACTCACCTCGGGTGGGGGAAGCCTCCGGATCCTAATGAGGCTTCCCACGCCGTCCTCCATCCGTCAGGGGTCTCGCTGCAGCCCTCCGTGCAGCGGTGACGTAATATTTACCTTCCTGGCTCCTGCGCAGGCGCTCTGGCGGCTGTCGGCTCCGAAGTAGGCGGAAATACCCGATCGCCGTCGGGTCTGCTCTACTGCGCAGGCGCAAGTTTCCGGCGCCTGCGCAGTAGAGCGGACCCGACGGAGATCGGGTATTTCCGTCTATTTCCGTGCCGAAAGTCGCCACAGCGCCCCCGCTGGAGCCAGCAAAGGTAAATATTGAACTGACAGTCGGCACAGTCGCCGGCTGTTCGGAGGGCTGCGGCGAGACCCCCGTGGGACAGAGGACGGCGTGGGAAGCCTCATTAGGATCCGGAGGCTTCCCCCACCCGAGGTGAGTACCCCCCGGGGGATCTTTTTAATGTTACAGAGTCTCTTTAATCATCTCCCGCCTAGACTACTGCAACACCCTGCTCTGTGGGCTACCAAAAAACAGGCTAGCACCTCTCCAATCCCTTCTAACTTCAGCAGCCCGCCTCATTCACCTTTCCACACGCTCTTCTGCTGCAGCCTCACTGTGCCGCTCTCTCCACTGGTTACCCATTACCCAGAGGATCCAGTTCAAACTCCTGACTCTAACATACAAAGCCCTCCTAATGTTTACTGCTTTGTCACTATATTTGTGCTGCTTGGAACTCTGCTGTACATTTTGTTAGTTTTATCTATGTTCCCCTTGTCGTCTTATCGTGCTTTGTAAAGCGCTGCGGAATATGTTGGCGCTATATAAATAAAAAAATAATATTAACTAACCGCACCACAAACTGTATTTACACATAGCCCAACCAACTAAATGACCAACTCATTTATATACTGTGCAGGCAAACGGAGTGACGGACTACACGATAGGGCTGCATTCAAAACAAGTACGAGTTGTTCAAAAGACTTGTACCCATGTGACCAACTGCATGATATCAGCACAACAGCCGTGTGAGTTGATCCGCCGGCTGGATCGGGCAAACTGCCTGTTATCAGTCGCTGTTCTAGTCATTTGCCACGCGTACACTTGCCCAACTATCATCCAACAGAACAAGTTGGAGCAGCTTTGGGGAGAATAGGATTCAGCGGAGAAGACCCTGGTGCTGGGGAAGAGCAAGGGCAAAAGGAGGAGGGGGTGACCGAAAACGAGACGTCTGGATAGTATCATGGAAGCAATAGACATGAGCTTGGACAAGCTTCGAGAGGCAGTAGAGCAGGGGTCCCCAACCACCGGGCCGCGGCCCACTGCCGGTCCGTTGGCAGTTTCCAGCTGGGCCGCGGCGGGTCTGTCATCTCCCCCCGCGGCCGCCGCTCCTGTCATGTTACCTTATGAGCGGCGGCCGCTTCCGGATTCCCCCCCCCCCCCCCCAGGCGCCGCTCTCCTTCATCCAGCATCTCCGATAACATGAGCAAAGACGCGCTGCTGTAGGAGGGAAGGAGGCGGGGAAGCAGTTTCCATCGCCGGTACAGGAAGCCGCTGCCCCGCCTCCTTCCTTCCTTACAGCAACGCGTCTTTGCTCATGTTATCGGAAATGCTGGATGAAGGAGAGCGGCGCCTGGGGGGGGGGGGGGGGGGAATCCGGAAGCGGCCGCTCATAAGGTAACAGGACAGGAGTCGGGGGGAGGGGGGAGATGACAGACTGAGCACTTTACTAGCTATAGCTGGGCACTATACTAGCCATACTGGGGCACTATACTAGCCATACTGGGGCACTATACTAGCCATACGGGGCACTATACTAGCCATGCTGGGGCACTATACTAGCCATACGGGGCACTATACTAGCCATACTGGGGCACTATACTAGCCATGCTGGGCACTACACTAGCCATACTGGGCACTACACTAGCCATACTGGGCACTATACTAGCCATACTGGGGCACTATACTAGCCATACTGGGACACTATACTAGTCATACTGGGGCACTATACTAGCCATACTGGGGCACTATACTAGCCATACTGGGACACTATAATAGTCATACTGGGGCACTATACTAGCCATGGGGCACTATACTAGCCATACTGGGGCACTATACTAGCCATACTGGGGCACTATACTAGCCATATTGGGGCACTATACTAGCCATGCTGGGCACTATACTAGTCATGCTGGGCACTATACTAGCCATACTGGGGCACTATACTAGCCATGCTGGGGCACTATACTAGTCATGCTGGGGCACTATACTAGTCATGCTGGGACACTATACTAGCCATGCTGGGGCACTATACTAGCCATACTGGAGCACTATACTAGCCATACTGGGGCACTATACTAGTCATGCTGGGCACTATACTAGCCATGCTGGGCACTATACTAGCCATGCTGGGGCACTATACTAGCCATGCTGGGGCACTATACTAGTCATGCTGGGGCACTATACTAGTCATGCTGGGGCACTATACTAGCCATACTGGGGCACTATACTAGCCATATTGGGGCACTATACTAGCCATGCTGGGGCACTATACTAGCCATGCTGGGGCACTATACTAGCCATACTGGGGCACTATACTAGCCATACTGGGGCACTATACTAGTCATGCTGGGCACTATACTAGTCATGCTGGGCACTATACTAGCCATACTGGGGCACTATACTAGTCATGCTGGGGCACTATACTAGCCATGCTGGGGCACTATACTAGCCATGCTGGGGCACTATACTAGCCATGCTGGGGCACTATACTAGCCATGCTGGGCACTATACTAGCCATGCTGGGCACTATACTAGCCATACTGGGACACTATACTAGCCATACTGGGCACTATACTAGCTATACTGGGCACTATACTAGCTATACTGGGGCACTACCTACCCATACTGGACAATATATTAGCTATACTGGTCACTATACTAGCTATACTGGGGCACTATACTAGCCATACTGGGGCAACTAAACTCCCTATACTGGGGCAACTATGCTAGCTATGCCCTCAAACCCCAGCCCCCCCCCCCCCCCAATAACCCGCTGCGCACAACACTGTCCACTAGGTCGCGCGCCCCCGAGCCCCCCCGACATCCCCCCCGGAGAAAAATTTGGTCAGAAAGTGGTCCCCGGGCCGGAAAAGGTTGGGGACCCCTGCAGTAGAGGATAGATGGACATGGCATGCTCCATGAGGTGACGAAGAGTCTCAAATGAATAGTGACTGAACAACTAACAGCTTGGGGGACTTAAAGAAAACCTGTACTGAAAAAAAAGTTACCCTGGGGGTACTCTACCCAGTAAGGGGAAGCCTCTGGACCCTATCAAGGCTTCCCCCGTCCTCCTGTGTCCCACGGTGGTCTCGCTGCAGCCCCCGGAACGCACAGGTCACAAATCTGACAGCCTGTGCAATATTTACCTTTTCGGGATCCAGCGGGGGCGCTGTTGCAGCTCTTCTGACGGAGATAGGCGAAAATAGCCGATCTCCGTTGGGTCCGCTCTACTGCGCAGGCGACTTGCGCCTGGGCAGTAGAGCGGCCCGACGGAGATCGGCTATTTTCGCCTATCTCCGTGGGAAGAGCGGATACTGCGCCTGCGCTGGAGCCAAAAAGTAAATATTTACATCGCCGCCGCTCTGGGAGAATTTTCTCCGCTGCAGTGGGACCGAGGAGGACGGGGGAAGCCTTGATAGGATCCGGAGGCTTCCCCCACCCGAGGTGAGTTCCCCCCAGGGGAGTTTTTTCATTACAGATTTTCTTTAAAGGCAGATTACTTGACGTCCTTCAGCCTTCCTTGATAGCCAAATTCAGGCACGTTGTACAAAATTGGCCAATCAAAACTGGGTGTCTTTACATATACCCTTAGGGTGCCCATAAATGTCCCCTTTTTTTTTCAGGCATCATATCTGTATGATTTCATCATGGCCACCCGATTGATCGTTTCGATTTCATGCTGAAATCGGTCAAATGGATCAATCAGGCATTCTGGAAAATCTAAAGTTGCAAAGACTATTGATCAGATGTGTGGAGGTAACGATGTTCGATATTCAGATGTCCAACAAACCCTTTCTTGTAACACGTGACACCGCAGCACGTACTGATGTCCCTGTATGCGCAGGTGTCACATGGTACAGATGCTCGCAGTGGCAATACGAAAACATGTTGGATGCAGTAGGAGGCGATTGGGGGGGGGGGGGGGGGGGTCAGAGGCAACGCTAGGACAATTTCTAGTGTGCAGTGTATTGGCATGCAATAGATCAGATTAGATCAGAGAGGAATCTATCTTATGCTGGGCATACACTGCTCGATTTTGCTGTTCGATTCTCCTGCTCGATGAATTCCCCGTTCGATTTCACAAGCGACTCTCTTATCTTCCGCTCATTTTTCTTATCTTTTTGCATTGTTTTCAGTGCGGAATCGAGTAGCGAAACGATCTGGCGGGAGATTGGACATGTCGGAAATTGTCAATCGAGCCATCTAAATGGCTCAGAATCGAGCCGTGTATTCCCAGCATAATGCTGGTTAATGGTGTATGGCCACTTTTACACCACCTGTGCTCACGTGAAGTTCCCTGCAAGACATGGTCGGTAGGACTTGAGAACAGACTTGGGGAAACCATTTGATAAATTGTAGAGTGTCACATTGCTGCTATTTTGTTAGCTCTACCAAGTATGATGATGTTGCCATCTACTGGCAGCATTAGCAAAATACCATCCTGGCCAAAAGTTTTGAGACTTTCAAAAATACTAGTTTTCACAAAGTTTGCTGCTTAACTGGTTTTAGCTCTTTGTTTCAGTTGTTTGTGATGTACTGAAATAAAATCATAAGCACTTCATACGTTGCAAAGGCTTATATTGACAATTGCATGAGATTTATGCTAAGAGTCTGTATTTGCAGTGTAGGCCCTTCTTTTTCAGGACCTCTGCAATTCGACTGGGCATGCTGTCAATCAACTTCCGGGCCAAATCCTGACTGATAGCAACCCATTCTTTCATAATCGCTTCTTTGAGTTTCTCAGAATTAGTTGGTTTTTGTTTGTCCACCCGCCTCTTGAGGATTGACCTCAAGTACCCAATGGGATTAAGATCTGGGGAGTTTCCAGGCCATGGACCCAAAATGTCAATGTTTTGGTCTCCGAGCCACTTAGTTATCACTTGCCTTATGACACGGTGCTCCATCGTGCTGGACAATGCATTGTTCATCACCAAACTGTTGTTGGAAGAGGTTGCTGTTGGAGGCTGTTTTGGTACCATTCTTTATTCGTGGCTGTGTTTTTTGGCAACATTGTGAGTGAGGCCACTCCCTTGGATGAGAAGCAACCCCACACATGAATGGTCTCAGGATGCATTACTGTTGGCATGACACAGGACTGATGGCAGCGCTGAAACAAGAAAACGGTGGGACTGGGAAAAAGGAAAGTGATTTCTTTTTTTCCATTACAGGTTTTCTTTAAGGTACCCATACACCTGCCACCGTATCGACCATCAGATAGATCACTCTCTGATCGAATCTGATCAGAGAGAGATCTGCCTGCCCACATACTGCAGACTTCCACCGCTTTCAGGGCCGCCCCACAAGTTATGTGTCGCCCTGCGTCTGTGGTGAGTGCAGAAGGCTCCCCTGTCCGCTGGCACACCCCTCCTGTGTACCACGTGACTCAGCACATGTAGTGATGACAGACACTAGAGGAGGCCAGGAATTGAGCCAGCATGTCAGATAGGACTTCAACACGTGGGGGGACATCGGCCGAGGGTCCATCAGTTGTTGGGAAAGTGAATGCCACTACTGCCACTCACCCCATCGAACACTTGTGATCAAGATTTTCCGCTAAGCCTTATCAACCCATTTGACTGATCCTCCAATCGATTTCCAAACAAAATCAATCGGGTGGCCATGTTGCAGCACAGATTCGAAAAAAATTATCAGATCAAAAGTTCCATTGGGACGCAAGTTTGGCTAATGTATGGGCAACCTAAAGCCTGGTACATACTTTCAATTATGATTGGCCAATCACTGACCAATTTTACCACCTCCATGTAACATGAGGGTCAACAGACATTGAATACTATGAGCAGATTGTGTAGGTATATCCTCATTCTACATGGATGTGGAAAAATTGGTCTGTAATCGGCCAATCATAATTGAAAGTGTGTACAAGGCTTTAGTTGATCAGGAGTGACTATTGGCTTGTGCGTGCGAGTCCTTGGGGGGGTCTGGCAGAGCAGTGTGCACTGCATAGCATGGAGCCCCTGGCAGGGATAGGGCACATGGGAGATGCCACACACTCCGCAGGCCCTGTTGCTTTTGGCAGAGGCAGTGATGCAGGAAAGGCGACAGACGCAGTCACGCATGTTTATTGCAAGGTCTTGGGTGGTGATGGTAAAAAGCAGGGAGGGCTTATGACAAGGCATTAGCTCTTGGCTGGAGACTCCTGAAGTTAAGTCTAAAAAGGCAAAACATCCAACGTGTGACAACAACGTCTTCCTGGAAAGGCTAAGCACACAAAGTAGAGCTTTAGAAGTCTGGAGAGGTGAGATCCAAGCTTTGATTCTTGCCCATAATGATGGGTGAAATGTTCTCCCAATTCACTCATTAGCACAGCAACTAACACAGCTGCTGGTTAACTACTGTATAAAAAGCTTCTAAAAAAAATAAAAATGAATTAATTGAATGGGATGATGTCATTTTTTGTGCAAGCGCGGGTCCTGCAGCATTTCTGAGGCAATGCAGCCTCAATCTTGGGTACAGTAAACTCCCCGATAACTGCCAAGAACCAGCAAGGAAGCAACAAATAGAGATGTCGCGAACCTCCGATTTTCGGTTCGCGAACCGGGTTCACGAACTTCCGCAGAAGGTTCGGTTCGCGGAAAAATTCGCGAACCGCAATAGACTTCAATGGTGAGGCGAACTTTGAAAAATAGAAAAAATTATGCTGGCCACAAAAGTGATGGAAAAGATGTTTCAAGGGGTCTAACACCTGGAGGGGGGCATGGCGGAGTGGGATACATGACAAAAGTCCCGGTGAAAAATCTGGATGTGACGCAAAGCAGCGTTTTAAGGGCAGAAATCACATTGAATGCTAAATTGGAGGCATAAAGTGCTTTACAACATCTTGCATGTGTATACATCAAACAGGGAGTGTAATTAGAGTACTGCTTCACACTGACACACCAAACTCACTGTGTAACGCACCGCAAACAGCTGTTTGTGTAGTGACGGCCATGCTGGACTACTGCGCAACATGGCGTGATTGCTCTTCCTCACTCAGTGATGTCAGGTAATGTGTGACTTCCTTCTCAACTTTCCATGGCATTGTTAAAAAGCTTACGTTTTGTTTTTAATTTACATTTTCTACTTGCTGTGTACTTGTTCAGTACCGCTACAATGAGAATCCTGTGGAGGCGGGCAAGTCTGCCATTGTGACCCCGGGTAATGGCCGGGGAATGAGAGGTTTGAATCCGGTGTGGAGCCTGAGCAACGGCTACCACTACACATCCAAGGAGGGCAGCGGGCAGGCATGCACGCCCGCCCGCCCCGAGGTAGTGACCAAAAATAACAATACAGGAGGAGGACTTTCGAGGCCCTGCTGTGTATTTGAAATGAATGTACTTTAAATCCTTTAACGAGAACCAGTTATGGCGGGCAAAGATGACACCACATTCCTTTCACGAGAATCATATGGAGGCGGGCAAGTCTGCCATTTGTGACCCCGGGTAATGGCCGGGAAATGAGAGATGGAATCCGGTGTGGAGCCTGAGAAACGGCTACCACTACACATCCAAGGAGGGCAGCAGGTAGGCATGCACGCCTGCCCCGAGGTAGTGATCAAAAATAACAATACAGGAGGCGGACTTTCGAGGCCCTGCTGTGTATTTGAAATGAATTAACTTTAAATCCTTTAACGGGAATCCGTTATGGAGGGCAAGTCTGCATCATATGCAGTGATGAGGTGGGTTAAGTAAACACAACAGGTACTGGGTAGTTAGATGCAGTGAGCTGGGTTCACTCAACAGTAAAGGTACTTAAAGAGTAACTGTCAGGCTGCAGAAGCTAATTTAAACCTCTATTCTCCTGTGTTAAACAGTTTAGACAGAAGCCAAAAGACATTACTAAAGATAAAAATCTCTCTTACATTTAATGTGTTCTTATCACCAAAGCTAAGCTCCTAAGCAGGACGCAAGCCGCATTCCATACTGCAAAGCATTCTGGGGCCCTCCCCTCGGCTGCTAAGGAGAAGACGGGATCAAGTTTCAGCAGCTTCTAAACTCACAGCACAGATAAATCTCCGGGAAGATTACTCTGCAGGAGTCCGCTATTGTTCCTAGCCACATGGCTCATTAATATTCACTGCACACTGTGTTATTCTGTATGAGCTGTTCTGTGATCAGAAGCAGGCAGGACATGATGACACATTTGGCTTCACAAACATGGAACCTCCCATGGGCTGTCAGGAGCATCATTCTCTGCATATACTATATACAAATTCTGTGAAATCCAAACGTGGACAGTGAAATGCATATGTAATGTAAGTACAGCCAATCTTTAGCTACTGATATATGTGTTTATTTTCTCTGAGACCTTATACCTAACAGCTCCTCTTTAAGATGCAGTGAGGTGGGTTCACTCAACACAAGGCTAGGTATATGCAGTGATGAGGTGGGTTAAGTAAACACAACAGGTACTGGGTAGTTAGATGCAGTGAGCTGGGTTCACTCAACAGTAAAGGTACTTAAGATGCAGTGAGGTGGGTTCTCACTCAACACAACAGATAGTTAGATGCAGTGAGGTGGCCAGGTGGGTTCACACTCAACACAACAGGTAGTTAGATGCAGTGAGCTAGGTTCACTCAACAGTAAAGGTACTTAAGATGCAGTGAGGTGGGTTCTCACTCAACACAACAGGTAGTTAGATGCAGTGAGGTGGCCAGGTGGGTTCACACTCAACACAACAGGTAGTTAGATGCAGTGAGCTGGGTTCACTCAACACCACGCTAGGTATATGCAGTGATGATGTGGGTTAAGTAAACACAACAGGTACTGGGTAGTTAGATGCAGTGAGCTGGGTTCACTGAACAGTATACAGTAAAGGTACTTAAGATGCAGTGAGGTGGGTTCTCACTCAACACAACAGGTAGTTAGACTTAGATGCAGTGAGCTGGGTTCACTCAACACAACGCTAGGTATATGCAGTGATGAGGTGGGTTAAGTAAACACAACAGGTACTGGGTAGTTAGATGCAGTGAGCTGGGTTCACTCAACACAAAGCTAGGTATATGCAGTGATGAGGTGGGTTAAGTAAACACAACAGGTACTGGGGTATATGCAGTACTGGGTAGTACAATGTGCAGCTCCCTGTCACACACACAGGCAGTCAGTCACTGAATGTGCTGGGCTGCTGGCAGTGGCACACACACTATCAATTAGCAAGGCTGTGCATGCAACAAAAGTGTCAAAAAAAAAAAAATGTACAGGTTGAGCTCTGAAAAGAGCTGTTGCTGGGTGCTTTAAAAGCAATATTAATCAGTCAGGAACAAGCAAAGCAGCCTAGAACCTAACTAATCTGTCCCTAAGAGAAAAAGTCTGCAGCAGCTGTCCCTTTCCTCTCTCTAGCAGGCACACGAGTGACTGTAATGGCCGCCGGAGGCTGCCTTATATAAGGGGGGGTGGGGCTCCAGGGCTTACTGTAGCCTGAATGGCTACAATGTGCCTGCTGACTGTGATGCAGAGGGTCAAAGTTGACCCTCATAGTGCATTATGGGGCGAATCGAACTTCCGGAAAAGTTCGCCTGGCGCAGGCGAACGCGAACCCCCAATGTTCGCCTGCGAACCGTTCGGTACACCTCTAGCAACAAAACCAAGAGGAGGAGAACCAAAGAATAGAGGGAATAACTGAGGTGTATCGGCCGCCTGTGGGGGATGAACTCCAGGTGGTCAACTTGACTGACGTCACCATTCCCCAGTTTTGCATCACCCTACTCCAAAAGGGTCTGGGCTTCTCACCGACACAGGGGTTTGATTATGTGGACTTTTTCATTGACCTATACAAGACCACAAGAAAAATGACGATAAAACAACTCTACCATCATGGGGAGGGTTCAAATGAGCTCCAAGGACAAGGTGATGGAGGCCCGACATCGGAGATAGGCCCCATGTCCACTTTGGGGTTCAGTCCCGAGGTGGACTGGGATGCCACCGAGATAGAGGCACTCCGGATATTGGAGGAGCTATTGGAGGAGGGAGGTGCCCTTGATATAGAGGATGGAGTGAGGCCCATGTGTGATCTATCACTTGGGGACCCCGGGAACTTTAGAGCCTGCAAGTCCACACGCTCTATACCCATTCCCCCTGGTTCACCTATTGATCAGTTTCTTCACCAGGTCGCGGCCGAAATGAAGGCTCTCTGCTATGTAGGAGCCTCAGACAATTTGAGCAAGGGTGATAGGGCAGCCATCAGATGGTTCAAGCAACACCGCGACCTGGTGATAAAACAGGCGGACAAAGAGGGGAATGTGGTAATCATGTCCACCGAGGTCTACACCAGGGAAGCCCATAGGCAATTAAGTAACCCAGAGTACTATACCAGGTTGAGTAGTAACCCCACGATTAAGTATCAGTCCACCCTGCGCACCTTACTCAGACGAGGAGTGGAAAAAGGGTACGTGTCACAGAGGTTGGCAGTTGATCTACTCCCCGTGTCCCCCCGCTATCCTGTGTGGTACCACCTTCCTAAGTTACACAAGTCCGCAAAACAACCCCCGGGAAGACCAATCGTCTCGGGGTGTGGCTCACTAACAGAACGTTTGTCCCGGTTTTTAGACCACCTGTTACGCCCGCTACTTGCTGGGGTACCGGCCTATCTGGCCGACACACTGGATACGATTAACCTCGTCGAAAGTGTGACGTGGAGGCCAGGGTATAAGCTGGTCACGATTGATGTAGAGAGTCTCTACAGCAGAATACCCCACGAGGATGGAATCAGGGCGGTCCGCAGGTTTTTAGACAGAACGAACAAAGATGAAGGATATAAAGACTTCCTGTGCGAATGTCTAAGATTCATCTTGACGCACAATGCGTTCCTTTTTGATGGAAGGTGGTACCACCAGACCTCCGGGACGGCCATGGGGACCTCTGTGGCATGTACCTATGCAGGCCTATTCCTGGGAGCCTGGGAGGAGGACTACGTGAGGAGTTCAAAGAACCTGTTTAGACACAATATTGAGACATGGGCCCGTTATGTGGACGATGTGCTGGTCGTGTGGCGGGGCGGAATGGATGAGTTTAGGGCGTTCATGGACCTTCTCAATGACAACCAAGTAAACATGCGCTTTACCTCTGAGATAAGCAACAAATCCATCAATTTTTTGGACCTGAAGATCAGGCCTGATGGAGCAAGGTTGGTTTGTGAAGGGTTCAGGAAGGCCACGGCTGTCAATTCTTTGTTGCACAGGAATAGTTTTCATCCAGAGCAGGTCAAAACCTCCCTGCCATACGGCCAGTACCTACGCCTCAGGCGGAATAATTCTAATCTGGGTACATTCGAGGAGCAAGCGCAGGAATTAACAGCACGTTTGCAAGCTAGAAAGTACGACAAACATTCCCTCCAGGAGGCACAAGATAGGGCCAGAAGTAGGGATAGAACCTCCCTCCTTTCTAGACCCCCACTTTCACATTTGATTATACCCCCATGTCAAAAAAACTAACCCAAACCATTAAAAAGAACTGGGCAATAGTAACCAGAGATCCAACCTTGCAGAAGGTGTTCCCTGATCCAGCCAGGGTAGCCTTCAGGAGAGCTCCAACGTTGGGGGATACCCTAACTAGGAGTGAGTTTCGTTCACCTCTACCTCAGAATTGGCTAACTATAAGACGCCCCAGGGGTAACCACAGATGTGGTAACTGCAAATACTGTCAAAATATGTGGGAGGGCACAAATTACCGTTTGGGTGGGATCCAATGGGAAGTCAGAGCATTCATTACATGCCAGACAAGTTTTGTCACTTACGTAATATTCTGCCCATGCCAGTTTTTCTATGTGGGCAAAACCACCAGACCCCTGAAGGAAAGGGTGGGGGAGCACCTCAAATTCATAAAATCAGGAAAGGGCTGTCCCCGACTAATTAAACATGTCAGGGAGACCCATGAGGGCAGAGCAGAATGCCTAAAGTTTGCCGGCCTTCTGCATGTAGTTCCGTCCCGGAGAGGGGGCAACCGAGATCAAGAATTGACCAGACGAGAGTCGAGGGTCATTTTACGCACGGAGGCGATGGGACCACTAGGTCTAAATGACAGACTGGAGTTGTCCTGCTTCCTCGACCCATGACCCCTTGGTTCCCCAGTTTAGAGGTACCAAAAAAATCTTCTTTGCAATAAAGTTCAGAATAATATCTAGACGCTTTTGGGCACTTACCCTGCTTCTTGCAACTTATATGTATTGGTTCATCTATGGTGCTTCGTTTCCCCGCTTTGGGCCCAGACGGATGGAGTGGGCTGGCGGGCGTCTCCCCACTGGATTACCCACGGGTGTAATACACACCTGTTGGCCGAGAATAGTCGACCAACAATGTGGGGTGGCAATTGGGGGAGGAGGGGGACAGTGGGAAAAAAAGGGAGAATGAATAAGCCCTATGTTCCTATAGGGCACTACTGAGTTATACTCGTAGAGAAAAGCTAATGGTTAGTGACTAGATGCATTATCTTCAGCTGTGGTAGCTGGAAGTGCGCCTGCTCCCGGTTTCCTTTTCCCCCTCCTCCTCCTATGATGGCCGCGAGGGACGCTTCCCCTTTTTTTGGGGGGCGCCCCTTGTTTGGTTATTGCCACCAGGCATGGATGACATGCCGCGACTTGGGGTGCCGCCCGCCCGCCTCGCTCCTCCTCGGGACCCCCCACGTGGTGCTTTCTCCTCTTCCTTTTCTATGTGCATAACAATCTCTTCTTTGGGTCCCTATCTTTGGACTTGGCTCCTGGCTCCCCCTACTCGGGTGGTGCTCTCTTGACCCCCCTTTCCTCGGGTACTCCTGCTCACTCCTTTGGGGTCCCCATGCTTCCAACTGGTGTTGGCATGTCCCTAACTAAACTGGAACACCAGTTATGTCTGGGCATAATCCAGCTGATTGGTATTATTCTGGCCTCCTGTGTTTGTAGATACGTTTGGTGCCATTCATTTAGGAACAAGGAGAATACACCTTTTAATTCGTCTTCTTGAAGAAGCAGTCCCTTCACTAGTCTTTTTTAGAGAAGGTTTTTAGGGGAATAAAAGTGGGGTCATCAATAAAAATGGAGGATTCAACGTATGCAATATACATGTCTATAATATGTAACGCAGTTCTAGATATGTAGAAGATACAGTATGTACTGTGCTACAGCCACGTGAATATAGGTGTGTTTCCGCGTAGGGTGCACTTATTTATGCACTTTAACTTACTTGGCACGATGGTTTGACACTTAATTTTGCACAACTATGTTTAATGTCTTAACCCAGTTTGCTATGTCATTATCACTTTTAAAAAAGTCATGTTTTTTTACATGTACAGTATTTGTTTCTAATGCACACTGCCCCTTTAACGCTGTGCCAGCAACTTTGCTGGCTCGTTTAAACGTACACTCTAGCTTCTCGCCGCTATGGCGAGTCTCCGCCCCTCCACCCCTCACCTCTCTGACATCACCACTCCACACCAATGGCGTACGCCGGAGGCGTGGCTTACAGGTCTCATCTGGAAAGCCGCGCGGCGCCGCCATCACAAAGGACGCAAGCACGTGAGCAAGCGCCAGCTGGGCGCGAAACGGCTGTAGTGCCGTCCACTATCCCCTGGTCACCAGCATCCCGCACTCCCCGGACACTCATCCATGCAGGTTTGATCCGTCCAATGTGAATTGATGTGAATGTACCACTGCAATGTCTTTTGGCAAGATGCTATATTAAAGAACGTAAAAGGGATTGGTGCCCGGTCTGTCTTCATGTATGTATACAGTAAACTGTGTGTCCAGGTCCCAGCCAAGCCCCATTATAAGTACTGTATATATGGGAGTTATGCCTGCTTCAGCAAAACGCCTCCCGCTCTGGTGTGAACCACCCCATTGAGATACATTGACCAAGCGTATCCGCAGCCGCAAGCAGCTGCAAAAATGTTAAAAAACCTGCTCGGTGTGCCCCAGCCTTAAGGCTACTTGCACACTAAGACGTTGCGTTAGGTGCCATGTGAAGGTCGCATAATGTGCACCTAACGCAAGGCCTGGTGTCTCTTCTATGTGGACGTCAGAGTGAGCCACGTTGTGCAGCTCACTCTGGCGTCCGTGATGCCGTGATGCGTACTCTTGTGCACATGCAGCATCACGTGGTCCCGCCGGCCAATCACCGCACAGAGCGGCCGCTCCAGGAAGTAAACACTGCACGTCACAACGTGCAGTGAATATTAATTAGCCATGTGCCTGGCCACTCTCCGCTCCTCCCCAACATGACTGCGCATGTGCAGACAGTCTAACGCGGCTTAAGCCGCTCTAACGCCGTAGCATGCTGCACTTTCGGGAGAACGTGCAGCGTTACATGTAACGCAACGTGGGCTGTGTGAACAGCCCACTTGTGTTACATTGCTGTGCGTTGGGGGAGCGTTACAGGCACACTAACGTGCGCCTGTAACGTCCCTGTGTGTAAGCAGCCTAAGAGTTGGTTCACACGGGCTTCTGGCCGGCTTTCAGTTCCGGTTGGCGTTTTCGTCTTTACAGGGGGAAATTAGCCGTGGCGGTTAACCGTCCCAGGACACTACAAGTAGCATCCGGGTCGCCACGAATGCCAGGGAAAAATCGGGATCTGACCGCTGCATTCACGCAAACGCAGGTAAAAGCCTGGTACAAATGCTCCCAATCACTTGAGTGGAAGCATTTAACGCCGATGGTAAACGTGGGGCAGACGCCCGTGTGAACAAGGCCTTAAAGGACATCTGAAACAAAAAAAAAAAAAAACGAAGTAAAATGCAGTACCTACTTTTGTAATGAATAGTCTCCTTTCTCAGGCTGTGTCCTTCTGATATTATTCATGACCTTTGATCTGGAATGAATGGGACCCGTGTATGCGCAGTAGTGGTCTTTGATGGTTTGGGGGCGTGGCTTCACATGCTCTGCTGTGAGAGTACCCCAGGCAGGAGCAGAGCCGTCTGCAGCAGTGAAGGGACGCTACGGTGCATGCGCAGGGGCCATTCCTTCCAAATCGAAGGTCACGACTAATAGTTGATGCCTGCAAACTGAGCACATAGTGGTGGAAAGGGTGGGAAATGAAGTGGGGGGCGCAGAGGACACAGCCTGAAGAAGGAATCAATTAAAGTGTACTTCCTCAGGGGAGTACTTACCTCAGGAGTGGGAACCCTCTGAATACTAATGAGGCTTCCCTCATCCTCCTCCTGGAAAATTGCGCATGCGCACTACAGCTTCCACCGCTGGGTACCCAAAACTGTGCACACTTCGCGCAGTAGCTAATTTCTGCTCTTGCGGAAATAGTCGAGCTTGATTGGTTCTGCTCTACTGCACAGGTACAGATGGCTTGAGTCTGGGCCGAAGAGCCACATACAGTTTTGTTATCATCCATTTAACACAATTTAACATTTTTTTTAAAATAAAATAAAAAGAGGCACAAACTGTTTAGCAAGATGCAAAGCATTCTAGCTTCCATGCAAATATAATGCAAATAGTATAAAGCTTGCAAAAAGGGCTAATCCAATGCGCTCCCTCATGCGCTCAATGCCAGGCTGCATACAATTTGTATTAGATTTGTGTGCAAGCTAGAATAACTAGCAGCTCGTTGTCTCTCCTGCTGTAAATCTCCAGGGTGCACCACAAGGATGAGCAGTGTCCCAACACAGAGAGAAAGGTCACCGGTAGGGGTGGCCGAGCACATTGCCCGAACGGTTCTCGGCAAATAACGACCATTCAATATTTGTTTTTACTACAAATTTTTGCTGTAAAAATTTGCATTCACGCTTAACATTGAAGTCAATGGATGCCGACTTTGGCAGTTAAAGCAGAACTTAAAGAGAACTTGAACTGAAAATTAAAAATCAAAATAACCATACACAGGTCATACTTACCTCCTGTGTAGTCTACTACTCAATCTCTTTCTCCTCTCTCGCATTCTGTTTGTCCACTGTGATCAATGGAATTGGCCATTACCCCATAACAGATTCCTGGTCAGCACACTGTTAAACTGTAATATCACCCACCTGAGCCATAGGGAAACATGGACATTACCTTGCACATTCAGTTGTAACTGACAGCAACTGCTATATTTCAGTTCTGACAAAATATTGTCAGAACTGGAAGGGATCACTGTAAGAAGAAAATGGTGCGCTTCTGAGAGGAACTGACGGCGAGGTAAGAATGTAATAATCATTTCGGCTGCATCATGTTTTTTTTTTTAAATAATTTTACTCAGTACAGGTTCCCTTTAAAGTAAACGCTCCAGTGAAAATAACATAATTATTGTAAAAAATTAAGCACTTTTGTTCATTATGTATAAATGATTTAGTCAGTGTTTGCCCATTGTAAAATCTTTCCTCTCCCTTATTTACATTCTGACATTTATCACATGGTGACATTTTTACTGCTGGCAGGTGATGTCAGTGGAAGTAGCTGCTGCTTGCTTTTTTAGCACTTGGAAACAGCTGTTATTTCCCCCCACGCAACAAGGCTCCCACAGTGTGATGTCAGCACCATGGTCATGACATTACACTGTGGGAGGGGTTTCACCACAATATCAGCCGTACAGATCCCCTGATGATCCGATTGAGAAAAGATAAAGATATCTAATGGGAAAGGGGGATCAGCTACTGATTGGGATGAAGTTTAATCCTTGGTTACAGTTTCTCTAGTATCTAAAAAAAAAAAAATTCACGTACCTGGGGCTTCTGTCAGCCATGTGCAATGGGGATAGCTGGGTGAACAGCATCACAGGCCTGACAAGCCTGGAACGTTGCCGGTGCCAAGTCTCAGCTGGATTGCTCACACAGCTTGCAAACTCACGTAAAAACAGAAAAGAGACGGCACACCACTGGCTGCAAAACTATTGCTGTGTTGAGTGGACAAGAACACTACATGTTACGGATAAAAATATTCTTCGTCAGGTGTCACCTGATCCTTCACCAGGTTGACACCTGATGAAGGATATTTTTATCCGTAACATGTAGTGTTCTTGTCCACTCAATACAGCAATAGTTTTGCAGCCAGTGGTGTGCCGTCTCTTTTCTGTTTTTACGCGGGCTTCTGTCAGCCCCCTGCAGCTGACCTGTGTCCTTGCCGGTCCCGAACAATCCTCTGTTCCCCCACCGCAGATCACTTTTGTTAACCCAATCAATGGCTACTGCGACCTGGCCGTTCGCGCTCAAGCTCCCGTCGCTGGGTGCATACTGCGCAGGCGCAGTAGAGATTGTCTGGTACTGCGCCTGCTGTGCAGGAAGCTCCTGGCTACAGGAACGCGTACAAGGATACATGAGGCCAGGGCAAAGTGTGCTTCCACTGTGTGAAGAAAAGCGGCCTGCAGCGGGAAAACGGAGGATCGTTCAGGAACGGCGCGGGCACAGGTCGGCTGCCTCAGTTCCGCTTTAATAGAAAAGTCCCCGTACGTGCTAGAATCACCAGAAGGGCATGTAAAAGAGAAAAGTGGGCACAACAGGCAAAACTTTACAAAAAGACCATGCAGTGTGGGAAAAAATAGATTTTTAATACTTCAAAGAAAAAATATTTTTTTAAAGTCATCAAAATGACATTCTGCAGCAGAGTTCAGGGTGTTATTTCTCTGTGGCTTGCTACACTGAGTATAGCAAGTCCAGGGCTCAGAATGCGATTGACGTGTACCATGCTGTCTGTCGGTCATCGGGGCATTTATGGTTACCTTTACCAAAAAACATTAAAAGGACTTGTGGTTGCGGTTTTATTTAGTTTTAACTCTTTGTGGGAATGGGTAAGGGATGGGGCAGGTATCTCGGTGTCCCCTTCTTAAAGGGGACTCCCAGATGCCGCCATGAACGCCCCACCTCCTTCTGGGCACTGGAGGTGGGTAGGCCTCAAGGGGGAGGTTTGGCCACCCCTCTTTCAGAGCCCCCCCCCCCAATACCATGGACCATGTGGTGTTGGTATAGCTCAGACTGCGGATGCCCACGCTGCACAATATCGCTATCCCAGCCTGTAGGAGTGTTAAAGTGAACCTCCGGACTAAAAATCGACTCAGCAGCACTGAAAAGGCTTGGTGTTTCTTTAACTGTTTCACAGCATCAGAACTTTGTTTCTCTTATACAAGCCTCATTTTTAGCTGCACAGAAGAAAACTGCCCGGGCTTTTTTCCCCTGATGCTGTGCAAAGCATGATGGGATTTCTGATGATGTTCTCGTTCTGCTGTTTTGGTGCTATTTTTTTTTTTTTTTTACATTTTGAATTTGACATTCAGCTGGGAGGGGTTATCAAGACACAGGACAGTTGGAACTGTGTCTCCTGCTCCCTGTCACCTCCTTTCAACCAAAAAGATGGCTCCCCCCCATGACAAAGATGGCAGCCCCCATGAATCACAAATATTTGCCTGTTCTTTTAAAACAGGGTGGGTAAGAGATTATATTACCTATCTATTCTAATTAACATAACTAATGTAACTTGATGACAGTATGTTTGTTTAGGCTGAAGTTCCCCTTTAAGGGGTTAAAGAGGCTTTTTATTTAACTGTGATGTGACCATTAAAAAGTTAAATCAAGAAAAATATTGGTGTGGGAAATGTTGCAGTCAGAAAAGTGATCTTCTTAGACATCATAAGAGCGTCCTTATTTGCGTTCTGAGTGTGGGAAATGTTTCAGTTGGACAGGTGATCTTCGTAGGCATCAGAGGAGCCAAACATATTAGCGTCTTAATTCATGTCCAGAGTGTGGGAAATGTTTCAGGTGGAAAGCTTATGCTGGGTACACACAGTATGATTTTTCGTGCGATAGATGGAAGCTATTGATAAAATTCCTCATGTCCGATATTACTCCCGATCTGTGCTCGATTTTTCATAGAAGTGAATAGAAAAAGATAAGAAAAACAAGCTAAAATAAGAGAATCGAGCGGAAAAAACCGATCAGGTCAGAAAATCGCACACAAAATTGTACCGTGTGTACCCAGCATACTACAGCAAAGTCCCCGTTATCCGGAACTCAGGCAACTGGAAGTCTCAGGGATTTTGCTTTTGGCTGGTTTAGAGGCTTTTTAACCACTTCAGCCTTCAGCATAGTTTCACTTTATGCATTCGAGCAACTTTCACCTCCCATTCATTCGCCAATAACTTTATCACTACTTATCACAATGAATTGATCTATATCTTGTTTTTTCTGCCACCAATTAGGCTTTCTTTGGGTGGTACATTTTGCTAAGGATTACTTTTTCTAAATGCATTTTAACGGGAATATTAAGATAAAAAAATTGAAAAAAAATCATTATTTCTCAGTTTTCAGCCATTATAGATTTAAAATAATACATGCTACCATAACTAAAACCCACGTCTTTTATTTGATCATCTGTCTCGGTTATTACACCATTTAAATTATGTCCCTATAACAATGTATGGAGTCAATATTTTATTTGGAAATAAAGGTGCAATTTTTTTCAATTTGCGTCCATCACCATTTACAAGCTTATGATTTAAAAAAATTATAGTAATATACTCTCTTGACATGCATATTAAAATAGTTCAGAGCCTTAGGTAACTTTTTAATTTTATTTGGGGTTTTTTGGAGTGGGGAGGTAAACAGATCATTTTAAATGTAATTGACTGTGTATATTTAAAAAAAAAAAATGTATGTAGATGTAGTTTTACTATTTGGTCACAGTCATTTTTTTTGTTTTTCATCCTGTAAGCGAGAGCTCTCGCTTACAGGAACTGAAGGGATGGCGTGAAACTCAGAAAAATTGCGGCTTTTCAGAGAAGCTGTCGGTTTTTCATATGGAAACATAGATCAATGAATGGGAACTGTGTTCCCATTCATTGATCTCCGGGCTAACCAAAGGTGGCGGGAGCGCACCCGGCTCAGCTGCAGCAGGGCAGGCTAAGTGGTTAAATACTTACCAAGCCTCCAGCTCTGTCTAGCAGCCTTTCTGAATCACCTAGCTGCTTTCGGCGAGTCAACGTATCACGCCAGCTTCTGTGCACAGGGGAAGCCTGAAAGCCGCTAGGACATTCAGAAAGGCTGCTAGACATAGCTGGAGGCTGGGTACGTATTTGGGGGGGAGGTTTTGTGCATTTTAGGCTCATGCAACCGGCAAGCACATGTATCCAGCATCACGCGATCCCCACCGGTGCCAGATACCAGGGACTGTTCTGTATGTCACATCAGGGAAATCACACAAGAGAGCGTCCTTACTCATGCCCCCAATGTGGGGTCCCCCATACCGAGCCTCTTTAACCCTTTGTCACCCATGCAGGCTGGGATAGGCAAATTACGGAGCCCAGGCTGCGTGGGGCCAGAGCCTGGGCTATACAAACTCATGTCCTCTCAATACCTCAATACAATACAGTGTCACAACTCTCTAGTATCCAACAAGAACACATGTCCAGTTAGGGCGATCGTTCACTTTAATGTGGATCCGCGATAAACTTTTACTCATTGCATAATAGTGTTCCTTACATATAGGTATATAGGGCATTCCTCAAGCCAAATACTTTTTTTGTTTTGTTTTAATACATTAATTTCCTATAAACTAAACAAGCCTCGCCCACAGCTCCTTTTGTGCCTTGGCACTGTAGCAAGGGCTTATGGGAGCTCAGTCTGGGCAGGAGGAGGAAGTTACTAGCCAGATATTTCAGAGGCAGAGGGGAGGAGAGGGGACTGAATTTGGCACAGGCTGAGGGCTGGAGATGCTATCCGCTTACATGTGTGTAATGTGACAAACAGAACATGGCTGCCCTCATTGTATCACATGAATAAATAATCATAAACTGTTGAAGCTGTTTGCAGCTAGATTTGCTGTGTAAATCTAGCTGCAAACTTTAGATAAGATATATAGACAAGTTACTTGTTATAGTTAGTTTTTAATCTTGGATCCGCTTAAAGTACAACTACATCGAGAAAAACAAAAAAACAGACAGAATGTACAGAAGTCCAGATCAACATTAGCCAACTTTTTATGCAGAATTGTGACTATCTACTGTTTACATTAAATCCAACAAAACATAGAAGGAAGTAGATATTACTTTTACAAGCTTGAAAATTCTTTCAAGTCCCCGTGTCCAGAAAGTAAAAAACAAAAAGTTTTGAATTCTTCCTGATGTGTGCACAGTGCTGACATTCCCAGCAAGATGGAAGCTCCCAAGCAGGAGAGGGAGAATCCGTTATGGAAAGATCCTTACTGTAAGCTGTAGACATTGTAACATTTATGTGACGTTTGCATAGAAGTAAACATAAGCTGCCCGTAGCAGAGTGGGCAGCAGTCTTCATGGTGGTAAAGACGAGAGGCAGTGTGCCCCGGCTTCTGTCTTGTTTGCTGGTGGAAGCAGCTTCAGGTAGACTGTCTCTCGGGGATCTCACCTAGAAGTCCAGTAACTGGAGAGAGAGGAAGAGGATGAGAATCAGAGAAACAGAACCAGCTGAACAGAATGTGGATGATGGGAGACATCTCACCAGCTGGGGGAGGATCTTCTCCACATGTTCCACATCCACCACCTCCAAATCCTCCGACTTTGCCTGACGAGCAGCACGGGCCGCTGCCTCTGCGAAACGCAAATTAAAATTTATTAGTGTGAAGCTGAAGTGCCGTGATGAGTTTAACACATGATACTAGCCCTACTAACACATTATGCAAAGTCCATTTCTGTTTTCCAATACAGGAAGAGTTAAAAACTAGATTGGTTATCTATGCAAAAGAGCTTCTCTGAGCTTAAGAGCTTTTCCTAGTCTGGTTTTCTGAAGAGCAAATAAAAGCTTAAACAGCCAAGAAACAATGAGAGACAGTTTGAGATAAGGCTTTACTGCAGGTAAGGCAAGTTCAATGTCATTATTTCTGCTTTGTTTTACAGCTTAAAAAGCCAAGTGTGGATTCTAAACGTCAACTCCGGCAGTCATTCTGAGACAAAATAAAGCTATAAAACTTAAAGGACACCGAAGGTGAAAATAAACTAATGAAATAAACAATTGTATCTATCTTCCTTCTCCAAAAACCCTATGTTAGTTACCTGGTAACTACCATTTTTGGTAACCTCTAGGACAGGTCCACCATGAGACGACATAGGCTCCTCCCAGGAACAGGAAACATCCAAATTGAGTACTCTATAAATTTTAACTGACACCCCATTCGCCAGTACAATACAAGGACTGTTTAGGTATACAATAAAAGGGTGTCACCACCATTATTATTATTATATATACAACATATAACATTTTATTAGGGTGGGTTACGGACCTGTCCTGGAGGTTACCAAAAATGTAGCTACCAGGTAAGTAACATAGGGTTTTTCTAGTAACCTCCAGGACAGGTCCACCATGAGAAGATCAGCAAGAATCTTACCATTTTAGGGTAGGTTAGCTGCCTGCGGAACTTTTCTTCCAAAAGACTTGTCTTGCAGACATCAGATTCACCCTGTAATGTCTTGAGAAGGTGCCAAGGCTTGTCCAAGTAGCCGCTCTACAAATTTCTTCCGGCGTAGCACCTGCTCTGTAAGCCGATGAAGTGGCTGCTGCCCTAGTAGAAGCCCTCACTGTACCTGATAGGTTAGAACCTGTCAACTTATAAGCTTCTTCTATGCATGGTTTTATCCATTTTGCTATTGTTCTTTTAGACATCTTCATGCTCTTAGAAGCACCTGTAGTATTTATAAATAAAGCTATAGATCTTTTAATATCTGCCACTGATTCCAAATAAGTTATCAAGCATCTTTTGACATCCAATGATGGTTCCGCGTTATAAGAAGGTAACACAATTTCCTGAGATCTGTGAAACTTTGTAGACACTTTCGGTAGGAATTCTTCACACGTTTTCAGAATTACTTTATCTTTGAAGAAAATACAGAAAGGTTCATCACAACATAGAGCCCCAGTTCACTCACTCTTCTGGGTGATGTAATGGCTATTAAAAATATTGTCTTCATTGTTAATAATTTCAAGGAAATGTCTGGTAGTGGTTCGAAAGGTTCCTTTTTCAACACACCCAATACTAAAGATAAATTCCAACTGGGAATTATCTTAGCTATCATTGGTTTCTTTCTTTCTATAGACCTACAAAATGATAATGGGGTCCTCTGCTAACCTTACATTCAAAAAGTTTGATAAAGCAGCCACCTGAACTTTCAAGGTACCGAGAGCTATATTATTCTCCATTCCATCCTGTAGGAACTCTAATACCATAGGAATAGTATCTCCTGAAGATCCTGAGTGCTCTTGCCACATATTAAAAGGCTTCCAATATTTTACGAGTTACTTTCTTTCTACAGTCTAATAATGTAGTAATAACTCTTTCTGAAAGGCCCCTCTTCCTTAGAGGAAACCTCTCAGAAGCCAAGCAGATAGATTTAGATTTGGTATGCAGCCTAACCCCTTTCCTGACCCCCGAACTACTGACTCCTTCTTTGGAAGTCTCCATGGACCGTCCAGTCTCATTTTTAGAAATATTGGATACCAACTTCTTCGTGGCCAGTCTGGGGTTATCATGATTACCGTAGTTCTTGACTGTATTAGTTTCTGTAATACCCGAGGTATTCATTGAATCGGAAGGAATGCATAGGCTTTCTTGAATATCCAATTTTGGCTGAGTGCATCCACTGCTTCTGCTCCCTCCCTGGGATTCAGGGAGTAAAATCTTTTGCATTTTGTGTTTCCTTCGCGACCCGACTACTTGACTAAGATTCTGAATATCTTGTTTGATATCTCCAGCTCTGCATTGGACAGTCTGTGTCTGCTTAAAAAGTCCGCCATGTTGTTTAGGGATCCCTTCAGATGAATCGCTGATAATGATAGATTTTCCTCTGCTAACATCAATATTTCCATGGACAGATCTAGAAGCTTCCTTGATCTTGTTCCACCCTTATGTATGCCACTGCTGTGGTGTTGTCTGTCCTGATCTGGACATGTTCTTTCACTAGGTGTAACGACTGTATCAGAGATTCCCTTATTGCTCTTAGTTCTCTGTAATTTGAGGACTGATCCCCCACTGTTCTTGGCCAAAGACCCTGAAGCACGTTTCCCTCTAAATGTGCCCCCCATCCGAGTAGGCTCGCGTCTGTGGTAATCACTCTCTGTGTGGAACAACTCCATAGTCTGCCCTCTGTGAGAACTTTTTCTGTCAACCACCAATCTAGTGACCTCAGGACTGCTTCTGGTAACCTTACTATTTTTTTTTCTAGATCCTCCTGTTTTTTTGCTCCATCATATTGTCTGGCTGGCGATCATGCTGTCAGGTGGGGGGGTGCAGGCGATCGTCCCGCATCGTTCATGATCCGGACAACACTACTGTGCAGTGAATATTAATTAGCCATGTGGCTAGGAACAATAGCGGACTCGTGCAGTATATAGCGGACTCGTGCAGTATACTCTAATGCAACGTGTGCACTGAGAACAGCACATTGATTTTTCAGTGCTGTGAGTTGGGCTGCTACAGGCTGCTGTAACATGAGCCTGTAACGTTCCACTGTGAAAGCAGCCTTAGGGCGGGATAGGGAAATGAAGGGGAGGACCTCCCTGCACTCCCTATGCAGTGGAGAAAAAAAAACCCTTCCAGCATGCTCTGCAGTATCTGTTATGCGGCCTCCTTAGGAGCTTGGGAATAAAGAGGATTGCTATTCAGCCAACAACAAAAGTAAGAGAGATTTTTAACTTCAGTATTGCCTTTTTGGCTTCCTTCTAAACTGTTTAACACAGGAGAATAGAGGTTTAAATGAGCTTTTGTAGCCTAACAGTTACTCTTTAAAGGATTTATTTGTATCAGCCATTTCCTGTTTCATAGCTGATCTAATTTCTTCCTGTAACCCCACTGACTGTTCCTGAATAAATTTAACTAGACAGGGTTGACAGAATTGTCTAGTATAAGTATGGGCAAGTTTAGTATCACAGAGCAGGATCCGCCTTCTTGTCCTTGAAGGGTCAGTAGAGTCTGTGCCCCATAATAAAACATATCAAAAAAGACAGCGTCCTCTATAGTCCTGTGATAGTAAAAAGGACACCCAGGTGAACCTTTGTCATGAAGTGAGAAATAAAACCAACACCCAGACAAGAGCATCAATCATTGCCTAGTTTGAAATAAACCTACTAAACTATATGCATTATTGAGGATCTGTAACATTATATCAGATATAACAGAGACTGATATTGTAAACATAGGGAATCCATCAATCCTATATAAGTATCTATATAAATATCTATATACTGGAACACATCCAACATACATAATATGATATAATCCTTCCATAATACTGTATACCAGCCCGTATACATAAATACCTATACACATATAACGTATTACATATAGCTATGTATATACAGTGGCTGTACATATAACATGCATACAGAGGATAAGACACTTATAGATAAGGGGTAATAATCAGACAGAACTCAGACAGACGCTAGATTAACCACCTTAGCGGTAATGACGAGCTCAGCTCGTCCATTACCGTCGCGGTGGCTTTCTCTGGCCCTGCTGGGCTGATTTTCTCAAATTTTTTAAACGCCGCTCGCCGCTGATCCGCCACGTAACAGGCCACGCCCCCCCCCCCGAGACCCCTGCGCAGCCTGGCCAATCGGTGCCAGGCAGCGCTGAGGGGTGGATCGGGACTCCCTCTGACGTCAACACGTCATCACAATCGTCGCCATGGCGACGGGGGAAACCAAACAGGAAATCCCGTTCTGAACGGCATTTCCTGTTTGCTCTGATCGCCGAAGGGGCGGGGGGATACCGCTGCTCAGCGGCTATCATGTAGCTAGCGCTAGGCTAGCTACATGATTTAACAAAAAAATAAATAAAAAAAATAGTGCTGCGCAGCCACCCTGGCGCAATCAATAGAACGCCAGGGTGGTTAAAGTACTCTTCTAGCAATATGTCATAGTCAAACGTAAACAGACCTCAGAAAAGACGCCAAGCAGGCGACTATACTTGCTGCTGAAAGTACTATGTTACAAAGACAGACCTCGGCATAAACGCGGCTTAAGGCGTACGGCTCATACCATAAAGGTCATCAAGCCTCCGCCGATCTTACCTTTCCTGGTTCCTGCTTAGCGTCCATCCCGCTCCACTCTCCAAACGAAATGGCCTATCCATGCGGGTTTCCGGCGTCTCTTCACCCACGCGACCGGAAGTGACGTTACGTAAGGGCGGAAGTACGCCGCCATTATAGGCAACATCCAGCCAACCTTCCGGAGGCTCAGGACTGCCCATTTCATCACTTCCGGTGCGCCAAACGGCCTCAGCCATGCGGGGAATCATGGACGCCGCACGCTTCAACCTGGATCCACCACACCAAGGGTAGCCGGGACAGCGTCTGGAGAAGGTAAACAGCCATCCTCTCCAGGCAGGAGAACAGAGGCGCCAAAAGGATAAAAGGAAGCTAAATGAGCTTAAAAACCAAATTCTTGGTAAATAGAGGAGGTAGTGGTGGACTTACCTCCTCCAAGTAGACACACAACGACTGTAGTAAACACAGTCAATATATTTTATTTATGAACTCCAAATATGCAACGCGTTGCGCAGGTTTGATCCCGCTTCATCAGGCAATAACAACGGAGCAATAGCATATGTGGTCAGTAGAAGAGCCAGGCAGTAGAAGAGCCAGACAGAGGTGCCTGGCTCTTCTACTGACCACATATGCTATTGCTCCGTTGTTATTGCCTGATGAAGCGGGATCAAACCTGCGAAACGCGTTGCATATTTGGAGTTCATAAATAAAATATATTGACTGTGTTTACTACAGTCGTCGTGTGTCTACTTGGAGGAGGTAAGTCCACCACTACCTCCTCTATTTACCAAGAATTTGGTTTTTAAGCTCATTTAGCTTCCTTTTATCCTTTTGGCGCCTCTGTTCTCCTGCATAATATTGAGTCCACCCTGGGTGGAGGGTTGAACTCCTTTTTCTCATCTACAGAGAGCGACTTCTTATCCCTGAGTGGGGTCAGGAAAATCTCCCCACCTGCCTTTACAGTGGTTGCCTAATGGTAACCCTGGTTTGTGAGTATTAATATTTACTCTATCTAGTAACCATTTACCAGTACATATTACACTATTGGGGCTCTTGGTGTTCCTTGTTTTTATCCTCTCCAGGCAGGTCCACCATACGCCGCCAACACAGTCCCTGGCACACCTGGCCTGACGGACCGGCGAGCGAGCACTCTTGTTCCCTGGAACAGGAAACGTCAACTGGCGAATGGGGGTGTCAGTTAAAATGTATAGAGTACTCAATTTGGACGTTTGCTGTTCCTGGGAGGAGCCTATGTCGTCTCATGGTGGACCTGTCCTGGAGGTTACTGGAAAAAAAAATGACTTAAAATATTCCACACTTTATTTTATATTTAAATCTACTTTTAAGTTTTTACTGTTTTATTGTTTTTACTCAATGACACATTCATTGAAGTATGTCAGAGCTAAAAATCTATGAACTATTGACCCTTTTATCTCTTTCCTGCTCTCAGAAGCCATTTTCTGCTAGGAAAGTGTTTTATAGTTGGAATTTCTTATCAGTGAGGGTCCCACTGTAGTCTTACCCAGTCCTGACTCAGACAGGAACTGCCACTTACATACCTGAAAGAAGAAAGGAGTAGGTCCGCTTCAATGTCTCAAAAGTTTAATCAGGACTTATCCCATTCAAATAGACCTAGTATGGTCCTTAACCTCCTCAGCGGTATGGACGACTATACACGTCCATCACCGCCGGAGGTCGCCGCTCAGGCCCTGCTGGGCCGATTTCCGTGAAATAAAAAGCAGCACACGCAGCCGGCACTTTGCCAGCCGTGTGTGCTGCCTGATCGCCGCCGCTCTGCGGCAATCCGCCGCGAGCAGCGGCGAAAGAAGGTCCCCCCAGCCGCCCGAGCCCTGCGCAGCTGGAACAAAAGTTCCGGCCAGCGCTAAGGGCTGGATCGGAGGCGGCTGACGTCAGGACGTCGGCTGACGTCCATGACGTCACTCCGCTCGTCGCTATGGCGACGATGTAAGCTCATTGCAGCCTTCCTTGTTTATTCTGGGCGCCGGAGGCGATCAGAATGACGCTTCCGGAGCGCCCTCTAGTGGGCTTTCATGCAGCCAACTTTCAGTTGGCTGCATGAAACAGTTTTTTTTCAATTAAAAAAAACCCCTCCCGCAGCCGCCCTGGCGATCTTAATAGACCGCCAGGGAGGTTAATCATAGCAACATAACACAGCAAAAAGATACAGTTTAAAAAGGGTCTAAGCTGGGAGGAGACGGCCGGACCCACCCAAAGGGGAGGGACCAATCGATACCCCCTCTCTATTGCTAATCTTCCATAAAAGTAATATCATAACAATATGAATAAACAAAAACTGTGTATATATAGGAGCTTACTTGGAAAATATAAAAAGTATAAAAACAGCAAGATAACATTAGTCTTAGGAGCAAAAACAATGTAAAAACACTACAAACAAAGCAAGCCGGGCGCTCCCCCAGAGGGTAGGCCCATAGTTGCGGGCATTGGCTCTTCGGGGGAGCGCCTTAAGGTAGCCATACACTGGTCGATTTGTCATTAGATCAACCAGCTGACAGATCCCGATCTGATAATGTATACGGGGGGGGGGGGGATGTAGTGTTTTTACATTGTTTTTGCTCCTAAGACTACTGTTATCTTGCTGTTTTTATACTTTTTATATTTTCCAAGTAAGCTCCTATATATACACAGTTTTTTGTATATTCATATCGTTATGATATTACTTTTATGGAAGATTAGCAATAGAGAGGGGGTATCGATTGGTTCCTCCCCTTTGGGTGGGTCCGTCCGGTCTCCTCCCAGCTTACACCCTTTTTAAACTGTGTCTTTTTGCTGTGTTATGTTGCTATGATTAAGGACCATACTAGGTCCGAAACATGTCAGGATTGTGCATGTCTATCTGTATGGGATAAGTCCTGATTAAACTTTTGAGACATTGAAGCAGACCTACTCCTTTCTTCTTCCAGCTTACCCTTTGGCTCAGGCCGCCCAGGTCCAGCTCTGTCCATTGCCGGAGTGTAGCGGTATACACATCCTTCCACTTACATACCTGATATTTAACTCTTTCAGGCAGAGAAAGAAAAAAAGGAACACAGCCTAGTTATTTGTGTGCTAGGCACTGTACATACACATGTCTATCATCATGTCACATGTCATCTCGGGTATCCTTTAAAATAAATGATCTGCTACTAATGTTTTATTTATTATCCATACTCGACATACAATTCATTATCACATAAGTTTACTTTTTTTTTTTCAGGTTCACTTTAAGTGATAGCAAGTTTACCCTCTCCACAGCTCTACAGAAATGTGGGGGAACGGAAATATTACACGACACAACTTGAAACCAATGGAAACTGAGTGGACTATAACAGTATAGGGCGGGGATACAGATGGTGAAAGAGCTTACACTTTATTAGGCTACAGAGAAGGGATGCAGAAGATGGAAGAGTTTACCATCTATTATATAAGGATATAGGATAGTTAGAACTAGAGAACTTCTATTCTTTTAGACGTAGTAATGTGTATGAACCTGTACCCGGGGTGCACAAACTTTCCTAGGATTGGGCCACATTCCTCTAGAATGTGGCACACTGCTATAGCAGCTCGCCATCCACCGATCTCTCTCTCGATGGAAGATTGGGGAGGAAGGGTTGGGCAACCCATGGATGCTCCGGAAAGCTTGAGTCTGCACTGGAAGCACTGGTACTGCAGACCTCTGCACTGTATAGTGGACCCCTGCAGTGTGCATGGAGACCCATGGGCTGAATTCATAAGGGGAGCCCAGGAAGTATCGCTAGTGGATCGAGCGGAAGAAGAACATTTATAGTCATAGCTCAGGAGCCATCTGTGACAGGGCTGGTGCACACCAGAGCGGTTTTTAAAACGCTTCCAGGGGGAAAACTGCTTGGCTAATGAAAGTGAATAGGCTGGTGCACACCAGAGCAGGTCGTTTTTTCCACAAACGCAAACTCGGGGGCTGCAGCATTTTTTAGATTTCTGAGGCATTTCTGCCTAAATGTCAAAGTATAGGAAAGTGGAAAACCGCTCTGAAAAACGCTAGATCAGAGTGGTTTTCCATGCGTTTTTTTTTTTTTTTTTTACAGTAGCTGTTCAGTAACAGCTTTACTGTAACAATATTTGTAATCTGCTACACAAAAACGCTCCAAAAAACGCTAGGCATGTTTAGAAAACGTCTTTAAACATGCCTAGAATTGCTCTGAAAATCTGCTTCAAAAACCTCTAGCGTTTTGCAGATCTGTTAGAGGTTTTTGGTGTGCACTGGGCCTCACACCTGTTCTGGATCTCTGGTCAGGGAATAGGGATGGTCATGGAGAAGCATGTGATCAGTCTGGTCAGGTGATAGATATGCACGTCTCTGATTTGCTAGTCATGGTCATGTGGTAAAGCAGGATGTGATCACAGCAAATCAGATCTTTGCAAATCTATCAGCTGATCAAACAAATCACATGCTTCTCCATGAGTTCTCCTAGACATGAGCATCACTATTAGGGAGTAGAGGGTGACATACACCTGCTTCAGAGTGTCAACTTTATAGTGACACTTAAGCCGACAAAAAAAAAAAAAAAAATGAACCTGGGGCTGTCCCTCCGATCCTCCTGTCCCCGCCGGCGGCTACTTCCGGTTTCACCGTCACCGGCCGTCAGGCTGGGAACGTGAATGGTTCTTCGCGTTCCCAGCTACAATAGCACCCCCTATACTGCTATTGCGGCAAGGAAGGCCGCAATAACAGCATAGGGGGAGATATTGTGGCTGGGAACGCGAAGAATCACTCGCGTTCTCAGCCTGATGGCCGGTGACGGCGAAAGCAGAAGTAGCCGCTGGCGGTGACAGGAGATTCGGAGGGACACGGCGAGGGCACCGATCAGCTGCAGGGGGCTGAGGGAAGCCCCAGGTGAGTAAAACTCATTTCTTTTTTGTCGGCTTAAGGTTCACTTTAACTGAGAAATCTAATTCATTGTACAACTGCGCCACTTAGGCCCCGTTCACATCACAAACGCGGATGGCCATGCGTGCGGAACGCAACGCATGCGAATGCACGCCATCCGCGTTTGTGTGCGTTGCGTGGCTGATCCCATCACTGAAAAGTGAATGGCACAGCCACGCATTTCTGCAAAAAATGCGTGCAGCATGCGTTCCCGGACCGGAACGCATGCAGTGTGAACATCAGACAGTGCACTCTATGCACTGTCTGATGTCGTGCGTGTCGGCCACCTGCACGCGTTTCCAAAACGCGGCTGGAAACGCATGCAGTGTGAACGGGGTGGCAGAGAGTAGTCATGCATTCTGTAAGAACTACACTGTCACTGCTGGAGATGGATTTGGGCACCCATTTTTATTGCGCTTTTTTAGCTGTTTCGTTCCCTGGAGAAGAACAGGTGGAGGTTCGTCTTACCTTGAACAAACACTCTCAGCAGCTCTGCGACCACCAGCAAGGCGTCTGCGCTGACTTAAAAAGAAAAAGCACAATCAGAGAACTCTATGCAAGGACAGGCATTTTTATGTTATGTTTACCATAAGAAAGGAATGCGTCTAAATTTCCCCAAGCTCTGAAGGTGCCCATACATGACCTGATTTCCGGTATCGTTATCCAGTCATTTAGATCATAATGATCATATCTTCCAGAAGTCGATGCCGCAACATGGACACCTAATGGATTGTTCTGAGCGATATCAGCCAAATCCACTGGTCAGTCTCTCCCCTCCCCACTAGTGGCGCAGGCTCCCGTCATGCCATCACTACATATGGCGGTGTCAGGTAGTACAGATGCTTGCAGTGGCAATTTAGAGCACAGAAGGCCAGGAGGTGGGCCAGTGTGACAGATTAGCATGCAACACTCACCATGGGCCCGGGGGTTGGTTTAGGAGGGTGAACACATTACATGGAGGGGGGTTGTTGGGCAGAGCCAAGACAATTTCCAATAGATTTCATGCTAAAATCTATTGGAAAGATGTCTGCAGTGAGTAGGCAGTTAAAACAAATACACTTGAAATAAATAACAGATGAGTCATACTGCTGTTTTTTTTACTTACCCGGGGCTTTCTCCAGCCCCATAAGCACGGATGTGTCCGACCTCCCGCAGTCCTCACTGAATCCTCCGTTCAGCCGCAATCAACCCCCGCTACGCGGCTCAGTCTGACTCAATGATGCCAGCCGGGGTCTTCTGCGCTTGCGTAGGGGGTCCGCGCATGTGCAGAAGGCCCCCTGCTGACGTCACTGAGCCGCTTAGCGGAGAAGATTGCAGCTTAACGGAGACACTAAGGATGACGGTAAGGGACACACCCATGCTTATGGGGCTGGATAAGGGTAAGTAAAACAAACAGCAGCATGACTCATCTCTGAGTCTCTTTTAGGGCCCTTTTCCACTAGCAATCGCTAGTGTTCGCGCTAAACACTAACAATTGCGATTCAGCAAAGTTACAAATAAAAAAAAAAAAAATAATCGCTCTGCAGCATGATCGCGCTTAAGTAAAAAAAGAATCGCGGTAGTGGAAATTACCTACCGCGATTCCTATGTTGTTAGGCAAACCGCAGCGATTTAAAAATCACTAGCGATTTGCGATTCAGCATAGCAATAGCCGCTAGTGGAGAAGAGCCCTAAACAAAAACATTTCTTTGTTACAGCTGACAGAAATCTTGTAATAAATCTGCAGTGTGTCTACTTCCTGCCTTCATGGAATCAGGCATACGGTTATTATCATCCTGTGCTTTCAAATTAGCCTCTCTGCCATGGCAGTCAGCTGACACAGCCGAGGAATCAAATTACAGTGGTGATTAGTCACAGATGAGGGGGAATAAGACAGGTTAAACTCTCTAAATACATACAGGGTGTATTTCTCGGTTTCCTTCAAACCTGTGAAAGAGTTTAGGTCCACTTTAAAGGGAACCAGTCAGTGTTCATGCACTTTAGGCAGTTAAAGCGGATAAACGTTAAAGAAATACCCTTTTATAGAAAAACATTTCTTTGTTACAGCTGATAGAAATCCTGCAATACATCTGCAGTGTGTCTACTTCCTGCTTTCATGGAAGCAGACATAGGGTTAATATCCTGTGTTTACAAATTAGCTGCTCTGTAGAAGGAGCCCAGTTTCCTGAGCTGACACAGCTGAGAGGTCGAATTACACTTGTGATAAATCACAGATGAGGGGAATTAAAGAGACACTGAAGTGTCTTTTTTTTTTTACCTGATTTTATTATTCAGTCTGCTTGAGCAGTAAATTCCAAGCGGATTCGCCGCATTCCCGCGGCAGAACGAGTGATTTATGCCCCAAAAAAGGACAGCAAAGTTCTAAGACTTTGCAAGTTGTACATTTTGCAGCCCGGGGGAGGCAGAGCTTTGCGCTGTAGCTCTGCCTCCTCTCCAGTCTATCTCCGCCTCTCCCCGCCCCTCTCAGTGAAAGAAGACAGAGGGGCGGGTAGAGGCGGAAATTGACTGGAGAGGAGGCGGAGCTACTGCGCACGGCTCTGCTTCTACCAGGAAGGAAGATCTGCCAGCCCTGGAACTTTTCTGGGCTATTTCTTAGGCATAAATAACTCGTTTTGCTGCGTGAATGCGGCAAGTCCACTTGGAATTTACCGCTGAAGCTGGCTGAATAATAATAAGGTTAAAAAAAGACACTTCAGTGTCTCTTTAAACAGGCTAAACTCTCTAAATACATACAGGGTGCATTTCTCTATGCTTTCCTTTTTGTCCCGTGCAAGAGTTCAGGTGCACTTTAATAGATCCCTCCCCGATCAGATTGGAATCTATCTGATGGTCGATCTGGTGGCCACTGCCTAATGTATGGCCGCCTTAACAGATATATCACACCATAATAAGAATCAAGCTGTAAGGGATTTATTGCTTTACAGTTGTAAAAAACTGTGATAACACTGTCATGTGATATGATATGGAGGGTCTTTCCAGCCGCCTTAGCACCTGGGGGAGTCTCACGCCTCATACACATACACAAGGCAGAGATCAGAACTCAATCCTGTACAGACCCATCGCTAGCCTGCAGGCTAGCAACGCGTTACATAGTTATTTTGGTTGAAAAAAGACATACGTCCATCGAGTTCAACCAGTACAAAGTACAACACCAGCCTGCTCCCTCACATATCCCTGTTGATCCAGAGGAAGGCGAACAAACCGTTCTGTTGCTCTGTGAGGTGGAGGAAGGCCAATGGAACTGCTGTAGACATGCTGGATTCTCTGCAGAGGCAGTCATTATCTGCTGCCTCAGCCAAGTTTCATCTACTGTGTGTCCACAGCATCAGGGCTCTAGAGGTCAGTAATGTACCTACATGAACACACATTGATAATGCATCCAAAATACAGAATACTGAATTGTGAAAGCCCAAGAACCAGAGAAGAGGTTATACAGATGCCTCATGAAAGGTGATTTTGGGCAGAAGGAGAAGTATGAAGAAATGTCATGCTGTGCCTCCTTCCAGCCTGGCTGCAATGCGGAAAGCCAGGAGATGTGACATAGCATTACCTGGCCAGAAGGGGGCAGCAGGAAAATTACAGACCACTTACACAAGTTGCTTTCAATGAAAAAAAAAAAAAAAAAAAAAACAGGCATGAAATTTGTTTTTTTGTTTTTTTTACAAACTAACCAATCTTTGGGCCTGTCTCCACTCATCAGTTTTTCAGCATGACTGGTCTGACAGTTTTGCATTGGGGTCAATTGTTTCTCTGCATGTGAAAAACGCATTCAAGTGTGAAGTAGCCCATTGATTGACATTGGTTGCAGTTTTCCTGTGCAGAAAATGCACAGAAAAGCGGACGAGCGGAGACAGGTCCTTTCACACGATTGGCTGTTGGAGTGGAAAATAGGCAAAGGTGAGATAAAATAGCAGGAGAACTGCTTATAAAGTTACCATTGTTGCAAAGAGCAATTAGTGCTCACTGTCAGAAACGGAAATTCTGAGCCAGCTGCAGATATAAAATGGAAAGATCATTTATATCATTAACCCCACAGGCTATTTTACCCATTCTGCCAAGAGCCATTTTCCCCATCAGTGCTCCTCCCATTCATTTGGCCACAACTTTATCATCATTTATCACACCTAAATTATCTATAGCTTGTTTATTTTTTGTACTACAAATAAAGCTTTTGGAGGGTGATACTTGTTATCAGTAATTACTAACTATGCATTTTATAGGGAAGTACAAGAAAAATAAATGAAAAAACCCACCATTTCTCCAGTTCCATCCCCTATAGTTTTAAAATAAACAATGCTACCATAGATAAAAACATCCAGTTTGAGTTAACAAGTTAAGGGCCCTTTTCCGCTACTTAACGGGATCACGATGCCAATCTCGCTGGACAATCGCGGTACCTTCAATCAGAGCAGGGACAAGGTCCTCCAGCACCCAAGGCTGAGACACCAAAGTGCGCCCCTCCATCCCTGCCACTCGAGCCATCAAACACTGATTGATATTAGACTAAGAGGCGCCACAGGGCCCACAATCTCCCCAACATCTTAATATCTAGTTATCTGGCTTGCAGTCACTGCCATGTGTCCCCTTTTCTTATTTCTTTCTCCTTCAAACACAATCAGAAATGACAGCTGAATGAATTCTGCGCCCCCTCTTACACTGTGCCCTGAGGCTGGAGCCTCTCCAGCCTATGCCTCGGCCCGGCCCTGCCTTCAATTTCCACTATACCCTCGGGTATACAAGCGCAACTGCAATGAAAAAACATGCAGGTCGTCGTTTGCTATTGGGGAAAAAACAGCTCAGTGATCTCCACGTTAATCACAGTGCTGTTGCGTTCAGCAAAGGGCCACAATCTGCTTTTTGAAGTGGGTCGCAGCCTAGTGGAAAATAGCCCCAAATGAGAGAAAGACTTGTGCAGTACTGATGTATGCCAACAACAATTTCATAGCGACAGTGAGATCTCCCTTGCAGTTTGTTTGTTTACCTTTTGTCTTGCCTTCCTCAAGGTGCAAGTGCATCAACTTGGAGACCAGTTCCTGCAGTCCAAATAAATAGAATGTCAGTATTTTGGGGGCGAACAAAACCCTCTACCTAGAATAACAATTTCTGAGCTGGGCGCTCCTGATTGGCTGCGGTGCTCTGTCCGCAGCCAATCAGGAGCTCTACACACGGCCCTCCTGATTGGCTGCGGTGCTCTGCACACGCCCCTCCTGATTGGCTGCGGTGCTCTGCACACGCCCCTCCTGATTGGCTGCGGTGCTCTGCACATGCCCCTCCTGATTGGCTGTGGTGCTCTGTCCGTCCGCCCTGTATATTAGCTGTCCTCCTGCCCCGCTGTGATTGGCCACATTGCAAGTCAGATACTCGCCTCTGTAGCGGGAAAGCTCTGGCTCTCATAGAACCCTCCCTGTCCTTTCGGTGTCCTCGGTCCATCACTTTTCCCCGTTCAAATTTGCCCCCTCTGGGAACTCTCGGAAGCACTCTGTACTGCACATGCATAATTATCTACAGTACAAAGCCATTCGTCTTCTTCAGGAGCGCTCGGGGGAATTACTGCTTCTGAAGCCTTGCAAGGAGCACCAGAGCGTACGAGAGGAATCGGCGCGGGAGACTTGGGCGCAGGATACAGCTGGTATATGGCTGATCCTGCTGCTGCACAAGTTCCCGGCGGTGTTAAATACTATTCCCCCTCCAGGCTGCCATGGCTGGTGGGGAATGATATAATTGCTGGAGGCCGAATTATAGTGTTTTAAAAGTAACTTCAGCTCCGTCTTCTGACAGGGCCGAAGTTACTCACTGAGCGCCACTATAGCTGTAATTCCTCTTACGGCCTATGGTGGCGCCGGTTGCGCCCAAATCTCCTGCGCTAGAAGTGTTCGAGCACCAGAGGCTTATTTAACCAGTTGGGTGAATACCTGCAACACAGAGAGGCATTACAGGATCCAGAGCCCTCTCTCTCTCTCCCGTGAGGGAAAATTCAGATATTTCCCTCGGCAGAGAGGAGCCTCTGGGTCCTTCAGAGGGTTCCCACATCCTCCTTCAGACCTCAGCTTCTCACCAGGACCCTCTGAAAGTTTCTGGCCGCGCTCCATCACCAAGCCCTTATCGAGAAGGTTCAGGAGGTCCCAGGGCTGGTGCAGCAACTCAGAGGGGGAAGACTCTGGATTATTCAGACGCCGGTGTACTGACATTTTTGCAACTTTATAAGATTTTGCAAACGGTTGCAATAATTTATAGGTATACAACAGGCCCAGATTTATATCACAGGAGCTTATAGGCACAGATGTCCAGGCACCTTAGACTTCCCCCTCCATGAACCTACAAAACTCATTATGGTAAATCCGGCCCTGGGTATACATAACGGAAAATTGAATACTTACCTTCCGTAATTTTCCTTTCCTGGATCAAACGATGGCGGCATACCTATGGGTATTGGCTCCGCCCCCAATCCCGATAGGACAGATCATCTATAAATTTTCAGCGCCCGCCCCCTCCAGCCATTCTGGTCTAAATCAGTCCTCGAATGGACAAGAGGGAGGGATTCGTATGCCGCCATCGTTTGATCCAGGAAAGGAAAATTACGGAAGGTAAGTATTCAATTTTCCGTTTTCCTGGACCAAACATGGCGGCATACCTATGGGATATAACAAACCACACTTGAGGGAGGGAATGCTGCCAAATATACGTATTTATTTACACCGACAACACAGCTCTTCCAAACTCGACAGAAGACAAAGAGGCAGGATCAACATGATAGTGCCTCAAAAACGTATTCACAGAAGACCAACTGGCAGCTTTACAAACAGATTCTACTGACACTTTTGAGAAGCATGCCCAAGAAGCAGCCATGCCCCTGGTAGAATGCGCATGGACCTCCTTTGGGGCAGGCAGCCCCTTAACAGTATAACATTTCTGAATAATTCTGACTAGCCATGAAGCCACCGTTCGGGTAGTTACAGGAAGGCCCTTTCTTGGACCTCTGAAGTTGACAAATAAGCGATCTGAGTTTCTGAATGAAGCTGTAGTCTCTAGATAAGACTTAATAGATAGGCCAACGTCCAAAGGATGACATTCCCCCTCTGAGGTGAATGTGGGCAAGGAAAGCTCTTGGTTAATGTGGAAACCAGACGCTACTTTTGGTACAAACTGTAATACTAGCCTAACTACTACCCTATCCGGGAAGAATTCCAGAAGGTTACTCGAGCAACCTAAAGCCTGGAGGTCTGACACTCTCTTCCCAGAAGCTATAGCCGTTAGGAACACTGTTCTTAAAGTCAAATCTTCCAGAGAGATAGACTGTAGCGGAAAGAAAGGTGGGGAAGAGAGGACTTCCAGCACCATAGGCAGATCCCACTTTGGGAAAAATGGCTTTCTTGGAGGGCGAATTTTAAAGACTGCCTGCACAAACTGTACAATCAAGGGATTGTAGGCCCACTTCTGGTTTGTCAAAGCCGAGAGTGCTGATATTTGAACCTTGATAGCTGCCACACTAAGACCCTTTTCTACTCCTGACTGAAGGAAGTCCAGGATGTTCTGAACTTCAGGGAACATACTATCGAATCCGTTTTCTAATGCGAAGAAAATGAATCTTTCCCAAATGCGGTAGTAAGTTGAGTTAGTGGAAGGCTTTCTTGCTCTTAGGAGTGTCTCTACCACCTGACTGGAACATCCCATGTTTGCATATTTTTGCCTCTCAATTTCCAGGCCGCTAAACACAGGCCTTTGACTCCCGGATGAAGGAGGTTCCCCTGAAGTAGAAGGTCGTGAGTCGCTGGTAACTTCATTGGCTCCTCTATGCTTAGGAACATTGCCAGAGGAAACCATGGCCTCCGCGGCCAAAAGGGCAGGATAGCAATGATCGTGCATGATTCCCTGCACAATCTCTGCAGAAATCTGGGGATCAGTGGAACTGGGGGAAAGGCATATCCTAGCAGGAAATCCCACTTCTGGACTAGACAATCCACTCCTGCTGAGGTGGGATGCTGGTAAAGTGAAAAGAACTTCCGAGCCTTGTTGTTCTGCGGGGAAGCCCATAGATCCACCTGCGGCTGACCCCACATCACGACTATCTTCCTGAAGATCTTTTCGTTCAAGGACCACTCGTGGGGACTTGCGAACCTCCTGCTCAACTGGTCCGCTAACACATTCATTTCCCCTGGAAGGTATGATGCCGTAAGATCTGACAGATTTCTCATAGCCCAATTCATTATCATAGTAGATACTTGGAGCAATGACTGACTCCTCGTCCCTCCTTGCCTCCTGATATAGGCTACTGCCGTGATGTTGTCTATCCTCAACAAGACCGATCTTCCATAGATGAGATGACGAAAAGCCTTCAAGGCCAAAAAGGCTGCCCTCAACTCCAGGAGATTTGAGGGTACACCCCTTTGCACTGTTCTCCACCTCTCCTGCACTCGGATCCCATTGCAGTGTGCACCCCAACCCTTCAAACTGGCGTCCGAGGTGATGACAATTGGAATCTCTGTCTGAATCTGACAACAGTTTCTCAAGTTCCGTTCCGTGGACCACCACAGAAGTGAGTTCTTCACAAGCAATGGGAGATGAAACTTCTGAAGCATGTTCCTCTTGTTCCAACGATGCAGAAAGAATATCTGAAACTCCCTGAGCGCCCAATGAGCCCATTTCACCATTGGGATACAAGATGAGAAAGTCCCCAACAGGCTCAAACACTCTCTGGCAGACAGGGACTGACAACTCAAGGCCCTTCGAATCTTTCCCCGAAGTGCTGTAATCTTCTGCTCGGGGAGGCACACTTGATTCTGGACTGTGCGAAACCTCGCTCCCAGGAAGACCAAGTCCTGAGACGGCACCAGCTGGCTCTTCTTGAAGTTGACTAGCCATCCTAGGTGTTGCAGTAGCTGAAGCAGCCTGAACTGGTGTTGGATCAACTGCTTCTGATCCTGGTGGAGTAGCAGAATGTCGTCCAGGTAGTGGAATATCCTCAGACCCTGGAGCCTGAGATATGCGATGACTGGTAGAAGTACCTTGGTGAATGTCCGTGGAGCGGTCGACAGACCGAATGGCAGGCACTGAAATTGATAACCTCTCCCCTCTACCGAGAATCTGAGGAACTTCTGAAAGCTGGGCTTTATGGGAATATGCAGGTAAGCATCTGCCAAGTCCACTGTTGTCATCCAGTCTCCAACACTTATCATTGGGATGATGGATTGCAGAGACTCCATCTTGAAGTGCTTCAACATTATGTGTCTGTTCAAATATTTCAGATCGAGAACTGGTCTCCAACCCCCTGATGCCTTTTCCACCAAGAACAGAGGAGAAAAGATTCCTGCCCGGCATTCTCTTTCTGAAAGTGGGATGATTGCCCCTTGATCCAGCAACGATCGTACGTAATCTTTGAGGGCAAGATTTTTCTCCCTGTGTTGCGGCACTCTTGTCGGCATAAACTTGAAGCGTGGGGGTGTTCTTTTGAATCTCCAAGAATGTCCCGTCTTCAAGGTATTCAACACCCATGAATCTTCCACGATTCCCACCCAGGACTTCCAAAAGAGGCTCAGCCTGGACCCCACTTGGCCGTCCTGAGTGGACGTCCCATCAAAAGCGCTTCTGGTTCTGCTGCGCATCAGACGAGATCTTGGACTTCATCCCCTTTCCGAAGGTGGACTGAGTCCCTTTCCAGCTTCTGTCAAACTGTCTGCCTGGCCTGTAGGATCTTGACTGTTGAAATCTACTGCCAAAACCTCTCCTAGAGGTTTGTTGCCTGGAAGATCTCTGCTTCCTGTCTTGCGGAATTAATCCCGACTTTCCTCCTGTCACTTTTGAGATGGCATTGTCCATTTCGGGGCCGAACAAATGAGCTCCATCATATGGGATTTTGCACCAATTTGACTTTGAAGACTGATCGGCCGACCAAGGCTTCAACCACAAGGCTCTCCTGGCTGTTACACTACACAGCATAGACCTGGCTGCTAGTCTGATTATGTCAATCGCAGCCTCTCCCATGAAATCTCCCGTCAGCTTTAACTCGTCCAGGGCCCTTATGATTTCCTCTTTATCTGCCCCTGAGTTCAACGCTGTCTCTATGTTGTCCACCCAGACACGAGACGCTTTAGCTAAAGAGGTTAGGGCAATAGCCGGCTTACATGCAGCTCCCGCATTCAGAAAGGCTCTCTTAATATCCGTATCAATCTTCCTTTCAGACGGATCCTTAAAGGCAATGGCATTTTCCATGGGCAGAGTCACGTGTTTAGTTAGTCTCATCACCGAAGCGTCCACTGCTGGTGCAGCGTCCAGCAGTTTGCAATCCTCTTGCCCCAGTGGATACAGTTTTGATAATCTGTTGTTCATGGAGGGCTTCTGCTCCACCTTACTCCATTCCTTAAGAATTACCTCTTTTATGACTTTCATGAATGGAAAAACCTGCGGTTGTTGGTCTAGGTGCGGGTAATATTTATCTGGTTCTGGGACTGAACCTCCCTCATCCTGCCACTCTATTGCCGACCTGATAGCTGTCAGGAAAGCAGGTACTAGAGCAAAACTAAAACCCGCTGCTGATACTTCCCCCGGCGTGAGGGCATCCTCCCCTGGCGCCTGCGGCATTGCCGCCGCCATAGGTTGTGGAGGAGTCATATTCTGAAAAGTCTCTTTCACAGCTTGCTGGATAAAGGCTAACACTTGCTGGTTATCTGTGTCTCTCTCTCTACCCAGCTCCGCAAAACAGACCTCGCAAACTCTTTTGCCTGGCATTGCCGGCTGAGTGCAAGACCAACACAAGTTCTGAACTGGTCTCTGAAAAGGTTCCAAAGGCTCAGAATCAGGGGAAATGTCCCAGTCTCTTCTGGTCCTCCTAGGGGACCTATCTCTTCCTCGATATTGCCTGCGAGGGGAATAGCGCTCCGAAGACCGTCTCCTCCTCCTGTCACGGGAACGTCTACGAGAAGACCTGGACCTGGACCGGTGCCTTCTCCTAGATGAGTCCCTGTAGCGTCTCCTACTTCGGGACCTGGATCTATAGTCCCTTGAAGATCTCCTCTTGTCCCGAGAGCGATGACTTCTACTTCGTTCCCTTGATCGAGGACGGGACTTCTGTCTCCCCGTTGAGGTAAGACGTTCCTTAGGGACCGCCTGACCACTTCCTCCTTCCCCTGGACTGTGGAGACATAATATAATGTTCCACTGTCACATCCACCATATAATTTATAAATGGGGAATACTAGCACTCTTTTTCCCACAGGGCCTGTGCAAAGGATAAACTTTAACAACAAACACCAGGTGCATAAGGTCAGAGAAAGGCTGCATTTAGCCGCCTGTTACCTGACAGGGACCACCTCCTCCTCATGCTCAATAACCTCCATTCTCTATTTAAGAGAAAGATAGACAGAGCCATCAATAAAAACAGAGCAACCGAGCTTCAGCAATCAATAAACCTTGCAGAGCAAGGAACATTACATACCTGCCTCCAGCAGACCAGGACCGGGCACAGTAAGGAACAGCTTCCCAAGTAATTTCTGGGCTGACAGCGTGGTACCAGCGCGGAAACACGCTACCCACCGCTATCACGCCAGTAACAGCGTGCATAACTCTCTGCACTTCCTGGAGGCCTGAAAAACACTCCCCCTGGCCAATCAGCGCTTGCCAGCGCGAAATCTCGCCTCTCGCGAGACTTCCAGCGCTGCATTGCGCAGGACATGATGCGGAGGGGTCCGGCGGCCATCTTGCCTGAGGGCAGCCACCACACAGCCAGAAGGTTGCCATGCACCTTGGAGTCGCCGTTCGCCCTGTTTAAGGGCTAGAGACGCTCCAACCAAGCGGGAGAGGCTGAACCCGCACAGGTAACCCACATGAGGGGAAAGAGGGAAAGCAAAAAGGACCTAAAACAAAAGGAAACAAAAAAAAAAAAAAAAAAAAAAAAATTAGCACAACTATATAGACGAAACTGTCCATTCGAGGACAGAAAAAAGAATGGCTGGAGGGGGCGGGCGCTGAAAATTTATAGATGATCTGTCCTATCGGGATTGGGGGCGGAGCCAATACCCATAGGTATGCCGCCATGTTTGGTCCAGGAAATCAGAAATTGCAACCCAACCATTGACTTTAATGTAGTAGTATCAGAAAATGCAACCCATCCTAACCCTGACTTTTCATACAGAACCCTCCTCTGGTGTGCAACTAATACCCCCCCCCTTCCCCGAGGGAAGTAATAACACCCCCTTGACGGGCAACTTATAACCTTCACCTCCCTCGGTGGACAACTCAAAACCTCCCCAGGGCAAATAATAACACCGCCCTTCCCCCCAGAGAGGACGTATAACCCCCTCACTTGGCGAGCAATTTATAACCACCCCCCTCCCCGAGGAAAATATACACCGGCGGTTGCAAATTCTTACAGCCGGGATAAATAAAAGATGGCGCGCATGCGCTGTATGGCACGTTGCAAATTCGTATAAGTTGCAATACCTTTCATCACACCTGTGCTAGTCAACTCATCAGCACACCTCATAGGAAGTCTGCTAATGCGATTAGTTGGTCGGCACCCTCTGAAACTGCTAGGTTTCCAATAGGTTGCACTGAACTACGCCCACCGTATTCAGCCAATCACAGCGCTTCATGCTGTAGCATGTGCTGTGATTGGAGAACTGTTCCCGGTTAGGTCTCCCTGTTGGATCCCTTAAAGCAGGGGTGCCCACACTTTTTCGGCTCGCGAGCTACTTTTAAATTTGCCGAGGCCAGGAGATCTACCAACGTCTCAAATGCTAAGCACGCCCCCCCCCCCGCGTAGGTTAGCCAGGTATATGTGCCTGCAGCATAGGTTGCGTGCTCCCTCAGTGTAGGTTAGCCAGGTATATGGGCCCTCAGTGTAGGTTAGCCAGGTATATGGGCCCTCAGTGTAGGTTTGCCAGGTATATGGGCCCTCAGTGTAGGTTTGCCAGGTAAATGGGCCCTCAGTGTAGGTTTGCCAGGTATAGGGGCCCTCAGTGTAGGTTAGCCAGGTATAGGGGCCCCCAGTGTAGGTTAGCCAGGTATAGGGGCCCTCAGTGTAGGTTAGCCAGGTATAGGGGCCCCCAGTGTAGGTTAGCCAGGTATAGGGGCCCCCAGTGTAGGTTAGCCAGGTATAGGGGCCCCCAGTGTAGGTTAGCCAGGTATAGGGGCCCCCAGTGTAGGTTAGCCAGGTATAGGGGCCCCCAGTGTAGGTTAGCCAGGTATAGGGCCCCCCAGTGTAGGTAAGCCAGGTATAGGGCCCCCCAGTGTAGGTTAGCCAGGTATAGGGCCCCCCAGTGTAGGTTAGCCAGGTATAGGGCCCCCCAGTGTAGGTTAGCCAGGTATAGGTCCCTTCAGTGTAGGTTAGCCAGGTATAGGGCCCCCCAGTGTAGGTTAGCCAGGTATAGGGCCCCCCAGTGTAGGTTAGCCAGGTATAGGGCCCCCCAGTGTAGGTTAGCCAGGTATAGGGCCCCCCAGTGTAGGTTAGCCAGGTATAGGGCCCCCCAGTGTAGGTTAGCCAGGTATAGGGCCCCCCAGTGTAGGTTAGCCAGGTATATGTACCTGCAGGCGGAGGAGAAGAGGCGGCGAGGAGAGACTCTGGCAGGCCAATGGGATGTAGGAGAGAAGCGGCGGCGAAGAGAGAGGCGGCGCGGCCGCTACGTCATGGCTGGGGGCGGCGCCGGGCACGTTACACACGCACATTACACAGGCTGCCCGCCGCCGCCCCCAGCCATGACGCAGCGGACGCGCCGCCTCTCTCCTCCCTCTCTCCTCGCCTGCATGCATTCTTATTGGCCAGCAGCTAAACACGAGCTGCTGGCCGCAACAAACATTAACGAGACGCGGCCAAGAGGCCGCGATCTACCAAGGAGGCGGTCGCGATCTACCGGTAGATCGCGATCGACCTATTGGGCAGCCCTGCCTTAAAGGAATACTGTAGGGGGGGTCGGGGGAATATGAGTTGAACTTACTGGGGGCTTCTAATGGTCTCCCGCAGACAACCTGTGCCCGCGCAGCCACTCACCGATGCTCCCAGCGGTTTACTTCTGGAATTTCAGACTTTAAAGTCTGAAAACCACTGCGCCTGCATTGCCGTGTCCTCGCTCCCGCTGATGTCACCAGGAGTGTATAGCACAAGCCCAGTATGGTCTGTGCCTGCGCAGTACACTCCTGGTGGCATCAGCAGGAGCAAGGCCACGACAACGCAGGCGCAGTGTTTTTCAGACTTTAGTCTGAAATTCCAGAATTGAACCGGAGGCGGGGCCGGAGCATCGGTGAGTGGCTGCACGGGCACAGGATGTCTGTGGGGGGGGGGGGGGGGCATTAGAAGCCCGGGGTAAGTTCAACTCATTTTCCCCCGACCCCCCTACAGTATTCCTTTAAAGCAGTGATCTGTAAACTTGGCTCTCCAGCTGTTAAGGAACTACAAGTCCCACAATGCATTTGCCTTGATGAATCATGACTGTGGCTGTCAGACTCCTGCAATGCATTGTGGGACTTGTAGTTCCTTAACAGCTGGAGAGTCAAGTTTGCAGATCACTGGCCTAAAGTAGTTTATTGCTGAGGTAAGTATTGATTTGAGGTACTATATTTCCCTAGGCTACAGGTAAACAACGGCTCCTCTACCTTCCATAGCTTCACTCAATACAGCACTGCAGTAAGGAGAGATCCTGTGTTGTAACCTATAGCAACCAGGTGGCACTGCTTGCAGTCACAGGACGGGTTGCTATGGGTGACAGAACTTGACCTTATGCCCACCCCTTTCCCCATAGCAACAAGCAGCACTCGCCTTGCGGAACCCCGCCGACTCCTCTTCCTTCTCCATCCCGCCGCTCTGCGCCGCGCGACCGCTCCCCGCCCTGCGAGCCGCTGATTGGCAGGCAGGGCGGTGACGTCACCCAGCTTCGGTTCGTATCCAGCGTTCCGAACACAAGAGCGCGAGTTGCGCTGCCAGTCTGTCCGCAGCTGGAGGTTATTGTTCCCTGCCAGCGGACATTTTCCCTGAGACCGAAGACTCTTCATTCCCCTGATACCGGCCACGCAAAAATGGCGCCTGCGCAGAGGACACGTCAGCGCTCTGCCGCTTGTGACTGCCTTTGAATTGACAGGCTGGCCAGCAGCGGCTTCCTGGTTACAAGTTGTGTATGGAGATTGGAGAAGAGGGTGAGTACTGGGGAGAGGGCTGTGCTACGTTCTATGACCAGAAAGAGATAAACACAGCCAGCTCTGACAAGCTGTTTGTCAGCAGCGTGGCTGTGATTTATGAGGGATTGCAGAGTGCAGGGGGACCTTAGGGAGGTTTGGGATAGCAACAGAGGCTGGGCTGTATAGGCAGATCCAGCCTCTATATGCAGATAATATTCTTCAAACCCACCTCGGGTTCTCTTTAAGCAAGTTGAGCATCCTGCTGATACTCTGCCTCTAATACTTTCAGCCACAGCCCCTGGACAAGCATGTAGCGGATCAAGTGTTTCTGACGGAATTCTGACTGGATTAGCTGCATGCTTGTTTCAGGTTGTGTGATTCATATACTGCTGTAGCCAAAGAGATCAGCAGGACTGTCAGACAACTGATATGAGGGAATAAATATGTCAGCCTCCATATCCCTCTCACTACAGGTGTACTTTAAATAATCTGATTTATTCAAAGCTCCCACCATCATCACTGCCAAGGAGTAGCTTACTCTATGAGCATAGCATTGTAAATGGGGCAGGTACCCCTGAAGTAAGAGGTATATGGAGGCTGCCATATTTATTTACTTTTAAAAAATACCAGTTGCCTGGCAGTCTTGCTGATCTCTTTGGCTGCAGTAGTGTCTGAAATAAGTTTTGTAGCTAATACAATCAGACTTTAGTCAGAAACACCTGATCTTACTTTGTACAATACATGTTGGCGCTTTAAAAATCAACACTAATAATAATCTGCATGCGTGTTCAGGGTTTATGGCTAAAATAAATAGAGGCAGAGGATCAGACGGGCAGCCAGGCAATGTGCATTGTTTAAAAGGAAATAAATATGTTAGCCTCCATATCCCCCTCACTTCAGGTTCCTTTCAGAGAAAATCTTACATAAATAAACGTACCAGCCTATTTGTCTTCTCCTAGTCCCCTCTGTGATGTTTTCGGCGCTCCCCGCTGCTTACTTGGTGATAAAATCACTGTTTTATTCATTGTTTTTGTAAACAATGAAGATGGCCGCCAAACAGGAAATACATCATCAGAGCAGGTGCTTGTTTGCAGTGGCTCCTCTCAAGGCTGACTTAACTGCTGGAATGTCACTTGTTGCTTTAGCTGCTTGTCTGGGCTTTGAACTGATCCTTCTGCACTCACAGCTGTTTGAAATGTCACAGCTCCGTGAGCCTCGCAGACAGGCTGGCTGTGAGCAGAGACCTTGCCTGACTCATACACACAGCACATAGAAGAGCAGAGGGGGGGGGGGGGGGGGGGTGCATAACTTCTCCCTATAACAGCAGAGGCAGCACATTCCTCTCTGGGTCCACAAAGCTTGACAAAAAAAAGATTAGATATATTACAGAGACAGTGCAACTAGAAAAGGTTGCAGAAATCCAGACCACATTAGAACAGGTATAGGAACTTATAGGATAGAAGAAATAAGGCTGAACATTTTGTTACAGAGTCTCTTTAAGCCCCTTTTACACCTGCTTTGCAAGTGTACTTTGCATTACCCTGTTTTACCGCAGGGTAACACAACGACAATGCAAGGCAATGGGACCTAGCACTCTTACCGCGTCGCGTTGTGCCACCGAGCCGATACAAAGTCTGCAGCGCGTTACTGTATGACTTCCGCGGCAACAGAAGTCAATGGGTGATGCAGGAATTACGTCAACGAGCGTGCACATGCGCAGACCAATGGGAATCCCAGTGATGTACTTCCTGCCGGCAGGGAGTACTTTACTAAGCAAGGAAGGGCCCTATGCATGCGATCCTGTCGGCGCACTTTGCTGCAGGGTCATATGTTTGTCATTTTTTGCATTCAGTGGGATGCAGCAGCAGCATTGCATCCCCGCTGCAGCGCAAACAAACCAGGAATACATTTTCTGTGCTATTGTTTATTGAAGGAGTTGGAAATGGCGCTCGATATTGCGTTGGCTGAGTATATGTGGGCCATAACATCTTTTTTTAATAACCTCAAAATAGCGTATAAAGACATAACCATACATAAAATGAAATCAGAACTGCTTATCTGTATCTGGAAGCTGGGTTCCTGTGTTCTCTGGCAGCTCCTTCAGTTAGCATTAAAGGGGAACCTGAAGTGAGAGTGATATGGAGGCTGCCATATTTATCTCCTTTTAAACAATACCAGTTGCCTGGCTGTCCTGCTGATCTATTTGGCTAGAAAAGTGTTTGTATTACACCAGAAATAAGCATGCAGCTAATTTTGTCAGGTCTGACAATAATGTCAGAAACACTTGATCTGCTACATGCTTGTTCAGGGGCTATGGCTAAAAGTATTAGAGGCAGAGGATCAGCAGGGCTGCCAGGCAACTGGTAAGTAAATAAATATGACAGCCTCCACATCTCTCTCACTTCATTTGTCCTTTAACACATATAGTAAATGCCACCTTAAAGAGGAACTCCGGTGAAAATAATGTAATAAAAAGTGATTTATTTCTACAATAATTATGTATAAATGATTTAGTCAGTGTTTGCCCATTGTAAAATCTTTCCTCTCCCTGATTTACATTCTGACATTTATCACATGGTGACATTTTAACTGCTGGCAGGTGATGTCAGTGGAAGTAGCTGCTGCTTGCTTTTTTGGCAGTTGGAAACAGCTGTAATCAGCTATTTCCCACATTGCAACGAGGTTCACAGACAAAACACTGCCAATACCATGGTCCTCACAGTTTCCTGTGGGAGGGGTTTTTAACACAATATCAGCCACACAGAGCCCCCTGATGATCCAAAGGAAAATATTTCTCATGGGAAAGGTGGTATCCGCTACTGATTGGGATAAAACTGAGATCATAATCTTCACGCCCCGCTTTGCACCACCCCTCCCAGATATTCATGTCACTATCAACAGCCCTACCACCCGCCTTATCTCCCAGGCCCGCTGCCTGGGCGTCACCCTAGACTCTGCCCTCTCCTTCAGTCCACACATCCAAAATGTTACCAGAGCCTGCAACTTCCACCTTCGCAAGATCTCTAAAATCCGCCCCTTTCTGACCCCGGACACTACCAAGCTTCTCATCCACTCCCGCCTTGACTACTGCAATGCCCTACTATCTGACCTCCCCTTAAAACGCATTGCAACCCTTCAATCAGTCATGAATGCAGCAGCTAGACTCATCTATCTTTTCCACCGCGCTGCTTCCACTTCTCCCCTCTGCGAAGCCGTACACTGGCTCCCTATCAGCTTCAGGATCAGTTTTAAGGTCATGTGCCTTACCTAGAAATCTGTGCACAAGACCTGCCCAACCTACATTTCTGAGCTCGTCAACAGATATATACCTGCTCGCCCCCTCCGGTCCTCCAATAATCTCCGCCTGACCTCCCCGCTCATTTCTCATTCCCATGCACGCTTACAAGACTTCTCAAGATCTGCCCTCACCCTATGGAACTCCCTTCCACTCCCCATCAGACTCGCTCCTTCCTTCAACACCTTCAAGCAAGCCCTCAAAACACATTTCTTTAAAATGGCCTACCCCACATGTAGCACACTCTAACTCTCCTAGTCGACCACCTTTTCCACAGTCCTACCTTCTGTGTCCCTCCCCCACCCTTTAGATTGTAAGCATTTGGCAGGGCCTCCCACCTCGCTTAGTGTGTCCTTGTTAATTTTGCTACCCCATCAATGACGCCCTTCTCGTGGACTGCTCGGACTTGTTTTGCCGAATCTCTGTAAAATGCTTTTTATACCCTGATTGCATGTATAACCTTCTGCTATGTTCTATAACCGTGTGCAACCTCTCTGTCTGTCACCCCTTGTTGCAATGTATGCATCCCTATTTATTGTCCAGCGTTGCGTAATATGTTGGCGCTTTATAAATACAATTCATAATAATAAGTTCAATTCTTAGTTACATATTCTCTTTAAAGGGATACTGTAGGGGGGTCGGGGGAAAATGAGCTGAACTTACCCGGGGCTTCTAATGGTCCCCCGCAGACATCCTGTGCCCGCGCAGCTGCTCACCGATGCTCCGGTCCCGCCTCCGGTTCACTTCTGGAATTTCTGACTTTAAAGTCAGAAAACCACTGCGCCTGCGTTGCCGTGTCCTCGATCCCGCTGATGTCATCAAGAGCGCACAGCGCAGGCCCAGTATGGTCTGTGTCTGCGCAGTACACTCCTAGTGACATCAGCGGGAGCGAGGACACGGCAACGCAGGCGCAGTGGTTTTCTGACTTTAAAGTCAGAAATTCCAGAAGTGAACCGGAGGCGGGGCCGGAGCATTGCGGAGTGGCTGCGCCAACACAGGATGTCTGCGGGGGACCATTAGAAGCCCCGGGTAAGTTCAGCTCATTTTCCCCTGACCCCCCCTACAGTATCCCTTTAAAGAAAACCTGTAACGTCAAAAAGTCCCCTGGGGGGTACTCACCTCGGGAGGGGGAAGCCTCAGGGTCCTAATGAGGCTTCCCACGCCGTCCTCTGTCCCTCGGGGGTCTCGCTGCAGCCCTCTGAACAGCGGCGATGTAAATATTTACTTTTCCAGCTCCTGCGCAGGCGCTGTGGCGACTGTCGGCTTCGAAGTAGGCGGAAATACCCGCTCACCGTCGGGTCTGCTCTACTGCGCAGGCGCAAGTTTCCGGCGCCTGCGCAGTAGAGCGGACCCGACTGAGCTTGTGTATTTCCGCCTACTTCGGAGCCAAAAGCCGCCACAGCGCCTGCGCAGGAGCCGGGAAAGGTAAATATTGAACAGGCTGTCGGCGGCTGCTCGGAGGGCTGCAGCGAGACCCCCGAGGGATGGAGGAAGGCGTGGGAAGCCTCATTGGGACCCTGAGGCTTCACCTTCCCGAGGTGAGTAACCCCCAGGAGAACTTTTTGATCTTACAGAGTCTCTTTAAAGCAAACCTGTTAGGCACTTACCAAGGTAGAGGAAAGCCTCTGGATGATATAGGGGCTTCCCATGTCCCCCTAGACCCCACCGCTGCTTGCCGGGGTTCTCTTCTGCGCAGAAGTCACGAGGACTGCGCTCCCCTTGAGTCTTGGCCATGCCTGCGCAGTAGCTTGAAGCTGCTTATGTATGGAGGAAGGTTGTGCACAAGCGGCTCTGCGCTACTGCACTAGCTCATCCAGGACTGGTGCAGTGCGGCTGCACACCTACTCGGAGGGACGCGTGTCCGCAGGAACAAATCCAACAAGCCCTTGATTTGCTTAGAGCAGTGATGGCTAAACTTGGCACTCCCGCTGTGACAAAACTACAAATCCCTTCATGCTTCTGCCTCCCCGAGTTATGCTTAGAGCTGTCAGAGTATTGCAAAGCCTCATGGGACTTGTAGTTCCACCACAGCTTACACTGGCTTAGAGGGTCGTAACGATGGATCAGTGGGGTTGAAGATGAGGAGGAAGCCTCAGGGCTATGCAAAGGCTTCCCTCTACTAAGGTAAGTAACTTTTTTCAAAATCTGACTTCAGGCTTACAGTAGTCCTGTTTTTCTGTGTCTGCCGCAGGATCGTACATGTCTACGCCATTCCCTTGAGTAGTTACTTTGCAGTGAAGCTGCAGTGATGGATGAACTGAAGAGGTTGTATCTCCGCCTGTGCCAGGAGAAGGGCTCAGAACCCCAGGAGGCGGTGCTGAGGGAACTGCAGGAGGTTCGGGAGACCTCTACAAGAGGGCGGCTGGATTTATCCACTCTGAGTCTCTCCAGAGAGTCCTGCCAGGTTCTGGGCCTCCTCCTGGAGAATGATACCACCTTCAGCCATGTCCTCCTCAGTGACTGCATGCTCAGCGAAGAAGGTACCCGTGTTTTGAAAATAAGACAGTGTCATATTCAGCTAAGGCTTATTTTCAGTGGATGTCTTATATTTCTATGAACACACAAGTTCCTGTGTTGTGTCGTCCTGCCTTCCCCACTGTGCCACCTCTTCCTCTGCTGGATCCACCTCTTGTGTGCCCCTGTGTCCCTCTTGTATCTTCAGTGTCCCCCTCTGTCCCCTTTTCTTCTGCGTCCCCCCATGTCCTCTGCTGTGTCTTCCGCTGTCCCTTATGTCATCGCTGTGTCTTCCGATGTCCCCACTGTACCGCCTCTGTCTCTGCTGGATCCACCTCTTGTGTGCCCCTTGTACCTTTAGTGTCCTCCTGGTGTATCCCTCTGTCCCTGTGTCCTCCTCTATCCCCTGTCCTCCTATGTCCTCTGCTGTGTCTTCCACTGTCCTCCGTGTCTTCCGATATTCCCCTGCAGCCTCTTCTGGGAAAGAAAAAACTCCATGCTGCTGTGTCCCGGATCTTCACATACTTATAAAACTGCCGACCAGGAGATTTGGGCACAGGGTGAAGCTGTTAAAAGGCTTACCCTGCTCCTGCAGAAGTCCCGGTGGCGTTAATTACTCCCTCTCTAGGTCCATGTGGATAGTGGGGCGTAAGATGTAATTTGGCTTCCAGCTATAAGCTCCATCTTGATTCTATCTGTGCTGCTGCTCAGAGTACCCACAGTAATGTCTCATGTCCCTAGCCGATCTCGCAATGGATGCTGAGAGATGTTGTTTATTAATGTGATTACATCTCCCGTCCGTGAGATGTATTTACATGTATGGGCTACATCTCCTGGCATTCATTGTGGTGGCACGACATCACCGCGGGTACTTCAAGCTGCTGTACAGTGGCACAGGAACAGAGAAGATGGGGGGCTACGGTGGATACGTTTGTACAATTTGGTGCCAAGTTCCCAGTGGTAGAATCCTGGGTAACACAAACGAAGCTTGTAAGAACCCCCATGACTTAAAGTGGATCCGAGATAAACTTTTTCTCATTGCATAATTGTGTTCCTTTCGTATAGTTTATAGGGCATTCCTCAAGCCAAATACTTTTTTGTTTTAATACTCTAATTCCCTATAAACTAAACAAGCCTCGCCCACAGCTTTTCAGAGTGCCTTGGCATTTTCGGACAGTAGCAAGGGCTTATGGGAACTCAGTCTGGGGAGGAGGATGAAGAGGTTACTAGCCAGAGATTTCAGAGGCAGAGGGGAGGAGGGGGAATTAGGTTTTCACAGGCTGAGGGCTGGAGATGCAGATCAGCTTGCCTGTGTGTAATGTTTACAAACAGAAAATGGCCGCTGTCATTGTATCACAGGAAGAAATAATCATATACTGTTGAAGCTGTTTGCAGCTAGATTTGACAATATCTAAACTTTAGATAAGGTATATAGACAAGTTACTTGTTATAGTTAGTTTTTCATCTCGGATCCGCTTTAAACATGTTTTTCAAACGTGACGAATACCTGTGATTTAATGACTATATATAAGTGACAGGAATTGTTGCAGCCAGCTGATGGACCCTGGAGGGTCTGTCTGTGATTGGTTGAACCGTTTGCCTGATCTGGATAAGGCCCTCAGTCTCAGGCAAAAACAGTGCAGGAAATTTGAGAACATCAGGCACCGCTATAGGCTGTAATGGGAATTACGTCTATAGCAGCACTCGGTCAGTAAATTATGATAAAAACTGCATATTTTGGCCTCCAGCAATAGCTGAATTACGTCTTACCCCACAGTCCACAGTGGCCTGTAGGGGGAATAGTAATTACCACCGGGACTTTTGCAGGAGCAGGGTGAGAAGTTTTACACCTTCATCCTGTGCCCAAATCTCCCGGGGCCTTAATTACATGTATACCTCAGTCTCGTTCATTAGCATGCTTTCTGTAGATGACTGAGGCCGTCACTGTATTTCTGCTCTGATGTGACAGGTGCCAAGCATATTTTACAAGGCCTCCGTACCAATGCCGCGGTGAAGCACTTGGATTTGAAAGTGAGTTTGACTTTAAATAACTCTTTATTTTGTTGTAATTCTATTATGTCTTCTCCAATCTAGACACAGTTGCTTTCCTAGTGTTAGGGCTCTTTCACATTAGGGCAGATTTTCTGCCTATCAACGCAAAGGATAAAGTTTGCGTTACCCAAGGTGAAATGAAAGTCCATAGACTTTCATTTTAACTTTCACATATAACGCAGCCTTTTTGTGCGTTGCGTTACACTGCACCCAGGCGCAGTTTTTTGGCCGACGCTAGCTTTATGCGTTACAATGTTAGTCAATGTAAAACGCACACTATGCGCGTTTTTAATACGTTAACGCAGGCAATCAGTCCCAGAATGCAACAGAGGAACAATGTAGAAAGTTGAAAACTAAAAGAAAAAAAAATTACCTGCGTTTTTCTATGTCCTGTAACGCATTGAAAACGGATTACAAACGCACACTCACTGCAGTGCAACGCATATCAAAATGCATTAAAACGCATACAACAAAATGTATGCTTTGAGCGTTCTCCAACGCAAGCTCTGATGTGAAAGAGCCCTTACTCATGTTTAACCAACGTGTACCTATGAAAGCGCCACCTGTAGAAATGGGCGCAAAATAACGGAAATATAATATCAGTAATTTCACCAATATTGTATTATCCACGATAGTAGAATATCGATAATTTTACCGATATCTTACTATGTCCTAAACTATTCTCACATAGAATCCCCCCTCTTAATGTCTAACACTAACCTCAACCCCCCACCATGCCTAACCCTCAAAGTGAACCAGAGACAAAGCACCCTCATGTATTTTACCATATATATCAGTGGGAACATTAGAGAAAACTCCTACCTTGCTCTCTGTTTCATCCTTCACTGCACAGTCTGCTTGTTATCAGCCCTGATAAAATCCCAGACTGAGCATTGTCTGGCTTTGCTCAGGAATCATTATAGCTGAGTCATTATAGCAGAGCCAGAAGGGGGCAGGATTGGGCTTGTAAAGGCATCAGAGAAGACAGACTCAGCTATAATGATTCCTGAGCAAAGCCAGACTGAATGCTCAGTAGGGGATTTTATCAGGGCTGATAACAAGCAGGCTGAGCAGTGAAGGATGAAGCAGAGAGCAGGGTAGGTGTTTTCTCTAATGTTCCCACTGATATATATGGTAAAATACATGAGGGTGCTTCGTCTCTGGTTCACTTTAAGACCACCCCACACACACACCTAACCCTTAAGATCACCCTCCCTTCATACCTAACCCTTAAAGGGATACTTAAGTCAAAATTAAAAAATGACTTTTACTCACCTGGGGCATCCCTCAGCCCCCTGAAACTGGATGGTGCCCTCGCAGCCCCGCTCCGATCGTCCTGTCCCCGCCGGTGGCTACTTCCGGGTTCGGCGACAGCCGCCGACAGGCTGGGAACGCGAGTGATTTTCCGCGTTCCCAGCCGCTATATCACCCTCTATGCTGCTATAGGATATATATATATACGCTATAGCAGCATAGAGGGTGATATAGCGGCTGGGAACGCGGAAAATCACTCGCGTTCCCAGCCTGTCGGCGGCTGTCGCCGAACCCGGAAGTAGCCACCGGCGGGGACAGGACGATCGGAGCGGGGCTGCGAGGGCACCATCCAGCTTCAGGGGGCTGAGGGATGCCCCAGGTAAGTAAAAGTCATTTTTTAATTTTGACTTAAGTAATCCTTTAAGACCCCCTCTTACTTTTATCAGGAACCCTGTGCCCATTAAAATATCACTATTTAGGGTAAATACGGGCACCCGATAAAGCGCTGCGCCAATTGCCACTAATGTAATTTATCCGCTGTAAGCACAATGCAAGCGATTGCGCCACGCCCAAATTTAACAGCATGCTCCAGCATAGTCCTTATAGTGGATAAATTACATGAGCAGCATGCCAGGGCCAATTTCCTTGCGGCTTGATTGCTGTAACCGACTTTGTGGGTAACCATGTGTTTGAGGTGACAGATTTTGAAGGCTCGGATTTGCTGGTTATGGTCATGTGTTGCCTCTGTCCTTGTCTAGGATGGAGCAGGAAGTGATTGCAGCAAATCCAGAGTCTTGCAAGTCTATCACCTGACCAAAATGATCTACATTATTCCTTCTACCCACCAGCAACACTAGTTCCTGAGCAGCGCTGTTGCCAAGCATGCAGGCCCGTATTTAACCCACAGGAGCCTATAGGCACAGTTTTAGAAAATGATAAATCTTATTTAAACAAAGCTAAATTAGTATTTTAGCAAATGAAAAGCAATAGTAAATGCTTGGAAATTGTTTAGAACCAATAATCATGTACTATGATTAAATATATATTTGTTAAGAGATACTTGTGATAATGCTTACTATGCTAGGGGGTACTTGGTGATTATGAGGTTTTAAAAGGGGTACATGCCAATAAAATGTTGAGAAACACTGCTCTAGTACCTCCGTATTATAGTTCCTTAGGTAAGTTTGTATGTATTAGAGTAACTATGTCTGCATAAGAGAAGAATAGTACAGGTAGTCCCCAACTTATGAACGTCCGACTTACAAGCGACCCAGCGAAACAAATGGCATAAATTCTGTGGGAACAAGTAAAAAAAATAATAATTTCAAATTGGACTTTTTTTTTCTTTCCCAATTAAATCAATATAAAAAAAATTAAAGAAAAAATGGCTTTTAAACTTGTATAAGCAGGTACAAGGGGCAGAGGTGACACAGAGGCAGGCACTGGAGACACAGGGGGGCACAGAGGAGGTACAGGGCACAGTGTTTCGACTTAAAGGATACATCCAAGCTTTAAAAAAAAAAAAAAAAAAAGTTTTACTCACCTGGGGCCTCATCCAGCCCCTAAAAGTGTGTGAGGTCCCACGCTGCGGTTCCGTTGTCAGCCAGGGCTCCCGATCTCCCCTCTGGAAAATCACGACCTGCGGCCAGAGCAGGATCTCCTGCGCGTGCGCGGTTGCACCGAGTGGCTACCGAGATTACAGTCGGTGCTGAGTGCGCTTGCGCAGTTCAGTAAGAATTTAAGTGCAAGAGCGCTCCTGGCATCGGCAGCGCAATGACGAGAGGTGCACAACACGCCCGCACATACACAGAGGAACCCAGCTCAGCGGCAGATATGGAAGGAATACCGAAGGCCTGGCTCACGGTGGAACCGCAGCGTGGGATCTTTTTTAAATCTAGTTCTTGGATATGTTCTTTAACAACAGATTCAGGTTAAGAATGAACCTACAGTCCCTACCTCTTTCGTTAACCGGGGACTACCTGTAACTGTGCCTGTATTAGACTAACTGTGTCTGCATTAGATAACTATTAGGGCCTATTTCCACCACACGCGGATTCTGGTTGCGAATTTCCGCATCCAAAATGCAACACATATTTGTGGATGGCGCTATTTCCATTCAATGCGAATTTTTGGACATGATGCGGAAGAAATCTGTATGGTACATTGCATTTTTTCGCATGGCTAATGTAAGTCAGTGGGGCCGCATATATTCGCGTTTCAAATGCGGAAATTCACGTTTCCGAACGTGAATTTAACCAGCATGTACAGCGTTATTTCCAAGTTAATTATGCAAATTACTGGGCAGTACACATGACATATTATGTTGCTAGGCACTATTCAAATCGCAACGCCAATTTTTGCATGATAACGCGTATGCGCTTTTAGAAACGCATTAAAAATTGATGTGAATTTCAGTATGAGATTCAAGCGCGTGCTAGTGGAAATAGGCCCTAAGAATAACTGTGTCTGTATTGGAGAAGCATTGGAGTAACTGTGCGCGCATTGGAGTAACTGTGCGCGCATTGGAGTAACTGTGCGCGCATTGGAGTAACTGTGCGCGCATTGGAGTAACTGTGCGCGCATTGGCGTAACTGTGCGCGCATTGGCGTAACTGTGCGCGCATTGGCGTAACTGTGCGCGCATTGGCGTAACTGTGCGCGCATTGGCGTAACGGTGCGCGCATTGGCGTAACTGTGTGTGCATTGGAGTAATAACGGGCTCATTTTACATGTTTTGCAGGGCAATAATCTGCGTGGTGATGGTGCAGAAGCTTTGGGGAAGCTCTTGAGACACAATTCCTCTCTGAACAGGTACTTGAACAGGAATCTAGAAAATTGTATTGATTCTTTTTTCTCGCAGGAGATTTTCTCACACTTTATCAGCTCCCAGCTAGTAAAAAAAAATCAAAAATCAAATTGTGTGTCTCATAATAACCTATTTAAACAATGCAAACCAAAGCTACGCCTCAAAAACATGCACCAAACTGGTATGTTATTCAATCATAAATCAAAACAGCCTCTTTATTTAACAACCACAACGATAAAAACACAAAGCCAAGCAAGGCGGGTCCATCAATATGTAATATCATGGTGAGGATGTAAAAATACTAACAAGAGGTATATTGGTAGGAAATCCAAAAAGTGCTTAGTGCAATGATCCACATATGACAATAAATGCATACATGGTAATAATAGAATAAGGGCTGAGAAAAACACTCTGTATCATCAGCCAAAGAATTTGAAAAAAAAATCAGTGCAATAAAGATCCCAAAGAGGAAAGAAAAGCATACTCGTGTCATACCAACAGTGAAGGATATGTGCCTGCAAATACCTCATATACTCGTGTATAAGCCTAATTTTTCAGCACAAAAACTGTGCTGAAAAGCTACCCCCTCGGCTTATATGCGAGTCAGTGGAGCAGAACGGATGGTGGAGCAGGTTTTGTTACTGGCAGAGGAGTGTAAGGATCATGCACTAGTGATCCTACTCTTGCCAGCTGGCTCCTTGCTGTGTCTGTGCCCCCCATCCCCTGCAACATGATGTGCAGAGTGCGCTGTTCAAGACTACCTGTGTCCCCTGGCTTGTGGAGCAGAACATGCAAGCAACGTGCCAGCGGTGCAGTGATCAGGGATTCTTCCTGTGTAGTAATCGCTGTCTCATATCTATCACGCCATCTAGTGGCATTTTGAGACACATCTGTATTATCCTTGGGGCACATCTGGCTATGGCAGTGATCCGCAAACTTGGCTTTCAGCTGTCAAGGAACTACAAGGCCCACAATGTATTTGCCTTTATGAATCATGACTGTGGCTGTCAGACTCCTGCAATGCATTGTGGGACTTTTAGTTTCTTAACAGCTGGAGAGCCAAGTTTGCAGATCACTGGGCTATGGGGAGGGGGGCTGACTTGTACTGGGGACACATCTGTTTACTGTAGAGGGGGTTATACTGAGGGGGCTTATATGCAAGTCAATAACTTTTTCCTAGTTTCTGAGGGAAAAATGGGTTCCTCGACTTATATGCAAATATATATGGTAGTGAATGAAAATAGCAGAAACCGCCAAGGATCCAACATGCAAGGTAAGTTGAAAACAGCTAATGCAAGGAAAGTGCAGAGTGCAATCGGGGTATTCCTACCAAAGTAAGTATCAGTCTCCGTTCGGGTGCCCACTGCTGATCCGTCGCAATTCGCCGAGATAGGCTTCCTCAAGGAGCATATTAACCTATTATCTATATTACTTGTCTTCTCTACTTTTCTGTAGCAGGGTGCTGAAAATAAAACGAAAATTCAGGAGAAAGGTTTATTGAATTTAGGTAAATTTGTCTTTACAAGAACAACTTAAACATGTAGCGTAGAAGGTTTGCCAGTTTTTGATAAATCGTTGTTCTATTCGTTGTAGAAATAATGTAGGTTTCACTTTATTCTTGCTTATTTTCCATTGTCCTTCTCTTCCCATTTGCAGACAGCAGGTTGAGCTCTGCTGCAGAAACTGACTGAAGTCTTTTCATTATAGCCCTTTCTCAGTAGAGACCATGTAGTCTGATAGTGTACAGAATTCTGTAGCACTGAACCTATTGTTAACGGCTGCCACTGCACAGGGAACTACTACTCTGCTTTGCTATTGAAACACCCATGATGCTTTGCAGACTGATTTAACATGGGTACACCATGCATTAACCAGTACATACAGGTTGCCAGAGAGTCCCCCCCCCCCACCCCCGTATAAGTAGACAGTGCCCCCCCCCCCCTTTCCCTCAGCATAGTTAGCCAGAGAGTCCCCCCTCCCACTCGATTATAGGTGGCCAGTGAGTACCACTTCCCAGTAAGTATACTGTAGTTATTCGGAGAATGCCCCCCCCCCCCAGTATAGGTAGTAGCCAGAGAGTGCCCCTCTCCAATAATGGTAGCCAGAGAGTGCCCCCCCCCACTAAAGGTATTCAGAGAGTGCCTCCCCTCCCCCTCCCATTAAGGTAGCTAGAGTGCCCCCCCTTCCCACTAAAGGTAGCCAGAGTTCCCCCCCCCCCCCCCCCCCAGTATAGGTAACCAGAGAGTGTGCCCCTCCCTGATTTGAGGTGATGGAAGGAGCTGATTGGTTGAACACAGGTATGAGTCTGTGCACCGGACACTGAAGAATTATACATTTGCCATTAAAAGAAACCTGAAGAAGAATAAAAAAAAAAAGTTTCACTTACCTGGGGCTTCTTCCAGTCCCCTGCAGCCGCCGTGTGCCTGCAACGTTACCAAATGATCCTCCGTTCCCCCGCCCCGGCTCACTTTCGGTTCTGGCAGCCGCCGTCCACTGCGCCAACGTGGACCTGCCCGTGCACGTCTTCGTTGTGCTCCTGCCACCGGGAGCGTCGTACAGCTCCTGCGCAGGACGCTCCTGGCCAAGGGAGCACATATGAGGATGCGCGTGGCCAGGGCCACGCAAGCCCAGTGGACGTCAACTTACAGGTTGGCGTGAACGAAAGTGAGCCTCGGCGGGGGTGCGGAGGATTGTTTGGTTACGTCGCGGGCACAGGGAGGCTGCAGGGGACTGGCAGAAGCCCCAGGTAAGTGAAACTTTTTTTTTTTTTTTCAAATTTTCTGGTCCGCTTTAAACTTGTACACGTTTCCAACAATTAAAATGTTGCTGCATTCTTTAAAGGAGAACTGTTGTGAGAGGTATATGTAGGCTGCCCTATTGATTTCATTTTAAGCAATACCAGTTGCCTGGCTATCCTGCTGAGCTATCTGCCTGCAGAATCACACCAGAAACAAGCATGCAGCTAATCTTGTCAGATCTGACAAAAATGTCAGGAACATCTGATCTGCTGCATGCTTGTTCAGGGTCTAGGACTAAAAGTATTAGAGGCAGAGGATCAGCAGGGCTGCCAGGCAACTGGTATAGCTTAAAGGAAAATCAATATGGCAGCCTCTATATACCTCTCACTACAGTTCTCCTTTAAAGAAATGTATGAAGATAATGATGATGATTTTCCTGTAACTCTCTGCAGCCTCATCCTGGAATGGAACAGTCTCGGCATGTGGGAGGACGGATTTTCCTTATTTTGTGACGGGCTGAGCTGCAACCAGAGTCTGCAGAAATTGGATCTCCGCAACAATCAGATCAACCACAAGGGGGCAGAGGAACTCTCTATGGCCATAAAACGCAACTTTACTCTCCAAGAATTAGGTACCATAAGAAACGCCTAGTGGTTACTAAAATTTGTGCATCGTTTTTATTCAGCAAGCACAAATAATAAAAAAAAAATCTCTACAACAGGTGAATATGAAATGTTACCTGTGAATATTTTATATGTTCCGGTAGCCCTGAGAGGAGCTCTGGACCAAGCAGTAGTATTATAGATGCTTGTAAAAATTGCCGCTGTCCTTAAATCACTACATGCTGCAAGCAGAGGTCCCCATCCTCGTTTAATGATTTTATGTCTGGGGTGCAGAGGGTGCCTCCAGGCATGTAGACATGTGTTCATTCAAAATCCATTATAGTGAGGGGGACATGGAGGCTGACATATTTAATTCCTTTTAGTTTGAAAACATTTTTTTATTGTCAGAAAGATAAAAATAGCACAAACAAAACATAGTATGTCATAATAATGACAGCAAAATAATAGTATTTGTTATAAATCTACAAGCAGGATGACAATAGAAGGACATACATGAACTGCCTGTATTCCCCCCCCCCCCCCCCCCATGTGTCTCCCACTCCCCTCCTCTGCCCCTGTGTTTAATTAGCAGAATTAGCAGCGTGACTCACCTGATCCATCGCAGACTTCTCCTCTCCTGCACTGCTCCTCTAGTGTCCGCTTCTGCTGATCGCATCATCAACAGAAGCGGACACTAGGGGAGCCGTGCAGGAGCGGAGAGGTCTGCGAGGGATCAGGTGAGCCGCACTGCCATTTCTGTTAATTGTGACACACAAGGCGGATAATGCAGGGTGGCGGTGGGTTGGCGGTTCGTATCAGCGAGCGTTTGTATGTCGGGGGCTCCCTGTATTCGGTATATGAGACGCAGGGACTTTTTCTCACCATTTTTGGGGGAAAAAAAGTGCATCTTATATGCCAAAAATACAGTATTTCAAACATTCCTGAATTATACAAAATAGAGCAGGCTTGTCTTTGTATATTTGTACAAACATGTTAAATCATCACAGTCAAGTATAATGGCAAAAAGAAAAAGAAGGTAAGGGTGCAGAGCACAGAGGATCTTGCAACTCTTCTTTACCACCTGCAATAGTCCGCTATCTGTAGCCCACCCATCTAGTATATACAGTTAGGGACCATGTGGGATGGCTGTGTCTGATCCTGCAGTTACAATCAAGGTTGAAAATGTGTTAATAATGATTGCAGTAATCTTTGTGATGTACAGATAAGAAATTAGGGGATTTTTTTCCCTGAATAAAAATATAGTTTAACGTTTCCATAAAGTTTGTTTGATACAGCAAACGTATAGAGAACCTGAGATGAATGGTATGGAGGTAGGTGAGGGGAAAGCCTGCGCATCCCTAAAAACATGTTGCAATTGAATAGTTAATCGCACAGGCATACACCGCCTCTGCCAGACTCAAAAATGCATGCCCTGCATCCAAGGCAAGTGCTAACATTTATTAAACTAATAAATGCAGGGCATGCATTTTTCAGTCTGGCAGAGGCGGTGTATGCCTGTGCGATTAACCATTCAATTGCAATATGTTTTTAGGGATGCGCAGCCTTTCCCCCCACCTTTCCTTAACATTGTAACTATGTAACTGTCAGGTTAGCTGCTCCCAGCCCCTCCTCCTGAGTTTCCTGTTTGCATAAGTGGTAGCAGATTTGCATATGATTTGCATCTGAATTGAATGCGAAGTGTGCAGAAAATCTATTTAGGTTCTGCACACCGAGCTGGTGGCCATTTCTGATGCAGCCTTAGTGGTATGCGCTGGCGTTCTCCTCGCTGTTCAACCAAATGCAAGGTATTTCTACTTACCTGGGGCTTCCTCCAGCTCCATTAGGTGCGTGGGGTCCCTGGCTGTCACCTCCGGCCGCTCCGTTCTCTTAAAATCCCTCCTGCGTCTGGAAAGATTGCCGGAGGGATTTACAAGAGAGCAGAGAGGACAGCCAGGGACCCCATGTACCTAATGGAGCTGGAGAAAGACCCAGGTAAGTAGAAATACCTCCATACCATTCATTTCGTGTTCCCTTTAAAGAGAACCCGAGGTGTGTTTAAAGAATGTTATCTGCATACAGAGGCTGGACATGCCTATACAGCCCAGCCTCTGTTGCTATCCCAAACCCCACTAAGGTCCCCCTGCACTCTGCAATCCCTCATAAATCACAGCCGTGCTGTGAGGCTGTGTTTACATCTGTGGTGTCAGTCTCAGCTGCTCCCCCTCCTCCTGCATAGCTCTGGTCCCTGCCCCCGTCCCTTCCCTCCAATCAGCAGGGAGGGAAGGGATGCAGGCTGGGACTGGAGTTCTGCAGGAGGCGGGGAGAGCAGCAGACTGACACTATAGAGATAAACACAGCCAGCTCTGACAAGCTGTTTGTCAGCAGCGTGGCTGTGATTTATGAGGGATTGCAGAGTGCAGGGGGACCTTAGGGGGGTTTGGGATAGCAACAGAGGCTGGGCTGTATAGGCAGATCCAGCCTCTGTATGCAGATAATAATCTTGAAACCCACCTCGGGTTCTCTTTAAAGTTAAACTTTAGGCAATTCTAAAAAAAAAATATCATTGCATAATCCAGCTCTTTGTTTAATAAACCAGTATTTATAGTGGAACTAAAACTGGGAAGGTCCTCTCTGCTCTGAAGGATTAGCCACAGCATGATAACCTTTTTGGGAAAAAATTTCTTCATTACTTGGTTTCACTTTTTAAGAAGGCACTGAAAGGGTTAAGCCTTTACTATAGTAGAGCTGCCTAGGCAGAGCTCTCCTGCAATCTATTCACAGTTGCTGATGAGAGATAATTGGACAGGTTGATCTGCCTTGACAAACACAAGACACATAGAAGTGAATTTCTTTAGCAACTATGTGTAGAATAATTACTTTTCATTGTGTGCTGTTCAATACTTCGAATCCGATTTAAAGGACACCCGAGGCGAAAATAAACGAATGAAATAATATTTTATATGATATTTTGTATAATACTTTTTATGATATTCCGCAGTTTTATTTTATGTTTAAATCTACTTTTTAAGTTTTAACTGTTTTATTGTTTTTGCTCAATGACCCATTCATTGAAGTATGTCAGAGCTAAACATCTATGAACTATTGACCCTTTTTATCTCTTTCCGGCTCTCAGAAGCCATTTTCTGCTAGGAAAGTGTTTTTATAGTTGGAATTTCTTATCAGTGAGGGTCACACTGTAGTCACTTCCTGTCTGAGTCAGGACTGAGTCAGCCACTTACATACCTGATATTTAACTCTTTCAGGCAGAGAAAGAAAAAAAGGAACACAGCATAGTTATTTGTGTGCTAGGCACTGTACATATACATGTCTATCTCATCATGTCACATGTCACTTCAGGTATCCTTTAAATACACTTTAAATTGCGGTTTTGATTGTGTCTCTTTCTCTATGCTCACAGATGGGAAGGAGGAGCCGGGGAAGGGAGGGTTGAATTAAAACCATGCCCACACCACCAAGGCAGGGATCACACTTGTAGGAATCGCGTTTGTTTTGCAGCGATGCGATAATGCGCGTAATGCTTTCCTATGGACCATCAAGTGTTACAACGTAATTTTTTTTTCAGCATGAGGGGAAAAAAAAGACCAGATTTGTTGCCTTTTCTTTTTTGCACACTTTGTGCTATTACTGTTGCAGACAGTCAGCTGCCTATCAGCTGAAGTGTATGGAAAACGCTACAAATTGTCCGGGAGACCGCACCCATTTTCCACGGACGTGTGATCCCTGCCAAAGCTTGTGCTCCTGCTGATTGCACCTTGACCTTTAGCCACACCCAGGCCTGGATTTACATCACAGGAGCCTATAGGCACAGATGTCCTGGCACCCTCCAGGAACCCACACCGAACCACACTACTGTCGCTTCTTCCTTACCCGTCATAGGTAGGTAGATGTCCCAGTGCTCTCCCCAGAAATTTTTTCCAGCCGGGTGGCATAAAAAAATAGCCGGGTGACATGAAAAAGTAACCGGGTGGAGCAATATGAGAGAATGCAGGGCCGATGCTTCTGTTAATAACTCTACTTACAGCATAGGAGGTGGTGAGCCGATGACAGCCGGGTGCTCATCAAAACTAGTCGGGTGGAGCACCCGGCTAAAAGAGCCTGGGGAGAACACTGTGTCCCGTAGCATTAGGTAGCTAGAGGTGCCCCTGACTGAAGGGAGATCTTGTTAGTGGAATGCTGAAAGCGGGATGAGTAACCTCTCATTTACACTCCGCTCGGGACTCTACATAGGGAAGGAGGGAGGAGCTAGGTGGGGGGAATGAACCGCCTTTCCATCATCAGGCGCCTGCAGGCACGTGCCTACAGTGCCTTATGGTATATCCAGCCCTGGCCACACCCCCTCCATGCAGTACACTGGATGGGTGTGGTTAGTGGCGGTAGAAGGCCACATACTCCCTTCAGTATATCAGAGGAGTAGAGGCTGCCTGGTGCATCTGCCTCACACCCTGCCAGAAATTGTGCACCTCGGCCATACGCCCCCATGTGATGTCATCACTGGAGTTCATAGAGATTTAGTCTGTATGTTGGGAGTTTTGGGGAGGGGGGAGCAGAAGGTTGGTGGAAAAAGAGAGGAGTTGGGTGGCTTTATTATCACTCTTGTGTCTGCTCCAGACTTGCGGTGGAATAATGTTGGACTCCTCGGGGGCAGGGCCATCCTGGACTGCTTACAGAACAACCGAAGCCTGATCAAGTTGGAGCTGTCCGGCAACAATATCCCCAGCGACATCCTGAAGACCATCGGTAAGTAAAGAATGTGGAACCATACAGGGACTTCTCTCTGCTGCCTCCTAATACTGGGGGCTGGTGTTTAAGAGGGGGTGCACCACAATGCCACGAGGAATATTAAAGGAACCTCTTATTGCAAGAGCGTTGTGTGTTTAGCTTCTGATGGAAGCAGCTATTCTCTTGAATGTATTTACAGGAATTAAAAAAAAAAAGCAAACTGGTGCTTACAAATACATTAAAGTGTAACTGAAGATAAAAAAATAAAGAAAGAGTTTCACTTACCTGGGGATTCTGCCAACCCCTTGCAGCCGTCCTGTCTTGCTCCGGTCCTCAACAATCCTCCGTTCCCCTGCCGCCAGCTTGTTTCGGTTTCGCTGACGGGCCACTGCCCCTGTGCGGTTCTATCTTTGCTTGCATTTCCCTCCGCAATAGTGTCCTGCGCTAGCGCAGGATGCTATTGCAGAATGGAGCACAAACAAGGCTACGCGTGGCAGGGCTGCGCAGGCACAGTGGCCCATTGACTTACAAGTTGACCGAACTGACACTAGCTGGTGGCAGGAGAACAGAGGACCGGCGCAGGACAGGACGGCTGCAAGGGGCTGGCAGTAGCCCCAGGTAAGTGAAACGTTTTTTCTTTTTGTTTTTTTTTAGGCAGAGGCGCTGGGTGTTATATCGACATATGACTGTCAAATACTTTTTTTTTATTGTCTGATGAAGCAGGACTATACCTGTGAAATGAGTTGCAACATTGGTTTGGAGTATATTAATAAATGTATGTATTTTTGAAAATTGGCAGTTTTATGTCTGCTTTGGGGAGGTAAGTCCACCACTGCCTCCTTAGCTATTTTAACAATTTTTTAGTATATTTTATTCTGTTGGCGCCTCTGATCACTGCATACAATACCTGTGTCCACCCCTGGTAGAGGGGTGCTATACCCCCTTCTTCTGATCTACATAGAGCAACTTCTTAATCCTGAGTGGGGACAGGTCTAAATCTCCCCACCTGTTTTTACAGTGGTTGCTTAAAGGGTAACCCTGGTTTGTGACTTTATTTTACTTACACTCTCCATCTTACTCCAGTACTTACTAAACTATATTGGGCTCTTGGTGTCCCCCCCCCCCTCCGTTAAGATTTAAACCCTGGGCTCCTGCGGTTTATAGTGGTATGACGTGGCTTGCAGCGCTCAGGAACTGTTAGTCCTGGGGTGGGGTGGGATGAGCAGTTATAGTCCTCCAGGTTATGCCATTGCCTCTCCCCCCATCTTGTGCCTTAGAGCAGAGCATTGACCACAACCAGGACAGACAGACGGTGAGGATTGATCACTTGAACCAAAGGCAGATCCTGACTAAGGAAGTCCAGAGTCTGAAGCAGGAGAAGAACAAACAGGTGGGTGATGGACCTTCTTCAGTTCAGCTCTGTGGAGCGCTGGACTCTGAATCCTCTGTAATCTGAATCCTCTGCTGTCTTCTGCAGTTCCTGGATTTAATGGGCACCATCGACAAACAGCGAGAGGATATTGGTCGGACCGCACGGTTGGTTCTGGAGAAGGTAGTTTGCAATCTTCTTCTTTTCTGCTATACTCGCCTTTTAATGCTCTTTTCCCCTCTCTTTGGAACAGGACATCAACACTGCAAGTCGGTAAACTTCAGGAAGCGCTGGAAGACAGGAAGTCTGTTGTAAATTCACTGACAACCAAGTAAGGGCTGCTGTGAGTCGTGTTGTACACGGGCCTCTCTCTGAGACACATTCGTATCATGATGTTGATTGGGGGATTTAATTGAACACGGGAAAAGAAAATTAAATTGTTTCAATCAGACAGCCTTATTTCCTTCTAGAGGACATTTAAAGAAGAACTTTAGCAAAAAGGGGAAAAGAAAACAATCAAAGCATTACAGAGTGAGAAGTAAAAAAAACAGAAGACAGATCATCAAATGATTGATATTCGCCATGTAATTTGTTCATATTGTTTGATCCCCCAATCAGCCTGTACGTCATCTTTACTACTGGCAGACATGCAAAAAACTAGACAGCACCAACTGCCGTTATCTATAACCACACCCACTAACTTTGGGATAGGCCAGTGATCTGCAAACTCGGCTCTCCAGCTGTTAAGGAACTACAAGCCCCACAATGCATTTGCCTCTGAATCATAACTGTGGCTGCCAGAATCCTGCAATGCATTGTGGGACTTGTAGATCCTTAACCTCCCTGGCGTTCTATTAAGATCGCCAGGGCGGCTGCGGAAGGGTTTTTTTAAATAAAAAAAAAACTATTTCATGCAGCCAACTGAAAGTTGGCTGCATGAAAGCCCACTAGAGGGCGCTCCGGAAGCGTCATTCTGATCGCCTCCGGCGACCAGAATAAACAAGGGAGGCCGCAATGAGCAGCCTTCCTTGTTTTGCTTACATCGTCGCCATAGTGACGAGCGGAGTGACGTCATGGACGTCAGCCGACGTCCTGATGTCAGCCGCCTCCGATCCAGCCCTTAGCGCTGGGCGGGCGGCTGGGGGGACCCTCTTTCGCTGCTGCTCGCGGCGGATCGCCGCAGAGCGGCGGCGATCAGGCAGCACACGCGGCTGGCAAAGTGCCGGCTGCGTGTGCTGCACTTTATTTCATTAAAATCGGCCCAGCAGGGCCTGAGCGGCGACCTCCGGCGGTGATGGACGTGTATATTCGTCCATACCGCTGAGGAGGTTAACAGCTGGAGAGCCAAGTTTGCAGATCACTGGAAAAGGTTAAAAGGTTTTCTTTTTATTGATATACAGAGGGAGACACTGGTTGCTTGGAAGTTGAAAACAGCCATTATTTCCCACAATGCAACAAGGAACCCACAGTGTGACCTAGGTCCTGACATCACACTGTGGGAGGAGTTTCACCACAATATCAGCAATACAGATGTCCCAGATGATCTATTATAGCTAAGGTAAAGATTTCTCCTAGGAAAGGGGGTATGAAGGGTCATAGTTCCTTTTTAATCACTAGTACAAATGACTTCTTGGGAACAAATTAGGTGAAAGGAATGCCGAGAAGTTTGTGTGCAGATAATTCACCTAGGCAGATATTACGTGTTCAAGTTACCAGACTGAAGGTGTGTATTGTAATTAAAGAGCAGTCTACGTTGCTGATGAATGGTGTCAAAGGCCCCCTCCCTGGGACAGTTGTTAAACAGAGAGGATTTTTCTTGTTAAAGAGCACCTCCAGTGTAAATTACACATTCAATCGATCGTCTTCTAATATAAAGTTATCTAGAGAAAGCGACGCGGCCCTTTTCTGCAAGGGGGCGGGTAATAGGAGGGGCTAGTAATTGAGTGTCAAACCTTTGCTGTCATAGAATCTCAGTAATGGGAGGGGCCAGGGCTACGTAGTGACAACCCTATGCTGTCATGTGACTGAGGTCATGGGAGGGGCTAGGGTTAGAGTGAAAGTGATGTACTTGTGATCAGGGTAATGGGAGGGGCCTGAGCTAAAGAGTGACAGCCCACTACTACTAATGCAGTAGACTCTCATTATAGTAAACGTCTGATATAGTAAAGTCATTTTTCTGGTCCCTTGATGTCTGCAATAAAAGGAATCTACTGTACTGCACTGACCAGAACTTTGAGCCTTGGTAATGAACAGTATGGAATGTTTTCTGCAGTTTCCACTCCTGGTGAAAAATGTATTGTACTTACACTTCGCCGGTACAGATCATGTGGCTGACATACTTCTCTCTGCAGGCTACACATGGCTGATTCTGCCTTGGCACTTTCCCAGCAGAAGGCCGAAGACCTGGAACTGATCTTAACTCAGACAAAGCGAGAGAGCGCCACCTTGAGGGAACATCTTGCTAAAGATCTGCGCAAGGAGAAAGAGGTCTGGTCAGGCATGTGTGTATCGGAATGCTGTAGTGAGAGGCATAGAGGTACTATACAGTGGGCAGAAGGCAGATTGCAAGCAAATACCGCTCTACCTCAATGCAATATGCAGGGACGCTGCTTAGGTTTTCGTGGCCCCAAGTAGCACATAATTTGTGCCCTCCCCCCAGTCAGAGGGCCCTTCTCACATAATATTAGGTAGCCAAAGGTCTCCCTCCCCCTTACCCCCAAAAAAGTAGTTCTCAACTATAGGTAGGTAGCCTAAGGTTCACCATTCCCATAGCTCCCAAGTATCCCTCTTTGGGAGCCCTGTCCCTCTTTCCTCCTCATTGTCCCTCTTTCAGGACTTTGTCCCTCTTTCTATGAAAATATATATATTTCTCTAAACATTATTCCCATCTTTTAAATTGATATATCTCTTATTTTCAAATGTTAATACGAAGGAAAATGCACCAGGATAGAGAAGACCAGTGTATTGAATTATTAAACAACATATTTTTCTTATGAAATCTTTATGGTATGCGTAACTAGAGGTGTGCCGGGGGTGTGATCAGGGGCGTGGTTTAAGTGTCCCTTTTTCTCATCTTAAAAAGTTGGGAGGTATGCATTCCTCTGCACATTTTGAGATAAGAAAGACACGCCCTGCCACATGTCCAACCACACCCCTCACCATGCATATCACAAAAAATTAGAAGCAAAAGATGTAGTTTTATAATTCAAGCCACACTGGTCCTTCCTATCCTCATTAGTTTTCTCTCATTTTAACATTTTAAAATAAGAAATATATCAATTTAAATGCTGGGAATAAAGTTTAGAGTCAAACACATTTTTCAGTAGAAAAATACACATTTTACATAAATCTGTACATTAGTCCTGAAAGAGGGACAAATGGGGGAGAAAGAGGGACTGGATTCCCAAAGAGGGAAAGGGACCCTCCAAAAAAAGGGACTGTTGGGAGCTATGGTGCACCCCTCCCTTTCTCTACTACCCCCTACAGTATAGGTAGCCACCTTCAGTATAGTAAGCCAAGATGTGCCCCCCCCCCAGTAAATATGGCCACCCCCAGTATATTTGTGTCCCCCGCCCATCACCATATAGAACACTGGTGTCAGTGGGGGGGTGTAGCTACCTGCTGCCTCCCCATTCCCAGCACTCATAGACCTGCAGAACAGTAGGGAACTGAGGAGAGCAGCGCACACTAACCGTGTGGCATACTTCAAATACAGGAAGTGGGCAATGACCTGACTTTCTCATCTGATGTGCACTCCGCAGTCACTGCGCCGCTCTCTCTGTTCAAGTTGCCACTGATCTGAGGTCTGTGTGTGAGTGACGGGGAGGCAGTGGATGCCATCCAAGTCACAGGACAGACATAGCAGCATGAGAGACCCATGCTGTGGGCGAGGCCTCAAGCGACCGATTGGTTCGTCTAGGGGCCTAGCTGCACCCCTGGCAATATGCCTGTGGTTCCTCAAACCCCTCTGTGGTCCTGTAATGTTTTTATACATTAATAATGACAGTTGGCTCACTGTATACCTGCAGGTTCAGAAATGGACACTACAGCTTTCAGCATCACAGGGAATTGTTGTAATTGGATTCTACAACTGATGTCCGTAATGTGCTGTACACAAGAGCCGTGTTGTGCTGTCTGACAATTATTACTGCTTGCAGTTTTTCCGGTCAGAGAAAGCCCACGCAGATCCGTAATTATTTACTTGTTTTGTTCCAGGATTTTGTGACCCGTGAAATGAGGCTTCGACAGGAAGTGGCGTCTGCCAATGAGAGAGGCTTGGCTTATCGCAGTAAGGTGGGCAGAGGACTACTGAATATGGCCACACCCATGGGGGAGGGGAAAGGGAGGTGCATTGTTCTATAATAGTGGAATTCTAGCTATTGGCTTTGCTTTCATTTGTCGTTCTGTTGTTTTCCTCCTAGAGACACCACAGGCAGAAATAGCAACCTGACAGCTGTTCTAACTTTGACACAACTACTGATTCACAGATAGTAGATTTAGTGTGGCCAGTTTCCCCAACATGGACATCTATTCTCTCATCCTGTGCTGTCACCACTTTCAGGATGAGACAGAGCAAACCGGCACAGGGAAATTCGGGCGCACCATACGCCGCCATAGGCTGTAATGTGAAATATTGAAAGTGTAATTCACCCACCAGCAATAGCTGCCAGCCGAATGACGTCTTTCCCCCTGAGTCCATGGCTGCCCGGAGGGGGAATAGTAATTAACGCAGCCGGGACTTTTGCAGGAGAAGGGTGAGCTGTATTTCAGCTTCACCCTGCGCCCAAATTTCCTGGCACCGTTTTTGCATTTATGCCTTTCAGGGGGCCAGCAAAACTCTCCAAATGTCATACAAGGAAAAGTTACCCTGCTAGATTTTAATTGCTGTGTCACTGTTGGACAGATTCGCCCACTTCCTCTTTCTAAATCAGAGGCCGCCTGCGAATATTGCAGCCAGCGCTATTTTCTTAGCCGCATGCGATTTCAGATGCAGCTTATTGATTTCAATAGGCTGCGATTCCGCCTCCGAAATGGCGTGCGTTAAAGAGACGAGATTCTCGGCTAGTGGAAATAGGCCCTGAGAGTCGAGCCGATTGCTATATGTCAAATGTTTGCGTTTTCGACAATTACCTTTATGCTAAATACACACAATGCAATTTCCCTTCCAACTGATGGGAATCTGAAGATCATTTCTGGCATGTCCGATCTGTGCCCATTGATAACGGCATTAATTATCTGAAGTTATCATGGGAAAATCGATTGTGTTGTCGATCGGGAGCAGTTTGGACATGTATATGTTACGGCCAGAACCCAAAGTCTGGCCTCTTCGGGTTCTGGCCGGTCACAATGCGAAGTGGCCGCCTGATGTGGCCAATGTACAAAATGCTGCACAATTTCGGACTTTGGCCGGCCAGAATGCGTTCTGACTACATGTGGCCGGCCAAGTCCCGAAGCTCACCTATTTAGTGCTGTGCCGCTGTCCCCCGCTCTGCGTTCAGTCCCGCTGTCCCCCGCTCCGTGTCCTGCTGGCTACTGTTCTCCGTTCTTCCGCTTTTCCCTAGCTGCAAGGAACTTTGTCTGCGAGGACCCGGGGCTGCCTATATGCTGCCGGCTGCAGCTGATTTCACCGTCGCCTTCCTTCCCCAACTTTTCCCTGCTCCGCTCAGCTCAGCGCTCTGCAAGTACGCGCTGTCCCTGCCGCCTTCCCCGTAGTCCTCCTCACACCTCTCCTGCAGGTGGCCTGTATGGTGCCAGCTGCAGCTAATTCCACCTCCGCCCTTGCAGCTCTCCACGCCACATTAAGGTGGACCTGAACTCTTTCACAGGGTAAAAGAAAAACAGAGAAAAGCACCCTGTATGTATTTAGAGAGTTTAGCCTGTCTAATTCCCCCTCCTCTGTCACTAATCATAAGCCCCCCAGCAAAGCACCCACAGCCATGCAAAGCACCCAGCAAAGCCCCCCCCTCCACCCCCAACAAAGTGCCCAGCAAAGCAAAAAAGACAAAGACAAACACTTATATTGCGCTTTTCTCCTGGCGGACTCAGCAAAGCACCCAGAAAAGCCCCCCAGCCATGCAAAGCACCCCCCAGCCATGCACCCCCCCCCCCCCTCATCTGTGACTAATCACCACAGTAATTTGATCTCTCCCCTGTGTCACCTGACTGCCACAACAGAGCAGCTAATTTAAAAGCACAGGATGTTAACAATATATCTGCTTCCATGAAAGCAGGATGTAGACACACTGCAGATTTATTGCAGGATTTGTATCAGCTGTAACTAAGAAATGCTTTTCTTTCAAAAAGATGATTATGCTGCATCTGTAGCAGAGAGGAAGTTCCGAGTGCTATTCATGGTGCTGGACAGGACCCAGGATGTTCCGGGATTTGTGCGTTTTGGATCCTGTCCGTTTATAGAATGTCAGAAATTCCCAGCATTTTGGACTTTGGCCGACGTCAAATCGGCCAGTTCTAGAATTGGCCGATTTCTGGTTTTGACCGTAACATATACACAATACAACCAGGGCCGGCCCGCTCATGAGGCGGGGTGATACGTTTGCCTCAGGCGGCAAACTTCTAGGGGCGACACCCGCCCGTCCGTGGGTTCGGGGGGGGGGGGGGGGGGGGGGGGCGGCCGCCGAGCCGAAGGGGTAGTGGGCAGGACGGGGGTATTGGGCCTAGCGTGTGCTCCCTGACGTCCCTTCCTGCAACGCCGTCCACTTAGAATACAGTGGGCGGCGATGCAGGAAGTGACGTCAGTGGAGCGCACGCTGGAACGCGGAAAAGGTGAGTCCTCCCCGCCCGTGCCTCTTACTATTGGGAATCCGCTGCTTCCTATTTAAGCTGGAGGGGAGCGCAGATCGGGGGACCCAGGCGAGGGAGGGGATCCGACCCCCCTCCCCACCGCTAGGCCCAATACCCCCGTCTTGCCCGCTACCCCTCCGGCTCGGTGGACCCCCCCCCGGGGGGGGGGGGGAGGGGGAGTATGCGGCGGCAGCGGCAATTTTTTTCTAAATTTGCCTCAGGCGGCAAAAAGTCTAGGGCCGGCCCTGAATACAACTTCCTGTCAGATTACTTGTCGATCGGACGGGAAATTGAATTGAATCGTGTGTACCCAGCATTAAAGGGGAACTGAAGAGAGAGGTATATGGAGGCTGTCATGTTTATTTCCTTTTAGACAATACCAGTTGCCTGGCAGCCCTGCTGATCCTCTGCCTCTAATACTATTAGCCATAGCCCCTGAACAAGCATGCAGCAGATCAGGTGTTTCAGTGGTTCAGACTTATAAGTCTGATCTGACAAGACTAGCTGCATGCTTGTTTCTGGTTTTAATCAGATACTACTGCAGAGAAATAGACCAGCAGGGCTGCCAGGCAACTGGTATTGATTAAAAGGAAATAAACATGACAGCCTCCATATACCTCTCTCTTCAGTTCCCCTTTAAAGGGAACCTGAAGTGAGAAGGATATGGAGGCTGCTATATTTATCTCCTTTTAGACAATACTAGTTATCTAGAATTCCTCATTTCCAGTGTCACCTGTAGTGAATTGCATGTGCTTAGTGCCCCCTGTAGTGTATTCCACATTTCCAGTGTCCCCTGTAGTATATTCCACGTTTCCAGTGTTCCCAGTAGTGTATTCCACATATTTAGTGCCCCCTGTAGTGTATTCCACGTTTCCAGAGTCCCCTGTAGTGTATTCCACATATTTAGTGCCCCCTGTAGTGTATTCCACATATTTAGTGTCCCCTGTAGTGTATTCCACATATTTAGTGTCCCCTGTAGTGTATTCCACTTTTCCAGTGTCCCCTGTAGTGTATTCCACATATTTAGTGTCCCCTGTAGTATATTCCACGTTTCCAGTGTTCCCAGTAGTGTATTCCACATATTTAGTGCCCCCTGTAGTGTATTCCACATATTTAGTGCCCCCTGTAGTGTATTCCACATATTTAGTGCCCCCTGTAGTGTATTCCACATATTTAGTGCCCATGTAGTATATTCCACATATTTAGTGCCCATGTAGTGTATTCCACATATTTAGTGCCCCCTGTAGTGTATTCCACATATTTAGTGCCCCCTGTAGTGTCTTCCACATACTTAGTGTCCCCTGTAGTGTATTCCACATATTTAGTGCCCCCTGTAGTGTATTCCACATATTTAGTGCCCCCTGTAGTGTATTCCACATATTTAGTGCCACCTGTAGTGTATTCTATGTTCCCAGTGTCCCCTGTAGTGTATTCCACATATTTAGTGTCCCCTGAAGTGTATTCCACATATTTAGTGCCCCCTGTAGTGTCTTCCACGTTTCCAGTGTCCCCAGTAGTGTATTCCACGTTTCCAGTGTCCCCTGTAGTGTCTTCCACATATTTAGTGTCCCCTGTAGTGTCTTCCACATATTTAGTGTCCCCTGTAGTGTATTCCACATATTTAGTGTCCCCTGTAGTGTATTCCACATATTTAGTGTCCCCTGTAGTGTATTCCACATATTTAGTGTCACCTGTAGTGTATTCCACGTTTCCAGTGTCCCCTGTAGTGTATTCCACGTTTCAGGTGTCCCCTGTAGTGTATTCCAGGTTTCCAGTGTCCCCAGTAGTGTATTCCACGTTTCCAGTGTCCCCCGTAGTGTATTCCACATATTTAGTGTCCCCCGTAGTGTCTTCCACATATTTAGTGTCCCCTGTAGTGTCTTCCACATATTTAGTGTCCCCTGTAGTGTATTCCACGTTTCAGGTGTCCCCTGTAGTGTATTCCAGGTTTCCAGTGTCCCCAGTAGTGTATTCCACGTTTCCAGTGTCCCCTGTAGTGTATTCCACATATTTAGTGTCCCCTGTAGTGTCTTCCACATATTTAGTGTCCCCAGTAGTGTATTCCACGTTTCCAGTGTCCCCTGTAGTGTATTCCACATATTTAGTGTCCCCTGTAGTGTCTTCCACATATTTAGTGTCCCCTGTAGTGTATTCCACATATTTAGTGTCCCCTGTAGTGTATTCCACATATTTAGTGTCCCCTGTAGTGTATTCCACTTATTTAGTGTCCCCTGTAGTGTATTCCACGTTTCCAGTGTCCCCTGTAGTGTATTCCACGTTTCAGGTGTCCCCTGTAGTGTATTCCAGGTTTCCAGTGTCCCCTGTAGTGTATTCCACATATTTAGTGTCACCTGTAGTGTATTCCACATATTTAGCGTCCCCTGTAGTGTATTCCACATATTTAGTGTCCCCTGAAGTGTATTCCACATATTTAGTGCCCCCTGTAGTGTATTCCACATATTTAGTGCCCCCTGTAGTGTATTCCACATATTTAGTGCCCCCTGTAGTGTATTCCACATATTTAGTGTCCCCTGTAGTGTATTCCACATATTTAGTGTTCTCTGTAGTGTTAAGTTAGTGTAGTGTTAGTGATAAGATTCGCTTCTATAGTTGATTTGAATAGTAGTGATCATGAACATACAGTTTTCCATCCCCTTCTTGCACCTCTGACACTGGTTGTCCTTGATTGGTGTTGATGTGTTGTATCCATTGTTATCCATAGCATGCTTGGGGGCCCCAATGCTAAACTTGCACTGGGCCCATGGCTTCTTAGCTACGCCACTGACTCCTAGGTCAAAGCTATTGTAGTTTCTCTAGCGGGGAAGATGTCTTTCCTTGGAGACCAAATAGTTCAGAAATTGCTGCTAATACCCTGAGAACAACACCGAATCCTGATGCCAGGGCCCATATGCAAAAAAACTTTATAAATCAACAGAAAGCAAAAAAATACTCTAGTACTTTTTTCTACCTACCTTTTGATACTTTTTCCATTGCAGAATGTTAAAAAGTTATTGTAAATCGAAGATAAAAATGATCTCCTAGGAGAAGACTCGGAAGAAAAAGTGAATTGCATATGGGTCCTGGTGTCAGTCTAAAGCAGTGATGACAAACCTTGGCACTCCAGCTGTGATAAAACTACAAATCCCATCATGCCTCTGCCTCCCCGAGTTATGCTTAGAGCTGTCAGAGTATTGCAATGCCTCATGGGTCTTGTAGTTCCACCACAGCTGGAGTGCCAAGGTTAGCCATCACTGGTTTAAAGTGACAATGGAAGGAGAGGCATAGCATTATCTTCTGTTTTCCTCTCAACACAGGAAGTACCACCATATTGGGTTTTTTGTGTGTTTGTTAGTTATTTTGCAACTTCTGCTGGAAAATACATTGGATAACAGATAAGCGATGGTACAACAAAACACATATGAATGCAACAAGTGTAAATACTGTGGCAGGTCCTCTTTCAGCATACTGGAGCATGATTGGCTGTTCTGTGATCTCCCAGGTGGAGGAGCTGGAGAGGAAGTGCTCGGTGCAGCAGCAGCAGCTGTTTGAGCTGAAGCAGGAAATGACCAACACGAGCGCAGATCTGAAGCTGCGGGCGGTGCAAGCAGAAGGTAGGGGCTCATTGTTAGAAAACCGTCATGGTCTTTCAAACATAAATGACATGGTGTATGCTAAGAAGGTGTAAGAAGCTAGAAGAGGTTGGTACAGGCTCTGCTGCCCCCTACTGATTGCCTGATGTCCTGGCTGGGCTTAGGCAGGCAAGAACTCAGACGGTTTTCTGCAAAGTCTACAAAATGTGTGTATGAGTAGAGGTGCGAGGAACAATGGGCGCCGGGTGAAGCTGATATAAGTGTAAACGATAAATACCATTGTGAATTGGGCGCCAAATGAAAATGAAAAAATATTTATAGTGGTAATGACGATAGTAAAACAGTGGTAAATGTTACCAATATTTTACTACAACTAAACCTCACCTTACTCTCACACAGAAACTCCCTCTCCCCCCCCCCCCCCCCCTTTCCGATGTCTTTATAACATAATGGGAGCCACGTCTCTTGACTTGGTGCCTGTGGCTACAGCGACCCCCAGAGGGAAACTCCGCATCCTACCTAATAACACCCCTGTGTCTCTCCGTCCCATGTCCACGTGTGTGTGTTTTTGCACTCTGCGCATGTGCAGGGACGCAGAGACACTGAGGGGGAGTGACGCGCGGCTTGCAGAGGCAGATGGGGCCTACGGGCGGGTGTGTGCGCGGGGGGCGCAAGCGCAGTGACATGCGGCGGTGACCGACCTAGAGCCTGTTTTTAAACGGGCTTAGGTCAGCTAGTATTGATATAAAATGTGTTGCTGTGGAGCGGACCGGAAGTCATGTCTATGGCGATGCGGGGATTTTAAAAATGTTAACGGTGGTTGTGTGGCGACGTTGCAATGCGCATGCATGGAAGCATACTTTTACAATACAGCTCCATGCACTTCCGTATACCTAAAACAGGAAGTGCCGCACCACACCACTGATGCCAGTATACAGTGTGAAGCCGGCCTCAGGCTCGAAAATGTGCCTATACATCATTGGCCTTAATTCACTAAGCTTATCTCCTGTCTTTAATAACTCTTCTGAGCTGTTTCTATCACCATTATATCACCATGGTGATAACTGTAAAACAGCTCAGAAGAGTTATTAAAGACAGGAGATAAGCTTAGTGAAAGTATGAGCAGATCACCCAAGAGACAGATCTCCCTCTGATCGGAGAGAGATCTGTTGCATTGCCCATACACTGCAGGCCGATTCCCCATCAATTCCAGCATGAGATCGTGCACCCGAACGAGCATGTCAGCCCTGCATCTTGCAGAATGTCCGATCAATACATGCCACCAATTTCTGCCCGAAGTTGGCTGCCTCGGCGATTGGGCATGCTCTTGGCAGCACTGATTTTCATTTGGTTGTAATAACCGCATTGGATGGTCAATCGGCCGCCAAGTTTCCTGCTGTATGGCCACCTTTACTGTGTCTGGCCTCTCCTTTGTCTTGTTGCGGTAGCCTCTGTTTGGTATGTCCATGGCGCAGGCACAGTCCATCCACGCACTCTCTGTACGCGCTCTGGCACCGCTATTTGCAGCTGCAGCCGTTGCAGGCTCCGCCCTAGGCTTGTACAGTTCCAATTTTTTTCCGAACTGCCCGTTCCCAGGATGCTCTCGGCCATGGCTGCTGTGCACAGCCATGCAGGAGCTACGAATGTTTGCTACAGCGGCAAGACAGAGGGGGCTGGACAAGGTGGATTTAGGAGAGCCTATCCATTAGCAAGGTTAACCCCTTTCCCCCCTCAAGTACACTTTAAAGGGCAACAGAAGCAAGAGGGGTATGGAGGCTGCCATATTTATTTTCTTTTAAGCAATACCAGTTGCCTGGCAGCCCTGCTGATCCTCTGCCTCTAATACTTTTAGCCATAGCCCCTGAACAAGCATGTATCAGATCAGATGTTTCTGACATTCTTGTCAGATCTGAAAGATTAGCTTCGTTCTTGTTTCTGGCATTATTCAGACACTACTGCATCCTAATAGACCAGCAGGGCTGCCATTCAACTGGTACTGTATAAAAGCAACTAAATATTGCAGCCTCCATGTATTTCTCACTTCGGTTGTCCTTTAAGGTGAGAATAAGCAATAAATAGGTTTCACTTTGTCTGGACGACAGAGAGAAATGATCTATTACAGTGGTCCTCAAACTAAGGCCTGTGGGCCGACTGTGGCCCCTTGAGGCTTTTGTACCGGCCCCCCACACACAAAATGTATTATAGATGTGGTCAGCTACATCTTTAAATATTGGTGGTCCGCATATAGAATGAAGCCAAAAAGCAGTAATTCACTGGTTTCCAATCAAATTCTACATCAGGTGACACTGCTGTCCAATTGGAATGCAGGTTGTCATCTGGGTATGCTTCACTGTCTGGCCCGCAAAGATTTCTACATCATTTTATGTATACTCCGGCCCCCCAGCAGTCTGATGTATGTTGACCCAAAACATTTAAGGAACCAAGATCTATTACATTACGTTATTAACCCATGCAACTACAACTGGAAAAGGGAGGTAGGCAAGTTCTGAATATTCAATCAAATCAGTAAATTTGGCTTGTTTTTTTTGTTTTCCTGTACCAGAGCGCTTGGAAGCAGAAAAGAGGCGATTCCGGCAAGCGCAGGATGACGCCAGCGTACTGCACCAGAAAGAGGTAGGCTTCCCGACTCTGGCCACCTCTGCTGAGAGGTACATGCCAGGAAAATAAGAAGGAAAAAAGTAAGCTTAAAGGAGAACTGTAGTGAGCGGTATATGGAGGCTGCCATATTTATTTACGTCTAAGCAATACCACTTGCCTGGCTGTCCTGCTGATCCTCTGCCATTAATGCTTTTAACCCTAGACCCTGAACAAGCATGCAGCAGATCAGGTGTTTCTGACATTGTCAGATCTGACAAGATTAGCTGCATGCTTGTTTCTGGTGTGTTATTCACACTACTGCAGGCAGATAGCTCAGCAGAGCTGCCAGGCAACTGGTATTGCTTAAAAGTAAATCAATATGGCAGCCTCCATATACCTCTCATTACAATTCTACTTTAAAATGCATACAGACTGCCACTCTCCTTCCCTTCATCAACAAAGGATTCTGGGATCACAGTGCAGTGTGGGAGTGTCCTAAGGGATGAGGGGCATCCAGACAGCAATAAGGGGAAAGAAGGTGTTCCCCCCACCCTCCCTAATAAAGACTTTATTTGAACTATACAATATCTTTGTAAACAATCTTGCAACATATTTACAAAGGTTGGTGTAAAGGCAAAATAAGAAATTGTTTGATGCAGAATCACTTTGATAATCTGCAATATAACAATACAAAATAAGGCTGCTTTTACACTGCTGAGAAACATTTTCAGCTTATCGGAGCAGACGGAATGCAAAGCAATAGGATCTTCTCACATAAGTATTTTCGTAATGGATCCCTTTGTACAGCAGGGTTGTGGGGTAAGCGGTAATCCCGGATACGGATCGCCACTGACGTAGAATCAGTGGAAGCCTACGGCCTCGTTTCATAAAAGGTTGTGCGATTAAAAAAAATCTTGAAGTTAAAATACCGCATTTGGTGTTTTAGACTTTTGTGTGCTAATTCATAAAAATGTTCACACATGCGTTAGATGGAGTAGTGACCCTACAAGGACAACTTGGGTCACTACTCCATCTGGCCCACTACCGGCGCTGGCAACTGCAGCTCTCAGGTTGTACCTTTGATGAGACGTATTCTACTGGGCTTTACACCAAACCAGATGCTGGTCCTTTATTTTTATCCAGTAAGTGCATGTCTTTTTGCGCATTTTTATTCATTTTAAGTTAACACACTACGGAGCGATTACAACAGGCCAATGGGAATCTTCTCTCCCCAGGGAGAATTCTCATTGGTTCACTGAGTGGTGAACCAATCAGAATCCTTCCTGGTGCTCAAGGAGGATTCCCATTGGTCAGTTGCAATCCCATGGGGAGCCCCATATGCTTCTGCCGGGGCACTGATCTGTATGAAGGAGCTTCTCCTGTGCAGCGGAGCTAACCGGCGGTAGCGGCAGTGAAGCCAAATGTGACAGCAGCAGGTGAACTGGATTGGTGGCCATGCGACCGGACCAGATGTACAACTAGAATCGTTACTCAAAGAAAAGGGACTAGCACCATCACAAAAAAGGAATCTACAAGCTATTACAAATAAATTCATCAATGCAAGGCTGTGTGCAGAAGAGATCAATTTGAGCTAATGGACCACAAAAAAGAAAAGGTAGATCCCAAAAGACCACACCACAGCAATCAATATATCAACAATAGCCTTTTATTAATATATATGACATGAACAGCAAAGGATAAAACACCATTAAAAACAGGATATCCATAGTAAATCACTGTCAGAAATGATATAAGGTTATACCTCACAAATACTCCATATATAACCTATCTAGTGTATCGACCTGCCAGTACCCACACTGGTGTCTAATGCTCCCCGCTCCTTCCCTTGCCTGCCGGTAAGCCCTTTTTACACACACTGGGCCAGATTTATCAAAGCATTACCGACAGTGTTTTCTCCTTAAACAGTTCTAACCAGCAGCGGGAACAGTTCTGTATGATAAGATACTTCTTAAATCCTACATAATAGCGGCAGTTTAGTGTGAATTTCTAGAGCTGCACTGCAGTTAAGAAAAGTGCATATCCATCCCTAAACTGCCTAAGATTAAGAAGTGCTTAATAGCACTACTACAGATTGTGCAGCAGTGCAGGCTAGGCATGATTTGTGAAGTTCTCCTCCCCCTGCTGAATTCCTCCTCAGAGCCTGCCGCTATCAATACAGCAGATGTGTTAGTTACCTCAGCAACAGCAATTCCCTCATGCACTGCACTGAGAGACCTTCCTAACTCCTCCTATTTTACAACAGCTTTAGAAGGAAACTGCACTATTTGGTGATCTCTTAGGATGTCTGAGACAGTTCTGCACGGATTTCTAAAAACCTACTAATATTTTGTCTCAGACACTGTTGATAAATGTCCCCCACTGTGTTTGCTCCAGCGGCCTCCTGCCATCTTCTCACATCATTCCCCATCACTTCCATTTCCAGCTATCTGGTCACCCTTTCACGGATCTTTGTGTTTTGCAGCCTATCTGGGGTCTGCTGCTTACACTTCATCTGTGCTACCTGCACGTTCTTTGCACCTTTCTTCAAACGGCACTGGCACTGTATTCATTTCTGCATTATCTGCTCTTTTGCACATTTATTACCCTGGATTGATTTTCTCATTTTTCATATATTGCACGTAGCACTTTTTGCCCTACTGGCAGGTCAATACACTATATAGGTTATATATGGAGTGTTTGTGAGCTATAATCTTATATCATTTCTGACATTAGTGATTTACTATGGACGCCCATGTGATATCCTGTTTTTAATAGTTTTATCCTTTGCTGTTCATGTCGTATGTATTAATAAAAGGCTATTCTTGTTGATTATATTAATTGCTGTGGTGCAGTCTTTTGGTGTCTTTTGTTTTTTGAGGTCCAGATGTACAACTACCGGTAAGCGTATCTGAGGTGCGGACTCTGCATCAGACCGCAGCGTATTCTCCGTCATCAGCCGCAAGTCATACCTATTGCCACGCCCCCTTTAACCATAAAACAACCCATTCTGGCTGATCTATAAGGTCAGTTGTTATCGGCTGATCAATATTCTCATCCGGCAGCCATGTTGGGGCATCAGTCTTCAGCAGATTCGCACATCTGCCGAGGAAAAACGTATAGCGAATGAGCATCTTCAGCCAAGAACAGCAGCTTTTGTAATCCGTTCTACAAAAACCGCAGGGCTTCTCGGCAAAGGCTGCTCTTGGAGGTTGATTCACAAAAAAGCAACGCACCCGTCAGTGCGAGCGCACACTATGCCCGGTCCTGGCAGCGTAGCGTGCGCTCTTTAGTTACGGCCAATCATTCTAAATGCAGAGCGATAGTGACGTAGCGAGACCGGAAAACCTCACTAACACGGCCACTACTGTGTTAATGAACGTAGTGGCTGCGCTACGCCACCGTCGCGCTGTAACTACGCTGCCAGAACTCGCTCGTTACAATGAACTCGCGCTGACGGGTGCGTTGCTTTTTGTGAATCAGCTTGTTTGTGTCATCCTGATGACAGCCGTACAGGAAATATGAATGAACATTCCTGGACTCTGGCTATTGGCTAGCATAGGTTATATGTTTGTACTCCAAGCAGCAGTTGTGATGTTTGTGTGATGGCAGGTGGAGCACATGAGTCGCCACCTGGAGGACAGCGAGAAGGCGGCGCAGGAGAGGCTGCTGCGAATCGAAGCCACCAAGCTGGCTCTTGACGAGGTGAGATTTATGTTCTGTAAAGCAATTCTGAGAGGAGTGTGATGGCTGAGAGATGCTAATGACACGGGAATCATTCAGGCTTTCATGCAAATGATATGCATCTTGGAACTGGAGTTGTAAGCATCCGAATGGCTCAATTCCAAGCTGCATACAATTTGCATGCTAGCAGAGATTATGAGCAACTCATTGACCATCATCTCCACTGGTGACCAAAGAGCAGCTTCTCTTAGTAAACTATCAGAAATCATTCCGCTGGTGTGGAGGGCTTCCTGTAACTGTTAGAGGGAGATGGAGGCTTTCCTGTAACTGTTAGGGGAAGATGGAGAGCTTCCTGTGACTGTTAGGGGAAGATGGAGGGCTTCTTCTGACTGTTAGGAAAAGCTGGAGGGCTTCCTGTGACTGTTAGGGGGAGATGGATGGCTTCCTGTGACTGTTAGGGGGAGATGGAGGGCTTCCTGTGACTGTTAAGGGAGGATGGATGGCTTCCTGTGACTGTTAGGGGGAGATGGAGGGCTTCCTGTGACTGTTAGGGGGAGATGGAGGGCTTCCAGTGACTGTTAGGGGGAGATGGAGGGCTTCCTGTGACTGTTAAGGGGAGATGGAGGGCTTCATGTGACTGTTAGGGGGAGATGGAGGGCTTCCTGTGACTGTTAGGGGGATATGGAGGGCTTCCTGTGACTGTTAGAGGGAGATGGAGGGCTTCCAGTGACTGTTAGGGGGAGATGGAGGGCTTCCTGTGACTGTTAGGGGGAGATGAAGGGCTTCATGTGACTGTTAGAGGGAGATGGAGGGCTTCCTGTGACTGTTAGGGGGATATGGAGGGCTTCCTGTGACTGTTAGGGGGAGATGGAGGGCTTCCTGTGACTGTTAGGAGGAGATGGAGGGCTTCCTGTGACTGTTAGGGGGAGATGAAGGGCTTCATGTGACTGTTAGAGGGAGATGGAGGGCTTCCTGTGACTGTTAGGGGGATATGGAGGGCTTCCTGTGACTGTTAGGGGGAGATGGAGGGCTTCCTGTGACTGTTAGGAGGAGATGGAGGGCTTCCTGTGACTGTTAGGGGAAGATGGATGGCTTCCTGTGACTGTTAGGGGGAGATAGAGGGCTTTCTGTGACTGTTAGGGGAGATATAGGGCTTCCTTTTGACTGTTAGAGGGAAATGGAGGGCTTCTTCTGACTGTTAGGGGGAGCTGGATGGCTTCCTGTAACTGTTAGGGGGAGATGAAGGCCTTCCTGTGACTGTTAGGGGAAGATGTAGGGTTTCCTGTGACTGTTAGGGGGAGCTGGAGGGCTTCCTGTGACTGTTAAGGGGGTATGGAGGGCTTTCCATGACTGTTAGGGGGAGATAGAGGGCTTCCTGTGACTGTTAGAGAGAGATGGAGGGCTTCCTCTTACTGTTAGGGGAAGATGGAGGGCTTCCAGCGCTAATCTACTATTGGGGACCAAGCAGGAATCCTCATAGGGAACAGTTCTCCAATCACAGTACCCTCTTACAGAACAAAGATTTGTTAATGGCCAAATTGTGTGGGCATAGTTTACTACCACCTGCGGTATCTGAAACCTAGCAGTTCCAGTGTGTGCCGTCCCACCCAATCACTTAGCTAAATTTCCCTATGAGGTTTCATGCGAGGTCCCCTAAAGTAGATTAGTGTCGGGCTTCCAGTGACTGTTAGGGGGAGATGGAGGGCTTCCTGTGACTGTTATGGGAAGATGGAGGGCTTCCTGTGACTGTTAGGGGAAGATGGAGGGCTTCCTGTGACTGTTAGGGTAAGAGGGAGGGCTTCCAGTGACTGTTAGGGTAAGATGGAGGGCTTCATGTGACTGTTAGGGTAAGAGGGAGGGCTTCCAGTGACTGTTAGGGGGAGATGGAGGGCTTCCTGTGACTGTTAGGGTAAGAGGGAGGGCTTCCAGTGACTGTTAGGGTAAGAGGGAGGGCTTCCAGTGACTGTTAGGGGTGGAGATGGAGGGATTCATGTGACTGTTAGGGTAAGAGGGAGGGCTTCCAGTGACTGTTAGGGGGAGATGGAGGGCTTTCTGTGAACCTACCAAGGACTCTGACCTGTCCAGGGTTGCTGGTCCCCACTGCAGTCACTCTTTACTAGATCAGCCTTGAGTCTTGCAGATGTGTCACTCCTCCTTTGATTGAACTGACCCCTCTCTGCAGGAGCTGAGTAGGATGAAGATGATGTTGGCCAATGAGCGGGCTCAGGCAGAAGAAGAGATCCAGAAGGCAAGGAGTGCCGCTCAGCAGGATGAGGTGAGGCTTTTCATATGGGGATGTGCGCACGTGCCGGGGAGCGCAACCGTGCGCACGGCGGGGAGCGTGGGCGGGTGCCCTGTGGAAAGGGGGCGCGTCCCAGCCCTAGCACCCGTTTTTTAACGGGCCGGCTAATAAACTAGTGCTACTATAAAACTGTTTTAAAATTAGTAATGCAAATAACTGAATTAGTGGTCAAAGTCTATAAGTTAAAGGATTTATCCTTACTTGGGGCTTCCTCCAGTCCCCTGTGGTTCATTAGCATCCTCTATGTCAGTCTAGTCCCCTCCGTTTCGCCGTTGTGAAGTCCATGTGACTGTTGGGAGGTGATGGAGTAGGTCACTGCTCATGCTCGTTCCCGGGTGCGTGTATTCCCTTAGCACAGTTAAAATGTTAATGAATTGTGCATGCGTAGGTCACTCCTGGAAACGGGAGCTCGATCCGGGGTGCAGGAAACCAGGGAAGCGCATGCGCAGTAGTCCCCGACTGGCCCGGTCGTGGATTTCACTGGGGACACAGTGGTGCAATGGAGAAGACGGACTATAGGAGGCTGGAGGAAGCCCCATGTTAGGCCTAGTGCACACCAAAACCGCTAGCAGATCCACAAAACGCTAGCGGTTTTGGGTGCGGATGACAGAGTTTAGTCCCAGTGCACACCGGGGGGATCTTGATGCGATCCGCCGGGTGTTCACCGGCCGCATCCGCATCAGCATCCGCATGGCTAATGTATCTCTATGGGCTGGTGCACACCGGCGGTTTGAGGTTTTAAGCAAACCGCAAACTTGCAGCAAGAGGCACGTTTGCGGCTTGGTAAAAACCTCAAACCGCCGGTGTGCACCAGCCCATAGAGATACATTAGCCACACGGATTTTCAGGCGGATTTGGCCGGCGGATCCGCCCGGTGTGCACTGGGCCTAAGTATTTACTTTACTGTCTCAGGTACACTTTAAAGTGTAAAAACTTCCCTTGTCGTTGCTTCTCAGGAACCTCGCACAGACGCACTACCGGCTTTCCGCCTTGGCCCCGCTGGAAATAGCTGAGCCTAATCAGGTCCGCTCTATTGTGCATGCGCGTGTTGTCTGCACGGTAGAGGTGACCTGATGGGGCTTGGCTGTTTCTGTCGGAGCCCAAACAGAAAGCCGCTAGTGCACCTGGTTACACCACCGTAAGTGCTGTTATTATCATTTGGGGGGGGGGGGGGGGGGGGCTGGGGACATATGGATGGGGGAAGCTTCATTAAGATCCAGAGGCTTCCCCCTCCCGATGTAGGTATCTGTTTTTTAGTTCACAAATGACCCTGATCAAACGTTTACATACCCTGGTAATTTGACCTGAAACCTTGCACCGAACTTTACATAAACAGGTTGTAATGGCTATAAAAGGGAATCCTATGAACCTGTGATCTGTTTGCTTGTAATTATTAGGTGTGTATAAAAGGGTCAGTGAGTTTCTGGACTCTTTGACATACCCTTGTATCTTTAATCCAGTGCTGTACTGATGATTTTTGAATTCAACCTCATGGGGGAAGCAAAAGAAATGTCAAAGGATCTGCGGGAAAAGGTAGTTGAAGTCTATAAACGCTATAAAACAGGAAAGGTATATAAGAAAATATCCAGGGACTTTAGAATGCCAATTAGCAGTGTTTAAACTCTTATTTAAGAAGAGGAAAATGTTGAAACCAAACCATGGTCATGTAGACCAACTTGAATTTCAGCCAGAACTGCAAGAAAAAATAGTCTGGATGCAAGGAAAGCTCCACAAATAACTTCAGGTGAAATACAGTGTGATGAAGATGTACAATAAGGAAGCACTTGGAGAAAGATGGGCTATATGGTCGAGTTTCCAGAGTCGCCTGTGAAACATGGTGGTGGATTGCTGATGTTTTGGGTATTTGTGAGCTACAAAGACACAGGAAATTTGGTCAGAATTGATGACAATATGAATGCAGTAAGTTATCAAAAATTACTGGGGAACAATGTGCACTTATCAGCCAGGAAGCCGAGCTTGGGACGCACTTGGACATTCCAACATAACAATGAACCAAAACGCAAGGCCAAGTCGACCTGCTATTGGCTACAGCAAAATAAAGTGACGATTCTGGAGTGGTCATCTCAGTCATCTGACCTCAATATCATTGAGCCACTCTGGGGAGACCTCAAACCTCAAAAAGTTCATGCAAGACAGCTCAAACATTTATGGGACCTAAAGGCTCTTTTCCAGGAAGAATAGGCAGCTTCACTGTCAGATGAGATAAAGAGCCACATCCCCAACTACCACAGAATACTTCAAGCTATCATTTATGTTAAAGGGGCAAACACTCGGTATAAAGTACGGGGGTATGTAAACTTTTTATTGGTGTAATTTGGGTAGTTTGTGGAGTGATTATGATTTTAAAAGAGTGAACACAGTTGTTTGGCAATAGGTGGTTTCAGCCAACCACTAACCATGAGTGAAAGACAAGTTTTTGTGTTATCATTCATATTCTATAAAACATGGTTAAGAAATTCTTCTGGAGTATGAGCTTGTCTGTACATTAGCACTTATTCTCTGTAGCTTCCTATGTCTCTGCTGTACAGTAATGCTTTACACACATGATTCTTGTCATTGGGTTGATCTCCTGTGAGCAGCAGCAGAACGCGGCAGTCCTGCAGGACAAGATCCGCACCCTCACCCAGTCCAGGGACCAGGCCCAGAGCCAAGTCGTGCAGCAGAAGCAGCTGGTGGGGGAACTGCAAGCCCAAAACAACCAACTCTGCTTGGAGATGGAAGGTCTGAAGAGGCGGATCGACGGAATGCAGCAGGTAGATGTTTTGTAACAGATGTTATGCAATTAATCTGCAGGAACAGGTGAAGGGAATGTGCAGAATTGAAGGGGGCTGAGAACACTCCCAGAGGTAAGCTTTGCTGAGCTCTGCTAAATGCTTTCTTAAAGTGAACCTGAACTCTTGCACAGGACAGAAGGAAAACACAGAGAAATGCGCCCTGTATGTATTTAAAGAGTTTAGCCTGTCTAATCCCCCCTCATCTGTGCATAATCACAAGTTGTAATTCGATCTCTCCCCTGTGTCACATGACTGTCATGGCATAGATGGCAGATGAGCTCGTTTGAAAGCACGGGATGTTAACAAAATGTCTGCTTCCATGAAAGCAGGAATTAGACACACTGCAGATTTATTTTTTGGGTTTGTATCAGCTGTAACCAAGAAATGTTTTTGTTTAAAGGTTATTATGCTGTTGCATATCTTTTAGAGCAGAGAGGAAGTTCTGAGTTCAGGTCCGCTTTAAGACTAACCTTTATCAGGGGGGTAATAGAGGTGGAAAGCCTTTAGGAATTGGAAGACTGTCAGTGAGTTGAGGTTACTACGGTATAGCTTGACTGATTTCTGTGGGTTTATCACTGCATAACCCTACGTGTATGTCTATTGTTCCTACAGGAGATGTCTAGGAAAGAGCAGGAGAAGGTGGCTGAGATGACGAGGATTCGGGTGGAGTTACAGGAGCAGATCGGTCACCTGGAATCTCAACTGACCGCTCAGGAAGGTCTGAGAGAGAAGATAGCGGCTCTGGAGAGACAGCAGAAAGGTACAATAATGTCAGCGCCTCAACAGGATGCCCATTAAACTTCCAGATGTGGTGCTTATTGACTACATGTGTGTGTTTAATAGAATGGCACAAAAGTTTAGCTTGGTGGGCAAAAAGTGCAGGGCAGAGGCGAGAGAGGCTCCAGCCTCAGGGTGCAGTGTAGGAAGGGGCGCAGGCCGAGACAGAGGCGAGAGAGGCTCCAGCCTCAGGGCGCAGTGTAGGAGGGGGCACGGCGAGACAGGGGCGAGAGAGGCTCCAGCCTCAGGGCGCAGTGTAGGAGGGGGCACGGCGAGACAGGGGCGAGAGAGGCTCCAGCCTCAGGGCGCAGTGTATGAGGGGGCACAGGCTGAGACAGAGGCGAGAGAGGCTCCAGCCTCAGGGCGCAGTGTAGGAGGGGGCACAGGCTGAGGCAGAGGCGAGAGAGGCTCCAGCCTCAGGGCGCAGTGTAGGAGGGGGCACAGGCCGAGACAGAGGCGAGAGAGGCTCCAGCCTCAGGGCGCAGTGTAGGAGGGGGCACAGGCCGAGACAGAGGCGAGAGAGGCTCCAGCCTCAGGGCGCAGTGTAGGAGGGGGTACAGGCTGAGACAGAGGCGAGAGAGGCTCCAGCCTCAGGGCGCAGTGTAGGAGGGGGCACAGGCTGAGACAGAGGCGAGAGAGGCTCTAGCCTCAGGGCGCAGTGTAGGAGGGGGCGCAGGCCGAGACAGAGGTGAGAGAGGCTCCAGCCTCAGGGCACAGTGTAGGAGGGGGCACAGGCTGAGACAGAGGCGAGAGAGGCTCCAGCCTCAGGGCGCAGTGTAGGAGGGGGCACAGGCTGAAACAGAGGCGAGAGAGGCTCCAGCCTCAGGGCGCAGTGTAGGAGGGGGCGCAGAGCTCACTCAGCTATCATTCCCCTATTGTGTTTGAAGCAAAGATAAATAAGAAAAGGAGATACATGGCAGTGACTGCAAGACAGATAACTAGAGATTAGGGTGTTAGGGGCCTCTTAGTCTAATAGCAATCAGTATGTGATGGCTGGGGTAGGAGGGATAGAGGGGGGCACATTTGGTGTCAGCCTTGGGTGCTTGAGGACCTTGTCCTGGCTCTGAAAAAGTGAACTGGCCCTATTGCACATCACTGTCTCATGCAATACAGCTATGTAAATGTAAAATAATAATCAGATGATCATAGCTGTAGCAATTTGTAGGATGAATCCTGTTGCTGAGCACACACTGTACAGAGGTCAGGTTTTTCCTAAGTCATCTTGTATCTCACCTCTGCAGCACAGGCCAACACCCACCGCGAGATGCTGCTGGATAAAGAAAGTGAGATCTCCTCCCTGGCAGAGAAGCTGAGGCTGAAGGAGGCGGAGATCCTGAGAATGAGGGAGGAGGAGGCCCAGAGAGCCAGCCTCCTACAGAGCGCCATCCTCAGCTATATAGGCTCCCCGCTCGGCTCGTCTGGCGGAAGGAAGTAAGCAGAGTGACCCGACTGGTTTCGTCTCCTCACTGAGAGCAGAAAGCCCCGACCTCTTTCACACACCATGACAGCCTCATATGAATAAAATGCAACTGATGTCAAGTCAAGATGTACAAGACTAGATTGAAAGTCCAGAACACATGAGGGCTACAACAAGTCGTATAAATTGTCATCAGTGTTGGAACCATGACATCCCCAAATGGTCCCCTAGTCACATGACATGCAGGTCTGCCATCCACTGATCATCTGTTACCAAGGAGATCAAGCAGGTCCAATCACTGAGTTTGTAGCTTCTGACTAAATAATATTAATAAAATGCTTGAATAGGAACTAAACCCAAAACTGAACAAGGCAAATTCCCAAAGCAATCATGTTGGTTAATATAAATCTGAAGTATTTGCTTTGGATTTGAACTTTATAGCAAATCTGAAATTAAAATTAACGGTATCAAATATATCAGTGCAATGCAAATAATTCTGAGTAGATGTTGGATTTATGCAGTTTACAAATGGAGTGAAATGCACCTCGGTTTCATTTGATTGGTCCATTTTCAAGTTGCATAAATTTACATAATCCATTTAAAAATGCAGAATTTATTTTTATCTCATTGACCATCTGTAATCCCAAATAGGACTTTACTGGAGTCCCATATTCTTAATTTTAGCTTTTAAAGTGGTCCTGAACTCTTGCACAAGACAGAAGGACAACCTAGAGGAATGCACCCTGTATGTATTTAGAGAGCTTAGCCTGTCTGATTCCCCCCTCATCTGACTAATCACAACTTGTAATTTGACCTCTCAGCTGTGTCAGCAGACTGCCATGGCAAATAAGCTCATTTGAAAGCACATGATGTTAACAATGTCTGCTTCCGTTAAAGCAGGAAGTAGACACACTGCAGATTTATTGCAGGATTTGTATCAGCTGAAACGAAGACATTTTTTCTTTAAAAGTTATTATGCTGTTGCGTATCTTTTAGAGTAGAGAAGCAGTTCTGGGTTCAGGTCCGCTTTAAGGGTTGAAGTTTACATAGGATTTTAATATCACACAGACATGGCTGTTTATTTAGGTCCCACACAGAATAATGATGACCGATTTAACTTTTCATCATCATCCTGCTATAATAATTGTGCATAGACACAGAAAGGTGTTATGACCTCGAATTAGTTTTCCGGAAAGCTGCAGCCACAGTTTATTCTGACTGCAGAGATAAAGCACTGGCATAGCAGCCCTTTCAATGAAAAGGGAACACAGAGAAGTTTTAAGTAGGATTGGTACTTTATGTTCACTTGTTTATCTCATCTTGCCACTACAGCAACCCATTCATTCAAAAACAATTTGTACAGCTCTGCTTCCCTGCAGCTGTGCACCTCTCTCTGGGCCAGATTTATCAAAGCATTACCGACAGTTTTTTTTCTTCTAAAACTGTTCTAACCAGCAGAACAGTTCTGCATGATGGTAAGAAACTTCCCAAAGCCTATGTAATAGCGGCAGTTTAGGGTGGATTTCTAGAGCTACACTACAGTTAAGAAAAGTGCAAATCCATCCCTAAACTGGCGCAGATTAAGAAGTGCTCATTAGCAGTTCTACAGATGCAGGCTAGATGTGATTTGTGGAGGGCTCCTCCCCCTCACTCAGAGCTTGCTGACAGCAGGTGTGTTGGTTACCTCAGCAACAGCAATTCCCCTCACACACTGCACTGCCTGAGAGACCTTTCTAGCGCATTCTATTCTTTACAGTTTAAGAAGGAATCTGCACTATCTAGTGATTTCTTAGCATGTCTGAGAGAGTTCTGCACGGATTTCTAAAAACCTAATTTTTTTGTCTCAGACACTCTTGATAAATCTGGCCCTCTATACATATTTTAGGACCTCTAGTGTCTGAACGGTTTCCTGTAAGCAGGTAGTAGTAGTTGTTGTTCACCACCTACCTCCTGTAAACAGAACTCTTGTAGAGGGCGCAGAGGTGCTGGGAAATGTAGCCTGGCATCTACTGTACTGTTCTTCCTGTTCCAGGTGTCACATGGTCACACAAGGTAGCCCCACCCAGCGGCTGCATCTAGAGGGGAAGAGGAGGAAAGCTTCAGTGGAGTTTGGCAAGCACATGCGCCTCATAAAATTACTAATATGATTCTCCCCATTGCTTTATACACAGTTTACAGTCCCGTATCCACTTGATCGCTGTTAGAATTTGCCTTTTTAAGTTTGGGTTTAATGGTTCTTTATTCTGTAATTCCAAGTAAAATGAGAGACTCGCACTCCTAGAGATGCTGAACGAGATGCAGATTTCTGGCACGCTGGATGCTGTTTGGAATTTGTCACAATCTTACACCCATTCTGTCACTACTGGTAGGTTCAGTTTCAATTTGCATTAGATCTGCATGCAATTATAAATTATTTGCATTTCTTTGACCACCTCTCTCTTGTCCTTAAAGAGGAACTGTCGCGAAAATCTTAAAATTTAAAACGCATACAAATAAGAAGTACATTTCTTCCTGATTAAAATGAGCCATAAATGACTTTTCTCCTATGTTGCTGTCACTTACAGTAGGTAGTAGAAATCTGACATTACCGACAGGGTTTGGGCTAGTCCATCTCTTCATGGGGGATTCTCAGCATGACCTTTATTCTTTACTAGTGACTTAGCCTGTTTAAAAACGGGCTAGGTCTGTCCCTAATGCGGCCCATGCATGCGCGCGCCCACCGCACACCCATGCCCGCACGACGCGCACACCCCCACCCCTTCTGGCCCCGTCCTCCTCCAGCTCTCAGCAGTGTCTCTGCATCCCTGCACATGCGCAATGCACAAAAAGCACGGACGCATGCACATGGGACGCAGGGACACTTGCCTTTTATTAGGTAGGATAAAGACACTCTCTGAAAATGATTTATACAAAGATGCTGGCCAGCCTCCCTGCTCACTGCACACTATTTTGGCAGTTGGACGGAGCAACTGCTATTCACTAAGTGCCTTTAAAAATAAAGAAAACCCTGAGAACCCCCCTATGAAAAGATGGACTAGTCCAAAACCTGTCGCCTCTGTCAGATTTGTACTACCTACTGTAAGTGACAGCAACATAGGAGAAAAGTAATTTATGGCTCATTTTACTTTGAGGGAAATGTACGTCTTATTTGCTTATGTTTACATGTACCGTATATTCCGGTGTATAAGATGACCCCCCAACTTTTCCAGTTAAAATATAGAGTTTGTGATATACTCGCCGTGTAAGTCTTCCAACACACACCAAATAATAATAATTAAAAAAAAAAACATCATATACTGGTGCTATATATGATCAGATACTGGTGCTGTACTGTATGTGGTAGCCAGTATATAACAGTATACAGGCGATTGACTAGTTGGATTGGTCAACTCTCCCTGTTTATCAGAGCGGTATGGAAGAATAGATCGCTGCGTAATATGTTGGCGCTTTATAAATACAATAAATAATAATAATAATAATAATAGATCGTGCTGTGCCCATAAAACACGCCTCTTTCACCCGTCTGGCCCCGCCCTTGTATCCTATTTACCTCCTTCTCTGCCTCTCAGATCTCACACATGTGCTCCTGCGCTGCTTCACTACAGTCCTCAGCAGCGAGATCTGAGAGGCGGTAACAGGATAGGGCGGGCCAGATGGGTGGAAGAGGAGTATTTTATGGGCACAGCGCGATCTCTTTCTTTCATACCCTGCGCGTCCCCGACCTTGCAGTGTGACCGATGAGCTCTCCCCCAGCATGTGCGGCGACCATCGAATCTCCAGCACCCGGTAATTAATCATTAGCATGTCGCATATGCACATCACGTAAACATCAGCCTGTCCCGTATGCGCATTGTGCATCAGCATCATGTATCACCCGGCATCAAAGACATTCGGCGTTTAAAACGCCCGACTTTTCAGAAGATTTTCAAGGGTTAAAAAGTAGTTTTATATGCCAGAATATACTGTATTTTACATTTTAAGATTTTCGTGACAGAGGTCCTTTAAAGGGATCCTAGAAGCTTTTTTTTTCATGCAGTTTGTCCTGGTTTATAACAGCTGTAAGAGCTGCCATTCCCACCCTCCCCTTCCTTTTGCCCTTATTTATCCAGGGGAAGGTGCAAAGCTAATCAAGTGTGACTTCTCTATACTGTTTGAAACATTGTGACTATCTTCCCACCAATGCTGATGAAAGCTTTGGTTTGCTCATTGTTACTGCTAATACCAGCAATCTTTTATCTGCCTGCTCTTTCTGTGGATGGCAGGCCTCTGAATTAGGAGAATTTTTTTTTTAGTAATGAGCCACATTGTCATCATGCTTTTTAAATGTGCTATTGAGATACCCTGGGGGCAAAAAATGCTGCTTGGTTCACAAAGTAAGGAATATGGAGGCTGCCGTATTTATTTACTTTTAAACAATGCAGATTGCTTGGCTGCTGATCCTCTGCCTCTAATACTTTTAGCCGTAGACTCTGAACAAACATGCAGATTAGATGTCTCAGACTGAAGCTGGGGCCCATTACAGATCGCCAATCACTGTAACAAGCGTTCAACATTTTTGCAAGTGTGCGGCGATTGGAAGTGCTGTACAATTTACCCACCTTTAGTATGCTGTGTAAATAAAGTTTTAATACAACTTGTTCAGTGTCAATTTCTTCTGACACTTGGCCCCACCCCTTACACAGAAGGTCATAGGTGCTTCTCTGTCTCCAAACAGAGAAGCAGTGATGGCGTACTGTGCAATGGGGTGGGGCTAAGCACTGGAATTGACATTTGTAGACCTGGCAAGTCGTTTAAACTTTATTTAGAACATGAAATGGATTTTTGTGACGGCGCTCCTTTCTTTTGCATTGAAGCGCAACTGCTCCAAAAATGCTGCAGGGCCCACGGTTGTGATTTGTCCGCATCGCAATCGCTCCTGTGGGTAGGGATGGTCAATGAGATGCAAATAATTTTGAGTTAATGCAGCATTATGCAAATTTTGTGGACAAATGTATGCAGCTTAACGTGAACCAATCAATTCCTGCTGAGGTACAATTCGATTGGTCCATTTTCAAGCTGCATCAATTTGCATAATCCTGCATCAACTCGAACTTATTTGCATCGCAGTGACCATCTTTTATTCACTTTTATTCACTTTAATTAGTGCTCTTTTTAGGAAAGCACAGCCGAAAGCACCTTAGTAGGCCCGAGGCTTAGATGTTAGTTTGTGGTAGTCTTAGGCCTGCTGCAACCAGCCAATAGTGGAGCGGCCCTTGTGACCTGGACACTGATGGGGGGATGGTAAAGGAGGGGGAGGAGCAGATAGTATCCCGCTTGGAATTTTGCCAAATTAAAATCTCCAGCATGTGTATTTATCAACCACCGTGTGCCTTCATGCTAGACTCCTCTGTATGGCCACAATGACACTTCTTCAGGAAATTATGTGCACTAGTGAATTTTTTTTTTTATGGTATTTATTTTTTACAGTTTTTTTTTTTTTTTTTTTTTTTTTGCATTTTGTAACAGATTTGTAATTATTTTTATGGACCGTATGTTTGTATTTTTCTAATCATGATGTAATTAAAATAAAGTTTTTTTCCTGTTTTGATGAGTGTGCCGCCATCAGTAGTCTGCAGGTAAAATGTATTTAAAGATCTTTCCACTATTTTTTTTCATCTCTCCTTTTTTCTTGTTCACCTCTTCTCCTTCCCCTCCTCTTCTTCTTCCCCTCCTCTTCTTCTTCCCCTCCTCTTCTCCTTCCCCTCCTCTTCTCCTTCCCCACCTCTTCTCCTTCCCCACCTCTTCTCCTTCCCCTCCTCTTCTCCTTCCCCTCCTCCTCTCCTTCCCCACCTCTTCTCCTTCCCCTCCTCTTCTCCTTCCCCTCCTCTTCTCCTTCCCCTCCTCTTCTCCTTCCCCACCTCTTCTCCTTCCCCACCTCTTCTCCTTCCCCTCCTCTTTTCCTTCCCCACCTCTTCTCCTTCCCCTCCTCTTCTCCTTCCCCTCCTCTTCTCCTTCCCCTCCTCTTCTCCTTCCCCACCTCTTCTCCTTCCCCACCTCTTCTCCTTCCCCACCTCTTCTCCTTCCCCTCCTCTTCTCCTTCCCCACCTCTTCTCCTTCCCCACCTCTTCTCCTTCCCCTCCTCTTCTCCTTCCCCACCTCTTCTCCTTCCCCTCCTCTTCTCCTTCCCCTCCTCTTCTCCTTCCCCTCCTCTTCTCCTTCCCCACCTCTTCTCCTTCCCCTCCTCTTCTCCTTCCCCTCCTCTTCTCCTTCCCCTCCTCTTCTCCTTCCTCTCCTCTTCTCCTTCCCCTCCTCTTCTCCTACCCCTCCTCTTCTCCTTCCCCTCCTCTTCTCCTACCCCTCCTCTTCTCCTTCCCCTCCTCTTCTCCTTCCCCTCCTCTTCTCCTTCCCCACCTCTTCTCCTTCCCCTCCTCTTCTCCTTCCCCTCCTCTTCTCCTTCCCCTCCTCTTCTCCTTCCCCCTCCTCTTCTCCTTCCCCTCCTCTTCTCCTTCCCCTCCTCTTCTCCTTCCTCTCCTCTTCTCCTTCCTCTCCTCTTCTCCTTCCCCTCCTCTTCTCCTTCCCCACCTCTTCTCCTTCCCCTCCTCTTCTCCTTCCCCTCCTCTTCTCCTTCCCCACCTCTTCTCCTTACCCTCCTCTTCTCCTTACCCCTCCTCTTCTCCTTCCCCTCCTCTTCTCCTTCCCCACCTCTTCTCCTTCCCCTCCTCTTCTCCTTCCCCACCTCTTCTCCTTTCCCTCCTCTTCTCCTTCCCCTCCTCTTCTCCTTCCCCTCCTCCTCTCCTTCCTCTCCTCTTCTCCTTCCTCTCCTCTTCTCCTTCCTCTCCTCTTCTCCTTCCCCACCTCTTCTCCTTCTCTCCTTCCTCTCCTCTTCTCCTTCCCCTCCTCTTCTCCTTCCCCTCCTCTTCTCCTTCCCCTCCTCTTCTCCTCTTCTCCTTCCCCACCTCTTCTCCTTACCCTCCTCCTCTCCTTCCCCTCCTCTTCTCCTTACCCTCCTCTTCTCCTTACCCTCCTCTTCTCCTTACCCTCCTCTTCTCCTTACCCTCCTCTTCTCCTTACCCTCCTCTTCTCCTCACCCTCCTCTTCTCCTCACCCTCCTCTTCTCCTCACCCTCCTCTTCTCCTCACCCTCCTCTTCTCCTTACCCTCCTATTGTGTTCATTCTGCTCTTGTCTTCATCCGCTACGCCGCCTCTTCTTACCCTTTTCTCACACTGCTCCTCTTCCACCTTCTCTTTTCTCTGGTTTTCTTTTTTTATCTCCCTCTACTCTTGTCTTTTCCTCTGACTTTTTTTCCACCTCGTTCAATTTTCCTCTTTTTCTTTTTGTCATCTTCGGTTTTTCTTCTCTTCCACCTCCTTTTAGCTTCCTCCTCCTTTTTCTACATTTCCTCCTCTTGGCTCCTTTTCCTCCGGTGCCTTTTGTCCACCTCTTCTTCTCCATCTCAGTTTCTTGTTTTCTCCTTTGCCATCTCTTGTCTGTACATTCTCCAGCTTCTCTTCTTGTCTCTTCTCCTTTTCCTTTGTGTGCCCCCCCCTCCCCCCCCCCCACAAGCTAAATCCTCCCGCCAGTTTCATACTATCCCAAATGAGGGTAAGGTGCTTGTCTGCTGGGAACTGGAAGACAAATATCAGCATGTAATAATATTATACAAATTCTATTCTTGGTCATTCCTGGCATAGACATAGTCCTAAGGCTCAGATGACGTCCTCTTCCAAAGGGATACTGCAACCAGCTCTGGAGGTGAGGAGAGCTGTATATGGGAGTCTAGTGCCTTATAATTCTGGTAAAGGGGCAGGTCATCACCATGTAGGGCGGCAGGGCAGCCGCTTAGGGCTCGTTTCCATGTAGCGCACTTTCTGCTGTGTTTATGGAAACGCGATCGCAGGGACAGCAGACAGTACTGTCTGCTGTTTCCATTTCATGCGCTGCGATTCACTTTTCAATCGTAGCGCATGGTTGCCTGCATTTCAGGGCAATGGTGCCCACTATCCGATTCAGTATAACGAATGGGTTTGCAAGCTCCGCCCCCCCGGTAATGACGCGCAATGCAGAGCCACGCGTCTCTGGGCTACATGGAAATGAGCCCTTAATAAAGTCTGGGCGTTAGATGCTAAGGCCTCATTCACACTGGAGTATTTCTTACTAGCAATTTCAGCAGCTTTTTCGATTGCTAGCATATTGAAAAGCGCTTCTGCATTGTAATGTGTATGGCAGTGTTCACACTTGGCGATCACCAGTGATTTGCTGAAATTGCTGCACGCAGCATTTTTTAGGCTGGAGATAGACCGGAGAGCGTATTTTGGGGCCATTTTAGTTTTTTAATACATTCTCCCATTAACTTGCATTAAAATTGTGGCATAAATGGCAAAATAAAAAATTGTGACTCCGGATGCGCTTTATGTCCTGAAATGGAGAAAATAAGACCACTTGATATACACTGAAGATCAGGGCCGGATTTACCATAAGGCACTGTAGGAGCATGCCTACAGGCGCCTGATGTGGGAGAGGCGGCCACCACTCCTCAGATCTCTGACCTCAGGAGCTTACAGTCTAATCCCTGCCTCATATCACTAACCTTAGGCACTTACACCCTAATCCTTCTCTTATATCACTAAGGATGATATGAGACAGTGATTAGAGTGTAAGATTCTATTGACAGTTAGTGACATAAGAAATGGATTAGAATTCTGAATATTTTACTTAGGGGTGTGACCTGTGTTCAGGGGTGGAGTTTAAGGCACCAGAACGCCTGTGCCTATGAGCCTGTGAGTTGTAAATCCGGCCCTGCTGAAGATACAAAAGGGTTAAAGAAGTAGTAGATAAGTGGTGACGATAAACTGCAGTGCAGTGGCTACTGGCCAAAAGTGGAGACAAATGCAAGAAGTGGAGGGCGTGTGTTCTTTGCTGGGCAGTGCCTACCCTACGCCATGGTCTTCCAGAGCCTATGTCTGGACAGAGTGATGATGCTAAGCTCAGCCACTGTGACCCTTCATCTATGCTGCTTCAGGTCATGTGATAAGATCATGTCATGTGACTTTCTTCATTTATGCTGCTTCAGGTATTGTGATAAGATTGTCATGTGACTCCCTTCATCTATGCTGCTTCAAGTCATGTGATAAGATGTCATGTGACTCCCCTCATCTATGCTGCTTCAGGTCATGTGATAAGATCATGTCATGTGACTTGCTTCATCTATGCTGCTTCAGGTCATGTGATAAGATTTGAAACGCTGCATTTTGAGCCTTTTTGAGACACACAGCTAACAATCTTTCTGCTTAGTGAGCTGACAGAGGCTGGATTGGAACAAAGCCTGAAGTTGAGTTGTAGTGGGAATGGTGTTTTACATTAATAGAAGTATTTAGTCCACAGCTTTAAAAAGGGACTAATGAGTAACTGAGAGGAGCGAGAGGTCACTTTATTGCTGAATCCTCTTTTCCATGAGTGACTTATCAGCTTGTTTGTCTTCATGTCAGTTACACTTTAAAGACAAAGCAAAAATGTATTCATACCTGGGGCTTCCTACAGCCCCCTTTGGCCGGATCCCTCCTCCGCCGCAATCCTCCCGGTGACTTTGGCCAGTTTGCGCATGCGCAGTGCGGCTGCACACGCTCCCACTGGCCAGGAGTGTCCTGCGCAGTACTACTGTGCAGGTGCAGAACATTCCTGGTGACGGGAGCGTGAGGGGTCCCCAACTCCCAAAGTTACCGGTAAGGATTGCGGACAAATGAAGAGACAGTGGGGGAGCGATCAGGCCGAAGGGGGCTGGAGGAAGCCCCAGGTATGTATTCATGTTTGCTTTATCTTCATCTCAGGTTTAGTTTAAGGATGCATACACACATCCAATTTTATATGGCAAATGATTGGGCAATTTTACCACCTCCATGTAGCATGAGGGCCAACAGATTTTGAATACTAAGAACAGAAGCTCTCATACTACATGGAAATGGTGAAATTAGCCAATCATTGCTCTTTCAACATTGGAAGTGTGTACTCTCAGGGCCGGTTCTCTCATGAAGCAAGGTGAAACATTTGCATCAAGTGCAGATACTACAGGGGCAGCATGTTTGTACTGTGTGTTTACACTAACATACAGTTAGAATAGGAGAAGCTAGAGGAGAGCAAGGTGAGGAGGTCATCATTGGGGAAAAGCAGCTTTTTGTGCTGTGTGAGGAGTCTGACAGCGAGTGAGGAGGGGGGAGGCAGGAGAGCAGCAGTGGGTAATTTGACTTGCACAGCAGAAGAAAGGAGGTGGCACTGCTGTCCTCATGGGTGGCGCCAGGGGGGTGCTGAAGCACCCCCAAAAATAGTTAAAGCACCCCCTTAGCACCCCATAGAAGCGAAAAGCCCAGGAGCACCGGTCACGGCAAGAAATAAGTTCAATGTGTGCTTTGCTCTCACCCTTGTACCACGGGGTCACAACAGTAAATTCCACAAAAGTCCAGCACCATGATGAAGTATTATAGCGCTAATACTTTATTAGCTCATGCAGTGAAAGCAACGACAGACTGCTGTTTCGGCCATAGTTGTTTGTCAAGTTGCACCCCTGTGTCGCCGCCCGCTTTGTAGAGCAGTGCTACAAGAAAATGGCCGCCGATGTCCACAAATGTGGACATCGGTGGCCATTTTATTGTAGCTATCTAACTACAGAGGGAGAGGAGGCGGGTAGAAGCAGAGAAGGCGGGTAGAAGCAGGAGAGTAGGTGGCAGCGCGGGAACGGGCATGGAGGTAGCGGCCGCCAGCTCAGAAGGATACACAAGCGGCGGCCGCGGGAACGGAGGGGGGAGCTTGGCGCAGCTCTACTACCTACACTGGGGCAGCTAAACTACCCATACTGTGGCATCTATACTACTCATGCTGGGGCAGCTATACTACCTATACTGGGGCAGCTATACTACCTATACAGATCCTTCTGAAAAAATGTGCATATTGTGATAAAGTTCATTATTTTCTGTAATGTACTGATAAACATTAGACTTTCATATATTTTAGATTCAAATACACACAACTGAAGTAGTTCAAGCCTTTTATTGTTTTAATATTGATGATTTTGGCATACAGCTCATGAAAACCCAAAATTCCTATCTCAAAAAATTAGCATATTTCATCCAACCAATAAAAGAAAAGTGTTTTTAAAAGAAAAAAAAAGTCAACCTTCAAATAATTATGTCTAGTTATGCACTCAATACTTGGTCGGGAATCCTTTTGCAGAAATGACTGCTTCAATGCGGCGTGGCATGGAGGCAATCAGCCTGTGGCACTGCTCAGGTGTTATGGAGGCCCAGGATGCTTCGATAGCGGCCTTAAGCTCATCCAGAGTGTTGGATCTTGCGTCTCACAACTTTCTCTTCACAATATCCCACAGATTCTCTATGGGGTTTAGGTCAGGAGAGTTGGCAGGCCAATTGAGCACAGTAATACCATGGTCAGTAAACCATTTACCAGTGGTTTTGGCACTGTGAGCAGGTGCCAGGTCGTGCTGAAAAATGAAATCTTCATCTCCATAAAGCTTTTCAGCAGATGGAAACATGAAGTGCCCCAAAATCTCCTGATAGCTAGCTGCATTGACCCTGCCCTAGATAAAACACAGTGGACCAACACCAGCAGCTGACATGGCACCCCAGACTATCACTGACTGTGGGTACTTGTCACTGGACTTCAGGCATTTTGGTATTTCCCTCTCCCCAGTCTTCCTTCAGACTCTGGCACCTTGATTTCCCAATGACATGTAAAAGTTGCTTTCATCCGAAAAAAGTACTTTGGACCACTGAGCAACAGTCCAGTGCTGCTTCTCTGTAGCCCAGGTCAGGCGCTTCTGCCGCTGTTTCTGGTTCAAAAGGGGGTTCATGCTTCCATCTGCTGAAAAGCTTTATGGAGATGAAGATTTCATTTTTCAGCACGACCTGGCACCTGCTCACAGTGCCAAAACCACTGGTAAATGGTTTACTGACCATGGTATTACTGTACTCAATTGGCCTGCCAACTCTCCTGACCTGAACCCCATAGAGAATCTGTGGGATATTGTGAAGAGAAAGTTGAGAGACGCAAGACCCAACACTCTGGATGAGCTTAACCTCCCCAGCGGTACGGACACAAATGTCAGTCCAAAAAAGCATGCTGTGAACAGTATAAACTTGCATACACATCAATACTCTCCTGCACTGTATACTAGACCCTTGTTTGACACATTTTGGCAAGTTACAGGAAAAAAAAAGTTTTAAAAATAAATTTTATCACTTTTTGCACAGAAATCCTGGGAAAATTGAACGCCAGGGAGGTTAAGGCCACTATTGAAGCATCCTGGGCCTCCATAACACCTGAGCAGTGCCACAGGCTGATTGCCTCCATGCCACGCCGCATTGAAGCAGTCATTTCTGCAAAATGATTTCCGACCAAGTATTGAGTGCATAACTGAACATAATTATTTGAAGGTTGACTTTTTTGTTTTAAAAACACTTTTCTTTTATTGGTCGGATGAAATATGCTAATTTTTTGAGATAGGAAATTTGGGTTTTCATGAGCTGTATGCCAAAATCATCAATAATAAAACAATAAAAGGCTTGAACTACTTCAGTTGTGTGTATTTGAATCTAAAATATATGAAAGTCTAATGTTTATCAGTACATTACAGAAAATAATGAACTGTATCACAATATGCTAATTTTTTTAGAAGATCCTGTACATGCCCACTTTCCAGTGCATAGACATGCCCCTTTTAGCCACACCTGTTTTTGATCATGCCCCCTGTTTTTGGCTGCACCCCAGCACCTGCATAGCACCCCCTAAATTTTTTTTCCTGGAGCCGCCCCTTGCTGTCCTGACTGAGGAGGAATGGAGTGGCTGAGGGTGAGCAGTTTGTTTGTCACAGAGTCACAGCCAGCCAGTGTGCTATTGTGTTGAGCTGCAGCATGTCATGTGAGAACATTAAATGAAGCAGAATAAATTGTTGGGTTGTGTGCGGTCATTCCAAAATGGGGGGTGCATCCTCAGAAGTTTGCCTCAGGTAGCAAAAAGTCTAAAACCAGCCCTGTGTACGCACCTATACGAATTAGATTATCCTCGAAGATACATTCACACTTTAACTTTTGCTGATTCAATACCACAATCTCCTGATTGTTGATACCTAATTGCAACAATCATTCAATAAAGTAAAAAAAAAAAGTTTGAAAAGTAAAAAAAAAAAAAAAAAAAAGATTTAAAGTGACATAGTCCCAATAAAATAAAAAGTTATTTTAATCCCTAGTTCATTTTTAACCCCAGCCTAGCCTATTAACCCATTACTAACCCCTGCAATACCTACACCTGTTTTTAAACTAATAACGACTGCCACCGGATGCGATCACTAAGGTGAAAGTTTGGGGCCCCAATGCTCTACAGATGTATTGCTCTGCCATTGCCTAGCGATGCATCTGTACAGCACTATGGCCTCTGAACTGTCGGCCTAGCGATGCATCTGTACAGCACTATGGCCTCTGAACTGTCGGCCTAGCGATGCATCTGTACAGCACTATGGCCTCTGAACTGTCGGCCTAGCGATGCATCTGTACAGCACTATGGCCTCTGAACTGTCGGCCTAGCGATGCATCTGTACAGCACTATGGCCTCTGAACTGTCGGCCTAGCGATGCATCTGTACAGCACTATGGCCTCTGAACTGTCGGCCTAGCGATGCATCTGTACAGCACTATGGCCTCTGAACTGTCGGCCTAGCGATGCATCTGTACAGCACTATGGCCTCTGAACTGTCGGCCTAGCGATGCATCTGTACAGCACTATGGCCTCTGAACTGTCGGCCTAGCGATGCATCTGTACAGCACTATGGCCTCTGAACTGTCGGCCTAGCGATGCATCTGTACAGCACTATGGCCTCTGAACTGTCGGCCTAGCGATGCATCTGTACAGCACTATGGCCTCTGAACTGTCGGCCTAGCGATGCATCTGTACAGCACTATGGCCTCTGAACTGTCGGCCTAGCGATGCATCTGTACAGCACTATGGCCTCTGAACTGTCGGCCTAGCGATGCATCTGTACAGCACTATGGCCTCTGAACTGTCGGCCTAGCGATGCATCTGTACAGCACTATGGCCTCTGAACTGTCGGCCTAGCGATGCATCTGTACAGCACTATGGCCTCTGAACTGTCGGCCTAGCGATGCATCTGTACAGCACTATGGCCTCTGAACTGTCGGCCTAGCGATGCATCTGTACAGCACTATGGCCTCTGAACTGTCGGCCTAGCGATGCATCTGTACAGCACTATGGCCTCTGAACTGTCGGCCTAGCGATGCATCTGTACAGCACTATGGCCTCTGAACTGTCGGCCTAGCGATGCATCTGTACAGCACTATGGCCTCTGAACTGTCGGCCTAGCGAGCGCATCTGTACAGCACTATGGCCTCTGAACTGTCGGCCTAGCGATGCATCTGTACAATACTATGGCCTCTGAACTGTCGGCCTAGCGATGCATCTGTACAGCACTATGGCCTCTGAACTGTCGGCCTAGCGATGCATCTGTACAGCACTATGGCCTCTGAACTGTCGGCCTAGCGATGCATCTGTACAGCACTATGGCCTCTGAACTGTCGGCCTAGCGATGCATCTGTACAGCACTATGGCCTCTGAACTGTCGGCCTAGCGATGCATCTGTACAGCACTATGGCCTCTGAACTGTCGGCCTAGCGATGCATCTGTACAGCACTATGGCCTCTGAACTGTCGGCCTAGCGATGCATCTGTACAGCACTATGGCCTCTGAACTGTCGGCCTAGCGATGCATCTGTACAGCACTATGGCCTCTGAACTGTCGGCCTAGCGATGCATCTGTACAGCACTATGGCCTCTGAACTGTCGGCCTAGCGATGCATCTGTACAGCACTATGGCCTCTGAACTGTCGGCCTAGCGATGCATCTGTACAGCACTATGGCCTCTGAACTGTCGGCCTAGCGATGCATCTGTACAGCACTATGGCCTCTGAACTGTCGGCCTAGCGATGCATCTGTACAGCACTATGGCCTCTGAACTGTCGGCCTAGCGATGCATCTGTACAGCACTATGGCCTCTGAACTGTCGGCCTAGCGATGCATCTGTACAGCCCTATGGCCTCTGAACTGTCGGCCTAGCGATGCATCTGTACAGCCCTATGGCCTCTGAACTGTCGGCCTAGCGATGCATCTGTACAGCCCTATGGCCTCTGAACTGTCGGCCTAGCGATGCATCTGTACAGCACTATGGCCTCTGAACTGTCGGCCTAGCGATGCATCTGTACAGCACTATGGCCTCTGAACTGTCGGCCTAGCGATGCATCTGTACAGCACTATGGCCTCTGAACTGTCGGCCTAGCGATGCATCTGTACAGCACTATGGCCTCTGAACTGTCGGCCTAGCGATGCATCTGTACAGCACTATGGCCTCTGAACTGTCGGCCTAGCGATGCATCTGTACAGCACTATGGCCTCTGAACTGTCGGCCTAGCGATGCATCTGTACAGCACTATGGCCTCTGAACTGTCGGCCTAGCGATGCATCTGTACAGCACTATGGCCTCTGAACTGTCGGCCTAGCGATGCATCTGTACAGCACTATGGCCTCTGAACTGTCGGCCTAGCGATGCATCTGTACAGCACTATGGCCTCTGAACTGTCGGCCTAGCGATGCATCTGTACAGCACTATGGCCTCTGAACTGTCGGCCTAGCGATGCATCTGTACAGCACTATGGCCTCTGAACTGTCGGCCTAGCGATGCATCTGTACAGCCCTATGGCCTCTGAACTGTCGGCCTAGCGATGCATCTGTACAGCCCTATGGCCTCTGAACTGTCGGCCTAGCGATGCATCTGTACAGCGCTATGGCCTCTGAACTGTCGGCCTAGCGATGCATCTGTACAGCGCTATGGCCTCTGAACTGTCGGCCTAGCGATGCATCTGTACAGCGCTATGGCCTCTGCACTGTCGGCCTAGCGATGCATCTGTACAGCGCTATGGCCTCTGAACTGTCGGCCTAGCGATGCATCTGTACAGCGCTATGGCCTCTGAACTGTCGGCCTAGCGATGCATCTGTACAGCGCTATGGCCTCTGAACTGTCGGCCTAGCGATGCATCTGTACAGCGCTATGGCCTCTGAACTGTCGGCCTAGCGATGCATCTGTACAGCGCTATGGCCTCTGAACTGTCGGCCTAGCGATGCATCTGTACAGCGCTATGGCCTCTGAACTGTCGGCCTAGCGATGCATCTGTACAGCACTATGGCCTCTGAACTGTCGGCCTAGCGATGCATCTGTACAGCACTATGGCCTCTGAACTGTCGGCCTAGCGATGCATCTGTACAGCACTATGGCCTCTGAACTGTCGGCCTAGCGATGCATCTGTACAGCACTATGGCCTCTGAACTGTCGGCCTAGCGATGCATCTGTACAGCACTATGGCCTCTGAACTGTCGGCCTAGCGATGCATCTGTACAGCACTATGGCCTCTGAACTGTCGGCCTAGCGAGCGCATCTGATCGTCACAAACACGCAGGCCGGAGAATAACGGTCCACCACATGCTCAACTAGTAATAAAATATGGCATATGGGGTATCGTTTTAACCGGGAAAAGCCAAACAACTAATTTTTATGTGTTTTATAACTATGGGGTGTGTCATGTGAAAATTAGGAAGGGTGAAGAATGAAAGAAATGGGTTTTTGTGCATTTATGTCTAATTTGTCCTTATAAAATGACTATAAAATAAAATAGTTTTGGAAGAAAAATATTACCCAAAGAAAGCCTAGATTGTACTGTAAAAAAAACCAAGATATATATAAGGAGGGACAATGGAGGCAGTGTTGGCACAGAGGGGGATAATGTAGGCACAAAGGGACATTGGAGGCACCGGGGCACATAAAGCAGACCTGAACTATCTTCACTAAAAGATAAGCAACAGCATAATAACCTTTAAAGAAAAACATTTGGATACAAATCCTGCAATAAATCTGCCCTGTGTCTACTTCCTGCTTTCATGGAAGCAGACATATTGTTAAAGGGAGGGACCCTGAGCAGATGGGCACATGCCGGGTACCTACCGGAGCTGACTGCAGGACCACGGAGGGGACCTGCAGGGAGCCCCAGGCAAGTACAGATTTTCTTTCTTTTTTTTAACTATGTTCAAGGTCCCTTTAATATCCTGTGCTTTCAAATGAGCTTATTTGCCGTGGCAGTGGAGACATCAAATTACAACTTATGATTAGTCACAGATGAACTGAGATTAGACAAGCTAAACTCTCTAAATACATGCAGGATGCATTTCTCTGGTTTCCTCCTGTCCTCTACAAGAGTTCAGGTCCACTTTAAGGTAAAACAAAAGTATTGGCTACTAGGCAGATTCACAAGGTAACCTTTTCTGGCATGGTAGCTTTTTCTGACACACTACACTGTCAGATTTAGCTACTGGTAGCTACATCTGATGAGGTAGCCTTTTCTGATGTAGATGTTAGAATCAATGGAGGATTTGGCAACCCTGCAGAGGATCATAGTCTGGAGTCATCACCCCTAGCTCTGAAGTTTCCTGTTTCCACGCAGGGAAGTGATTGTGAAATCAGCAGAAAGCTCTGAGCAGGAACTTTAGTGGAGTTGTGCTGCCATGTGCAGTTAGGTAACATACTTTGCTGGCTCCTCCCCTTCTAGATACCGGCCCCTCCCCTACTGACAGCTACTTTCTGCTAGAAATCTGTGCAGATGGAGATCAGCCTGGCTGGGAGGCGAGCCCTGGTGACCGGGGCAGGGAAGGGTAAGTGAGGGGGGCTACAGGAGGAGAGACCCCCTCGGGTGGAACACTAGTCGGTAACCCCGTTTCTATGCAGGGATCGGCCGGGAGTTGGTGAAGGCTCTGCGGAAAGTCGGTGCACAAGTGATCGCTCTCAGCCGCAGCTCTGAAGACCTGCAGAGCCTGGCCAAAGAGGTAATTGCTGCTCTGCCGCCATCTAGTGGCCGAAATACAATACTACACCTGGAAACGGACATAATGTAACTACAGATATACAGGAGTAACAGTACATTGAAGTGTACCAGAGACAATATAAAATTACTAAATTAGTTTTATTCATACCTGAGTAATAATGCTGGATAACAAGTTTGATACATACATACATAAAAATGCTGGAGACACTGAACAGTGCCTGATCCCTTAAAGGGATACTGTAGGGGGGTCGGGGGAAAATGAGCTGAACTTACCCGGGGCTTCTAATGGTCCCCCGCAGACATCCTGTGTTGGCGCAGCCACTCCCCAATGCTCCGGCCCCGCCTCCGGTTCACTTCTGGAATTTCTGACTTTAAAGTCAGAAAACCACTGCGCCTGCGTTGCCGTGTCCTCGCTCCCGCTGATGTCACCAGGAGTGTACTGCGCAGACTCAGACCATACTGGGCCTGCGCTGTGTGCTCTTGATGACATCAGAGGGATCGAGGACACGGCAACGCAGGAAACCAGAGACGATAGAAAATAAGGTTTTTTTTAATACATACCTGGGGCTTCCTCCAGCCCCATGTGCTCGGATTGCTCCCACGCCGCCGGCCTCGACTTCTGTATCGCCGCGACTGGCCGGAGTTACGAGACCCGGTACCGGTGATGCAGAAGGCTGAGGATGGCGGCGTGAAGCGATACGTGCGCATGGGGCTGGAGGAAGCCCCAGGTATGTATACAACTTTTATTTGACATAGTCTCTGGTTTCCTTTAAGGGATCAGGCACTATTCAGTGTTTCCAACATTTTTTATTTATAATGTATATTTTATTTATATGGAACGTCCCTGACCTGTTTTTAGAAAGCGGCAGTTAAAGAGAAACTGTAGTAAAAATAAAAAAAAATGAATAACATTTCTTACTTTTTTAACAATATATATATTTTTATAGTCTGTTTGGTCATTGTTAAATCACTGTGGGAAGGGTTTCGCCACAATATCAACCATACAGACATCCCTGATCTATGAGAAAATGTAAAGATTTCTTGACACTGGTCTACTTTAGGAGAGCCAGCAGGAAACCTCATAGGGGTCAGTGCTCCAATCACAGCTCTACGCAAAGCATTGTGATTTGGCAAATAGTGTGTGTATTGCAACCTATTGGAAAGCTAGCAGTTCGAGGGGGTGTACATCGAAAAAACCCTCAAATTTTGGTGCCCAGTAATCCCAATAGCAGTAACCATAAGATATCGGTATTAATAAAGATACTATATTATACTAAGTGTAAAAATAATACTAAAATATCGGTATTTACAGTAGCTAAACCGAAGCCTTTTCTCACACAGAACATTCCTCTCTGAAGCCTAACCATCCCCCTGCACACACCATTCCTGATGCCTAAAGGCCCATACACAGGTCAGATTTTTTGAAACGACGGGTCGTTTGGACACCAAATCGGGTGTGTGTACAGTCCATCGTTCAGCTGATAAGACTGGTCTTGAGCGATCCGCCTGGCGGATAGAAAAAATCTGACGTGTGTATGGGCCTTTACCCTAACCAGCGCCCCCCCCCCCCCCTCACACACCCCTCCTGATGCCTAACCCTATGCGTTCACCGCACAAACACCATTCCTGATGCCTAACCCTATGCGTTCACCGCACAAACACCATTCCTGATGCCTAACCCTATGCGTTCACCGCACAAACACCATTCCTGATGCCTAACCCTATGCGTTCACCGCACAAACACCATTCCTGATGCCTAACCCTATACGTTCACCACACAAACACCATTCCTGATGCCTAACCCTATGCGTTCACCGCACAAACACCATTCCTGATGCCTAACCCTATGCGTTCACCACACAAACACCATTCCTGATGCCTAACCCTATGCGTTCACCACACAAACACCATTCCTGATGCCTAACCCTATGCGTTCACAGCACAAACACCCTTCCTGATCCCTAACCCTATGCGTTCACCACACAAACACCATTCCTGATGCCTAACCCTATGCGTTCACCACACAAACACCATTCCTGATGCCTAACCCTATGCGTTCACCACACAAACACCATTCCTGATGCCTAACCCTATGCGTTCACCACACAAACACCATTCCTGATGCCTAACCCTATGCGTTCACAGCACAAACACCCTTCCTGATGCCTAACCCTATGCGTTCACCACACAAACACCATTCCTGATGCCTAACCCTATGTGTTCACCACACAAACACCATTCCTGATGCCTAACCCTACCCATCCACCGCGCAAACACCCTTATGGCCCATACTCACGGGCAACATTTGTGGCCTGTCGCTAGCACACGGGAGCGTGTGCGCGACAGGCCGGCGACAGCCCGTCGCCAGGTCCCTTCGCATACACACGGCGGAGGGACCTGGCAACGAATGCGGCGGAAGCTGTCGCTGTTGTTCCTCCCCTCGCCGGAAGTTCAAGGTATTCCCTGGTTGTTGCTGTCGAATGGTGTCACAAACACCATTCCTGATGCCTAACCCTATGCGTCCACCGCACAAGCAACCTTCCTGATGCCTAACCCTATCCGCCCACCGCACAAGCACCCTTTCTGATGCCTAACCCTAACCCTATGCGTTCACCGCACAAACACCATTCCTGATGCCTAACCCTAAGCGTTCACCGCACAAACACCCTTCCTGATGCCTAACCCTATCCGCCCACCGCACAAGCACCCTTTCTGATGCCTAATCCTACCTGTCCACCACACAAACACCCTTCCCGAGGCCTAACCCTTATTGCCATACCTCCACTAACACCTTTCCTGTCGCCTCACCCCAACTGCCCACCCTGCCATACACAAACACACTTCCTGACGCCTATTCTGTATCTGATTTCCGGAGTGTGGATTTTATTTTCTCCCCCCTCACAGTGCCCCGGCGTGGAGACGATATGTGTGGATTTGGGGGACTGGTCTGCCACTGAGGCTGCCCTGAAATCGATTGGCCCGGTGGACCTCCTGGTGAATAATGCAGCCATCGCCATCATTGAGCCATTTCTGGAGGTCACTCAGGAATCGTTTGACAAGTGAGTATTACCAGATTGTGCACCGCTCATGTCATTGTCACTTCTACTGCATACAGACACACGGGGCACTTGGCTTGTGACCAGGATGTGACTCCATTGTGCTTCGCAGAGATCTGTCAGCCAGACCTTCCTCCTTTCACAGTATTTAGCTAACGGGGAACTAGGGGTGCGCCTGCTCCTGTACATAATGTAGTGTTATACAGTACTACTTTCTGGTAGCGGAACAGGTCCTCTTCACTCCTCTCACCCCCCCGCCATGACAATGGTCACAGGGTCTATTGGTTACACCTTGGTTTCATAAACTGAGGAGTTTGAGTTGCGGTCGGATGAATGTTGTACCATCTCCACAGCCCTGATCTGAACACCCCTGCTACATGGTCACATGACTTGAGGGGGGCATGGTGCTCCCATCTTGGCACAAGAGGGTGGGTGAGAATCAGGCTAAACACATACACTTGCGATAAGATATGGACACATGATATGGTTTGTATTATTGCAGAGATGGCACTTCATCAAAAGGGGGAAAAAAGTTCATAAAACATTCAGATTATAGATGCTTATTTGCGGTGGGTTCTCTAAAGCCTGGTACACACATCCAATTTTGATTGGCCAATTTTACTACTTCCATGTATTCTGAACCTTATCACGGGTGGTGATATCTTTAGTCCTGCCAGGTGATGTCTGTGCGCAGAACTCAGTCAGGGCCGGTGCTTCTCTGCACAACTTTGCTTACAGCAGAGGAGTAGAGGAGCCGATGGCAGCCGGCTGGTCACCAAAACTAGCCGGGTGGAGCACCCAGCTATAAGAGCCTGGAGAAAACACTTATAGAAGGTCAAGATTTATCATGAGAGACTGTATTGGCTGATTGGGTTGAAGTTCAATCCAAGGTAAAAGTTCCTCTTTAAATGTCATGATCAGGAGCCCCTGTAGTTTTCTTTGCACTCTCTTGCATCCTATAAAGCACGATGATGCTGAGTAGGCCTGAACGATTTTAGGAAAAGATTAAATTGCACGATATCTGTCAAATTGCGATTTTGATTCACTATTTTCAATACACAACGATGGATCAGCACACTGATGGTATGAGTTCCCCCAGTATAGGTAGCCACATCTAGATGCCCCCAGTATAGTTTAGGCAGATACAGGTGCCCCAGTACAGGTTAGTAAGTGTATAGGTTACATAGTTACATAGTTATTTTGGTTGAAAAAAGACATAAGGCATTACCTAGTAATTGTAGCCATGGATGTCTTTCAACGCAACGAAAGCATCTAAGCCCCCTTTAAATGCAGGTATAGAGTTTGCCATAACGACTTCCTGTGGCAATGCATTCCACATCTTAATCACTCTTACTGTAAAGAACCCTTTCCTAAATAAATGGCTAAAACATTTTTCCTCCATGCGCAGATCATGTCCTCTAGTCCTTTGAGAAGGCCTAGGGACAAAAAGCTCATCCGCCAAGCTATTATATTGCCCTCTGATGTATTTATACATGTTAATTAGATCACCTCTAAGGTGTCTTTTCTCTAGACTAAATAAACCCAGTTTTTCTTACCTTTCTTGGTAAGCGAGACCTTCCATCCCACGTATCAATTTTGTTGCTTGTCTCTGCACCTGCTCTAAAACTGCAATATCTTTTTTGTAATGTGGTGCCCAGAACTGAATTCCATATTCCAGATGTGGCCTTACTAGAGAGTTAAACAGGGGCAATATTATGCTAGCATCTCGAGTTTTTATTTCCCTTTTAATGCATCCCAAAATTTTGTTAGCTTTAGCTGCAGCGGCTTGGCATTGAGTATGATTATTTAACTTGTTGTTAATGGGTACTCCTAAGTCCTTCTCCAAGTTTGATGTCCCCAACTGTATCCCATTTATTTTGTATGGTGCTAGACCATTAGTACGTCCAAAGTGCATGACTTTACATTTTTCAACATTGAATTTCATCTGCCATGTATGTGCCCATATAGCCATCCTATCCAGATCCTATTGCAATATGACACTATCTTCCTGAGAGTTGATGATTCTGCACAATTTTGTATTATCTGCAAAAATAGCAACATTGCTCACTACTGCATCTACTAGGTCATTAATAAATAAATTGAAGAGCACTGGACCCAGAACAGACCCCTGTGGGACCCCACTGCTAACAGTCTGCCATTTTGAGTACGCTCCATTGACCACAACTCTTTGTTTTCTGTCCATTAGCCAGTTTCCTATCCATGCACACAGACTCTTCCCCAGTCCTTGCATCCTCAACTTTTGCACCAGACTTTTGTGGGGAACAGTGTCAAAGGCCTTTGCAAAGTCCAAATATATCACATCTACAGCATTCCCAATATCCATATTAGCATTCACTACCTCATATTAGCATTCACTACCTCAGTACAGGTTAGCCAGTGTATAGGTGCCGCAGTACAGGTTAGCCGGTGTATAGGTGCCAGTGTATAGGTGCTGCAGTACAGGTTAGCCAGTGTATAGGTGCCGCAGTACAGGTTAGCCAGTGTATAGGTGCCGCAGTACAGTTTAGCCAGTGTATAGGTGCTGCAGTACAGGCTAGCCAGTGTATAGGTGCCGCAGTACAGGCTAGCCAGTGTATAGGTGCCACAGTACAGGTTAGCCAGTGTATAGGTGCCGCAGTACAGGCTAGCCAGTGTATAGGTGCCGCAGTACAGGTTAGCCAGTGTATAGGTGCCGCAGTACAGTTTAGCCACTGTATAGGTGCTGCAGTACAGGCTAGCCAGTGTATAGGTGCCACAGTACAGGTTAGCTAGTGTATAGGTGCCGCAGTACAGGTTAGCTAGTGTGTAGGTGCCGCAGTACAGGTTAGCCAGCGTATAGGTGCCGCAGTACAGGTTAGCCAGTGTATAGGTGCCACAGTACAAGTTAGCCAGTGTATAGGTGCCGCAGAACAGGCTAGCCAGTGTATAGGTGCCGCAGTACAGGTTAGCCAGTGTATAGGTGCCGCAGTACAGGTTAGCCAGTGTATAGGTGCTGCAGTACAGGCTAGCCAGTGTATAGGTGCCGCAGTACAGTTAGCCAGTGTATAGGTGCCGCAGTACAGGTTAGCCAGTGTATAGGTGCCACAGTATAGGTTAGCCAGTGTATAGGTGCCGCAGTACAGGTTAGCCAGTGTATAGGTGCCGCAGTACAGGTTAGCTAGTGTATAGGTGCCGCAGTACAGGTTAGCCAGTGTATAGGTGCCGCAGTACAGGCTAGCCAGTGTATAGGTGCCGCAGTACAGGTTAGCCAGTGTATAGGTGCCGCAGTACAGGTTAGCCAGTGTATAGGTTTCCGCAGTACAGGTTAGCCAGTGTATAGGTGCCGCAGTACAGGTTAACCAGTGTATAGGTGCCGCAGTACAGGTTAGCCAGTGTATAGGTGCCCCAGTACAGGTTAACCAGTGTATAGGTGCCAGTGTAATGGTGCCGCAGTACAGGTTAGCCAGTGTATAGGTGCCACAGTACAGGTTAGCCAGTGTATAGGTGCCGCAGTACAGGTTAGCCAGTGTATAGGTGCCGCAGTACAGGTTAGCTAGTGTATAGGTGCCACAGTACAGGTTAGCTAGTGTATAGGTGCCGCAGTACAGGTTAGCCAGTGTATAGGTGCCGCAGTACAGGTTAGCCAGTGTATAGTTTCCCCCTCACTGCCACTGGTACCTGCTCTGCTCCTGGCCCCCTCCTCCAGTAGGTTCCGATCCCATTCGGCCTCACCGCATAGCATAACCTCGCGGTGAGCCGCAGTTAAGAGGCAGCGACTGTTGCCTAGAAACAGTGGTCGCCAGGAAGTGATGTCACACTTCCTGGTACAGGCCTCGAACACTCTGTATAGGTGCCGCAGTACAGGTTAGCTAGTGTATAGGTGCCGCAGTACAGTTTAGCCAGTGTATAGGTGCCGCAGTACAGGTTAGCTAGTGTATAGGTGCCGCAGTACAGGTTAGCTAGTGTATAGGTGCCGCAGTACAGGTTAGCTAGTGTATAGGTGCCGCAGTACAGGTTAGCTAGTGTATAGGTGCCGCAGTACAGGTTAGCTAGTGTATAGGTGCCGCAGTACAGGTTAGCTAGTGTATAGGTGCCGCAGTACAGGTTAGCTAGTGTGTAGGTGCCGCAGTACAGGTTAGCCAGTGTATAGGTGCCACAGTATTGGTTAGCCAGTGTATAGGTGCCACAGTACAGGTTAGCCAGTGTATAGGTGCCGCAGTACAGGTTAGCTAGTGTATAGGTGCCGCAGTACAGGTTAGCCAGTGTATAGGTGCCGCAGTACAGGTTAGCCAGTGTATAGGTGCCGCAGTACAGGTTAGCCAGTGTATAGGTGCCGCAGTACAGATTAGCCAGTGTATAGGTGCCGCAGTACAGGTTAGCCAGTGTATAAGTTTCCGCAGTACAGGTTAGCCAGTGTATAGGTGCCGCAGTACAGATTAACCAGTGTATAGGTGCCGCAGTACAGGTTAGCCAGTGTATAGGTGCCACAGTACAGGTTAGCCAGTGTATAGGTGCCCCAGTACAGGTTAACCAGTGTATAGGTGCCAGTGTAATGGTGCCACAGTACAGGTTAGCCAGTGTATAGGTGCCACAGTACAGGTTAGCCAGTGTATAGGTGCCACAGTACAGGTTAGCCAGTGTATAGGTGCCACAGTACAGGTTAGCCAGTGTATAGGTGCCACAGTACAGGTTAGCCAGTGTATAGGTGCCACAGTACAGGTTAGCCAGTGTATAGGTGCCACAGTATAGGTTAGCCAGTGTATAGGTGCCACAGTATAGGTTAGCCAGTGTATAGGTGCCACAGTACAGGTTAGTCAGTGCATAGGTGCCACAGTACAGATTAGCCAGTGTATAGGTGCCACAGTACAGGTTAGTCAGTGCATAGGTGCCACAGTACAGGTTAGCCAGTGTATAGGTGCCACAGTACAGGTTAGCCAGTGTATAGGTGCCACAGTACAGGTTAGCCAGTGTATAGGTGCCACAGTGCAGGTTAGCCAGTGTATAGGTGCCACAGTGCAGGTTAGCCAGTGTATAGGTGCCACAGCGCAGGTTAGCCAGTGTATAGGTGCCACAGTGCAGGTTAGCCAGTGTATAGGTGCCACAGTGCAGGTTAGCCAGTGTATAGGTGCCACAGTGCAGGTTAGCCAGTGTATAGGTGCCACAGTACAGGTTAGCCAGTGTATAGGTGCCACAGTACAGGTTAGCCAGTGTATAGGTGCCACAGTACAGGTTAGCCAGTGTATAGGTGCCACAGTACAGGTTAGCCAGTGTATAGGTGCCACAGTACAGGTTAGTCAGTGCATAGGTGCCACAGTACAGGTTAGCCAGTGTATAGTTTCCCCCTCACTGCCACTGGTACCTGCTCTGCTCCTGGCCTCCTCCTCCAGTAAGTTCCGATCCCATTCGGCCTCACCGCATAGCATAACCTCGCAGTGAGCCGCAGTGAAGAGGCAGCGACTGTTGCCTAGAAACAGTGGTCGCCAGGAAGTGATGTCACACTTCCTGGTACAGACCTCGAACACTCTGTATAGGTGCCGCAGTACAGGTTAGCTAGTGTATAGGTGCCGCAGTACAGGTTAGCAGGTGTATAGGTGCCAGTGTATAGGTGCCGCAGTACAGGTTAGCCAGTGCATAGGTGCCGCACTACAGGTTAGCCAGTGTATAGGTGCCGCAGTACAGTTTAGCCAGTGTATAGGTGCTGCAGTACAGGCTAGCCAGTGTATAGGTGCCACAGTACAGGTTAGCCAGTGTATAGGTGCCGCAGTACAGGTTAGCTAGTGTATAGGTGCCGCAGTACAGGTTAGCTAGTGTGTAGGTGCCGCAGTACAGGTTAGCCAGTGTATAGGTGCCACAGTACAGGTTAGCCAGTGTATAGGTGCCACAGTATAGGTTAGTCAGTGTATAGGTGCCGCAGTACAGGTTAGCCAGTGTATAGGTGCCACAGTACAGGTTAGCCAGTGTATAGGTGCCACAGTACAGGTTAGCCAGTGTATAGGTGCCACAGTACAGGTTAGCCAGTGTATAGGTGCCGCAGTACAGGTTAGCCAGTGTATAGGTGCCACAGTACAGGTTAGCTAGTGTATAGGAGCCGCAGTACAGGTTAGCCAGTGTATAGGTGCCGCAGTACAGGTTAGCCAGTGTATAGTTTCCCCCTCACTGCCACTGGTACCTGCTCTGCTCCTTGCCCCCTCCTCCAGTAGGTTCCGATCCCATTCGGCCTCACCGCATAGCATAACCTCGCGGTTAGCCGCAGTTAAGAGGCAGCGACTGTTGCCTAGAAACAGTGGTCGCCAGGAAGTGATGTCACACTTCCTGGTACAGGCCTCGAACACTCTGTATAGGTGCCGCAGTACAGGTTAGCTAGTGTATAGGTGCCGCAGTACAGTTTAGCCAGTGTATAGGTGCCGCAGTACAGGTTAGCTAGTGTATAGGTGCCGCAGTACAGGTTAGCTAGTGTATAGGTGCCGCAGTACAGGTTAGCTAGTGTATAGGTGCCGCAGTACAGGTTAGCTAGTGTATAGGTGCCGCAGTACAGGTTAGCTAGTGTATAGGTGCCGCAGTACAGGTTAGCTAGTGTATAGGTGCCGCAGTACAGGTTAGCTAGTGTGTAGGTGCCGCAGTACAGGTTAGCCAGTGTATAGGTGCCACAGTATTGGTTAGCCAGTGTATAGGTGCCACAGTACAGGTTAGCCAGTGTATAGGTGCCGCAGTACAGGTTAGCTAGTGTATAGGTGCCGCAGTACAGGTTAGCCAGTGTATAGGTGCCGCAGTACAGGTTAGCCAGTGTATAGGTGCCGCAGTACAGGTTAGCCAGTGTATAGGTGCCGCAGTACAGATTAGCCAGTGTATAGGTGCCGCAGTACAGGTTAGCCAGTGTATAGGTGCCACAGTACAGGTTAGCCAGTGTATAGGTGCCCCAGTACAGGTTAACCAGTGTATAGGTGCCAGTGTAATGGTGCCACAGTACAGGTTAGCCAGTGTATAGGTGCCACAGTACAGGTTAGCCAGTGTATAGGTGCCACAGTACAGGTTAGCCAGTGTATAGGTGCCACAGTACAGGTTAGCCAGTGTATAGGTGCCACAGTACAGGTTAGCCAGTGTATAGGTGCCACAGTACAGGTTAGCCAGTGTATAGGTGCCACAGTATAGGTTAGCCAGTGTATAGGTGCCACAGTATAGGTTAGCCAGTGTATAGGTGCCACAGTACAGGTTAGTCAGTGCATTGGTGCCACAGTACAGATTAGCCAGTGTATAGGTGCCACAGTACAGGTTAGTCAGTGCATAGGTGCCACAGTACAGGTTAGCCAGTGTATAGGTGCCACAGTACAGGTTAGCCAGTGTATAGGTGCCACAGTACAGGTTAGCCAGTGTATAGGTGCCACAGTGCAGGTTAGCCAGTGTATAGGTGCCACAGCGCAGGTTAGCCAGTGTATAGGTGCCACAGTGCAGGTTAGCCAGTGTATAGGTGCCACAGTGCAGGTTAGCCAGTGTATAGGTGCCACAGTGCAGGTTAGCCAGTGTATAGGTGCCACAGTACAGGTTAGCCAGTGTATAGGTGCCACAGTACAGGTTAGCCAGTGTATAGGTGCCACAGTACAGGTTAGCCAGTGTATAGGTGCCACAGTACAGGTTAGCCAGTGTATAGGTGCCACAGTACAGGTTAGTCAGTGCATAGGTGCCACAGTACAGGTTAGCCAGTGTATAGTTTCCCCCTCACTGCCACTGGTACCTGCTCTGCTCCTGGCCTCCTCCTCCAGTAAGTTCTGATCCCATTCGGCCTCACCGCATAGCATAACCTCGCAGTGAGCCGCAGTGAAGAGGCAGCGACTGTTGCCTAGAAACAGTGGTCGCCAGGAAGTGATGTCACACTTCCTGGTACAGACCTCGAACACTCTGTATAGGTGCCGCAGTACAGGTTAGCTAGTGTATAGGTGCCGCAGTACAGGTTAGCAGGTGTATAGGTGCCAGTGTATAGGTGCCGCAGTACAGGTTAGCCAGTGCATAGGTGCCGCAGTACAGGTTAGCCAGTGTATAGGTGCCGCAGTACAGTTTAGCCAGTGTATAGGTGCTGCAGTACAGGCTAGCCAGTGTATAGGTGCCACAGTACAGGTTAGCCAGTGTATAGGTGCCGCAGTACAGGTTAGCTAGTGTATAGGTGCCGCAGTACAGGTTAGCTAGTGTGTAGGTGCCGCAGTACAGGTTAGCCAGTGTATAGGTGCCACAGTACAGGTTAGCCAGTGTATAGGTGCCACAGTATAGGTTAGTCAGTGTATAGGTGCCGCAGTACAGGTTAGCCAGTGTATAGGTGCCACAGTACAGGTTAGCCAGTGTATAGGTGCCACAGTACAGGTTAGCCAGTGTATAGGTTCCACAGTGCAGGTTAGCCAGTGTATAGGTTCCACAGTGCAGGTTAGCCAGTGTATAGGTGCCACAGTGCAGGTTAGCCAGTGTATAGGTGCCACAGTGCAGGTTAGCCAGTGTATAGGTGCCACAGTACAGGTTAGCCAGTGTATAGGTGCCACAGTACAGGTTAGCCAGTGTATAGGTGCCACAGTATAGGTTAGTCAGTGCATAGGTGCCACAGTACAGGTTAGCCAGTGTATAGGTGCCACAGTACAGGTTAGTCAGTGCATAGGTGCCACAGTACAGGTTAGTCAGTGCATAGGTGCCACAGTACAGGTTAGTCAGTGCATAGGTGCCACAGTACAGGTTAGCCAGTGTATAGGTGCCACAGTACAGGTTAGTCAGTGTATAGGTGCCGCAGTTCAGGTTAGCTAGTGTATAGGTGCTGCAGTACAGGTTAGCCAGCGTATAGGTGCCGCAGTACAGGTTATCCAGCGTATAGGTGCCGCAGTACAGGTTAACCAGTGTATAGGTGCCGCAGTACAGGTTAGCCAGTGTATAGGTGCCGCAGTACAGGTTAGCCAGTGTATAGGTGCCGCAGTACAGGTTAGCCAGTGTATAGGTGCCGCAGTACAGGTTAGCCAGTGTATAGGTGCCACAGTACAGGTTAGCCAGTGTATAGTTTCCCCCTCACTGCCACTGGTACCTGCTCTGCTCCTGGCCCCCTCCTCCAGTAAGTTCCGATCCCATTCTGCCTCACCGCATAGCATAACCTCGCGGTGAGCCGCAGTGAAGAGGCAGCGACTGTTGCCTAGAAACAGTGGTCGCCAGGAAGTGATGTCACACTTCCTGGTACAGGCCTCGAACACTCTCTGCCTCTTCACCTCGGCTCACTGCGCAGCAATGCAATGCGGTGAGGCCGAATGGGATAGCAACTTACTGGAGGAGGGGGCTGAGAGCGGAGCAGAGCAGGTACCAGTGATGAAAACCGCCCCAAAACCACTGCTTTGACAATCCCAACATCGTCTTGCCCCTGCTCATGGTTTTTGGTTTAAAAGTGAAAATCTTCAGCCCTAACGCTGAGTAAAAACAGCAGCCACACCATCAATGCCTGCTGTTAGTTCCTTCAGCTGAGCAATTTCATGTCACGTGATCAGATTTGCAAAACAGGATGTTGAGCTGTAGAAGATAACATTGAGCACTCAGCTTGCCATGCTGTCTGATGGGAAATGTAGACCTGTGTGTGGAAATGGCTTTTTTCCCACCCTTGTCTCTGATAATTATTTATGAATCTTTTTTTCTCTTATGTAGGAGCTTTGCGGTGAATGTGAGAGCAGCGATTCTGGTGTCACAGGTAGGCTAAACAAGAGGATGTTGTCATACTCGCAGGGGTCTCACCACATTCACTAAGCAGTTTAGACTAGTCTACTGATTGGTTTTTAGTCTACTGATGGTTTGGTGTAATGTTTTAGACCTATTTTTAGACCTGGTCTAAAACATTTGGTAATTCGGTCGGTAAATAAGGGGAAATGATCAAAAGATGCAATTCACAAAGGCAAACAAGGAGTAACCACGCCCACTTTTTCTGACAGAGATTAGACCAGCTGATTTCTGTTGGTAAAGTACTTCTGTGAGGTATTATAGATGTGAGGATGGAACCTTTTGAATTAATTATCCGGTTCAGCGCCGCAGTGCCGAAAATCTCATGCATCCGAGCAACGTTCACCTCCCATTCATTCGCCTATAACTTTATTGCTACTTATCACAATGAATTGATCTATAGCTTGTTTTTTCCGCCACCAATTAGGCTTTCTGTGGGTGATACATTTTGCTAAGAGCCACTTTACTGTAAATGCATTTTAACAGGAAGAATAAGAAAAAAACGGAAAAAATTCATTATTTCTCAGTTTTTGGCCATTATAGTTTGAAATTAATATACGCTACCGTAATTAAAACGCATGTATTTTATTTGCCCATCTGTCCCGGTTATTACACCATTTAAACGATGTCCCTATCACAATTTATGGTGCCGATATTTCATTTAGAAATAAAGGTGCATTTTTTCAATTTGCGTCCATCACTATTTATAAGCTTATAACTTTAAATAATATAATAACATATTCTCTTGACATGCATATTTTAAAAGTTCAGACCCTTGGGTAACTATTTATGTTGTTTTTTTTTTTTTTTTTTAATTGTTTTTTTTTTTTTTTTATATATATAAAAAGTGTATGTGGGTAATTTTTGGTGTGGGAGGGAAACTGCTAATTTTAAATGTAAAATAATGTTTTTTTTTTATCAAAAATGTATGTGGGTGCAGTTTACTATTTGGCCACAAGATGGCCACAGTGAAAAAAGTCCTAGATGCGAACCAGCTCGCATCTAGGAACTAAAATGCTGAGGAGTTGTTTCCTGGGGGCAGAAATACCACGCTCTCTGGAGAGAAAGCGTCGGTATTTCTGCGGGGAAGTTAGATCGGTGAATGGGAATTATATTCCCATTCACTGATCGGGGGGCTAGCGGCGGGCAGTGGGAGCGCGCGCGGGGGCGCGCCCGATCGCGCGCACGAGCCGGCGGCAGCACCAGTGCCTATCTGGACGAGGAAACTCGTCCAGATAGGCCGAACTGGTTATGCAGGAGTTGAATTGTATGCAGAGGAGATCTCATCAGAGGAGAAGGAGGTTAGTCATAGCTACTGGTTTGTGAATTGCATCTTTTGATCATTTCCCCTGCTTTACCGCCCCAATTACCGAATGTTTTAGACCAGGTCTAAAAACAGGTCTAAAACATTTGGTAATTATTAGTCAATTCCCTTTTGATGCAACTGATTTACACCAAACCATCAGTAGACTAAAAACCATTAGTAGACTAGTCTAAACTGCTTAGTGAATTGAGGCCATGAATCAAATGCTCAGTATCTGGTAATCGCTAATCATCACAGAATTCAGCGCACAAATCTACTGGCGATACAGCAGTGTGCTTTCAGCATGCTACAAGTGCATGCATCAATCTCTTCCAGACCAATATTATTCAACTTCCCCTTAGTGTGCATCTCAATACGTGAGAAAGGGTATAGCACGAGAGGTCATAGGTGCTTTACTGTCTCCAAACAGAGAAGTGCTGATGACCTAATGTGTGAGGGGGCGGGGCTAGGTGTAGAAGGCGGAGGAAATTTACATCAAGAGATCCAGCAAGTACTTTAAAGGACACCCAAAGCAAAAATAAACTAATGAAATAAATGATTGTATCCATCTTCCTTCTTCTAAAAATGACTTTTTGAGATATTCCACAGTTTTATTTTATGTTTAAATTTACTTTTTAAGTACTAACTGTTTTATTGTTTTTGCTTAATGACACATTCATTGAAGTATGCCAGAGCTAAAATCTATGAACTATTGACCCTTTTTATCTCTTTCCTGCTCTCATAAGCCATTTTCTGCTAGGAAAGTGTTTTATAGTTGTCATTTCTTATCAGTGAGGGTCACACTGTAGTCACTTCCTGTCTGAGTCAGGACTGAGTCAGCCACTTAAATACATGATATTTAACTCTTTCATGCAGATAAAGAAAAAAGGAACACAGCATAGTTATTAGTGTGCTAGGCACTGGGCATACACATGTCTATCTCATCATTTCACACGTCACTTCGGTTATCCTTTAAAGTGAACCTGAGGTGAGCGTAATAGGAAGGCTGCCATATTTATTTCCTTTTTAAACAATACCAGTTGCCTGGCAACCATGCTGATCTATTTGGCTGCGGTAGTGTCTGAATAACACCAGAAACAAGAATGCAGCTAATCTCATCAGATCTGACAATGTCAGAAACACCTTATTCTTCATAGGCTTGTTCGGGATCTATGGTTAAAATTATTTGAGGCAGGGCAGTCAGGCAACTGGTATTGCCAGTTGCATATATTGCCTATATATTGGAAATAAATATGGCAGCCTCCTTATCCCTCTCACCGCGGGTTCACTTTAAACTTTATTTAGCACACAAAATTGCCCAGTCTCTGCAAATTCGCTTTTGAAAAGCGTTCCAAAAGCAATTTTGCAGCGCTCCTATCTTTTTCATTGGAGGGCTGTTGCTGCAAATAACTTGCTCCTGTGCGTTCACCACCATTTACAGCAAAGTCCCTCCTCAACAGCACAGGCCAGATACTCAAGCAACCGCCCAAACAAATCACAAACTCCGCCCCCGAACAATACTCACTGAGCCTCCATGCACCGCCTTCTACCCTTCCTGTAGCTCCTAGCGCTTTTCACGCGTCCTCTGTGTACAGGTCAGGTGACACACCAGGAGCCGTGTATGTATGTCAGAAAGCACAAGGGAGCTGCAGGAAAGGTAGAAGACTGCGTCTGGAGACTCTGTAAGTATGTTCTATTCAGCAAAGCCCTTCAAACACCCCAGAGACCTGTTCCCTGGATAACAGGGACTTTGCTGTACTTTTATCATTGTAGTGCTTTTTGGGATCACTGGCAATTCCAAAGTGCAGCTCAATTACAATCTTTTTTTTTTTTTTTTTTTAATTTGCCAAGAACAACAATGATGTTCCAGGAATTGTTCCTGGCAATGTACAGAGGAGGAGGAAGACGCAAACAGATTGATAAATGGCTTTTGTGCAATATGGCAGAATTATTATTAAAGGATACCCGAAGTGACATGTGACATGATGAGATAGACATGTGTATGTACAGTGCCCAGCACTCAAATAACTATGCTGTGTTCCTTTTTTCTTTCTCTGTCTGAAAGGGTTAAATATCAGGTATGTAAGTGGCTGACTCAGTCCTGACTCAGACAGGAAGTGACTACAGTCTGACCCTCACTGATAAGAAACTCCAACTATAAAACCCTTTCCTAGCAGAAAATGTCTTCCGAGAGCAGGAAAAAGATAAAAAGGGTCAATAGTTCATAGATTTTAGCTGTGGCATAGTTCAATGAATGTGTCATTGACCAAAAACAATAAAACAGTTAGAACTTGAAAAGTAGATTTAAACATGAAATAGAACTGTGGAATATCTTAAAAAGTCATTTTTAGGAGAAGGAAGATAGATACAATTGTTTACTTCATTAGTTCATTTTCACCTCGGGTGTCCTTTAACCTCCTTGCCGGTTATCCCGAGCTGAGCTCGGGGTAACCTGCGCAGGAGGATTGCTCAGACCCCGCTGGGCAGATTTTCACAATTTTTTTTTATTGCACGCAGCTAGCACTTTGCTAGCTGCGTGCATAACTTGATCGCAGCCGATTCGCCGCTACCCGTCGCGCCGTTAGTGCCAGGCAGCGCTGAGGGGTGGATCGGGACTCCCTCTGACGTCCATGACGTCCGTCATCGCGATCGTCGCCATGGCGACGGGGGAAGCCATGCAGGAAATCCCTTTCTGAACGGGATTTCCTGCTTGCGCAGATCGCCGGAGGCAATCGGAGTGGGTGGGGGGATGCTGCTGCTCAGCGGCTATCATGTAGCTAGCGCTAGGCTAGCTACATGATTTAAAAAAAAAATTTTTTTTTAAAAAAGTGCTGCGCTGCCCCCTTGCTGCAATAATTGGAACGGCAAGGGGATTAATAGCAGCAGTGGTCCAACATAGCAGCAAAAATAGTACAGGATACAATATATGTAGGTATACTATAGTACCGGGCCGCGGCGTGTCTGGCCTCTCGCCCCTCCCCCCGCGGCCACCGCTCCTGTTACCTTATGAGCGGCGGCCGCTTCCTTCCTCATAGTCCCCCAGGCGCCGCTCTCCTCTTATTGGCAGCATCTTACAGCAGCGCGTATTGCGACTGCTGTAAGGAAGGGAAGGAAGCGCATCAGCGGCTTCCTGTAGCGGCGATATGCATCGCCGTTACCATGGGAACCGCTAACGCGCTTCCTTCCCTTCCTTACAGCAGTCGCAATACGCGCTGCTGTAAGATGCTGCCGATAAGAGGAGAGCAGCGCCTGGGGGACTATAAGGAAGGAAACGGCCGCCGCTCATAAGGTAACAGGCGCGCGGCCGTTTGGGGAGAGGGGCACTACCTACACACCCACCCATACTAGGGCGCTACACTGGGCACTCACTAGCTATACTGGGGCGCTATACTGGGGCGCTATACTGGGGCAAAATACTAGCTATACTGGGGCACTATACTGGCTGCACTGGGCACTATACTAGCTATACTGGGTCACTATACTGGCTGTACTGGGCACTGTACTAGCTATACTGGGGCACTATACTGGCTGCACTGGGCACTATACTAGCTATACTGGGGCACTATACTGGCTGCACTGGGCACTGTACTAGCTATACTGGGGCACTATACTGGCTGTACTGGGCACTGTACTAGCTATACTGGGGCACTGTACTGGCTGTACTGGGCACTATACTGGCTGCACTGGGCACTATACTGGCTATACTAGGGCACTATACTGGCTGTACTGGGCACTGTACTAGCTATACTGGGGCACTATACTGGCTGTACTGGGCACTGTACTAGCTATACTGGGGCACTATACTGGCTATACTGGGGCCCTATACTGGCTGCACTGGGCACTATACTGGCTGTACTGGGCACTGTACTAGCTATACTGGGGCACTGTACTAGCTATACTGGGGCACTATACTGGGGCACTATACTGGCTGCACTGGGCACTGTACTAGCTATACTGGGGCACTATACTGGCTGTACTGGGGCACTGTACTAGCTATACTGGGGCACTATACTGGCTGCACTGGGCACTATACTGGCTGCACTGGGCACTATACTAGCTATACTGGGGCACTATACTGGCTGTACTGGGCACTGTACTAGCTATACTGGGGCACTATACTGGCTGTACTGGGCACTGTACTAGCTATACTGGGGCACTGTACTAGCTATACTGGGGCACTATACTGGCTGTACTGGGGCACTATACTGGGCACCATACTCGCTGTACTGGGCACTATACTAGCTATACTGGGGCACTATACTGGCTGCACTGGGCACTATACTAGCTATACTGGGGCACTATACTGGCTGTACTGGGCACTGTACTAGCTATACTGGGGCACTATACTGGCTGTACTGGGCACTGTACTAGCTATACTGGGGCACTGTACTGGCTGTACTGGGCACTATACTGGCTGCACTGGGCACTATACTAGCTATACTGGGGCACTATACTGGCTGCACTGGGCACTATACTAGCTATACTGGGGCACTATACTGGCTGCACTGGGCACTGTACTAGCTATACTGGGGCACTATACTGGCTGTACTGGGCACTGTACTAGCTATACTGGGCACTGTACTGGCTGTACTGGGCACTATACTGGCTGCACTGGGCACTATACTAGCTATACTGGGGCACTATACTGGCTGTACTGGGCACTGTACTAACTATACTGGGGCACTATACTGGCTGTACTGGGCACTGTACTAGCTATACTGGGGCCCTATACTGGCTGCACTGGGCACTATACTAGCTATACTGGGGCACTATACTGGCTGCACTGGGCACTGTACTAGCTATACTGGGGCACAATACTGGCTGTACTGGGCACTGTACTAGCTATACTGGGGCACTGTACTGGCTGTACTGGGCACTATACTGGCTGCACTGGGCACTATACTAGCTATACTGGGGCACTATACTGGCTGTACTGGGCACTGTACTAGCTATACTGGGGCACTATACTGGCTGTACTGGGCACTGTACTAGCTATACTGGGGCACTATACTGGCTATACTGGGGCCCTATACTGGCTGCACTGGGCACTATACTGGCTGTACTGGGCACTGTACTAGCTATACTGGGGCACTGTACTAGCTATACTGGGGCACTATACTGGGGCAAAATGCTAGCTATACTGGGGCACTATACTGGCTGCACTGGGCACTGTACTAGCTATACTGGGGCACTATACTGGCTGTACTGGGGCACTGTACTAGCTATACTGGGGCACTATACTGGCTGCACTGGGCACTATACTGGCTGCACTGGGCACTATACTAGCTATACTGGGGCACTATACTGGCTGTACTGGGCACTGTACTAGCTATACTGGGGCACTATACTGACTGTACTGGGCACTGTACTAGCTATACTGGGGCACTATACTGGCTGTACTGGGGCACTATACTTGGCACCATACTCGCTGTACTGGGCACTATACTAGCTATACTGGGGCACTATACTGGCTGCACTGGGCACTATACTAGCTATACTGGGGCACTATACTGGCTGTACTGGGCACTGTACTAGCTATACTGGGGCACTATACTGGCTGTACTGGGCACTGTACTAGCTATACTGGGGCACTGTACTGGCTGTACTGGGCACTATACTGGCTGCACTGGGCACTATACTAGCTATACTGGGGCACTATACTGGCTGCACTGGGCACTATACTAGCTATACTGGGGCACTATACTGGCTGCACTGGGCACTGTACTAGCTATACTGGGGCACTATACTGGCTGTACTGGGCACTGTACTAGCTATACTGGGCACTGTACTGGCTGTACTGGGCACTATACTGGCTGCACTAGGCACTATACTAGCTATACTGGGGCACTATACTGGCTGTACTGGGCACTGTACTAACTATACTGGGGCACTATACTGGCTGTACTGGGCACTGTACTAGCTATACTGGGGCCCTATACTGGCTGCACTGGGCACTATACTGGCTGTACTGGGGCACTGTACTAGCTATACTGGGGCACTGTACTAGCTATACTGGGGCACTATACTGGCTGTACTGGGCACTGTACTAGCTATACTGGGGCACTGTACTAGCTATACTGGGGCACTATACTGGGGCAAAATACTAGCTATACTGGGGCACTATACTGGCTGCACTGGGCACTGTACTAGCTATACTGTGGCACTATACTGGCTATACTGGGGCACTATACTGGCTGTACTGGGGCACTGTACTAGCTATACTGGGGCTCTGTACTAGCTATACTGGGGCACTATACTGGCTGTACTGGGCACTGTACTAACTATACTGGGGCACTATACTGGCTGTACTGGGCACTATACTGGCTGCACTGGGCACTATACTAGCTATACTGGGGCACTATACTGGCTGTACTGGGCACTGTACTAGCTATACTGGGGCACTATACTGGCTGTACTGGGCACTGTACTAGCTATACTGGGGCACTGTACTAGCTATACTGGGGCACTATACTGACTATACTGGGCACCATACTCGCTGTACTGGGCACTATACTTGCTATACTGGGGCACTATACTGGCTGTACTGGGCACTATACTGGCTGTACTGGGCACTATACTAGCTATACTGGGGCACCATACTGGCTGTACTGGGCACTATATTAACTATACTGGGCACTATACTAGCTATACTGGGGCACTATACTAGCTATACTGGGGCACTATACTGGCTACACGGGGCACTATACTGGCTACACGGGGCACTATACTGGCTACACGGGGCACTATACTGGCTATACTGGGGCACTATACTGGCTATACTGGGGCACTATACTGGCTATACTGGTGCGCTATACTGGGGCACTATACTGGCTATACTGGGGCACTATACTGGCTATACTGGGGCACTATACTGGCTATACTGGGGCACTATACTGGCTACACGGGGCACTATACTGGCTACACGGGGCACTATACTGGCTACACGGGGCACTATACTGGCTATACTGGGGCACTATACTGGCTATACTGGGGCAACTATACTAGCCATACTGGGGCAACTAAACTCCCTATCTCTCTATACTGGGGCAACAACCCCCCCCCCCCCAACCCACTGCATATGACACTGTCCACTAGGTCGCGCATCGCCGATAAACCCCCCCCCCCCCTTCCCGGGTCCCCAGAGAAAAATTTGGTCAGAAAGCGGTCCCCGAGCCGGAAAAGGTTGGGGACCCCTGCTATAGTAGATGTGCAACAGATAAACAGCAATAACATATTGGCAGTGATAAAGGCCACAGACTAGGGTGGAAGAGAAGGGAGAGATCCTCTGAAGTCTATATCTGTTGCTGAGCATAGTCGTCATACCAGACCAGGATGGAGGCGCAGAGGACAGATTCAATGGTGGCCGAGTAGAAGAACCCAATTAGCTCCTGTGCCATACCGAACTTCTTGAGTTGGCGAAGGAAAAATAGTTTCTGCTGGGCCTTCTTCTGGGTGATGTTAGTCTTCCAGCTCAACTGCTCAGCAATAGTTGTACCCAAGATGTGTATGCTGGCTACTCTTGCAACCTTGACTCCATCGATGTAGATCGGACGAGGATTGGGGGTATGCTTTCTAAAGTCAATGATTGACTCAACAGTTTCGGCAGTGTTGCCTACCGGCTTGTTCTCTCTACTAGAGACAGATACTGTCAACCTCCCTAGGGTAGGCCACTTCATCGTTCTTGGTTACAAGGCCCACCATGGTGGTGTCATCTGCAAATTTGAGGATTTTTACAGAGTTTGCCATGGATGTACAGTTATTCGTGTAGAGGGAGAACAAGATGGGTGGCAGGACACAGCCTTGTGGGGCGTTGGTGACCCTTGGACTCGAGAGGATGTTTCCCAACTTAAAGAGGAACTCCAGTGCAAATAATGTAATAAAAAGTGCTTCATTTTTACAATAATTATGTATAAATGATTTAGTCAGTGTTTGCCCGATGTAAAATCTTTTAAATCCCTGATTTACATTCTGACATTTATCACATGGTGACATTTTTACTGCTGACAGGTGATGTAGCTGCTGCTTGCTGTTTTGGCATTTGGAAACAGCTGTAAACAGCTAATTCCCACAATGCAGCAAGGTTCACAGACAGGAAACCGCCAAGAGTACCACGGTCCTCAGAGTTTCTTGTGGGAGGGGTTTCACCACAATATCAGCCATACAGAGCCCCCTGATGATCCGTTTCTGAAAAGGAATAGATTTCTCATGTAAAAGGGGGTATCAGCTACTGATTGGGATAAAGTTCAATTCTTGGTCACGGGTTCTCTTTAATGACTTGTGCCCTATTTGTAAGAAGGTCGTGATCCAGAGGTGGAGGGTGGGATGGACGCTAGTTCCGTGAGGGGATCCCAGGCCTAAGTGTTTACTTCCAGGAATCATTTATCTTCAAATCCATTTCTAATATAATTGAAGCTTTATTTGTATTGAACAGGAACATCCTTTGCAGCTGATCTCGGTTGACCAGTCATGTTTGGTTGCGAGTTTACGTCTGTATACTTTCTTTCAGATTGTAGCGAGACAGATGATTGAGCGCGGGGTGGGCGGATCCATCGTCAATGTGTCCAGCCAGGCTTCCCAGGCGGCTATTCAGAATCACGCTGTGTACTGTAAGTTCTCCCTTTCCTGAAGGGATCATAGTGGCCTGGGGTTGTTTGGTGATCTCCAATATTTATGTGCCAGGTAGGAATTTGTATCTCTTAGCATGAGGTTCATGCCTCTGGTCACATAACAGTAGCCCGGATTCTAATTTTAAATAATGGAGGAGGAGGCATTGTGTGTGCAGTCATCAGACAGGCACAGTATCTGCTTCAGGCTGGGAACGGGGCGGGGTTTTCAGACTGACGCATAGTTTTATCGCAGCACTAGTCTGTAAGTGGGGTTGCTGAACTCTGGAGCATAGGCAGCCAGAGTTATTAGCCTCGTAACTACAGCAAGCCGTTATTTATTGGTGTCTGAGATGTGAGGGTTTGGAGCAGGTATCAGTGATGATGTTAGATCTTCATAGCCATACATTGTCACTTACCAGTGTCACCGCAACAGTTGTACAATTTATATTCTGGATGTCATGTCTGCCTGGCCTGTTAAAGTGAACCTAAATGAGTTATACGGAGGCTGCCATATTTATTTCCTTTTAAAGTGGATCTGAACTCAAAACTCCTTTCTGCTCTAATACAAATCCTAACATAAATGTGCACATTTTCTACTTCCTGATTCACAGAAGCAGACATATTGTTTACAGCCTGTGCTTTCAAATGGGCTTATCTGCTTATCTGCCATGGGCAGTCATGTGACACAGGGGAGAGATCAAATTACAACTTGTGATTAGACACAAATGAGGGGGGAATTACACAGGCTAAACTCTCTAAACACACACAGGGTGCATTTCTCTGTTTCCTTCTGTCCTGTGCAAGAGTTCAGGTCCACTTTAAGTAATACCAGTTGCCTGGCAGCCCTGCTGATCCTCTGCCTCTAATACTTTTAGCCATAGACCCTGAACAAGCATGCAGCAGATCAGGTGTTTCTGACATTGTCAGATCTGACAAGATTATCTGCAGGCTTGTTTATGGTGTGATTCAGACACTACTACAGCCAAATAGATCAGCAGGGCTGCCAGGCAACTGGTATTGTTTAACCTTCCTGGCGGTAAGCCCGATCTGAGCTCGGGCTATGCCGTGCAGGAGGATTTCTCAGGCCCTGCTTGGGCTATTTGCATAAATTTTTTTTTTTTTTTTTTTTTTTTTGGTACATGCAGCTAGCACTTTGGTAGCTGCGTGTACTGCCCGATCGCCGCTGATTCGCCGCTACCTGCGGCCAGGCAGCGCTGAGGGGTGGATCGGGACTCCCTTTGACATCACAACGTCGGTGACGTCATCCCGCCCGTCGCCATGGCGACGGGGGAAGCCCTAATGGAAATCCCGTTCACAACGGGATTTCCGGACGGGCTTGATCGCCGGAGGCGATCGGAGTGGTGGGAGGGATGCCGCTGCACAGCGGCTGTCATGTAGCTAGAGCTAGGCTAGCTACATGATTTAAAAAAAAATAAAAATTAAAAAACAGTGCTGCGCTGCCCCCTGGCGGTTTTAAAAGGAAACAAATATGGCAACCTCTATATCGCTCACCTCAGGTTCACTTTAAAATCACACAGTAATGTTTCTAGAGTCTATTTCTAGACTTTGTAGATATACTGTAGTTTCACTTTTATTCATATTTTTTTTTTTAGGTTCCACCAAAGGAGGCCTTGACATGCTAACAAAAGTCATGGCACTTGAACTAGGTCCAAAGAAGGTAGCAATATCTTTACTATTTAAGCAAAACTCTATGATGTGACATTGGACTGCGCAATGAATATGAATATCATGTGTAATTCAGAACTTTTTTTTTTTAAAGGGCACCTGAAGTGAGAGGGATATGGAGGCTGACATATGTATTTCCTTTTAAACAATACCAGTTGCCTGGCCATCCTGCTGATCTTTTATGCATCACTAGTGTCTGAATCACACACCTGAAACAAGCATGCAGCAAATCCAGTCAAACATCTGATCTGCATGCTTGTTCAGGGTCTATAGCTAAATGTGCAGTATTAGAGGCAGAGGATCTGCAGGACAGCCAGGCAATGTGCATTGTTTAAAAGGAAATAGTATGGCAGCCAACATACTTTCTCTCAGATGTCCTTTAAAGGGAATCCGAGGTGGATCTTCGGCGGGTAGATATGACACAGAGGCATGTTTTCTGCCTAATAACATGGCTCTCTGCCCCCCACCGCCGCGCTATAGCCCCCCCCCCCCCCCCAGTGTAGCGACAAGGTTTGTCACTAACTCGGAGGTAGACAGAGGGGTGAGGAATTCCCTGTTTGAAACACCGCCAGGGGCGTTCTTACAAGGTTTCCTCAGCTGCTATTGGGCAGCTCTCTCTCCCTGGCCACGCCTTTTGCCACTCCCCCGCCTCCCTGCACGCTATGAGAGACAACACAGTCTCTCAGTGCAGCGTCATGACCCAGGGGTAACGCAAGTGAAAGTGGACCATCGTGGCCTACAGGAGCGGCGGTTTTTGCGGCTACCTGATCCGCTCAGCCCTGCGGATCAGGTAGTCTACTCTTTTTTTTCTTTTTTTAACCCACCTCGGGCTCTCTTTAACGCTAACCAGAGGGGAAAATAAAATTCTGAGATAAATAATTGAGATTTCTAGTTAGGACTTTCCTGGAGTCTCGCATTCTCAGTTTTGGTTTTTAGGGTCACAAATCGAGTCTAGGTTGGACGTTTGGATCAGATGTAACGTCACACTGACATGGGTGCTGCTTGTCCAGCTCCCACACAGAGAAATGATGACTTCTTGAACTTTCCATCATGTTCCTGCTATTATAAGGATTTTCACGGCTACACAGACATTTTATAACCTCTAATTAGTTTTCAAAAAGCTGTCATTTACTGCAGAGGTGAAGCACAGGCTTATGAGCCCCTGCATGGAAACAAAAGAAACACAGGCACGTTCTAAGTAGGATGGGTAGTCTGTGCACTCAGGGCCGGGCCGAGGCATAGGCTGGAGAGGCTCCAGCCTCAGGGCGCAGTGTAGGAGGGGGCGCACAATTCATTCAGCTGTCATTCCTAATTGTGTATGAAGCAGAAAGAAATAAGAAAAGGGGATACATAGCAGTGACTGCAAGCCAGATAACTAGATATTAAGGTGTTGGGGAGGTTGTGGGCCCTGTGGCGCCTCTTAGTCTAATAGCAATCAGTGTGTGAGAGCTGGGGTGGGAGGGATGGAGGGGCGCACTTTGGTGTCTCAGCCTTGGGTGCTGGAGGACCTTGTCCCTGCTCTGTGTGCACCTATCTCATCATGCCACATTGCCACTTCATGTATGCATTGGCTAATTTATATTTTTAGAAGTGAATTCCACATCCTGATTATCCCTCCTGTGCATTCCAGGATGTGAAATTCACATCCTGTACTTTTAACCGCTCTAATTATTCCCATGCGTGCACATAAATGTGAATGACTGCTGGGAATAGCAGCACTCCTTCATGTTAACAGAAAAAAAGTTCACAGTTTAAAAAAAAAAAGAAAAGTTTTAAAGTGACAGTGTCCCCATTAAAAAATAGTGTTCACCCCGCCCCCAAACAAAGTATTAATGCTTACCTAACTAATTAACCCCTTGTATCACCTATATGTAGCCTTAACTACTTAAGAACCGTAGGCTTACACCCCCCTAGTGACCAGGCTATTTTTTACAAATTAGGCCACTGCAGCTTTAAGGGCTCACTGCAGGGCCGTACAACTGAGCTTTCTGTTGGTGGGCTCTGATTGCTGCCGGCATGTTTGTTTGTTTGTTTGTTGTTGGGTTTTTTTGTTTCTTTTTTATACAAGTTTTTTTTTTTAAATAAATTTTCTATTTTTTTTTCTTCAACCGCACTCCCTCCTAAGCCTCCCTACAGCTGACCCCAGTACAGTGTTGCCGTAGATCGCAGCGCTGTACCATGTAAATAGAAGCAGTTTCACTGTCTGTCTTCTAGCGGCGATCACTGCTGGGAGGCTGATGACGGAGCGGAGCAGAGCTCCGTCATTCAAGTGAGGATGTGTGCGATCCTCTGCAATCTCCGCCCCCAGGACTTCACATCAATTGGCGTTGAGTGGTCCTGGAGCTGCCACCACATTCACTCCGATTGGCGTGGAGCGGTCGGCAAGAAGTTAAGATCAGTGGACACTTGTAATGGCTGCCGCCTGTACCAACGCTGGTACATTGCCATGCTGTTGCTTAGTAATGTATCTCTACAGCCCTGGGTTCCCCAAATTGTGCTCCATAGCGATTGGATCCAGTCGCTACAAATGCGCAGGCTGGCGATAATGGTACGCCACATTCCCAACTAGTGGTGAAATATGGCATGTAGGGTGTCATTTTAACCAGAATAAAATAAATAATATATTTTGGGGTGTTTTATAACTGTGGCGCCTGGCATGTAAGAATTATGAAGGGCGTAAAATGAAAAAAAAATTATTTTCTGCATGAGTGCCTAATGTTTTCTTACAAAATGCCTGTAAAATTAAATAGCTATTGAAAAACCAATATTATCAGAAGGAAGCCTAGATTGTCCTAAAAAAATAAAAAATAAAAATAAAAAAAATGCATCACTTTGATGACACTTTGGTGACATAAGTAATAATAAAAAAGTTATTGCTGTATCATTGCCACACAGCTGATTTGCCAAACTGGGTCAGGTTTGCTTTAAGCAATTCGCATTTCAGGGTTTTTACCCCTTAAAGAGAACCCGAGGTGTGTTTAAAGAATGTTATCTGCATACAGAGGCTGGATATGCCTATACAGCCCAGCCTCTGTTGCTATCCCAAACCCCACCAAGGTCACCCTGCACTCTGCAATCCCTCATAAATCACAGCCATGCTGTGAGGCTGTGTTTACATCTGTAGTGTCAGTCTCAGCTGCTCCCCCACCTCCTGCATAGCTCCGGTCCCTGCCCCCGTCCCTTCCCTCCAATCAGCAGGGAGGGAAAGGATGCAGGCGGGGACTGGAGTTCTGCAGAAGGCGGGGAGAGCAGCAGACTGACACTATAGAGATAAACACAGCCAGCTCTGACAAGCTGTTTGTCAGCAGCGTGGCTGTGATTTATGAGGGATTGCAGAGTGCAGGGGGACCTTAGGGGGGGTTGGGATAGCAACAGAGGATGGGCTGTATAGGCAGATCCAGCCTCCTTATGCAGATAATATTCTTCAAACCCACCTCGGGTTCTCTTTAAGATTCCTGACTAACGTTAGCTTCACATGATCTGATCTCTGCCACTTATTATTTACTTAGAGACATTGAAGCAAAAAAAAATAAAAAAATGATATAATGATTTGTATGTGTAGTTCAGCCAAGAAATAAAACATTAGGAGCAGAGACAGAAGTCTAATTTTTCCAGTTAAGAAACTCCAGTTTTTATCTATGCAAAAGGCCCATTAAGCTCCATGACTTTCAAAGTCACAGAGAGCTCTGTCTTCTGAAGCGTATTGTCTCAACTGTCAGTCACTGTATTGTTTTTTCTTCTGCAGAGGACAGGTCAATAGTTCACTGGCCTGCTCTGTAAAATAATTTAGAATGCTGAGTAGCGTGTAAACTGTAAATATTAGAGAATGGTGCAGTGTTATAAAAAACACTGTATAACTGAAAATAAAGATATGAGAATATTTTCTTTGCTGCTAATGATCTAGTAATTACCCGTACTACACAACCAATTCATTATATCATCATTTTTTTTCGCTTCAGTGTCTCTTGAAAGGAGAACTATCGCAAATTGTGAAACTTTTTAAAATGCATTTATTTAAATGGACATTTCTTCCAGAATAAATGCACAATATTTTTTCCATAGTCACTGTCACTTACAGTAAGTAGTGAGAATCTCACATCTGTTAGGTTTTGGACTATTCTATCTCCTCATGGGGGATTCTTAGTTATTTCTTTTTTACAAAAGCACTTGCTAAACTGCAATTGCTCACTCTAACTACCAGAATAGTGTGCAATAGAGTAGGGAAGCCGACTGACACCTTTTATATAGATCCTATCTTTTTTGTTAAGAATAAAGGAAATACTTTAACCCCCCCTCCCCCATGGAGATGGATTAGTCCAAAATCTGTCATCTGTTTACTACTGTAAGTGACAACAACATAGGGAAAAAGTAATTTATAGTGCATTTTACTGTGGGAGAAATGTATATTTACCATGTATCTATTTTTCAATTTTACACATTTTCCAATTTCTAATCTGATCACTCAAATGATTCTTCGCTAAAAATTGGACCGTTAGTGGCCATCTTTAGCCCGACACCGATCTGAATGGGCTGACGCTTTGTCTGATTTTATCCAGCGCCACCTAGCGGCAACCGTTTCTCCTATACCTGACTTTTACGTCCGACCAATGGAGGAAAAGGCCAATGTCAGACATAGTCTGGTACAGGACTGGAATGGGTTAATATTGCTTTCGAGTCTTCATCTCATGAATATTTATTATAATGTTATGTTTCTCAGATTCGGGTTAATTGTGTGAACCCCACCGTTGTGATGACTGCCATGGGACGAGCCAACTGGAGCGATCCCCAGAAGGCTGAATCAATGCTGAGCCGGATTCCCATAGGACGCTTTGCAGGTAAGTCGTTGCTTCGCCACCAGAAATCAATGCATGAGCGACTTCCCTCTATTGGGCATGCATGGCTATTGGGCTGCTTTCACACTGGCCGTTGTGCTACACATTCTGCAATTTTCTGCCTCTGAGGAAGCTGCCAGTTTGGCCTGTGAAACGTGCATTAGGCCTTTTGCACACTACATGCGGTTCCGATCTTGATTTTCACATGCAATTCCGATTTGTAATCGGTACTGCATGCTGTGTTTTTTCTGCATTTATTTTTTATAGCTCCCAGGGAAAATCAGAATCGCAAATCGGATTTGCAGTGTGCAGGGAGGCTGCATATTGTACGATGTGTATTACTCACATAATGTGCTTGTGGTTTTTATACCTATAATGCTCTGCTTATCTGTGAATTGTGTTGTAATAAATGTCACATTTTAGACAAATGAATTATGGGCCCGTAAACCCAAATCTTGTTTCTTGTTTCTACAGCAGAAAATAGTAAACTCTGATGTAGTGAACTCAGCCTTCAGGTCCAGCAAATATGTCTGTATAGTTATGCAATGTATGATCAGTTCTGAAATAGTAAACTACTTTTCCTGGTCCCTTGGAGATTACTATAAAGGGATTTTACTGTATATTAAAATAACTCCAGTTTAAGAGTCTTTCAAGCCAGGCTATGTCTTAAAGGGAATCTGAAGTGAGATGTATATGGAGGCTTCCATATTTATTGCCTTTTAAACATTACCAGATGCCTGGCAGCCCTGCTAGTCTATTTGGATGCAGTAGTGTCTGAATCACACCAGAAACAAGCTTGCAGCTAATGTAGTCAGATCTGACAATAATGTGAAACACCTGATCTGCTGCATGCTTGTTTAGGGTCTATGGCTAAACGTATTACAGGCAGGGGATCGGCAGGATAGCCAGGAAACTGGTATTGCTTAAAAGGAAATAAATATGGCAGCCTCCATATATCCCTCTCACTACAGTTGTCCTTTAATGATGCAGGATTTGGGGTGGGGGGATGGGGTTCTCTGGGTTAATTACTTACCTGACCAGCCATAATTCATTAATTGGATGACACTCGAAAATACAGCCGTGGCAAGCTTTTTTTTCAAACTTTTGCCGAGGCTTTGGCTACCCTCATTTTAGTTACCGTGACCTGCCCCCAGCTCGGCAGCCACGGCCTGATTGGTAGCAAGGATCGTCAGCACACCAAGTTTCAAACGCACATAGTATTTATTGAGCCAGTTTCCACAAGATAGACCAACAATTGTTTTGGGGGGCCGCACAGGGTCCCCCTTTATCAAGGCATGTGGTTACATAGCATATTGTCCCACTCACTTTTTATAACCTACTTTTAATACCCGTGGGTACACGGAAACCAGAACCCGGGCGGTCGACAATATCCTTATAGACGATGGCCGAGACCTCAGAAACCAGAACGACCAAAACAAAAACCAAAGCGGAACAACGCAGACAGCGATGTATTTACGGGAAACCCCAGTTCAGACAGCGAAGCTGGACAGGGATCATCTCACCATTTTCAAGAGGCCGGGGATGCCGACGACCCCGGAGGAGCAAACGCAAAAGTAATCAAAAAACATCAAATGGAAACCAGGAATGTGACCAACCGTGCCCGGTAATCAACTTATCACAAATGCCCTTTAACCCCCTTGCCGGCCTAATTCCTGCGGCAAGGGGGCAGCGTAGCACTTTTTTTTTTATTATTTATTTATTTTTAAATCATGTAGCAAGCCCAGGGCTCGCTACATGATAGCCACTGACAAGCGGCATCCCCGCAGCCACTCCGATCGCCTCCGGCGATCAGAGTAAGCAGGAAATCCCGTTCAGAACGGGATTTGCTGCTGGGCTTCCCCAGTCGCCATGGCGACTGGGCAGGATGACGTTTTTTTTTTTTTGAAAATCGGCCCAGCGGGGCCTGAGAAATCCTCCTGCGCAGGTTACCCCGAGCTGAGCTCGGGATAACCGGCAAGGAGGTTAATCAACATGAACTAAGCCTGTTATCTAAAGGACTATTTTTTTTTGTCCAACAAATCCTAAAGTGACTTTTAACTTGGATATGTTTATGTTCGAGGGGACATGAAAAACTAAACAGTTTTTTCACAAGCAACCTCCACAATCACAGTGATTGACAACCATAAACATTAAACATCTTTCTTTGCTTATTATCCATCAGATCAAAAATGCAGGTCGATAAATCAATACAGTGTGCACAGGACTACTTCAGCCTCTCATCTTACCGTTACGATCTGCCCCTGCTGTCACAGGTGTCACCAGATGTCACTGTTGTTTTTGCTATTTGAATGTGGCACAGTCTCCCCAGCCGTTATGTCCACAATGATGCTCCCAAATTGCCTCACCGGATTCGCCATCCGATCGGCTCTGGGCAGGGTTTGGATCCATCTCCATCCCCCATCGCTCCTGGGCCAATAGGACGTGCCGCCACTGACTCTACTTCCGCCCGCGGTCACGTCACAACATCATGTGACCGCGCCGGCAACTCGGTATGTGCATGCTGTTCTTGCATCCGAATGGACGCTTGGGCCATACGACGCTCTGACACAATGCGCTCCAAACGTCGCATCCATTACGTACCAGGCGCATACCATGTGCCTCAAAGGGCGCATCCAATGCGTTCCAGGCTCACACTATGCGCCTCTGAGGGCGCATCCTTGACGTCCTGTGATTTCTGGATTGCCCCCTGGGCGTTCCAGAATCTGGTTGCCACAGCAACTCGGAATACAACTATGCCCTATATGTGAATCACTGCCCTAGCAGTCTATGCACCTCTAATACAACTTGTTGCATTAGCACAAATTGTCATTTTTGAGACAAAATGTTGAGATGATCCCTGTCCAGCTTCGCTGTCTGATCTGGGGTTTTCCGTAAATACATCGCTGTCTGCGTTGTTCCGCTTTGTTTTTTGTTTTGGTAGTTCTGGTTTCTGAGGTCTCTGCCATCGTCTATAAGGATATTGTCAACCGCCCGGGTTCTGGTTTCCGTGTACCCACGGGTATAAAAAGTAGGATATTTAAAAGAGAGTGGGACAATATGTTATGTAACCGCACGCCTTGATAAAGGGGGACCCTGAGCGGCGCCCAAAACAATTGTTGGTCTATCTTGTGGAAACTGGCACAATAAATACTATGTGCGTTTGAAACTTGGTGTGCTGACGATCCTTGCTTCTTGGATTATCTTGGCGACATTGCGTACGTCACTTCGTCAAGCACCCATAAAGGAATGGATGGTGTGCCGACTTCTCTTTGGGACTTTACGGCCTAATTGGTGGCTGCGGGGCGGTCCGTGGCAACGCAGGCTGAAGTTTTGGAAGAGCTTCTGAAGATTTTGGAAATCTTTGCTGCACAATTGTATGGACAGTGCGTTCACATGCGGCCTGCATCAATGTGCATAGTGTGAAAGCACCCTAATTTGTCTGCCTTCTATGTCTTGCAGAGGTAGAAGATGTGGTGAACAGTATCCTCTTCCTTCTGAGTGACAAGAGCGGTATGACGACCGGCGCCTGTCTCCCTGTGGATGGAGGCTATCTCGTCAGCTGAGGCCGGGGTCCTCCCGTTGGCCTGAATCCCCAACTGGCCGGCCCATGTTGCTCCTTAATTGGCTGAGAATCTGTAGACTTAGAGGGCCACAGCTGTGAGATGCTAATGAGAACCTGTCTCTGCTTCCATTTATTCCTGGAGGGTGCGAGGATTTGTGATTATACTGGCTTGTCGCGGGTTTCATGAAGCAGTCTGTATGGCATCAACATGTTCAGAGCCGGCCACCTTCCGGGGTGTTCGATAAACCATTACATCTAACAGGCCTGCTGTATGTAATTGTGCACAGATCACTGGCCACAACCAGCAGTGCTTACAGCCATAGTAAAGCAACGGCTGAGCAGAAAACTGAACGGCAGACAAAAATGTGAAAAAAAATCACTGATGTATATTCAATAATGAACAATTAAAGTAGTAGTAGTATGTGACTTAATGGCATTGTAAACTGGTGTGTCTTGATTTGAGGCTCATTTACACTAGAGGCGTTTTTGGCCTTTTTTCTAACGCAGGCGATTTTTTAAAATTGCCCCCAAAACGCTTGTGCAATGAATGTCTAGGAGAAGGGTCATATCAGCGCAGGTCGTGCGCTGTGCGTTCAGCATAGCGGTGCCTGGACCATTTTTGGTGCGATTTTGCTATAATGGAAGGTTTAGGAAGAGCGCTAAACGCTCACAATACTGCTTTGCGGGGCGATTGCGCTCGCATTTTAAAGAATAAATACATTGTATTTATTCTTTTTCCCGGGCCAAAGAGTTCACTTCCTGACTTGCGTCGGGAAGTAAATGAAAAAAAAGCACGGGAAAAGCACTTAGAAAAGCGGTTTTCACAAAAAACGGAACACCCACCCAAGCATCGGGAATCGGAAAAAAAAAAGAAACGCTACAAAAAAACCATAATGCTAACACGAGCAGAACGCAATGTGAATGAATAGTGGCTGAATAGTGTACTGGTTAAGGGCCCTGCCTCTGACATGGGAGACCAGGGTTCGAATCCTGGCTAGGGTCAGTACCTATTCAGTAAGGAGTTCAAGGCAAGACTCCCTAACACCGCAGGGTGGCCTCTTGAGCGCGTCCCAGAGGCTGCTCTTGAGTGCTTTGAGTCTGACGGGAGAAAAGCGCTATACAAATGTTCGGATTATTATTATTATGAGCCCTTAGGGCTTCTTTCCACTAGCTGCAAATCTTGTGCACTGGGACGGGTCAGAAAGGAAAATGATGCCTATTTGGGCAAAGGAGACACAAAAAGGAAACCGAGAACCCACAATGGTGTAGTATGCTAGATTGCAGGTGCTGAGTAATCGAGATGATTGAATTATACTCAAGCATGGGTTACCATTCAGGTAGGCAACCACTGTACAGGCAGGTGGGGAGATTACCTCACTTGGGTAAAGAAATTGCTCCCTGTAGACAGGGAAAAAAAGGGGGTTGCACCCCTCCACCAAGGGTGGACTATAATATGAACTGTAAGTTAGATCAGAGGCGCCAGTAAAAGTATAAAATGGATAAAAAATTGTTTAAAAGAGGAGGGAGTAGTTGAATTACCTCCTCAAAGTAGACACAATTCTGTTGATTGTCAACAAGTAGCTTTATTCATATACTGCACAATGCAATGCGTTTTATAGATTCAATCCTGCTTCATCAGGTAGTAACTGGAGCAAACTATTGCAGTATGTCAGGAAGCCAAGTGCCTCTGTGAAGTTTGTTAAAGAGACTCTGTAACAAAAAAAAAAGTTCCCCTGGGGGGGTACTCACCTCTGGATCCTAATGAGGCTTCCCCGTCCTCCTGTGTCCCACGGCGGTCTTGCTGCAGCCCCCGGAACACACATTTGACAATTTGTCAGGCTGTGCAATATTTACCTTGCCTGGCTCCAGCGGGGGCGCTGTTGCGGCTCTCCGCTCGGAAATAGGCGGAAATAGAATCAGAATCAGAATCAGTTTATTCGCCGAGTACGACAGGCATCGCACCCGGAATTTTTTGTGGTACACACGGCATAGAAAAGTTTACACACGGCATAGAAAAGTTTACACACTGCATAGAAAAAGTTTACACACGGCATAGAGAAAAAAAAAAAAAAAACTTTGTTACATGTGGAAGGGGCATTTAGACAATAGACAGACAGAGATATAGAGAATGCAAGATAAAACTAATAATAACAACTATATTGTTTGAGCAGCAGCGAGATTATATAACAGGCATAACTTGATAAAGGGTGCCACTTGATTTGGGCCGCAGTGCGAGACTATCATGTTTCGCGAGGGTGGTAGCTCGAGTTCAGCAGGCGGATGGCCTGGGGGAAGAAAGTATTTAAATGTCTGGTGGTCTTGGTAGGGATGGATCTGTAGCGGCGACCCAAAGGCAGGCGGTCAAAGTAGCGACTGCCGGGGTGGGAGGGGTCGTTCCGTATTTTATTTGCTCTCGACCACAGTCTGGAGGTGTGTAGGAGGTCCAGAGGTGGAAGGGATGACCCAATGATTCTCTCTGCGGTATTTATTACTCTCTGGAGCTTGAGTCTGTCGCTCGCAGTGGCGCCTGCATACCATACGACTATGGAGGAGCAAAGTATAGACTCAATGGTGGCAGTGTAAAAAGCTGTCATCAGTTCCCGCGGCATCCCAAATTTCCTCAGCTGCCTCAGGAAGAATAGCCTCTGCTGGGCCTTCTTCTGAACCTTGGTGGTGTTCTCAGACCACTTCAAGTCATTGGTGATAGTGGCACCTAGAAAGCGGACACTCGACACCCTGGAGACGTCGGTGCCTTCGAAGGAGACTGGGTCGAGTGTGTGGGGGAGCCTTCTGAAATCCACTATCAGCTCAACTGTCTTTGCCGCGTTAAGTACAAGCTGGTTGTCTTTGCACCACCTGGAGATACGTTCAATCTCATTCCGGTATGTATGTTCACCGTCGCTTCCAATAAGCCCCAGGATGGTGGTGTCATCTGCAAATTTAATGACCTTGACCGAGTTGTCAGCTGATGTGCACTTGTTAGTGTAAAGGGAAAACAGGATTGGGGACAGTACGCACCCTTGCGGGGCACCTGTGTTTGTAGTTCTTTCCTGTGAGGAGCAGCTGCCAAGCTTCACCAGTTGCTGATCTCTGTTGGATCTGCTCTACTACGCAGGTGCAGAAGACTTGCGCAGTAGAGCGGGCCGACAGCGATCGGCTATTTCCAGCTATCTTTGAGCGGAGAGCCGATACTGCGCCTGCACTGGAGCCGGGAAGGTAAATATTTACATCTACTACTTGTTGACAATAATCAACAGAATTGTGTCTACATCAGGGCGTTAAGTCCACCACCTCTGTTCCGACTTAAAGCTCATATTCAGGCAAAGGCTTGCTATCTGCAGCATGCTGTCCAGAATGGCACCATAATGCGATTCAGTTTCCAGCAGCAGGCACCCAAATCCCTAAACCCATACATGGCACAGCTAAGCCATTCTGCTGCAGCTTCACTGCAGCAGCACAGGTGCCACATCCAGATCCGAAGCGGCACCCATTGGAAACAGGCCCTTAGTAGTAAGGCTGGGTTTACATTTATTAAAATGTGTGCGTTCTCAAAGTGCGCAAAAACACATTTGCCACTTATGTAATAAGTCAATGAAGAAACACACTCTATTTTTTGGAATATAAGATGCTCCGGCATATAAGACGCACCTAGAGGGCAAAAATCGGTGAAAAAATATAAACTAAATCTAGGTGCGTCCATGGTGCTGGTGCGTCTTATGAACCTTTCACCCCCCTCCCCCTCAAAAAAAAAACACCTGTCAATCTAAGCTACACTAAATCCTGCTACTCTACACTACACTAAATCCTGCTACACTACACTACACTAACCCCTGCTACCACCACCAACTACACTACACTAACCCCTGCTACCACCAACTACACTACACTAACCCCTGCTACCACCACCAACTACACTACACTAACCCCTGCTACCACCACCAACTACACTACACTAACCCCTGCTACCACCACCAACTGCACTACACTAACCCCTGCTACCACCACCAACTACACTACACTAACCCCTGCTACCACCAACTACACTACACTAACCCCTGCTACCACCACCAACTACACTACACTAACCCCTGCTACCACCACCAACTACACTACACTAACCCCTGCTACCACCACCAACTACACTACACTAACCCCTGCTACCACCACCAACTGCACTACACTAACCCCTGCTACCACCACCAACTACACTACACTAACCCCTGCTACCACCAACTACACTACACTAACCCCTGCTACCACCACCAACTACACTAACCCCTGCTACCACCACCAACTACACTACACTACTACACTAAACACGCGGCAGCACATGTTTACCGCAAGGCTGCAGTCTGCGTATGAGACTGCAGTGAAGAACATCCGGCGGCTGGGACACTCGAGCGGGGATCCTGAATGGGATGGCTGGACCCTCGGATGACGGCAGTCAGGTTGGAGGAGGAGAGGATTGCAGCGGCAGGATCCCATAAGTATGTTTTGGAGCCAAAATACCGTACCTTTAGAATACAAGATGCATCCACTTTTCCCCCCCAGTTTTGGGGAAGAAAAAGTGTGTCTTATATTCTGAAAAATACGGTACGACTTGTAGCATAATTTCACACATTGCATACGATTTCCCATTGACTTTCATTATAACAAAAAAAAAAAAAAAAACGGACTTTTTTTCAGCGCACATAAGTGTGACTCCTCCCTAAAATGATAATGTGTGTTAGTTGGCTGGCCATGTATGGTGTCTGACAGCGTCCAGTATGTGTGCGGTCTAGGGGTAGGCATGCTGCTGGAATGCATGTAGGAGACCTGTGGATGGCTTGATTCATGCTTTAAAGGGGTTCTGTGGGGGTTGTGCAAGAGAAAACCGGACACTTACCTTGGGCTTCTATCAGCCCCGTGCAGCGGTAATGTCCCACGCCGTCCTCCTCCCATCTGCCGTTCTCCGCCGCCGGCCCCTGTCTAAGCGGCATGGGATCCAACTGCGGCTGCGCTAGAGTGGCCGCGCACCCGCTCGCTTCCGCCTGCGTCATCGGAAGCTTACTGCGCAAGCGCAGTACAAGGCTCCGTTGTACTGCGCCTGCGCAGTAAGCCTCAGATGACGCGAGCGGAGGCACGGCAACGCGCATTATTCGTCTGTATGTCAGACGAATAATAGCCCGGTGCCGGCTGCGGGGAACGGCGGATGGGAGCAGGACAGCGTGGGACATTACCGCTGCACGGGGCTGATAGAAGCCCAAGGTAAGTGTCAGTTTTTCTCTTCCACAACCCCCACAGAACCCCTTTAAAGAGAAACCGTGACCAAGGATTGAACTTCATCCCAATCAGTAGCTGATACCCCCTTTTACATGAGAAATCGATTCCTTTTCACAAACAGACCATCAGGGGGCGCTGTATGGCTGATATAGTGGTGAAACCCCTCCCACAGTAATGTCAGCGCCTTACAGCACTGAGGTACTGGCATCACACTGTGGGAGCCTTGTTGCATTGTGGGAAATAACAGCTGTTTCCAACTGCCAAAAAATGCAAGCAGCATCTCCTTTCAGTGACATCACCTGCCAGCAGTAAAAATGTCACCATATGATAAATGTCAGAATGTAAATCAGGGATATAAAAGATTTTACAATGGGCAAACACTGACTAAATCATTTATACTTAATTGTAAAAATGAAGCACTTTTTTATTACATTATTTTTACTTGAGTTCCGCGTTATGGCGAAAAGTTGTAAAAAGTAAAATATGTGCAAACATAAACAAATAAGAAGTACGTTTTTTTTTCCAGAGTAAAATGAGCACTAAGATTACTTTTCTTCTACGTTGCTGTCACTTACAGTAGGTAGTAGAAATCTGACAGAAGCGACAGGTTTTGAACTAGTCCATCTCTTCATGGAGGGATTCTCAAGGATTTATTTATTTTCAAAAGCACTTAGTGAATGGCAGTTGCTCTGTCCAACTGCCAAAAAACTGTGTAGCGAGCAGGGAAGCTGGCCAGCATCATTGTTTAAATCCATTTTTCGGGAATATCTTTATAAAGAATAAAAGCCTTGTTGAGAATCCTGCCATGAAGAGATAGACTAGTCCAAAACCTGTCGCTTCTGTCAGATTTCTATCATCTACTGTAAGTGACAGCAATATAGGAGAAAAGTAATTTATGGCTCATTTTACCCTGGAAAAATGTACTTATTTGTCTTTGTTTGCACATATTTAAAATGTTACATTTTTTAGCCATAGTGGCCATTTAAGGGGAGGGAGGCAGCTGCAGTACAGACAGGGGCGTGACTACAGAGAAGCAGCTCATGTGAATGTGACCTCAGAGGGGGGGGGGGGGCAGAGCTGTATGTAAGAATATGATGGCTGCACTTGTTCTATGACCCTTGTGAGATGGCCCCCAGGCTGTGAGGGTCACCAGGGGGAGGCAAGGGAAAGGGAGTGACCATTGGTGGGCCCTTTGATATGTAGTTATGCCCCTGCACATAGGAGACTGTGACTCGCACTGTTTTATTAGGATCAACCAACAAAGGATGCAGCATTTTTACACATCAGTTGACCACCGTTTCATTAGTTGTAGTTCTTACTACAATTAGTGTTGGGCGAACATCTAGATGTTCGGGTTCGGGCCGAATAGGCCGAACATGGCCGCGATGTTCGGGTGTTCGACCCGAACTCCGAACATAATGGAAGTCAATGGGGACCCGAACTTTTGTGGTTTGTAAAGCCTCCTTACATGCTACATACCCCAAATTTACAGGGTATGTGCACCTTGCGAGTGGGTACAAGAGGAAAAAAAAAATTAGCAAAAAGAGCTTATAGTTTTTGAGAAAATCGATTTTAAAGTTTCAAAGGGAAAACTGTCTTTTAAATGCGGGAAATGTCTGTTTTCTTTGCACAGGTAACATGTTTTTTGTCGGCATGCAGTCATAAATGTAATACATATAAGAGGTTCCAGGAAAAGGGACCGGTAACGCTAACCCAGCAGCAGCACACGTGATGGAACAGGAGGAGGCGCAGGAGGAGAAGGCCACGCTTTGTGAGACACAACAACCCCGGCCTTGCATGAGGGCAAGAAGCGTGCGGATAGCATGCTTTGTACCGCCATGCAGTCATAAATGTAATAAAGATAAGAGGTTCCATAAACAAGGACCGGCAACGCTAACCCAGCAGCAGCAGCAGCAGCACACGTGATGGAACAGGAGGAGGCGCAGGAGGAGAAGGCCACGCTTTGTGAGACACAACAACCCAGGCCTTGCATGAGGACAAGAAGCGTGCGGATAGCATGCTTTGTACCGCCATGCAGTCATAAATGTAATAAAGATAAGAGGTTCCATAAACAGGGACCGGCAACGCTAACCCAGCAGCAGCAGCAGCAGCACACGTGATGGAACAGGAGGAGGCGCAGGAGGAGAAGGCCACGCTTTGTGAGACACAACAACCCAGGCCTTGCATGAGGACAAAAAGCGTGCGGATAGCATGCTTTTTACCGCCATGCATGCAGTCATAAATGTAATAAAGATAAGAGGTTCTATAAACAGGGACCGGCAACGCTAACCCAGCAGCAGCAGCACACGTGATGGAACAGGAGGAGGCGCAGGAGGAGAAGGCCACGCTTTGTGAGACACAACAACCCAGGCCTTGCATGAGGACAAGAAGCGTGCGGATAGCATGCTTTGTACCGCCATGCAGTCATAAATGTAATACCGATGAGAGGTTCAATAAACAGGGACCGGAAACGCTAAACCATCCCAGATGTTCATTGGTCATGTTACTTGGTTGGGGTCCTGGAGTGTTGCGTAGTCGTTTCCAATCCAGGATTGATTCATTTTAATTTGAGTCAGACGGTCTGCATTTTCTGTGGAGAGGCGGATACGCCGATCTGTGACGATGCCTCCGGCAGCACTGAAACAGCGTTCCGACATAACGCTGGCTGCCGGGCAAGCCAGCACCTCTATTGCGTACATTGCCAGTTCGTGCCAGGTGTCTAGCTTCATGCCCGGTTTCAGGTCCAGCGGTGCCAGCCACAAATCTGTCTGTTCCTTTATTCCCCTCCAAATTTCCTCCCCTGTGTTCTGCTTATCCCCAAGGCAGATCAGCTTCAGCAACGCTTGCTGACGCATGCCAACAGCTGTGCTGCACTGCTTCCACGATCCTACTGCTGCTGGTGCTGGGTTAGCGTTTCCGGATGAGGTACAGCTTTGAGATGCGTTGGAGGAGAAGGAGTCAGAGAGGTAGGTGCTGCTGTTGTTATCCAGTGGGAGGGACGGCGGTGCAGCTGTTTGCGGCGTGGGCAACACCCGCGCCGTAGCAGGTGAGGAATCGCTGCCAGGCTCCACAAGGTTCACCCAGTGCGCGGTAAGGGAGATGTATCGACCCTGGCCGAACGCACTCGTCCAGGTGTCAGTGGTGAGGTGAACCTTGCAGGCAACGGCATTCTTCAAGCTTCGGGTTATTTAGCTGACCACGTGCTCATGCAACTCAGGCACTGCAGAGCGCGCAAAGTGGTAGCGGCTGGGAACCACGTAACGTGGGATGGCCACTGACATCATGCCCTTGAAGCTGTTTGTCTCCACCACTCGATATGGCAGCATTTCGCAGGCCAGAACCTTGGCTATGCTGGCTGGCTGTTACTGCCACGGCCCGGGGGTCATTTGCTGGCAATTTCCTCTTGCGCTCAAACATCTCAGAGACAGACAACTCAACCGTAGGGCTGCACACCGAAGGGCTGTTGGTTGTTGTGTTTGATGAACACTGGGAGACTTCAAGAGCACTAGTCCGGAAAGTGACAGTGTCAGCATCGTCTGATGTTTGTGAATGTTGTGAACCACGCAATGGCTGGACTACTGCTGCTGCTGAGGCGGGTCTGGTGGTGAGTCTGGTGAACCCAAGGGAGGCAGTGTTGCTGGTGGTACCCTGTCCTGCCGCGTTTGCCCACAGTGTGGGATGTTTGGATAGAATGTGGCGGCTCATGCTGGTGGTGGAGAGGTTGTTAATACTTTTCCCCCTGCTCAGGCGGGTCTTGCACACCTTGCAAATCGCCATGGTAACATCCTCAGTGCAGTCTTCAAAGAAAGCCCAGACTTTGGAGCACCTGCCTTGCTGGCGATTTCTGTTTGCGCCTCTTTTGCCTCTCACTTGAACCATGCTTGCGGTGCCTGAAATTGCGCGCCGCCTACCTTGTGGCACAAGGCGAACTCGTGCAGCAGTGGGTTCCTCAACAGACTCATCTGTGCTGCTGCTACGACGGCGATGTTCTCGTTCACAAACAAAATCTGGGTCTATGTCCACATTGTCCATACCCTCCTCTTCCATCTCCTCAAACTCGTCATATGTCATTGTGGGGGGCCGCCGCCGTGGAGTAGAGCTCCCCAGAACAACCTCTGCGCAGCTCACTCCAACGTCGTCTGGTTATCTGGCAGTTGTGTGCGTGGTGTCGCTGCCGGTTGTGTCAGCTTTGTGCCCACTGGCTCCTTGTAACTGGCTGAGGACTCGGACCTCGTGCGTGATGTGCTGGTGCTGCTTAACCCACTGCTGGACGCTTGAGAGGTCATCCAAGTAATTATCTGGTCCTGTTCTTTTGGATCTGTGAGGGTTGTTGTCCTGGACAACATGGGCGGTATTGAGTGGGTTTTCTTGGGTGCTCCCCTGTGGCCTGTACGTGAACCGTCAGGGGAAACACCTCTTCCCTTGCCCCTCCCTCTTTCACCGGATTTCTTCCTCATTTCACTTATCCTTAAAGTACACGCTGACTGGTAGCAGTACAGTGGCAGTACAGAAATGCTATACAGTGGTGGGTGAGCGGTGTACCACTTTTGTCAGCAGCGACACAGAGCACAATGCTATACAGTGGCGGGTGAGCGGTGTACTACTGTTCCCAGCAGACACAGGGTGGAAGTAAACACAATGCTATATAGTGTGGCTGAGCCGTGTACACAGAGTGGCATTAAACACAATGCTATATAGGCTGCTATATAGTCACCCCGAACAGGGTGATGTTCTGCAGAACCCGAACAGTGGCAAACACTGTTCGCCCAACACTACTGGGAGGGAACGCAGATTTTAGTACCTAAACACACGATACAACATGTTTTCCGGGGTCAGACTCTGAGGCACATACAGATGGTCCCGATCATCATCCTCATCATACAACTCTTCTCCTGAGTCTGAACCACCCACCACCTCTGCCACCCCAACATCCCCAGACACAGACCCCTCATCGTCCTCAACATTAACTTGGGATGCTGGCCTGAGCCAGACCTCCTCCTCCACATCAGGCCCCATCATCTCCTCAATGGCAGCCCTCATTAATCGCTCTGGCGCCGGACCGATGGACACAACGTTCTCCTCCGGGGAGGGCTGCTGCTGACCACTGGCTGCTGGGGTGGATGTTATAGCTTGCGTGGGGCGTTTGCTGTTGCTGTTGTTGGGAGTGCTGCTCACAGCGGAGGTCTCTGGGGAACTCATGTTGAGCTCATATAGTGGTTGACGGTGAGTGGAGTATTACTGATCCCAGCAATATACACACTGACTGGCAGAGTACGCAATGCTATATAGTGTGGCTGAGCGGTGTACACAGAGTGGCAGTAAACACAATGCCATATAGTCTGGCTGAGCGAGCGGTGTACTACTGTTCCCAGCAGAATCAGAGTGGCAGTAAACAATGGTATATAGTCTGGCTGAGCAGTGTACACAGAGTGTCAGTAAACAATGGTATATAGTCTGGCTGAGCGGTGTACACAGAGTGTCAGTAAACAATGGTATATAGTCTGGCTGAGCGGTGTACACAGAGTGTCAGTAAACAATGGTATATAGTCTGGCTGAGCGGTGTACACAGAGTGTCAGTAAACAACGGTATATAGTCTGGCTGAGCGGTGTACACAGAGTGGCAGTAAACACAATGCTATATATAGCGTGGCTGAGCGAGGTGCACAGTGGCAGTACACACAATGCTATATTAGTCAGGCTAAGCCGTGTACACAGAGTGTCAGAAAACACAATGCTATATATAGCGTGGCTGAGCGAGGTGCACAGTGGCAGTACACACAATGCTATATATAGCGTGGCTGAGCGAGGTGCACAGTGGCAGTACACACAATGCTATATTAGTCAGGCTAGCCTAAGCCGTGTACACAGAGTGTCAGAAAACACAATGCTATATATATAGCGTGGCTGAGCGAGGTGCACAGTGGCAGTACACACAATGCTATATATAGCGTGGCTGAGCGAGGTGCACAGTGGCAGTACACACAATGCTATATATAGCGTGGCTGAGCGAGGTGCACAGTGGCAGTACACACAATGCTATATTAGTCAGGCTAGCCTAAGCCGTGTACACAGAGTGTCAGAAAACACAATGCTATATATATAGCGTGGCTGAGCGAGGTGCACAGTGGCAGTACACACAATGCTATATATAGCGTGGCTGAACGAGGTGCACAGTGGCAGTACACACAATGCTATATATAGCGTGGCTGAGCGAGGTGCACAGTGGCAGTACACACAATGCTATATATAGCGTGGCTGAGCGAGGTGCACAGTGGCAGTACACACAATGCTATATATAGCGTGGCTGAGCGAGGTGCACAGTGGCAGTACACACAATGCTATATATAGCGTGGCTGAGCGAGGTGCACAGTGGCAGTACACACAATGCTATATTAGTCAGGCTAGCCTAAGCCGTGTACACAGAGTGTCAGAAAACACAATGCTATATATATAGCGTGGCTGAGCGAGGTGCACAGTGGCAGTACACACAATGCTATATATAGCGTGGCTGAGCGAGGTGCACAGTGGCAGTACACACAATGCTATATATAGCGTGGCTGAGCGAGGTGCACAGTGGCAGTACACACAATGCTATATTAGTCAGACTAGCCTAAGCCGTGTACACAGAGTGTCAGAAAACACAATGCTATATATATAGCGTGGCTGAGCGAGGTACACAGTGGCAGTAAACAATGCTATATATAGTGTGGCTGAGCGAGCGGTGTACTACTGTTCCCAGCAGCGACACACAATGACTGGGGGGGACCCTGGCTAGCGTGGCTGGAGAGCGAACTACCCTGCCTGCCTACCCAAAGATAAACCCACAGACAAATGGCGGAGATATGACGTGGTTCGGGTATTTATTTACCCGAACCACGTGACCGGTCGGCCAATCAGAGCGCGTTCGGGCCCGAACCACGTGACCCGTTCGGCCAATCACAGCGCTAGCCGAACGTTCGGGGAACGTTCGGCCATGCGCTCTTAGTTCGGCCATGTGGCCGAACGGTTTGGCCGAGCACCGTCAGGTGTTCGGCCGAACTCGAACATCACCCGAACAGGGTGATGTTCTGCAGAACCCGAACAGTGGCGAACACTGTTCGCCCAACACTAACTACAATCTATCTGAATCCTAAAATCTCTAGAGTGTGCTGCCATTGGGGAACTGTAGAAACAGGAACCAATCACCTCAGTGGAGCTTCCCTATGCGGTTTCCCAGTGGGTCACCTCAACTATACAAAACAGGTAAATATGTACACTGTGTGCAGTAAATGCACTTCCTTATACTGCAGGAAGTGGCTGTAAGGCCCTGTTCACACTGCACGCGTTTCCAGCCGCGTTTTGGAAACGCGTGCAGGTGGCCGACACGCACGACATCAGACATTGCATAGAGTGCAATGTCTGATGTTCACACTGCATGCGTTCCGGAAACGCATGCTGCACGCATTTTTTGTAAAAACGCATGGCTGTCCCATTCACTTTTCAGTGATGGGATCAGCCACGCAACGCATACGAACGCGGATGGCGTGCGTTCGTACGCGTTGCGGTCCGCATGCGTTGCGGTCTGCGTTCTGCAGTCTGAACGGGGCCTTAAGGTGGCCGTTCACACTTAAGGCTTGATTCACTAAACCGTGATAACTCCAATATCACACCTTATCAAAGATATCACACCTTATCAAAGTTAACACGCCTTACCAGAGTAGCATAGGGAGCGCTACAAACTTACAGTGGCTTGCAAAAGTATTCGGCCCCCTTGAAGTTTTCCACATTTTGTCACATTACTGCCACAAACATAAATCAATTTTATTGGAATTCCACGTGAAAGACCAATACAAAGTGGTGTACACGTGAGAAGTGGAACGAAAATAATACATGATTCCAAACATTTTTTACAAATCAATAACTGCAAAGTGAGATGTGCGTAAGTATTCGGCCCCCTGAGTCAATACTTTGTAGAACCACCTTTTGCTGCAATTACAGCTGCCAGTCTTTTAAGCCTCATCTACATGGGTAGATGAGGCTGCGATCCGGCCTCTTCCGCGTCCCCGCCGCGTACCCACTCGCCGCGCGTGCGCCGAATTTGATTCCCCGCTCGTCCCTGCCGGCGCCGCTGATCTTACGCTCGATTCCCTGACATTGTCCCCTTGCGGGGCGCGAGCAGGGAATCGGCAGTGGGGAGATCCGTCCTGTCGGATCTTATCAATCGAGCCGCATCAGCGGCTCGATTGATAAGGCACATCGGAGCCTCATCTACCCATGTAGATGAGGCTTTAGGGTAGGTCTCTACCAGCTTTGCACATTTAGAGACTGAAATCCTTGCCCATTCTTCTTTCCAAAACCGCTCCAGCTCAGTCGGATTCGATAGACAGCGTTTGTGAACAGCAGTTTTCAGATCTTGCCACAGATTCTCGATTGGATTTAGATCTGGACTTTGACTGGGCCATTCTAACACATAGATATGTTTTGTTTTAGACCATTCCATTGTTGCCCTGGCTTTATGTTTAGGGTCATTGTCCTGCTGGAAGGTGAACCTCCGCCCCAGTCTCAAGTCTTTTGCAGTCTCCAAGAGGTTTTCTTCCAAGTTTGCCCTGTATTTGGCTCCATCCATCTTCCCATCAACTCTGACCAGCTTCCCTGTCCCTGCTGAAGAGAAGCACCCCAGAGCATGATGTTGCCACCACCATATTTGACAGTGGGGATGCTGTGTTCAGAGTGATGTGCAGTGTTAGTTTTCTGCCATACATAGCATTTTGCATTTTGGCCAAAAAGTTCTATTTTGGTCTCATCTGACCAGAGCATCTTCTTCCACATGGTTGCTTTGTCCCCCACATGGCTTGTGGCAAACTGCAAACGGGACTTCTTATGCTTTCTGCTAACAATGCCTTTCTTCTTGCCACTCTTCCATAAAGGCCAACTTTGTACAGTGCATGACTAATAGTTGTCCTATGGACAGAGTCTCCCACCTGAGCTGTAGATCTCTGCAGCTCGTCCAGCGTCACCATGGGCCTCTTTACTGCATTTCTGATCAGCGCTCTCCTTGTTCGGCCTGTGAGTTTAGGTGGATGGCCTTGTCTTGGTAGGTTTACAGTTGTGCCATACGCCTTCTATTTCTGAATGATCGCTTGAACAGTGCTCTGTGGGATGTTCAAGGCTTTGGAAATCTTTTTGTAGCCCAAGCCTGTTTTAACCTCCTTAGCGGTAACCCCGTGTGTGACACGGGGTAAGCCGCCGGAGGGTGCCGCTCAGGCCCTGCTGGGCTGATTTAAATCATTTTTTTTTTTGCTGGACGCAGCTAGCACTTTGCTAGCTGCGCCAGCACCCCGATCGCCGCCGCCGCGCGTCCGATTGCCTCTATCCGGTGCGGCGCGTGGCCCCCCCCCCAGACCCCGTGCGCTGCCTGGCCAATCAGTGCCAGGCAGCGCCGAGGGGTGGCCCGGGACTCCCAATGACGTCCCGACGTCGCTGACGTCATCCCGCCCCGTCGCCATGGAAGCCCTCCAGGAAATCCTGTTCTTTGAACGGGATTTCCTGATCGAAGCGGGCGGGGGGATGCCGCTGAGCAGCGGCTATCATGTAGCGAGCCCTGGGCTCGCTACATGATTTAAAAAATAAAAAAAAAAAAAAACTGCTGCGCTGCCCCCTGGCGGAATGTTTCATACCGCCAGGGGGGTTAAATGTCTCAATAACTTGATCCATAACCTGTCTTGTGTGTTCTTTGGACTTCACGGTGTTGTTGCTCCCAATATTCTCTTAGACAACCTCTGAGTCCCTCATAGAGCAGCTGTATTTGTACTGACTTTAAATTACACACAGGTGCACTCTATTTAGTCATTAGCACTCATCAGGCAATGTCTATAGGCAACTGACTGCACTCAGATCAAAGGGGGCCGAATAATTATGCACACACCACTTTGCAGTTATTTATTTGTAAAAAATGTTTGGAATCATGTATGATTTTCGTTCCACTTCTCACGTGTACGCCACTTTGTGTTGGTCTTTCATGTGAAATTCCAATAAAATTGATTCATGTTTGTGGCAGTAATATGACAAAATGTGGAAACCATCAAGGGGGCCGAATACTTTTGCAAGCCACTGTATGTTTGCTAATTGGCAATGGCACTCGTCCTGCCCTGCGCCCCTGCTACGCTCGCTATACTACTCTGATAAGGCATGTTCATTTTTATAAGTTGTGATAACTCTGAAAAGGTGTGATATTTGAGTTATCACGGTTTAGTGAATCAATCTCTTAGAGCGGAACTGAATATAGAAAAAAAATCGTTTCTGCCAGCCCCTTGCATCCTTCCTGTCCCGCGCTGGTCCTCCACGCTCCTCCGTTCTCCCGCCGCCAGCTGCTTTCAGTATCGCCGATGCAGCAACTGCGCCTGCGCTCCCCGGGCCCTGCGTATCTTCCGCCACAATAGCTTCCTGCACTATTAGTGCAGGACACTATTGTAGGTGGGAATGCGTAGAAAGTTACGCGTGGCTGCTGTCGACATGTATGTCGATGGTAGGATAGTACCGAAAGCAGCTGGCGGGGAATGAATGGAGGAGCGGGACAGGAAGGCTGCGAGGGGCTGGCAGAAGCCCCAGCTAAGTTAAACTGTTTGTGTTTTTCTATATTCCGTACCTCTTTAGGCTAGGTGTACACATAACAGCGGGAAAGGGCGCGTTTTATGCACAATGCGTTTTTGTGCGTGCGTTTTTCCCACATATGCGGTTTTCTAGCATTTTGCTTGCGTTTACGCATTTGTGGTTCACATATACAAAATGCATATGCGTTTTTCACATGCATTTTTACATTGCATTTTATGCAAATGACTAGGAAAACAGGAAGCGGAAATACATCAGAATTTTTTTTTTTTTTAAAAACACATACAAAACGCAATGGCATTCCTATTGACTTTTGGCATTTTGACTACTACCATTTTTGCCATTTTTGATGCGTTTTTGAACATTACGCAACAAAACCAGCGTTTTTAAAAACGCATGTTTCAAAACGCATATGCATTTTTCATGCGACCCACAGACTACTTCCATTAGCGGCAAAAACGCGTGCATTTAGGTGCTTAGCCACTGTTTACTGCTAATCGCCAGAACTTTAAAAAGTGCAAGCGTAATGTAAACTATATGGCAGTGATCTCGCTGATGCTTCGTAGTAAACGCAAACATGCTACATGCATAATTTTTTTGCGAGTGTAGAACGATCACGATTGCAATGTATTTAAATCGTGGTCATCAAAAATCGCAAAAATGTACAGTTAAAAATACACGATAATCGTGAAAAAAAACCTCATGGCAAATTGCTAGCGTTAACCACTAGCATTTTGCGATCTCAACTGTGAATAAGCCCTAAAGGGGCCCATTAACTGTACAATCTCCAGAACCATTGATCAAGAACAGTTAATTATTCTATCGGTTGTTCGTCGATCTGAACAATTCTTTTAGTTTAGGGTTGGTTATATTTCCTTCTGTTATTGGGCCCGAAGGATCTGTTCCAATCGATCGCAACGACTGATTGGACAGTCGATTATTGAGATTGTACCATGAATGGCCACCATGAAGTGTACAATGGTCAAACACATTATACAGAAGGGAGGGGGATAAGAATATACATTCTGAGAGTCAGGCAAAAGTGGCACAGTAAATTTGGGTGCACTGACATAGGCTGTATTGTGAATTAAGGACATAGTGGCGCTCAGACAGTAATAGCGACGCCGCCAAAAGAAAAGAAAAAAAAAAAGGCAATTCAGCTGCCAGGTATTGCAGACAGCCAAATTACCTAGAGTCCATGGCGACCTGGAGGGGGAATAGTAATTAATGCCGTCTGGATTTTTGCAGAAACGGGGTTAGTCGTTTTTTGGCTTTGCCCTGCTCCCAAATATCCCAGCGCCTTGTTTAGATGTATGATGGTTGCACTTATCAGGTATTGGGTGAGGGGGAATGCTGGTCAAACGGTCCTGCAAAGAAAGGAAGAAAAAAAATTAAATATAACTCTGGGTATTAAAGCGTGCCTTTCTTCCCAAAACAAAACCTTTCACCATGTTTCGCTCCGTCCACACCTCAGAAAAAGCACCGGAACTTAACCATTTCAGCCCGCTGGGATTTTTCACCTTATGCATCAGAACAATTTTCACCTCCCATTCATTCGCTAATAACTTTATCACTACTTATCACAATTTATTGATCTATATCTTGTTTTTTTCCGCCACTAATTAGGCTTTCTTTGGGTGGTACATTTCAGTGGTGCTCAGCAGAGCTCGAATATTCGAGTAGCTCGAATATTCGAGCTCTTTTCCAGCTATTCGAGCTCGGTATTCGAGCTCCGAATAGCTGTAGCTATTCAAATGGGCTATTCGAGTACACTCGAATAGCCCATTCACTATTCGAGCTATTCGAGCAAAACGGCGCTATTCGAGCTCGGTACCGAGCTCGAATAGCGTCATAGCCCAGATTGATGTCCTTAGAGCCAATCAGAGGGCTCCCAGGCCCTCTGATGGCAGCCAATTACAGAGGGGGACCCTGGCCAGCCCCTACCCTATAAATAGCGGCCGCCATGTTAGGTTTCTCCGTGCTTGCCTGAGACTTGTACAGAGAGAGAGTTGCTCCTTTGTGCTTTGGCTTAGCAAGAGCTCTATTGTGGTCATTTACCTAGCGTTTTTGCTCACATACACCTCCTATACACACCTATATTGTTGTTAGTTAGTTAGTTAGACATTGTATTTTAGTTAGTAGCTTTTGTGTTACATAGAGACAGGCCAGCTGCTGCAGGCTTACAGCTTTAGGCCTCAGGGCCTTGCCTGTGTGGGCAGCTGTCCTCCTGTCCTCTGTTTATTTCTCTCTATTCTATACCAGTATTTCTGCTGTCCTTTACTACTGATTGTATTAGTATTGTAGTTATATACTGTAACTGTACTAGGACACTCACTGTCACTGTTCATAGGCTACTAGCTGCTCCTGCGTGTGTGCACTCACTTTCTGTGTACACACTACACACACTCTATTTCCTTCTGATAACTGATTGATTATTGTAATTGATTATTGTAATTAGTTAGTTGTACTTACTGTTACTACTTACTGTACTAGGAGTCTAGGACACTCAGTCACTGTTCATAGGCTACTAGCTCCTGCGTGTGTGCACTCACTGTCTGTGTACACACTACACACACTCTATTTCCTTCTGATAACTGATTGATTATTGTAATTAGTTAGTTGTACTTACTGTTACTACTTACTGTACTAGGAGTCTAGGACACTCAGTCACTGTTCATAGGCTACTAGCTCCTGCGTGTGTGCACTCACTGTCTGTGTACACACACTACACACACTCTATTTCCTTCTGATAACTGATTGATTATTGTAATTAGTTAGTTGTTTGTACTTACTGTTACTACTTACTCTTACTGTACTAGGAGTCTAGGACACTCAGTCACTGTTCATAGGCTACTAGCTCCTGCGTGTGTGCACTCACTGTCTGTGTACACACACTACACACAGTCACACACTCTATTTCCTTCTGATAACTGATTGATTATTGTAATTAGTTAGTTGTACTTACTGTTACTACTTACTCTTACTGTACTAGGAGTCTAGGACACTCAGTCACTGTTCATAGGCTACTAGCTCCTGCGTGTGTGCACTCACTGTCTGTGTACACACACTACACACACTCTATTTCCTTCTGATAACTGATTGATTATTGTAATTAGTTAGTTGTACTTACTGTTACTACTTACTCTTACTGTACTAGGAGTCTAGGACACTTAGTCACTGTTCATAGGCTACTAGCTCCTGCGTGTGTGCACTCACTGTCTGTGTACACACACTACACACACTCTATTTCCTTCTGATAACTGATTGCTTATTGTAATTAGTTAGTTGTACTTACTGTTACTACTTACTCTTACTGTACTAGGAGTCTAGGACACTGTCACTGTTCATAGGCTACTAGCTCCTGCGTGTGTGCACTCACTGTCTGTGTACACACACTACACACACTCTAATTACAATAAGCAATCAGTTATCAGAAGGAAATAGAGTGTGTGTAGTGTGTGTACACAGACAGTGAGTGCACACACGCAGGAGCTAGTAGCCTATGAACAGTGACAGTGTCCTAGACTCCTAGTACAGTAAGAGTAAGTAGTAACAGTAAGTACAACTAACTAATTACAATAATCAATCAGTTATCAGAAGGAAATAGAGTGTGTGTAGTGTGTGTACACAGACAGTGAGTGCACACACGCAGGAGCTAGTAGCCTATGAACAGTGACTGAGTGTCCTAGACTCCTAGTACAGTAAGAGTAAGTAGTAACAGTAAGTACAACTAACTAATTACAATAAGCAATCAGTTATCAGAAGGAAATAGTTAGTTGTACTTACTGTTACTACTTACTCTTACTGTACTAGGAGTCTAGGACACTCAGTCACTGTTCATAGGCTACTAGCTCCTGCGTGTGTGCACTCACTGTCTGTGTACACACACTACACACACTCTATTTCCTTCTGATAACTGATTGATTATTGTAATTAGTTAGTTGTACTTACTGTTACTACTTACTCTTACTGTACTAGGAGTCTAGGACACTTAGTCACTGTTCATAGGCTACTAGCTCCTGCGTGTGTGCACTCACTGTCTGTGTACACACACTACACACACTCTATTTCCTTCTGATAACTGATTGCTTATTGTAATTAGTTAGTTGTACTTACTGTTACTACTTACTCTTACTGTACTAGGAGTCTAGGACACTGTCACTGTTCATAGGCTACTAGCTCCTGCGTGTGTGCACTCACTGTCTGTGTACACACACTACACACACTCTATTTCCTTCTGATAACTGATTGCTTATTGTAATTAGTTAGTTGTACTTACTGTTACTACTTAATCTTACTGTACTAGGAGTCTAGGACACTCAGTCACTGTTCATAGGCTACTAGCTCCTGCGTGTGTGCACTCACTGTCTGTGTACACACACTACACACACTCTATTTCCTTCTGATAACTGATTGCTTATTGTAATTAGTTAGTTGTACTTACTGTTACTACTTTTACTGTACTAGGAGTCTAGGACACTCAGTCACTGTTCATAGGCTACTAGCTCCTGCGTGTGTGCACTCACTGTCTGTGTACACACACTACACACAGTCACACACTCTATTTCCTTCTGATAACTGATTGATTATTGTAATTAGTTAGTTGTACTTACTGTTACTACTTACTCTTACTGTACTAGGAGTCTAGGACACTCAGTCACTGTTCATAGGCTACTAGCTCCTGCGTGTGTGCACTCACTGTCTGTGTACACACACTACACACACTCTATTTCCTTCTGATAACTGATTGCTTATTGTAATTAGTTAGTTGTACTTACTGTTACTACTTACTCTTACTGTACTAGGAGTCTAGGACACTCAGTCACTGTTCATAGGCTACTAGCTCCTGCGTGTGTGCACTCACTGTCTGTGTACACACACTACACACACTCTATTTCCTTCTGATAACTGATTGCTTATTGTAATTAGTTAGTTGTACTTACTGTTACTACTTACTCTTACTGTACTAGGAGTCTAGGACACTCAGTCACGGTTCATAGGCTACTAGCTCCTGCGTGTGTGCACTCACTGTCTGTGTACACACACTACACACACTCTATTTCCTTCTGATTACTGATTGATTATTGTAATTAGTTAGTTGTACTTACTGACTGTTACTACTTACTTACTTACTGTACTAGGGACACTCACTCAGTCACTGTTCATAGGCTAGCTCCTGCGCGTGTTTGCGCGTGCGTGCACTCACTGTCTGTAGTGTACACACACTAAATTTACTTGTGATTACTACTGATTATTGTAACTGCTAGTTGTACTTCCTGACTGTTACTACTTACTTACTGTACTAGGGACACTCACTCAGTCACCTCACCCACCAACCCACTCCATTAAAGTACCCCACTTTTCACCCGCCCTTTTAAAAAACTTTTGTCTATACACCAAAAACATCGAAGATGTCTGGAAGTGGCAGCCAGCGCGGTTTGGGCAAGGGGAAGGGCAGCAAGGGAATCAGGAGGAGAGGGAGCAGCATTGTGGCAGGCCGCGGCCGCGCCACCATGCACAGTTCCGCAGCAGCAGCAGCAGCGTCAGTGGCTAACATTCCTCCCATAGCCACTGGCCGTGGACGCCTTGGGCGCCGCCCAGCAGGAGCATCTGCAACTCACGCTGCAGAGACACAGCAGCAGCAGCGTGTAGCACCTGCTCCGATTTTCCTCCAGCCGGGTCGGAAACGTCCCATTGAGGAAAAGCATGCAGACACTGTGGTGCAACTCATGACGGAGGATGAGCAGCCCGCCATCAGCTCTGCATCCGAGTCCTCCACCCTCACCACCACCACCACCACCCCTGTTCGCAGCAGCCGCCCAGCAGGGTCTGGGGAGGAGGCCAGTTCACCGTCACTCGCCGACCTGTCATTCAGCAGTCTTTTGACCCCAGGCATCATGAGTAAATTGTCTGCTGTTGTTGGCGATCTTGAGGAGGAGATGCTGATGGGCACTTTGGGGGATGAGGGATTGGACAGCAAGACTGTGGCGACAGTCAAGCAGCCCATCCATGCATCAGGAGAGGAGTTTGGGGGGTCATCATCCCAGCAGGACATGTTTCAGGAGGGGGAGGATGATGATGACCCGGTGACAGACAGAGACTGGGTGCCACCACCTCCAGGGGATGTCGTCCTCAGCAGCTCTGAGGAGGAGGAGGAGGATGCGCTTGTGGGCCTTGCAAGGAGGCGCATCATTGCAAGCATTGGCAGCAGTAGGCAGGTCCCACAGCCTGCTGGTGTCTCAGGCTCAGCAGCAGCAGCATCTGCCAGTACCACCACCAGCCGCACCCAAGCCCTCCCCCAACCACCACAGGGAGACAGGCAGCAGCGCTTCCATGCCGTAGGGGGATGTTTCTGTCACCAATCTGGCGATATTTCACCATGCCCACTGTGTACAGCAAGTACGCCACTTGCAACCACTGTCAGCGGAAGTTGAGCAGAGGTGCAGACCCCTTAAAGTTCAGCACCAGCTCGCTCATCAACCACCTTGCTGCGAAACATTTCCACCAGCATGAGGAGTTCCAGAGGCTGAAGGCATCTGGTGCTGGCAGTGGCACCACACCCATCACTGCACAGCCTTCAGCAGCAGCAGCAGCAGCAACAGCAGCCACCCGCCCTCCTGCTCCTCCAGCAGCACCAGCAGGAGTGCGGAAACGCACTGCTCCTCCCCCCTCTGCAACTCCTGCCGCCGACACTGAGGCCTGTTCTGGCAGCCAGTCCTCAGTGGCCTCCTCCGCTGTGTCTGCTGATTCCCGTGCCAGCAAAAGGCCACGCCAGAGCCTTTTGAGCGAGTCCTTCCAGGGGGTGGTTAGGGCTCTGCCTCCCAGCAGCCCTCGCGTGCGGCAGCTGAACGGCTTGCTGGCACGGGCCATGTGCTCCCAACTCCTGCCGTACACGCTCGTGCAGGAGGGGAGCGACATTCGTGCGCTGCTTGCTTGCGCAGCCCCAGACTGGCAGCTCCCCAGCAGACACTTTTTCTCCCGCAAGGCCATTCCTGCACTGCACCGCTTTGTGATGGCCAATGTGGAGCGAGGGCTAGAGAACGCGGTTGGTGAAAGGGTCCACGTCACCATGGACTCCTGGAGCAGCCGCTTCGGGACAGGCCGCTACCTGTCCTTCACTGTCCACTGGGTCAGCTTGGTGGAAGGGGGTGAGGATGGGAGAGCAGCAGCGGGCACAGCAGCAGCAGCAACACAGTGGGTGGTGCCACCCCGCAGGGTCAGGGGAACTGCAGCAGGTTCCTCCGATCCTCTGCCATCCTCCGGCACACCTGGCCAAACCCCCCGCCTCAGCAGCAGCGTGAAGGCCCGCCACTGCCAAGCGCTGCTGCACTTGGTCAGCCTTGGGAAGACCAAGCTGACGGCAACCCATGTGTTGGCCAAACTCCAGGAGCAGGAGAGGATTTGGCTGACCCCCAGAGGCCTCAGAGTCGGAGAGGTGGTGGCCGACAATGGGGCCAATCTGGTTGCCGCAATAGACAGGGGAAACCTGACCCACATCCCCTGTCTTGCCCACGTGCTGAACCTGGTGGTGCAGAAGTTCTTGCGCACCTACCAGGGGATGGGCGAACTGCTGGAAACGGCAAGGAACGTTGTGCGTCACTTCCGGCGCTCGGCTGCAGCCTGTGCGAGCCTGGAAGACGTGCAAAAGGAGCTGGATCTGCCACGCCATCGGCTGATCCTTGACGTTCCGACTCGCTGGAACTCCACCCTGGCGATGTTGGAGCGTCTGGTTGAACAGAAGCGCGCTGTCAAACAGTACCTTGCCCTGGCCACTGTTTCCGCCGCTCAGAGAAGGGACAAGACCAGCAACATCCCGTCCATCGTCCCCAATGATGACTGGAGGCACATGCAGCAGGTGTGCTTAGTGCTGGCTCCCTTTCTGCAGGCCACTAACATGGTGAGCAGGGACCATGCTATGGTCTGCGAGTGGGTGCCCCTGGTTTGTCTGCTGAACAGGGCCCTCGATGCTTTGCTGGAACAGGGAGCGGCAGCCTTGGACCAGCAGGAGCGGCAAGCAGCTGCACAGTCCACCTCTGAGGGGGAGGAGGACTTGGTGGATGTCCCTGACCTTGCTGCTGATGAGGGGGAGCAGCACAGTGCAGCTGAGTTGGTGCGGGGGTGGAGAGAGGATGAGGCTGACGAGGCAGAGGAGGAGGATGAGGACAGCAGCACTGCCGTCGATGTGCCAGCAGACGTGGCCCGCCTCTTCCCAATGGCAGCGCACATGCTGACGTGCCTGCGCAGAGACCCCAGGGTGATCCAGATGAAGCAGAGGGAGGACATCTGGATCAGCATGATGTTGGACCCACGCCTCAAGGGGAAGTTGAGCCAGTTCCTGCCACCTGCAGGAGGAGACCCAGCGCAACAAATAAGGAGCTTGCAGCAGGCCCTTGTTGAGCGCTTGGAGGAAGCCTTCCCCCAGCCTTCCACCCCCACTGTCCAGCAGCCAGCACAGAGGCAGCAGCAGGTGCCTGCATCCAGCAGCAAGCGCCCCACAGACCTGCTGTCTCTCAGCCACGAGCTCTACAGGACTGTAGAGGCTCCGGCAGCAGTGACTAGAGAGGAGGTGCATGCAGCAGCATCCTCCACCGGTCACAGCCAGCGCCTGACCCGCATGGTGGCTGACTACATGGGGTCCTACAGCAGGCTTGACAGCGATGCCCCTGTTGATCCCATGGAGTATTGGGTCAAGCGCCTGGAGATCTGGAGCGAGCTGGCGCAGTACGCCCTGGAAGTGCTGTCCTGCCCCCCCTTCCAGCGTGCTGTCCGAGTGCTGCTTCAGTGCAGCTGGTGGTGTGGTCACCGAGAAACGCTCACGTCTGTCTCACAAGTCTGTGGACAGACTGACGTTTCTCAAGATGAACCAGGCGTGTGTGGAAGGCGAGTTCCTGGCCCCTGTTGTCGGCGAGAGGGGGACATGAACTGGCTAAGAACCATCGTTAATGTGCCTTACCACCCTTTACCACCTCCTGGCTCCTGCTCACTAAGCCAGCCTGGTTCACTTTGACTATTACGTCGCCTGCAGCCACACATTTTACACCTACAGTGGGCTGCTGTGTACTGCCCTTCTGCTGTCTGTCTGTGTTTCCCACTGCCAGGGTACACAGATTTACCTTCTGCTGCCACTCTGCCACCAGCTATTACGTCAAAAAATAGCTATATCTGTGCAATTGGTTGTAAAACCAAAACTACAAAACCATTACAAAAAAAAAGGTTTAATTTTTCTGAGGTGCCCGGGTTGAAAACTGTGTTGTCCCAGTTGTGTATTGGACACGATGTGGGCTGCACGACCGCTGTCTGGGACCTCCTGTTGTGTTCATTTACGGCCTGGTATCACCGCTAGGTACCAGGGCTATTATGTCACGCTGCTTGCCTGCTGCCACACTCACACTACTCCTCCATTCCTCCTGCTGCTGCTGTCTGTCTGTGTTTCCCACTGCCAGGGTACACAGAATTACCTTCTGCTGCCAGTCTGCCACCAGCTATTACGTCAAACAATAGCTGCACACATAATTACTCCTCCATTCCTCCTACTGCTGCTGCTGTCTGTCTGTCTGTGTTTCCCAACGCCAGGGTACACAGATTTACCTTCTGCTGCCACTCTGCCACCAGCTATTACGTCAAAAAATAGCTATATCTGTGTAATTGGTTGTAAAACCAAAACTACAAAACCATTACAAAAAAAAAGGTTTAATTTTTCTGAGGTGCCCGGGTTGAAAACTGTGTTGTCCCAGTTGTGTATTGGACACGATGTGGGCTGCACGACCGCTGTCTGGGACCTCCTGTTGTGTTCATTTACGGCCTGGTATCACCGCTAGGTACCAGGGCTATTATGTCACGCTGCCTACCTGCTGCCACACTCACACTACTCCTCCATTCCTCCTGCTGCTGCTGCTGTCTGTCTGTGTTTCCCACTGCCAGGGTACACAGAATTAGCTTCTGCTGCCACTCTGCCACCAGCTATTACGTCAAACAATAGCTGCTCACATTACTCCTCCATTCCTCCTCCTGCTGCTGCTGCTGTCTGTCTGTGTTTCCCACTGCCAGGGTACACAGATTTACCTTCTGCTGCCACTCTGCCACCAGCTATTACGTCAAACAATAGCTGCACACATAATTACTCCTCCATTCCTCCTGCTGCTGCTGCTGTCTGTCTGTGTTTCCCACTGCCAGGGTACACAGATTTACCTTCTGCTGCCACTCTGCCACCAGCTATTACGTCAAAAAATAGCTATATCTGTGTAATTTGTTGTAAAAACAAAACAAACCCCCCCCCCCCAAAAAAAAGGTTTATTTTTCTGAGGTGCCCGGGTTGAAAACTGTGTTGTCCCAGTTGTGTATTGGACACAATGTGGGCTGCACGACCGCTGTCTGGGACCTCCTGCCTGCTGTGTTTATTAACAGCCCTGGTATCACCGCTAGGTACCAGGGCTATTATGTCACGCTGCCTGCCTCATTGACTGCCTGCTGCCACACACTCATCCTCCTCCTCCTGCTGCTGAATTTACCTCCTGCTGTCTGTGTGTTTCCACTGCCAGGGAGCACATACAATGGCGCTTCCAACATGCGTGCGCCACCAGCTATTTGTTACGCTCAAAAATAGCTGCATTTCTTTAAAAAAAAAAAATTTGAAAAGAGAAATAAGTGAAGAAGAAGACGATATAGAAGAAGAAAAGAATAAGAAGAAGAAGAAGAGAAGAAGAAGAAGAAGAAGAAGAAGAAGAAGAATAAAGAAGAAAGAAGATGAAGAAGATGAAGAAGATGAAGAAGAAGAAGATGAAGAAGAAGATGAAGAAGATGAAGATGAAGAAGAAGATGAAGAAGATAGAAGAAGATGAAGAAGAAGAAGAAGAAGAGAAGAAGATGAAGAAGATGAGAAGAAGAAGAAGAAGAAGAAGAAGATGAAGAAGATGAAGATGAAGAAGAAGATGAAGATGAAGATGAAGATGAAGAAGAGAAGATGAGAAGATAGAAGAAGAAGATGAAGATGAAGAAGAAGAAGAAGAAGAAGAAGATGATGAAGATGAAGAAGAAGAAGAAGAAGAAGAGAGAAGAGAAAAGAAGAAGAAGAAGAAGAAGAAGAGAAGAAGAAGAAGAAGAAGAAGAAGAAGAAGAAGAAGAAGAAGAAGATGAAGAAGAAGAAGAAGAAGAAGATGAGAAGATGAAGATGAAGAAGATGAAGAAGAAGATGAAGAAGAAGAAGAAAGAAGAAGAAGAAGAAGATGAAGAAGATGAAGAAGAAGAAGAAGAAGAAGAAGAAGAAGAAGAAGAAGAAGATGAAGAAGAAGAAGAAGAAGATGAAGAAGATGAAGAAGATGAAGAAGAAGATGAAGAAGAAGAAGATGAAGAAGATGAAGAAGAAGATGAAGAAGATGAAGAGAAGAAGAAGAAGAAGAAGAAGAAGAAGAAGAAGAAGATGAAAGAAGAAGAGATGATGAAGAAGAAGATGAAGAAGAAGATAAGAGAAGATGAAGAAGCATGAAGAAGAAGAGAAGAAGAAGATGAAGAAGAAGAAGAAGAAGAAGAAGATGAAGAAGAAGAAAAGATGAAGAAGATGAAGAAGAAGAAGATGAAGAAGAAGAAGAAGATGAAGAAGATGAAGAAGATGAAGAAGAAGATGAAGAAGATGAAGAAGAAGAAGAAGATGAAGAAGAAGAAGAAGATGAAGAAGAAGAAGAAGATGAAGAAGATGAAGAAGAAGATGAAGAAGATGAAGAAGAAGAAGAGAGAAGAAGAAGATGAAGAAGAAGAAGAAGATGAAGAAAGATGAAGAAGATGAAGAAGAAGAAGAAGAAGATGAAGAAGAAGAAGAGAGAGAAGAAGAAGAAGAAGATGAAGAAGAAGAAGAAGAAGATGAAGAAGAAGAAGAAGATGAAGAAGAAGAGATGAAGAAGAAGAAGAAGAAGATGAAGAAGAAGAAGAAGAAGATGATGAAGAGAGAAGATGAAGAGAAGAAGAAGATGAAGAAGAAGAAGAAGATAAGAAGAAGAAGAAGAGAAGAAGAAGAAGAAGAAGAAGAAGAAGAAGAAGATGAAGAAGAGATAAGAAGAAGAGATGAAGAAGAAGATGAAGAAGATGAAGAAGAAGATGAAGAAGAAGATGAAGAAGAAGAAGAAGATGAAGAAGAAGAAGAAGAAGAAGAAGAAGAAGAAGATAGAAGAAGAAGAAGAAGAAGATAAGATGAAAGATGAAGAAGAAGAGAAGATGAAGAAGAAGATGAAGAAGAAGAAGAAGATGAAGAAGAAGATGAAGAAGATGAAGAAGAAGATGAAGAAGAAGATGAAGATGAAGAAGAAGATGAAGAAGAAGAAGAAGAAGAAGAAGAGAAGAAGATGAAGAAGAAGAAGAAGATGAAGAAGAAGATGAAGAAGATGAAGAAGAAGAAGAAGATGAAGAAGATGAAGAAGAAGATGAAGAAGAAGATGAAGAAGAAGAAGAGAAGATGAAGAAGAAGAAGAAGATGAAGAGAAGAAGAAGAAGATGAAGAAGAAGAAGAAGAAGATGAGAAGAAGAAGAAGATGAAGAAGAAGAAGAGAAGAAGAAGATGAAGAAGAAGAAGAAGATGAAGAAGAAGAAGAAGAAGATGAAGAAGAAGAAGATGAAGAAGAAGAAGAAGAAGAAGATGAAGAAGAAGATGAAGATGAAGAAGAAGAAGAAGAAGAAGAAGAAGAAGAAGAAGAAGAAGATGAAGAAGAAGAGATGAAGAAGAAGAAGAATGAAGAAGAAGATGAAGAAGAAGAAGAAGAAGAAGATGAAGAAGATGAAGAAGAAGAAGAAGAAGAAGAAGATGAAGAAGAAGAAGAAGAAGATGAAGAAGATGAAGAAGAATGAAGAAGAAGAAGAAGATGAAGAAGATGAAGAAGAAGAAGAAGAAGATGAAGAAGATGAAGAGAAGAAGATGAAGAAGAAGAAGAAGATGAAGAAGAAGAAGAAGATGAAGAAGATGAAGAAGAAGAAGAAGAAGATGAAGAAGAAGAAGAAGAAGAAGAAGAAGAAGAAGAAGAAGAGAGAAGAAGAAGAAGAAGAAGATGAAGAAGAGATGAAGAAGAAGAAGAGAGAAGATGAAGAAGAAGAAGAAGAAGAAGAAGATGAAGAAGATGAAGAAGAAGAAGAAGAAGAAGAAGAAGATGAAGAAGAAGAAGATGAAGAAGAAGAAGAAGATGAAGAAGAAGAAGAAGAAGATGAAGATGATGAAGAAGAAGAAGATGAAGAAGAAGAAGAAGATGAAGAAGAAGAAGAAGAAGATGAAGAAGAAGAAGATGAAGAAGAAGAAGAAGAAGAAGATGAAGAAGAAGAATGAAGAAGAAGAAGAAGAAGATGAAGAAGATGAAGAAGAAGATGAAGAAGAAGATGAAGAAGATGAAGAAGAAGATGAAGAGAAGATGAAGAAGAAGAAGAAGATGAAGAAGAAGAAGAAGATGAAGAAGAAGAAGAAGAAGATGAAGAGAAGAAGAAGATGAAGAAGAAGAAGATGAAGAAGAAGAAGAAGATGAAGAAGATGAAGAAGAAGATGAAGAAGAAGATGAAGAAGATGAAGAAGAAGATGAAGAAGAAGAAGAAGAAGATGAAGAAGAAGAAGAAGAAGAAGATGAAGAAGATGAA